>NC_090437.1:273803235-275060378 GCF_031143425.1 Pleurodeles waltl
TTTTGAACGGGCTATATCTTTGGTGCCGCTTGACAAATCTTCACAAACGTTCCCAAAGAAAGTGTGCTCAAGGGGCTTGTTGTGCATGGAAAGCTTTTGGGGTGATCCGTCAAGCAGGAGCAAAGAAAAGGGAGGGGGTGTCACAAAAAGTGCATTTACCATTTTAATTCCTATTGGGATTTTGAACATGACTACAGCCCGAACAGATAGATGGAATTACACAAAATTTGTCAGAAAGGTATATTTTGGTCCAGAAAGAAGCCTTTTTGTTATTTGAAGTAAATCCGTTCAGTAGTTTTAGAGAAATTAAAGGAAAAACATATTTGTAAATGCTGAGTCTCAAAAACAAAAAAAAATAAAAGAGGGCAGAGTATGTTTATATTAACCCTCAAGCCTTGGTCCAGGGGTCCCACTGGGACACTGCTAGGGCAAAAAAGCATCTTTTTTTTAAATTCATCACAAAATTCACAAATACTCGCAAAATTTGCAGTGAATTTTTTAAAAAGGACAGTCTCCCATGCTTATAAATAATTTTCCACCGGGCAGTTCATGTCCCGGAGGCATTCCCAAACTAAAGGAGGGAGGCACACAGGGCCCCTCATCCTATGGCTTATTAAAGCCCCAAGGACCGCCACCTCCCCAGGGTTGAATCTTATAGTCTCGTCAGCCGTTGGGGTCCCTGGGATTAAAACACCCCTAGGGCTACAATAATGTAATATGCAGGGGGCCATGCAGACCTCCTGGGCCCTAAAGACCACCACTTTCCTGCGGTCAAATGTAGAAAATGTATTGTGGGGGGCCGTGCAGACACCCTCAAACCCTGGGGTCTGCCACATTCCCGGGGCTTCAATATGAAATGACGAGCGGGTCCATGCTGATCCCTGGCCCCCGGGACCACACCACCTCCCCAGGGCCAAATAAAAATAAAAAAGAAGGAGGGGGCCACACTCTGCACCTCCTGAAGGCATATTTGGCCCTGGGACTGACACCCCCCCCCCCCCGGGTCAACTCCTGCTATCTCCTCAGGTGCCGAAACACTGGAGGTAGCTGTTTGCATTTGTTTGGCAGGAGCTGTGACAGGTCTCGCCAAGCAAAAGCAAGCACTTTGCTTTCAGAAAGTGGGAGTTTTGAAAATGCTCCCGCTTTTTGAAAGTGGAGATTTCATCTCTTTCCCTGCCTTCAGACAGTCGGGTAGCGAAAGAGATGAAAGTATTGTCCCGTACTAAGGGAGCTGTATTTACAGCACCTCCCTGCATGCAGGAGCAATGCTAGCTCCCACAGGAGGTGAGGAGCTGGCTGGGACTGTGGGGGCCCCCACCATGGTCCCTTGCACTGAAAGGTAAAACTGAAGCAATTACTTCTGTAAAGTGCAAAAATAATCCACATGTGTTTTGTATTCTGGTCCACGATGTAAATCTACCTGATGAAGAAGCTCGAGGAACAATCACAACTGCAATGTTTCAGACACACAACCTCACTGGAGACCTTACCTCAGCATCCTTTAAGCAGCTGTTGTGTAGGAGGTGCGCTATGCATATGTCCAAAGAGATAGAACTTACTAATTAGCCAGTAGAAAGCACTCCAGTTGGGTAGACATTCAGCAGAAAATGGTGGCCTCTTCTTGGATAAATATGCAGGTAAGGATTTATTCTGGCACAATGCTCATTTCACAGAAATAAAACCTCAACAGGAAGCATTTACAGATATTAAACAAAGCAGGTGATTAAGATGAAGCTCCACTTCTGTAAAGTACTAATTATCCACATTTCTTGTGCAGGCCCTAGAGCTAACCTCCACGCGGTGGTTGAATTAATGTATAGTGAAAAAAACATAAAAATTTACTAAAAAAAGGTTACATGGACATTATAGTTAGGAAATAGAACTTAAAAATATTATAGAAATTCAGTTAAAAAACCAAAGGTTGAAGGGACGCTTTAGTTAGGCTCACATTTTAAACGTACAAAACAATAGAAATTCAGCTGTTGGAGTTATTTCAAGTAACTGTAATTCGTGCCCTAAGGTAACTATAACTCATGCCCACCCCATGCACTGCTAGTTACCCACATATTACAGCACTCATGACATCTTTGATAACATAATTGATTATATCAACGTAATATTTGCAGTAAAAGTGTTGAGAAAAAAAGTGTGCCTGGTGTGGGTGAGAGTTTGCTCTGTGTGAGCCACTCACCTGAATTCGAGGCTTTCCGATGGGGCGATGACAATGCCCCGATCCTGGTGAGGACTAACGTGACCGCGATGAAGGGTACATTGCCCTCTCACAAGTCCTCAAGGGGAAAGGAGTTTTGGAAAGAGAAAATACCTGCATCTGCTTCGTGAACTGCAGCAGTAGAATCAGACTGCTGGACTCTGGACTGCATGCCGTGTTGGGCGTCAGGACTTCTGATTTCTCAAAATACTAGATTCTTGTTTTTTTAGGATTCTGGCCTGCAAAATAGTTACTTCATTATTGCATTGAACAATAAGCTATTGGTCATAGCATAATGTCAGTTATTGTCGACACATTGTGCATGCGTTTCTATAAGGGTGAACAAGTCTCTTCCTCTTTTTATAACACTTTCAGAGTCTCTGAAGCAATCCTCAAACTCAAAAACAATCAAATTGATTAAAGGACTTCTTTTGTGTTTCAGATTAATATCTTGGCAATAATAGTTCTGATAAACTTGCTTTGTTTCCAATCACCTAATTCTCAGGGGAGCGCTTGTTACAGGAAATACGTCTTTCCATAATGTCTGTTTAGCGGTATCTTGGATTCCTACACAAACGAGAAATCACGCTTGTTCTTTTTATCATAATTTATCATAATTTATTTAAAAGAGAGAGTTCTGTTTTGTTTCATTTAAGCAATGAATCTTTCTTTACCTTGAAATTAAGTTACTTGCTTAAAAATTTCAGAAGAACCCAAGCTGGGGTTTTTCACCTTTATTATTTTCTCTCTTTTACAGGAATACAGGATCGTCAGTAAAAGATGGAAGAAGAGAGCCGGGACTCCATAGGAAATCGACCAGAGAGCAAGGATCGCCGGAACTCACCTGGAGGCTGTCCAGAGGATGAGAAATGCTGGAACTTGACTGGAAGCTGGTCTGAGAACGAAAAACACTGTAAGTCGACTGGAGGCAGGGTGGAGGACAAGGAACTTGACTTGCACTGGAACTCCATTGGTAGCAGGCTGGAGGACAAGGAACTTCACTTGATTGGAAACAGGTGAGCAGAGCAATAGGTACAAAGCCAAGCAAGGCTTCAGACTCACAATCATCCTCAAACAGGCAAATGTGCACATGTGCTTTTTGGTGGTGGACTGCTTGTTAAGGAAATTAGCAATTATCCTTCTGATTGTGGCACATGCTCAACATAGATCACATTGTGAAGAGCACATGTTTTGGCAGTTACGGTTGGAGCAGGTGGAAAGGCAGTTGGTTGTTTTTGTAAGGAAATGAGCAATTATCCTCCTGATTGTGGCACATGTTCAGTACAGGTCACATTGCGAAGAGCACATGTTTTGACAGTTACAGTTGGCACAAGATTAGGAGGTGGAATACAATGTGTATAATCAACAAGCATTGGTTATAATAAATGAGACATTTAACAAGCATTGGTTATTGCAAACTTGATATTCAAGGATGTAATGAATATCCCTAAATCAGTCTGTAACCTTTCATTTTTTAAATATATATATATATATATATAGATATATATATAGATAGATATGTAAATATATTAATGTTATGGTTAGATAAAATGTTCAGTTTTGAACTCTAAAAGCCACTGAAATCCACTTGTTATTGTTAAAGTGATCTCAAGAAACTAAAACTTGTTCCTTAAGGTAACTGAGTTTTGCGCCCTCACCATGCACTGACTCGATATTACATCATTCATGACACCTTCTTCAACATCATTGATAATATTACTGTGCATTGCCAGGTCCTGCGGCCAATACCCCGCATGCTGCCAACCCCACGCTGTAGGGGGTTGTCCCCAAGGCCTAGCTTATGGCCAGATCCTGTGGCCAAATCCCCCACAAGTAGCTAACCCCTCCCTGTGCATGGACAAAAGGCACGAGCAATGGGGGGGTTGAACACAATGTCTCGCTTGCAGTCAGGCGCTTTGGCTAAGTCCCCCCCAATGGCAGCCAACCCCACTATGGAAAGAGCCTTCGGCTGTGTGTAGCAGGAGGTTGACGACAGGGCCGGACCATGGGACCCCCAGGGCCACATGGACCCCTCCATGAACCTATTATGGCCCTAGAGACCCCATCCTGCAGGGCCACTAACTAAAAATAAGGGGAGGGAAACACACCACACCCCCTCCCTGAACCTATTTCAGCCCTGGGGACCCCATCCCCTGGGTCCTGACACATTATTTGGGGGAAGAGGGGCACATGGTCCCCCTACCCTGGCCGATTTGGCCCTGGTGACAACATACCCCTGGGCCTAGCGCATTGTTTTGGGGGAAGGTGGGCACAGGGCCCACTTCTCTGGGCCTCTTTTGGCCATGGGTACCCCATCCTCTGGGGCACAGCAATGTATTTTAGCATGAGGGGGCACACGGTCCCCCTCCCCAGACCATTTTATCCCTAGGGACCCCGCTCCTGTGGCATGGGCTGATATGTAAATGGGGAGTGTACACATGTCCACCCTCCCCAAGTCCTTTTAGCCCCAGGGACCCCATTCCCCCTGACCTGGCACATTTTGTGGGGGTTTATGTGACCCTTATGTGGCTGCATTTGGCCCCAGGGACACCATCCCCCCGGGTCCATCACATTTCTTTAGGGTAGTGGGAAACGTGCCTGGGAGCAGGCTGGGCCAAGAGTGGGCCCGTTCGAGGGGCTACCTTGGGTGGGCTGGTTCTACCCTCTAGGTCTTCTCATCAATGATCCCCAAGGAACCATTCTTATTTTTGGCAACAAGTAAGCAAGGCATCCATTTGCTTTTATGTGTTCCTACTCTCCCCTGTTTTCATTGATTTTGCGCTTTACCTCTAGCTTGGACAGTGGTCTGTTTGCTGCCATGCTTTTACACTTAGATCTGTGAAAAAGAAATGTTCTGAATCCTAAATCCACCCTGGCCCCTTACAGTATGACTATAGTCAATTTTCTGGCCTGAGCAGTGGGTGTAATCACTAAGGAAATGGACGTGGCAGAAAGATGCCCCATTCCTTGGACCTTTTTGGCTCATCAAATTTATCAATTTCTGATAATTCTGTTCTGCAGGAGGAGACCATGGCCATATTGGATAAGGAGGACATCCCACCCCCCTGGTCCCACCCAGGCACCGTCAGTCCAGCCGTTGCCTTATAATTGCACCCCAGCTGAAAAGCAAAAAAATAAGTCCAAGTATGTTACCTTAGGCTCAGAAGGCACTGTCAATAATACCGTTGGCCCTTCCATCATCTTGGCCAACAAATTCCCCTGCGCCCTCAATAACTTAGCATGGGCTCCCCTTTTCACCCAACTTGCAGCTATCCTTAATAACCACCTTGCACCTGTAATTGAAAAGCTTGTTAAAATCAACACTAAAGTCACCAAGATTGCTAGATCTTGTCATTTTCACTCTAGCACACCCCCGTCAGGTAACCTTGGTCCCTAATCCAGCAGCTGTGCTCATGTCCAAGCCCAACTCCATCATGCTTAGGGATCCTTCTGCCTTGCTCAACAATACCACTCAAAGCTTTTGCTTTAAGGCTCCAGAGAGGCTAATATATTCATCTATCCCCTAATGTGCTGCAAATGCTTCATATCACAATTTTCCTCACTCTAGCCCTGATCCATGCTTCAACAAACTTTTATCACATGTAAGCATATCCCCTGAAGGTTGTGCTTTAATTAAAGTCCTGACAAATATTCTGAAGCTAGAGGATACTAGAGCAGAGTCTTTTACTCAACTAAAAAATAAAGTATGTCATTGGTTAGCAGGCCACTCGAACTTTTCCAAGTGCCTCTACCAATCACATCTTGATGGTTCATGAGCTGATTGGGTTGGGTCCTCTGCAAAGCCAATTAATGGTGATTGTATATTCATAAATAAGAGTGGTGGAAGTTGTAGAGTTTTCTCAGTGGAATTCAGCTGAGTTAATTAAAAACTCTGCACAATTCCATGGAGTTCTACAAATGCCAACAAGTAAGTCAACCACTGGCCTGATGGGTCCTGTGAGCCATGTCACTGATCTCTGAATGACTTCTAGTTCAACATGCTGCTCAGCTGGAGCAAGGTGTCTTCCCCTCTGATTCACAGTGGTGAGCTTGCCAGAGGAAGTATCTGCAGGGAGTGCAGATCAAGTTGTGTTGGGCCCCTCTTTGTACCCTTCAATCAGCTGGATGTGATGGTTAAATCCGACTGGTGTCTTTCACTCGGAGCATGGACAGACTGGCCCACTGTGTGTACAGCACTTGGAGCATGTGCAGACTGGCTGGACTGCTCCATGATAGAACACTTGGAGCATGCACCATATTGGCCTGACTTTACCGAACACTCTGTGGGACTGTGAGCATGCACAAACCTGTATTCTTTCCACTTAAAAGTAGTTACTGACCATCGGAGCATGCACAGATGTGCACATCCGTCTTGTGGTACCTTAAGCTCCAAGCATGGGCAGATTTCACATCTAGTGATTTAAGGTATGAGCTGAAATTAATCAAAGGCTGTTAGAGTTCCTTGAAGTGACATTTAGTTTGTTGGTGCCTTTCATACCTTAATTAGAAAAAATAAGATGATGCCTGCACGCGACCTCTGTGTAATCTGACAGAGTGGGCTGGACGGTAAACTCCGCCACTCCATGCAGCAGAGTGGCTGCTAAACTTTTTAAGCCAAGCAGAGTGCGGAGTGGCAAAACTTTGCTCACTCGACGGGTTAAGTGGAGTTTGCTGACCAACCCTAATCATACACTTTAGACATCAGCTTTTAGCAAGGCATTTCCGCTCCCACACCAGCAGCTTGTGGCTACAGAAAGAAACATATGTATGCTGCCCATAGGTTTTGTTTACAAACATCTACAAAAAGACCTGGCTTCGATCCCTGCAAAGTGAGCACAAACTGCAGCTCAGGCTAAAGACTCAAATATCCCTTGAAGAAATCGCTTTGCTCCCCTGGCAGAACTTAGGAATATGTACAAAGGTCATCAGCATTTAGATGGTCCAGACAGTATTTATATGTGGCCAGGACCTTCATGGGGTATACCCAAACGTAGCTCACAAGGTAAACCATACATCTGTTGTTTCACCTTCCCCATGCAGCTGGGTGATAGGGGATATTGAGCCTTTTAATCTAGCTCTTACCACTAACCTACCCAGTCTTTTTGGGGGTGGTTGCTCAGGTTTTCTGTTGAAACTTATCTAGTGAAATGTATCTGGTTGGTTGTCCAAGTTGAGGACTGGCTTAGTTATGTCACAAGGTTTGACTTTATTCTATTTTAAGAAATCTGGTGCTTGGACAATCGCACCGGGGATGGGTCTCAGAGTTTTTGTGTGCCAGCCCGGAGATCCTGCAGGAGCTGAGCCAGCAGGGGTCTAACGCTTCTTGTTCATGCAACATGCAATTTTATGATCGTTCTGGTGCCTACAAAGCATGTAGGAATACAAATGTTATGGGCAGTATATCCCAATCAATTTAACTTTTGCATTCTTAACTTCCTCTGGCAATATCTGAAATATTGATGATCTGTATTTTCATTGTGCAATGTGTGCAATGTCTTTGCAGAAGGTTTTTTTCATTGTTTAATCATTTTAATATTCTAATTTGGGGGGATTTCAATGCAAAGTTGGGCCTGAACCATACCATGCTTCAGCCATTCCAGGTCTACCAGGAGGAATGCACATATGGGTACTCTGATTGTAGCGGAGACAAGTTGACTTTGGGTTGCATTATGCTATGGAACTACAAAGGAACATCAACTCTATTATTCCCACCTTTACTGGGAGGGGACGGGGCTCAACCATTGATTATATCCTGGTTTCTTCCCTCATGGGTTGGTTAGGTCACTCATTAGCCATCTTTGTAAGTGCCTTTGGTGACCACAACCCCATCAAGCATTCCCTTAATCTTCTGTGGACTGTCAACCCTCCTGCTCTGATTGGAGCAATAGGTATTTCCTCTCATGATCAGGGGATAAGGCTCAGGTGATGGGGTGCCCATGTTCCCAGACTCTTCACCTTGGTGATTTAATCAAATTTACCCTGATTGAAAACTCCAACTAGTGATACCATCCTGCTAGCTTTCCCCTCACTGAATGATAACAGCATAAGTAGTCTCTTATGTCTGGTGCAAGTTAGTAACAACTCTGATCCTGGCTGGATAAACAAGGATTTGCAGGGTGCCTAACAAGCGGTGACTTGAAGTCATCAAGTCTGTCCCTAAGGATAGGTCCAATTTGGTGGCCTGCTTCATCACATATAAGTGATCAGGGACAGAAAACGGGCAGTCAAAGAGGAAATGTGGGATAATTTGGTTGCAGCTATCGCAGTTAAGGACAAGAGTGGCTCTTCTCTGTGGTTCTTTGCAGAGATTTTGAACGGAAACCATGTACTTTGTGCTTGCAAGAGACATTTATTGCTTTTAAGAGACTACAGACACCTTGTATGATTTCTACAGTGATATTTTCAACATATACTTATTGAATCTTAATCGTTTTGACCTGCATTTATCCAGATAAATATTATATATTTTTCTAAAATCCGTGTGGTGTATTTTTCTGGTGCTATAATGTGTTATTGCATGATTTATTGCACAAATACTTTACACATTGCCTTCTGAGTTAAGCCTGACTGCTCAGTGCCAAGCTACCAGGGTGGGTACAGGATAATTTGAATTGTGTGTGACTTACCTTAACTAGAGAGAGGGTCCTTGCTTGGACAGGAGGTGACCTGACTGCCAACCAAAGAACCCATTTCTAACACAGGCCAATCTACTTACTAGACTCCACAGTCAAAGTTATTGGGCATATCGTTCTTGATAGGATTAAAAGGTAGGCTAGCCTCAAGCAAGTGATCTCCCCTGTGCAATTTGTGTTTAGAGAAGGGCTGGGCACCATAGAACAATTCCTCAATCCCCCCTCACTTAATTGTCAACAGGCGTATGATTTCTAAAGTATACGGTTATCAAGCTTCTGCCCTTCATGGATCTAAGCAGCGCCTTTAAAATGTTGTTGACATGGGGCTGTATTATGATCTGGTTGTTGTTTTGGTGGGTCTCACATTTTAAAGTGTGTGTAACTGTTAGATAAGGATAGAGAGGCAAACACACTGACTTTTTTGATTTACAGCGAGATGTGCACCAGGACACTGTCCTGGTACCCATCCTGTTTCTTCTTAATGGCCTAAATGAATGCCTTGGAACTTGAGGGAAGGACTTGCTCATGATGAAGTCCACTTTAGTATTGGCTCTGCTTTATACAGACAATGCTGTTTTCATGTCTTGTATCCCCAATGGACTGAGGTCTCAAATCAGATGTTTTGTAGCCTTTATGGATAACCTAGCCCTGGAAACCGATATTTCTCAAACAAAATGCATGGTATGTGATTCCAGAGTGGTTAAAAGAGTGTCTTTTGGATCAAGGGTGGGCACATTCAGCAGGCTACCAACTTTCCATGCTAGAGAACCATATTTTAATCCAAAGTCTTGTGGTTCCCCTGCATAGTAAACTGATGTCTATGCTTCAAACATGCGGTTACATAGAATAAATGCAGGATACCACCCAAAAACCATTTGGAATGATTTTTCCTTCATATTAGACCAATAGCTGACAATTACTAGTAACGTCACACACAGAAGGATGACGGATGCATACAGATTGTAATTACCTGCTGAAACATGTATCTACACGATGTAGGTGAACATTAATAAATGGTTCACCATTGATTATTCAACTATAAGATGTGCTTCCATTGATGGAATCAGATTTGTTTTTTCAGCCCATTTTTGCAGCAGTCAAAGGACCTGTCTGCAATGTATCTTCAAAGTCCAATACCCAATGGCTATAGATCTATAGCACCAGCTTTATTTTTGTCCTCTTCTTAAGTTTGGACTAAATGGCTTTTAGCATCATTTAGTTCTGTCCATAGAGTAATTGTGTATTGTGTATGAAAAGCAGTTTGCTTGAGCCATTGTTACCTAAGTTTTACTGCTATTGGCAAAATCCTTTGGCCAGTGTTGTGATGTTCAGATGTGTTGATGCTACAAATTACTAGATCTTCAGTAACAGATGCAAATTGGGCTACCCCTAGCTGGTTTCCTGAATCTATTGCTCTTCTTTGTCCCAGTCAACAGGTTATTTTGCATTGATGCACCACTGTTGCTAGATGATGCTGCTGTACTGGAACTAGGTCGCCATCTGGGTGAGGTACTACACAGTGCTGAGTCCGATTTTGCAAGTGGTGGCACTTCTGCACAGAGCACAAAATGTGTCCTGTCTTGTGTACATATGTGCCCACTACATGGGAGGCAGATGAAGCAAACAACCATATACAAAACGTCAAGGGCAAATGCTAACTTGTACATAACTTTGCCGTTCAGTACTATCTGGGATAGCGAGAAAACTAGCCACTGCTTTAAGGAGCAGGTTTGCCATTGCCTGCAGGTAAGTTGCCACTGCACCATTTAGCACACAGGAGTCAACAACTGGCTCAAACACACAGACACCCTAATGGTACTTAGTCGAAAAGAGAAGAATGTTGACTTAATTTGAGGTTGATTGATTGATTGATTTATTAATTGATTCAAATGGACTAGTACTATGGAGTCTACAAACAGTGTCTTTAGAAAGATCTGAATCATGTCCTAGGATTAGTGGAACTCTAGGGCTAAAACCACTAATCATTGACACACAGGGATCTACAGAGAGTTCAGAACCAAAGGGGGTCCAATTAGGGATACCAAACAAAGATGAACAGCTGATCAAGATCTCAGATTCTAGAATGGTGGTTACCAGAGTGATCAAAATTTCGGTAACTATGGGAAGAGAAAATAAATAGCTCAGAACCACTACCACGATTGTAACACCGGGTCTAGGTCTTGTAAACCTAAATCAGTGAAAACCATTAAACTAGCAATAAATGAAGCCAATCATAGTACAATCTTAGCCTGGAAGCAAGGTCTTGAAAAGCACAGGCCTCAGATACTGAGTGACAGACAGTGAGTGCCAGGGACTACAGGGCATGGGTTTACCTACTACTGCATGCGATTAGATCCACGGGTATCTCAAGCCTTTCTATAATCTCTTGCTCAAGCACTATCACTTAACGCCCTTTGTGGGTCAAATTGTATGTACACAAACATCCATAGGGTGGGTGGAAAGAGTTGTAAGAGATCAGAGGAGCTGAAGCACCGCTGAAAGACAAAATCTCCCTGCATGGTACACTCTACCTCGAATCAGTTTGCTGCTCCGGGTGCTTAGATCTGAAAAATATATTATTTCTTAAGGTCTGTGATAAAGCAAGTTATTTATTTGGCACATGAAAGTGTATAGATCCATAATGAGCGACAGAAAAACATAGTTAAAGGTGTTCTGTAGCCTGTCTTCATGGAAAGCAAATGAAATATCCTGTCACAATTGAACCATCCATCCAATTTATTGATAGTATCTTGAACAATTACAATAATAATGATGATTGTAGGTCACACATTGTTTTTACAGCACTTACTAGTTGGCTGAAATGTTTGCCTACTTTACTTTATCTTTTCAGAAAAATGAGGTTTTCCCCATGCAGGGGTTTAAACGTATGCCCTGAATATTACATTTGAGTCTATGTAGTAGGTGCATAATCTGAGTTATCCTGCCACGTTTGAACTTGGGAACTGCAGGTGGTTGCACCTAGATGTTTGCAAGATATGGACGAATCATGTAAGGTTTACATGATTCGTCCATATCTTGCAAACATCTAGCATGCGACCCCCTTGATCTTTACATGCGGCCCCCTGGGCAACAAGAGTACAGGGTTGTTCACTCAATTCAGCTATAACAATATAAAGATCATAAATAGAGAGGCAATCATTTATTTCAAGGTTAACTGGTGTTAAGGAAAGGAAGAAACCAGGGAGTCCTGAGCTCACTTTAGAAGCCGTTCATTTTTAAAGACATCTTACAGCAAAAGCGTAAAAATATAACAGTCACTTCAAAATTCAGAAAGTGTGTTAAGTTAACATGCAGTCCATTTCACCTAAGTATAATTTATTGTATCAGTGCAATGAGAAGTATTCATTTAAATGCGATAGTTTTCAAACATGAATTTAGAAACATTCATTTTTACCCCTACCATGACAAATTCGCCAATAGGGAATTAAACAAGTCAGATGTTGTGTGCACTTTTTGAGTGGCCTGGGTTCCTATTATACATGAACAATATTATAGTTTATTAAATTAAACACAGGACAGCTTTGTACAGTGCAGACCCTGATTTCAATGAACTCATATGTGATAATGAAGAAAAAGGAGGGGAAGTGAAATCAAGCAATTGCCTAGGATCACACAATTTGGAAAATTGGGGAAGCCAACATTAATCCCAGGTTTTCTAGTTACATATTGCTCAAATTAGCCACTAGATGTATAGCCTTCGCTACGCCTACCGATACTTAACTGCCAATATTCCCAACCCTTTCGCCCAAACTCCATTCCGTTGGCATCGATGCGGCCCTTGGGCACATCACAGACCAAACATTTTGGCCCTTGGGAAAATGTTTGTGAGTACCAATGATGTAAGCTGTCTTACCAGAGGTCTAGAGATCAAACCGGTGCCCTCCAGATGACACTGGCTGTGCAGAGGACACATTCAAAACTTACTATCTTTTCATCAGTATCGCTGGATGCACGCAGATATTGGTAAAGCGTGTCTTAGTCAGTGGTTGCGGGAACGAGACAGTGGTGGCTGGAACGATGTAAGTAGATCTTTCGGTTGAGACAAAAGATGGACACTTTTTTGGTGAGACCAGATTCGGAACCTCTGACCAGCAAGTTTAAACTCGTTTTGAAAGTAAGAGTCATTAGAAAGATATAAACCACACTCATTGTACTGGAGGACCAATTTGTATGGTAACTACTGGAGCAATGAGTACAAAATGCTAAGTCAGTTCAGCGTTTTACACTATTTTGTGTCGAAATATGTACTTTTTTGATATGACCTTCCAAAGGATCCCTTTAGTTCAATGCCCGCCAGTGTAAAATGTAAGTATGCAAGCAAGACCAGCCCTTTCATTATCAGAAAAGAGGAAAACCATTGACTGAAAGAGGTACTGGTTGGGTAATTAGCTTCATGGGGTGGTACTTGTGGTAGTCATGTCTGCGGATATATCACAACTTGCAAATGGCAAAGAGAAAGAGCGCGGGCCGGGAGGCGAAGCTGGGCATTAGAGAGGCCTGCGGTGAATGCCTCCCGGTGGCAAAAACCAGGAGGAGACGCCAGCAAAAAAGCCCGCAAAGGGCTTATTGTGGATTGGTTGTGGGTTTTGAACCCACCAATCAAAGGCAGGTGAGGGCTGAGACCCAGGTGCGGCCCGTCCTTTAGAGCATAGGGGCCACGCCCCCCCACCAGAGTGTCTGTCAGGCTGAGCAAAGGTCAGCCTGAAAGACACTCTTCATGTTCAAGTCAGGCAGCCAGGAGCAAAGGTGCCTAGGTGCCTCGAGGCCCTCCCCGGGTGACGAGGGAAGCGTCACCCATTGACTTCAACCTGGGCGCTTTAGTTTTAGGCCCTGAAGTGCCCAGGGCCAGTGTCAATCAGTGACACCTCATCACAGAGTGGGGTGGGGTCAGCAGTCTCACTAACCCCCATCCCACTCTGTGACGAAGTTGGGACTGCTGCCTTCCCTCATAGGCTGACCTAAGGTCAGCTAGTGAGGAAAGGCAGCAGTCCCAACCCTCCTGGGGCCTCCGAGGCTGAAGGTTGTGTGTGGGTGTGATCGATCTTTTTAAATGAATGTTTGGTGCGTGCATGTGTGTATGTTTGAATGTTGAGTATTGTTAATGGATGTGCATGCATGTGTGTGTGTGTGTGTGAAAGTGTGAGTGTGCTTATCCTCCTAAAACTGCCGGCCACCACTGCTGAGACCCAAAATTTAGGAAGGGGCCAACCCACCTTAGAATCATCATGGATTCAGAACATGCCAACCCACCCACACAGGGAGCGGGCATCACAGCCACAGGGAAGAGTAGTGGAGGGGTGCAGTCAGCAGTCAAACATAGGGCTCAAAAGAGGAGGAAGTACCCCAATAGCGCCTCTGGGATGCCCAATGGCAAAGACGGCGAGGGGCAAACAAGACTTGGTAAAAAGGGGCAGCAGCAGGCAGGCACGGCACTTGCGGCCCGAGCAAAGCCAGTACCGCCCAAAAACACTTGGCAGCAAGGGAAGCCTAACTACTGGGACACTCTGGGACCCCGATGGGCAGAACATACAGTAGCTTATGAAAGGATTGGTTGTATGGGTCATAGGATTGACTGCAATTTTGTTTGTTGTTAACCTTGTGCGTGTTTGATTTCTTTTAAGTCTCTTTGCCATTAGCTAAATATTTGAGTGATAACAGTCTGTAAGGAATGTCATGTCTCTATGTCTACATTAGAATACTGCAAACCATGTTCTTAAGGAGAAAGGCCCATTGTAAGACGCAGTGAACTGCCAAAGGGACATTGGGTGGAGCATTTAGTGGTCATTAGGCTTGCTTAAATACTCCTGAGGCCATTGGCACCGAGGAAATGGAAGGTCATGGACAGTAACACCAGCTGTTGTGTAAACGGATGCCCCAGAAACCAAACGTATGATACTGTTAATTTGTCACACTCTGAGCCAAATGTGCAAAGCCTCTTTGTTATTACAAAGATTGTAATTAACAAAATCAAAATTGCTTTTTAGAATCTGGTACTCCCAGGGTGAATCACAATTAGGAATAGGAGTAAAAGGGACATCCTCGCCTAATTGCAATTCGGGATGGCATGTATCAATGGCTTGTGACCCTTATTGCAATCACAAGCCATTAATCAGTTACCAATACCACAAAGCAGGTGGTAACTGATTCACAAAGCGGAGGGTGTCCCTTAAGTACTGTAGTGTCTTGCAAGTTTATGATGTAACTCTTTTGGCTTCAAACAGACTCCGTAGTTTTGTGACGTGATGGCTAGAGTGGAATGTAATGAGAGCTTGGTTTAGAATGTCAGAGTTCACAGGCAAAACACAGGAGAGTAAAGATGTGTAATTTACAGCTCTGTGTGTGGTGTAGTCATTGGGGGGTACCTAGGCTGGGGAGGGCACAACAACGGGGAGCGAGATAGAGGATAAGTAAAACGACAAAAGATCGTGCTCTCTGGTGCGTGCTTCGTGTGTCGCTGGTAAAGTACGGAACTGATGCTTCATGCATGTGGAGTCAAAGCACAGGCCAATGGACTTGCTGAGCGTTATATGAGTACATTCATTAAAGCTGTACAGTGTGCAACTCTTGAGAAGCTCAGTTTGAAAACTACTAAATTCTACTCTATGAGCTTATCGTTCAGCACCCCACTTGACCACAGGTGAAAGTCCTGTGACTCTGATGTCTGGGAGTGCAATGAAAACCAAGTTACCCCATGGACCAGCAAGAGATAAACAAACAAGAACATGATTCATACAAGAGGTTAACGTGCAGAAAATAAAAATGTATGCAGACAATAGACGACAAGAAAAGGACATCATGTTTAGGAGAGTAGATTTGGTGATGCCCGATAGATGTGCAAACAAAACTGTTATGCTCCATATGATGCTGAAACATTCCATGTGGTGCCTACCAAGAGACACATGCTGACTTCACAGCACCCTAGGAAACCCGTAACCAGAGACTCGTTAGAAATGGGGTCTCTCATTTGCAGTCAGTTTGCACTCTGTCAAAGCAGGGACTCTCACTCTAGTCAGGTTAAGGGAGTTACATTCCTAAGACAACCCCTGCTCACCCCCTTGGCAGCTTGGCATAACCAGTCAGGCTTATCTCAAAGGCAATGTGTAAATTATTTTTACCAACACACACAGTCACACAGAGAAAACACTACAAAAGGGACACCACACGAGTTTAGAAAAATAGGCAATATTTACTTAAATCAAACAAGACCAAAACGACAAAAAAAATCTAACATACACAAGTCAAGATATTAATTTTGAAAAGAATAAGAGTCTCACTCCAAAGAAAACAATAAAAACTTTGATTATACACAAAGTACCCGGTTTGCAACAAAAATAAAGCTGCATGGCCGAGCAAGTGTCGAAAAAGACAACGATGTGTCAATTCCTTACTCGCAAGTGAGGCCGTGTGTCGTTTTTTCTCCGGTCAGGTATGCACTGCATAATTTTCCTCCCCACAAGAGAGCGATGAGTCGATTTCCGGATAGGGCACCTTGAATCCGAGCAGGTTCACAATGACTTTGACGTCCAGCAATGGTGCGTGAGAAATCTGGTTGCACAGTGTTAAAAAAACATGCTGCGTGGGATTTGCATCGTAATGAGCAGCCGCAAGAGAATGTTGCATCGTTTCTCTAGCCGCGATGCGTCGATTTCCCAGCTGCGATACAGGTGTGGCGTCAGTTTCAGCAGCGAAGCAGGTGGCGTGTCATTTTTCAGCCACGTTGCAGGTGATCCGCCGAAAATGTCCCCGCATGGTGTTCTGTGCATGGATTTCAGTCCTTGTTCTGTGAACTTCACCTTTCAAGGGCCCATGGACTGGATGGGGCAACACTTGGCAGGGCTGGAGTCTCAGCAGAGAGTCCAGGTGCTGGCAGGGGAAGTCTTGATGACCCTGAGACTTCAAAACAAGAGACAAGCTCAGTCCAAGCCCTTGAAGATTCTTCTCAAGCGGTAATGCACAACAAAATCTAGTCTTTTTCCCCTTTCACAGGCAGAAGCAGCAACTGCAGGATAGCCCATCAAAGCACAGTCAGGGGCAGCACTTCTCCTCAGCTCTTCAGCTCTTCTCCTTGGCAGAGGTTCCTCTTGAATCCAGAAGTGATCTTGAAGAAATCTAAAGTCTGAGGTTTCAGGTCCACCACTTATACCCATTTCTGCCTTTGAAGTAGTAAACTTCAAGGGAAAGTCACTGTTGCCCAGGGCAGGCCCCCGACACACACCAAGGGGTTGGAGACTGCACTGCGTGAGGGCAGGCACAGCCCATGCAGGTGTAAGTGATTACTCTTCCCTCCACTCCAGAACAGATGGTCATCAGGATTTGCAGGTTACAACCCAGCTCTGTTTGTGTCACTGTCTAGAGGAAATTCACAAACAGCCCAACTGTCAGTCTGGCTCAGACAGGCAATCCACAAACAGGCAGAATCACAGAATGGTAAAGCAAGAAAATGCCCACTTTATAAAAGTGGCATTTTCAAACTAGCAATCTAAAAACCAGATTCACAAACAAATTGTGAGTTCAGAGACCGACAAATTCCACATTTCTATCTGCTCTCAAATGGAAACTGCACTTTAAGAATTTTTAAAGGCAGCTCCATGTTAACCTAAGAGAGATAGGCCTTGCAACAGTGAAAACCAAATTTGGCAGTATTTCACTGTTAGGACATGTAAAACACACCAGTACATGCCCCACCTTTAACACAAACTGCACCGTGCCCAAGGGGCTACCTAGGGCCTCCCTTAGGGGTGCCTTCCATGTATAAAAAGGAAGGGAAGGTTTGTCCCTGGCAAGTGGGAACACTTGCCAGGTCGAATTGACAGTTTAAAACTGTACACACAGACACTGCAGTGGCAGGTCTGAGCCATGTTTACAGAGCTACTTATGTTGGCAGCACAATCAGTGTTGCAGGCCCACTAGTAGCATTTGATTCATAGGCACTAGGCACCTCTGGTGCACTTTACTAGGGACTTACTAGCAAATCAACAATACCAATCATGGAAAAGCCAATTACTCATACAATTTACACATTGGGAGCACTTGCACTTTAGGACCGGTCAGCAGTGGTAAAGTTCCCAGAGCAACAAAAACAGCAAAAATAGATTCCAGCACACAGCAACAACCTGGGAAGCAGAGGCAAAATGTTAGGGGAGTCCACGCCAAGAATGCCAGGTCTAACACAACTCTTCTAACTTTAGGCCTTTGATTCATCAGTCTTCAAACTGAGATGGTGAAAGATAGACTGAACCTGAAAACTCAGTGACTGCTGTTACCTCTTCACTATCTTTAATGATCTCTGACACTGAAGATGGCAGCGTACAGCTTCCAGTAACCAGATCCGGTCGAGCGACCAAGGTGCCAAGAAGGTTGCTTGAAGAGATAAAGTTGTACATATGTATGTATATATATTTTTTTTAACAAAGCACGCCCTTCCAATGCGAAGAGAACCAGGACACCTCCGTATAAAAGTCCAGTATTTTATTTAAAGCAAACGAAAAACTCCAACGCGATTCGGCGACAAGGCTTTATCACGGATAGAATATTACCACAACTCCTCATTCAAATATCTTAAATCAATTACATAGATGACAGACTAGTTTCTGCTCATACACTATTTAAGTTGTACCAATGGTGGCCATGTTGATATGTCAACATACAGAGTAAAATCTACAATACAATATTCCCAATTCAAGTTTGCAATAATCAAATATATTGTATCCTATTCTTATTTATTTAAGACTTACTCAAAAATATATGCTGCACATTCCTCTCCTTAATTCATACTTTTTAATATATGTCATTACCCATTAAATCATTATATTGATATCAGCAAAAGTCAAGCCTATAATGCCCAAGTGGGCAGGAGATTTTTGTCCTGGTAAACATACTCAATATAATTTAAACATGATCTTAACCTTACTCTTCAATGCTGAGCATAATTCAGTCCTCATCTCATTAGTATAAAAAAATACATTAACCCTGAACAACACTCTTACTTGTGAAATTACATACAGTCCAGCTGTTACCCCAAATGAATACTCAACTCTTCACTAGAGTTCAACCCCACAGGTTCCAAAGTCTCAAAGTCTATGATATATCTTGATTCCATAATTCTCAGTAATCGCTCTCTATTGCCACCCCGTTTATTGAACTTAACCTGGTCGATGACTAAACACTTTAACAAATTTTCATTAGCAGAATGTTGACTAAAGAAATGTCTCGCCACTGGATAACTCTTGTCTTAATTTTTGATCGCTCGTCTGTGTTCTAAAACTCGTTTTTGCGTACTATGAATTGTGCATCCTACATATTATTTGTCACAAGGGCATATTAGACAATATACACAGTATGATGTACCACAATCATAGCTTCCTTTGATAACAATATCCTCATCTCTCCCTGGTATTTTCAACTTTCTACAGCTACTACTTGTTTTACACACTTTACATTTCATGCAACCCCCTTCCTGTATTGCTCTTAGCATTACCCTCACATGCTATGTCACTACGACATAAGTCATCCCTGAGCGATCTACTCCTCTAAAACGTTATTTGGAGTCTCTCATTAATGCACTCATTCAAAAGTGGATCAGTTTGCAAGATATGCCAACTCTTGTTTAGGATGGTCCGTATTTTCTGTGCTTGATTGCTGAATGGCGTTATAAATCTAACTTTATCCTCCTTCTTTCCCTGTTTACTGTTTATCTGATAAAGTAGATCATCCCTATTCAATTTTTCCACTTTCTGTCTCGCTTGCTCAATAATCTTATCCCCATAACCTCTCTCTTTAAATCTTCCACACATTATCTCACATTCTTGGTAAAAATCTGACAAATTACCACAATTCCTCCGAGCTCTTAATAACTCACCATAAGGAATAATCTAAATCAAACTGGTGGGATGTGCACTGCGAGCATCAAGAAAACTATTGCCAGCTGTCTCCTTTCTATGTAGTTTCGGAACCAAACCACTAGTGGTTGCCGTAACTTCAACATCTAGAAACTCCACATTCGTAGGGTGAAGATGTTCCCTAAATCTCAAATTATATTTATTATCATTCAGCTTCTGCACAAATTGCATTGCTGACATCTCATCCCCTTTCCAAATCATAAAGATGTTGTCAATAAATCGGCACCACAGGATCAAATTTCTATAAAATTCAACCATAGCTTCCGATACCTGTTCCTCCCACCAGCCCATGAATAAATTTGCGTAGCTGGGGGCGAAGCATGTACCCATAGCTGCCCCCTGTACTTGTCTATACAGCTGATTATCAAAGATAAACAGATTATTCCTAAGGCAGAACTTCATCATATCACACAACATTTCTGAATGAAAGAACAGTGATAATGATCTTGCTCTCAGAAAGTGTCTGGTGGCTCTCACCCCCAGGTCATGGTCTATACATGTGTACAGACTAGTAACATCCAAAGTTAGTAACAAATAGTCATCCTCCCATTGGATGCCCTCAATGATCTTTAAGAAATGTGTCGTATCCTTCAAATATGACGGTAGTGTCTCAACAAAGGGATGCAAAAAGTAGTCAGTGTACTTTGATGTATTTTCTAAAAGAGAACCAGTAGCTGAAACTATAGGCAGGCTGGAGGATTTACCTTGTCCTTATGAATCTTGGGTAGAAGATATAATATTGGGATTTTGGGATAATCACATTTAAGGAATAAGAATTCTTCCCATTCTATTAAACCTTTCTCACTCCAATCAACCAACATACCATAGTACTCCTCATTCATCAATTTAACATCCTCATAGCAGACCTTTTTATAACAATCACTATAATTCAGCTGTCTTAATCCTTCTGCCACATATTTGCTAACATCTTGCACCACTACATTGCCTCCCTTATCAGATTGCCTGATGACAATAGTACAATCTTTTTTCAAAGTCTTGAAGGGCTTTCCATTGCGCTCCTGTTAAATTCATTTTTTTCACATCTCTTTCATTATATCTCATCTTTTTCAGATGTTTAATAACTTCCCGTTCAAAAACATCTAAAGCATCACATTGAATCACCGGTAAAAACGTAGACTTATGTTTAAAGTTACTCGGACATGTATCATCCAAAGAAATGCCTAATCCTTCCAATTTCAAAATGTAATCCTCATTAGCAGTTGTCCCATCACACAGATCTGTAAGTGTGTGTAAAATTTCAATATCAGTGATACATAAATTACTGTGCTTTCGTCTTTCTACTGTTTTCTCCTTATTCTTCACTTTAGTTTGATACCATTTTCTTAGTTTCAATTTTCGAATAAATTTAAAGGTATCTATCCTAGTTTGAGCATAGTTAAAATGACCAGTCGGGCAGAAGGAAAGACCCAAAGATAAGAGGCTCTCTTCCACATTAGACAATACTCTACTAGATAGATTAATGACAGACATAATATTTACTTTCGGGCGTGAGTAACCACCCCCACAGATCTTGTATCTTCTTCTACGTCTCCTCTTCTTTGCCTGTCTGTTCCTCTTCTTTTTCCTCTGGGCCCACTCCCTCTGCCCCTCTGACATTGAGAGTCTTTGTACTGATCTGTCCATCCCTGGATAATACCTTGTCCGACACATCAGATAAATTACCATCTGAAACATCACTGTCCACTTGCTCTTCCACAGGAGTATTTGTTGTTTCCAGATTTTTTAGACTTAATTCAGACATTTCATCATTATACATATGGTCATATTTACATTGAAAAGTTAAAATACGACATGCCTGATAATCCTTAAAGTCTCGTATGAATTTTCTTTGTTTTTTGTTAGTGTATATTGTCTAATATGCCCTTGTGACAAATTATATGTAGGAAGCACAATTCATAGTGCGAAAAAACGAGTTTTAGAACACAGACGAGCGATCAAAAATTATGACAAGAGTTATCCAGTGGCGAGACATTTTTTTAGTCAACATTGTGGTAATGAAAATTTGTTAAAGTTTGTAGTCATCGACCAGGTTAAATTCAACAAACGGGGTGGCAATAGAGAGCGATTACTGAGAATTATGGAATCAAGATATATCATAGGTTTGAGACGTTGGACCCTGCGGGGTTGAACTCTAGTGAAGAGTTGAGTATTCATTTGGGGTAACAGCTGGATAGTATGTAATTTCACAAGTAAGGGTGTTGTCAGGGTTAATGTACTTTTTTTATACTAATGAGATGAGGACTGCATTATGCTCAGCATTGAAGAGGAAGGTTAAGATCATGTTTAAATTATTTTGAGTATGTTTACCAGGACAAAAATCTCCTGCCCACTTGGGCATTATAGGCTTGACTTTTGCTGATATCATTATAAGATTTAATGGGTAATGATATATATTTAAAAATATGAATTAAGGAGAGGAATGTGCAGCATATAATTTTCGAGTAAGTCTTAAATAAATAAGAATAGGATACAATATATTTGATTATTGCAAACTTGAATTGGGAATATTGTATTGTACTGGTGATTTTACTCTGTATATTGACTTATCAACATGGCCGCCATTGGTACAACTTAAACAGTGTATGAACAGAAACTAGTCCGTCATCTATGTCATTGATTTAAGATATTTGAATGAGGTGTTGTGGTAATACTCTATCCTTGATAAAGGCTCGTCGCCGAAACGCGTTGGAGTTTTTCATTTGCTTTAAATAAAATACTGGACTTTTATACGGAGGTGTCCTGGTTTTCTTCGCATCGGAAGGGCGTGCTTTGTTAAAAATAAATTTGGGTGTCTGGGAGCCCGACCAGGACCGCTGTGTTGCAGCGTCCGCACTCCGAGGAAAACATTGTGGACTGATATATATATATATATATATATATATATATATATATATATACACACACACAAACACACACACACACATATATATATATATATATATATATATATATATATATATATATATATATATTGATATCTTCTTTGTTTGGTTATATATATATATATATATATACATATACATACGCATATATATATATATATATAAAACCAAATGATCAAACAAAGAAAAGCTGTGGCACCAATCCAATATTAAAGTCCAAGTTTGTAAATCCCAAGGCGTTTCTGCATGTAATGTAATGTTTGCAGGAAATAAAAGCAGGTGTGTTATCTACCAGTCTCTTTAAACCATATCTCACACGACTAAATAGATTAAAATGCAGCTACCACAATGCACATTTCGGCATTATTGTTTTACCAAGTCACGTATAATCTCCATATAGCCTAAATAGCATCAAAGGCATGATAGTTTAACAAGTTTTTCGACGTGCATTTGGTGTAATGTACCAACATTATCAACATGCTTTTACTGCTACTCAAGTATAATAATGGCACCCACAAGGAATCCATGGACAGCTAGAAGTGAGGTAATGTACCTCCCTCCCATCCCGTGCACACCTCCATTACACTCAATTTTTGGATAAACGCCATCTTTTGTGTGAAGGTGACGGGGCAGACACCCTCACATTACAATCCTACTTGCACAATCCTACTTGCAGCTGCTCCGTATCGGACCACATACCCCCCAGGGCGGCTGTGGCTGCAAAGGCAAAGTATCCAATTGCCATGTAGAACCAAACAAAGAAATCTGCGGCACCAGTCCGGTTTTGAAGTCCAAGTGTTTTTACTTAAACCACAGGGCAGTAAGCTTGTAAATCCCAGCACGTTTTGGCGTGTAATGCCTTGTTCACAGGAAATAAAAGCAGGTGTGTTATCTGTCAATTTTTTTGTAACACATCTCATATGACTAAATAGTCAAAAATACAGCTCCCACAATGCAATGTTCAGTATTATTCTATCATGCAACACATAAGCCCATATTTATACTTTTTGATGCAAAACTGCGTCAAAAATATTACCGCCGGCTAACGCCATTCTGGTGCGCCGTGCGGGTGTCATATTTATACTTTGACGCACAGCGGCGAAAACCACAGGTGGGAGTCATTTTTTTTATGCACACCGCAGCGTCAAGTCGTACAGCAAAACGACGTTAACGCGGCGGAAATGACTGTGGGTCGATTTACGACCCCGCAAACCGGATATGCGTCGTTTTTTTTACGCAATAGCGTTAAAAAAACCTGCGAACACTGCCATTTCACCAGAGGAGAGCCAAAATGGATCCCAGATGCCACTACAGACCCCAGGAAGATGACAGCAGACCAGGAACCAGCCAGGATGACCTACACAAGAACCAGGACACTTTTAAGAAGAAAAGAAAGTGTCGCTTTAGTGCAGAGGAGCAGGAAATTCTGGTTAAAGAGGTGAAGGAACACCAGAACCAACTGCTTGTCACCTCAAAGTTGCCAATCAGTAGGAGAGAGGCTATATGGCAACAAATTGTCGACAAGATTAACTGTGTGGCTGAAGTACGCAGTCATCGAGTGCAAGAAACGCTGGCATGACTGCAAGCGCAGGACCAAGGAAAAGATGGCCAGGAACAGGAAGGCAGCACTGCAGACTGCAGGGGGAGTCCAGCACACCAGGAGGCCCTGGACCACATGGAGGAGATGGTCGCAGCCGTCATCCCTGAGGAGATCGTCACAGGGATTCAAGGACAGGACAGCGCAGACTACCAGGAGACAACGCACATGCAGGGTAAGTCGCATGGGGAATTATAATGCAATAATGTCAACTGTGAGCAGGGGGGATACCGACCACAAAATGCATGGAAGTCATCTTATACATGGAGTGGCATGGGTAAAGGGGCACGGCAGGGGGGCATGGCCCGTTCTGTAAAGACCTGGGGCACACCATTACACAACACCAACAACAGTCCCATGGGGGCATGCTGTCATCCCAACAATGGAGCAAAGGGAAAGCCACGGCCGGAGGGAAGGCCTCAACGTCAAACTGACATCCCGGCACACCTCAACCACCATACCCCTACATTAACTAGGGCCCTCTTAACAACCTCTAGCCATACCGACAACTGGAATGTAACTGCGACAACAGTTGCCACTACCACCTCTGCTCTGTGTGCAGCTCAAGTAGCCAATGGCAGTAACCTCCCCATGGATCATACACACCTAAATTAGGGGGTGAGGATGACAACTTCAACAATCCCCAGAAACAAGACAAAGGCCCCAGTACTCTCAAATGTCAATTCCCATAGTTGTCGCAAACATCAGCCAATGTAAACAACAATAGAAGGTACACAGCACTAAGGACACACCCATGCTGCATATTTCAGGGTCCATCCTGTGCCTGGGTCACAATGCAACATCCCAAATGTCATACTGCTCAGACAACAGCATTGAGGGGGGGCACATGTAACTGGTCACTGAAATACACCTGCACAGTCAGAGGAGGAAATAGGACACTGATACGATTATCAGGCCAATCCAATGTAACACACATTCCCCAACATCAGCAGTACACATTTCCAATGTCAACATCCATATCAGATCATAACATTGCCATGCATAGGATATGCCACATGTCAAATACATTTAAGTGGATTTGAAATATCAGAGATTGGGGCAGGTCCAGATTGTTAAGTGTGCTGCCAGGGCCATCAGAACACCCACAGCCAGTGAAAGGTCTCACCATGAGAATGGATGTAGACGGAGGCTTGAGTAGGAAAAAAAGGTTGCAATTCTCTATTTGGCCTAAACCAACACCTAGAGGCGATGAGGCTGACAAGTCTAATAACTCAATAACATACATGTGACATGCAGGTGGGCCATAGGCCTGGAAGAATGCCCATCTGAAGGACTGGAGCAATTAACACAAAACAAGATCACAAAGTGAAATCATCAAAAGGCAGGCACGTCACATCAAAATTGCCACAACACAGACACACTAATTGTACCCTGTTTCATTGCAGAGGAAGATGGATCGCCTGCGGAGATGCCTGTCCCAGATTTCCCTGATGACATAGATGACGAGCCGATAAACATTCCCCAGGAGACTATCCAAAAGGTCCTTGAAACCCTCCAGACCCCACCTTCAGTCACAAGGAGGAGCACAGAACAAGCAGCCATCGCAGAGGATCCACCCACCACCCCAATTGTAAGACCTGCCAGCTCCAATACAGCTGAGGACTCAGACGACACTGGCACCGGCTTTGAGAGAACTGTAGTTGGAGTACAGCGGGAGCTGGCCAAGGAGGTGCGGGTGGGGATGCAAAATATGGCAGCCAGCCTTGAGGGGATGTGTTCGTGCATGATGTCATCTGCAGATCAGGCAGCAGCTATGCAAGCCCTAACATCTAACTTGCAGTAACTGCAGAAAACCCAGAAGGAACTCAGCACAGCTGTAATACAGTTGACCCAACACCTACAACAGCAATCCTGTCAACCCGTGCATGAATGCACCATTGAACCCATCAGGGCCGACCTGGCTGCCTACCATCGTGATTTGGCTGCTATTCTCAAGAACCAGCAGATACTCCTTGCTGCAGTACTGCCCTTAAGACCTTCACAGGGACCAGCGACCGGGATGTCTGACTCCACATCTTCTAACACTGAGGTGTGTGTTACCCCTTCACAACCAACAACAACAAGGACAGAGGAGGCAACACACACATCAGAAGAAGAAGACATGGAACAGATCGCATTCACAAGGAAAATGACCCGGAAGCACTAGTCCCTGCCACATGGCCAACATTTACCAAGGTCCTGCGCTTTGTAACTTGCCAGTCTTGCAACAACTGTACTCAAGCACTGTTCTGCAAACCACTGTATATCTTGTCACCCAGCCCAGTGATTGCCTCTCTCCAACTCATTGACAAATGATGTCCCTCTGCACTGTCTGAAACATCAACCCCAGCATGTCAAAAGCATTTTGGTAAACCCTTGTGTTGGATCACAATGTAAGATGTCACTATAATGGGCTCACAATCATGGACAATGTACAGATAGCACTACAGCACTTTTCAATAAATAGCACTTACACAACAAATCTGTCTCTTGTTAATGTGACATATCAACTGTGAGGTAGATAACTGAAATGTGCCTACAGTCAAATTACGTAGCTTGTCAATACAACTGTCCTGATAATATGTAGTCAGAGAAATCTGCACAGTACCCATGATTGCACCATACTCTGCCCATCCTGAGTGACAAATTTGATGAAGTGAGAAAACATACACCATCATGCTGTGTTGGACAGAAGAATGCTTCCTCAGGGGATAACTAAGTCATCAAATAGTGGCCGCAAAATGTTGTCAACATGCAAAAATAACACAAATAACATGGCACACTAATCTAAGCAAACACTACAAAAACTGCATAAATGAAGGTGTCTGAGTTTACATACAAATAGGTAATCATGCTGAACTGTGTCACAAATGATGTATGAGAGACATGAAGACAAGAATACAAGAATGCCAATGAGAACTAATCTTATAAGGGTGTCCATGATCATCACACTGCAGTCAGACCTAAAACTGTTTCCCCAATACCAAGTCTGGAAGCACTGTTTGTGAGTTTCAAAACACACTTATCAACAGAAAAACATTGTCATCCATATTAACTGTGATTGGTGGTTGGTGGTTGCAAGGAAGGGTTGACACTTTGCAAGGTAGCTCTGGGCTAGCTGCCAATCGTACAGCTCAATTGGGATTTGTTTGTAGCATAGGACACAGATGTTATAGTACAAAATTAATGTACACTGAATCCAAACCCACGATCAAGTACCATTTAACACATACTATTAAGGGTTAACCAAATATTTATTAAATGCTAATCACAGAAGAGGAAACTGAGGGAAAAATCTGACCTGCCCTAATCTACCCTGACTACTCATTACCCACAACTGTCCCTAACTAACCTAAGCTACACTTATCACATACAACGAAACATTCTAAACATCTACCCCCCACCCCCCTTATGAGACGGGACATATGGAGGACAAAACATACTAACCTAAACACATACTATACTATCCTAAACAAATATATGTATTTTTTGTTTTTTATATATATATTTTTTTTAACACACAAGAACCCCAACATAGCCCCCCACCAACCCACCCACACACTTAATAAGTAAAAATATTAAGAGTCTGGACCCCCCCCCCCACTAACACTAACTAAACTAACAGCCTAAACTAACCTAACACTAAACCCCCTAAGCCCACTAACTATAAGAACAAGGAAAGAGGAGGGAGGGGAGGGTATCATGTCCATCAAAAAATGTCTAGAGATTGGCCCTCCGGAGGGTCCTCTTAATAGACTTAACACGCCGGTTAATGTGGCGCACATCCCGGCTCAGGTGGCTCAACTTGCGCAGCACACGGTCCATCTTACGTTCCATGTTGTGGAAGGCTGCAGGGTCAACGGAAGGAGCTGTGGCAGTCTGGGTACCGGTGGAGGAGGTCCCTGTGTGTGTGGTGCCAGGCCTAGTGGGCTGTCCTGCACCGGTGGCAATGCTGGGGCCTGGAAGTCCAGCAGATGTAGGACCAACAGTCCCAGCTGTGGGTGGGACCACCTGGCTTGGATTGGTGGTTTTGCTGGTGGTGGGCAAAGTAGGGCCACCCTGTGGGAAGGCTCTCCATGCCCTGGAGGCCCGTTCATGGCGATATCGCCGGAACTCCGGACCTCCGGAACCCCGACTCCACCAGCAGGATGTGCTGGTATCTCATGGCCCGGCGCTGGAATTCACGGACCTGGTCTGGAGTCATGTTTGCAGCTGTGAAGACAAATGCAGATATTCTACATTAGTAACTGCATTGTGTGAAATGGCCCAAGAAGTTAATCAGACAATACATCTACTGTGCTTGTAACAGCTCATACCACACTACAGATCATTGAATGTCCCTGAGGAAGTACATGGCAGGCCAGCCTACAAAGGTCACATCACACATAGCGCATCCATAACCTACAAGATGGGTAACAACTGGCTTTGACTTGCAATCTGAGTTCTGCCAGTTATCAGCTAAGAATCATGCTGCATATCCTCCGCCAAGACCTGGGCTACAAATGTCAGTGTACGGAAAGCAAAAGTAAAGCCACATGGTCTGCAAGTTGTAACTGGACTTGCCAGTATAGTACCAAGTGCCAAACCTGAGTGTGTATACTAGGTTGCAACCAAACAGTCACTTATTCACATGTATGTATAACATACTGGTAGCATCAGTACTAGGTACCCCATTCACAAACCCATGCATGTGTTTGAGGGTGGGGGGGTGGATAAACAACTATCAATTTCCAACAACATGTACACCGAGGAGTGTATAGAAAACTCCACACATGTTTGGCTCTACACACACACCACAGGTAAGGTCTATCAACTATTAGGAGTCAGCAAACCCTAGAGCAATCATAGGGCCACACATGTCAGGAAATGCAGAACTTGGTACACAACATACACAACATATACTTCCAGTGAGGCCTGACTTACATCAGACACATAGAGGGTCATTCTGACCCTGGCGGGCAGCAGGAGCCGCCCACATGGCGGGAACCGCCAAATGGCCGCTCCGCAGTCAGAAGACCGCGGAGGCAATTCTGGCTTTCCCGCTGGGCCGGCGGGCGACTGCCAAAAGAGCGCCCGCTGGCCCAGCGGGAAAGGCCCTGCAACAATGAAGCCGGCTCCGAATGGAGCCGGCGGAGTTGCAGGGGTGCGACGGGTGCAGTTGCACCCGTCGCGATTTTCACTGTCTGCTAGGCAGACAGTAAAAATCATGGTGGGGCCCTGTTAGGGGGCCCCGGCACTGCCCATGCCGTTGGCATGGGCAGTGCCGGGCCCCCACGACACCCGTTCCCGCCATCCTGTTCCTGGCGGTAAAAACCGCCAGAAACAGGATAGCGGGAAGGGGGTCGGAATGGAGATTCAGCCCATGCAGGGGAAATCCGGCGGGAAACCGCCGGATTCCCTTTTCTGACCGCGGCTTTACCGCCACAGTCAGAATGGGCTGGGAAGCACCGCCAGCCTGTTGGCGGTGCTTCTGTGGTCCCCGGCCGTGGCGGTCTTGGACCGCCAGGGTCGGAATGACCCCCATAGTTGCTAGAACACCCCTGATCATGAATTGCATGCACACCTAGGCCATTGCACTCAAGTTTCTCAATACTTGTAGCACTACATGTGGAAGTACATGCTGCTAGGAGGTTCTACCTACTGTTTCATAATTACGTAGGTAAATAGGGAAGCAGATGTCTATTGGAAAGCAATTTGCTGTACCAATCTTGGAGAATGTGGGTCTGACAGGCTGACTAAATCGGAGCTGACTTCCAGTGCGACTCTTGGTGATACAAGTGTCATCCACATGACTAACCCCTGTACTCACAGTGGGGCCTACAGGAATGGCCTACAATCCCTACATTATACCATTGGATACGCATTGGCCAACTCAAAACATGTGAGAAACTGAATTCCTACTCATGGAACAAGAGAAAAGCTTGCCCAACGCATCACACCTTGCTATGCGTTCAACTCACACGAGTCCATAACCAGCAAACACAACACATAACAGACATATCAACACTTACTGGAGTGGTCAGGGTCCTCAAATGTCGCCACCTCTCCCACAGTGTAGGGTGCCGGTCCACCTGTAAGGTATGGAAGGAAGAAATGTGCTCAAAATATGTGCACAGCGCAACCATTTCATAAACATATACAATGTGTAGGCTGAATAAGGAAATGGCAGCCATTCAGACATGATGGTACTGCATCTGATATATCACGGCCAACTTGTACATAGCATGGGTCTCCTGTGACAGTTACACACATATCTGCACACATAGATTGGCCCTAACTATCTTGTGGTTGCAAACATGCCCCGTAATTGGTGAGCAGAAAAAATTATGGAGTGTAATCGTCTCATCATGTGCATCCTAGAGAGACATCCAAAGCCTGGTTACTTGAGGACTGAATTACCAGTCAAACATGCCTTGTGGCCATGACACATTAATGACACATAGGTACAATGTACAGAGGGAGGGGCAGGGACTTTTGTAAGCCCCCCTGTTGTTACATTTGATTGAACTGATGTGGCCCAGCTCTGCTGATTTGCACCAACCATGGAGATGTGAACCCATGTGCATACACTTGGACTGCCATCCATATTTGGAATGTGGCACAACTAACTCCAACAAACATTCTAAGATGTTAGCTGAGGGCACCTTACACCTTTTCACGATGTTTTCAAATCCAGATCTGACACGTATCCAAAAAGATCAAGGAACACAATAATCCCAAACATTCATAGTACTTCTGTGAATGCTTTCCTTACACACTCACCAGACTCACATGAGACATATGTCTGAGCCACTTTGCTATTATTAATTGACGTGAAGGCAGCACTCATTTTCAGCATCATGTAGTGATTTTAAAGTCAGTCTAGCTATTGCGTCAACAAACTTAGCCAATATGTTGGTACATCTTTATTTCTCTGTCAATAGTACCCTATATAGACATGATTGGCTCCTATTTTGTTTGGTTTTCTGTCAAAAAGGCCGCACCAATTTACTTCATGGAAAAGTATCCTGCAAGTTTGCTGAGCATGTGCTATCTGTCAGCTAGCAATTGTGATCCTTGCCATAGTGCATCAATTATCTCTTTATGTTTCCCCAGCATTACACACAGTCAGCAAGTTAGCTGGCAGACATTGTACAAATCCTCTTATGTCACACTCACCAACAGTGCCACCAATCATGATTCCCAGGTGGTCCAAGAGATCCTGCTCCCTGGTGATGAGGTCCGCCCACCGGTGCTTCAGCTGGTGGTCACTCCTTTGGCTGGCATACACACACTGCAGGTGATGCAGCACCTTTCCCCACCGGATTCTGCATGCCTCTGTTGGATACCCCTGTATCACCCTGCCCCCTGCCTGGATCATGAGTGGCAAGAAATGGCACACAAGCCAGATGAACCCCCCCAACTCCTCTTCACCCATCCTGCCAAGGCGTGGCCTACCAGACATACTTGAAAAGTGAAAGGGAATAGGGGTAAAAGAAATAGAAAGGGGAAAAGGGGAAAGTAGGGGTACAAATACAGATGAAAAGTAAACTTAACCACTAAAAGAGCCCAACTATCCCCAAACTAACACTACCCACAACAGACTCCCACAAACAACAAAAACAAAAGATAAATGGACAAATGTATACAAAACACAGTAGTACAGTATATAGCAACAATATTTAATTCACAAATGGACTTTACAGATAGCACACAGGACAAAAAAGCACAAAATCTCAGGACACCACTCTCTACACAGCCACACAGTCTAGAAGGATCATAGACTGCAAAGTGAAAGTGAAAGTACACCCACTGTACATGATCTGTAAACAGGATATCCTATTACCTCACTTCCTGTATGAAAAGTCCCGCCTTTTTCGCGCTATACGTAATTTTTTGTCTACCAAAACTGTATTTGCGTCATTTGTTTTGACGCACCGGAGTGAAAATTAGCCACGTGTCCACATATTTCCAGTGATCAATTGCACATAGGTGTCTTGTTCATGTGTGTGCTCCAATGATGATCCTGTATATTTTTTGGGGTGTAATTTGTCACAGTTCGGTCCAGGACTCATCATGAGTCAGTGGCAGCTATTCCTGTATCTACTGAGTATCCTTGGTTGATCAATGTGAGTAAAGTGGATGTGGACATGTGAACCTACATGGGGATGGTCCCACCCTGTCACTAAAGACGTCTAATGAGACAGTCAACAGGGCAACCTTGGTGTGCTGAGTGAGATAATGTCTCAGGTGTCATGTTCCGGCAGGTGTCATTACAACATTTGTACACAGGTTAGCCTCTGCAATTCCCACTGCATCTGGGAACATCATAGCCTCTGTGCTGATTATTCTCGCAGCTATTCACCACACACGGCCCCTCACTATGTTGTGAGCACTGGGATTCTGTGTGTGAACTGTCATGGTCCTGACATGTGTGTATTTTTCATTGACATTATCAGAGGTTGCTGGTTGTGCTGAAAGCCCCGTACCCAATCCCTGCCTACGGCCCTGGGACACTGTCACAATTTGTAATTCACGCATAAATGTGACCCAGACAAGGGATGGGCCATGAATTTTGCTTTTCCAAGAGGTTTTGACGCAAATGTTACAGTTGAAAGGCAGATGATGCTATACAATGTATTTGTGTATGCATTGAATAAGCCCATGCCCAATACCCCCTGATGAATGAGAGGTTTGCTAACGCAAGTGTGGTACATATGTAGACACAGGGATACTTTAGTGTGACGCACAGACAGATGCCAGTCAGGCTGACAGAATGCAGGGTGATTCAGGATCCAGCAATTTGACAAGTTACATAATCAGTGGTCTGATTCAGACTGTTTGGAATACAGACTAGAGAGGTGACATGTCAAACTGTGTATGTCCTGTGTTTTTGAAGGTGACAAATGAACCCAAGGGCTGTGTTACACGGCTTAATTAGTATCAATGTTTAACGGTGCAATTGACTAAATGGCAACTCCTATGCCGTTCCAGGCATCAGCAGGGGCAGTGCTTTTTGACATGGGTGGTGTGCACGGAGGTGATCAAAGGTGTGGGCTGCATCTGTTTCTCACCAGTCCTGTAGGTGAGACTGGCATTCTAAAGGCCAACAGACATTTTCACACGGGAAGCAATCTACAGGTGCTAACAGGGCTTTGAAACTAGAAGACAGTGTATAAATTAACCTGATGTCCATGCAGTCAGATGTTCTATGGGCTGACATGTACATGGAATGTCATGTGTGCAATGCTGCTCATATGTGTGGCACTTGCGCTGTCTATGTTCTGCTTCTATGGAACTCTGGTCACAGATAGTCCTTGCAAATATTGGATGCAGTTGGACTTACTGCTGTCAAGGGTCTGGTCAGACATTCCTGTTACTGATGCAAGAACACATTGACTGCCTCATGTATGAGGCTTGTTTTCCCCTTATTGAGTGATGGTGTCTTAGTTGTGTGCCATATGCTGCGTTGGACCTTGATTTCAACATGTATGTGTGGAATAGTTGTGGTCCTCTGCTATTGGCCTTCAAAGGAGAAATATACATGATATATGTCATTAACAGTGTGTGTGTATGTGACCATTGTATGTTAGGCATCACATTCGCTCTGGGGTGTTCAGTGTCCTAATCAGTATATCAGCAATGCTCCATGAGGCAACACTCTTAGTAGAGATGAAGGTGTGCAAAAATGAATAGCCAGACCATGATATGGTGATTATAATAGGTGTTTATTTAAATTAGTTAACAAAAGTGGTGAAGGTGATTATATTCAAAAGAAATTGTTGACGATCTGTTGCCGCCTGCGTATACCAGCAGCCGTGTTCTGTAGTTCCCCCTCATGTTGCAGGCCACCATCCTCCTCTTCAGGCATGTGTGGCTCTGGTTCCAGGAGGGGAATGTTCCTTTTGATGCAAATATTGTGTAATATTGCACATGTTAGGATGATCTTACAGACCATCTCCGGGGAATATAGGAGGCTACCACCAGTGACGTCGAGGCACCGGAACCTTGACTTGAGGAGGCCGAAGGTCCTCTCGACAATGCTGTGTGTCCTCCTATGTGCGTCGTTGTAGGCACGCTCTGCAGCAGTACTTGGGTTGCCAAATTGTGTCATAATCAATGGCTGGATGCCATACCCCTGATCAGCTGCAAGAGAAATTGATTGGGATCATGTTGATGTAGCTGGCCCTATTGAAATGACTTTTCATGGCAGTAGTTGTCTTGTGTTGTCTGTGACTCTTTTGTGCTATAATGTAGCATCCTAGACTTGTAGGATGTACCATCTGCATTGTGTTGTTTCCTTGGCTGAACGAGTGTTTGTCTGCTAACCGTTTGTCAGCAGTATGTTTTGGGATTTGCAGTACAGTGTCCCCTCCCTAGCATTGTGACTTGTGATACAGGTGTCCGTGTGTCTTCACTGGGGGGTGAGATGATAGTTCCATACACAGGTTAAAATTGACAGTGTTGTTAACACGTTCATATCAATGTACCCTGGACATCCCATACCTGTAGACTTATGCAATGGATTAATGTAAACGTCATTGGGACACTTTCAATTTGCAAGGTGACATTTAGGCAACCCACTCCACACGTTGTGATCATTGACGTCTTAACATTAGGCTGTACAGTAATTTCCATTGTGTGACAGGTTCAATGGTGACCTAAGAAACATGGCTAGCAATGTCACGACCTCAGTGTGTTCCTGTTCACATGTTGCTGTTGTGGTGTATGTGTTGTGTGAAAAACAAAATGATGATGGACGGAGTGCTGACAATGCAAACACTCTCCCCCAGTCACAGATCTGGGTTTAATCCATCGTTTTTTTGCTGCCCATGCCATTCCAGTTTGGACCCAGCCATATGCAAATCAGTCTTGACCCTGTTCCCTATGGGAACAGTCCAGCCCGAACTGCCAGGCCAGGTCTTCTCTGGACTGGAAACAAGCATCCTGGGACCGGTGAATCCAGTGGCATGGGAAGCACGGGACCCACGTCTGGGCATACCCTTCCCACTTAGGGTGACATTAGCAAAACAAAATGATGATGGACGGAGTGCTGACAATGCAAACACTCTCCCCCAGTCACAGATCTGGGTTTAATCCATCGTTTTTTTGCTGCCCATGCCATTCCAGTTTGGACCCAGCCATATGCAAATCAGTCTTGACCCTGTTCCCTATGGGAACAGTCCAGCCCGAACTGCCAGGCCAGGTCTTCTCTGGACTGGAAACAAGCATCCTGGAACCGGTTTCGGGGTTTCACCCCTCATCAGCCAGGCTAGCTTGAATCCAGTGGCATGAGAAGCACGGGACCCACGTCTGGGCATACCCTTCCCACTTAGGGTGACATTAGCAAAACAAAATGATGATGGACGGAGTGCTGACAATGCAAACACTCTCCCCCAGTCACAGATCTGGGTTTAATCCATCGTTTTTTTGCTGCCCATGCCATTCCAGTTTGGACCCAGCCATATGCAAATCAGTCTTGACCCTGTTCCCTATGGGAAGAGTCCAGCCCGAACTGCCAGGCCAGGTCTTCTCTGGACTGGAAACAAGCATCCTGGGACCGGTTTCGGGGTTTCACCCCTCATCAGCCAGGCTAGCTTGAATCCAGTGGCATGGGAAGCACGAGACCCACGTCTGGGCATACCCTTCCCACTTAGGGCGACATTAGCAAAACAAAATGATGATGGACGGAGTGCTGACAATGCAAACACTCTCCCCCAGTCACAGATCTGGGTTTAATCCATCGTTTTTTTGCTGCCCATGCCATTCCAGTTTGGACCCAGCCGTATGTGTTGTGTGACCTAGAGGGTTGCTGTGCAGTGTGTATATAAGTAGGTTTTTGTACTTACTAACAAGTAGTCCATTGCCATACCGTCCATCCTGGAAGTGTTCATTGATGGTGCAGTGACGGAAGATGAATTAGTTATGTACACTCCCAGGATATTTAGCCACGATGTTGGTGATCAATCCCTGGTTATCGACTATGGCCTGCACGTTGATGGAATGTGTGTGCTTTCTGTTGCGGTAGAAGTGTTCAGTTGAAGCAGGTGGCACAAGGCGTACATGTGTGCAGTCGATTGCACCAAGGATATGTGGGAAGCCACTAATGAGGTAGAACCCCTGTTTTGTTTCCTGCTGCTTCTGCAGTGTGTTAGGGAAGCAGATGTGGTGGGGTGTCAGTCCAATGATGGCATCTAATACTTTGGGCAAAAAGGCGGAGAATGATGGTTGTGATATTCCGGCAACCAGGGCACCAGTTGTTTGAAAAGAGCCACTTGCCAGCATATGAAGTACGGCAAGCAGCTTGGTTTCTGTTGGGATGGTGCGGGGTGTGAGCAAAGTGGGGGCCAACTGCGGTTCAATGTTGCGCAGCCGCTGCTGAATGGCCTGCCAGTTCAACCGGTACCTCTGGATGATGTTGTGTGCCCTGAGGCCCTGAAGGGTGGTTCTGGGGCGGAATATCCTCTCCTGCCTTCTGTGCTGCCTTTGGGGTCCCTGCAGGTGTTGTTGTAGCTGCTGTTGTTGCTGCTGGGCTCTGCGTGCACGCTGGATTAGAATCACCTCCATGGCTCCCTGTTGCTGCTCTGCTGCTCTGCTCTGCTCTTTGTTCTGTGTGTTCTGATTAAATACAGGTGTGTTTGCCCCATTTTAACGCCTGCCCTGACCCAGGCGTTAAAGTTTGACGCAAATCGGGCTGTGCGTCATTTTCCGGCTCCGCCTCCCGACCGTGCGTCATTTTTGCCCGAAAGCATAAATACGACGCACGGCCATTTAAGTCATTTTCTGGAGGGAACGCCTACCTTGCATATGATTAACGCAAGGCGGGTTGCCGCATCCAAAAAATGACGCACACAGCGGAATTTTGTCGTCCGCGGGCTTCAAATTTTAAATACAGGGCAACGTTTGCGCTGAATGTGCGTCAAAATTTTTTACGCACATTCGGCGCAGACGGAGTATAAATATGCTCCCAAATCTCTATATGGCTTAAATAGCATCTAGGCATCACAGTTGAACAAGTTTTTCAACATGCATTGGGTGTAATTTAACAACATTATCTGTGTGCTTTTTCCTGCTGCTCAAGTGTAATAATGGCACCCGCAAGGAAACCATGGATGGCGAGAAGCGCAACCTCGTCCTGCATTGCTAATTATCCCAGATATTACAGCCCTCATGATAACTTTTATAACATCATTAAAAATATCAATGAAACATTAGCAGTAAAATTATTTGATGAGATACCTGTGCATGGTGGGGGCACAAGTTATAGTTACCTTAGGGCGTGAGTTAGTTACTTTATATAACTCTAACGATAACTGCTGCATTTTTATGGTTTTGTGCGAGTAAATTCAGAACCTAACTATAATGTCCCTGTAACCTTTGATTTGTTCAGTGAAAAAAAATATATAAATAAATATATATATACAAATATATATAGAGAGAGAGATTTTTTGTACAAATTGCATATTTTCATGTAACAGAGGGGTAGATGTAGTGTCTTCCAAGTTTTATGACAGAACCCTTTTGGTACAGAACAGACTCCATAGTCATGTGATGTAATCACTAGAGTGGAATGTAATGAAAGTTTGGTTTAGAATATAGGAGTTTACAAGTACATGCAGAAGAATGAAGATGTGTAATTTACAGCTCCTTGTGTGGCATGACCATTGTCAGGTACCAAGGCTTGGGAGGATGCAACAAGTACCAAGGTCCTTTTACGAATGGTGTTGGGTGACTTCAAGTGGATTGGAGTCAGTGGCCAAAAAACTACTGCCTGCTCCCACCAATGTTTTCCCAAATGGAGAACTTTATTTTTAAAAGTAACTTCCTTTAGGGAATGCAAACATGGGGATGATGGTCTCATGTAGGACACAATTCCTCAGTATGTAGCTAATCAATGGGGGGGGCAAATAGCCTAATTATTGTTATTCCTTAGACAAGCCCTTCTGCAACCCCCTGTGAATGGAAGTTTTGAAATCCGGCCTGTTATTACACAGATGCACTGCAAAATTAAAGACTGGTTGTATTGCGTTTGTGCGCATTTGCAAACCAGTTTTTCAGGGCATCAGTTTAAACTGAATATTAAAACTGCCTATGGACCATGAAAGCCACAGGTTATTGTATGCACAGCACACGGATCGTGTGAGCCAACAATGACTGACTGCTGCACACATTTCTGTGGTTTAGGCCCTTTACAATTCCTTCTTTGCAGCACATCAAAGTGGTGCATTCGTAACCCTTGCTCTTAGCACACATTTGATTGTACTAGGCTTTTATTTTCCTAATTGACCACAAACAGACAGAAGCCTAGCGTTTTGTTTCCTTATTGAACGTTTCACGGTGATTAGCATTCTATTTGCCACTGTCACATTAATTGGTAAGCATTTCATCATCTCGCTATAATCCTATTACTTGGTTTCGTAAGGGTTCTAGACATGCAGAGGCAACTCTGGAACTGATTATACGAGTCCTGCGTTGCAGCGCTAGGTATTTCCTAAGAGAAATGATGCGGTCTGGCACAGCGAAGTATGCACCGTATCAAAAAGATGAAACGGCCGAGACTTCACTGTGGAACTGGCATTAAAGCCCCGGAAAAATAACACACATAAGTTGTGACATGATGTCCTGTGCTAAGCAGGAGTACTGTAAAGTGTCAGGCCATAAATTGAGAACCGGATAATACAGGGGCAGATTTATACTTTTTGACACAAAACTGCACTAACGCAGTTTATCGTAAAAAATCTTAGCACCTGCTAGCTCCATTCCTGAGTACAAGCCAGGCACCATATTAATGGAATGACGCAAGCTAGCACAAAGGAATGGTAAGCCTAAAAAAAATTGACGTTATCGATTCACCCTGTCGAAAAGAAAAATGGTTTACTGCTGCAAAAGTGGGGCAAAACCGTTTTTTGGCACGTAAACATGTCGCAAAAGGGTTACCGCCATTTTTAGCCTGCATTAGCGCAAAATTTAAATGCACAAGCAGGAAAAAGTGCAAGTGCACCTGAAAATGGAAGAATTAGGTGAACAGAGACCCCAGGGAGACCCAAATCTGCCATGAACCAGCCAGGAGGATCCACAGCAGTTCCTGGAGAAAAAGAAAAAGCTCAAGTGTCGCTTCAGTGTGGAGGAGCACGACATCCTTTTCAGAGAGGTTACAGAGCACCAACACCAGCTGTTTGTCACCTCCAAAGTGCCAATTGGTCAGAGAGAGGTCATACGGCAGCAAATAGTGGACAAAATCAAATGTGTGGCCGAGGTGAAGAGAACTGTCACTGAGTGTAAGAAGCACTGGCATGATTGCAAGCATAGAACTAAGGAGAAATTGTCCAGGAACAGAAAGGCAGCACTGCAGGTTGGAGGTGGTAGTCCTGCACCACAAAAGGACCTGGATGAGCTGGAGGAGATGGTTAGAGCGGTCATCATGGAAGAGCTGGTCACAGGAATCCAAGGACAGGAGAGCGCAGACTACCAATCACCACCACAAATGCAGGGTAAGTTTCATGGGGGAATTAATGGGAATCTTACATATGACAGAAGGGGGAGGTAGATAGGAGACACCCAATGCATGCTAAAGGAGTGCATGAGGACACATGCACCCTGAATCCAGATGCCCCATCCCCATACAAGCCACACATGTACACACACCTTGGTTGTGCTATGTCCCCCAACATTTACACAACGTGGATATGCGCCAATCACCAGGGCTATTCACCATGGAAATATGCAGCACATTGGCTGGAAGGGATGTGTAAATACTGTACTTGGGGCTGTGCCATCACAACACCCCTTGCATATTGTCGAACTTCCTGTAACCACACAATGTAGACATCTGAGACTAGGACAGAAGTCAATATCATTGAGTGGGTTCGGGGTGGTGTATCTTGCAAAAATGCTCCCCTACCTCTTTGTTGCATTGCCAGTACACGTGTGTCACATCTTTCACCACACATTGAAATACCACCTTAGCTAACATGACTTGTACATGTGCAGGAAGGGACACCACCCTGCACAGAAACAATTCAACCCCTCAAAGCAGCCACTCCTACATCATGCAGCAACAATGCCTGTCTCGGTGCAGGGAGAACAAATCGGTGCATCTGCAGTGGGAATTGCAGGGCTGTCTCGGATCCCAGTAAACATGGCATTTCCCTGCATAACTAGCCTGGTGCAGTGTTGAGCTACACATATTGGTCCTGACCTGAACTGTGCCACAAGATAAAAATCTGTTCTAAAGCTTGCAACCTGTGGAACACAACACATACAGGGTGAACCCACAACAGCTCAGACACAACCATATCCCACACATGGGAATGGGCAAACAATTGAACAAATACAACACATTGTGCATGTCTGTGAACATAATGGTGTCCATTACAAAATTGGCCGCCGTTATGGGCTGCCCCCAAAGTCCTGTGTTGGAAAGACCGCCAGTGCAGTGTTCTCTCCACAGTAGGCATTACGAGATTCCGGCTGGGACGGTGGGTGGAAACCGTGTTTTGTGCTGCCAGCTCTGTGGGAAAGTCACCACAACATTGACATTGGCTTGTAATATAGCCAGTGCCAATGTTGGGGTGTGTTAATCACTGCCTGTAAATTGGGCAGTGGAAAGTGCAAAGGAGCTGCCCATGGGGGCTCCTGCACTGCTCATTCCAAGTGCATGGGCAGTGCATGGGCACCCACGGGCACCCCACACCCCATTACCTCAAGCCTTTGCATGGTGGACAAACTGCCATACAAAGGTTGGTGGGAAAGTTGGATAGTAACCTGGAGGGCAGCGCTGATTGCAGTACTGGCCTGGAGGATCAAGAACGGTGCCAGGCTGTTGGACCGTGGCGCTTACACAATGGTCCCAATGTGCCACTTGGACCGCTGCAGTTGGCAGTGGTCGAGCACCACTGCAAGTCAGGTGGTCATAGGACCACCAAACTCATCATGAGGGCCCATGTGTGCAGTAGTACAAGTAGCTGCAATACCACCATCAAACAAGATAGAGGCCCTGATCAAGCTGGAAATGAAGGTGGGTGCCCATGTACCAAATTAGGCTGGATCACAAACTGACATTTAGTAAATGCAGACTTGACCAAAAATCAAAAGCATATGAGCCATCCTTGTATGCACCCTTGTGCCTGTAGTAAATTAGCTGTCCAGCCCCAACGCCGCATCACTTGCATCATAGTGCAAGGAAGGCTGTGTTGAGGGGCAGAATATTTTTTGTAGGAAGGAGCACCTTCCTGCACAACAAAAAACTGATATGGCAATCTGCTTGGTCCATGTCTGCAGTGTAATGCAGCACACATTGACAAAGGAAAACATGAGGAGGAAATAAAGTACACGTCAACATTGCACCCTGCTAATGTCACCCCTGGGGTGGTGATAGATATTGGCACAGCCTCATGTCTACAAAAACACGTAATCTTGGGCTGCGTCAAACTGCAATGGGTGTTGGCGCAGGCTGCCCAAAGCAGCAGCCATTGCACGCCCCTTCCACGCAAAGTGCTGCAGGGGAAGGGGCCGATTTTTACAAGGTGGCGTCAAGGCAAAATAAGTGGTTTAATGCCACCTAGTAAATACGACTCAGCCAATAGTGACACTCGAGCTTCCCTTTACGTGACACTTCAGTGGCCGTAGGGGCTCAAAATATATGCCCCATAATGTAGAATAACAACCTTGGCCCTTTAACCAGTCACCGAGCCTCCACTACTGAATACATTATGTGCCATGTCAACTGCCACAACAATCTAATATTGATTTTACTCCATCTCATTGCAGAGGATGATGGCTTCACTCCTGCCGACCTGCCTGTTCCTGGATTTCAATGCTGACCTGGATGACCAGCTGACAATCATCAATAAACCAATTCGCCAGGATGTCCTAGGATCCCTCCCGACACCACCTCCAGTTGCAAGGAGGACACACAGCATTGCGGGGTCTCCATATGAGCCACCCAACAACCAAAATATACCACCTGTCAGCACTGACACGGCCCTGTACTCCGAGGACCCATAGACCAGCTTTCAGAGGCCAGTGGTCAGTGTCCAGTGGGAGCTGGCCAAGCAGCGGCGGGTGGGGATGGAGACAGTGGCAGGCAGCCTAGAGGGAGCAAAGATGTGCCTCATAACGCTTAATGAAAACACAGCTGCCATCTGAGGCGCACACTCCCCACTGCGTGGACTCCAGCAGTCCCTAGCAGACATAGCTGCTGCCATGAGGGAGATGCCACAACAATTCCCCTCCCAAACTTGTAGCAGCATAGCAGACATCAGGCTGGAATCCATTCAACAGGAAGTGGCATCCCTCGGTGGAGACATGGCTGTCTACCACAGCGATGTTGCAGCTATATTGAAAAATCAGCAGTTCCTCCTTGCTGCAGTGATGCCTTATGTCTTACCACAAATGGCAGCTGCTGGGAACTTGGACTCTACATCTTTATCCCCTGAAGTGTGTTGTCCCCTCTACCTCTACAACAGCATCACCAATGGCACAAGAGGCACCACACACATGAGAGGATAAAGATGTGGAACAAATTACTTTCAGTAGAAAGAGTACCTTGTAGCACCAGTCTGTGCCACATGGACAATTCTCCTTAGTTCTTGCCTTAAGATCATGCCAGTGTTGTAACAGTGGGAAATGTGCTCTCTTCACCCACCCACTGTTGACTTTTCTGCTATGTACTGTCATTTTCATCAAATAACTACATCTATCTGACCTAAAATAAACTTACCTTACACATGGAACACCACACTCTAAACATTGCCCCCACTCCCCTCAAGAAATAAGATACAAGCAGGGCAACAGTTATTAAACTACACATGTACTAACTTATCCTATGTCCTATACGAATATATACATTTTGGGGAATTTAAAAGAAAAACTTTTTTTTACATAAATACATATACCCCAACATGACCCCCATCCAACCACCACCAATAAAAACATTAAAATAAAAACCCAACCCCCCCAACATATTTAACCTAACTTATGCCTACCCTACACTAACCTAATACTAGCTATCTAAACCCAAACCCAAAACTAACAAAACCTCAATAGTGATGGGAAAGAACTGAGAGGTAGTCCAAAAGTCCTAAAGTTAATTTTTCCTGTTTTTTTATTTTTTCTTTATGAACTTTAACATCCTCCGGTTGTCAGCCAATTCCTCCTCCAGTTTGTCCAGTCGCTTGAGGATTGCATTCAGGTCCCCCCTGAGGTCCAGCTCAAGCTGAGTCGGTACACGAGCTGCTGGTGGCTGTACTTGTGGCTGTGTGCTGACAGGTGGTGCTGATGTTGAGGGCATAGGTGGAGCTGGGACCCTCCCGTATCCCTAAGGTGCTGGCTCCTGTGTCCCTTGGTGCCTATTCGTGGGACCACCATGTGGAATGACACATCATTCCCCCAAAGCTTTCTCATGCCTGAAATGCCTGGCCATCCTGCGGTATCCCGCTTCCACCTCTAGGATGTGGCGGGAATGTTCTGCCCTCTTCATGAACATGCACCTCTGCTCAAGAGTCATGCTGGCAGCTGAAATATGAGGACAAGCAAAAATCAGTATCAGCATTGGGTGACCACTCATTATGGAGTCAAGGTGTGGCCCATAACAATGTGGGGCTGCTAACTACCAACTTGCTATTCCGAGATTAGGTAAATCTAGATTCAGGTGTTCTGGTGTAAGACCTGCATTGAGTATATGTTACAAGGGGCCACCCCATATCCCATTATGTGCCCACATGTACAATTACTTCAGTGTTGGTAGAAGAATGGTTGGGGAAAGTCTGAGCTGCACATCACAGTTGTCAACACATTACAGAAATGAAGCCCCTCTACGCTGTGCTATGTAGTCCAACATGTGTAAAACGGCACACCCAAGGTGGCTGTATGGATGGCCTGAAGCCCACAGTGATATTGGCACAGCGTTGTGTGCTTCAACTGTATCCTGAAAGGTGTTACATCATTAGCACATGCATGTCATACATCATCAAGGTATCAGCCACACACACACAATTCATATCATTTGCATATGTAAATTGACCTACATGAGTCACAATTATTATGGTGGCAGGACCATGTTGTAAAAACTGCAGACATCTGGGCCCATATTCATGGGAAAATGACAGAGCACGATGCAGTGCCAAAATTTGCAGTGCCACACTCTGTCAATTTCACAATGCAGGGATGCGCCGTATTTATTTGGATACAGCACACACCTGTGTTGTCCCCTGGGTTGGCCCTAAATTTAGCTGTCCGTGCCAACGCAGCCATCCTTCCACCATTGTGCATGGATGTCTGCGTTGAGGGATATTATTGTTCATGTGCAGGAAGGTGTCCCTAAACAGTAATTTCTGGCCATTTTGGTCTTTCTATGCATGCTGCAGAATGGAGCATGCATAGAAAAAGCAAAAAACGAGGAGGATAAAATTATTCCTCCTTGTAGTGCCTTGCTAACGCCACCCATGGGGTGGCATTTGATTTTAGCGCTGCCTTAGGTTTATGGAATCTTGTAGATCTGAGGTAGCATCAAAATGCAATGGGTGTTGCTGTGGCACGCCCACAGCAACACCCATTGCATGCCCCTCTGGTGCCGAAAACTGCGTCGGAGGGGGCCATATTTACAAGGAGGCATAATGCCACAAAAAACACAAAAAATTGGTGCTACACCTAAATATGGAGCAGAGGTTAGCCTGTTTTGAGCATCACGTTAAGTGATGCTCCAGTGCCGCTAGGGGCTATTTCATATGCCCCTGGGGTGGCTGGATCATAAACTTTTCCCACAACCATCTTGAGTGGCTTTGTCCACAAATTGTGTACACTACTGACTGTTGTGCAGCACATAATGGATCCATGCTGTCCTACAAACACATTAGATCTGAAGGTTACAGAGGCACCTGTGCTGTGTGTTTTTCCTACATAATCCTCCTAGTGACTTTTGCAGACAGAACCCACATCTGTACCATCATGTCAAAAAGTGTATGCTATATGTGGCACACAGGGCTGACAATGGTGCTGTGACAAAGTGGTTGTCAACAGGCATGCTATGTACATGTGCAGCTGCCCTCTGACCCATTATGATAGACAGCAATGAATATGTGGTCAGCCATAACTATTCCTATTACACACAATTCCGTGTCCTCATATGTTGGCCCATGAACTACAAGCAAGCCATTCTCATTGCATAACATTCTAAAATACATGATGTCACTATTCATCCTCCTATGATATCAAATCATTGGTCAGGACCAAATACTTCTGTCATTGCATTTCACAACTCTGACTGACTCACAGCATTCCCTGGGTTGACTCACAGGACGCACAATATGACACTTACTGAATGCTTTCTGATCTTGTATATGCGCCACCTCTCCATTGGTGTAGGGGGCTGGTCCATCTGCAAGACATTAATGGAAAACACTGCTTAGTGTAAAAGGCAAGTTGCAGTACATTATATAGTGTAAGCTTGTTAGGCTGAATGAGATAGTTGTCCTAGTGGTAGATCATAGTGACTGACCAACTTCTATGATCACCCTTTCACACATACTCTCAGATAAGGTAGACCCACACACCCACAAACCATTACTGTCCCTGACACTCCTGTGGTGCTTCTCACTGCACCATTTATAGATGACATTGTCATGCAGCTGTCTGGTAGCACAACACCTCCATTACCATATGGGACTGCTTGTCAATGTTTATTCCATCTGAGGGGCATGCAATGGTTGTCACAGTGCCTGGCCCATTGTAACACCCATAGCATTTCAGCCTGCATCTGATGTTGTAAACATCTACATCATTGTCACAGAAAACTGACAAACTACTACACTGGGGTTGTGTGGGTATTCCAATGTGTTGAGGAATGGCATCATCATCCTTCAGTCAAGTAAGTAATCTGTGTGTGCCATTTCAAGGCACACATACTTTCAAATTAGCTATAGGAGTGTACACATGTGATATTGATGTACCTACCTGCACATTGACTGGATGAAATCATGGATGTAGTGCCAAAAGTGTGTGGCCTGTCATTGCTGCCTTGGTATACCATTGTTAGTCTAGTGAGGAATTAGTATATGGGCATAGAAATACGGCTCAAAATGGACACACTTGCTCAGTGGTCAAAAGATGCTTCTGGTGGTGTAGGTTAGTGAGTGGTATGCCAATGATGGAGCTGATGCAGGGCAGCACAACACTGTCAGTGAGAAGCGGCAGGCCTGTGGAATGACTCAGCAAATGTGCCTGGTGATTGACATCATAGAGGCTGTCTGTGATACACAATAAACTGGAACATGGAACTGCCAGTAGTCTGGAACATTGCATGATCAATCACCCTTACATGGCCTTGGCTAAATACACAAAGGGCCCGATAGAACTACAGTGGTGCATTACCAATTGCATCTGTACTGTCCTTGTGGCCCTCAGTGCACCCCTTACTCACTGCAATGTGTATGCTTAGTCAAAAATATGTTACAGGATGATGCATGTGTCGTTCAACATCATCTATTCATGTGAACGTCAATGATGCACTCATCAGGAGATGCAAAAGATCATCAAAACTACTGCTGAGTACATGGGGGCCTTTCTCAAACATTTGTATGCCCACATTACACAGCTTCTCACAGCAGCCATACTGAGTGCTGGAAAATGATACCTAAGGAATTATCTTCTGACTCAGTGGATGAAACTTTGAGATCCCAGCAATGTTTTGAGGCCCCCTTTCATGCATGTTGCATGGCACAGGCCTTGTTTGTAGCTGCTCATTACCTAGTTACACTATGCATGAATCACAACACTTAGAGATGGTTATGCACAGTAAATTATACATCTGTCCTGCTTTTCCTTCCTTGTTGTACAATTATAACACAGCCCTAACGTGGGGCATATACTCTTCATACAGGTCTCATATGACATGTACACATCCATTGCATGCAGTGCTCAAACTTGACAGTAACTGTCATGCATATGCTAGAAAAATGATGTTGTATGGCAAAGGGAGACTTACCAACTGTTCCACCAATCTCTATACCCAGATGGTCAAACAGATCCTGCTTCCTCACCATCAGATCTGCCCAGCAGTGCTTGATTTGGTGGTCGTTCCTTCCTGTTTTGAAAATCCAGGTAAGGTGGTGGAGCATCTTGTCCCACCGCAGCCCCCTTGCCTCCGTGGGGTAGCCTTTGATCACCCGGCCACCCAGTTTCAGCATTATGGGGAGGTAGTGTGCCTCAAGCAAGATTAACCCCGTAGATCATCAGCAGACATTCGGATCATCTTCCCTTTCCCAGACATTCCCAGTGGTGAATGGAGTTCACCCAAATGATAAAGAAATAAAACTTAACCCCTACTCCTACCCCAACTACCCAAACTACCTCAACTACTAAACTACCCCAGACAAACTCCTGGCAATACAGAGACAATTACAGTACTCTCAATCGACAAAATATAGGTATTGAGACTAGAATTATACAAAATAGACACAACACACAGCACAATGTACACGACACACAGCAAACACTCCACAAATCCACCAGCACCAAAAACACAACTTCACACAGTCACAGGGAAACAGACAGTAAAGTTAATGTGAAACTACACTCACTGTAGCATGTTTACAGTGCTGGAGAGTTAATTAGCCAATTGCAACATATACAGGCAGGTCTACTCCCACTCTGTTTGGCACTGTCTCTCAGACATATTTCAACAATGCTGTGCATAGTAGCACATTCCACACCTGATTGCGATGTTGGAGGCCACGACATGTATGGGACTAATTGTCAAAATTACCATCATGCACTTGTCCTGTCCTGTGAGCGACAAGGGGTGGTGTGTATTACTTTGTGCTGTGTGATGTAGTTGTACACAGCATACTAGATATACATGCTGTCACATCAAGCATTGTTGAACCTGGAAAAAACTATGCTACCTAGAACATACACCCACACATCAGAATGCACATGTTTAACTAGATTTGGGCTAGCCATGTGTCAGGACAGATTTGTGTGACAAGTGTGAACCTAATGTACATTGTGATTATTTGCTACTCTGACTACATTCAACCCAGGTGAATATGTGGTGGTGCATTGTCCCAAAATATCAATGGGTGGTAACAATAGGTCATGTGTTTGGATTGTGATTCTGCACTCATAGCTGCTTATGTAGTGAAGGCAAGGCATTGCACACTCCACAGCAAACGTGCATGTGCCTTACATGAGGTACAGCCCACCATGTGCCTGGGTTGTGCACACTTGCGGTGCTGGGACACATTCCCATGGACACACTGTGCAGGCTCAGCATGGGACATTGGTTATAATCCCTGGGCTATAACTGAGGGACCACAGTTCACAATGATGTACCACCCTTGTCACACATGTACCATGCAGGCAATGCTACAGTCACCATGTGACAGTGTACTGTTCCTACACAACTTGTTATCCATTTGGTGACAGCCCCTACCTCATGTGTGCCCGTACTGCATTCATCCTGTTATGTGTGGTGTCCTTGTGGTGGATGAGCTATGTATTGCCACTTTTCCCACTTGAGGGGACAAAATATGTGGTGGTGTATGGATCTAGACCTTCAGTAATTTCCACTGCCCGCAAATTGCGCGCCACTGATATTTGATATGGTGGCAGTAGAACCGCTCATGTCACAAACATTGCTGCTACCATACTAGTCACCTTTCTGTTACCTACCGGCTCACTGTGGTTAGAGTCACATTCCAATGGAGTATGTAGTCATGAATGAGTAGACCAAGGAGATTCCGGTGCAAAGTGATTTATTGGTGCTATTTACAAGATTATGTTTAAAGTATTGTGGTTATAGGTAGATGTTCTCCACAATGCGGATTCTCCTACGAACTCCAGCTGCAATGTTGATGTGTTCCCCCTCCACATGATCTGCTCCATCATCATCCTCGTCCTCGCTGGGAACATCATCTTGTTCATCCCAGGGGATATTTGTCTGGACACAAATGTTGTGCAGGATTGCACAATCCAAGGTGATCTTACAAACAAGTGGTGGAGCATGTAAGAGGCTTCCTCCTGTCAGGGCCAGACACCTGAACCTGGATTTCAGGAGGCCTAATGTCCTCCCCACCACATTGCAGGTTTTCCTCTGTCCCTCGTTGTAGGCCTGCTGTTCCACCATTGTGGGATAGGAAAAAGGGGTCATCACCCACGGCTGGATGCCATACCCTTGGTCAGCTGCAAAGGATAGAGAGGAGATGTGTTGGTAAGTGTTGATAGTGGTTTGGAACATCCCATGGCAATTGCACTTTTTCATTGGAGTTGTGACAAAAACTTGCTTGTGGTGTACTGTATGTTCCTGTTATTTTGAAGTGGTTTCTTTGAACTGTGTGGATAAACATGACAAACTTGGGTAGTGGCTCAAAGGCCTGAGAAGTTTTTCTGTTGTTCTGAGACGTGATGGTCATGATTTGGGCCATGTGTTGTGTAGTCCATATATGGAGCAGTGTACTATTCTTACATGGCACATGCCACTTCTTGGTAGCACAATTAACATGTTGCAATATGCATACAGTATGACACTTAATTTTTAGCCCCTGGTGCCCCCAAAGCGTCACTTTTATAGAAGCTCTGGTGGCGCTATGCCCTGCCCCATATTTAAAGGTGGTGTTATGGCAATTATTGTAGCTTGATGCCACCTTGTGACTAAGGCCCCTCACACACAGCCCTTTGCGTGGAAGGGGCGTGCAATGGGTGTTGCTGTTGGTGTGCCACAGCAATACCGATAGCATTTTCTTGCTGCCCCTGATTTGCGAGTTTTTTGTAAACGTGAGGCAGCACCAATACCTAACCCCACCCCAGGGGTGGCATTAGCAAAGCACAATGAGTAGGAATACTTTTATTCCTCCTTGTGCTTTTGCAATTTCGACGTGTGCTGCACGCAGCTACACACATAGTAGGAGCAAAATGCCCAACATGGTAGTTTATGTGCAGGAAAGTGACCTTTCCCGCACATAAACAATCACAGTCCTCAAGGCAGACATCCTTGCGCGATGATGCAAGGATGCAGTGCAGGCTTTGGGAGGGCCCACAGCTATTTTTCACATGGGTCCCTTAGTACGGTGCATATAAGGTTAGGTATCTCCACTATACACCTATCACATCCGACTATGTCATCTATGAATGTTAGTGTTTTTTCACAGACACAAGACCTTGGTGGAGCATTTCTGGTAGTTGGGACAGACATGGTTTTCTTAGTGGGCACTAGGGGTGCATGTGAGGTGACACTGGAGTAGGTGCTGCCCCATTTATCATGATTCAACCCTATGGTCTTCAATAGCAAATATTTTTGTATGCGAATGTGTGGGACACAATGCAGCAGACAGGTGTATGTGAACACTACAGGTATGTCAGGTATGTGTAGTTGATGTATACTTGGTTATGGCACCACTTGGGTGGCATTGGATTTAGGTTCTGCCCGAGGCTTACACACCATGATTTACGTGGGACTGTGCCTATGTGTGACTTCCTCAACATGACCATAGCCTATGCCATTGACATACCTGTGCACTTCTTTGTTTGGTGTAATGTGTGTGTGTAATCTGTATTTAGTTGCTAACCCATGGACATTCGTAGTGATTTGTGAACAGCTTAAACATGCAAAGGAGACTTGGCTCCACCTTTCCACATGTGGTTTGCCAGTCAGGGTGTTGCTGTGTTATGTAGATTTGGGTGAATGAGTTTGTGACATGCAGTACAGTGTGGTGTGGCATGTGGCTTATATGTTGTTGCCTGTACATCTCTGTGTCCCTGCCCATGTGTATTTCTTGTTGAGTTTTCTGGTTTGTTCTTGATGGTTGGTGTGTTGTGTGGTATGATTGGTATGGTGACTTACCTAGACGTAGCCTATTGCCATATTCACCATCTTGGAACTGCTGGTTGATGATGCAATGGCGAAAGATTTATGCGTCATGGACACTGCCGGGATATTCCACCGGGATGTTTGTGAAAAGCCCACGATGGTCCACGATGGCATGCACATTGATGGAATGTGTGTGCTTACGGTTCCTCTAGAGGTGTTCCATTGCTGCAGGTGGCACCATTTGGACATGGGTACAGTTCATTGCACCCAGCATGTTTGAAAAACCCAGCTATTTGATAGAATCCTTGCTTGGTCTCGTGCAGCAGCTGCTGGGTGTTTTATGAAGCAGATGTGTTGTGGCGTGAGGTGTAGGTTGGCGTCCAGGACATTTGGTAGGTAGACGGAGAAGGATGACTGAAAGATTCCAGCCACTAAAGCACCCGTTGCCTAGAATGAGCCAGACAACATCTTGTGGAGGACAGCGAGGAGTTTTGTAATGAGTGGGATGTTATCGGGAGTTTGCAGCCTTGCCGTGATGTGTAGCGCTTTCAGGTGCAGCAAGCGCAAGATGGACTCCCGGTTGAGTCTGTACATCCGGACCAAATCCTGTTCTCTCATTCCTATGGTGGTGATTTGCTGTCTGAAAATTCACTCCCTCCTTCTGCGCTGCCTCTGAGGCTGTTGTGGTGGGGTTTGAGGTTGCTGCAGGTATGTTGGTTGGATCTGCTGTCTTTGCAGATGTCTGTGGCGTGTGCCAAGCTGGAGCAGTAGCACTTCAGTTCACTACCTTTTTTAATGCCGTTTTTGCATCAGTGGATAAATTTAGCGCTAGGAGGTTAGCATTGTGTTTAGGACGTGAGCGCCTATCTTGCATCTCATTGACAAAATGTGGTTTTGCGCATCCTAAAGATGGAACTAACTCCGATATTTTGACACTTGATAGGTCTAGCCTCAAAATACAAATATGGAGTTAGCTATGCGATGTTTTAGTGTCAAAGTTTTTGGGGCTAATACAGAACAAGCCAAATATGAATATGCACCATACTGTTTTCAGGATGCAAAGCAGTAGCCGTTTTTGAGCAGCGAACGGTTTGCGATCTGTGAATCTTTTTGCACTGACAGATGTACTAAAGTATACAAAAGTGATGGATGGAATGTTTAAATTACTCAGCCACTGGTAATTTTTCGGGGCTGCATCCAAGTCCATTTTTGTTTTGCACAACATGCTAACTCAGTTTGGACCCAGCCATATGGAAATCAGTCTTGACCCTGCTCCAATGGGAATAGCCAAGTCCGAACAACCCAAAGCAATGGATTGTGATGCAGCCCTGAATGATTCCCAGTTGCCCAGCTTAATTCAAGCATTCCATTCGGAACTTTTTGTATACTATATATATATAGTAATCTATCATAGACCAAAAACTGATAACTTTTTCAGACTTGCAAAAATTCTGCTCATGAGTATTGAGGCGCGATTTCCTTTTGCAAATCCTACCAACTAGCCATAAATGCAGTGATTGAGGCTTGCAAGGGATAGCAGACCTCAGCTCCCTCATTGCTGATTGCAAATCCGACAAAATTGTAGTCCCCATCCCTATTGCAGACAGCATCTGCAAATAGGCATAGATGGTGTGAAGGGCATAGGGGGATCACACAGTGGAAGATTTATGAGAAGTTTCTTTATTTGAAAATGGATACTACTCTCTCAGGTGTTAATATCAAATCAGTAACTTTTGACTGTAATAGTGATGAAAAATCAATGATACATCTCATTGAGAATCCCTAGTTAGGAAGGGCACACATTCCACACACTTTCCTACTGATTAGTAAGGAGTCGAGTCACAGTGAGTACATTGTAAATCACAAGGACATGTGCAACTCACATTTTGCCTTTAATAGATTACTAGTCCAGATTTTGCAATTGCAAAGTCTGCAATTTTGTGAATTGGAGGCTTTTGTAATCGAAAAAGCCATATGACTGTCCCCTGTTTGCATGTAGTTATGAGTATGCATAGACAACATTGTAACACAGGAAAGCATGATGTAGTGGAAATTTAGAAGGACAGCAAGATCCAAAGTGTACAGAAGGTGGTTTCATTTACACTGTAGATGCTGCAATGCCCCTTTTGCCTGCAAAGCTGGGAAATTTTGCTGTTTGAGGAGATGGGCAATGTTTCCTGACATCACTGAGGAGACGTTTTACCCATCACGGTCTGCACACAGTCGTCACCTCAGCCACAAGATGTCCTGAGTGCAGGATATCCTCCAACTGAAAAGTGACATCTAAGGCACAGCATGTGATGGAGACAGTGTAGGGGGCATTGGCAAAGTGTTGGTAGCTCAAGCTCTAGTGTTATCACAGGAGTGAATAAAATCAATGCTGATGAGAATGTGAAGGATTCAGACTAGTGGATAGTGTGCAGATAGAGGTTGTTGCCGTCCTCAGGGAGAAGTAGGATACTTGTAGGGAGGTGGGCTCTCAGAGGAAACCAGCCAAGTAACAGCAATCTACTCTTTAAATTTTTGTAGCCAGGTGCAGAGCTTACACTACAGCTTCTTAAGTTGCCCTTTTCAGGTCGAGCCTACCAGAAAGAATAAGGTACTTGGGTCCAGATTTATACTCTGTTTGCGCGGAATTAGTGTAATTTTGTTTTTAAGTTAATTCAGTGCAAACTTAACTCCATATTTATATTTTGACGCTAGACTAGTCTAGCACCACAATATTGGAGTTAAAGTAATTTTTTAGATGCGTGAAATCACCTTGCATCAATGAGATGCAAGGTGGGCGTTCCCATCCAAAAAATCACTCTAAGGCCCTAGCGCCTTATATATCCTACTGTACGAAAATGGTGCACGGGAGGGAGGTAGGCCTATATAATGGCACTAAGCCTGCTTAGTGTCATTATTTAACGCCTGGGTCTGGGCAGGCGTTAGGGGATCTGTGGACCCATTTCAATGGTCAAACACCATGGAAAGAGCCCAAAGGTGCCCTCCCCAATCCCCAGGAACACCCCCACTCACACCAGAGGGACACCACAGGATGGGGGACCCCATCCCAGGTAAGTAGGTTAAGTATAGGTAAGTATTTTCATTTTATTTTTTAAAGTGCCATTGGGGGCCCTGAAATGGGCTCCCTACATGGCGCTGGGTGCAATGGCCATGTCCAGGTGAACCTTGTCCCCTGTGCTGGCCATTGGAGTGGCGGGTATGACTCCTGTCTTTTCTTAGACAGTTGTCATGTGGTATGGATGGTTTTGAATCATGAAATGATGCTAGACTGGTTAGAGTCATCTTTTTTTACTCTAACCAGCCTAACATCATTTTTTGGTGCAAAACCCCCTCCCACCATACCACAACCCGCACCCGGCTAGCCCACCCTTTGCGCCGGATTGCACCATTCCATTAATTTGTCTCCCGGCTGACGTCCTGGAATGGCGCAAGCCAGCGCTATACATTTTGACCCAAAACTGCGCAAATGCAGTTTTGCTTCAAAAAGTATAAATTTGGGCCTTAGTTGTAAAAGACCTATTGTGAGTATGCCAAGAATTTTGCTTTATTATCATTGTCATTTGCTTGCTTCGTATTCAACGATTCATCTTGTCCCAGCTTGTATTTCTAGTGTTTGTCCCTCCCCTGTACCACAGCCTCTTTACTATCTCTCTGAATGCCTGGTTTCCACCGCTCACTGTTAGCTATTTACTTTTGTCTTTTATCTTAAGGTCCAAAAAAGAGTGCATGTGCTTTAAAGTTCTTTTCTCATGTGGTCCTCCCACCACCAAGTACTTCCCCCCGAGCTCTATGTTGCTGATTCTTTTGTGTTGCAACACACTTTGGGGGTCATTCCGGAAACCGCCCAAACACCGCACCGCGGTCAAATGACGGCGGCGGTGATCACAACTTTCCCGCTGGGCCGGCGGGCGATCTCAAGCAGATCGCCCGCCGCCCCAGTGGGAAAGCCCCAGCAAAGATGAAGCCGGCTCCGAATGGAGCCGGCGGATTTGCTGGGGTGCGACGGGTGCAGTGGCACCCGTCGCGATTTTCAGTGTCTGCTTTGCAGACACTGAAAATCTTAATGGGGCCCTGTTAGGGGGCCCACGACACCCGTTCCCGCCAGCCTCTTCCTGGCGGTGTAAACCGCCAGGAAGAGGCTGGCGGGAAGGGGGTCGGAATCCCCATGGCAGCGCTGCATGCAGCGCCGCCATGGAGGATTCCCTGGGGCAGGGGAAAACCGGCGGGAAACCGCTGGTTCCCCTTTTCTGAACGTGGCTTTACCGCTGCGGTCAGAATTGCCCCGGAAGCACTGCCAGCCTGTTGGCGGTGCTTCCTCTGCCCTCTGCCCTGGCAGTTACAAACCGCCAGGGTCAGAATGAGGGCCTTTGTGTACTTTTCCCTGTTGAACTCCTCACTTTCCTGTATGACTTGTTGTTTTCTTGCTCGTGTATTACTCCCCTTGTACTCTATGTTGCTCCCCCTTATGTGCTTCTTTTCCCTTCACCCAGAAACTCTCTGTTGATTCCCCCTCAGCTCCTCCATTGCCCCTCGAGCCCACTTTTTAAAATGTATTTTGTTTTGGGTGGTGAGAGGGTGATGGGGTTGGAGGACCAGGCAGTAAGTTGATTCTGATTCCCCATACTAAAAAACACTTTCACGTTAATTCTTCTCACCATTTTTATGTATCCAAACATTGTGTATTGGTAAATAAAAAAAGTCAATAGATCATCATTGAGGTGCACTGCTGTCACTGCATCATTGTGCCTTCTGTCCATTCTTTTTTTATTTCTGGCGATATTTCAGTGCAGGGGCAAAAGGCAATAGCCAAGCTCAATGGTCCCAAAGGGAAGACCTCTTGGTTTTGCCATTGCTTGTTTAAACATAACAAGTGTCATACTGTTTATGGTGTGCAAAGTTAAAAAGAAATCTAATGTTGTAAGTCATCCATTTTCTCCCACTCCCACACCGTTACCTTGTGTGGAATCAATGGACACAAGGTAATGTAAGGGTCACGCAAAACCTAAATGAGATTTACTGTCACCTTGCGTGGCCACGCGATGCTTGGTAAATCTGGAGTAACGGAAGGTAGGCCCCAGCGGTGTGCTCTATGGGAGGAGCTTGGGTGTACCCACACATCCATCCACGGATTTTGGTGCTTTCCCAGAACTTACCGTAAGTAGTATACCTGAGAATGTGTTAAAATGCCATGCCTACGCACGGGAGGTGTAACAAAGAGAAATATCTTTATTTCTCTTTGTTTTTTCCTTTCTACATGTGCTGCATTCTGCAGCACACACAGAAAGAGGAAAACGCCTCAAAGGATTGTTTTTGTGCAGGAAGTTGTTCCTTCCTGCACAAAAACAATCCTGCCTGCAATGCAGTCACATGCCCCATAGTACAAGGGTGCTAAGTGAGCGCTATGCAGCACATAGTGCACCAGTGCAAGGAGGGGACAGGAATGTGCCACATAATATTAAATGTCTCATTCCTGCCCTCTGTCTGTCACGCAATGCAGTACAGCAAGGTACCTTACTAAGCTGTGCTGCATTGCATGACATGCTAATAAATATGCACCGAAAGCTCCACTACACAGAATCAGAGACGAGACTGCATCAGCCTGCCTATGATCTTGTCCAGTGCTTAATTTGTGCCAGTGTTTACTGGTGGTAGGCACCAACACTCATTTTTGGGGCACAGGAGGTATCTTTCATCATCAGACTTTGACACAGAGCTGGCTAGGGAATGGATGAAAAGACAGTAGAAAGGAGGTACAGAAAGATGTGAAAATCGTGACAAAGGGGGGAAGGAGGGGTGGAACAAGACACTGTAAGGTGAAAGATGGAACTGTAGGGTGGTGGAAAAAGGAAGCATGAAGCAAAATCAAGAAGAGAAAGCCTTGGCATTCAGGAATTTCGGAATTTGGGTGTACTGGAGACGTGCACCTAAGAAAAACTCCGGACTTTTATTTTTTTTAAACACATCTGCAGAACTGTGCTTTGTAACACATTTGGCCTCACTCCTTTGCAAAAGACATATTTGACATTGATGCTCCCACTATTTTAGCCACTCCAAAACACCAAGGTGATGGATGGAACACTTAATTAATCTCAGCCTCTAGCAACTGCTGAGGGTCACGTCCCAATCCATCACTTTTTTGCCACATGCCACCCCAGTTTTCACTCAGTCATATGCAAATCAGTCTTGATGCTGCTCCCCATTGGAACAGTCCAGCCTGAACTGCTAGGCCAGGTCCTCCCTGGACTAAAAACAAGCATTCTTGGATTGGTTTTGGGGTGTAACTCCCCTGTCAGCCAGGCTAGTTTGAATCCAGTGGCACTGTAAGCCCAGGGCCGACGTCTGGGCATACCTGGCACACTTAGGGTGGCAAAAGGAAAAAGTACATGATGGATGGAATGCTTGAATTAATCTCAGCCAGTGGCAATTGCTCAGGCTGCATCCCAGTCCATAGTTTTTTGCTAACCATGCCAGCCATATGCAAATTAGTCTTGAACATGCTCCCGTGGGAACAGCAAAGACAGGGGTCATTCCCCCCTGCCCAATGGCCATGCCCCTGGGCATGGCCATTGGGCACAGTGGCATGTAGGGGGGTCCAAGTTAGGCCCACCTATGCCACTTCTATGTAAAAAAAAATACTTACCTCTACTTACCGTAGATGGGTCCCCCCCATCCATGAGTGTCCTCCAGGGGTGGGCAAGGATGGTAGAGGGTGTCCCTGGGGCAGGGAAGGGCACCTGTGGACTGCTTCCATGGTCAGAGAACATTGAAATGAGCCCACAGGTCCCTTAACGCTTGCCCTGACCCAGGCGTTAAAAAATGGCGCTAAACCGGTTTAGAGTAATTTTTTAAGGCCCTCCCCCTCCTGTGCGTCATTTTTGCACGGGAGTATAAATAAGGCGCAAATGCCTTTGAGTCATTTTTTGCCCGGGAACGCCTACCTTGCATGTCATTAACGCAAAGTAGGTTTCCACTGTAAAAAAAAGACTCTCGCTCCATTAATTTGGCGCTAGATGGGTCTAGCTCCAAAGTTTAAATATGGAGTTAAGTTTGCGACGAACTTGCATTAAAAAAAAATTCTGCAAAGTCAGCGCAGAGTATAAATATGCCCCTTCGTCTTTTCGGTTTTCGTCATTTGTTATTATTAGCTTTTCAAAGCAGCTGAGTACATTCATTTTTTATCATAATTGTAGTCGCTCCTCCAAGCATGCTCCACTGTTTTTAACACCAGGATTGCAAAGAGCTAGGCCTACAATTACAAAATTGTTTAATTGGAGGAATAGAGTTCAGGAAAGAGCTAATTCCGGAGGCAAGACATTTGCTCAATGAGTCTACATCTTTTTATAGTCTGAAGGTGCAAAGTAGGCAAACGCCAGGAATAATTCGTTCAAATATGATTAAGTAGTTTATTCTGCGGTCTCCAACTGAACTGGATGCGATATTGACCTGTCCAGGCCAGGGGAAAAATATCTGTCACCTGATCAAATTTGATAGAGAGAAAAATAAGATCAATTTGCAGCCTTTAATTGGATATTTGGTTAGCCGCACAGAGACATCTATAGCCATTAAAAGTGTCTGGGGTGACGTCCAGATTAGAGGCTTCATGTAACTAAGTTTTGTTGAAGAACAAGACATCAATATCAAGTAATTCATATATGTACTCCCTGTGTTTGGATAAAGACCCACAACATAATAGTGCACAGTGCAGGTGTGAGTGCTTCTGACCTTATTTGGATTTTTATAATTTATTAATAAGGGGACGCTTTAGAAGTTCGATGGACCTTTTGACTGCGCTTAGAGAAATCTCACTTTCCCTTTCTAATAAAGCTCATAACCAAATCAAGTGACAATACTATTTACAACAATCAATTTATAAAAAACCTTGAATCAGTAAATTTCATGCACCATGACCCATGTGGCCATGAAGAACCACACCTTTTAGTAAAAGTTAGTAAAGTTTTCCTATATTAACAAAGCTAGCATCACGGATACTAGACTCAATACCAAATGATGCACGTATATGAATAACACCGGCTGACCAAATCGTCTAAAGAATTTCAATTTAACTAATGCATTTGCAATAAGCATTCAAGAGTCACAGTAGAAATCAATAGCAACAATAACTGTGCCACAGAAATAACATACATCTGAATTCAACAGGTAAACAGAATCAATTCTTGATTAATAACATGTATCAACATTGGGCTTCCTAACTAACCCTTCAATTAGAATAGCCTGTTTGGAGTTCATGCAAGAGCAACTTAGTCAAAAGCTAATTTGAAAAATATCTAACTGCGTCTCTATCAAAATAGCAGTTGGTACCTATACAAGATTAACAAAATCTGTAAAGAACATTGGCGGTTCATATACCTCTCCTCAAAGGATCAGCAAGGTGCAATTATCTTCATTAGTTGGACATCCATCTGGTCAGCTTCAGCAATGGGACAATGAAGGGAATGGCTCAGCCACAGTTGGTCTCTAAGCTAACTGTGCCATTTGGAAGCAATTACTAAGGGATCAGCATTCACCACTGGAAGTTAAAGTTAGAAATAAAAGACCTCTCACACCGTCATTGGTCAGAGTATCGTACGTTTACAGTAGGCCCAATGAAAACTAAAACCCAAATCTAAGATATAACCTAACAGTCTTTCACAAGTCGATGATTGTCTCCTCTTCGCCTGTTCCCATTGTCAGGCTCGTCAGGTAACTCTTTAGTTGCAATCCATACACCAGTTGGTTCATCCATTGTCTGCTCCTGAGAAAATTTCTGTCTTGCATCAAATCTACATTGTTACATTTTCTAGTACAGCGTGGTTACAAAGGCAATTCTCATGAGAAATGTAAAAACACTTACAGATCACTTGGTCAGCACGATGTGAACAATGTGAGTATTAATCCGGTACATTCACAAAACATTTAAGAACATTTATTAAAACAATGCAGCTTGACATGAGGTCTTGCTGACTAGGCCCAACCTCTAAATAAGTCAATGGTTAATGTCATTAAGTCAAGTACATAATATTAATTCATTAATGAGGTCCACTGGTACATTTTACTCTACATATACATTTATTTAACCATAGACATGAATTTAATAATAATCATTGCACAGGGAATGATGGCCACTCAAAGGGGCACATCTTCCAAGACGCACATTATTTTCTATGTTAGCCTAATTCATGTAAATTTTTAATTAACAATAAGATGCAAATTCAATAGTAATTAATTTAACTTTCACACAGGTGTATTTTTTAGAGTTTAAGTGCCGCCCTGCCATAACACGGTGGTGGTGAGGTACTTTGTGATGTCTAATCTGGGGAGCAAAAGAGGTGAGACGAGGATTTAGGAGTTGTTGCCTCTTGTACATGATGCCTGTTGTCCCGGCAGTAAAACCGGAAACCGGAATCATGGCTAGTACTGCATGCGGTCTGGGCACACAGCAGTGGGGGCTGGTGTATTTTAAATGTGGTGACGCGCAAATGTTACACCAAAGTGTAAGTCACGACCAAGTGCAGCAAATGAGCCCAAACCTAAAAAGGTGTGTAGCTGGGGAGGTGGAGTGGTGTACACTGAACTCAGCACCACCCAGTAGCATAAGAGATGTCACACAGACAAGACACCTCAGTAGTTAACCACATTCCTACCAAAACTAAAATTGCTCAACGCTGCAAAATTACAATAGTCAAATATTTCCATTTGTCAGCCAGCCTACCGATGTTCATCAACACAATGACACACTGAAGTTTGTGTACCACAATAGTGGCTACAGCTACAACATATAATTAAAGTCTCTCGACAGGCCTAAGTTATAGTTAAACACTATTCCATGCCGGTAGTCACCTTTTAACTCATTATTTTTACCCGCTCTGAAGCTTATTATTTTTTTCACCGTCTCTGCCTGCTCCCTTTCAGCCAGGATATGTAACACAATCAGAATGAACACTTGGCAGTGTTGCTGCGGAGCCGAGAAATCCTAGCTATTATCTCAGACCAAAATAGTGGATCTTGCGCCTTAGGCTGCTGGACCGCCCCAACATTGATTACAGAGGATGTCAATAGTGCTTGTCATAATCATCACAATAAACATCAATAAACAAGAAATTGGCAATCTGATTTCAATGTAATGTCCACACCAGTTTATTAAGAAGATTTATAAAATGTATTTCCCTATATTAACAATGCTAAGGTCACCAAAATAATTCTCAAGCACAAATGATGCATTTTATAGAATCATTAATGGTTGATTAGAACGTCTTATATATCTGAGTTTAATCAAAGAAAGTAAACACATTAATTTGAGGGTTATAACAAAACTTAATAGCACCAGAATCTGCGTCAGTGAGATAATATACATTGCAGCAATAGATCAAAGAACGTCACTATGAATCATGAGCATGTGATGATAAACTCCCTCACTAACCACTAATTAGCATTAACATGTTGGGCTTCATGTAAAAGTTTTAGAAACACAAGTTTAGAAAAACATACTAACTCGGGTTATAACAAAATAATATTATTATGCAGTAATTAATTCACAAGTTGCACCTGGTACCTGTAAAACAAAAGACACATATAACAATTCACAATTTATACATTACCCATAAGATAACAACAGGAAGATCGCTTCAGTATGGGGACATCATCAGTAGGAATGATCTATAAATCCCCTAAGTCTACATGACTGGAAAAAAAAACATTAATTCTAACTCTGGAAATATCACTGGAAAGTTTCTGGAAAATCTTGTGAAGTCTGCCAATAGCTCTGAACCCAAAGAATAAGTGACAAAATGTTATATTAACTTTCACAAAACTCATGATCGGTCAGGACATGGGGTGTTGCACATTCAGCCAATAAAACTACTGTTAGATAACTCAAATTAATTGACAACATCATTAACTAAACACAATTATAACAATTTCTTCTTCTCTTCCGTCTCGTCTGTGGCTAAATTGTTCCAACTCATCAGAATCTCAGGTTCAGAAGGAAACGTCTAACAATGTTGCATCTACTTCCACCCTTGAGGAAGAAACCACACGTTAGTGACATTTTCTAAACAACAGGACAGTCAAACTCTGGCAATGACCTAATATGTCTGGCCTTGTAAGGCATAACACAAAACTCCACTAGGAGAAGCTATTCACAGGTCTATAAAGTATTAAACACACTCTCTTTTGAATAAGCATTGAGCAATGAAAAGCAACTGCAAACTTAGCTAAAGTTAGCCTTAGTAGAAAACAAAATGGATTATGGTGGCCATTTACAAAAGCCACCCGTTTTGTTAGCAATCATTAGATAAATCACACATTAGTTCATCAACATCAATACAGTATTAATTATAAATTTAATCAGTGAAATCTCTGCTCTTGCAATCCCTCCTCTGATGACTAATTATGTCATCACACAAATCCCAAATAAATGTATTTATTTTCCTTTCAAACATTTATTTTTAAATCTTGTTTCTTTCACCTTTTCATAAATTTTCTTTTTCCTTGTATTTTTCCCATAAAATCTATCCATTTGAACATCAAACCGATTCTTTTTTAACCTTTTCCTTTTCATCCATTTTAATATTTTATATGATCCCCAAATTCCAATTAGACAATACACAATTATTGAAAACTATTTTAGTATTTTTAATATAATCCCTTTTCCCAAGCTGCCAAACCAATTTCCCACAGCTGCAATTCCCTTGCCAGCTTTCTCCCAGATAGTAGTTTCAGTCAGTTCCTTTAAATCTTCTTTGTTATTTGTTGCATTATTAATCAAACCTCTAATTTCTTTAGAGTTATCCGGTATATACATGCAACAATGACTCAAACCAAGTAGTTTGCAAACTCCGCCCTCTTTTGCCAAAAGAATGTCTAATGCAAGGCGGTTCTGAAGAGCCATGGCTCTTGTAGCAGCTAATTCACTATCTAGGAGTATGATAGCTCCAGAATAACTCGTCAACATGTTATCCACTATTGTAGACAACTTCTGTATCTTGATTGAATTCAGAAGTACTCCCACTGAAGGAATTATAGCTCCAAAAATGTCTCCCACAATGCTAGAAACTGATTTTCGCTTGTGTCTCGTTTGAATTTTTGTCAATTTAGGAAATGTATCCAAGTCTTCCAGTTGGTATATTTTTGGAAAGACTATTCCCAAATAACATGTGCCTTACCATCCTCTAGGAAGATGGTAATAAGCATTTCTTCCAAAAATACAGTAAACACCAAGCACTGGTGGGTCCTGTACATTCATCATAAAATCCCATTCACTCCGACACATAAACACATGTCTACATTCACTCATGCCCAGAAACACCCTATCACTAGTACTCTGTGGCCTATATATAGAAAGCTTTCCCACATGCTCAGCATCCAGTGTTAATTGTCCTTGTTTAGTAATGTCGGAATCTGCGTACAGACATAACAATCTTTGGCATCCATCACTTCAACATACCACGCAATAAGCGATAGAAAACATTAGAAGAAAGCTCTTTCTCTCCATGTAAGTATTTGACATCTATTTTAATCTTATCTTTTGTTAGTGATAATAGTAGTCTCTAAAGAATTGTCAATCTCCACAATATGGTTGGTTCCACTCATCTCATAAACAATTACACCTAAAAATAACAATAAGCATATTAACGCACTTGCTACGGCCAAACCAATACCTACACATTTGCAGCGACTAATTCTACTGTTTTGATTACTGAAGTTTCTCATGGTCTTTTAAGAATCATGAAAAATAAAACAAAAACAAAAAAGAAATGCTCAAATAATTTCAGCAAACAGTAAATCCCTCCTCATTTTTTTTTTCAAATGTTCATTCACACAGGACAGTTTCCTTATCAAATCAGGTATAGCAACTTGTCATAATCAGTATCAATGTAAAAAATCAGCTATCAATGTCTCTTTTAGGCACGACTTTTCAAATCTTCTTTTTATTTCAACTCTTCCAACCTTCACGTGCCAAAATGAAAATTTGCAAAGTCTCTATCAAAACAATAACTCAAAAATTCTTCTTGCCATTCATTGGTAGTTACATATGCCCATTCTGGACCAGAATTTATTTTGCTTGCAACTCTCTTCCTTTTTGGTCGTTTACTACTTTCACCTTCTTGTCTACTAGTATTTTCTACTTCATTCAATTTTTTCTCCTCCTGAAATGGCGGAACTCCATTTATCTTCTCTCCTTTGGAACTTTTCTCTGGACAATTATCACCTTTCAGTGGCTTCCCTGTCAGCAACTTTTTCAAAATTGGATTCGAACTCGAACTTGAACTTGAACTCTTTTCTTCCGAAGTTCCCACAACTGGTTCAGGAAGAGTCAAATCCACTTGGGTGGGATCTGTCTCAATTCCTTTTCCAATGGGGTCAGTCACTTGTTCAAACCACCTACTGCTGAGGTCACCCTCCTCTGAGCAAGATTTTCTCTCATCCCATTGTCTCTGATCACTCTCTTCTGAGGACACCCTCCTCTGATCAGAATTTCTCTCAACCGGTATTTCTCTTTGCTCTTTCACCAATTTTCCCACTACTCCACTTGTTGGGGATTTATTTCGTCCAAGCTTCTCTCTTATTCATCTGTCATAGGAGTAGGTACATCTCAAACATCTTCTCCAGTTCCTCTCTTTCTTGTTCTTGACCTGGAATGCTGTTTGCTGTTGGTAATCTCAACAGCTCTTCTTCTTGTTCTGTTGGATTATTCACCTTCCTCCTATGGCTGGCATGCAGCCAGTTCGGTAAACCTGCACACTTCACAGCTGTCGTTGTTACGAGGATAATTTGATACCGTGATTCCAAACACGACTTCCTCACGTGCTTTCGTATGATGACCCAATCACCAGCTCTCAGGTTGGCTTCCACTTGATGAGAAAAAGATCAGACCACATCAGCCAAGCCTTTGCAGTAGTCTAACACCATGTCATCTGTAATATTTACAAGTGCATTTGCAGGTATTGCTGGCAATCTCATTGCTCTCCCCATCAGGATCTCGTGAGCAGACAAGCAAGCCTTCCTGTCAGGAGTACTTCTCATTGACATTGGAACCAATGGCAAAGCATCCGGCCATTTCAAATTCGTTGATGCACACATCTTTGCCAGTCAGGACTTTAGAGTCCCATTGAAATGCTCTACAAGTCCGGAAGCTTCTGGGCGGTAACTACAATGTAGCTTCTGCTGAATGTTTAAAACTGAAAATAATAGCTGTATCACCTCATTGTTTAAGTGACTTCTTGTATCTGATGCTAAAGAGACCGGGAAACCGAAACGTGGAACCAACTCTCTAAGGAGTAACTTAGCTACGGTTCTCCTCCAGTGACTAAAAATGCACACAATCACCAACACATATCTCAAATAAGCACACGCAGGCATCTCAATAAAATCTATTTGCATCCTGCTGAATGGCACTCCTGCCATGTCTATGTGTCCCATGTTGACCACTGTTCCTTTACCAACATTCATCTGCTGGCAGACAATGCATCTATGGCAAACTACTTCGGAGGCTTGTCTAAATTTTGGATTGAACCAAAACTGTTTAAAACTCCTACTCATTGCATCTCTCCCTGTGTGTGCTTGACCATGGTAGTATCTGGCCATCTGAGTCAGCAAACTGTTTGGCAGAACTACCTTTCCTTCCACTGTCACCCAAATGTCATCTTTCCTTTGTATACAATTTTGTTTCACCCAGTCTCTGTGCTCTTCTTCTGGAACATTGTTTTGTACGGCTTTGTATACACGTCATAATTTTCAGGCATCAATTCCCACTTTCCCTTGAAAGAGATACCACTTAAGGCACAGATGTTTGCAACCTGATCTGCATAAGCATTTCCCAAAGTCACATAATCCTGTCCTCTTTGATGTGCACTGATTTAACCACAGCAATTTTCTCAGGTTTCTGAACAGCTTGTAACAATTCATGTATTCTCTCACCATTTCTTACAGGTGAAACAGACAAAGTTAGAAAACCTCTCTGTGACCAAATCTGTCCAAAATCATGCACAATGCTGAATCCATACTGACTATCTGTGTAGATTATTACTTTCATCTAATCTGAAATTTGGCATGCTCTAGTAAGAGTCAGCAGTTCTGCTATCTGAGAAGAAAACAATCCTCAAAGCCATGAAGCTTCCAATATGCCAGTAACTGTACATACTGCATATCCTGCTCTCATTGTACCCACGTTATCTCTCAAGCAGGAACCATCAACAAAGATAATTTGATCACTGACTTCTAGGCAGGTGTCTCTTATATATGCCCTTGGTTTTGTGCATAATTCTGCAACCTCCAAACAATCATGTTCAGTGTCATCCATCTTATCTGAATCAATTATTTCAACTGGTAATAGAGTTTCTGAGTTAAACACTGTACATCTCTTCATTGTTACATTGGGTGCTCCTAGAATCGCTGTCTCATAACTTGGCAGTCTTGCATTGGTCAAGTATTGCGTTTTTGATCATGTCAACAGAATTTCTATTGAATGAGGTACCATTACTGTCAGAGGATAACCCATCACAATATTCTCATGCTGTGTTATACTCTGCTCAACTGCTGAACTGCTTACAAGCATCCTGGTAAGGCTGCTGTGAAAGGATCCAAAGAAGCTGAAACATTTGCTACTGGTCGATTGACACCACCATGTGTCTGTGTCAAAACAGATAAGAAACATCTATCTAGTTCATGACAAAACAACAGAAAACTTTTTGTGTAATCAGGCATACCTAAATCTGGAGCTTGGCACAAACTTTCTTTCAATTCAGTAAATGCTTTCATACAGTCTTCATCCATCATTATAGGATATGAAACATTCTTGTGTGTCAGCTTTTACAAAGGTCTTTAAATAGCTGAAATATTCGGAATCCACTGACGGCAATATCCTACCATTCCCACAAACATCCTCATTTCCTTCTGAGTACTGGGCACTTTCATTTGTGTAACTGTTGCTACTCTTTCCCTTGAGATTCTCCTGGCCCCTTTCTCAATCAAATGACCCAAATATTTCACCTGTCTCTGACAACATTGCAATTTTGCAGGGGACACCTTATGACCATGGTCTCCCAGAAAATTCAACAATGCAATTGTATCCTCCTTGCATCCCTCTTTGGTCTTTAATGCAATCAATAAATCATTTATGTACTGTACCAATGTCGATTGGTAAGGCATTACCAACGACTCTAGGTTCTTTTTCAAAATTTGATTGAAAATCAATGGTGACTCTGAAAAAGCCCTGAGGAATCCTACACCCACAATAGACTCTTGTCAGGTATTTGAAACAAAAGAGATACCTACTGTCCTCATGAAGAGGCACAGAGAAAAATGCTTGGCATAAATCTATCACAGTAAACCATTCAGCATCACAAGGAATCTGAAACATAATCACAGCTGGATTTGGCACAACTGGACAACATTTAACCAAAATATCATTTATTTTCCTCAAATCCTGGACAAGATGGATCTTCCCACTTGGTTTTCTCAAAGCCATTATTGGTGAATTACACAGACTACTCATCACTTCTTTCAGAACTCCTTGTTCCAAAAACTGCTCTATCAAAGGTCTTATTCCTTCGATTGCTTCATTTGTCATTGCGTATTGTGCAGTCTGTGGAAACACCACATTCTCGTGGACTCCTTCAACTCCCTTGATCAAGCCAATGTCCTTGCATTTCAAAAATTGGAAAGAAGTTAATCAAATCAACCAAACTATCCTCATTTTCTGGTTCATCAAAATTAATCAGAGGAAACTCTCTGGACACTTAATAGTAGTTAGCAGCAAACAATGAATCTTCTTCATCACTGTTTGTCTCAATCTCAATTCCTTGAATTGAACAGTTAATTGAACAATTTACTTTACACAACAAATCTCTTCCCAGTAGTGACACTGGACTGTAATCGCAAACAACATATCTGTGTAAACCTTTAAAATTATCAACTTTAACAATAACTGGTTCTGTAAGAGCATTAGTCAAATGCTTGTTCGCAACGCCTACGATCTGAACTGACTTCTCTGATAAGGGTAAGTCTGGAACCTCTACAGATCTTACTGTTGAGCGTGTAGCTCCTGTGTCAACTAGGAAAATAACTTCATGACCATGTAATTTACCCTTTACATAAGGACCTTTCTGATCCACTTCTAATGATGCTGCCATCACATACTCATCCTCGTCTGAACTACCCAACAACCATTCATCGTTTATTCCATTCTCACTGTGTAAAGGAAATTGATCAACTGTTTTTCATTTTTGTTTGATTTCTGATTTGTGACCACCTGCGAAAGCATCACCTGTTGTTGATCAATTGGACCCTGTGTCATTTGAATTTGTTGTGCAGACACCATCTGCATTTGTGGCTGCAATTGTTGTACCTGTGGCATTTGTACTTGTTGTACCTGGGGTTGTACATTTTGCATCGGCTGCATCGGCTGCAAAGGTTGAAAACCCTTCATAGTATTTACATTATTCTGGAAATTCTGATTTTTACCTCTCACTCTTGGTCCTTTCATGCTCTGATACGAATTGACACCATTGGTCTGTTGAACGACATCACCTTGATTTAAAAATGGACACTGTCTTTTCCAATGTCCAATTACCCCGCAATTATGACAAGGTAACACTCTTCTTCTTTGCTGCTCATCCTGTATCATCACTGAATTCAAATCCACATTCCTATTGACAACCGGAAGCATCATTCCACTTCGGCCTTTACCGCTGCCTTGACTCTGAAACATGCTATTTGCTTGCAACTGCAGCTGGGAATTTCCCTGCATTCCTGTCTGTGCAGCCTTGATCTGCATCACCATTGCTTTTTCCTTTAACTTTTTCTGCTTCATTTCAATCTCGTCACTACAATATTTTGCATACTGCAGCACCTCATCAATCGATTTGGCTTGCCAACAGATAAAATGATTCTTAATCATCTGGCTCATCTCTGGTCTCAACCCTTCAACAAACCTAAACACAAAATTATACACGTGCTGTTTCTCCATTGTCTCTGTACCACTGAAATGTTTAAATGCCTTCAACAACCTTTCATAATATGCCTGAATTGATTCTTTCACTTCCTGTGCTGTTCTATCTATGCGCTGCCAATCAATATTTTTCGGCGAAACTTTTGTTTTCAGGAACTCAACAACTTTATAGTAATATTTCATTATTTCTCGTGATGGTGCACCTGTTTTCAAATCTGTTTGCAGCTCACTTGTCGGTCAATCCACACTCCTTTTGCACTTAATCCATGAATCTGGTGGAGCAACAATATCAAAGAGTATATTCAAGTCCTCCCACAGACATTTTGCAATCTTCACAAACCTATCTGTCTGCTGATACCATTTACTGGCTTCTCTCTCAACCTTGGGTAATCATTTATAAAACGTAAGATATCACTCCTACTCCAGGGTACATGAACAAAATTCCCTCCTGATGTTTCTCTCATCTGTAACATCTTCACCGATTCTCCTGTCTGAGCTACATCTCCTTTTTTTGGCCTTTCTCTTTTCTTGACCCATCTGCCTGCCCATTTGTCTAAGGCTCTCCAAACTTGTACTCTTTAGAGCAATTCCCTAAGATGTGTTTTCATCCCTGCAGACCTCATGTGTGCAAAATCTTCTTCCTCAAGATTTAACCTATAACGTCTCTTCAGGCTTTTCAATTTTGGGAGATCAATGTCATACACATCTGCTACTTCTTGTAACTGCTGGTGTACCTTTCCTGCTCCTTTTGTAATGATCTTACACAAGTCTCTCAATTGCGCTTGAGTGTATGACTCACGTCTGTTCACACCCATTGTTCCTTCAAGAACCTCATTTCTTTCCATCAACAATCTTACTCAGTCTATTGAGTTTTCTTCTCTATTCCGCCTCTCTATGGTCTTTGGACTACTTTGGTCTTCTAACCATTTTGTTATTTCTTGGGTGGACAGACCTTTTAAAGAAATCTCATTTGACTGTGCGTTCGGGCTTTGCTGTACTGTACTCACGCACTGCTGTGGAGACAATAATCTCCCTTCCTGATTGCTGCCGGATCTGATCACAGAATTCCCAACAAATCTATTAAAGACCTAGTCTTATTCAGGTTTTGTTCTTGCTTTGGAGACGATTTTTCCAAAACCTCATTCTGAAACTGGACCAAAGAACTCACTCCACTATTATTACTCTGGACATATAGTGGCATAAGCGGACCCATTGTAAAAGGTAATGAAATTGCATCTGTACTAACAAGAGATCCAGTATTCTGTGTCTGCATTGTTCTCATGCTCTGCATTTGAGGAATCTATATTTGAACAGGCTCTTTCTGAATTAAACTCAGCCCTTGTTGACCTGGAGACAACACTAAATTAGTAGTCATCCTTACAATCTGAACTTCTGGATTAGTCTCAGTAATGTTTATCTCCAACTGCTGTCCATTGTTCATTGAATCATTAAAACTACTCTGCATCTGAACCTGTTCACTGTTCAGGATATCCTGTGACAACCCCGATGTGGAGGGTGTCAAAGAACTCATATTACCAATTCCACTTCCACTAGTTCCACTTTCACTAGTTCTACTCTCACTGGTTCCTTGACCTCCTTAAGCTCTGTATGGTGGTGGATAAGTTCGCAAAATCTCAGAAACTAATTCATCATCATCCAATTCATCATCATTAAACATAACTCTTTTTCAATCTTTTAATTTTCGTTCTCATCATCTTTTGTTCTTGCGTGAAATAATCGAATTGCCTTTAGGGTAGCTTATCTCCTCTCTTTCTGCTCCTCATACCATCTAGCTTCTGCTAGTGTCTTTTCTACTCTCCTCATTCTTTTCTCAAATTTCAATGCTTGTCACTGTTTAGCTACTACCTTCCAAATCGCTAAAGCTTCATACTGAACTGGTCTTGGAGGAGATTTTAAACTGTACACTTTCTGCCTTAGATTCTCTAAAATCCTCAAATTAAAAGTACCATTTTCTGGAAAAACCAAACAACCTTCTTTCTTTGTGATCTTAACCCAGTGTTTCAACCAGAGTCACGCTCCCGTACCCCTCTCCTCAATCACGATATATGCTGTAGTATTTTCCGGTGGACAAATTTCTCCCTCTCTTGCAGGAATATACTCACAACCTCTAAAGGCACTTCTTAAAGTTTTGAGAAACTTTAATTTCAACAAAATCGGTTCGAAAACGATTTAATCAAGAAGTCATTCACAAAATGTATTTAAAAAAATAAAAACATCGAAATCTGTTAAAAAATAACCAATCAGAAAGAGTGACTACAATCCCACAATCCTCTTCGACGCACTAACCTTCCAATCGCACTACATAAATGTCAGACTGATCCGTGCGCAACTCCACTAACCAACCTATCCCAGCACGGCACAACCTACGTCACACTAATACATACACCTTCTCTCAGCGCGACTGCTGAGGCGCTGATAAAGTCTTTCAGCTTGACTTTCACACAACACACCAAACTCGTGCAATATTAGTTCGCGAGCAAAACCGTAAGCCAAAAATAAAGAAAACAAATGTATCTATTTACTACAGGTAGGGTAACACAATTGCTTCAGGAACCTTCCAAATTTCACCTTCAGCTTTCGCATCTACAGTTACTCTGTTTCACAGTTCCCCACGTTCGTAAGCAAAATTCGATCTGCTAATTTCACTTCTCAACTGGTCAACTGGATTATTGTTCTGGTGCACTTAGTATTCACCAAATCCCAGTTATAATTTCAACCGCACAAATTTCTCACAAACTCAATTTACCAACCATGCCAAATCGGTCTACTAAATAGACAAATTACAACATATATTAAGTGTCTCTCTACACTTGTCAATATACTCCGGAGTCTTAAACCACTCTCATTAGGTCCGTCATCAACAACCACATGGACAATTTTTCCTCCATTAAGCACAACACACAAATGAATAACGCTGCTTCCCTACTCTCATACCTATTGGAGTACGCCCACTCCTTCTAAACTCCATTGGAGTACACCCACTCCTTCTGGACTCATGAACACCTCAATCATCTGCAAATTAGCTCAGGCTGTGCAAGCGCAAAATAATCTCACCTCACTCGATTCAATCAAACTCCGCTAAGAGCATACCCTTCAAACTTGAGCATCTCCAAGCACTGGGAAAAGTCACTCAAGGCAACTAGCAACCCATTTTCTCAGGTCCGTAAAACCTTTCAGAAAAATTAGTAAAAACTATTTCAAGAAAATTCTTTCACAAAATTGTGACATCCCCATGACATCATCTAATAATGACATAACCGTAACTCTGCTACCAAAAACTGCTGCAGGCCGGGAAATCCTAGCTATTATCTCAGACCAAAATAGTGGATCTCGCGCCTTACACCGATGGACCGACCCGACATTGATTACAGAGGATGTCAATAATCATCACAATATACATCAATAAATAAGAAATTGGCAATCTGATTTCACTGCAATGTCCACACCAGTTTATTAAGAAGATCTGTAAAATTCAATTCCCTATATTAACAATGCTAAGGTCAGAAAAATAATTCTTAAACACAAATGATACATATAAAGGATCATTAATGGTTGGTTAGAACGTCTTATATATCAGAGTTTAATCAAAGCAGGTAAACACATTAATTTGAGGGTTACAACACAACTTAATAGCACCAGAATCTGCGTCAGCGCGATAATATACATTGAAGCAATAGATCAAAGAACGTCAATATGAATCATGAGCATGTGATGATGAACTCCCTCGCTAACCACTAATTAGCATTAACATGTTGGGCTTCATGTAAAAGTTCTAGAAACACAAATTTAGAAAAACATACTAACTCGGGTTATAACAAAATAATATTATTATGCAGCAATTAATTCACGGGTTGCAGCTGGTACCTGTAAAATAAAAGACACATATAACAATTCAGAATTTATACATTACCCATAAGATAATAACAGGAAGATCGCTTCAGTAAGGGGACATCAATAGTAGGAACGATCTATAAATCCCCTAAGCCTACATGACTGGAAAACTCCCCATTAATTCTAACTCTGGAAATATCACTGGAAAGTCTCTGGATAATCTTGTAAAGTCTGCCAATAGCTCTGAACCCAAAGAATAAGTGACAAAATGTTATATTAATTTTCACAAAACTCATGATTGGTCAGGACATGGGGTGTTGCACATTCAGCCAATAAAACTACTGTTAGAAAACTAAAATTAAATGACAACATCATTAACTAAACACAATTACAACAACTTCTTCTTCTCTTCCGTCTCGTCTGTGGCTCCATTGTTCCAACTCGTCAGAATCTCAGGTTCAGAAGAAAACGTCTAACAATGTTGCATCTACTTCCATCCTCGAGGAAGAAACCACATGTTAGTGACATTTTCTAAACAACAGGACAGTCAAAGTCTGGCAATGACTTAATAAATCTGACCTTGTAAGGCATAACACAAAACTCCACTAGGAGAAGCTATTCACACGTCTATAAACTATTAAACACACTCTCTTTTGAGTAATCATTGAGCAATGAAAAGCAACTGCAAAGTTAGATCACGTTAGCCTAAGTAGAAAACAAAATGGAATATGGTGGCCATTTACAAAAGTCACCCGTTTTGTTAGCAATCATTAGATAAATCACACATTAGTTAATCAAGATCAATACATTATTAATCATAAATTTCATCAGTAAAATCTCTGCTCCTGCTGTGTCTTCAAGGAAGGTGGTAGTAAGCTGCCTCTGAATAAATCAAAGCAAGACAAAAACATCCTGCCTCTTTGCCAGGCATGTTTTGCAAGGTGTGCAATATTTTTTTTAACAAAGACGACTCCTAAAGAGATGTCAGTGTGTCTGCCGCCCGACTGAGCCACCATTTTGCAACTCGTGTGACTACTACAGACCCAGCAAGTAATAAGGACTACTTGATTTTTGAACACGCGGTATCAGTATCAGAAAAGCTTCTTGGATGTTAAACAATTCATCATAAGTTCACTTAATCACATTTTCACAATTAACATTCCTCAAAGTACAATTATTAATTATATAGTTTCATTTGCCAGTGCCACAATACCAGTATGCCACACAGTCTGTCTGATCATTACTGATGTGAGTGGCATCCAGCCTTGAAACCGATTACATTTTATTTATGTGCGTTGGCTTCAAAGCAAACAGAGTAGTTTGAGTCACAGCTACTTTTTTAATACCAGCATAGCACATTACTTATGGTTGCTTTACTTGCCTTGTCTGTGATGTATTACCTTTGTATTCAGGGCCTGAGCTGACCTCCGGGTCATTGTGTCAGACAGGGACAGAAACAACCTACATATGCATCCATGGTTTATTAGAAGTCACTTTTCTAAATACAAACGTACCATAAATTATAGGCTATAAATTATCATGTTTCACAGGTTCGAGTTCAAACATACCCTTGCTTTCCAGCTGGCTTCGTATTAAAAAACTAGCACAATGCAAAAATTTAAAACACAGCCACGACGCTTTAAATCCAAACTCTACTGCTTTAATCTTACGACTGATGGGAGACTTCCATTCACAGCGGAAGAAAAACAAGCACTGCTTACATTACAGAGCAGTTCAATAATATATGCCTAATCATGCCACCTATTTCAGCTCTGGCCACAGCATAAAGTAGTTAACACTATTTCACAGAATTCAGGGAATTATATTACCATAGTCAACCACTGCCTTTCCGATTGCGAGGTCAGGAGCGCAGGAGTTTTATGACTCGCCTCCACCACACCCTCGTGCACAATGCCTTTACAGGCGGTGCAGACGAAGAGGGAGGCAGAGAACAAGGAATAGAAACGACCAACCACTGCATAGCTTCACAATAAAGCCATGCAGTGATTGGACATTGTTCCGTAGTCCTGAACCTCCCATCCCCATGCTGCCACCTGTACATACCCACTGAGCTAGTGCCGTAATCATGTGTCTGAGCCAAACCAGACACTGCTCGCATGCTGAGTTCCCAAAACACGAGACTAATACCAGGATCCGCTCGGTCAGGTGAAGCCAGCACTCATAAGCAGTACGGGGGCTGAGGCAGTGAACTTCCTGGCTCGGCAATTGTACGGGTAGTGAGAGGCCTGCAGTGCGCATGTTGGGCAGGTCTCAGAAAGGCAACCGGCCAACCCGGCATGTGCACTTCAAAGGGCGATGTCTACGAGTGCCTGCTGTCAATTATTTTTAAGCCCCAAACCCGCACCTACCTCTAAGCAACAAGGCCCATGGCTGTAAAAAAAAAAACAATGCAGCGCCTGCGGATAGAAAAAAAACCTTGAACTTAAAATGTTGTATTTCATACGGCGGCTAACGAGGACACTAGCAGGGCAATAAATAGAGGGGGGCAATTCCACGACGCCCCAGTAGAGGAACTGCCACTGGCACACAGATGCAGCTAGCTGCCCTTAACAGGCCTTTGGTGTACTTTTGGCATGCCCCGGGTACACAGATGCGCCATGGCCCTGCCACAGTTTTCTTAACATAGCCCACAGTAGTTTTACAAAGGCTCCCAAGCCCACCATTGCATTGAATATGTTCAATGTGTGAAGAAAAACTAGACCATGGAGAATAACTCAGTCCTGTAATTAGCCGTCAGTACTATGAAATCTAAGCAGAAAAGGTGGTAGTAAAACAAAAGTACTGTCCACTAAGATCTCCAGAGAAAATAACGCCACTTAAAGGACTAAAAATATATATGCTATAGATTGAAAACACAAAGTCAGAGGAACTGAAATGCGTAAAAGTACGGTGAAATGCTCTGCTGTATTACTGAGTAGTAGGTGAAACAATGTCACCAGTGAAGCAATCAGAGCAAGCGTGGTTGCGCAGAAGTCTCTTCCATGGTGGCCTTCAAAATTTTGGACAGGTGCAGCACCAAGGCTGGGACTGAATAGAGCCTGATGCATACACATTCAAAACTGTTTAAAAGAAGTTGGTACCTGTGTGTCTTTCTAGAACACGGGGCCACATATACAAAAGTTTTGCGAGTCGCAAATTGGTCGCAGCGCTATTTGCGACTCTGCAAAAAGCAAAATGGTAAGTCCCAATGCCATTTCGGAGTCCCAAATAGTGATGCGACCAATTACCGACTTGCAAAATTTGCGATTTGAGATTGTGATTCGCAAATATGAAATCGCAATTTGCGAGTCGCAAACCGCATGTACAAGGTAGTTGCTAATTGCGAAAAGTAGCAAAAAGCCAGTTTTGCACACCCAGATTAGCACTGATTCCAAACAGGTGGTAACCAGAACCAGAGTATAAAAGCAGACCCAGAAGGCATCTGGGTTTCTCAAAATGGCTGCACTCTACGTGATTGCATGAAGGAGGAGAGTCCAGGCTGCCCAGCAGAGGAGGAGGCGGAGACAGGAGAGGATATACAGAACTAGGCAGACAATATTTCAACAGACGTGGGAGGAAATATATTACAAATACAGACTGAGCAGCGCAGTTATCTTAGAGATTATTGAACTGCTGAAAGCTCAGCTAGAACGCCAGACTTTCAGCAGCTGTTCTATTCCCACACATGTGCAAGTGCTCTGCTCACTGCACCTCTTGGCCTCGGGTAGCTACCAGGGGGTGATTGCTGTTGCTGGGGGGGTGTCCCAAAGTACCCTGTCACGATTCTTTAGATGGTTCTTAGATGCCATACTCACACACATGTCCAGATACACATACCTTCCCAGGAATGAGGAGGAAATACAAAACACCAAGTTGGACTTCTACAGAATTGCCAACTTTCCCCATGTAATAGGGTGTGTGGACGGGACACATATACCCATTTGCCCAGCTGCATAAGTGACATAACCACAATGAAATTAGAGAAGCCATAGCTGGAAATCCATACAACCAGTGAATACTAGTCCTCTAGAATGCAGCCCAGAGCAAGATATGAAACCCACTGATTAAGCGTACCATACTAGGTAGGTGAGCGTTCATCAACATATGTGAGTATATAAAATGTATAACAATGCCATCACAGCCCTTTGATGCCTCTCACTCACTCTTTAGTGAGTTAGCTACTTATATTGTACTTTTCCTGTATATGTGTGAAAATGTGGCGTGATGTTCCTTATGCTCTGCCATCCACCCTTCACTTATACTTAGTGCTACAGAAGGTTGTGCTTTGCCTGTTCATGTTGCACTAGTATTGTGTTATGAAGCTTGGTGTAAAATGTTCCACTCTACATAAGAAAAATCGATCCATACTGCCAAAACTAGTTTTAATGCATGATGTTAGTGAACATGTGAACCCTTGCGAAGATTTGGGAGGAGGGTTTACTATTGGTTTAACATGTCAAACAAGCAGTTTTTGGAATTGAGTAGGTGACAGCATCATTTTCAAAACCTAGCTGACAAGTGGCTCTGTGTAATGTATTACACATTCAGCCAATTTTGGCATTTTAATCAACAGCACTTTGAATGCTGGGGTTTTGAGCTCATAATGAAACTGGTAAAATCAAAACTACAAGCTCACAATACAACAATAGAAGTTTTCTTTTCATTTTTTAAGAGTAGGCAGAGTAGGCAGTGGTCTTAAAAAATATTTTTGCATGTATTCACAAAGAGGAAGGGGTCCCTTGGGCACCCTTCCCTTTTAGAAATGAGTTACCACCTACTTAGAGTAGGTGGTAAAATGCAAATGTTTTGTAACCACATTGGGGCCACAAAATGTTCCTACATACCACTGTGATTCGGTATTAGAGAGGGATGCCCTTGATAACGCCCCTTCTTAATACCAAATCGGTATGTATTCATAATTCCAAAGTGAGATCCGTAACATGCAAATTGAAATTCATACATGCCAAAAGGCTCTTTGCGGCTGAAAAAATGCATGATACATATCACTCTAGATGTCTAAAAAAATAAATAAGTATATGTATTAAAAAATATATATATGACATATGAAAATATTTATATACATGTATATAACTAACAAGATAGAATACTTGTTTAATATTGTAAGATGGCCGACAGTTTTTCAGCAGTAGTGTAATGTTTTGAAAGTCCTTTGTCTATGTTTATCATGGGAGAAACAGTGCGAGTTGCTGTTTAACATTTGTGTGAAACGCAACTGTGGTAACCTGTGATCAAGGAGCCTTTTGCTCCGAAACGTGTCAGATTTTTTGTATTAATGTTGCCAGATTAATAATAAAAGCGCCTGTGCACACAGGGAGGTAGAGCTCGTCGGTCTTGTCACTCCGAGATTTCTCAGATTTGCAGGACAACGGTATTGGTGGCATCGTATCGTAAGGGTCGCTCCCTTGCCGTGAACCCACCGCTACAAAGCGGCTGGAATTAAGCGTATTTCTGTGGTTATATATATAAACACATGCATATATCAATTACAACTAGCAATTAGAAAGAGTGTGGTTGCACAGGAAATTCCGTTAGTGTAGCTCACCATAGCTTTGCACATGCACCATGCGTGAAGAAAAACTAGACCACAGAGCATGATTCAGTCAAGAAAATGGCTTCTGCTATCATGAAAAACAAAAAGGATAGCTGTTGATGGACACATCCATGACCCAGTTTCACCTTGGAAACAGCTAGAGATTTATGCCTGTCAAAGGGGGAAGTAAGTCTTTGTTCTGAGTGGGAATGAGAAGACATTGTGCTGCTGTCCCTGGGGCTGGTGGGACTATAAATATCATGCAGACACTTGTTACCATACTGGCATGTCCTGGGGCTTGGTTAGTTGTGGAGTGAGGGAACATTATTTCCTTGGTCACTCCCTTTGTTTTTAACCTTGACCTAGACCCTATAGGGACAATAAAATAATTTGCTTCAGGGCCTAGAGACAATTTCAACACACTATCTCTAGTTGTTTACCTTCTTCACACATAGGTTTGAGTCTACTCCTACATTCGACAATGGCACTCAGCAAAAGATCTCTGGCAAAGAGCCCCCTTGAGGGGCCCATCAGGCTTTGTAGTGCTGGCCCAATGAGGAGCAGGCCAAATAATGAAGCATGGCACCCACTGGGGTGTGTGAGGGCTCCTGCTTCTATTGATGGAAGTGCCTAGTTGACCTGTGGTAATTAACAGGGCACCACTGAGTTCCCTCGGAACAGGGTACTTATTTGTTTTGTATCTGACTGGTGGGAAACTGTGCACTGGACCGATTAATTCTCCCAGTCACCCTATTGTATGTAGTATCTCTAGTCACTGTCAAGAATGGAATTATCTGGAAACCAACACAGAAGTTACAACATTGTAGCACACAACATCCAATGTAATGAATACCTGCCATTGTCTGTGGCTCAACCAGCCTTAAAGCCCTAACATAATGCCATTAGTGAACCAAGAGACAAGTCAGTGCACTCTAGTTTTGTCCTACGTCTGTAATATAGACAAAGTTAATTTATAGTCAAGGAAGGTTTTTATACAGCAATGCACTTCAAGGTGCTCGCAAATGTGATGAGAAAGTAGAAGGAGGCAGAGTGGAATAAGGTCATTGCCTTGGATTGCACAAATTGTTCAAGTATGGAAGCTTGTATCTATCCCTGATTTTCTTGTTGCACAGTCAGCAACTAGGTGGGTATCACTTTATCCCTTTATACATCTAAGGTGAATGCTTGGTTTGAACTGTTTTTAGGAGCCACATAAGTACACTGTATTTTGTTTTAATTACATTTTTAAAGTGAAAAGGTATTGATACACATTGTTAAATACTGCTGACTATGCAACGATCATTGCTGGGACCATAATACACGCATGCCACTCAACCATGTGAGGTTGGACCAGATGGTACAGCTACATGAAACTAATGTGATGTCCTGTGCTATCCTAGGTGAAGCGAATAAATTCTCTGGGGTGGCAGTACAATTGGAAAGTCCATATAGGACATATGCCCTGAGGGTTGTCAATGTCTCTACTAGCTCAGACTCGCCCCCTCGTCCAACCTTTAAAAGAGGGGTGACCTCTAGCAATATCAACTATATTTTCTTGGACTGTGCAGTATGGCCATTTATAATTGACATGGAGGTATATGGCTGTCTATAATTGACATGGAAGTAGTACCCAGAATGGACAGTGCCCATCGAGCACAGAGCGCCAAATTTTAAATTAGATTATTTTTAAGTCAAAATATGCCACCTAACATTCTATCAAATTCGATTGAAACAAGTAACAATAGAAGGAACGTCAAATAGGCAACAGGTGCAGGAAATACCATGGTTTAGGCCCAATTATATAATCTATTTGTGTAGAAAATGACTCCTTTATAGCTCCTTGATATGACATGGCTCTCCATTCTGAACTAATAGAACAACTGAGAAACGTTTATGTAAAAGAAAGGCAGAGAGGACACGGTTAAAAAATCCCCCAGGCTGGTAGTCAAGAGAACGCCAACAAACACAAAACATGCTGCTAGATGTAGTAAAAAAGGGTAACCGCATAGAGATAGGCAGCACTAGGAGGGACTTTAGGGCAATCATAATCATGGCCACAAGAGTTTGGGAGTCAGAGCAGTGGAAAGCTCTCACAGATGCCCTCCAGAACAAGGATACAAAGCCTTTTTGGAAATTAGTATCTGTTTGCTCACATACTATAGATAACCATTTTGAAGTAGTGGTCCAGCCGAAAGCACGGGTGGCTCATTTTGGAGATCTCTATAGGGCGTAGCCCAAGAATAAGGATACGGCCCTACCAGAGGAGGACACAGCCATAATCCCATTTAAAAATGGAGGAAGGAAACAAAGAAAAAGAGTAGACTGGTTTTGACCAAGCAGAAACTTCCCAGGCATTAAAAATGATGAAGAAAGGGAAATCTCCTCGTCTTGATGATATCCCTAGTGATCCATGTTTATCTCCATCTGAAATTTGAATTCCCTACCTAAAGGCTTTGCACAATGCCGTCATGAGTGGAAAGGACATTTCATAGTCCTGGTATGGAGCTATTAATGTTCCAATTCTACAAGAAGGGGAGAACAGATGCCGCAGCCACAAGTTTAACTGACAACAGCCACTAAATCTTTTGCAGGCAGGTTCTGCTAAGATTCCAAACATGGCTATCACACCACCACATCCTTGTGGACACACAGGTGTGCTTAGAACTAAAGTCAGCACTCTTGACCAGCTGTTCTGCTTCAAGACGATATGTTGAAACTGTGTCTTCTTGAGGTGGGACCATTTATAGGTTGCTTACATAGATTTCAGGGCAGCATTTGACCTGTTCCACAGGAAAATGCGTGGAGAGTCTTGGAATCCTATGGTATCCCTATGGATCTCCTTTGGATCTTAAAGTCTCTACATGCTGAAACATTCACCCAAGTAAGCTGGATATGGGAGGATACCTTACACCTAGGATACCTATAAATCGTGGAGTCAGGCAAGGAAGCATGCTTGCACCAACACTTTCTAGTCTATGTATTAATGGTGCAGTTGAGTGATTGGCACAGTGTAATCATGATGTCCTCCCCTTATGTTTGCTGATGACACTCCCCTTATATCCAGAACTCCATTAGGCCTCCAGTGTGAGCTAGATTGCTTTGCCAAATTTTATACATCTAGAGGTCTAGAAGTAAATCCTACTAAGTCACAGTTTATGGCAGTGATCCCCCAGCGGCCCCTTGGAGGCAGGGTGACGATATAGGGGGGTTCTGTTGGCACAGTAAAACAGTTTGATCATCTGGTAGTAAAATTGGTGGACAATCTGTATTGGGGTCCAAAAATATGGAAAAGCAGAGCTATTGTTCACCAAAGGGTGTCTGCAATTGGGAGAAAATATAAGGCCATCTCTGGGGGCTCTGTGGCAACAGTTCTCAAAGTATATAGAGCCACTGCCACAGTGGCAGCTATTTACGGAACTGAACTTTGGGGCTATGCTGATGCATCTCTTCTTACACAGACTGAAAACAATTAATGAGGGTGCTCTTTAACTTCCCCTCGAACGCTGAATAATATCCATTTGGTGACATCTTTAAAACCAATAATACATTGGGTGCACCTATTGACAACTGTGGAGTTGGCACCTCATAGAGGAAGTTTGGTGGAATTGAGTAGATTTGACAAATGTACGCACTCCATGGCTGAGTCAAATAAAAGAACTGCGACATGATTAAATTGGACAATGTATGGAACTCCCTGGCAAAAATGAGTAAAAGCATTACTTTGAAATTGAAGCAAGCCTAATGGGAATGTATTTTGACACAGAACTAGAAAGATCAAAAAGAGGGGAGTATTACTGAAACGTTTTTTACTTTACAAGTGTTCCTAGCTTCGACCCATACCTGGATCTAATTTGTCCATTTCAGGCTAAATACTCATATTTAAAGTTTATAAACGTTATCTTGCCACTGAGATCCTTTACATTAAAATGGGACAAAAGAGGCTGCTTACCAACTTACTTCCTATACTGCCCACTGTCCTTGGCGATGAAGGAACACTTCTTTTTCTTCTGCCCAAGGTACGCACTGCCCCGTAAGTGGTGGATTTTTGAAGTATGTAAGATCATTGTTCTTGGCTCAAGTTATTTGATGACCTGTACATCTAGCTGACACACTATGACTCCAATGTTGTGAGCACCTATATTTTACATTACAAAGGGGGTCATTATGACCCCAGCGGTAGGTGTTAAGGTGGCGGTAGTACTGCCAACAGGCTGGCGGTACATACCGCCACATTATGACCATTCATACCACCATGGCGGTAGCAGCTGCCGGGCTGGAGATATCATCTCCAGCCCGGTGGCCGCTATAGTACCCCCAGCGGCATTTTGAGCCAGTCCGCCACCATGGTTTTTGTAGCGTTAGCAATGCCACAAAAACTATGGCAGTAGGCCCTAGCAGTGACATGGAATTCCTTCCCTGTCATTGGTAGGAGGCTCACCCACCCCCCAAACACTCCGTAGACGCCCTCACCCCCCCTCCATCCACGCTCCCCCTTCTAATCCCTCACCCCACCATACACGCATACCCCTGCAGACACGCACCACTCATACACCCACTCACTCACACTGGCATGCATGCATCTATAGACGCATACATCCAGTCATGCTCACACACATCCGTACACATTCACAATGACATGCAGACACGCATTCACATTTCCATTCTTACACGCATTCACACACATGCATACACACACCCAAACAACACTACACACACAGATGCATTCACGCACACACTCACACATTTATGCACACAACCCCACACACACACACACACGAAACACCCCTCACCCACCTCCCCTGTCGGAAGCCCAATTTAACTTCATCCAGCTGGTCTTCCGTCAGGGAACGGGACGGGGCACTGCTACCGCCAGCAGCGCCCACCAGCAAAACACCATCAGGCGGTATCATATGTCATGATACAGCTCGCGGTTGTCTACTGGCGTGGCGGTGCTGGTGGTAGCAGCACCACCTTACCGCCATCCGCCAGTATGGCCACAGCTGGATTTCTGCCCTTCTTGTGGCAGAAGTCCAGCTGTGGTCATAATCTGGTGGATGGATAGTAGTCACTGTGACGGTCTTTGGCGGCCGTCACCGCAGCAGTAGGCAGTTTATACCGCCAATGTCATAATGTGGGCCAAAGTGTTTTCATTCTGTGTATGCATTACATTTATGGCTTTTTAGCCAACATAAAGTATTTATCACTAAAAAAAGTTAACATTTACTACATAAAATCCATTTAATACACTCCTCATAAAATTAAATACTCATACTGTTTTCTAATGACTAGTGCGCTCATGATGAAGTTTAGAACTGCGTAGCATATGTCTGCAGAGGGCAAGCTTTGTAAGTACTCAAAGGCTGTCAGGAATTGTCTGATATTTGACAGAATAACATGAAGTAACATGCTCTGTTTCGCTACATTATTACAATGACATGGAGGTAGTTTATACTGCCAAACACAATGAATCAGGAAAGCGACCTTACAATGTATTAGATTCAATTTATAAAACATTACATAAGATGGATAGGTAAAATGTTCAAATCATAATAAATATGGTTCTTCATTTTTGACAGTTGACACGTGTAGATAGCTCCCAAAGTGTGCATTTTCTGTGCTCTCGCTAGTCTTTCATCCAAATGGGCATCAAGAAAACGGCACCTCACAACATCCTTTGAGTTTATACCAGGGTTTTGTGGTTTGGAAAACATTTCTTTTAGACCCAGTAATTAGAAGGATACTTTTAAATATGCAAACCAAGGTATCTTGTTTAGATTGTCTAGGGGTAAACAATCAGAAATACATATCCTCACCAGTCCCCCATACATTTTGCCAACATTTAATCCACAAGAGGAGTGGGGCCACTCCTATCAGATCTTCTACAAAAGGCAGATCCAACTCCTCATGGCAAGCAAAAGTTGCTGAATTGTTTGCAAACTCAAGCAAGCTATGTGTAAAGAACTTTTCCATGCATTGTAGGACAACTACCCTGCATGAACCACACACACTTGCACCATAAAGGGCTACCAAAATACATTTAGGCCTGGATTTATGAAAAGTGGCGCTGCATACAATGCAGCACCAGTTTTCTTGTGCCCCTTAGCTCCCCTTACTGCCACCATGTGTGCGCCGTACTTAATATACGGTGCACCATGGAAGAGTGTAGGGGCAATAGGGTCAACATTTTTGACACTCTTGATGAACAACATATTGGCGCTAATCCTGCATAGTACATAGGGACCCATTGAAAACAATAGTATGCCCCCTTTTAACGCTGCTCTGTGCAGGTGTTAAAAATAGCTGCTAAAAATGGTGCAGTGGAATTGTTTAGATTCCATTGCACCATTTTTGCAGTCCCCCTAATAGGGAACGCATTCTTACATACATTATGCCTGGTGCATGCAGTATGGTGAGCAAGGGATTATAATGTGGTGTAATGTGTGCATGTGGCGCGACAAATTTGGCCTTGTTGGGCCACATTAGAGTCATAAACAATTACACTAATGTGGCGCAAGGAGGCGCTAGGCCCGCTTACATCTGGGCAGTTGTTTTATAAAGCGTTATTAACTCAGCTATCAGTTTATGTTTTAATTTCTGAGCAAAACGGAAGATGGCTTCAATAATCCTGCCAAATTGTTGAGTTTTCGCTAAAAGAAGGGATTTCCACAAAAGGGATGAACTAAATGTTAAACATAAATAATCATAATTGTTTGTCTTTTCAAAGGATATTCACCCTCATTTTAAAGTGTTTTGGTTTAGTACTAGGGGGACCTAGACTAATTCACTTATAAATCCAAATCCTACACAAAATCCACAAAATGATCCAATAACCCCTGTAAGCCATTCGCCATGCAGGCGATGAGAGTCACATTATCTTCTTATAGGAGGACTAGAATTAATTCATCTCCCATTCTTGGCAGATCCCTTCCTAGCCCTAGTAAATGTTTTGTTAATCCATTTATATGCAGCAAAAAGAGAAATGAATGGCATTTTTTATTACCCTGAGGGCCATAAAGCACTATTACTTTCAAATCATAATGTAATTAGTGTATTAAAATGAGGAGTTCTGAATCAACCCCCATATTCTCCATTATTTACCATAATTTTTCACAACTGACTAAGTAAAATGCACTTGTTAAATCAATGAAAGCCATATGTAAAGCCCCCTTTTTTGCCATCATATATTTACTTACTATAAGGTGAAAATGGAATACTTGTTTCACCATACTTATACCAGGTCTAAAACAAAACTGGACTGTTGACAGACTATTGTTATCTTCTGCCCAAGTCTTCAATCGAGTCAGAATTACTTGCCTCAACATTTTTATGGTTGAGTCAATAAGGGAGATTGGGATGTAACAAGATGGTGTGGATGTGTCTCCTTTTTTAAAAATGGGGACTATAATTCCCAATCTCGAGGACTCCGGAATAGGGTCAGCCACCTTGCTTTATAAAAGAATTATTAGTACAGGAGCCCATTATTGGACATTTGATTTAAAACGGTCAACTGTTACCCTGTCTGGGCCTGGCGCTTTCCTGGGGGTGGACTGTTTGATGGACGTAACTACTTCCTTTGGGTCTATGTGGATAGTAAAAGTCTGTGAAATTGGATCTAAGGTGAGAAGCCTGCTAGAGTCATAACTAGCCTGAGGGCATCTTTCATTTGGCTGAAATACTCTCGAAAAGTGACTCACCCATTCACCTTCCAGAATCAAAGATTCCCCCTTTATGGCATCATGCACAGAAAGGAAGGGGTGATTTATTACCTCCAAACACCTAGTACTATGTACAGTGCATAGCATGCAAGTGGCTAATAAATCCTCCCAACCTTTGGTTCTGATCCACACAATTGTCTATTGTTGTTGTCACTGAGTCGGTAAACTAGTAACAGATTTAGCCTCTATGTCACCTTCCAAAGTTTTAGACTCAGTAATGACAGGGAGTCAATCAGTCATAGTCAAGACACTCAGGCCCTCATTACAACCCTGACGGTCGGTGATAAAGTGGCGGTAATCCCACCAACAGGCTGGCGGTATCTACCGCCAAATTATGACCATGGCGATGACAACATTAGATAGACAGATACTTTACCACAGCAACCGCCAGGGCGTATACAACAGCCACCACGGCGGTAGCCGCCTACAGCCAGGCGGAAGTCAATGTTCCGCCCACCATATTATGAGACAGGAAACTTCCATCTTTTCAGGGGCGCTACCAATGACAGCAAAAGCCTGGCAGAAACAGATCTCAGAAGGGAAAGGACTCACCTTTGGAGACACTGGGAACAACCACAACGCCATGGAGCCCGAGCTGCAAATATTTACCATTATATTTTACGTCCTGCTCCACCACGAACATAAACAACGGCGAAAAAGACCACAGTGAGTACAGCTGCATAGCACACAAGGGAGGGGGGGGGGGAAGAGAGTGACACACACACACAGCATACACCCCCATCCCCAACACCATACACACAATCAGATGCAGTAAGACAGCATATTTACCATGTAACCTTCAGAAATAATGCAAGGATGATGTGAATAGATGAAAGTGAGTGTAATAATAGAAATATAAATACAGTAAATAATTTTTTTTATCCAAAAGTATATACATATGTACATTACAAGGAACACTGCCCAGTCCTCAATGTTTGTGGCCCACAGGACAAAGTCCAAGGCCCCACCTGTCTCCTGCACCAACACGGAGAGAACACTGCAGGGGCATAATTTGGAAATTTGGAAAATAGGCAGGCGCCTCAGGGGGATGGGGAACGGGGGGCACCTCAGCCGGCGGATGGAACAAGACCAATGGTTCTGGAGGGGCACAACATGCCCTGTGCTTGGTCCTGGTGAGTGCAAGGCCACAGTCTCTCAAGTGGGTGACTTGCCCACATGCCCTGGAGGGGGCAACATGCCCTGGGCTTCTGATCCTGGGGAGTGCACGGCCATAATCTCTCAGGTGGGTGACTTGCCCGCATGCTCTGGAGGGGGCAACATGCCCTGTGCTTCTGATCCTGGGGAGTGTATGGCCACAGTCTCTCAGGTGGGTGACTTGCCCACATGCTCTGGAGGGGGCATCATGCCCTGTGTTTCTGATCCTGAGGAGGATGGGGTAAGTGGGTGGCATACCACTGGTTCTGGAGGGGGCATTGTACCCTGTGTTTCTGATCCTAGGGGGGCTGGGTTTGGTGGTTGTCTTACCCACTGGTTCTGGAGGGGGCATCGTGCCCTGTGCTTCTGATCCTGGGGAGGATGTGGTGAGTGGATGGCATAACCAGTGGTCCTGGAGGGGACATTGTGCCATGTGCTACTGATCCTGAGGAGTGCAAGGTCACAGTCTCTAAGGGGGGTTTCATAGCCACAGGACTTGCAGGGGGCAGGCCGCAAAACAGCCATGGAGGCAGGACTACAGACCGTCCGCAGGCTGCTCAGTGGTGGTAGTGGTGCTGCTGCAGCCGCTGGTGGGGGGAAGCTGCACCTGCACCTTCGGATGGCTGTCCACTGGTGGTGGTGGTGCAGCTGCTGGTGGCGGTTGTGGGGGGAAGCTCCAGCCCATCCCCTGCAGCCTCGGATGGCTGCCCACTGGTGCTGGTGGTGCTGCTTTTGGCGGTTGTGGGGGGGAAGCTCCAGCCCATCCCCTGCAGCCTCGTATGGCTGCCCACTGATGCTGATGGAGGGGCTACTGATGCAGGTGGCGGTTGTGGGGAGAAGCTCCAGCCCATCCCCTGCAGCCTCGGATGGCTGCACAACCATGGTTGGTGGGTGGGGGCTCCGACTGAGTCCCAGTCACAGGCCCCTTGTCCTTCCTGCCTGCTGGTGCAGGCACCTTGCCCTTCCTGCCTGCTGGTGCAGGCCCCTTGCCCTTCCTGGCAGCACCTGGGGATGGCACCTTGCTCTTCCTGGCAGCAGCTGGGGCAGGCTCCTTGTCCTGCCGGGCAGCACTTCGGAATGGCACCTCTTCCTTGAGGCTGCCTGGTGCCCTGGATCCTTTACCACCACGAGTGGGTGTGGATACTACTGTGCCCGTGGACTGGGTGGCTGAGATGCTTGCCTGGGTTTTTACTACCCTGGCCAGACGTGAAGGACGGTGGGCGGGGAGGGGTAGGGAAGAGGTCAGTGGTGGAGAGGAAAAGCTTCTTAGGGATACTGGGGCGGGAAGAGGGAGAAGGCTTGGGAGTGAAGGAAGAGGGAGTGATTGTAGGAGGTGTCTGTCTGCTGTGTTTGGGTACAGGTGCATGGGCTGGATGCTGTTGTGAGGTAGATGGCTGTTGGGTGTCTAAGTGCTTGCGTTTGTGTACCTTGGGAGGGACAGACACAGTGGGACGTGTGCATGGCTGTTGTAGTGGTGTCTGCAAGTGAGGTGTGTGTTCTGCTAGGTGTGGTGGTGATGCTGGTAGTGGATGATGGTGTAGTGCATGCAGGTGTGAGTGTAGATGCAAGTGGGAGGAAGATGGAGGAGGAGGGAGACACAGTGGAGGCAGTGGATGTTGGTATGTCTGCATCTGGATGGTGTGCCTGTGGGATGATGTTTGGTTTTTGTGTTTGCCACTCTTGTGTGCTGTCCTGTGTGCATGCTTGTCTGCCTGTGTGCTTGGGATAGGTTGGGGTTGAGGGGAATGGGACTGGGAAGAGGAAGTTGGAGGGGGGAGGGTGGAAACAGGGGCAATGGCTGCCATCAGAGAGGCGGCCAGAGCCTGGATTGACCTCTGTTGGGCGGCCAAGCCAGTGTGAATGCCCTCCAGAAATTCATTGGTCTGTTGCATTTGGGCTGCCAGCCCCTGGATGGCATTCACAATGGTGACTGCCCTACAGAGATGGATCGCAGGAGGTCAATAGCCTCCTCACTCAGGGCAGCAGGGCTAAATGGGGCAGTGCCTGGGGCGAAGGAGATGCCCACCCTCCTGGGTGAGTGTGGAAGGGCAACTCGATGAGGGGCTGCTGGGAGGGCTGTGCTGGTATGGGGGGTGGCGGATGTACCTGTTGCTGGGGTGGGCACAGAAGTGTCCTCCATCACCACCACAGGGAGCTTCCATCAGAGGAGGTATCTGTGTCCGAACTGTCCCCTCCTGTCTCCGCAGTGGTGCTCCCCTCGCCCTCCGTCCCACTGGTGCCCTCAGCGTTGGTGGACTGTCCCTCCAGGGTCCTTTGGGATGCTGCTCCCTCCGTCACCAGTGCCTCTGCTCCTCCGCCAGATCATGCTAATGCACATAAGGACAGGATGACAAAACAAAAATGGGGGGGGAGAGACAAACTATACACATGGTCAATGGCTGCACCAACACCACCGTTGGCATACTTACCACACTCACACAAAGGGAACAGGCCTACGCACCATGCAATTCACTAACAGTACCTATGCTGGCCTCCAGGGCATGGGGAGGGACACATCCCGCCAATTGCAGCATACCTGGGACCCACACAGCCTTGGCCAGTAGAGGATACCTACAAGCTAGGTAGGGGGAATATCACTTCCGAACTCTTCCCAACATGGCACCTACTCTGTAATGTCAGGCCTGGCCTAGGGGCACCCACTGACACACATCCCCCACCCGGATACCACCCTACCAGGCGTAAGTTGTAATGATGGGCACTGTACTCACCCCCTTGTGGCTGCTGTGATGCCCTCAAGTGCCCATCCAGCTCAGGATAGGCCACCGCCAGTATGTGGGCCATCAGGGGGGTCAGGGTTCGACGGGCACCCCTTCCTCGGTGGGAGGCCATTCACAGCTCGGCCTTCGTGGTCTTTCGTGCCCAGCATCTCAGGTCCTCCCAACATTTCCGACAGTGGGTGCTCTGCCTGCTGTAGAACCCCAGGGTACTCACGTCCTTGGCGATGGCACGCATTACACCCTTCTTTTGATGGGCGCTGACCTGCAGAGAAATACACACAGGGAAAGGCATTAGTCAGACCGTCCTAGCTGTTACACTTTTAGCCCACCATACCCTTTCACATCGCCATTTGCACACAAAGGGCCCAGCCCACAAGCTGTACACGGCACAGGGGACATCCACCAACCCCCCCCCACACAAGCCCTTCACACAGACCACTCCAGGGCATTCATGCCCCATGCATCGTACTCACAGTGTACTCACCTGTTGGTCTGGAGGCCCATACAGCAGTCCGTACTGGGGTGGGACCCCATCCACCAGTCTCTCCAACACCTCCGAGGTGAAGGCAGGCGCCCTTTCCCCAGTCACACGCGCCATTGTAGGTCTCAGACACAGGTCACAGCAGCACATGCAGTGTAGGTCCTCTCCTGTTGAAGGTCAGGTAGCAAGTGAGAGAATCGATAGAAAAGGTCAGTGACATCCACTGCGGTGCATACTGTCACCGCTGGAGTACATCACCATTGGCCACTGTACCCCATAGGGCCCAATGTTATACAATGAGGAGTTGCACGGCAGTTCCCGACCGCCTCCTGCAACGGCACACAACGTCAGTGAAATTACCTTACTTCCACATGTACCTCCACACAGGACAGGCGGATGCCATTTCAGGGGGGGGGGGGGGCAGGCCCTGGATTATAACTATGTCACAGTTCACAACTGGACATACAAGACTAATGCCACTTATACATTTAAAATTGACATCATGCATTGTATTGTTGTGGCTCCAATGTTCAGCTTGTGACCAGCTCCTCACTCCTTTGTCCCTTAGACTGCACGGCTGCGGTTGAATAGGAGATGGAGACATACCCCTGTATACAGACCACTGGTGGACTTGGCAACAATGGAGGACAGGCACATTATCCTCACCTACAGACTTGACAGGGCCACTATAACGGATCTGTGTGCCCAACTGGAGCCTGACCTAGTATCTGGTATCCGTCACCCCACTAGGATTCCCCCTCTTGTGCAAGTTCTATCAGTGCTCCATTTTTGGCAACTGGTTCTTCCCAAGCGACTGTGGGCTTGGCAGCAGGAATGTCACAGCCAATGTTCTCAATAGTGCTGACCAGAGTGCTGTCTGCCCTGATTAAACACGTGCAGCTACCTTGTTTTCCTCCAAGAGGATGATTTTGCCACAGTGAAGGCTGACTTCTATCGAACATAATTGGGGCAATTGATGGGACACATATTGCATTTGTCCCCCCCCCAGCAACATGATCAGGTATTTCAGAATCGAAAAAGTTATCATTCCATGAATGTCCAGACGGTGTGCCTGGCGGACCAGTACATCTTCTGTGTCAATGCTAAGTATCCTGGGTCTGTGCATGATGCCTTTATCCTGAGGAACAGCAGCATCCCTAATGCGATCGCCCAACTACAGAGGCACAGGGTGTGGCTAATAGGTGAGCCCTGGTTCCAACCCAGTGGATGTTGGTGTATGGGTGTGGTGTAGGCCATATGGGGTGGTGTGTGGCTAAATGTTGTCCATCCATATTTGCAGGTGACTCAGGTTACCCCAACCTATCATGGCTACGGACCCCTGTGAGGAATCCTAGGACAAGGGCAGAAGAACGTTACAATGATGCACATGGGCGTACAAGGGTTATAGAACATACTTTTGTCCTCCTGAAGGGCAGGTTTCGGTGCCTCCATCTAACAGGTGGATCCATGTGCTACTCACCCAAGAAGGTCTGCCAGATCATCGTGGCATGCTGTATGTTGCCCAACCTTGCCTTGAGATACCATGTGCCTTTTCTGCCGGAGGAGGAGGCTGGAGGTGGCCGTGTGGAAGCAGTGGACCCTGTGCACAGTGAGGATGAGGAGGCAGAGGATGAAGATGAGGACAACAGAACTGCAGTGATCAGACAATACTTCCAATGACACACAGGTAGGACAGTGTTACTTCACAGTTCATTGTCCTTATTTTGATTATCTTTGTCACTCGCATGCTGTTATTTACCACTTCAATGCCCACTCACTGAACCCTCTGATAACTCATTTTGCAGATGTTGGTGCCCCACTATCGCTCCTAGTGGAATCACTGCAGCCAACTACAGGTCGTTACAATATGAACATTACTCTACATTTGAAATGCAATATTTGAATCTGGTTAAACGAATACATACTAAAATCATTTGACATACTCCTTACTTGTAGTTTTTTCAAAGGCTGTTTATTTAAGTGCATTGAGCTGGGGTGATGATGAAGGAAAGTCCAGGGTATAGTTATAGTCTATTGGTAGCACAGGTGCATTGTCCAAGGGGATATAAGAAGGGGAGCAATGGCAGTTCAAGGTGGACAGGGTGACAGAGTGGGACACAAGGGTGGCAATCAGGAGAGTCTCATTTCCTGGTGGGGGTCTTGGCAATAGTCTATGGCTTCTGCCTGAATCACAGGGAACGTTTGAGGGGTGGTTCTCCTTCTGCAGGGGGAGGGGTGCTGGAGGGCTGTTGGTCTTGTGGCGGGCCTCCTGTCCACTAGTGACAGTGGAGGTGGAAGGCAGTTCAGATGTCTGGATAGTGGCAGGGGCCCACTGTTGTGAGGCTTCCTCTCTCATAATGTTGGCCATGTCTGCCAGCACTCCTGCAATGGAGACCAGGGTAGTGTTAATGGCCTGCAAGTCCTCCCTGATACGCTGGTACTGTCCCTCCTGCAGCCGCCTGTTCTCCTGCACTTTGGCTAGGATCTGGCCCAGCGTATCCTGGGAATGTTGGTATGCTCCCAGGATCTTGGTGAGTGCCTCCTGGAGAGTTGGTTCCCTAGGCCTGTCCTCCACCTGGCATAAAGCACTCCTCCCAGTTTCCCTGTTGTCCTGTGCCTCTGTGCCCTGAACTGTGTGCCCACTGCCACTGACCCCAGGTCCCTGATTGCCTTGGGGCGAGGTGTGCCCTAGGGTCCCTGTATTAGTGGACACACTGCTGATTGATGTGTCCTGGGGCCAGAGGTGTGGGTACGCTGGGTGGGTGCTGTGGTGGTGTTTCCCGATGGGTGAGGCTCTGTGGTGGTGTGTGACTGTGGCTGGGTTACCGACTGTCTGATGGGGCAGGTTGGTCATCCAGATCCAGGTGTCCAGAGTCGATGTCATCACTGTGGGCCTCTTCTGTGGGAGGACTGGATATTGCAGGCACCTCTTCTCTGCTGACTTTGGCTTGGGTACCTGTGGAGATGTGAATGCAATGTTATTGTTTCTGTCTGTGACATATTGTGCATCAGTGGACTGCCCACTTTGGTTATCATTGCCCCGGCAGCTTTTTCTTGTGTAAGTTGGTATGTGGTGGGCTAGCTGATTCTCTCTAGTGTGCCTGCTTTGGTGATAGGTGTCCATGCAGGTCTGTGTTTGGTGTCCATAAATTGGTATGGCATGCAGGGTTTGGCATTGGGATGAGTGAGATGTGATGGTGGGGTGTGCGGGAGGTAGGGGAGTGATGTCAGTGAGGGTGAGGGTCGTTCCACCTCTTCCTGATGTCATCCCTGGTTCTTGGGTGCTGTCCCACGGCGTTGACCCTGTCCACAATCATCCGCCATAGCTCCATTTTCCTAGCAATGGATATCTGCTGCACCTGTGCTCCAAATAGCTGTGGCTCTACCCGGATGAGTTCCTCCACCATGACCCTTAGCTCCTCCTCTGAGAATCGGGGGTGTCTCTGTGGTGCCATGGGTGTTGTGTGGGTAGTGTGGGTGAGGGTCTGTAGAGTAATGTGTTGGGGTGTGTGATGTAAGGTGCGTGGGTGGAGTATGGGTGATGGTGGTGTGTTTGTCTGGTCTTGTCTGTAGTTGTGATGTCAGTCTGTAGGCAATGGTTTGTATTCATAAGGGGTAGTGGGTACTGTGGGTGGGTGTTTTTTAGTGGTGTGGGTGTGGTGTGTGTATATGTGTTAGGTGTGTGTAGTTTGAATTGTCCAATGTGGTGTTGTTTTATATGTGTGTGTGTATTTTGTGCGTGGCGGTGTGTACCGTCAATGGTTTACTGCGGTTGAATGTCTGCTGTGGTGATTCGTGGGTCATAATGTGATGGCCGTAGTTCTGTTGGCGTAACGTTGTGGGTTTTGATACCGCCAGTTTATCACTAAGCTTTGGTGTGGCGGACTTGTGTCTGTGGCTGAATAGTGACAGATTGGTGTGTGTATAATATGGTGAACGGATATCCACCGCGGCAGCGGTATGTTGGTGGCAGTCAGCATGGTGGTAAGTGGGATTTCCTGTCATAAAGAGGGCCTCAGTGGGCCAAAACAATTACATACGGGTAAGTTCGGCTGAAGCTGGACGTATTTTGGAATGCCTTGCGTGTTCTGAACAATTGCGGAGTTACGTTGCCTGGGGGGTGGCGGTTTATTGAAGAAACCAAGCAGCTAAGCTTGGATTCCTTCTTGACCATTGGCTAGATAAGTCAGGCGGTGCAACAGAAATTAAACAAAACATGGGTCTTTAAGATTGATCACTGTACAGTCTCCTTTTGAAGTTTTCCTTAAATAACTGACCCAGCTCACCCTCCCAGCTTTCATAAGTTTGTTGTTCAGATCTCCCTGAAACCTAGATTCTATTTGTAACCAGTGTGCAGTCTTGCGCATTAGTTCTTCAGTATCTTCACTGTTCTCTCACGGTAAAGGTATTACCACATACCGAGTGCTCTCAGTGGCAGTTGCAGGGTTCCTTCTTGTGCTTGTGCACCTAGTAGAACATTTACATGATCGCAACCCCTTGCCCTAGGCATAGCCATAGATTTAGGTTCAATTGTTTGTTGGTTAGGGGGATACCCATACATTATGTTTCTCTATAAGGAGCAGTACCTGCCTTAGGGTTGAGTTGTTTGTTAGAAGAGTCCCGGGTTACTTCTATTGATTCCACATCATGACAACTAGCTGTTTTTGCATGAGACACCTGATCGAGATTACTAATGGCTTGATTCAACTCAGCTTTCATTATTGTTGTGATCTTTCCCCCATTTTCCTACATAAGTCATTTAATAACGAATCCATTTTAGAAAAGAAATCTTACAATAAATCACTCCCCAAGGTCTTAAGCCTTTGTATTATTGAGATGTTTTCTGGGTGTTGCCTAGAGCCTTCAGGGTGACTGGTTTTACTCCTGTTTTGCCCTCTGACTCTTTTTGATTTATTCTTTAACTCCCTTCTCTTTTTTGGTAAGGTGGAGCTGTTAACCTAGAAGTCTCTCCATTTTAAGGGTCTTGGCTAACACCCTCTGAGTGTACACTGAAGTGGAGAGCTTCATTAGAAGCTGAGGTACTATGGGTGTGTTGCATAATATCATACTCTCTTGAGTTGGAGGTTAATGTTGGAGTTGATACAGGAGATTTCTTTTTATTATTTTCAATAACCACTATTGACTGCAAGGGCAGTTTTTGTGGCAATTTCCTTGCTGCATTGATTCTTTCTTTCAGTTGTTCTAGCTCTGATGCTATAACTCCCATCACATATATAGTTTGAGATTGTTGGCTGAAAAGAAAGTTGGGCACTACTTGTATTCATCAAAGGTGAAATTTTCCTTTTCCCCTCAATGAATAAGACATTAGATAAGCCTTACCTTCTTTAATAATATCAAGGTCCCTCCACCAGTGTTCCAATTTCTTGGGCCAAGCGAGGTGGCCTGGCTTCTTATGGCTAATGACAGGCAAAGATGAGCCCACTCTTGGCCCGGTCCTCACCAACTCACATGCCCACGTGCTTCCCGTGCACGTCCCATGCTGTGGCCTTTAGAGCTCCCAACAGGTGCAATTCCTTCTTCCTGTGCCCAAGGCACAATGGAACTTGTAGTCTGCCCCTAAACTTCACCTTATGGCGTCCCATGCTGCAGGGCATGAAGCAGCGTTTAGAGCGCCCGATTGACGTGATTCCTCCTTCCAGAGCGCAAGGCATAATGGGGTTTGCAGTCCACCCAAAAACTTCACCTTAACGAGTCATTATATTGTCTATTTAGGTGCACCCTTCTGCCTCTATCACAATGGATTAGAACATGTTAGATATCTCAAAACTATACACAGTAATCACACATTTAAATTGTTTATGTCATATGTGCATTTGCACTGCAGCAGGCTTTTTATACTGCTTATTCAGGACTCCAGTATGGGTCCAAGCCTAAGCCTGTCCCTATCATGGTGACCTATTGGCCTCTCTTATTTTACATATCAGGACAGTTTATCACTCTCTTGTCCCCTTACAGACCTAAACCCCCTTCAACTCCTCCCACACCCATTTCACTGGAGTTCACCCCGCAACACTCTTACTACCCCACAACTGTCTTGTACTGTGGTACAATACAGTTTGGCCTCTGGTGCTAGCCCAGCTCAGCTTGACACCACCCTTACTCCAGAGATTCTTTCTAATTCCACTCCTGCACCTGTACTGCAAGTATTTGGGAGTGCAGATGAGAGGCTGGTGATTCTAACCTTTCTGGTGAGCCAGGAGTTGTGTAGAGCCTTGGGGCAGCATCTCACTTACTGGGTTTGTGCTTACTCTAGGTCTGCGACGTATTCCAGGTTAGGGGCAGATCAATCAACCCTTGGATGCTAGTATGTGAATATCATCTAACATAAGTCCTAAATGTTGTTTTTGAAAATATGACACCATTGGAGGTAATAACTGAAAGCTATTCCAATTGGGATGATATTTTGGTAAACAATATTTAGAACAATATATTTGGGCCAGACGGGGAAGAATCAAGATCAATCAGATGTTTCATATTGGATGTTGCTTCCTGAAGTTTGGAACCAGGGTGGCTGGGCCAATTTTCAGGGCATTCAATACAATGGCTAATGGAGGTATTGACTAGCGATGTCAAGAAAGAGATAAGGGAGAGGTTGATTCTTTTCACTAAATAAGTTAGTACAAAATGTGAGAAGTGGGAGGAAGATTTAAGCTTAGTGATGGTTTTGCATATGTAAGATTAGGAAGTCTCTTGAAACAATGAGCATTATCCTGAGTGTTTACATATAAGGTTGAGGGTATATGGGAGAGGGAGAGGTGAATTTTCCTTATTTTATGGAATGCAGAACCTCAAGAGTTTTTCACAGTTCTCCTTGGAGAATGAAGGTCTGCTGAAATGTTTTTTTACAAAGTCGAAAAGGTCCTTGGATGAACTTTCACCCTGTTAATTTCATATTTGATGGAAAATATGTCTTCTTAGGTTTTTGTTAGAAATAGTGTCTCTAGTTGGCAGACAGTGTACACCCTGTTTAAGTAGGGATCCTTACTCTAGTCAGGGTAAGGGAGTCACATACCTAAGATAACCCCTGCTCTCCCCCTTGGAAACTTGGCACAAACAGTCAGGCTTATCTCAGAGGCAATTTGTAAAGTATTTGCACCAACACATACAGTAAGACAGTAAAAATACCACAAAATGACCCAGTTTAGACAAATAGCAAATATTTATCTAAATCTAACACAACCAAAATGGCAAAAATCCAACATACACAAGTAAACATATCAAATTTTAAAGTAAAAAGAGCCTCAATCCATAAGAATCAATGGATGTGTTGTTTTAGCACAAAGTACTTGGTATGCGTCAAAAATAAAGCCCTGGGGTGAGCGTGCATCAGAAAAGCAAGCAATGCATTGATTCCTTACTCACAAGTGTGGCTGTGCATTGATTCTTTCTCCGCCTGGTATGCAATGCATTGATTCTTTCCTCGCAGGGAAGTGATCCATCGGCTTCCGGACAAGCAACCTCAGGTTCATGCAGTGATGTTGAAGATTTTGATGCCCAGGGATGATGAATGGAAAATCCGGACACACGGCAGTAATGAATCTGCGCTGAGTTTGGGATTGTACATTTTCCCAATGCTGTGCCGATTTTTCTGCCGCGAAGCAAGCGCTGCATCAATTTTTCTGCTGCTCGGCTCCGGTGTGGAGATTTCCAATCAGGTTTGGTCAACTTCTGGGGTCCAGGGATTGGATGTAGCACCACTTGGGAATTGGGGGGTTTCAGCAAGAGAACCCAGGTGCTGGCAGAGTAAGGGTCTCATTTTGAGACTTGCAGTCCATGGACCACCAGACTCACGGTCGCGCTCGGACCTCCGCCACATTATGACCATTGCGGTGCTACCACGGTCCAACCGCCAGCACCACCAGGGTGGCAGCAGCCGACGGCCTGGTGGTGTCGACAGTCTCAATCCACCAGGGCTGCGCGGCAAGCAGTGCTTGCCTCCAGATTACGACCCACATTTCCACCAGCCTTTGCATAGTGGTCCCCATGGACAGCCCCACCTCGCTTTTCATTGCCCAAATTATGGGCAGTGAAAAGTGCGATGAGTGCTGTCGCACCTGATGCAGCGCAACAGTGCCACAGGGTCCATTATGAGCCGCGTCAATGTTGTGGTGTGCTTCCCGCCTGCTAAGCAGGAAACTCATACGAGGTACCGCGGAGGGACGGCCGCATGTGCGGTCATCCCGACGTGGGACTTTGGCGGGCTGCCTCTGCCGCCTGCCAAAGTCATAATGAGGGCCTAAGTTTTTGATGTCCCAGAGACTTCTTAACAGGAGGTAAGCTCAGTCCAAGCCCTTGGAGAATCTTCACAAGCAGGATACACAGCAAAGTCCAGTATTTGTCCTCTCTAAGGAAGAAGCAGCAAATGCAGGCCAACCTAACAAAGTACACACACCAAAGGGGCAGTATTCCTCATTATAGCTCTTTGGTTCGTCCACTACTTATACTCATTTCTGCCTTTGAAGTAGGCAATCTTCAAAGGAAAGTCTATGTAGTGCACTAGACCCTGCCTCTTCCTTGCCCTGTCCCACCTTCACTCTAGGGGGTTAGAGACTGTATTGTGAGGTGACACCACCTCCCTCCCACTCTAGCCGAGAAAGACCCATCAGGATATGCAGGACACTCCTCAGCTCCCTTTGTGTTACTGTCTAGAGTGAATTCACAAACAGCCCAACTATCAGTCTGACCCAGAAGTGGATTCAGCAGCCAAGCAGAGGCACAGAATGGTTAAGCAAGAAAATGTTCACTTTCTAAAAGTGGCATTTTCAAACAGACAATCTAAAAAACAACTTTACCAAAAGATGTATTTTTAAATTGTGAGTTCAGGTTCAGAGTCCCCAAACACCATTTATCTCTCTGTTCTCACTTACAAATTGCATTTACAAGGTATTTAATGGCAATCCCCATGTTAACCTATGAGAGAGATAGGCCTTGCAACAGTGAAATCCGAATTTGGCAGTATTTCTCTGTCAGGATATGTAAAGTACATCAGTACAGGTCCTACATTTCTAAAACACTGCACCCTCCCCATGGGGCTACCTAGGGCCTACTGTAGGGGTGCCTTACATGTAGTAAAAGGGAAGGTTTGGGCCTGGCAAGTAGGTACACTTGCCAGGTCGAATTGGCTTTGCAAAACTGCACACACAGAGACTGCAATGGCAGGTCTGAAACATGTTTACAGGGCTACTCATGTGAGTGGCACAATCAGTGCTGCAGGCCCACTAGTAGTAGTTGATTTACAGGCCCTTGGCACCTCCAGTGCATTTAACTAGGGACTTACTAGTTAATCACATATGCCAATCGGGGATAACCAATCATAATCAAAATTTACAGGAAGCCCTTGCACTTTAGCACTGGTCAGCAGTGGTAAAGTGCCCAGAGTGCCAAAACCAGCAAAAACGAAATACAGCACACAGTCAAAAATACAGGAAGGAGAGGCAAAAAGACAGGGGAAATCACGCCAACGATGCCAGGTCTAACATGTTTCCCCATGTTTCCATGTTCAAAGAAATGTAAGAGATTTTTTTAATCTCTTTTAACACGTGCTCAGAGCAGGTGTTAAAAGGAGGCACACCATTGTTTACAATAGGCTTCAATGAGTTTTGCAGGATTAGCATAAACTTTTTTATGCTAATCCTGCAAAGCTCTGAACTAGCATCAAAAATGTTGATGCTAGTTCCCTAACTACTGCCATGGTGCTCACATAGTGGCATTAGGGGGCTGCTAAGGGGCACAAAAAAGTGACACTGCACTGGGTGCAGCACCACTGTTCTTAAATCTTGCTCTTAGCTTCTTCAGTGTCCAGACCACAGCAAAAGCTTCTTTCTCAATTGTGCTCCACTTCAGTTCCCTGGGGAGTAACCTCCTACTAATGAAGGCTAGAGGGTGATCTAGGCCCTCTTTGTTTAGCTGTGCTAGAACTGCTCCCACACAATACACTGAAGCGTCAGTCTGCACAGCAAATTCCTTGGAGAAGTTGGGTGCCTTCAGTAGGGGTTCAGTGCACGTGGCTGCCTTCAGGGCATCAAAAGCGGTCTGACAAGCATCAGTCCAGATCACTTTCTTGGGCTGCTTCCAGGACGTCAGCTCTGTCAAGGTGACAACAATGGTGCTATGACCTTTGACAAATCTCCTGTAATAACTGGTGAGACGTAAGAAGGCTTTCACCTCTAGATTGGTCTTGGGGGGGTTCCCAAGCCAGAATGGTATCAATTTTGGGTTGTAGGGGGTCACTTGGCCACTCCCCACCTGGTATCCCAGGTAAACCACAGATTCCTGCCCTATTTGGCCCTCTTCAACAGTGAGGCCTACCTTCTGCAGGGGCATCAACAATTTTCAGAAGTGATGCAGGTGATCCTCCCAGCTGGAGCTGAACACTGCAATGTCATCCAGGTGGGCCGCGCTTAAATCCTCCAGCTCAGCCAAAACCTGGTTGACCAACCTCTGAAAGGTGGCAGGGGCATTCTTCAACCCAAAGGACATGACCCATCGATCAAGGCAATCTGCCAGTACCCAGACGTTAAGTCAAATGTGCTGAGGAACTTGGCAGCTCCTAGCTGATCTATGAGCTCATCAGCTCTGGGCATGGGATACGTGTCAGTCTTAATGATGACGTTGAGTCCATGGTGGTTCACGCAGAACCTAAGCTCGGGAGTGGCACCTGGGGAAGCAGCCTTTGGGACCAAGACCACTGGGCTTGCCAAATGACTGTTGAAGAACTCTATCACCCCTAAGGCTAGCATCTTGGAAACCTCATCCTTGATGCTGACTCTAACCTTGTCAGTCACCATGTAGATCTTATGCTTCACAGGTGGACTGTCCACCATGCCCCCATAATGTGTACACAAATGAGTGACCTCTGGGGTCAAGGAAAACATAGAGGCAATCTGTCCCAGCAATTGGCAACACTTATTCTGCTATTCCAGCGTTAGTGTTGAGGAAAGGTTCCCACCCTCCACAGACCCATCTTTTTCTTGGACATCATCTGATACCAAGCGCATAGTCAGTGCAGACCTCTCAAAATGCGTCTTGGGGTGGTTCACATGTAGGACCCCCAAAGGGTTCCTGGGAGTCTGCAAGTTCAACAGATAGGTGACATTACTCTTGCGCTCCATCACCTCAAAAGGCCCAGTCCACTTGCCCTGGTGAGGCTCCACTGGGGCCATGACCCACACTTTATGGCCAGGATGAAACTCAACCAGAGTGGCATTCTGGTCTTACCATTATTTCATGTCCTCCTGGCTTGACTCCAGGTTCTCCTGTGTGAGCTTCCTGAAGCCTGCAGTCTTGTTTCTGAAGGCCAGTACGTAGCTAAGTAAGGTCCTTTGGGGCCTACTGGAAAATATCTCCTAGCATTCTTTCACCAGCCCATACAGCAGCTCAAAGGGGCTAAAACCAAGACCCTTCTCCAGTACCTCCCTGTATGCAAAGAGAAGACATGGCAAGAGGACGTCCCACTTTCACCTTATGGATTCTGACAGACCCATATTCATGCCTTTCAGGATGCGGTTGAACCTTTCAATCAACTCATTTTCTTGCAGGTGGTAAGGAGTGCTGAACTTGTAGGTTACCTCACACTCCTTCCACAGAGACTTCATATATGAAGTTGGTACCCCAGTCAGATACACCTCTTTGGGGAACCCCATGCGGGTAAAAATCCCCATCAATGCCTGGCCCACCACGGGGCCTTCACTGACCTCAGAGGGATGGTCTTTGGGTAACAGATGGGGTGGTCCACCAAAACCAGGATAAACCTGTTGACCATGGCTGTCTTGGGGTACAGAGGCCCCATAATGTCAATTCCCACCTGCTCAAAAGAGATGCTCACTACAGGGAATGTTTGAAGGGGAGCTTTGTATCTCCCCTCACTCTTCCCACTTGTCTGGCAAGACTGGCAAGACCTACAGTATGCATCAGAGTGCCTGCGCATTTGGGGCTCTCAAACATTTTGTCCTGCTAAAGGCACATCATGAACCAGACCCAGTAGGAAAGTTCTGAAGCACTCAGGTACCACCGTCACTCGTGCTGCCCCAGGCTCAGCAACCTTAGGCTCACTATACAGGAGGCCATCCTCCCAGTAAATCCCATGTGATCCAGACTCCTTGCCAGCTGCCTGGTCTGCAACCTTCTGACGCAGACCCTTTAGAGAAGGGCATATCTTCTGCACCTCACAGAACTCCTCCCTAATGGGACCCCCTTGCTGCTGCCAATGGGTCCGCTCAGGCATATCCTCCATTTCAGCCACTTGCTCCCCTATAGGCTCAGGGGCATCCTCCTCAGGTTCAGCCTCCTTCCACACCGTAGGAACTTCTGGGGCGGGTTTCCCATGCCCCTTGCCCCTCCTCTTCCTGGCAGGCACATGGGCCACTCTTTCAGGCTTCAGGTCCTCCTGATCTCCCTGACTGGCTGCCATAGACTGGGTTGTCAAAAATGCCCATCCAAGCAGGCCCAACATCTCAAGTGTGCCTGGCGTTCCACCTCACACCAAGGGGAAACCTCCAGGTCATTACGTTGCAGACAATCTACAGGCATGGTTGGACTCACAGCTACCCTCAAAGAACCTGAGACCCACCAGATTAAGGGAACCTGTACCACCTTACACAGGCATTCAGAGTTGTCTAAAGTATCTACTTGGTGAAGCACACTGGGGGCCACCTGCTCTTCAGATACCAGGTGACACCTGACAGTAGTCACACTGGCCTAAGTGTCTCTCAGAACACCCTCCCTCTGTCCATTGATGGTCACCAACTGCCTGTACTTCTTAGTGTTCTCTGGCACAAGGGTCCTCTGGACCATCTCACTGTCCCTAATGAGACAAGGGTCATAATAGCTAGGTCCCACCCTTCTCCTGGAACAAACTCCTCCCCAAGCGCTACACTGGCCAAACCCTGTGACTGTGCACCAATGGACACTTGGGATCCCTCTTCATGTGCCCCTTCTGATCACATGAATAACACCTGTGGAGACCCTTCTCTGACAGTTTCCCTGTAGAGATCCAAGGTTTCTTCTCACCTAGTGGATGGGAATCCTTAACTTGGGAACTAGGTTGGAACCCTTTTGAGAACTCCCCCTGTTTATCCTTGCTCCCCCCCATCTTCTGAAGGGGGCCCTGCCCATCATTAGCTGGGTCTCCCCAACCTCTTTTGGACCCTGGTACGCTCCCAGCAGTCCACCTCCTGGGCAAGCTTCCTGGGGTCAGTCAGCTTGCTGTCAATCACATGCTGGTGCTACTCTGGAAAACAAAGACTATGCAAGTGCTCCCATGCAAACAAGTTGTACAGCCCCTCATATGTTATTACCTTGCTGCCCTTCACTTACCCATCTAGTGTTCTGCAAAAACAATCAACACATCCCAACCAAGTTTGAAACTCTTCCTTCTTGTAAGACCTAAACGTTTCCTTGCTCTGTAGTGAGACATACCTAGTGAGTAGGATATCCTTCATGGTAGAGTAGATGAGCTCCTGAGGATCCCCTAGGGCTGTCAAGGTGACCTTCCCCTCTGTCTCAAAATGCTTCCACAGACCTGTCTCCCAGTGTTCTTCAGGTACCATGTTCTAGTGAAGAGCTGACTCATACCCCTTGAACCACAAGTATACTGTATGTCATACTTCTTCTTATAATCCTTCACTAGTTATTTGGTAATGTGTACCTCCTTTCAGATTGCACTGTGATACTGCTGCCACCATCTGTGCTGGAACTGCCCTTCAGATCAAGCTGCTTCAAACTCAGCTCTTGAGCAAAGATTAGTTTCTTCTCCTCCATGGCAACTTTGTCCTTTTCTTTTTCCCTTCTTATTCTAGCCAGCTGCAGCTACCTCTCATGCTGGAGTCTGAGCTTCTCCATTTCTTGTTGATCCCTTAAGTTTTCCCTCCTGTCCTCCAGTTCCTCCTGGGTCAGGCATTCGAAAGAAGCACTGCTGCCAGGACCTCTTGGCAGGTCCTGGTTATCCAACAAAACATTACGAGGTATATTTATGAGCTCCTAGCCGCACAGGAGCGTCACATTATGTTATGTGATGCTCTGATGGCGCTATGCCCTGCACTGTATTTACAAGGAGGCATTAAGCAACTTTATATATATATGACCCCTTCATACGCAGCACTTTGCATGGAAGGGGTGTGCAATGGTTGTTTCTGTGGACGTGCCACAGCAACACCCATTGCATTTTGACACTGCCACAGATTTATGTATTTTCGTAAACCTGAGGCAGTGCAAAAATCTAATGCCACCCCAGGGGTGGCGTTAGCAAGGTGCAATGAAGAGGAAAACCTTTATTCCTCCTCGTTTTTTGCTTTTTGTATGTGTGCAGTATTCTGCAGCACGCAGAGAAAGGGCAAAATGCCAGAAATTCTTGTTTATGTGCGGGAAGGTGTTCCTTTTTGCACATAAACAATCAAACCCTTCAACGCAGACATCCTTGCATGATGGTGCAAGGATGTGTGTGGTGGCACAGCTAAATTAAGCACCAGCGCAGGGAGACATGCAGGGCTGCACCGTATTCTAATAAATATGGCGCAGCTCTGCATTTCTAAAGAGATGCAGCAAAATGCTGCCAATTTCAGCGCAGCACTGGGCTGCACCACTTTTTTGTAAACCTGGCCTATGTATGCTCTGCACCTCCTCATCCACAGCCAAATTCTCCTCTGCTGTGTGATACTCAGCCTCTTTTGCTGCCAACCAGGTCCTCAGTGCCTTTTTCAGTTCCTCCTTCTTGGTAGAGCTTTTAATTGTACCCTTGAACTCCTTGAAAAACTCCTTGAGCTGGGCTAATGTGTAATCCTCCAACTTCTCCAGCTCAAACACTACATTTATTTGTTGATGGCCCCCAGGACTGAAACATGCTTGCGAATAAGGCTAAAAAAAGGTGCAAAGTTAAGGAAGGCAAAGGGAAATCCAAAAGGAAAAAGAAAAGGAAAAATCAAAGAGAAAAAAACAGATTGTGGTTGTGTAATGGTCTGCAGTGAAACAGTGCTGTATACCAATCACTGTATGTCAAGTACAAAGTCCTATCCGCCAATGTTAGAAATGGGGTCTTTAATTGGCAGTCAGTTGACACCCTGTCCAAGTAAGGACCCTCACTCTAGTTAGGGTAAGGGAGTCACACACCTAAGAGAACCCCTGCTCACCCCCTTGGCAGCTTGGAACAAGCAGTTAGGTAACATGTAAAGTATTTGCACCAACACATACAGTAAGACAGTGACAACACCACAAAATGGCTCCACACCTATTTAGAAAAATAGCCAATATTTATCTAAATCAGCAAAACCAAATGACAAAAATCCAATACACACAAGTAAAACTAATAAATCTTAAAGTAAAAAGAGTCTTAATCCATAAGAATCAATGGATGCACTGTTTTAGCATAAAGTACCTGGTATGTGTAAAAAAATAAAGCGGCAGGGGCGAGCGAGCGTGTGAAAAGTAAGCAATGTGTCAATTCCTTGCTCGTAAGTGAGTCTGTGTGTCAATTTTTTCTTCACTGAGTAAGCGATGGGTCGATTCTTTCCTTGCAGGGAAGGGATGGGTCGGTTTTGTGACAAGCAATCTTGGGTCCATGCAGGGATGTTGAAGATTTTGATGCTCAGGGACGATGTGTGGAAAATCCAGATGAACAGCAGTGAAAAATTTGTGCTGCCTCTTGATGAGTCGATTTCACATGCACTGCTTCACTTTTTCAGCTGTGGTGCAGGCGCTGCGTCGATTTTTCTGCTGCTTGGCTCTGGTGTTGGGATTTCCACTCAAGTTCTGCCAAATTCTCCTTCCAGGGGCACAGGGATGGGATGTGGCACCACTTGGCAAGTCAGGAAGTCTCAGTAAGGGACCCCAGATGCTGGCAGATGAAGTCTTCAATGTCCCTGAGACTTCTTAACAGGAGGCAGGCACACTCCAAGCCCTTGGAGAATCTTCACAAGCAGGATACACAGCAAGGTCCAGTCTTTGTCCTCTCTCAGGCAGAAGCAACCACTGCAGGTCGACCCAGCAAAGCACACACAGCAAAAAAGCAGTACTCCTCCTCACAGCCCTTCAACTTTTCTCCTTGGCAGAAGTTCCTCTTGATCCAGAAGCGTTCTAAAAGTCTGCGGTTTTGGGTCCACTACTTATACTCATTTCTGCATTTGAAGTAGTCAAACTTCAAAGGACAGTCTTTGTGGTGCACAAGACCCTGCCTCTTCCTTGCCCTTCCCCTGTCACCCTCTAGGGGATTAGAGACTGTATTGTGAGGGGACAGACACAGCAATTTAAAGTGCAGGTGACAGCTCCTCCCTCCCACTGTAGCCAAAGAAGACCCATCAGGATATGCAGGACACACCTCTGCTCCCTTTGTGTTACTGTCTAGAGTGAATTCACAAACAGCCCAACTGTCGTTCTCACCCGGACATGGATTCAGCAGCAACGCACAGAATGGTTAAGCAAGAAAATGTTCACTTTCTAAAAGTGGCATTTTCAAACAATCTAAAAAACAACTTTACCAGAAGATGTATTTTTAAATTGTGAGTTCAGAGTCCCCAAACACCCTGTCTCTATCTGCTCCCAAAGGGAAACTGACTGATTGACAAAAATGATATACCATTATGTCAGTTCGACCCATTTGGTTGCGGTGATATATAGGGTTTATAGGTTTTACAGGAACCCAAGATATCGAGAGCCAACAACTGAGCTGCACCGTACAATGGTTTTTCATTGAGGACCGAGTATAGACCAATTCTTATAGCGAAATAGGCTAAGTAAAAAATGGGTATCAAGGAAACTTATATATTTCTGAAATGGGCACAAGATATAGAGTTTAGGATCAGTGGTTGTTTGTACATCTCTGAGTTTGTGGGTACTTGTACTAGCATATGCCACAGAGGGTAGTTTAAAAATGTCACAAAATCCAATTGGTAGTAACAAAAGTTCTACTATCCTATGCTCCCACAGGTCTCCCAATAAAAATGGTATCTCACTTGTGTGGGTAAACCCAGTTCATGCGACAGGAAACAGCCCAAAATGCAACATGGACGCATCACATTTTTCCACCAAAAACTAACCCTTTTTTCAATGTGGGTAGCTCTAAGTTTTGGGCCCTAGCTCATCCGCCATCTAGGGAAATCTAGCCAACTTGTACATTTTTAAAAACTAGACACTGAGGGGTATCCAGGGAGGGCTGCCTTGCGTGTGTCTCACTAGGGTTTGTTTACCCAGGATGCCTTGCAAACCTCAAACTTTGACTAAATAACACATTTTCCTCACATATCTGTGATGGAAATTCTGGAATCTGGGGGGAGACACAAATTTGCTTCCACCTAGCGTTCCCTCAAATCTCCTGATAAAAACGGTACATCACTTGTGTGGGTTGGCCTAGCGCTCGCAACAGGAAACGGCCTAAAACGCAACATGAATGAATCAAATTTTTCCACTGAAAACTGACTGTCTTTTTCTGATGTGGGTATCCCTTGATTTTGGACCCAAGCTCAGCCAACACCTTGGGAAACCAAGCCAACGTATACATTTTTTAAAACTAGACTCCTAGGTAAATCCAGTATGGTGTGATTTGCACGGACCCCATTAAGGGGCATATTTATACTCTGTTTGCGCCGGAATTGCGTCGTTTTTTTTTACGCAATTCCGACGCAAAACTAACTCCATATTTATACTTTGGCATTAGACGCGTCTAGCACCAAAGTCCATGGAGTTTGCGTCATTTTTTAGCGTGGACACCTACTTTGCGTTAATGATATGCAAGCTAGGCGTTCCCGTCTAAAAAAGTGACTCCGAGGCATGTGCGCCGTATTTACACTCCCGGGCAAAATTCATGCCCGGGAGTGGGAGGGTCAAAAAAAATGACGTCCAGCTGATTTTGCGCCGTTTTTTTGGCGCCTGGACAAGGCAGGCGTTAAGGGACCTGTGGGCTCGGAAGGAGCCCAGAGGTGCCCTCCCATGCCCCCAGGGACACCCCCTGCCACCCTTGCCCACCCCAGGAGGACACCCAAGGATGGAGGGACCCATCCCAGGGAACTTAAGGTAAGTTCAGGTAAGTATTTTTTTTTTTTTTTGTGGCATAGGGGGGCCTGATTTGTGCCCCCCTACATGCCACTATGCCCAATGACCATGCCCAGGGGACAGAAGTCCCCTGGGTATGGCCATTGGGCAAGGGGGCATGACTCCTGTCTTTGCTAAGACAGGAGTCATTTCAATGGTGGTTGGGAGTTGGAAAAAATGGCGCAAATCGGGTTGAGGCGAAAAATTTGCCTCAGCCTGACTTGCCCCATTTTTTGGCGCCCAAGCTCCATATTCCCCTACGCCGGCGCTGCCTGGTGTATGTCATTTTTTTTCACGCACACCAGGCAGCGCCGGCGGCTAACGCCGGTAAACGTCATTGAATAAATACGGCGCCCGCATGGCGCTTCAGAATGGCGTTAGCCGGCGCTAATTTTTTTGACGCAAAACTGCGTTAGCGCAGTTTTGCGTCAAAAAGTATAAATATGGCCCTAAGTTTTCTTGCCCACAATGCCCTGCAAACCTGGAATGTTTCCTGAAATCATTCATTTTCCTCATATTTTTGTGGTGGAAACTTCTGGAATCTGCAGGAATCCGCAAACTTCCTACCACCCAACATTGCCTCACCTGTGACAATAGAAACTCTGCCTCACTTGTGTGGTTCAGTCTTGGTGCGTGACAGCAACGGATCAAACCAAGGACAATGGGAGTGCTTGCGTGGAGACCTTGTTTGGATAGGTTTCTGTTGCTGGTCCTAGGCCCAGACGCACAAGTGAGGCAGAGTTTTTATCGGCACAGGTGGGGCAATGATGAGTGGTAGAAATCTTTTTAATTCCTATAGATTCTGTCCGTTTCCATCACAGAAATGTAGGGAAAATACATGACTTAGGCAAAGTTGGAGGTTTGCAGGGCATTATGGGTGAGAAAATGGTGTGGAGTGCATTTGAAGCACACCACCCTGAACTTTCACAGATGTCTACTTTTCAGGAGTGACTTGATCTGGTAGTTTTCCCCAGTATCCAAGCCAAAAAAGTGAAGCCATTCTCTATTGCAAGTAGGGCAATATTGGGAATTAGTCAAGGTCTGTTGGCCCTTATGTGAAATCAACACCATTGTCATGTCCATTCTGGGCAGCCCCCACCCCTACACTTATAACAAGAAATAATTCCCTGTGCCTAGTGCGCTTTCTGCCCGCATGGTGGCAGATCGGGGGCTATTGCCCCTATCTGCCACCCAAGGGGGGCAGAAAGACTGTGGCATTTTTTTGGGGGGGGAACATTGTCATGGCTATTCTGAGCAGACCCCATCCCTACACTAATTAAAAATAAATCCCTGGTGCCTAGCAGGCTTTCTCTCCCCGTGGGCAGATCAGGAGCTAGTGCCACTATCTCCCCCCCGAGGGGGATGCGGAAAGACTGTGCCCATTTTTTTAAAATTCGTTGAAAGGTGGGGGCTGGCTGTCAATGTCCCTAAACCTACACTAATTCCCTGGTGTGCTAGTGAGCTTTCTGCCCCCCCCCCCATACAGGGCAGAGAGAATGAAAATACTCAAACAAAACAGGGGGAGCAAAATCCCTTGCTCAAGGGGCCGCTCCCCCTCTCTGGTGTCTAGTGGAGTTGATCCCTGCTTTGAGGTTGCCTTCCTTGAGATCCTCCCCTTTCCAACAATACCTCTCCCATCTGAATTGATGCTCGAGGGGCTGAGATAGCCCCAGGAGCGCCTATGCAGAGAAAGTGAAATGAGTTGATTGGCTCATTTCACTTTAGTTTTTAATGCAATGACATCAGCATGTAGCGGGCGCTGATCATCATTTCCCTGAAAACAAAGAAACAGCCTCTGGAGCTGAGGAAGCTCTCCTGAAGCTCCAGAGGGTGTTTCTTTCTAAAATAAATCACTACGGTATCAGATGGCTCACAGCCGTCTGACTCATACAACTGAAAGAGGCTTGTTTTTAAATTGGGTGCTTTGGATGGATACAAGGATGTTGTTCCAAAGCAGGGGTAGATAAATGGAGCAGGACTGTTGCTATGTTTTTTTCATTTTTACTCTTCTTCATCTGCAGTTGGATGGTGGCCTGGCTGTGGTTGTGGTGAGTGCCACCACAAATGTTGAACCAAACAGTTTCTTTTGTACGGCTGCTGCTCTTTATGGGTTTGTAAGGGATGCAGCTCGTCTTGAAGATATTGTGTGTTGGCAAGGTGAGCCGGATAAGTTCCATGAGGTTGGTGGAGATGTGGGCATATTTCTTTAGACCATGGATGAGACATGCTATGAAGTGTAGCATGCCCCTGAGGGGGACAGGATAGAATCTGGGAGGCTGTGAAGCTATACGTTGTAACCACACAGATGTGACAGTATGAGGTCTTGAACAGCAGTTTTGAAGTCACTTTCTAGGAGGAATGATTTTGATTTCTTTATTAAAGAGGGTAGGGCACAGGCTGACTTTCTCATGTAAATGTAATCATTTGGCTGAGCCTTGTGCCCATGGGTTATTCAAATGCCTCAATAGTGGGTGGATGTTGGTGTTCAAAGCCATTAAGTTTCATGTAATAGAAATAGGTTTGGAATTGTCACCTTGGAAAACAGTCTTTCCTGCTGGGCCATTGTCTGCATGAAATCTGTCCAAACATAATCTCTGGCTTCTTCTCAAAATCAGAGTTTACCCCATGCAGTTGAGGTTATCATTGGCACTATGGGGATTATGAATATTATAGGAATGTGAATTGTATTTCCTGCTTTTGCATTGCCCTCTTGTTAAGAATTGTCTAATAAATGTCTCCATATATCATTTAAAGTCACAGAAACCTTCTTAAAGCAAAGATATTGATCTTAGCAAAATCTACCTTTCATAATTTTCAGATTATAATCAACATAAATTCGGAACATATAAACAACAAGAGAGTCCACACCATAATCTATAATGTGCGTTAATGGCATATCAATTAAGTCACCCTTCACACCCAATTTAATTAGAACAGGTGATTCTACTGAGTACTAAGGCCCTCATTACAACCCTGGTGGTCGGTGTTTAGGCGGCGGTAATACTGCCAACAGGCCGGCGGTAAACAAAATGGGATCACTATCACAGCGGAAACCTCCAACATAGACAGCCACTTTAACACTCCGACCGCCATGGGGGTAGCGACAAATGCCGCAGCGGTAACCGCCAACAGACAGGCGGAAGACAATGTACCGCCCACCCTATCACAACCCGCCAATCCACCAGCTTTTCCGGGGCGGTACTAATGCCATCAAAACCTCGGCGGAAACAGGACTTGGAAGAAAAAAACACTCACCTCCCGACAAGCAATGAAGAACCAGGACGCCATGGAGCCCGAGCTGCAGGTCTTCTCCATGCTTGTGTATCTTCTCATACACTACGGATATGAAAGGCGGCGGCGACAACCACGGTGAGTATTGCACCTAGCACATAGGGGAGGGGGGGGGAAAAAGAGAGTGACACACACACGCAACACGCAACACGCAACACCCCCACCCCCACCCTCACCCACAACACCATACACTGAAAAACATGCAGCAACATTGCATTTACACCCCGTAACCCCCTGGAAGAACGCAAGGACAAAAGGAATAGAGTGCAAATAGTGATATTTTGAAATATGCAGATGCAGTTAATGATTAGAAAAACATCATGTACAAATATTTACAATATGTACAGGAGGCCGTACACTGTCCTTGGCAAATGTCCATGGCCCACTGGGCCAAAAAATCATGAGCGAAGCCCACACTTGACTCCTGCCTCAAAACTGAGAGAACACTGCAGGGGCATCAGGTTGAAAACACACTGGCACCTCAGGGGGAAGGGAAGGCGGGGCACCTCAACCGGAAGATGGTACTACGCCACTGCTCCTGGAGGGGGCAACATTCCCACAGCGATGTCCTGGGGAGTTCAAAGCCACAGTCTCTCAAGTGGGTGGTTTGCCCACTGCTTGAAGCCACAGTCTCTCAAGTGGGTGGTTTGCCCACTGCTTTGTCCTGGGAAGTGCAATGCCACAGTCTCTCAAGTGGGTGGTTTGCCCACTGCTTGGTCCTGGGGAGTGCAAGGCCACAGTCACTCTAGTGGGTGGTTTGCCCACTACTTGGTCCTGGGGAGTGCAAATCCACAGTCTCTCTAGTGGATGGCATCTCCACTGGTTTTGGAGGGGGCCCTGTGCCCAGTCTGCTTCATCCTGCCAAGGATAGTGATAGTGGATGTATTTCTCCACTGGTTGTGGAGGGGGCCTTGTGCCCAGTCTGCTTCATCCTGCCAAGGATAGTGATAGTGGATGCATATCTCCACTGGTTCTGGAGGGGGCATTGTGCCCAGTGATGCTGCACTTGGCGTGTGGCAGTTAACATTCCCTCACCTGGGTGCCTGAGGCACGAGGTTTGCAGGTAGCATGATACTCCACAGAAGCAGAGCCAGACTCCATCCTGTGGCGACTAAGGCTGCAAACTGGTGGTAGTGCCTATGCTGAGGGGGTGTTTCAAGTGGTGGTGGGAGGGTCCAGGCCATCACCTGGGGCCCCGGATGGCTGCCCACTGGGGATGCTGCTGCTGACAGTTGTAGTGGCGCCGGCTGGGCATGTAGCGGTGCTGATGGCGATGCAGGTGGTGGTGGCTGCAGCGGTGTCTGCGGCGGGGATGCTGCTGGTGCTAGCCGTGGTGCAGGTGCTGGTAGTGGTGGAGGGAGACACCAGGCCATCTCCTGCAGCCTCGGATGGCTTCCCACTGGGGATGATGCTGCTGACAGTTGTTGTGGCAGTGGCGGTGCAGGTGGCGGTTCAGATGGTGGGGCAGATGGCGTTGCAGGTGGCGGTGCTTTGCGCGGTACAGGTTGCGGGGCTGTCAGTACTGATGGTGGGCACCAGTCCCTCACCTGGAGCCTCTGATGCCTGAAGTGCCTTGCCTTGGGTTTTCTTCCCCTTCCCCACCTTGGCAGATGCTGCTGGGACCTTGGCACTGGCAGCTTGAGTTTTGAAGGAGGCCTTGCTGGGGGGGTTGTGCTTCTTGGCTGTGCAGCATGCTGGCCCCTTCTCCACCTTGGCAGGTGGAGGAATGGGTTGGTCCTTTGCAGGTGTCAGTGGCACACTGGCTGCCCTGACGGGTGCCCCCTTTGATCCTCTGAGACTTGCAGGTAACACAGCGGACCCCGACTTGGTGGCTGAGGTGCTGGCCTGGGATCTTGACACCCTGGCCCGAGGGGAAGGACGGTGGTGGTTTGGGGGGAGGCGTAGGGAAGAGGTCAATGCTTGCCCGGAAAAGTTTTTTAGACCCACTCGGACGGTAAGATGGAGATTGTTTGGCAGTTAAGGAAAAGGGAACTGGTTGTAGGAGGTGTACGTCTGCTGAGTTTGGTTGAAGGTGCATGGGCTGGATGTTGTTTTGAGGTGGGTGGCTGTTGGGTGGGTGGGTGCTTGCGTTTGTGTACTTTGGGAGGAGGGGTCACAGACACACTGGTAGAGGACACAGGGGGTGTGTGCATGGTTGTGGGGGTGGTGACTGCAAGTGAGGAGCATGTAGTGATGGACGTGCTGGTGATGGAGGTAGTGGATGAAGATGTAGTGCATGCAGGTGTGAGTGGAGACACTACTGGGAGGTAGATGGAGGTAGATGGAGGAGGAGGAGGGGGATACGGTGGAGGCAGTGGATGTTGGTGTGTTTGCATGTGCATGGTGCTTGTGTGAGTGCCTGTGAGATGAAGTGTGGTGCTTATGTTTGCCACTTTTGTGTGGTGATGTGGGTGCATGCTGGTCTGAAGGTGTGCTTGGGATAGGCTGAGGTAGAGGGGATTGGGTCTGGGTAGTGGAAGTTGGAGGAGGGAGGCTGGACACAGGGACAATGGCTGCCTTCAGTGCTGAGGCCAGAGCATGAAATGCTCTCTGCTGGGCCGCAACGCCAAAGTGAATGCCCTCCAGGTATGCATTTGTTTGTTGCAAATGCCCTGCTAGACCCTGGATGGCATTCAGTATGGTTGACTGCCCAACAGAAAGGGATCTCAGGAGGTCAATAGCCTCCTCACTGAGGGCCGCAGGGCTGACTGGGGCAGGGCCTGAGGTGCCTGGGGTGAAGGAGATGCCCACCTTCCTGGGTGAGCGGGCACGGGAAACACACTGAGGGGCTGCTGGGAGGGTGGTGCTTGGAGGAGGGGTGGCGGCTGTACCTGTTGTTGGAGTGGGCACAGAGGTGTCTGCCCCTGCCAGGGAGCTTCCATCAGAGGAGGAGTCGCTGTCAGTGGTCTCCCCTCCTGTCGCTGTCATGGAGCTTCCCTCGCCCTCCGTCCCACTGGTGCTTTCACCCTCGGTGTATTCGGCCTCCAGGCCCATGTGGGATGCAACAGCCTCTGCTCCTCCATCAGATGATGCTAATGCACATAAGGACAGGGTGACAAAATAAAAAGAGGGGGAGAGACAGAGGATACACTTGGTCAGTTCCAGCAAAAACACCACCGTTGGGGTACACAACACAGGGAGCTGCCCTATGCACTAGGCCATGCCCAACCAGTCACTAAGATAGTCACCAGCCCATGGGGTACAATGCCTAACGCCAGCATATGCACACCTGACACCCACAGGACCCTGCCCAGTAGTAGATGGCCACTTACACCATTGGAGTAGGAGTGCGCCAGAGCCTGCACACAAGGGACCTAGCCTGCTATGATCGCCCTGGCCTAGGGGCACCCACAGCTCACACCCCCCACCCAGCTACCTCCTAAAGCGCCCAAAGTCAGCTTTCTGATTCTGTACTCACACCCTTGTGGCTGCTGTGATGCCCTCAAGTGCTCATCCAACTCCGGATAGGCCACCGCCAGGATGCGGAACATCAGGGGAGTCATGGTGCGACGGGCACCCCTTCCATGTTGGGAGGCTAGCCCCTGCTGGGTCTTCGCCATTTTCTTGGTCCAACGGCGCAAGTCCTCCCATCTTTTGCAGCAGTGGGTGCTCCACCTGTGATGGACCCCCAGGGTCCGCACCTCCTTGGCGATGAGATGCCAAATACACTTTTTCTGGTGGGCGCTGACCTGTGGGGAAAAAACAGCAGAAAAGGAAATCACTCACACGTCCGGACCAGCATACCCATTGCCCACCAGTTCCCACCCATGTCCGGACGCCCATACACTGACCACCTCTCATGCAGCATTCAGGCCAGGACGCCTCAGCACTCCCCAACATGTGGCTTACATCCACACCACTCCAAACATGCATTGTCCACACATCACAGTGTACTCACCTGTTTGTCTGGAGGACTGTAGAGTAATGTGTATTGGGTAGGACCCAATCCACCAGTTTCTCCAACTCCTCTACAGTGAAGGCAGGGGCCCTTTCCCCAGACATATGAGCCATTGTCACTTACAGACTCAGGTCACAGCAGCACTTGCAGTGTAGGTCCTCTCCTGCTGACGGCCAGGTAGCAAGTGAGTGAATAGTTAGAAAATGTTGGTGACGTCCACGGCTGAGCGCACCGTAGGCGTACATCGCCATTGGCTCCTGGAACCCATAGGGCCCAATGATAACTGATGCAAATTTGCACAGCGGTCATCGACTGCCTACCGCGCTGGCGCACTACGCCAGTGCACTTACCTCGTTTCCACTTGTCCCTCCTCACAGGTTAGGCAACCACCATTTCAGGGGAGCACATGGCATGGCACCTAACTGCGTCACAGCAGACATTGGCACATCAACTGACTTTCGACTTCACATACTGCTTCTGTGACGTAAATTCTGCAACAGTAGTGCAATCTATGTGGAAATGTGACCCTCTGCTCACCGTTATCCTCCATAGGCTACAACCGCTGAGGCAGATTATGAGATGGCAGCATCCTCCAGTGTACAGACCCCTGTGGACCTGTCGACAATGGCGGACAGACACATCATCATCCCATATAAACTTGATCATGCCACAATCCAAGAACTGTGTGCCCAATTGGAGCCAGACCTGATGTCAGCTATCCGCCAGCCCACAGGAATCCCCCCTCTAGTGCAGGTCCTGTAGGTGCTCCATTTCCTGGCAAGTGATTCCTGTCAAACTACAGTGGCCATGGCAACAGGGATGTCTCAGCCAATGTTCTCCAATGTGTTGACCAGAGTGTTGTCTGCCCTGCTGAAACACATGCACAGCTACATCGTGTTCCCCCAGGTGGATGAATTGGCTACAGTGAAAGCTGACTTTTATGCCCTGTGACATATCCCCAACATCATTGGTGCTATTGATGGCACACATGTGGCATTTGTTCCGCCCCGGAGAAATGAACAGGTTTACAGGAATAGAAAAAGCTATCACTCGATGAATATGCAGATGGTGTGTTTGGCGGACCAGTACATCTCCCATGTGAAAGTCAAATATCCTGGCTCTGTGCATGACACCTATATCTTGAGGAATAGCAGCATCCCATATGTGATGGGCCAACTCCAGAGGCACCGGGTGTGGCTAATAGGTGAGCCCAAGGTCCCCACACAGTATGAGTAGGTGTCTGGGTATGGGGTTGTTATTAATGGTTAGTGTGTCTAACAGTTGTCCCTCGATTTTACAGGTCACTCTGGTTACCCCAACCTCTCATGGCTACTGACCCCATTGAGGAATGCAAGGACAAGGGCAGAAGAACGTTACAATGAGGCACATGGATGTAAAAGGAGGAAAATTGAGAGAACCTTTGGCCTCCTGAAGTCCAGGTTCAGGTGCCTCCATCTGACTGGTGGATCCCTGTACTACTCACCCAAGAAGTGGATGCCAGATCATCGTGTCATGCTGTATGTTGCACAACCTGCCGTTGAGACGGCAGGTGCCTTTTCTGCAGGAGGGTGAGCCTGGAGATGGTCTTGTGGCAGCAGTGGAGCCTGTGGACAGTGACGAAGAGGAGGCAGAGGAAGAAGATGTGGATAACAGAACAAACATAATACAGCAGTACTTCCAGTGACACACAGGTAAGAGACTGTAACTCCACTTAACCTTTCAGTAATCTGTTGGACATTGTACATGGCAGCCTCTTACCCTATGTCTATGGACACTGACTGTTCCCTTTGGAATCTCTATTTTCAGATCTGTGTACCCCATTCTGCCTCCTGCTATATGTACTGCTGTCCACCAAAGGTCATCCTGTAGTATATTTCACTGTACATACACGTTGCAATGCTTTGATAATGTTGTACTAATACATTTGAGATTCATTACACTGACTCCAGTATGGTATTTGTTTCAAGGGTGTTTATTTTTGTGCCAATAAGTTAAAAGGGTATGTGCAAGGGGCTGGGGTGATGGTGGAGGAATGTCCACTTAGAGTCCAGTCTCTTGGTATCACAGGTGCATTGTCCAATGGGGCATAGGAATGGGAGCAATGACAGTTCAAGGTGGGCTGGGTAACAGAGTGGGACAGAAGGGTGACAATCAGGAGAGTCCTGTTTCCTGGCTGGGGTCTTAGCAATGTTCTCTGTCTTCTGCCTGGATCGCAGGGACTGTTTGCGAGGTGGTTCTCCTTCTGCAGGGGGTGGGGTACTGGTGGCCTGTTGTTCCTGTGGCGGGGCCTCCTGTGCACTTGCGCTGGCGGAGGTGGAAGGTTGTTCATCGGTTTGGCTGGTGTCAGGCGCCCTTTGTTCTGCCACTGCCTCCCTCATGGTCTTGCCCATGTCAGCCAGCACCCCTGCAATGGTGACCAGGATGGTGTGTATTTTTGTTAGGTCCTCCCTGATCCCCAGGTACTGTCCCTCTTGCGCCCGCTAGGTCTCCTGCAACTTGGCTAGTATCTGGCCCATGGTTTTCCGGGAATGGTGGTATGCTTCCAGGATGTTGGAGAGTGCCTTGTGGAGAGTGGGTTCCCTGGGCCTGTCCTTCCCCTGTCGCACAGCACTCCTCCCAGCTTCCCTGTTGTCCTGTGCCTCTGTCCCCTGAACTGTGTGCCCACCACCACTGATCCCAGGTCCCTGATCGTCCTGGGTTTGTGGGGATGCCTGGGGTCCCTGTAGTGGTGGACACACTGCTGATTGACTTGTCCTGGGGACAGTGGCATGAGTCTGCTGGGTGGGTGCTGTGGTGGTGTTTCGTGAGGGGGGAGGCTCTGCGGTGGGTTGGGACTGTGGCAGGGCAACCGACTGCCCAGAGGTCCCTGATGGTCCAGGTTGGTCATCCTGATCCAGGGGTGCAGAGCTGCTGTCATCACTGTGGGCCTCTTCTGGGGGGGGACTGGATGTAGCTGGCACCTCCTCTCAGGAGATGTTGGTTAGGGGTCCTGTTGGGCTGCAAACGCATTGTTAATGTATCTGCGTGTGCCAACTTGTGCATGGGTGTGTTTCCCTCTATGACTGTGATTTCCCTGTCAGCTTGGCCTTGTGTGAGTGGTGATTTTGTGGGCTGGGTGAGCCTCTCTATTAGGCATGCTGTGGTGATGGCTGTCCACGCAGGTTTGTGAGTGTTGTCCACGCATTGGTGGTGTATACAGGGCTTGGTATTGGGATAGGTGGGTTGTGCTAGTGGGCTATATGTGAATTGGTGGAGTGATGGGGGTGAGGGTAGGGGTAGGAGTTTGTGATGGCATGCAGGTAGGGTGGGGGGTGATAGTAGTAAAGATTTGCCTTACCAGAGTCCAGTCCTCCTGCTACTCCTGTGAGGCCCTCAGGATACATGATTGCCAAGACTTGCTCCTCCCATGTTGTTAGTTGTTGGGGAGGAGGTGGGGGACCCACCGCAAGTCCTCTGTACAGCAATCTGGTGTATTGACACCACGGAACGCACGTTCCCCCGTAGGCCGTTCCACCTCTTCCTGATGTCACCCCTGGTTCTTGGGTGCTGTCCCACGGCATTGACCCTGTCCACGATCATCCGCCATAGCTCCATCTTCCTTGCAATGAGCGCCTGCTGCACCTGTGATCCAAATAGCTGTGGCTCTACCTGGATAATTTCCTCCACCATGACCCTTAGCTCCTCCTCAGAAAACTTGGGGTGTCTTTGGGGTGCCATGGATGTGGTGTGAGTGATATGTGTGAGGATGTGTTGGGTGATGTGTTGTTGTGTATGCTGTGATGTGCGTGAATGGTGTATGGGTAATGGTGTTCTGTGCCTCTGATTGAGTGGGTGCTCCTGGCTTATCTCTCTCAGTTAGCTATATGTTTTTCATTGTAAGGGGTTGTGGGTATTGTGGGTGTGTGTTTTATATTGGATTGGGTGTGTGGGTGTGGTGTGTGTATATGTGTGTATTTTGAATTGTCCAATGTGGTGTAGTTTTGTAAGTGTGTGTGTATTTTGAGTGCGGCAGTGTGTACCGCCAATGGTTTACCACGGTTGAAAGACCGCTGCGTTGATTCGTGGGTTGTGATACTGTGGGTGTATTCCTGTTGGCGTAATGGTGTGGGTTTTGCTATCGCCAGTTTATCACTGACCTTTGGTCTGGCGGACTTGTGTGGGTGTCTGTATTGTGGCGGTATTCTATGTGTGGGTCATAATACCCGTGGCGGATTACCGCCGCGGTCACGGTATATTGGCGGCCGTCAGCACAGCGATAGGCGCCATTTACCGCCAGGGTTGTAATGAGGGCCTAAGTGTTTGTTTTGTGATGTTTTCAAAGTTGATGAGCAGTGAGGATAGCATCACTCAATCCAAACATTATAGTAGCTATTATAGAAAATTCATCACAATCAAACCTTGGTCATTACTATCTATTTTATTTTTGCATGAAGAATATCATTATTTCTAATCAATAGCAACTCAGCCAACCAAAATCTGAGCAATGGGGCCCAGTTTAATAGATTAACTCTATTTCTTGCCCTGATCATTTTGTTGCACAAAGGAAAGATGCATAACCCTTAATGCAGATCAACTCTAATGATCAGGTTTCTTGTTTCATTATTACACCATATGATTTTTATAAACAAAAGTCCATAGTTATAATCAAGGTTATGAGTAATGCAGCTAAATTGCATGACAATATGCTCAGTTTTGAGAAACATGAGTGCTTTTGACCTGAACCCCTGGCTTTTCACTATATTTCTGAATGACCTTCCAGTGGCATAACATACAAACCATGCCCCCAAAAGAAAGGATAGACAGATCTACACCCTGCTGTATGGCGATGACATGGTATTACTATCAAGCACATCAAATGGTCTTCACACCTTTCTTTTTATAGCATAGCATAGCTACCTATCCTCAACAAATACAAACAAAACAAACCAAGATAAATCCCATTTGATGGTCTATGAGAAATAGTCCTAAAGGGACAGTAACAGTGCATTTTTTCTGAATGGGTGAAGGCTGGAAAGGTGACATACTTTGACCATCTATAAGTCTGGTTCACTTCTTAGTTTTCCTCGAGCACACTTAGAAAAAATGTCAACACAAAGCTGGCAATATCTTCAGATTTACCAATTGCTGTTGTAGCACCTGGATACGAGATAATCTAGACATCCAAGTTATGAAGCTGTTTAGCAAGAGTGAGATCGGGCTGCAGGAGGTCTTTGCCATAATTTTCTCTCAGGGCTGTGTACATTCAGCTCTGAAGAATGATTTGCATGTTTTAGTGTGTGCATTTTGACATCTCTGAATATTGCAGTGGGTCTGACTGAGATTGATATCAGACATTTGAGAAAGCAGTTTGATGGATAAGAAGTATAAGGAGACCAGCAAAGCACAGCATGTCTCTCGGAAAGCCTTCACAAAGGTAGCCCAAGCTTATAGAATGACACAGGTCATCTGTCCTATCAGATTGTGCGAGGGGCCCTTTATCCCTTAATGTTGCCCCCAAATATTTGTAACAAACCTGTATATTACTGTATTTAATGAAAAGAGAGGTTAACCCCAGAAACCACAAACTTACTGGTCAATCATCAGAACCCGACCTTGAGTGACTTTAATGGAAGGTATAATCCCCAGCACAGAAGGCAAGACTGAATGATGCTGGGACTTAATATGGTCTACTAGAGGCTCATTCCCCATTTAACTGTTAGAGATTTGTGACCCAGAGAAATCAACCTCCTTTTTAATGTAGATTTTCCTTGTAATTTATGAAGCAAAGTCTTAATTTTATGAAAGACACACAGCCACACAGTAGATAAATTAGTCTTAGTACGTCTCCTAACATTAAAAAGAATACACGTAGGAGTAAAATTACTTGCAGTTATGTCTAGACCAACAGACGTTTAAATGAGCATTAAACACAACAACATTGTTAATTTAGCTGAGAGCATTTTGAGTGATAGGGAAATATTGCCAGGCCAAGACAAAAACAATTGCAAAACCACATTCACTTTCCATAACTCACAATAATTTTGTATAGGAGGATTACAAAATGTTCTTCCCTTCAACAGACATCAGCTGATAAGCTGATGTTCACCAACAGGTTTCCCATTAATGTGTGGATGGTTGATAGATATTGGGGAACAGTAAAGATTTACTGTCTGATAAGATTTGCCTGAACTAGTTTGTGAAGCTAGAAAATTTACAATCAGAGTGATATCTGCTGAAAAGGGATTGCAAAATTGTCCCATACACCAGCTAGCCCAAAGTGTCCAGGCTGATTTGTGTGCTTTGGTAGTGCTTGGATCCCAGGATTTACTGATGTACTCTGAAGCTTCTGTCAAAATACCTGGATAAGATTTGGAAGTCCCGTTACTTTTAAAGCTGACAGAAGTAGTGTACTGTTCAGAATTAGATTGTGTGGGTGTCCTTCCAGATTGAAGAGAAGATTGGGAAAGGAAGGGAGAAGAAAGAGAAAGTCTATTGTGAGTTCTAGCAGGGCATGATATCATACCTGAGACTGTCAGAATGGTACAACCAGAACTACAACCAGAACTAGGATGATGAACCTGTGAGAAGACCCTCTTAATCATCAGGAAAGGAGGAAAAGCATAGTTGGTTGTCTGTGAGCAGTCCTGAAGAAGTGCGCCTGCCGCTAATGCTAATGGACCTGGTCTCCGACTGAAGAAGTGGGGAAGATGAGAATTTAAACGGGATGCAAAAAGATCAATTTGAAGAGTTCCCCATTTGTGAAATAGCATATTAAAGACTGATGGAAGGAGTCTCCAATTGCTCGAATCGTGTAGGTAACGAGAAAACCAATCTGTTAGCGAACTGAGTTAATCTGGTAAGTATTCTGCACGAACGGAGATTTTTTAATGGAGATAAAACTCCCAAAAGCTTTTTGCTAATTCTGATAAGGGTTTTGACCGGGTGCGGTCGAGGTGATTGATGTATTTTACCACTGAAAGATTGTCCATTCAATTGAGAATGGATCACTGGACTTTGTTCTTTGTGAAGCTTTTGGAGCCTGCAAGCATCTCTAAACAGATTATGTGAAATTATGAAAAACTACAACATATTCAGAACTCAGCTGCCAGGCTACTATTACATGTAAGGTCATGAGCCCACATCTCCCCTGTCTTGAGAGCACTACACTGGTTACTGGTTGCCAGAAGATACACCTTCAAGCTGTGTTGTATTACTCACAAAGCTATACATGGAAAAGGACTGCTTTTCATCAGAAACAAAATAACCAAATACATTCAACAAAGAAACCTCTGCTCAAGATTGGCACCCCACCTTAAAACACCACCAACAGGAAAAAGACAATAGGGGGTACATCCTCCTCTGTTCAAGCAGCCAAACTATGGAATTCATTCCCACCAAATATAATGTCCACGGATAACTATCTTGTCTTCGGAAGGCTACTCAAGAGTTGGCTCTTTACTTCATAACCACCAATTCCAAACAGCAATGAACTGCAATAAGCCTGTGTTGATAAATATTTATAATCTGACTATGTGTATGTTATAGATATTTATAGTTTTTTAAGAAATATGTATAGTTACTATTTCATAATTATAAATTATACACATACTCTTTAAACCTGTTAAACAAATGTATATTTACTCAGTGTATATATGAGTGTGTAGGCATGTGTGTGCATATGTATATATATATATATATATATATATATATATATATATATATATATATATATATATGTATATTATTCTGTGCTTAACATTTTCATAGGTCATTGCATAGCTCCTCGATAAGTTGTTATGTGAGATACTTATGAATCCCTGCTTTCTTTTTCATATCTTTATGAGCAAATGTTATCCTAACTATTTAACAGCAAGCTTTTCGTTATTGAAAAATCGAGAAAAGATAAATGAATGTTAGAGAAGTACACTTATTAATTAACAACAAATATTACAAATCTTGAAAGTCTGTGTTTATACAATACAACTTAACTTCTCGTATTATTATACCCATTATTATATTCTCTGCACGTATATTCCCTTACTATGTATTTAGAAATCTATTTATTTATTACTCTAGTCCTTCTGCACTAGAGAAAAAACAAATATAAATAGGTAAAATTAAATCTATAAAAAAAAAATTTTAAATTAAAAAACACATACATAAAAAATAATATAAATGTTACTCTCTTGTAGACTTTCTCTGTCTCCCCATCACCCCATGTCTCTAGCAATTATCCCCCATCCCCTCTCTGACTCATCCCAAACCCACTCTACTACTTTGATCTCCAAAATAACGCAGCATAAGCTCTTCCCTCCTTTAGCGCATCTATCTCACCAGAAACCTCTGTTTACTACTATGATCTCCCAAACAACCCTACTATATTCTCCCTCATTTATTTCACCTTTGACTCATCCAAATCCCCTTCTGCTACTATGATCTCTTTGCACAGACTCTTCCCTCCTCCATCTCTCCTTTAGTCATCCCAAGCCTCATCCTTTTTCTATAAACTTCCAATTAACACTTCTAGTTTCTTCCCTCTTCTATCCCTCATTACTCTAGTCAATCCAACTAACAAACTCACATATCCTCTGCTTAAATTAACTCATTCTAATACTAATATTGCACTCATATTTCCCTGTACTAATCCACCACTAATTCCTCTTGGGTTCCGGAGTAGCGTGCTACTTGCAAAAAAGAGATTTGATGCCTCATCAGTGGTAGTAAGCGATATAGAAATACAATTACAATACAATACAATACAATGAAGACTCCTGTAGAGACCATGTACCTCCAGTTGATATTTGACCACACCGGGTGTCCCAACTCATCAGGCTTGCATTGTATTCTAATACAAGTTATGGGGCTGGGGGGAAGATGGTTCTGCCTTTCCAGGAGTCTAGATGACCTAACCACCATTGGAGTTCTGTACGGGATTTGTGATTGAGGGAGATAGAATCGGAATAAGCAAGTCCCCTTCACAGGTGATGGATTTTTAATCTCTGAAGCACCTGATAGTGTAGTGGGCCCAGGAAGATGGCTTGAATTGAAGAAAAAAGCAGCCTGACAATCCTTGAAAGAGACCTGAGGGAGATGGTAGGAAGGCTTAAAGAGTGTGTTATCTCTTTAAAGCTTTTACCTTTGATCGAGTAGGTGAAGAATTGCTTCTGTAGAGTTTATAAGTAAGTCTAGGAACTCCATGTTCTGAGAGGGAGTTAGAATTGTTTTCTTCTTGTTTATAAGGAAACAGAGTGATGTGTATTTGGGTATGAAGAGTAGGAAGATTCTGACACATCAAGAGTATACCATCCAGGTAGATAATTAATCTGATGCCCTGAGCTCAGAGATAGGCCACTATTAGTTTCAACAGACCACGGGGCAGACAAAATACCGGAAGGGAGAGAGGATAATGTATAGGTGTTTCCCTGTCATTGGAATTGGAGGTATTTTCTGTGATCTTGGTGAATAGGAATAGTGAGGTATGCATTGTAAAGTTAAACAAATCATCCAATTGTCCTGTACTAAGGCAACTCTGAGATGTAGAATAGTCTCCATTGTGATGTGATGATAAAATACAAACTGGTTCAAGTATTTTAGATTTATGACTGGTCTCATTTTCTTGTTTTTTTTAACTAAGAAAATTGAACTTAAGAAACCTGAAGGGTGAAGGACAGCTGCCTGAAACTCATCTCAGACAAAAGCGAGGTCCTCATCCTGGGTCCCCCCCACCTGGGATGACTCCTGGTGGCCCTCAATGTTTGGAACCCCCCCCCAACACCCACCGACCACACACACAACCTCAGCATCATCCTCAACTCCTCGCTCTCAATGAACTGCCAAATCAACAGCATCTCATCCTTATGCTTCCACACACTCCACCTGCTCCGGAAGATTTTCAAATGGATCCCGGTCGAGTCCAGTCACCCAGGCGCTTGTCAGCAACAAATTGGACTACGGCAACACACTCTATGCCTGCACCACCCAAACACTCCAAAAGAAACTGCAGAGAATCCAGCATGCCTCGGCCGGACTCATCCTGGACATTCCCCACTGCAGCCACATCTCTGGTCACCTGAGAAACCTTCACTGGCCCCCGCTCAACAAAAGAATCGCTTTCAAGCTCCTCATGGATGCATACAATACCCTCCATAACATCAGACCCACATACCTCAACAGCTACATTAAATTCCACATGCCCACCTGACACCTCAGCTCTGCCCAACTGGTCCTTGCCACAACCCCAAGGATATGCAAGAACTCAGCTGGAGGAAGATCCGTCTATTACCTCACAGCAAAGACCTGGAATGCTCTCCTGCTACACCTCAGGCAATCACCTTCACTACCTCAATTCAAGAAGGACCTCAAGACGTGGCTCTTTGACTGAACTCCTACTACCCCCCAGCACCTTGAGAACCTCATGAGTGATTAGCTGTGATCTATAACACTGCACAGTGTTTAGAACCCAAGGATCAGAAGTGATTTCATTCCCATTTGCGAAGGAGGAATTTTAGATGTCCCCCTACAGACAGAGGTCCGCAAGATACACTTACTTACAGGATAGGACGACCAGAAGTTTCTTTGTCCCCAACCTCGATAGCCTCTTGACCTATGACGGTAGAATTGTAGTTGGAATTTTTGCAGAGATGAGTTGAAGGAGCCTTTTGTAGTCTTGAGATCTAGTGTTCCAGATGGTAAAGTGACTCCTTCCTGTATCGGTCCTGGCAAAACCTGATTGGCAAAAACCTTGTTGTGCTTTATCCAGCGAAGCAAAAGTGGTCACGTACTTACCCAACTTCTTGATAAAAGAATCTCTGAATAGTAACCCAACAGCCTTAGAACCAGGATCCATTGTTGCCAGATTTGCCAGTTTAGAGTCTAATTTCAGCAATAGACCCTTATGTCTTTCATGTGTGATTACCGCATTGGTATTGCCCAAAAGGCAGAATGCTCTTTGTACCCACTTAGACAGTTCCTCTGCATCAATAGCGACGTTATCCAATCTGGCTGTTTCAGCAATGTCGAAAATACGTGATAAAGGACTGACAACATCCAGCATTCAACCCTGGCACAAGGACCATGCTCTATCCATGCTTTTGTGAGGACAATTGCCAAATTTTGTGAAGAAAGTCAACATTGTGGGATGAATAACAGGTGTAGCAGTAATATGAAGAGGAAGGGAAGGCCTGGGGCATTCAGATTTTAACTTGGCTCTCGTTTGTTTATCCAGCAGTGAATGTAAACTGACAGTAGTATATTCTCCCACATGCTCCGTAGGAAACTACCCCATAGATTTGGGGTGTTGGATTAATTTGGGATTGAGCATTGGATGAACCTCCGTGTCAAGTATTGTTTTTGAGAAGAAAGGGTTGTTAGAAGGAAAAGACAATGTTTGTTCCTTAGGTTATGAGCCAAACAAAAAATCCGAATTATATAAGCCATCTAGCTCATTATCAGAATCAGGATCACCCATATCGTCATCAGTATCCTGAATCAAAGATATCACAATCTTATGTGCACCGTCTTCTAAGTGCTTTGATTTGCTGTTACTTTTTGTAGCGGTAATGTTCCCCTCCTTAGAAGGAGGCCTGGGAGGAGCTTCGTCCTCTAACCCATGTGAGGAAGCCTTACATTCTGTGAGTGCAGATCTTGATTTTAATTGTTGAGATTGTAAAGCCATTGTGGCTTTGCACTTTCTGCCATCCAATGCAGACAGGGCATTATTGGATTGTGACATAATACATAAAACAGTATTTTCAGATTTTGTTTTGGTTACTTGTTCATTGGAGTTGAAACCACTCGGACTACTGAGGAATGGATAAATTAATTGATATTATTTTTAAAAAACCTCTGCATTGTCATTATTGTCCTCCAAAAACGAAGGATTGCCCAGCTCCATAATTGGGAAGGAATACACTTTAAGTGTCAAGCACCCAGAGGGTTATTTGTATGAGAGAAGTAGCCTCGGAGGAGTTTGGCTGGAAGAGGAGGGAATTTCCCCACCATAGAAAGGCAGAAAGCTGCACCCCCACATGAGGAAGAGTATTTAATTCAGCAGAATGACAAAAGCATGTGCAAAATGAGTCTGTTTGGAGCCCTCAGCCGTCAGCTACTGATGCAAGTAAAGCTATTGCTAAATCGCACTGTGCCACAGCATGGCAGTCGTAACCACAAAAGCGGGAGGAGGGAGCCTGAGAAATGGTTAAGCGCTTGCATGCCTCGCTGAAGTCAAAATCAATATAAAGCAGCGTTAGAAGACCAAAACATCAAATGGGCAAAATGCCATAAGAATAACCAATTATAAATCACATAAAAGTGACAAATATGAGGAGGGAATAAAATATATACTTATCTTGACAGCGAGCAGCAGGAAAAAAGGGCTGCTTGCAGTCAAGTTATGTATACCAGAGGGTTCCTCAATACTGATTGGTGTGATATGCTAATACTATTGTTTTCCCATTGGCCTGTCGTTCCTCTTGGGAGGTGTAGTTTTCATTCTTGACTACTGCTGTATTAAATAAATCAATACTAGAGAAACATAATAAGAGACTCCGGTCTTGCCATAAAATTGGAACAATTAAGGTGTATATGCGTTTTCCAAATCTTTTAGATAATTATAGAATAACTTGTCCACTAGGATAACAGTTGCTAATAGTGGCATCATGCAGGGCTGTCAAGACTAGGAATCAAAAAATTAAGGGAACCTGATGGATTGAAATCATCACATGGAAATGGGCTTCACATACATTGAAGTTGTTGGGACTAGGGAGCCATTTAGAGTTTGGCAGAGTAGAGGCAGCAGAATTCTTGCTCCACCAAATGTATGCTTTCCCTGCCTCATTTAGGGGTAGGTTAGCCACTCCGTTCGAATGGCCCAGCCTCAGCTGGTTCTGTCATTAGAAACCAGTGACCTGGCAGCCTACCCCAAAGGGCAACGGGGTCAATATATATGGGAGACCAAGCTTATTTAGGAAGAGCCTTCTGATGAATATTTTCCCTGCCTCTGCCTGAGGCATACAGCCTTTTAAACCAGGGTTGTAAAAGTGATTAATTGCAGCATGCACATAGGGAAAACTCCTTGAGCTTCAGGGCAATTGAATCTTGGTATTACAAACAAGCCATTTGGGAGTGTTTGTTTCTGTAGTATAAAAAGATGAATTCCAGCCAGCTGCGATGACTTGGTGGTTTGCCAGCATTAGTTATGAAGTTTTGATGAAAGTGGTCCGCGATGCAGGCAGAAATACTTTCACCAAAATGATCTCACCACGCTGGCAGAGATCTCTAAGTATGGAGGGTGGTTTTGTGCAAGGTGTGCGGTCAAACAAGTCGACACTGTACTGGAGGATTTGGAACACAAGACCACTTATGATGACTTTTAATCCAGTACTAATATTAAGTGCATAGTAAAAGGTTATCTGACAGGTTAATTGTAAGGATAAGATACCATTTGACGGGTTTCTCTGGAAATCTCTAAAGCAGAAAATCGTATGTCAGATATATTTCATGTACGTTGCTCATTTTACAAATAAATAGATTGTGTGGCACCTAAACACTTATGGTGTTGATAGACCTTCCCTCCAGCTAACTGGTAAGCATGTGCAAAGCAAAGTTTAATTATTACTCTATTACTGCCTAGTTAAAGTCAGGGTGGAGGCACTTGCTATAGGGTACTTGGCACAGCACTGAGGTATAACAAGTTTAAGAGTCTATATAGTTATTGGAATATCCAGGATTTTCCCCCACACATTCTACTTTTCACATCATCAGGTAATTAATTCAGGTTTATCATTATAGTGTCACATTTTGAGGGAACAGCAAAAGGGGGTACTATGCCTTCATTGTGCCAACATAATGAAAGATTCCAGCCGAAGAACTTGTTCCACAAAATTTGTTACTAAAGAAAAGAAAAAGGCTTCTACAATGAGTTAGCTGATTCCTCAGGGTACACTTCTGGCCTGATTCATGACAGTTTTTTTGGGTCATAAATCCTGCAGACTTTGCAGCTGTAAAAGCGTAACCTGCAATGTACTGAAGATACATTTAGAGTCACAAATATCTTTGCCAGGCACAAAGTACTCATTGCAACTCCATCTAAATTGGTGGGAAAAGGACGCCCGCAAAGGTTTACACCCCTTTACAGTTATTCACAGTAGGATCCATCAATAGGTTGTTGATTACAATTGCATTTGCAAACCATTGATTGAATACCGAGGCATGAAATTGTGCGCCATATTTCTCAAAGTGGAAATTGTCTGTGAGGGTTATCTTCCACTTTGTGTATTGTGGCTTTAGTAAGCGAAGGGAACACACCTCATTATAGGGAATCACTTTTTGCTCCCCTCAGTGTCCTGCGCATCATGTCAGTCCTTTAGGTCGAGCCTAGACAGCGCACATGTGCTGTCTGCAAGACCTGTTGGATGGAGTGTAGGACTTTGTTCCTGCCTGCCACTGCCTGCCGCTTACCATAGGTTCAAGGCAGTGTTGCTCTTGTTTTGCTGCCTCCTAACTGGTTTGGCAGCCGATACATCACTTCCTGTACTTGGCTGAGGAGCACTGGCCAAAAACAGTTTAATTAAGCTTGGAACTTTTTTTGTTGCTTAGACGGACTATTTTTCTTTGTTTCCTGCCTCTCATGTTTGTCAGTAAGCACTCATGCGCAGTTCGTTATCCCTGTTTGCCCTTCACATGGTTCTAACTTTACATAATCAGTAATTACAAGTAGGTGTGTTTTGTATGTGTGTTTTGTAAATTGTTTTTTGGCTTTATATAGCATGAAATCGACCCAGAAATGAATCCTCAACAGTGGCTCTCCCCGCACAGTGTGAGAGCCGATACTACAATATTTGCTGCACTCAGGGATACTCACCCCATAATGCATTGCAGGCATTCCTTTTACGACACATTTTGCCCATAACTCAGCCTGTGGTGGTCCAAGTGTTCACCACCAAAACATTCAGAACAGTGTGTTCTTTCTGTCCAAGCCACCTTGTGAGTCACACTAGTTTAGAGGGGGCAAAAATCACAACCTCATCCACTATTCAATGCATAGTTAGCTCTCTTATAGCAGGAACTTTTGTTTTAACATCTGAGAGGAGTTTGTGTTTAAAGGGCCTTGTTTATAATAATATTACAACAGCCTTGCTCTGCCTGCAAATGTGTAATATACTATGCTTTCCAAGGGCCTAAGGATGATAATTGCTCCAAAGCACTACTAACTCAGTTGGTTCCACAGGGACATCTAGCCTTGACCAGTGATATTGCACCTTCTGCTAATACACAAACACAGTTTGTTTCTGACAGAGGTTTAATGTATGCGCAAACACAGTTTATTTCTGAGAAAGGTTTAACCTACAGCATAGTTAAATATTTGAGCCATTTCACTTAGGACCTGGTACGTCTCCAGCTGTTTCCGTGTTTGGGAGACATCTGAGCTTTTGACATCAGAAGATGTTCTGGTAGTGTTCTGTGACACTGTACTCTGAGTGCTTTTGGCTCCACAGGGACATCTAGCCACAACCAGTGGTACTGCACCTTCTGCTGTTGACTCAACAGAGAGCCGGTGGCACTGCACTGTCTGTTGTTGACTTTACAGGGACAGCTAGCCATGCCCAGTGGTACTGCACCTTCTGTTGTTGACTCTACAGGGACATCTAGTAATGACCTGTGGCACTGCACCCTTGTGCCACTGACTCCACAGTTGAATGATATTTAAAAGACCTGCTAGGCCTGAAAATGTGTAAAACACTATGCCCTCAAGTGGCTGAATATATGGTTACACTGCAATGTTCTTTATTATTCTTTTCTATGTGATTATACCATCTAGGGACTGATTGTATGGTTACATGACCATGTTTCTTCCAAATGCTATTTTTACTATGTTGTTCTGTAGGGGCTGTTCAGACCATTACAGTTTAATGCCAAGTGTATGAAGGAATGCACAAACACAGTTTATTTCTGATAAAGGTTTAACAGGCTGCATGTCTTAATATTTATAAGGTCCCAAATGCGAGATTGACATTATCATTTACAATGACAACAGCTCTAACTCTCGCTAATGCGAGACCTATTGCATTGCAAATGCTTGTTTTAATTGCTGTCCCAGTTCCCGTTGCAGAACTGGACTATAATTTTTCATTTTGCGAATGCCAGTATAGGAATGTACATCTACACTTCCCTTTCTAATTGTTAGCATTCAAAAAGGGAATGCTGTCTCACTGTAAAACGTGTGAGGCAGTGTTTCCCAAAATCCTACAATTTTTGCAGTGTGACTAATTAATACACCTGTCTAAATACAAAAAAAGTCTTGGTTCACACCAGGGGCCATATTTACAAGAAGGTGGCACATCACTACTGATGGGCCACTTTTCTTTCGCCACCTTGTGTCCCCTAATGCCACCATAGTATCGCTGTGTTTACAATTGTAACGCTATTGTAACGCTATACTGGATTAGCGTAAAAAATGACAAATAATGACGCTAGAAACAGCGCAATGAAATCTTGTAGATTCCATTGCTCCATTTTTTGTGATCCTCTAACAAAGGAACGCCCCCTTTGCATACATCACTATATATATAATGCATGATGTGACGCAAAGGGTTTACAAGGTGGCGCAAACCTGGTTTATGCCACCTTGTAAATATAGCACTATGGTAGTGTCCCATTAAGGTCACATTTGTGGCAAACATTTTGCTGCAATTGTGGTGCTAAGGGGCGCAAGGGCCTTGTAAATCTGGCCCCAGGTGCTGTGTAAAATCAGTGACAGCTTTGTGACCCCGGAACTGCACAGGGCCACAATATGGTGTGGCATATATTACATGACAAAAATTTAGCAATCACTGCATGAAGCTAACCCCAACATTGTTTGATATGTCTAGGCAAGTAGGCGTGGTGTTAAAAATATTAAGTATAAACTTCTCATGATGATGCAGATACAGACAGTGCAGTTAATATGATATTTGGTGGAAAAACAGTGACATACAATCCCAGTGATTAGTACATTGGGTGTCATAGTGATGGGATTGTTGATGCATCAATATCTTAAAGTGGCTACCATGAGAAATGTACTAAGAAGACAAGACTTGCAAGTTACATATGTTGTTTCACCAGTGCATCACAGGATGCAGCCTTCACATTTACCTGTTTATTGAATACAAGATGATCAATGCCCAATTTAGCATGAATGCCCTACATCAAGAAGACATTTGTCCAGTCATGTCTCTGATCTGGACAGTTGTAAATGTGGGAGTCTTCCACAGCTCCTTTTAATTTCATGTGCCTCAGAATTACATTCATGATGAATAAAATGGGCTCTGATATATGTAATTTTGAAGACAAGCTAGTCAAAGAAAAGTTTAAAGATGAGTCTTAAGGAAGCTCATACTATCTGTATATTTGTGTGATGTTGGAAAGGAAGCAACAGATTAAAGTGTATGTCTAACAAGGTTGCTAGATGATTTAGAGAGACTTGACAACATTGATGGAACAAACTCCTGGCTATCACCAAGAAGACAGTGTCTGGATGTTGGGTGGACTTTGCTAGCTCCAACATCATGGGGTAGGTAATGACGTCTAATATACAAAAACGGTGACATTTTGGGTGTTCCAGGTGTTGCCTGGGCGTGAAATGCCACAAATGTCGGCTGATGCTTGTCATTCCCAAGAAGCAAGAACAAAGTTATGATTTGAAATTCAAAAGTGGGATGTGCAGGTTAGAGAACATAGCTGTCAAGTTTCCCAGGTCCAAGCGTAATGTGCTCCAGTCCAGGTTTTTTCTTTGAATTCTGGGACATGAAGTCATGTTTTGTATTGGGATAAACAAGACTACAAGTCCCTAAATTCCAACAAAAATCCGCTACTAGAGCAGCACAACACACATAGACCTGGGAAACTTAGCAGTGCTGAGAGAACGAACATTACATAACCATGGAAATGATTAAGGCAGGTATATTTAGGCTACTCCATGCCACGCTTTCACAATTTGATGGTATTGGAAAACTCAAGCGAGAATATTTTTCCCACACAAGGTTACGAAAATGATTGATCCTTTTGATCTGGAATTAACTGAAGGCTAATGTCAGAATATTAAAAAAGAGACATATGTCACAATGGTCAGGTACTGCACAAAAGAATTAAGCAGAAGGAACAGTGAAAACTATAGCTGAAGACCAAGAGCCAAGACCAGAAGTTGGTATATTCTCAAAGAACTGCAGAGATGTTTATGTGAGCAGTTCATTGCCAAGAAGGAGAATGAGACTGGAAAGTTACCAATTGAGGCCTTCATTGATTTGGGTCTATTTGTGGGAAAGTTTATGAAACACAATCCTGAAACACACTTGCCCTAATTTATGAAAAGTCTGTGTCGCCTTTGCATAATTTCATTTGACGCAAAAGCATGAAAACCTACTGCCATATTAATATTTTTACTTTAGACCTGTCTAGCATCAAAATATCCGAGCTAGCGTCATTTTTGGGGAACACCAACCCACCTTGCATCGTATTGCAACAATGATATTAAAGGTAGGTGTTCCCCTTCAAAAAAATTATGCTAGCCCTCCAGCGCCATAAGGAAGCGGACCCAAAAAATGACGCAAAGGCCAATTTGCGTCAAATTTTAATGCCTGGTCAGCCAGGCAATAAAAAGAGGCCCACACAACACCTCTTAAGGAAAACACACAGAAGGAGCATTGGCAACTTCCAGAACAACATGGAACTGTTACTGCTCCAGGTTGGCACACGCCACAGACGTCAGTGATGACAACAGGTCCCTCCACCACCACCGCAGCAACCCCAAACACCAACAGAGCAGCCACAAAGGCAGCACAGAAGACGTAAGAGGATCTTTCGACAGCGTACAACCATAGTTGGGCTCAGGGAACAAGATGTCCTCAAGAATTACCATCTGAACTGGAAGTCAATAGTACGTCTGCTGCACCTCACTGAGCCAGAAATCACTACAAAGGTGGCAGCTCCAATAAACATACCACCCTTGACCAAACTCCTCGCTTTCCTCCATATGCTGGCATCAGGATCTTTTCGGACAATGGGTGCCAAGTGGCTGGTATCTCCCAGACATCCTTCTAGGTCTTCCTTCCAATAGCTCTGGAAATAATCATATGCCTCACACCTCACCACATCTGCTTCCCCAACACCCAGCAACTGCAGCAGGAGACCAAGCAAGGTTTCTATCTAATTGCTGGATTCTCACATCTGCTAGGTGCAATGGACTGCTCCCATGTCCAACTGGTGCTACCTGCAGCAACCGAACATCTATGTAGGAACCATAAGCACACCCATTCCATAATTGTTCAAGCCATTGTGGACCACCTTCTCAAACATCCTTGCCAAATACCCCAGAAGCATATATGATGCCTACATATTACGGAATTCCACCATCAATAAGCGGTTCCAGGATGGGCTCTATGGCAATGGCCTACTCGTAGGCAAGCCACCATACCAATCAGTACACAGACAACACACCTACCATGTAGGACAAACAAGACATACACCTCACTAAACACACATATGCAGGGAAACACAGATGTACAGGCAACAACACATATGGCACACTACACCGCAATCATTGCACATCACACACACATGTACACCCACATGTACATAAAACAGCCACAACCTGGCTGGCACACCACATGAGGACAGGTGGAGCTATGTCCCCTTTGCATATAGAAGCTGGGCACCAACCATTACAAGTGTCCACAGGTTGACACCTAAATACGGATCCCACACACATTACAACTAACAATGTATAGCTCAGCAATGTGAATGGCATAGGCAATGTCAATGTAAAGAAAGTCACACATAGGCATAGCCCCACATCAGTCATGGGGTTCAAGCCTCTGGCAGCACCAATATCAAATGCCACCCAAATGTTTGCGTGACCAACTACATATTACCTACACATACCTGACATACATGTGGAGTGCGCGTTCACCTGTCTGCTGCATTGTGTTGTACACATAAGAATATAACATTATCTGCCATGAAATACCATGGGGCAGAATTAAGAAAAGTCGTGCAGCACCTAGTCCATTGCCCCCTTTAGCACCCCCTAACACCACCATGTGTGTGTCATAGACAAGAAACAGCCCACCATGGCGCAGAGTTTGTGGAATACTGTAAAGATCATGGATGCCATAGCAGGACTCTGTGGGAGTATAGAGGACATTCCTGACCTTTCAGGCACCATGCATAGGGACCCATGTAAAAGAATGGTATGCCTCCTCCCAACGCCTGCACTGTCCATGCGTTAAAAGTGACTGTGATGAATCATGTATAGGAACTTAGGAGATTCCACTTTACCAACATTCTCCAATTGTGTGATTCACACCCTAGTACACTTGATGGCTAGCACAGCCCTCATCTGCCACAATGAAATCATTTCACAAAACAGGAACATACACTATATCAGAAGCAAGTCTGAGTCACCACTCCAACTAAAACTAACAACTGCCAAGGTACATACCAAACCACTATCAACCATTACCAACACATCTCCTCTCATTCTTTTGCTGCCGACCAAGGTTATGGCATACAGCCATGGGTGATGACTCCATATGGCAATCCCACAACGGTGCATATAATGAAGGGCACAGAAGAATACGAAATGTGGAGGAGAGGACATTTGGGCTTCTGAATTCAAGGTTTAGGTGCCTGGCCCTGACAGCAGAAAGCCTGTTGTATGCGCCACCGTTGGTTTGTAAGATGATACTGGTAGGTGCAATCTTGCATTACATATGTATATGGATCAATGTTCCCTGGGATGAACCGGTAGATGTCCCCAACGAAAACGAGGATGACAATGGTGCAGCACATTTGGAGAGGGAACTACAAAACACTACTGCAGGAGTTCGCAGGAGACTACAAATTGTACAAAACTTCTACATATAGTCACTGTACAAATATAATCTATTTTTAAATATCACCAATAAATTACTTTGGCACCTGAATCTCCATGGTCTACTCATTCTCCACTATATATACTGTTGGAAAGCAACTCATACCTCAGAGAGCAGGAAAGAAACACAACAGTTACAAGTATGGTTGCAACATAGTTTGTGATGTAAGAGGGTCTAGTGCCTCCATGTCACATATCAGTATCACATAACTCATGGGCATGTGGCTCTTGAAGGCCTAGATCCATGCACCACAAAATATAACATGCATTAAGTGGCCAATGTGAAACTTCCTGGCCCTTTCACCACATCATCACCACAACTGGCAGAATGTGTGCAAAGGGGGCATACATAATGTGGGGGCTGTTTACAAATGGTGTTTAAGTAAAGTAGGAACCAAAAAGTGTCACATCTCAGGGAGGAATGTAGGCAGAGTGTTTTCTACTCCCTATGTACATTCTATACTCACTTGTCATACAGATCTGCTGTCTTGACACATGCCTACAGCAAATCTGGATATACATGTAAAAACTGATATACGGGTATATGGCCTAAGCAGAAAAGGGTTTGTAAGTGCCAACAATGGTCATGTGTCAACAAGGTAACCTAGTATAGTCTGTATTACACCATCAGCAGCACATATCAATACACACCACTCATTGTCACTCACATGCCAGACCAAGAGAAAGTTACCAACTATGACAAAATTCCCTAATATGTCTAGGTTTCCAACATGTTAATCAGGTATGGGATATGCAAGTGTGTCCAGCAATGTCCAAACATGTCACAGATCTATTAAAAATGAATGGGAGTAGAAGTAGACAGATATGTTGCATGTGGCTAATAAAAAAGCAGCACTTAGATGATTTCATACACTAACATCATACACTCATGGCAAGAGTGGCATAGGTTGTGGAATGCAGGAATAAATGCATACCCTTGTACAACGAAGGATGTGGATGAACAGCTAGGAGATACCTACAGGTACTTGAAGATACAACATGGGAGGTCACTTGGAACAACACAAATGCTGTGGCCGGTGTAATATTGTGTGTGTGGAAGTCATTTAATCTTGCAAAGGCAGGCAAGAGGACAGTAACTATCATGTAGTCAGAAGTAGAAGATGTGTACATCTACAACTTACACAAGTCACACTTTGCATCCTGTTCTTGTAGCCTAAAGATTGGCAGCCATGTACGGCACAAATTATTCCTAACAAGTTATGCGGTAAAAGGTGGAGAAGGTACACACACCCATCGCATACCAACATGACAGGAGGCAGCAACAGATAACACCATCTGTCCCCTGGCATGTTCCTAAATTATTAGTCATAACAGAGATACAATTCCTAACCAAGCTGCCCATGGAAATTACTAAGGACATAAAACATGCCTGTCAGAGCATGTCCTACATGTGCAAGTAGCCAGTCTTCAGTACATGATAGGGGAAGGCTGACATCAAGTACCCCAGAGGAAAAATTATATCCCAGTCCTGTTGATCACAAATGTGCATGTGTCTGTCTGCAGGGGACAGGGCATTGCTCTGCTGAAGAGCAACCATGAAGAGGCTAGATCCTCACCCAAAACACCCCAACACCACTCCTCAGGCTACATAGACAACTGAAATTGTCAGGGGCATGATTCATGTGCACCGTGGACTGAGTAGTGTGTGGAGCTCCGTAAACCTGCGCCTACACATGCAACCATGGGTCTGTGTGGGCATAAAAACTCCCACAGCAGTGATGATGAGCAGGCTGCCATCTTCGCCAAACTTCAACACTGCTACACAGTGGTATGAAACTGTATGTGACATTCATAACAATCATGATGTGGTTGATTGTGAGTACCTAGTTGGTTGCATGCACACATATGCCAGATATCTCTGCACACATGTTCCACTTAAATGGCACAGGTCTAGTAATGTGTATTGGAGTCTGTACAAAAGGCAACTTTCTACAAATGTATGTGCATATGTATCACAAGATCATTGACAAAAAAAATGGCCTTCACATGTGTTCTGACATACGGAAACATAGGTGGCACTGATAATGACTACACAGGCATTTGTCAAAGTCCAACATGTGTCCACGCAGGAACATAAATATGTGAGGTTTCATATCCCATGAACACACCGCTGTGTTCATATTTTACTGAAATGACACTACACATGGCTTTCTACACACACAGTACATTCTAACCTTCATTGATACATGTGTGTACACCATCTCCTGCCACTAAGAAGCATGGGGAACTATATGTCACACATGTAGCAGAGCATCATGGAGGCATAACCAAACAACACACCACAGAGTGGACACACATGCACACACATTGCCAGGGGTAACGTGATTTCAACCCAGTCGTAGTCCACTGCAATCTCTGAGTACAATTTATCATGGCTGTCACATGCTTTACCATGTATTGGACATAGCCAATCATATCTATTGTGTTGTTGGTATAAGTACATTCTTATATTAGACATTACAATGTGGTACACCCACAAATATGTGTAAGAACAGATATGTATACTCATGGTACACATGTGCTAACATGTATGTGGACACAGTTTAGCTACACATGCACATTTGCACACAGGATCAGTCATCGCATGCATCACACACATATACAAACATATAAGTAAAACGTACCGATGTCACCGTCAAGATATGAATGGACTTGCACACATATGTAGCAATACCATACTGACAATATAATTACATAGCCCCTGTGACATGGTATGTGAATCTGGATGCACTGTAAGCCTTTTAAATAATTTCAACGCATTGCCATCATGCGACAAAATATTTTGACACAAACAGCTAAATTCCATACTCAGCAAGACCAGAAAATTACACCTGGCCCCTGAGCATCAATCGCATGGCCACAGGCTTTGTCAGGCTGTATGGAAATGAATAGCACACATGACCATCATGCATCAAAAATTTAGACACAAACGCCAAAACTTCATAATTTCCTATGCAGAAAAATGACACCTGAACCCTGAGCGTCAATCACAAGTCCACAAGTCGACGCACGACCGTCATGCATAAAAAAAAACACATATCTGAAAACATGATGCACAGGCCCAGGAATTGATGAAATAGGACATCCTGCCTGCATACATGGTACAGTGAGTTCACTTCACATCTTCTTGTCTGTGACTATGTGAGGGTGTGTGAAGCTGGTGTTGTTGGTGGATTGGAGTTTTTGGAGTGTTTTGTGCTGTGTCCTGTTGCTGTTGTGTTGTATTTGTCTTTTCATCAGTCTTTTGTAGTGTTTATGTACTGTTTCTGTCACTGTATTGTGGGGTGTTTGTCTAGCAGTAGTATAGTTTGTTGGGTATTTGGAGTAGGTGGGGTAGCTTTATATTCATTTTTTTGTGTTATTACATTTGCAGTATAGAAAAACTGCATAATGTCTGGGAAAGGGAGGATATCAAAGATGATGGCTGATGGACTGGGGGGCTCTATATGTCTCCTGCAGCATCACCTACCAGTGCTGCTGGTTTTGGGTGGCTGTGTTAGCCAGGTCTAAACCACAGAAGCCAGGAAGCTGCGGTGGACCAAGGTGTTCCACCACCTAACAAGAGTTTTTGGAGCCGTACACAATGACCACCAGCTTAAACACAGTTGGGTTGACCTGATCTGAAGAAAGCAAGACCTACTTGATCACCTGGGGATTCAAATTGGTGGAGCAGTTGGCAAGTATCCCATTTGCATAGCAACACCATTATTTGCATGTGCGTGACAGATGGAGATAAGGTTGAGTGCAGCATGTTTTGTCAAGGGATCTAGACTGGTTTTATTGGACCTATGTTAAGAGCCCCGGCGCCACATTAGGGCTGCCCTTATGATTTACATTAATGAAGCAGAGCCAGGGCAGAAGTGCCAGCTTCCCTGCACTATATTTACAAAGTTGTGAGATGCATGCATAGCGCCACTCAGTTTAGACAAGCACAACATGAGGCCTGCGCCAGGCATCATTTATGGGAGGGGGCCCTACCACTGTATGGGGGCTAAAGTACATGGCTCTGGGAAATATGATATATTTCCTATTGCCATATTTCCTTCACTTTGAACGGCTGCTCAGAGCAGGTGTTAAACAGTGGCATATCATTGTATATGGTGTGCCCCTATGTACTCAGCAGAAGTCGTGTTAATCTTTTAGTTGCTACTCCTGCTGAGTACATCATTTGCATCCATATAAATTGAAGCAATTGGCCCCTACCTGCACCATGCTGCGCTGTATGTTTCATAAGGTGCACACATGGCAGGGGAAAAGGGTGCACTAAGGAGGACTGTACTGATGCACTTGGTGCAGCACCACTTTCCTTAAATCTGCCCCTTTGTGTTGTTAGCCAACATCATTAAAGGTAGCTTGTCTATGCACTCGGTCCAGACTTCTGGCACTTTCCTCTTCCTATACATTGTGTATCACATACACCCCAAAATGTGTCTATTACCCTACACACATTTGCTGAATTTGTACCACAGGCTTGCCACATCTTACAGACAGTATGTGGCAGGCCTGCATCTGCTCCAGCACTAGCACGTTACTCAGAAACCTGCACCAACACAGGCATCTTTGGACCACAGAGTAAGTGTATCTGTGTTGAGACGAATGTCTATGTGAATGTTGTTATCCCTTCCTGGAGACTAAATGGCATACCTTGGCAACACTGGCTGGCCACCCAGTATTGGCAAGACATCCGTAATGTAATTCAATTAATGTGCAAGTAGGATCAACTAAATTAACATAAGCAAACTGCCATGGCATAATAGCTTGTGTGTGTGTGCTACTTGTAGTGACACACACATATTGGAAACAAGAAACAAGGATGAGATGTATCAATGTATTCCTCAACACTTTGCAATACTCACACATCCCCTGGGCAGTTGTCCATTTTTTTGAAGTGACAATGAGTTAGATGTCTTCAGCATCTGGGGCAGGGTCAAAAGCTATGGGTGTCGCAATGAGATTGCCACTGCAACAACCATTGCATGCCCCTCAGATGCAGAATACTATTTCATGGAGGCCCATCTGGTCATGGAGGCATAAAGCAACAAAACACCTGCATGACAATTCCATGTACCTATAATGCAGTTAAATGCACCACATAAGTGTCAGGAAAAGTGATGCTTTGTAGGTGCTAGGGTCTCCATTATCTGACCCTATATCTGACTGACAGATTATAGATATTTAACAGTTGTTCTGATCTACCACTAGGTTGACTTGCTTACTCAGCTTAACAAATTGATTTTGAAACTGTTGTCAATGCACAGAAATGTCTAAATACCACAAAGCTATGTTTTCCTTTCAAATATTGCAGGTGGGCAACCGCCCTACACCAGACGAGAGGGGTCCAGATTTGAAGTCCCCATTGCTGGCAATAAGTGTCACCTTGTGCATCACGTGTGGCAATCCAGGGTTTTGTGTGAGACAATCTGATGTGTACAATGCAATGATTAAAAGTGTTGCGTGACCAATGCTGAGAAATCATCTCAGCTAGGATATTGACGTCATGTCTGATGCAATGTTGAGCATTGAGAATGGCTTGATTGTTGCACAAGTGGCAACGTGTGCTGCTATGGAACTGTGGTTGTTAGGAAATGGAAAGCATGCCCACATACACATTGATGTCAATCATGATAGGTGTCAGGAGCTGCTGTTTATATGATTAGCATGCCTTTTGCCAACAACTTTGTCACATCACTTTTGACAGCACTGTGTGCCGCATGTAGCTTACAGTTACTCATGAAACAGTACAGATGAAGGAAATGTATAGAGGTTTTTAGGGGGCTTATGTAGGAGACACTTGCACCACTGGTACGTATACAACTCAACTCCAGATGGTTGTGGGAAATATCTAGGATTGAAGCAAGCTAAATCTCAGCAGATTTACCAACATGGTCTAGCCATCATGATATTTGTGAGTGATCTTGGTCACATCAAATGTGCATATAATGTGAATGCTGAGTGTGTACCTGGTACTTAGGTGATGTTTGACATGCATGTACACATGTTGTTCAAAAGATAGGTATACTGTAGCAGCCCCCAGTGGAGTACCAACCTAACGTTAGCCCTAAGGGCACCCATACAGCCACTATTTGTGTGCCACATTACACATTTTGCACAACATAGCACAGGGTAAGGGGCAATAGTTATGAAATCTGTAGACAACTTTGATGTGCTGTTTGGGCTTGGCCCTAACTATATGGGAACTTTACATTATTTGTAAATGTGGCCACATCATGAGCAATGGTGTGCCCCCTTGTAACGTATGCTCAGAGCAGGTCTTAAAACAGGATACTTGAATGAAGCTTTACCAATCCTTAGAGTAGCCAATGGGAAGTTTCCAGCCGCCTATCAGATGACCCCTACCTTGCATCCATGATGCCTGGTCAAGGCTTGATGTAGCACCAGGGGTGTCAAAGTGATGGATTTCATACAAAGTGCCACATACTGACAATGGCACAGGGAATCTAGACTTATTGGGCCTTTTGATCTTCACTAGTTTGTTCAGACAAATGTTGAGCAAGGACTCAGTAGCCCTGATGGTCAACAATGGATCCCAGTGACATGTACATTATACCATAGATGGCTGGTAGGAAATAGTTATAGATTTGGAGTAAGTCATTGTCGTGGAATGTGTGGTGGACTGCAGATATCATCTGCGGATGCTGTGTACATTGCATGTCTGTTCAACCTCCACCCAATGCAGTATTTAATGCTTTATTCTCCTTTATTTCAGATGCCAATGTGACCCCAGCAGAACAACATGCTTTCCACAAGCGGGAAGACAGGTACAGGCACATATTGGAGGTGAATGCCAGGCACCAAAGGATGGAGGGGAGATTTCGGAAGGAAAAGGCCACAGGGGCATAGCTTGCATTCACACATGGGGGACCTTCGCAGCAGCCACAAACAAAGTAGGCCACGTTGGGAAAAAAATCTGGGGTCCAGGGGGCCTCTGCGGGTCTGAGCCTCTCCACATCAGCTGCACCTATCTCAAGCCAGGCACCCCTACAGCTACTTGCTGCAGCCACAACATCAAACTTTGATTTTGACATGAGACGGGACATGGGCACCATGATGGTCAGATTGGAACGGTTGGAGAAGGAGAGTGCTAAAAAAACATAAGTTGCTAAAGTACTGTAAAACAAAACATTTAAAAAATGTGAAATGGCAGTGCTACAACTTCCCAGTTCATTCCCTCTCCCTTTTACATTTATTACATATTTATATTGGGTTTTAGAAGGGAAGAGCTAGTTAGAAGGTTAGTGAAATAGTGTAGGGTAGGCATAGGTTAGAGTAAGTATAGTTAGGTTGGGTTTTAGGATATTTTTTATCTTGGGGGGTGTGTGGGGGGGTTATGTTGGGGTCTATATGTATAAAACAAAAATAATTATATATATATATATATATTTGTTTAGGACATAGATTAAGTTAGTACATGTGTAGCCTTAGTTTATGTTGTCCTACTTGTTTCTTGTCTCATAAGGGAGGTGGAGTGACAATGTTTAGAGTGTGGCATTACATGAGTAAGATTAGTTTAGAATAGGTTAGATGGGTGTAGGTGTAAGTTAAGTTAAGTTAGTTTAGGTTAGTTTAGTGTAGGTTAGTTTTTAGGATATGTTTAGGTATGAAGTTTTAAATAATTTTAAATAAGTCCTGTTTGTATTAAACTACATTTTCTCATGTTGATTGAGTGTCTGTGTGTTCTCATGTGCGCACTGGCCAAGTAGGGGGGAATGGTTTAGAGTATGCTTCCTGTCTTTATTCCCATAGATTACCATATGCATCCCCTATGACCAAGGAGCTGTCAGATTGTCTGCTAAATAACACCAACTAGTCAATACATTTTTCATCCACTGTTCCAGCCATTCACATTGTGTATGTATATGTTATCTTGGACAGGCAAGTATTCAACTTCAACTGTCATTGGTGGGGTCAAGCAGTATAATTGTTGGAAAGTGTGGCACATGTGACAATAGCCAAATTTAGGACTGTATCCTGCAACACTGACAGCTGCCTGTCACTGATTAGATTAGCCTCTTCTGTACCACACATATTAGTTGTACTGGTAACCCAAGCTGGGAAAATTACCATTGACTTGGTTCTGACCCATACGTGCCATATGTCAATTTCCAAGGATTTCTCTTCCTACATGAATCGAAGACTCTGTAAGTTGCTTGTAGCCCCCAACACCATCATTCACCTTTTTCATTTTGAGTTTCTAGTGTATGGCTTTGTGTCTGACAGTAAAGCACTCATGTAATTATGTTCTGTATTCATTGACATGACTTCAAACAATGCATTCATTTAGCTGAGTTGATGGATCACAGTAAATGTAGAAATGTTACATGTGAACAAGTTGATTTAATTTACAGGTGCAAGTGTATTTTCCAATGCTATAGAATGTCCAGTTCACAGATCCCATGAGAGATCTTGAGCCACTTGTTGTACATTCAGAGTCCAGGGGTGAGGGACGTGTATTGTGACGTGGTTAGGAGAAGTGTGCATTAGTGTGGGGATGTCCAAATTGCCAATGACAGTACACAGCAGACAAGTCAACAGTGTTTAAGTGAAGAGGGCACATTGCCTGCCGTCACAACACTGGCATGATCTTAAGCACAGAGCTAAGGAGATACTGTCCATGTGGCACAGACTGGTGCTACCAGGTGTTTTTTCTTGCTGATGTTGCTCCTTCCACATCTTCATCTTCGATGTGTGTGATGCCTCCTGTGCCATGGTTGGTGCTGTTGTGGAGGTAGAGGGGGCCACACACATCAGGGGATAGAGATGTTCAATAAAAGGTCCCAGCAGCTGCCATTTGTGGGAACACATAAGACATCACTGCAACAAGGAGGAACTGCTAATTTCTCAGCACAGCAACAACATCACTGTGGTAGGCAGCCATGTTTCCCCTGAGGGAGGCCACTTCCTGCTGCATGGACTCCAGGGTAGTCTGCATAGCCCCAGCCTGTTGTCTATCGTGCTGCTGCCACTTTGGGAGGGCAATTGCAGAAACCTCTGCCTCATGACAGCCTCTATTTCAGCCAGGGACTGCTGGATTCCATGTAGCGGGGAATGGGTGCCTCTGATGGCAGCTGAGTTGTCCTCGATTGTGCTGAAACACCTTTGCACTCCCTCTAGGCTGCCTGCCATGATCTCCATTCCCACTCGCACCTGCTTGGCCAACTTCCGCTGTCCTCTGGAAGGTGATGTCTGGGTCCTCGGAGTCCAGGGCTGTGTCATGACTGGCTGGTGATGTGTGTTGGTAGCTGGGTGGCTCATGTGGAGACCCTGCAACACTGTGTGCCCTCCCTGTCACTGGAGGTGGTGTCTGGAGGACACCTAGGACATCCTAGAGATTCTCTTCATTGATGGTCCGCAGCTGGTCATCCATGCCATCTGTAAAGTCCTGGACAGGCAGGTCGGCAGGAGGTAAGGCATCATCCTCTGCAATTATATAATTACATGCCTATCTTGGATTGTGGTGGCTGTTGACAGGGCACACCATTTACATTATTAGGAGCCCCTTGTGCCACCAGAGCATCACTTTTCATGTGCTGGTTTTAAAAGGTGGCGCTAAGTGACTTTTTGTGGCTTAATGTCACCTTGTAAAAAAGGTACCTTCACACGCAGCACATTGCGTGGTAGGGGCGTGCAATGGGTGTTGCGTGGGTGTGCCACAGCAACAAGCATTGCATTTTGACAGTGCCTCAGATTTATGAGTTTTCATACACCAGAGGCATTGCCAAAATATAACACCACTGCAGGGGTGGTGTTGGCATGGTGCAACGAAGTTAAATGCCATCTTTTCTCCTCATTTTTAACTTTTTCTATGTGTGCTGCATTTTGCAACACATATAGACAGAGCTAATGGCCTTTTAACAATGTTTGTTTTTTTGCAGAAAAGTGTTCCTACCTGCACAAAAACAGTCTCCCCCTCAACGCAGCCATCCTTGCACTATGTAGCAAGGGTTGATGCGTTGGTCCACGTCAGCTAATTTAGTGCCACTGCAGGGAGTAATACAGGGGTCACCCATATTCTAGTAAATACTGCACATCCATGATTTTTTAAAATGACAGTGAGCAACACTGTCAAATTTTGGGACGCGTGGCACACCATCATTTACTATTACATCTGGTCCTTTGTGCGTTGATCCCACACACCCTACTTCCTTGCAGACATCATGATGGCATGTAATTAGCCTTCCTATTCACCATGGTGGACATTGCCACATTAGTGTAATGTGTGCTGTCACTCTTGATGCTATGATGCATTGGCACCATGAATGATGAGATTAGTGCAGCATAGCACAGTTAGGTATATTGCATACAATGCTTTTGTTACATTCTCATCTGCCTGTGGCAGGCCCCACACATGTGCTAATTGGAACGGACAGTGCAACCATTATGAATTGTCTGCCCCATTAGATTGTCCCTCCCTAAATTTGGAACATTTCCTTGCACACAATATTTCGGCAACATGCATGTGTTGGTGCAAGGATGTTGAATGTTGATCAATGCATGCATTTTCTGACTTTGTTGATGTGGCACAAGGGGAATGTGCAGCTCTGTTTCACATTGGCTACTAACTGAATGATGGTACAGCTGCATTACGGGCTAGTGACATTGTGCCGGTCATGCAGCATTGATGTCACTTGTGCCATTTCTTACGCATGTTGATTGTACCACTAAGCAGTACAACAACCATTCACAGAACACACTCTATCTTTTCAGATGGTGAGATTGCAGCTACTTGTACATCTGCAAACATGATGTTCACAAACATGCCCCATGTGTTGCATGTGTTGAATGTTGTGACCGTTCCCAAATGGTGCATGGAGTTGTGTGAAAGTCGTTGTGGGTTCACCTTGTGCAGTTTGCGTTCCACAGGTTGCACACTTTAGGCCTGATATTTGCTCAAGTGGCACAGCTCAGTGCAGCAGCAATATGTGTTGCACAATACTTCACCAGTTTAGAAACACAGGGATGTGCCACGTTTACTGGAATACAGTACACCCCAGCAATTCATCTTGCACAAATTTGTTCTCCCTGCATCAAATCAGGCATTGTTGCAGCATGAAGAAAGGGTGCCTTCGTTGAGGGGATAGATTGTTTATGTGCAGGGAGGTGTCCCTTCCTGTACATGTACAAGCTATTTTTGCAAGGTGGCATTTCAATGTGTGCTGCAGGATGCAGCACACATGACAAGGGCAATGACAGAAGCAGGAAGGGAACCATTTTGCCCTTTTATGCATCTTGACACCACCCCAGGGGTGGTATTGACTTCAGTCCCAATCTCTGATGTGCAGGTTGTGTTGGATCAGGGGCTATGACAATATGTAATGCGTGTTGTTGTGGCACAGCCACAGCCACACTATTTGCACATCACTTCCAGGCAATGTGCTGCATATTTACATGGTGGAGTATAGCCATAGTGAGTGGCATATGTCCACGTTGTGTATATGTCGGAGTGCATTGCGCAACCAGAGCCTCAGTACAAGTGTGGCTTGGGTGGCGATGGGGCTTTTTGATTCAGGGCCTATGTGTCCCGATGCAACCCTTTAACATGCTTTAAGTGTGTCCTATGTGCCTCCCCTTCTGCCATTTGTGAGATTCCAGATTGTCTCCCCCTACCCCTTACTCTGCATTTATGGTAGTTCTTGGTAGTTTGCACTGCCCTGTCCTGCGAGTCCAGTGACTAGATCCTCCGGGATGACCGCTGCAACCATCTCTTCCAGCTCATCCAGGGCTTCCTGTGGTGCAGGACCTCCACCTCCAGTCTGCAGTGCTGCCTTTCGGTTCCTGGACAGTTTCTCTTTAGTCCTGCGCTTGCTATCGTACCAGCCCTTCTTGCAATCGGTGACAGTGCTCCTCACCTCGGCCATGCTGTTGACTTTGTCTACTTTTTCATAAATATGTGCCACTGTTACTTCCCTGTGAGCATGTCATGAGTACCTGAGTGAAAGTGATGATAGAAAAAAGCTGTAATGCATGCCACCACAAAACATTTACTGAATTAAATCACAGTGTATAACAGAAGAGAATGAAACCAAAGAAATGTGGCCTTACCCACAAGTGGGGGCACAGGTTAATAGCAGTTAGTGGAGCCACCCAATTAGAGGAACTTGTCTTCCACAGGTTGCTGAGCTTTAAGCATTGTGAGGTCCACTCTGTGTAAGATGGACCTCCTGATGTGTATTTTCCTGGGTTTGCTTAGGGGATTTGTTTTTGAAAAAAAAAAATGCCGACCTGCTCGTTTAATTAACAATTAACATGGCTGCACGCTCAGCATTCAGCTATGACAAAAGTGCACCCGCTACATCTTTTGATGCTCTTTCATCGGATAGATCCCCGCTGGGATCATTTTGACAGGAGATCCCAGTACGGATTTCTGGATACACTCACCAAACAATAAATTACCTGCAAGGTATAAAAAAGGGCCTTCCATGAGATGCTGCTATCTGAATACCCTCAAGAGAGCTTCCATTGGTTATGTGAGAGTGTGAATTTTCTAATATGTGTATTAATGATTTTCATATTAAAATGTGTAATGAACTAACGTGTAAAACAAAAAACTTTTGAAATGTCTGTTTTTCTGTTCTTGGCTAAGCAAAATTATATTCAAACACTGTGGTTATTTTCCATGATTCAAAGCTTTCATAATAGGTGTTTTTAAAGCTTGTGTAGATGTATACACAGCTACCCCGAGTGGGTTGCAGTGTTATGTCTTACAAGGTCATGTATTAACCAAACATTGCATAAGTTGAAATGTCCTATTGTTTAGATATCTTACTAATACCTGGTCTTTCCTCGAGGATGGAAGTAAATGTATCAGTGAAAGTTTCTTCTTGCGAACAAGATACGCGAGAGGAGGATGAGGCAATGGAGTTACAGACGAGACGGAAGAAATAAAGATACATCAAAAGAAAATGTTATAGATAGCGTAGTTTTGTTAAGTTTAGGTCATCAATTTAGTTGTCGATTGGCTGAAATGAAACCACCCCTTAGACTGACCAATCAGGAGTTGATTAGATTTTAGTATAACAGTCTGTGTAGAATGATTAGAAGAGAGTTCATTAGTTTGGGAGTTAGGAGTTGTCATTCGTCATCCAAGACGAGATTCGATACTAGCTGTCGTTAGGCCCAAATCTTCTGATGAGATAGTGTCCTCAAGCTGAAGCTGATCATTTGCTGTTACTACTATTGTGGTAATGTATGTTATTAAAGGTGAATTGTGTCTCTCTTGCTTTCCAGGTACCAGATGCAACTAATGATTTTATTGCTGCACATTCATAGTTTTTAAATATATCATAATCAAGTTAAGAGTTTTCTAAATTAATGTTACTAAATTATTTTCACATGAAGCCCAACATGTAATGTTAATTTGTGGTTAGTTAGGGAATTAACCTTGATATGTCTATAACTTGTGAGATCATTTGAAGCTGAACTAATGTATTCTTTGCCATTATTACCAGTTTTTGTATTACTAATAAGTGTGAATCTTTTGGAGATAATATGTTTAATTGTATTAATTTGATTGAGATACGTACGTAGTTTTAATCAGCCGCTATTAATCTTATATGCTTATCATTTGTGTTTGAGAGTTATTTGCGTGACATTGGCATTGTTAATTTAAGGAAATAAATCTATGATTTGTAATTACTAAACTGGTGTAATTATTGACTGAAACTTTATAATATTGATTGTTGTAGTTAATGATGGTCCTCACACTTCCCATTGGTGACATCCCCTCAAACCTATGTCGTTTCGATCCATCATCCTCTAGCGCTGAATCCGCTATTCAGTATTGATAATAGCTAGGATTCTGTGGCGCATTAGCAGGTACAATGGGCCTCTGGGTGCTTTGCAGGATTAGCGTCAGAATTTGTGATGCTAATCCTGCAAAGCGCCGGACCAGCATAAAAAATTCTGATGCTAGTCCCCTAACTACCACCATGGTGCGCTGTATTTTAAATAGAGTGCACACATGGTGGCGTAAGGACGTCGCTAAGGGGCACAAGAAAAGTGGCGCTTCCCCAAAATGTGTTACTTCTGTATATTGATGATGTCATCGGTTTATCTCTTTTCCCAATTTGCGTCTGCACTTATTACTCTGCTTTGCAAGTTTTATGAAAGGGATTTGCTAACCATTGCTTCAAAATCACCAATAATGCGTTTTACCTGCCACATAACTAGATGTTGCATATGTTTAGAATCAATATATTAGTTGAGTGGTGTCCTTGTGTATATTTTTTGCGTTTTTTTCAAATGGCAGCACAGGAAACCACAAAAATTGCAAATAAATGGCACTTAAAAGTCCAGGCAGATGTTATAGGCTTTTCGTTGCCCCATTACTTTGAGGGCCCTTCCAGCCACCTATGCTCTGGGTTGCATAAGATTATTAGGAGACGCACATGGCCGGACCATGAACGTCAATTCACCAAAAAGCCAGGGGTAGTGGAGCTAACACCATCATTTAGCATTTACTTTCATGCTCATGCTTACACGTACACACACCCGTTCTGACATAAAAACACTGTCACCCGCAAGCGCGCACACAACATACATTTAAAATCATTTTTTACTTACCTTAGCTGCCAGGGAGGGTCATATCCCAGCAAACTGTAATTCATTCTTTATTACACTAATTGTAAATAAGACAATATATTATACTCTCTCTTTGTAATAAAGCATTGACAAAAAACAAGTCAAGTGGGGCTACCCTTGTGTACCTGGCACTGATTTTGCCTCCTTTAAGGCCAGGAGTCGCAAAGGCAGTGCCAGGGGAGTCAAGCCAGGGGTCGCAACAGATCCCTAAATGACGTCCATGGGTCGGACTGTCCTTTTATGACATCGGGCATTTCTGCACCTTGCGGAAGCCTTTGGAGTTCAGTGTTTGATGGCAAAGGGCCACTGCCGAAGAGAGAAAAAGGAAAAAAGAGACGAGCAAGAGAATATAAGAGAGAGATGAGTGGTAATGAGAGGAGCGGGTCTCCTTTGAAAACTTTTGCCAGGGCTGCGTTTGGTTCCTAGTCCGGCCCTGCAGAAGCAACTGGGAGGTATTGGTAGGTGATTAGGATTTACGGACTTCTTACTTCCCTTTAGGCGGAAGAAATCAAATTCATAACACGGCTTTTGGCGGATCCATTAATGGTTTCAATTTGCATTACTTACGCACGAAGAACGGAGGATTAGACATGTAACAAACAAAGGCCCATATTTATACTTTTTGACGCTAAACTGCGCTAACGCAGTTTAGCGTCAAAAAATTTAGCGCCGTCTAACGCCATTCTGAAGCGCCATACGGGCGCCGTATTTATGGAATGGCGTTAGCCGGCGCTAGCAGACCGGCGCTGCCTGGTGTGCGTGGAAAAAAAACACGTAGACCAGGCAGCGCCGGCGTAGGGGGAAAATGGCGTTAGGGCGTCTTAAAATGGGGCAAGTCAGGTTGAGGCAAAAAAATCGCCTCAAACCGATTTGCGCCATTTTTTTCGACGCCCAGACGCCATTTAAATGACTCCTGTCTTAGTAAAGACAGGAGTCATGCCCCCTTGCCCAATGGCCATGCCCAGGGGACTTATGTCCCCTGGGCATGGTCATTGGGCATAGTGGCATGTAGGGGGGCACAAATAAGGCCCCCCTATGCCACCAAAAAAAATAAAAAAAAATAAAAAATTATACTTACCTGAACTTACCTGAATGTCCCTGGGGTGGGTCCCTCCATCCTTGGGTGTCCTCCTCGGGTGGGCAGGGGTGGCAGGGGGGGTCCCTGGGGGCAGGGGAGGGCACCTGTGGGCTCATTTTGAGCCCACAGGCCCCTTAACGCCTACCCTGACCCAGGTGTTAAATAGTGGCGCAAATGCGGGGTTTTTTGACCCGCCAACTCCCGGGCGTGATTTTTGCCCGGGAGTATAAATACGACGCATTTGCGTCGCCGTCATTTTTTTAGACGGGAACGCCTTCCTTACATCTCATTAACGCAAGGAAGGCGTTCACGCAAAAAAATGACGCTATTTGCCCATACTTTGGCGCTAGACGCGTCTAACGCCAAAGTATAAATATGGCGTTAGTTTTGTGCCGAATTTGCGTCGAAAAAAACTACGCTAATTCGGCGCAAACGGAGTATAAATACGGGACAAACTGCCTTTGGAATTTTTACTACTCTGGATACCAATATAGGTAAATGAGAAACTGAGCTAGCCAAGAAATCTTGTTGACATTCAGATTTGTCCAGCTGTCCTTAAAATCCCCTGATTAACTGCATACCTGACAAACGAACGCAAACTCAACTTTTGCTTTGTTATGGTGATCCCCTACTGGTTCCTTCAGAGGCTCAAGAAAAAAAAGAACGCACATTTATTTATAGTATAGTAATCTCAAGAATGTATAGAACAATATGAAGGTGTATCCTCATAAAAAAAAATACGACAGCACTTTTGTAGCTGTGAAAATCACCATTTGCGCAATTTATTAACTTGCCTACGTATTAACAGCTTATTTTTAAACATACAATTGACTAATGGTACATTGAAAATACAGATACTGTTTTATTCTCTGTCTTCTTTATGAGGAGGAGGAGGCAGGAATATAATTTATTAGTTTTAACGGATACAGACTTTTCACAATGTAGGCCAGTTGTGTCTTAATATTAGATGATGGAATGTGCTACACACTAGAATTTCTTTTGACTCATATAAACTAATGTACAGAATGATTTATATTTGTAAATATTGTATTACAAATAGATACACCGCTGTTGACACCATTAGAGGGACCACAGGGCAAAAAGGTGGACTGGCTCCCGACCATGGTGGTTGAGGTCTGTCAGACCTGTCAGCCTTAGGGTGGTCATCCCCCAAACATTTTGCCTGCTTGCCTCATATTTTTGCTTTATTTATTTGTTGACCTGAGGACTCCGAGCACTTTACCACTGCTGTCCAGTGCTAAAGTGCCTGTGCTTCTCCCCTAAACATGGTAACATTGGTGCATCTACAACTGGCATATTTAATTTATTTGTAAGTCCCTTGTAAAGTGGTATACCATATACCCAGGGCCTGTAAATTAAATGGTACTAGTGGGACTGCAGCACTGATTGCGCTAGCCACTTAGGTAGCCCTTTAAATATGCAACAGGCCTGCTACTTTCACTTCGACTTGGCATTCAAATCAACTTGCTAATCCGTAAACACCCCTTTAATTACATATGTAACCCAAATGTATGCCCTAGGTAGCCCACAGTGCAGGGTGGTATGTAACCTAACTTTGAAGTTTTACATGTTCTGGTAGTGAAAAACTCACAAAGTCATTTTTCACTACTGTGAAGCCAATTCCTTTCATAGGGCAGCGTTGGGAATTCCTTAATATACTTTTAAGATGTAATTCCTGAACAGAAAGGAGTATCTGCATCATGTTTCACAGCCTTGCAATTGCTGGAATGGGAAAGACGCCACAACTTTAAACATCTTACAATCGAGCCTCTTTAAAAATCTCTTTGCAATTCTGCTGTACATCTTGCAAGCCCAAATCAGACTTGAGTTAGGTCTGCTCCACCAGGGACCATCCAGGCAGGGTGCACTGGTAAAAGTCTGCTGGATGAGGAGGGTAGCCAAAGTTAATCCAATGGCACATCAGTGTTGGGTGGAAATAGAAAGGCTGGCTGACATGAAAAACTCAGACCTTCGTTTACAAGCACCATTTTTATTGACACAGCGACAGCCAGCAATGCGTCAATTTAGTGCTGACAGATGCATCAGAATTTCTGACGCATGTGTGCAAACGTGCTCCATGGAGCTCTGTATTGTAAATTCAGTGCATCCATTGTGTCGTTAGAGTATGTGCAGCAGGCACAAGATCTCTGATGCATCAATGAAGATGCATCAGTTTCTTGTAAATGAGGCCCTTTGCGTTTCCATCACTACAACACTCGATTGCAGCACTCAGTTGGAAGATGCCGGGCACACCTCTATGGATTATGCCGCTTTTAAATGTATCACAAATAAAGCCTCCAAACATTCATCATTTGTCATTGATAAGGCTGTAGCAAGCAAAGGGCATGTGTGGGAGGTCATCCCATCATACGCATCTTGGGGCTTTCAGATATATTTATCTGCACACTTCTCAGAGGTCAAGTAACATGATCTCATCCTAATACGTCTTGGTGTGTTTGCATTGAAAGATCTTAAGCCTCCCTGAAAACAGCACTGGACCACTGCAGAGTTGCAGCTCCATAGCAAAAATAATGAATCTTTGCTTCATCTATTGTGCATTTGCCCAGCCTTGTTGACACACAGACAAATACTCTTACTTCCATCTTGAGGAGTTCTGCAAATCAGGTCATGTCAACTAGCTGTTGTTTCTTTATTGGGGGGAGCTTCTGTGCAACTAGCATTTATGACAGTGGGATTATTGAACCTTGCTGATAAGGAGCTGAAAAAATCTAGAACCTGACTCTTTGACTTGTGTTCCCAGTCGAGGTTAGATCAAAGGCTTTTCTCGGATGTAGGGGGCACACAGCATTTGTACACTCTGGGACTAATAAGTATTTTAAACTTTTTAGTAGAGCTACACTACCAGGCCGGTGACTGTAGTATACTGCAAACATTAAGCCCCATAATTTCCTCAGATTCTCCCATCAGGAAAACAGCACTTTACTTAATCTACTACAAAGTAGCACAAAAGCTCCTTATGTCAATATGTTTGCACGGCAAGCTCACACTTTTATTATTACTTGATGGAAGGGTGTTCCCTTGAAGCAGGCCTTGCTCAATTCTTATCATACTCGGTGTAGCATTTTCAACTGACTGTATTAAGTTACTTCTGTGTAAGCCTCGATAACTCAAAGTCTAATTTGATAACATGCACTGTTTTGCTGCTTTTTCTTATTGAAGATGTTTTAGTGGCTATATTGTAGTATCATGGTAATATTTTAACATGATTTATATGTATATGTAATAGTTTTACTTAAGTATGCATGAAAATAAACATACTCTAACTTTTGATCTTATTAAAATTCAGAGTAAAGGTCATAACACAGGTAAGTGTATTAGATGGGTCACGTGGTCTGTGTTCTAATAATGCATCACAGTTATTTTTCTTCACTCTTTTGTATGCCTTATTGATGAGGTTACAGGGGTAATTCTTCTCCTACAGTTTTTCTTTCAGTGCACTGGTTTGATGTTCAAAATCTTTTAAGTTGCTACAATTTCTTCTTATCCCAAGACACTGGCCAAACAGCAAGTTATTTCTTAGTGACTTAGGTTAATGGCTGTCAAAGAGTAGTTAACCATTAAGATCTATACTTTTATGTCCAGAAAGGAGAGTTCTTGATTGGTCAGATTCTTTATAAAATCTCAACTATGGGTTTAAGAGAGTTAACATATACTGTGAACTCTTTACATGTTTGCCTTTCCATTCTTTGAGGATTTCATCAATGTATCACCACCACAGGTGGATGTCATTTCCGTAAGGGCTGTCATCACAGAAAATAAACATTCTTTAAAAATTGGAGGTAAACAGTCAGGTCATGCTGGGGACAAATGGGGGCAAATGAACTCTTTGTCGAAGTCTCTTGTATTTGTAAATATAATTTTTCTTCAAATTGAAAGAAGTTCTCCTTCAGTGCTATTGATGCACATCCAGTGAGTAAGAGTACCATTGTAGGGGAGCTCCAATTGCTAGTTCTCATTACTTTCCTAACTACTTCAAGAGTGGCACCTTGAGGGATTTTACTATATAACTCTTCAAGCACGTCCAAAGAAATAAGTAGATCAGAGGTTCCACTTTGATTAATCTTGTCAATAAGGTTGAGTGCACCTTTTGTGTCTTTCAATTTTCTCTACAAGTGGTCTTAAGAAATGGTCACAGAATTTAGAAAGGGTCTCCAATAAGGAGCTAATACCCGAAACAACCAGGCAGCCATGGTGGGGAAAATAGGTCTTTTTGTATTTTGGATAAAATGTAAAAGTATGGGATTTTTGGATGTTCATTGTTAAGGAAGTCCACTTCTATTTTCGTAATCCATCCTATAATGTTAGGTTCATGCACTGTGGTGCAGATCTGTTGAATCTGTTTTCTTGTGGGGTCTTCACTGTTGACTCTATGATATCTTGTGTCTAAATGTTGTCTCAAACATTTCTTTCTTTAATCAGTAGGGGAAAGGCTCACTATGGCTCTCCCTTTGTCCGCAGGTTTTATAGTGATGGAATCATCATTAAAGAGCGAACTAATTGCTTCCCTTTCATCTCTTGATAGATTGAAAAATGATTGTGTGTCTCACACATTTTTGATATTATTCAGAACTCCTGTTCGGAGGTGATAATTTTGTCTGGTATTGTGCTGGCACCTGGTGTAAACATGGAGGGATTTGTTAAACCCAATTCACCTATCACCTAAGTTCAGCCTTATCTGAAAGAGGGCCAAAGTCAAACTTTTCTGACAAAGTTTCTCAATTCATAATTAAGTCTGAAATCATCTACCTGAGAAGCTGGGATACATCACAGTTCCTTATTGAGAACCGTGTTCCTGGTCACTGTGAGTTGTCTGTGTGATAAGTTCACAATCAGGTCTTCTTCTAGTCCTTTTTCTTGCTTCATTTCACCATCTGGGATTCCCCTTGTTTCCATTTGTACATGCTTGCCTCTTACTTTTGTTATTCCTCTTCCTTTGCCCTGGCCTCTGTCTGGAAAAGGACTGGGCAAATGGAAACTGTGGTCTTGGGGGAAATATGTGAACTTGTTGTGGCCATCCCGGCTGTGGATATTGGAAAGGACCCATCTGATAACCATATATTCCAGGGGCAGGGGGTCTTGACTTACTATTGCTGCCCCAGTGATCAGAGCTGGAGACACTGCTAACAGATTTTCTTTTTCACGTATGTATAGTTTTCTCTTCTTCTGCTGTTGCTTCACTCACAGTTAGGAAGTCCTGTCTTATGTTGGAGTGTAGTTTATCTCTTTTAAATTTTGTATATCCTCCTACAATTTGGTGATTTCTTGTTGTATTAAAAAGTATTTATTCCCATTCATTTCTGAATTTATTTCTGCCAGGTGAGTTTAAATGTTGTGATCTGAATGTTACTTTTTAATGCATTTTCTGCAGTGTTGATTTTAATCAATAAGACATCTGATAATCTGTCTGCAGTGTTAGTGATGAGGACCAACCAGTCGCTGGGACATTTATATGCAATATGTGACACCTCACAATTTAACACCAGACCTTCCAGAAAAATGTGTGGTGCATTCACCATTAGCAAGCCATTAGGTGCCACACTTGCCCTCAGGTATTTCATCATGATAGCTTCATGTAGAGCTGTTTTACTTTTTTGTCTTCTTGAGTGTGTTGAGTGAACAAACCCCAATCCTCCTTTACACTACGGGTTGGGGTGCTGCCATCTGCCACCAGCAGTGAAGATATTTTTAAATATCCACCAATACCTCGTCATAATTAAGTCCTTGAATATCATCCATCTTTGGAGCACTGCTATAAGATAAGTTGACAGGTGTATTAGATCACCTCTTAGAAACAGTTATTGGTAGGTTAGTTCCACGGCAAAGCCACCGTGCAAATACTCGTACAAATAGGAGGGACAGGGCGTAATGAAGGCCCACTAAACATACTCCTATGTATAACTATCAATGTTCATAGAGTATGATGTTCCTGTTAAAAACCCAGGCGAACACTAGCACTACACCTGAGTCAAAAATGTGGCAGGTGAAAATGTTTTTTGTGCATAGCATGGGCCCTCACCTGCCAACAAGGTTACCATGCTTTCTCATCAGGCAGCTCCTAGTGGGGCTGGCTCTGCAATGCCCAATGAGCCATTAAAATGGGCTCTTTTCCGGAGGTTAAAAGCTAAATTGATAAGTGTACATTTGAGAGAAAGAGGAATTAAAATAAACTAACAAACCCCACTGAAATTACTTTTACTCTGGAAGAACTTGTTAGTGGATAAACACAGAATGGAATATATAGGGAAACACTGTTCTGTATTATTCTCTTTAATTGGTCAACATGTCTTTTGCCCTTTAGTTAGTCTGAGATCTATTGCAATTCATTAGGAGCCTAATAACTAATCTGCATGCAATGGAACCATAACTCAATTCGAGGTGGTGCCCACAGTAAAAAAAAACAAGTATGTGTCCAAGATTTGTTCTATCTCTTTATATTCGCAGAGATAACCCACAACATAACAACTAACCTACAAAATAAAAGAAACAGAAGAGGAAATGAGGAAGAAAAATATCTAAGGCCAGTGGCCAACACAGTCTTCTCACATGGGTACGGTTCACCAGTCATTAAACACATATCTCCCACCACAAACATTGTACCAGTGCACTAACAAAACCATAGATGATCACTCCATCAGTTGACAAGTGCCCATATCACCAGAGAAGTGTGCCATTTACTTAAGCAACATATATAAGATTCAAATTTGTCTTACCTAACCCCCACTGAATTTGTGTCCCTAAAAACTCATGGGATCATGAAAACCACTCAGTGATAGTTTCTGCAAGAGATGATAATAGTATCAGAAAGTAATTAAAATTTTCATTTCATAGCGTGTCAATATTTTATAAACCTGGATATTACTTACAAACACGCTTGTATCCTACTCCATCTCCACAGTCCCGAACATGCTGGTATAGACCGGTGTAATATTACCCAGTGGCAGGGGAGGCACGTTGGTGCTTCAGTGGTGTACTCAAGGGATTACAGCCAAAGATCTTACAGTATTAAGGGCATAGTATAACAAGTCACTCATTGAGTATAGAATATGTAAATGTGTTAAAAATTGGGCGTCCCTACATGGATCTTGTAAAGTGCCTCCCAAAGGCATATTTCAAGGATATCATTCTAAATATATAGTCCTATTAAAAAGTGATATGTGAACATTACATAAGTGCGGGATGGACACAGTCAAGGGGAGGACCCCACACGTGGGGATCATTGATGTTATATTTTGCTCCAAGGAATATCATAATTTAACCATTAATGTGGGTTTTTAGAACACCCATGCTCTCCAGACATAGCCTTTTTTTAAAGTGATGCTTCTTACAGAAAATAGTATTGAGGATGGCTCCGAGCAAAAGCTCCCACAACATAATGAGGTGTGAATTCCCTGCACCTCGTTGTCATCACACTTCATGAAGCACTAATTAGAGGACGGCAAAGGGTAGGACTACCCTAGAAATATCCTTACCTTGAACAACAGAAACCGCAGTCCCACACTTCCTGCCTTTCAGGACAAACTAATTAGCAGTGCCTTGCTAACAAAGGGCCTCATTACAAGTTTGGTGGTCGGACCGCCAGACCGATATAGTGGCAGCTGCCAAAAGACCGCCATGTTGGCAGTCATACAGACTCCCGTGTTACGAGTTGCACAGGCAGGACTGCCAAAGTCAGCCAAGAACCCAAGACTGCTAATCCCGGGGAGTGTGGGAACTAGGCGGGTCGACCAGCAGCACCGACAGCTCATCAACCAACCACTGACCGTATTACAAGTCAAAAGTCGCAGTGGCGTTTCAACCATGGCGGTCTTCCAATGGTGGTCTGAACCACAGCAGTTTGTGGTCGCCACAGTAATACAGAACACCACATTGGATGGATTTGAAAACAATGCAGCTGACACACATTGCCACACTCGACACACATGCAAAGTACACTATAAAACACACCTCTTCACACACCACAATCCCTTGCATCTACACTGCAACACACTGTAGCCAGAGCACACAATAGAAAATATATATAATTAGAATAGCCACCCCTGCAAATTTTCTCACATCACGTACCACACCCTTCATACTTTTATTTACAGTCACATTCATTTGCACTTCCCAACTTCACAAACTCATTGTCACCTGTTAATTTCAATCCTTTCCTTTAGTACCACCATTTCACCCCAGAAAAATCCCTGTTTCACTGACGATGAGTTAAGAGTCATGGTGGATGAAATCATAAAAGTAGAGTCACATTTATTTGAAGCACAAGTCTAGCACACTACTATCACCAGGAAAATGGAAATGTGGCAAAGGATAGTCAACAGAGTGAATTCTGTAGGAACCACCCCACGCATAAGGGATGACATCAGGAAGAGGTGGAACAACCTCAGAGGGAAGGTCCATTCCATGGCATCCAGGCACCAGCTGCAGGTCCAGAAGACTGGCGGTGGTCCCCCAACTTCTCCCTTACAACTCACATCCTGGGAGGAGAAGGTCTTGGACACCCTGCATCCTGAGGGCTTGCCATGAATACCTGGGGGAGTGGAGTCAGGTAAGTCACATCACTAATATATCTCACAATGTGTTTTCATGCATGCTCACTGCTCATCTTTGGCCACCTTCACTGTCATACCACTCACCAGCTCAGTGTCCACCTGTCCATAGACCACTGTCTGGTACCTCACACGTGAACTAGGCTCATCTGGGGGAAAAATAGCTGGGTATGTTGTGTGTAGTAGAGTAACTGACAGCACTACCATTCCCAGCAGACACTGTTCTATAATTCCAAAAACCAGAACAGTGTATCATACTCAAAATTACTTGTTTAGCAAATCCCTTGTGAAGTGTACCCACCTGAGAGGATGACATTTGTTTAGTGTGTGGGTAGTACAGGCACTGACAGGACTGATAAGGCCAGGAGGCATTGCTACTGTCACTGCATTCAGCCACCACAGTGTCCTCTGCTCACATGACTCTTGTCCCTGAACTCACCATTGAAGTGTACTCACCTGAGAGGTTGACATTTGTATAGTGTGCGGGTCATACAAGAACTGTCAGGACTGCTAAGGCCAGGAGGAATTGCTACTGTCTCTCCATTCAGCCAACACAGTGTCTCCTGCTCAAATGACCCTTGTCCCCAAATCACTTTTGAAGTGTACTCACCTGAGGGGTTGATATCTGTGTAGTGTGTGGGTAGTACAAGCACTGACAGGACTGCTAAGGACAGGAGGCACTGATCTTTCATGCTAATTCAGGCAGAAGGGAAATGTGGATCTCTAGGTATTTAAATGCATTCCTCTGCACTGTAAATTGGAGGCATCACTGTCGACCCTCCGATTCTCCCCTTTCCTCCACCAGTGTTGATTTTTTGGTGTTAACTAGAAGCCTGGATACCTCCACAAACCTCTCCAATAATTGCACATATGTGGGGTCCGATGAGTGTCGGTCCCCCAGGAATATCAGGACATCATCTGCATACAGCGCCACTCTATCCACCACCCCATCCCCCCATCTCCAGCCCCACATCAGAGGGTAGCACCGCAACAGGCATGCCAGGGGTTCAATAGCCAGCGCAAAGAGCAGCGGGGATAAGGGACATTTCCCGCTGGATAGGAAATGTAGGGGAGAGCACTCCGTTCACCTGGGCCTGTGCCATGGGCTGCTGACACAGGATACAGATAATTCTGATGCGCAACTGCCCCAGCCCCATACGTAGTAGGATTACTTCCATGTATTACAATGAGATCGTGTTGAATGCCTTGCAAAAATCGATTAGACCACTGGACTGTGAGCCAGGAGATAAGGCCACTTGAGCTCGGCAGATGCAGAGCCACGTACTCCTGCCTGTTATAAAGCCACACTGATCCAGATGAATGAGATGGGCCAGCATGCGGGTAAGATATGTTGCCAGTATTTTGGCATATATCTTTATGCCAACATTGATGAGGGAGATTGGCCAATACAATGCACACTGGTCCGGAGGCAGTCCCTCCTTTGGCAGGACTACAATTGTGGTGCAACCCAGTTCAGGGGGAAAAGCTCCCTTCGACAGCGCCTCTGCATAAAAGTTTAGGAGATGAGGCACCAGCAACGCCCAAACCTTTTGTAGTACTCTATTGGGGACCCATCCGGCCCCACCATTTCCCCCCTTTGAACTCAGATATTGCAGCGTCTCCCTTTTCTGCCATCAATGGTTGATCTAAGTCTTGGACAAGATTAGATGGGATAGTCAGTATTGGAAGGTCCCAAACTATAGAGCCCTCCTCTGCCAGAAGCAGAAGGGGGTCTCTAGCACAGAGGTCTTGGTAGTAGGTTGCAAAGGCCTGAGCTAGCGCTGCCAATTCCATTTGGCTGTTTACCTCCCTATCATGTCTGGTGGGCGACCCTGGCTGCTGTCTTGTGGGTTGCCAGCCAATAGAGCAACTTGTTTGACTTTTCACCCATCCCATACACTCTGCTGGTCGCTGCCTGCCAGCATTGCTTAGCCTCCTCAAGGGATATTTGGCATAGTTCAGACTGCGCCAGGGCCAGTTGATGTTGCACCACCTGTGTATGAAAGTATCTGGTCCATCCCTCAAACTCTAGTATCTTGGCCTCGAGCTGAACACATTTCACCCACTGGCGCAGCTCGTGCCCACGGATGTAGCTTTTAATAATGCCCGGATTGTCAGTTTAAATGCCACCCACAGCGTCGCCCCCGACTCCACTGAGCCCTCATTGCAGCGGAAGAAAGCCTTAAGTTCCCCCTCAACAAAGCTGGCACACTCCGGGGTCTTCAAATACCAAGCATTGAGTCTCCAGGTCACCCGCTATGCCTGGTGCCCAGCACCCAAATCCGCCAACATTGGTGCATTATCGGATATACCCCTGAGGAGGATCCAAACAGACCTCAAATTCATTATGTCCGTTGCCGGGACCCATGCAAGGTAAATTCGGGCCTTGGTGTGATGGGCAGCAGACCCGTGGGTGTAGGCACGCTCATGCGAGTGCCAGACCCGCTATGCATCACCAAGACCCCACGAGTCCACACAGGCTTTAAGGCACACAGATAGGAGGCATCGGGCGGAACTGGTTTCCGCAGAGACATCCCCGAGTGGATCCGGCACCACATTGAAATCTCCCCCGACCAGTGTAATTGCCTCACAGGTAGGCTGAAAAAGATATGGGGGAATATAGCAGGACACTAAATTGTACTGCTTGGCCTCTATCTGATCCTCCACTCCAATGTACCTCCCCAAGGGGTCCTCATGAACTTTTGTCACTGTCAGTGGTAGCAACTTGTGTAACAGCAGGTCCACTCCCCAGGACCCACATATGAAACCAGAGTGGTAGACCCTGTTGTATCCGAAACACCCCAAGAAGGAGCAGTGGGTCCCCAGTAAATGTGTCTCCTGCAGAAAGACCACCCCTGGGGCATGCCTCTTGATGTATGGAAGTACTGCGGTCCGTTTAATGCAGTCTAGGAGCCCATTAACGTTCCATGAAATTACTGAGATCATCTTGAGTGTAGTAATGGATGTGTGCAGGCCACAAGGCACCCCAATGGACAAAGGGTGACCCATGGCGGTTGCGGACCATAAAGGCAGAGGCTTTTAAACCAACACTTATTCTACGTCGGTGTCCCATAACATGTGTGTGATGAGCATCAGTGTTACACGTAGTCTTCATTTGAACTTAAGACAACATTCAATAATAACTACTATACTAGAAGAAACAAGTCCCCTCCCCCCAACATCCCTCTACCCCAGACTTCCTCCCTTGAAGCATCTGTCGCCCCATAAACATTTGAAAACTGTGGTAACTTGTGGAGGTGCTCAGCAACCTACATCTGGATACCTCCCGCCCATGTACGGATGATCCGCCTGACAGCTACAGTCACATTAGCATTAGACAATAAGGGGGCAAAATACCTAGCACCATCAATCTCACTCTTTAATGTCAACACTTCCACTCCCCCAAGCCCTCCCAGGATGGAAATGACCCACCACTGCAATCAATCCACATCAGACATATAGCTGTGCATAGTATGTGTACAGCATCAATTTCATGGGTCAAGGTGCTCTTTTTCTCACCAATGTTAGTTATCCCACAGAGAGGTACTTCCACCTCAGGGAGTACAGTTTTGCCAACTGATGATTCCCTTGGAACAGGTGCCACCCCAGGAGAGGTTTCTCCCACCACAGGAATGGTATCCTGAATGGTAGGGTGGTTAGGGTATACTGTGATACCCTTTTTACCTGTTGATGGAGAGGGTTCCTGAGTTTTCAGGCCTTCTCTCCTTTGCTTTTTCATTTCAGTAGAAATGAGAGGGAACAATTCCTCAGGGATGCCCGGCATGGCTGCATGGGCATAAAACTCTACATCAGCCCAACCTGAGGCCTCTAGGTCATTACCTAAGAGACAGTCTACAGGTAAGCTAGGTGATACCACCACCTGCTTAGGGCCAGTAACTCCACCCCAACTAAACTGAATTATAGCTAAGGGAAGAAACTTAGTGGAGTTATGGACATCAATAATCTTATACTGTTGTCCAATGATGTGTTGATCAGGGTGCACTAGGTTTTCAGTCACCAAAGTGAAACTGGCACCTGTGTCCCTGTAGGCCAAGGCCTCAACACCATTTATTGAAACTGTCTGCCTGTACTTATCCATTGTAAGGGGACACGCAGCCAGTGTGGCAAGGCCAGTGCCACTAGGTGTGACAGAAACTGTCTTGGGACTGACTACCCCAGTTTCTACTATGGACCCATAAGTGAACCCAACTACACCCTTTGCTTGACTGTTGCCAGCAGTCCCACCACTAGTACCACTACTGCTAGGGGCACTAGAGCTTGATGTATTAGTGGTGGTAGGCTCAGGGGGTTTACCTGGACAGGACATATCCCCTGGCCTATGGCCTCTATTTTTACACACAAAGCACCAAGGCTTTTTAATGTGTGCAGGTTGGGAAGAAGAGGAAGAATTTGTTTTATCCCCACCCTCTGAAGAGTGTTTAAGATTTGAAGTGGGATCTTTGGTTTTACCCTTATCCCCATGCTTATCTTGAGATTTTTCACCATCTTTCTTCTTATTGCCATCTTTGTCACCCCCTGTATGAACTTTTCTGTTCACCCTTGTTCTGACCCATTTGTCTGCCTTCTTTCCCAATTCTTGGGGAGAGGTCAGATCAGAGTCTACCAGGTACTGGTGCAACAAATCAGACACACAATTATTAAGTATATGCTCTCTCAGGATTGTGTTATACAGGCTTTCATAATCAGTAACTTTACTGCCATGTAACCACCCCTCCAAGGCCTTCACTGACTGGTCAATGAAATCAACCCAGTCTTGTGAAGACTCCTTTTTGGTCTCTCTGAACTTTATCCTGTACTGTTCAGTGGTTAAGCCATAACCATCCAGGAGTGCATTCTTAAGAACTGTAAAATTATTGGCATCATTTTCTTTCACAGTAAGGAGCCTATCCCTACCTTTTCCACTAAATGATAGCCATAGGATAGCAGCCCACTGCCTTTGAGGGACATCCTGTACAACACAGGCCCTCTCAAGTGCAGCAAACCACTTGTTAATGTCATCCCCCTACTTATAAGGGGGAACTATCTTGTGCAGATTCCTGGAATCATGCTCTTTTGCAGGATGACTATGGGGAATACTGCTGCTGCCACCATGGGTATCTAAACCCAACTTCTGTCTTTCCTTCTCTAATTCAAAAGACTGTCTATCCAAATCCAGCTGTTGCTTTTTAAGCTTCAGTCTGGTTTGTTCCACCCTCAACTTATTGAGTTCCCTCTCTAACATTCTGTCATCAGGGTTGGTGGGAGGGACATTTCTAGAAACAGAGCTATGATGGGAATGAACAGAAGGAGACCTGTCCCTTACAGAAGCCACCCTAACAGCTTGGTTTACAGAAACATTACTACCAGTATGGTGATAATAAATGCTTTTGCTATGATGTGAGACAACACTATTTACTTGGTGTGGCTCATCATCATTACCATCTATGCTAGATTGTCTAGTAATGGGCAGGCTAGGAAGTTTCTTTCCTGAATCTTTTCCTGGGGGAGTCCCTGAATCAGATTGGTAACTATTAGGTACTTTTTCAACAGATGGGGCACCTATGGCCTTATCCTGTTCTCTAAGCATGTTAAGTAACAGTTCCAAGGAAGGATTTTTCCACACACTCAAACCTTTCTCTATACAGAGACTCCTTGCTCTTTTCCAGCTAAGGTTGTCATATGCCAGTTTGGACAGATCAACACTTTGGCCTGTGCCAGACATTTTTTAGAGAGAGTTAAAGTGATAGAAAAAGAGAAAAAAGTTTTCAGAACTTTTTGGAAAGACAGAAAAAACTTTTTAAACTTTTAAGAACTTTTTGAAAGTTTAGAAGTACTTTTCAGCACTTAGAAAAGAGTGAAAAGAGGAAATGCAAAACTTTTTGGCTATGTGTATATACACTGACCTTGTTTTGTATATTTTTCTCTTATGAAAAGTACAATGACAAGAGTGGTAAGTAGTCTCAAGCACTTATCCCACCGCTGCCACCAATGTAGGAGGCTGGACTGGCTATTAGTGAGTACCAAGGGGTACTTGCACCTTGCACCAGGCCCAGTTATCCCTTATTAGTGTATAGGGTGTCTAGCAGCTTAGGCTGATAGATAATGGTAGCTTAGCAGAGCAGCTTAGGCTGAACTAGGAGACGTGTGAAGCTACTACAGTACCACTTAGTGTCATATGCACAATATCATAAGAAAACACAATACACAGTTATACTAAAAATAAAGGTACTTTATTTTTATGACAATATGCCAAAGTATCTTAGAGTGTACCCTCAGTGAGAGGATAGGAAATATACACAAGATATATATACACAATAGCAAAAATATGCAGTATAGTCTTAGAAAACAGTGCAAACAATGTATAGTTACAATAGGATGCAATGGGGAAACATAGGGATAGGGGCAACACAAACCATATACTCCAAAAGTGGAATGCGAACCACGAATGGACCCCAAACCTATGTGACCTTGTAGAGGGTCGCTGGGACTATTAGAAAATAGTGAGAGTTAGAAAAATAACCCTCCCCAAGACCCTGAAAAGTGAGTGCAAAGTGCACTAAAGTTCCCCTAAGGACAAAGTAGTCATGTTAGAGGAATAATGCAGGAAAGACACAAACCAGCAATGCAACAACTGTGGATTTCCAATCTAGGGTACCTGTGGAACAAGGGGATCAAGTCCAAAAGTCACAAGCAAGTCGGAGATGGGCAGATGCCCAGGAAATGCCAGCTGCGGGTGCAAAGAAGCTTCGACTGGACAGAAGAAGCTGAGGTTTCTGCAGGAACGAAAAGGGCTAGAGACTTCCCCTTTGGTGGACGGATCCCACTCGCCGTGGAGAGTCGTGCAGAAGTATTTTCCCGCCGAAAGAACGCCAACAAGCCTTGCTAGCTGCAAATCGTGCGTTTGGCGTTTTTGGACGCTGCTGGGGCCCAGGAGGGACCAGGAGGTCACAAATTGGACCTGAAGAGAGAGGGGACGTCGAGCAAGACAAAGAGCCCTCACTGAAGCAGGTAGCACCCGGAGAAGTGCCAGAAACAGGCACTACAAGGATGCGTGAAACAGTGCTCGCCGAAGTTGCACAAAGGAGTCCCACGTCGCCGGAGACCAACTTAGAAAGTTGTGCAATGCAGGATAGAGTGCCGTGGACCCAGGCTTGGCTGTGCACAAAGGATTTCCGCCGGAAGTGCACAGGGGCCGGAGTAGCTGCAAAGTCGCGGTTCCCAGCAATGCAGCCCAGCGAGGTGAGGCAAGGACTTACCTCCACCAAACTTGGGCTGAAGAGTCACTGGACTGTGGGGGTCACTTGGACAGAGTTGCTGGATTCGAGGGACCTCGCTTGTCGTGCTGAGAGGAGACCCAAGGGACCGGTAATGCAGCTTTTTGGTGCCTGCGGTTGCAGGGGGAAGATTCCGTCGACCCACAGGAGATTTCTTCGGAGCTTCTGGTGCAGAGAGGAGGCAGGCTACCCCCACAGCATGCACCACCTGGAAACAGTCGAGAAAGCTGGCAGGATCAGCGTTACAGAGTTGCAGTAGTCGTCTTTGCTACTATGTTGCAGGTTTGCAGGCTTCCAGCACGGTCAGCAGTCAATTCCTTATCAGAAGGTGAAGAGAGAGATGCAGAGGAACTCGGATGAGCTCTTGCATTCGTTATCTAAAGTTTCCCCAGAGACAGAGACCCTAAATAGCCAGAAAAGAGGGTTTGGCTACCTAGGAGAGAGGATAGGCTACTAACACCTGAAGGAGCCTATCAGCAGGAGTCTCTGACGTCACCTGGTGGCACTGGCCACTCATAGCAGTCCAGTGTGCCAGCAGCACCTCTGTTTCCAAGATGGCAGAGGTCTGGAGCACACTGGAGGAGCTCTGGACACCTCCCAGGGGAGGTGCAGGTCAGGGGAGTGGTCACTCCCCTTTCCTTTGTCCAGTTTCGCGCCAGAGCAGGGGCTAAGGGGTCCCTGAACCGGTGTAGACTGGCTTATGCAGAATTGGGCACATCTGTGCCCAACAAAGCATTTCCAGAGGCTGGGGGAGGCTACTCCTCCCCTGCCTTCACACCATTTTCCAAAGGGAGAGGGTGTCACACCCTCTCTCAGAGGAAGTTCTTTGTTCTGCCATCCTGGGCCAGGCCTGGCTGGACCCCAGGAGGGCAGCTGCCTGTCTGAGGGGTTGGCAGCAGCAGCAGCTGCAGTGAAACCCCAGGAAGGGCAGTTTGGCAGTACCAGGGTCTGTGCTACAGACCACTGGGATCATGGGATTGTGCCAACTATGCCAGGATGGCATAGAGGGGGCAAATCCATGATCATAGACATGTTACATGGCCATATTCGGAGTTACCATTGTGAAGCTACATATAGGTAGTGACCTATATGTAGTGCACGCGTGTAATGGTGTCCCCGCACTTACAAAGTTCAGTGAATTGGCTCTGAACAATGTGGGGGCACCTTGGCTAGTGCCAGGGTGCCCACACACTAAGTAACTTTGCACCTAACCTTTACCAGGTAAAGGTTAGACATATAGGTGACTTATAAGTTACTTAAGTGCAGTGTAAAATGGCTGTGAAATAACGTGGACGTTATTTCACTCAGGCTGCAGTGGCAGGCCTGTGTAAGAATTGTCAGAGCTCCCTATGGGTGGCAAAAGAAATGCTGCAGCCCATAGGGATCTCCTGGAACCCCAATACCCTGGGTACCTCAGTACCATATACTAGGGAATTATAAGGGTGTTCCAGTAAGCCAATGTAAATTGGTAAAATTGGTAAAATTGGTCACTAGCCTGTTAGTGACAATTTGAAAGTAATGAGAGAGCATAACCACTGAGGTTCTGGTTAGCAGAGCCTCAGTGAGACAGTTAGGCACCACACAGGGAACACATACATGCACACCTATGAGCACTGGGGCCCTGTGTGACAGGGTCCCAGTGACACATACATATAGGCCACAACCTTATGAGCACTGGTGTCCTGACTAGCAGGGTCCCAGTGACACATAACAAACATACTGAAAACATAGGTGGTCATTCTGACCCTGGCGGTCTTTGACCGTCAGGGCGGAGGACCGCGGGAGCACCGCCGACAGGCCGGCGGTGCTCCAATGGGGATTCCGACCGCGGCGGTAAAGCCGCGGTCGGACCGGCACCACTGGCGGGGTCCCGCCAGTGTACCGCGCCCCATTGAATCCTCCGCGGCGGCGCAGCTTGCTGCACCGCCGCGGGGATTCCGACCCCCCCTACCGCCATCCAGATCCCGGCGGTCGGACCGCCGAGATCCGGATGGCGGTAGGGGGGGTCGCGGGGCCCCTGGGGGCCCCTGCAGTGCCCATGCCACTGGCATGGGCATTGCAGGGGCCCCCGTAAGAGGGCCCCTACATGTATTTCACTGTCTGCTGCGCAGACAGTGAAATACGCGACGGGTGCAACTGCACCCGTCGCACAGCTTCCACTCCGCCGGCTCGATTCCGAGCCGGCTTCATCGTGGAAGCCTCTTTCCCGCTGGGCTGGCTGGCGGTCTGAAGGCGACCGCCCGCCAGCCCAGCGGGAAAGTCAGAATTACCGCCGCGGTCTTTCGACCGCGGAACGGTAACCTGACGGCGGGACTTTGGCGGGCGGCCTCCGCCGCCCGCCAAGGTCAGAATGAGGGCCATAGTGTTTTCACTATGAGCACTGGGGCCTAGCCATCAGGATCCCAGTGAGACAGTGAAAACAGTGACAAACATCCTGACATACACTCACAAACAGGCCAAAAGTGGGGGTAACAAGGCTAGAAAGAGGCTACTTTCTCACAGACTCCCATCAGAATTAAAGAAGGCCAGTGTAATAAAGATGAATCTTGATGGTACAAAATGTAGGTTCTTTAATAGGAGTATCTTAGCCTCATACAGATCTGGTCAAGCCAACAGTCAGCTCCAACAGCTTCCTCGGAATCCCTTCTCTCTCACACTCTACTCTGATGTCAGATATGACATCAGTGCCACATCAGTGCCAGAGAGAGATGAGATCTCTCACATTCTAATGCTGCATTCTATCATTACACTCTACCACACACCTTCCCCTTTTTTAGAACAATTACAAAACCCATGAGAACCAAAAAAAACTATATACAGGAAGAAAATATAATACCAAAACAACAAACTGTAAACTGGAATAAAATTGGGTTACATTTTCCTTGAAACAACTACACGGTTGAGATTCCAGACTCTACCATCTTTACTTCTCACCGCATTCCTGAAGAGCTTGACCACTTCAAAAGGACCCATAAACTTACTTCCAGACTTGCTAAATCTGGGGTTTCTAATCAAAATCTTATCACCCACTTTCACCTCAACATTGCATGTGCTTTTCCTCCTATCATAGTTTTCCTTTCTTTTCACTAAGCACTTTTCCTCTTTCGCCCTTTCCTCCCTATTTACGTCACACCATGTAACACACTCATTCTTACCCCAACGCACCCAACCTGGTGCCAAACGTGTGTTAGCTTTCCGTCTGAAAATTTCAAACGGTACCTTCCCTGTAGTGACGTGAGGAGAAAATCTATATGCATGGAGAAAATTCTTAAGACCATCTTTCCAATTCCTGCCAGCTGCAACTTCCAACTGTATACATTCCTTTATGTACTTATTGAATCTTTCTACTGTCCCATTACCCTCAGGATGATACAAGGAACATCTTTTATGCACAATACCCCTGGATTTACAGTACTCTTCCATCTCATTTGAAACAAATTGGGGCCCATTGTCCGTGAGAATGGTGTTCAGCAAACCTTCACGGCTGAAAATGTCATTAAAGAAATAAATCACTTTAGTAGTCTCCATGCGACTACCAATCGCTATTTCTGCCCACCTTGAAAATTGGTCCACTAAGACTAGAATATAGTTGCAACCACCTTTACCAAATATAGGTCCTACTACATCCACTGCCACAACATCCCACGGCTTAGAGGAACATTCACGAGTACACATCGGCGGAACTCTGGTTTTATAAACCTTATCACTGTTACAGCAATCATAACATTCCCTTACTCTCCTTTCGATCATAAGATCCATTCCTGGCCACCAATATTTAAGGTGAATTCTTGCTTTAGTTTTACTCATCCCTTGATGACCCTCATGTGCTAGTTCGATAATTTTTTCTCTCAACAATACCGGGACAACCAATTTTGTTCCCCGCAGCAAAATTCCATTCTCCTTAGATAATTCCTCTCTCACCTTCCAAAATCCGCCTATATCTGACATCAGAGTAGAGTGTGAGAGAGAAGGGATTCTGAGGAAGCTGTTGATCGCTGGACATTTCTTATATGAAGCAAAGTGACCTGCATTCCCACAACGGAAACATTTTAAATCCTTAGATTTTAACCATTGAGCATGAGTCACTTTATCTTCCCCTTTGTCACCAGATGCTTCTTTACTATGATCTTCTTTTTTTTCATATATCTTATTTACTGAATTATTCTTTCCTTTCTCTAATTCTTCTACACATGCCAAAGTGTGCTCGACACCCTTTGCTAATACAATGACCTCTTGCAAAGAAGGATCGTCCTTGCTCCACAATTCCTGACGAACTTTATCACTCGAGCATCTCAGCATACATTTATCCCTTATACGTTCCTCTATGGTTACTCCAAACTTACAAGTAGATGCAAGTTTCCGCAAAGCTGTAATATAATCCTCAACACTTTCTCCTGGTTGTTGCTCTCTCATGCCAAAGTGATATCTTTCCAAAATGGTACTGACTTTTGGTAAATAGTGCAAATCTAATTTTTTTAAACAAATTTCAAATTCGTTCAGATCTGTTCCCTCATCACGAGTGACAGGTAAGTTCTCAAAAATTTCTTCTCCTTCGCATCCTAGAAAATGCATCAGGAGAGCTGTTTTTCTTTCATTAGAAAGATTAGTTCCACACACCCTGGAATAGTGTAGGAAAGTTGTTTTCCATTTAGACCATTTTATAGGAGGTTCCCCTGGTGTAGTGAGGAAAAATGGTGGGGGCGAGATGTTTTGCATACTTCCTTGTGATTTATTTCCAAAACGATTTTAAAGTTGAAAAATATGTGTTAAATATGCTTTTAGTATAAAGCTTGAAAACGACCAAAAATGGGATTAGATTCCTATTCACTTCGTTGTATGAATTTATAAACCAACAGATTGTTTTCTAGAGGAGATTGGAGTTAAGCACCTTCCTATTCACTTCGTTGTATGAATTTATAAACCAACAGATTGTTTTCTAGAGGAGGTTGGAGTTAAGCACCTTCCACAACAAAACAAGTTAGAGACGAAGAAGATTTGGCTGAAAATCAGATTCTGCACGCTTCACTGTAAGGTAGGAAATCTTCAATCTTCATTGGGTGGTTATAAAAACACACAAAGGCAGCTATTAAAGACGCGCTAGAGCGTTTCTTAGCGCACACTCATAAAAAGGAAACGCTTGTAAATCCAAACATACACAAGGTATAAAGCGTTTCAAATTTCAAAATGAAAGCGTTTCAGTCCAAAAAGGGAAAGATGTTTCTCACCGTCTTGAATTAAATATCCAGTTCCCTCGATGTAGAAATCCTAACGGTCTAATTGTCTGGAAATGAAGGCTGGATAAAGTAAAGTCCCAAAAATATAGTATTAAGATACTCCTGCACACCCTCGTCGCCAAGTGTAATAAAGATGAATCTTGATGGCACAAAATGTAGGTTCTTTAATAGGAGTATCTTAGCCACATACAGATCTGGTCAAGCCAACAGTCAGCTCCAACAGCTTCCTCGGAATCCCTTCTCTCTCACACTCTACTCTGATGTCAGATATGACATCAGTGCCACATCAGTGCCAGAGAGAGATGAGATCCCCGACATTCTAATGCTGCATTCTATCATTACACTCTACCACAGCCGGTGTGTCTGATAGAGAGGAGTCATGGGTCTCCGTCCGTGGCCGATCCACTCCTAGAGTCAGGCTTGCTGAGGCCCTTCCTCTACCCCCATGCTGAGGGCACCTCCTCTTAGACCTCTGATGGTGCTCACAGGCCTCTCTGGCTGTCCTCGGCTGTAGAGCATCACGAGGACCCCTGCCGATCCACTCCAGGGGCGCAATTCCTGCTGTTCCGATGCCCATTACCATGTCTTCTGCAGTATTTAAAAAAAAAGGGTAGAAGCTCCATCGATAACCTTCAACTTTGCCGGGAATAGGAGCATGTAGTGCACGTTCAGTACCCGCAGTTTCTGCTTAACTTCCTCACACGATCTTCAACATTGTTGAACAGCTCGAGTGTAGTCCGGGAAGATTTTTGCATTGGAGTGCCATACCTCCGCCTGGGATCGGGCTTCCCCCAGAATAGTATCCCGGTCTCTGTAGTTGAGGAGCCGGACAACCACATGTCGGGGAGGAGCACCGTGATAGATTGTCCTCAGGGAGTCAGGAGCGGAACCAGGTCTCCGTAAGCGCCTCCATTTTGCCTTCTGCTATCTCCTCCAGAAAACCCACCAGGCGAAGATTGTTCCTGTGAGAATGGTTCTCGGCATCTTCAGCCCTCTCCTCCAGCCCTGCCACCTTTGAAGTAAGCTGAGACACTCTTGTCTGGAGGGTGATGAGCGCATCCTCCGCTGTGGAAATTCTAGTCTCTATCTCTGTCACCCTCTCAGCCACTCACCTTAGGTCCTGGAGCACCAGGGAGAGGTCCACACGGACACCATCTACTTTGGACTCTACTGCCTCCCTTGATTTCTGGATCGCCTTTAAAAGTGTTGCCATGTCCGACAGGTGGTGGGGGTCTCCTCTGTCTCTTTCGCCACGTCTGGTGCCAACCCTGGGCCTGTCTCCTTGGGCGCAATGTATTGGTTCATTTTTGTCTGCACCACCTTAATATGGGGGGATTGTCGCACCCCATGTCTCCAGGTATGCTCAACCGAGCGGCTGGCCCCCATCAAGGAGCGGATAAAAGTACTTCCAGGGCCACTAACTGTGCTGCCACTCAGTTTATTAATTACCACGCACAAAGGTCGCAGCGTGACACCCCTAGCTGGGAGGGCCCCCAGCAGTCTTCTCTAAGCATATCAACTAACATTTGCCTGACTTTGGCAGGATAATTGCCTGTGGATCTGCCTAAAGTGCACCTAAGTTGTATCTGCCTGATCCCAGGCCTCCAAGGCTGTGCCCGGCCACGTTTTGCCTATTCAAAGATTAATCCTGACCACCCACAAGTGTGGGTTCAGTTCTCAAGTGCAGGTAAGCAAGAAAGCAGGCACAGACCCCAGGGAGGCAGGCAGGAGACTGTCGAACCGCCACTCCCCTGGGCAAGGGACTTTGTCCCAAACAGAGCAAGCCAGACCACTGCCCTACAATGTCTCCACTGCTGAAGCCATATATCATGAGTCAATCTAGCAGCCTCAGCGCGATGAGTCCGCAGCGCGACTCTGGCCATAGCCTGTATTCAGGACAAGAAGGCGGGGACCAGGAAGCCCACAAGTCCACGCCTCAGAGCCCCAGGCCTCGAGTGCAAGGCCGAGTCCTTCCCCACTCTCGGTAACCCCCGATCCCCACTCCGTCTCTCCCCCCTCTTGGGCAATGCCAGTTCGCGGCCCCAAGATGGCCTCACCTTGCTGCAGTCCCGCGCCTGGCCTAGGCTGCCCACGATCTCCAGGTGCAATGTTCTCCCCGGCCCGAACCAGCCAACGGAGCCGAAGGTTACTCGCAGCTACCTCCTCTGTCGCCTGCCAAGAGACAGGACCGTCACTGTTCTGGGCGCACCTCTGGGCTTCGGCTGCCCTCGGTCCGCCCAGCCCGGCACCTCCAGCCCTTGGCACCCAGGCACTACCAGGGATGCTGCTGCCTTCTTCCTGTCCTGGAAGCAGCACCGTCACCTGCTGCACCAACGAGGCAACCAGCAGGCGTCAAGCCAGAGCCCTCTTCCGGGTCCCGGCCGCTTTGGTCCATCGGGACTCACCTCATCCACAGCTTGCTACAGTTCCTCCCTTGTCCGCCGATGGCCTCAGCGGGCTCCCCCCATCACTGATTGTCTCCCCCACCCGTGTTGGCTGGTGAAGGCAGTCCTCTGTCAGGCAGGATCGTTTGGCGGATCAGAGGAGCGGGAGCTCCTTCAAATTGCGGCTGCCATGATGGCTCACTTAGCCATGCCCCCCTCCATGTCCTCTTCTTCTGTCAGCACAACATCAGATACCAGCCACTGTCACAACTCTGAAATGCCCACATACGGATGGTGTGGGAAGGTACCTGGATTAAAAAAAAAACAATACAAGGAGTTTAGGTTAGGAATTTATACCTATGACTATAAGCTCAGATCAAACATCAGTGGATATACTTAAACACTGCAATGAGACTGACACAAACCCTGCAGATAATCAAGGTAGGAAATGTTCAAGTCTGACTTAGCAAGCAAACCTTGGATGTATACTGCAAAGCACAACATTCACAATCTGTCGGAAAAACACTTTACTCCGCACAACCTGACAATTAGAGTTCTTCATACAGTTACAGTGATAACATAACAATACTTACTTGCACTCAGGTAAAGTAGTGATTGTTGAGATATGTCTTCACCTTCCCCCTCATCACTATCATCCTCACTTGGCATTTCAGGACTCTCACCCGGTGGCACTGCTAGTGCCCCTCATCTGAGATGTATGGGATATTCCTACGCAGTAGAATGCTGTTGAGCATGAGGCAGGCCTCAATGATCTTACACACTTCTTCAGGTGAGTATAGGAGGGCTGCACCTGTCTTGTCCACATCTAAATCTGGCCTTTAGTAGCCCAAAAGCCTGCTCCAAGACACGCCGTGTTTTTCTTTGGGCATTGGTAATGCAGGCTTCCACTGGCATAGTTGGGTTCCTCACTAGCGTCAACAACCATGAACGGTTTGGGTATGCAGAGTCCCCTGTTATGGAATGGAACATATGTGCAACAATGAGTCCCTCTCATTGGATGTGTTGCAGCAGACATTGCACACACACAAACAGGACAGATTTGACTTACCAAACAGCCAGACCATCTCCGGGTATAGTCGTGACATCAGCTGGGAGATTGCGCTGTTCGGCATAATCAAAGCATCATGAACTGAACCCGGATAACGGGCACAAACTTGTGAAAATGTAGAGATCCCCCAAACAAACCATTTGGACATTGATGGAATGGTATCTCTTTCTGTTGCAGTACATATGTTCATTGCCATGCGGTGGGATCAAGGCAACATGTGCACTATTATTGGCTCCCAACACATGTGGGATGTGTGCCAAACCATAGAAGTCAGCCTTCACATGGGTCAAATCCTCATGCTGAGGAAAGCAGATATAGCTGTCCAGGTGTTTCAACTTTGCTGAGAGTACATCCTTTAAAACTAGCCTAGACATATGCTGGTACATCCCAGCAGATACGGCTACTGTATTTTGGAAGGGCCCTGTGGCTAGGAACTGCAAAACTGCCATAACTTGTGCAATGGGTGGTATGCTATTTAGACGATTATTGCCAGCCATCAAATCTGGCTCCAACTGATGACATAGGTCCACAAATGTTAGCCGATTTAGACAGTAGATCTGGATGATGTGGCATTCTTCCATGGTCTGAAGATCTGACAGTGGACGATAGACAGGCGGTTGTTTGATCCTTCCCCTCCCTGTGTACCCATATATGCCAATAAATTAGTATTGCCATTATTCAATCTGCTCCTTGCAATAGACAGGATGCATGTTGATGATAAAGTGTGACAAGGCATGTATTGAGGTGTGGACATGATACACAGTACACATCACAACTGATAATCACACAGTAGTCACATGTCACCCCTTTGCTTTGCCATACATGTGTACACCTCATGTAACTAGTCATCACCAGTTGTGCAACAAAAATTGCCTCTCGGACTGTGATGTCCCAAGCATTAAAATGACCTTTGTCGGGAGAGGAGGGGACTGCGCCCCAATGCAAATCACCATATATGTCTAGAAATGTACAACAATGGTGTTTGAGTAGTAGGAGCTACATAACAGGAAACAACAAGAAGTTAATGATGTAAAACCGAAACATTTTGAAGGTGTGACACATTTGTCGGAGCCACATAACACATTTCAGGCCTCTAAAATGACAGATGACTGACCTACTCCATGGGACATTGGGAACTGCCTGCGACGCCTGCGGAAATCTTCATGGCAGAAGGCGGTTGCAACCATGGCAGACACAGCCATAGGTTAAGGTTTATGCCAGTAGCAGTAGTAGGCCAATTGCTGTGTTCGCCAGCAGAGACGGCCAAGTATGTGGTGGACGTGACCACCATGTTCTGCAAAATCTCTCACTTGACTCCTGACACTGCTGCCAGCAAGACCTCCACCACCTGAGCTGCTGTGTACCACGTTCCCTGATTCACCTTGTGTTGGATGCCCCAGACATCTCTTACCTGATGGATGTTATCAATGTGAGATCACATGTATTAATATGACAGCAGTGTATGCATGTTGTATGTGTCACTTGTGTGTAATGTGAGCTATGTGTATGGACATTTCAATCCACATCTGCCCTTGCTAAACTGTTGTTCGGAAGGCATATCCTAACTTACTCTGCCCCTCAGATTAGCACAAAAACACTACATGTCAGTTGGCTACATGATGTACTGTCATGCATGGAAGTACTGGGAATGAAGTTTCATGTAGGTCTTTCTGCTCAGCCTGGAGAGACGGGGCCTGCCAAATGTATCTCACTGTATTTATCCAAGTCTGAGCTGGTGTCGAATCACTTTTGCTATGTAACTGTGGCACTATGCCTACTCCCTGTATCCCAGCACATCATACTATGAGGCCAAATCTTGCCTCAGTGCCAATATGCAGCGCACTGAGCCTCTATCTTCTGATAAGAATGTAAATGGTATTAGGGGAGAGCTCATGACCTGTGACTGATGTGCACTTGGCACCTTTGTCATTGTGTGTTTCAGAGGCTTGACAAGTCCCTTGATCCCACTGCCTTGTTGTCACCTTCATACAGGTCATATGTGTCCTGTGCAGGCTCATTGCAAACACTGTTCTGTTTACTGATAACACATGGTATGTGACTCAGTTGTCTGGTCATATTGCAGAAAATGTTCAACGCATGCCTATGTTATTCTGACCGTAATCTATGTATTATGGACACATATGATAAAAAGCGTGTTTTGTGTTGATGATGATACACACAGACTCCCACACTCTGAAGTGGCAAGAGTTTGCATCCGTATTAGCACATATTCACACATGGACAGGCTAGACTCTTTCTGTGCCCATCATGCTAATCCCTTCATTGTTACCCATGTGTGATGCTAGAATTTGTACCCTGGCAGTAACCTGTAGGGACTGAATGCAGAGGATCATTCTCACAGATTGTGAGTACTTTGATGCATTCATGGCTGAGGAGTTTACCTTCCAGAAGCCACATCAGTGTGATGTTTCTCATGCCTGATTTAAGAAAAGTGGTGCTGCACCCAGTGCAGTGCCACTTTTCTTGCACCCCTTATGCCACCATGTGTGCGCCGTATCTTAGACACGGCGGAGCATTGCAGTAGTTAGGGGCACTAACGTCAAAATGTTTGGCGCTAGTTCGGAGCTTTGCAGGATAAGCGTAAAAAATGTTGAAGCTTTTCCTGCAAAGCCCATTAACATCAATGGCATGCCTCCTTTTAACGTCAGCTCTGAGCAGGCATTAAAAGATGCGTAAATAAATAAGGCAAAAACATTTTTTAGATTTTTTTGCAGCATTTTTTCGCACCCCCCTAATGGGGGAACGTCCCCTTTGCATACATTAAATTGTAAATTTGGCACTGCAATTTTGGCCTTGTTGGGACACATAAGCATAAAATATGGCGCTAGTGTTTCTGATCTCTGTCAGATTGCTAGATCATGTCCCAAAAGATGTCAGTTGACCTATCTAGTCAATGCAGGGCCTGAGCTGGGTGGTGGGTAGGGCTGCATATTAGGAAGTGTTTGTAGTCATCTCCACATATTCAATTACTGCTATGTGCCACAATTGGGCAGTATGGGCAAGACAGGATGGGGCATATTTATACTTTGTTAGAGCCGTTTAGCGTCAGATTTTTTTATGCTAAAACATCGCAAACTTAACTCTATATTTATATTTTGACACTAGACCCGTCAAGCATCCAAATATTGGAGTTATCGTCATTTTTCAGATGCATGAACCCATCTTGCGTCAATAAGAAGCAAGGTAGGCATTCCCATCCAAAAAATTACGCTAAGCCTTTAGCACCAGATTCATCCCCCGTGCAAAGATGATGCACGGGTGGGAGGTGGACCCAAATAATGACAGGAAGCTTGCTTAACGTCATTATTTAACGCCTGGGTCTAACCAGGTGTTAAAGTACCTGTGAACCCATTTCCACTGCCAAACACCATGGAATGGGCCCACAGGTGTCCACCCCAAGCCCCAGAAACAACCCCACCCACACTAGAGGGACACCATAGGATGGGGGAAACCCGTCCCAGGTGCATAAGGTAAGTATTCTTTGAATATTTGTTTAAGTGCCATTGGGGGCCCTTACATGGGGCCCCATGCCTGGCACTGGGTGTTATGGGCATGCCCAGTGGACACTGGTCCCCGGTGCTGGCCATTGGGTTGGTGGGCATGACTCCTGTCTTCACTAAGACAGGAGTAATTTTTGGGTTATTGTGCATCAGGAAATGACACTAGGCTGGTTACTGGCATGATTTTTACCATTAACCAGCCTACTGTAATTTTCTGTCACACAACCTCCTTTTCCCATACCGCCACCACCACATGGCTAGCGTATTTTTTTTGGATGCTAGCCCAAGCTTAGCGCTGACTTGCGGCATTCCTTAAATATGGCACCCAGCTGGCGCTGTAGAATGGTGCAAGCCGGCGCTATTCTTTTTGATGCAAAAGTGCATTGGCGCAGTTTTGCGTCCAAAAGTATAAATATGCCCCAATGTTCTTATCTTGGTATAATGACGTAGATGACTCAGCCATTTTGGATGGGACTTGTTGACATAATTTCTTGTCTTGTCTTTTGCATCCATGCAGGTCAACACCCATCAAAAGAAAGGGAATTGGAGAGCCATCGCCAAGAATGTGCGGACCCTGGGGGTCCACAGCTGGCGGAACACCCACTGTCCCAAGAGGTGGGATGACCTGAGACACTGGACCGAAAGATCGCAGAGGCCCAGCTAGGGCTGTCCTTCCAACACGAGCAGGGTGCCCATTGGGCCATGATCCACCTAATGGCCTGTATTCTGGCAGTGGCCTTCCCGGAGCTGGATGGGGGTTTGAGGACAGCACAGCAGCCACAAGGGGGTGAGTACACATCAATTTCCTGCCTGTCCCATTGCCAGGTGATTGAGTGAGGTACTGACTGCTCCTCTTGACAATGAGGGATGAGCCATGTGTCAAACAGTAGATGGGAGATTGTTTGTGTTGACATGTTATGTGGATAAAACTGGTGTACCTTACCTGGTACCAAGGACAAATAAATGGGGGGAATCCTCGGACCATTTGCTCAGCAGGGAGCACAAATGGCTGTGTATAGTGATCATTCATTTACTGATTGTTGCCTAGTGGGTGTAATTTTTATCCAGCAGATCACGCTTCATAAATGGTACAGGCGAAAGGTAAGTAGGTTGTGGATCACTGTACTCTGCCATGTGTCTGGTATATATGTGTATGTAGACATCTGTCACCCAGTAGCTAGTTATCTTCAGTGTATGATCAGTGCTGGTGCCTCACTGCAGTCTGTGATGTATAGGTGTCCATCATACATATGACATGGCTTACATAGCTATTTGTTTGCAGCTGTAATAAATCCAGATGGCATGCATGGATATGTCATGGCATATGTATACACCACTTAGATTAGTAGATTGCTGGGGTCTTCTTAACATAATGGTATTGTGAGTCAGCCTGAGTTGTGGTTCAGGTGTTATCATAAACATGCAATGACCATATTCCTATTTGACCTTGCAGGATCAGCACAGTCAACAGGAGGAGATGGAGCCAAGCTAAGTGAGGATGCCTCTGGCCACGGGACCTCGGGTCAAGAGACAACTGACACGGAGGGACCCAGTGGCCAGGAGGGTGAGGGGAGTGTCACGGGGGAGACCGGGTCTGCTTCATCTTCATCCTTGGATTCCTCATCCAGTGGCCACTCCCTAGTGGTGGTGGACCTATTGGGGCATCCCCCAGCACCATCCTTGTCCGTCGCCCCGTTCTATTACCTCCCTCCCCGTTGCTCCCCACCCAGTTGGCGGTACCTGCTTACCCAAGAGGAGGGGCATCTCCTTCGCCACAGGCACCTCTGCCCCAGCCCCTGTTATCCCTGCTGCCATCAGTAAGGAGGCTATTGACCTCATGAGAACAATCTCTGTGGGTAAGTCAGCCATTGTGAATGCCATCCAGGGACTGGCAACACAACTGCAACAAACAAATGCGTTACTAGAAGGCATTCATGGTGCAATGATAGCCTACAGAGATCTTTTCAGGCTCTGGCCTCCACACAGATGGGAGCCAGTCAACCCCACCTTCCGTCCCCCCTCTGCCTTCCTCTTTCCAGTTCAAATTCCTCCTTCCCCTACCTACCCAAAGCACACAAACATAACCATAGACATCCACCTCAACAGACAAACGGAGTGGACACAAACACAAGCACCACAAGACTCACGGCATGAACACAAGCAACAGCCACCCATCGACACAACAAAGGTCACAACTTCACCCTAACATCCCCACCACATGGCATCAAACATACCTACTGAAATCACCACAACAGTCAGTGACACAACCCACACACCCATCCTACCTGCAGACACAAACCCAGACGGCCTGCAGACATCCACCACAAGCACCACACCTGCAGACACCACAACTACAGATACACAGACATCCACCACATCCAGCCAACATGCAGTTACTACCCCAACAGACACACACCCACAGCTGCATCCCCCCGGACCTACACTTCCAGTTCCCCCACGGCACACAAACGCCCACACTCACCCACACAACAGACACCCACGATACACAAGCATAGGTTGCATAAGCACACACCCATGACATCCACACCTACACTGCCTACTACCACTCCCTCAACCTCCAATTCCCACCCCCCTTCTGATGACCATTCCCATGTGTCCAAAAAACTGTTCCTGTGTGACCTAATCTTACCCCTGTTCTCCCCCCGTACTGCACCCAAAAGGACCCCACCCAGCTTCATGGCCGTCCCTTCTACCTCCAAGGCCTCCCCTGCCCCCCCTGCAAGCACCCATACCCCTCCCCCCACCAAGATGAAGCCCACCCCTCCCAAGAAGAAGCCCACCCCTCCTAAGAAGACCACCCCTCCTAAATCCAAAATCCCTTATGTGCCTGCCTGCCCCCTTGATGCTCCTTCCTGTGGAGGTTCCATGACAGTTGGGAGTCAAGTTTAGGCACAACAGAGTGTAATGTTTGGACTATTTTGGGCTGGCCAATGGCCTTTGGATTTTAAATTCTTTCAAAGTTAATAAACAGAAACAGTTGTGTTTTTTTTGGGTACACAGTTCTCCTTCAATTCCTTTAACACCATTACGTTGTTCCTGATTTATTTGTGTTTTGTGCCTGCAGTTTTGTGGTTTAAGCCTGCATGCTGCTCCAGAATGTGAGTTTGTGGGCAGTGCTGGTGTCCACCGAGAGAAGGGTATATGTTGTGTGTATGGTTATGCGTGTGTAAATGCAATGTTGGTGTCATAGCATTGTGTAGTATTTGGTATGATAAGTATTTATTTTTCTGTTGTGCAATGTGGGCATGTATGGTGTTCGACTTGTCCCCCTAAAATGACTTCTGTATGTATCTGTGTGTCATCTTGAGTTTTGTTTGTGCAGACATAAAGTGTGCTCAGTTGTGCTTGCTGTGTTTGAATATGCCTGTGCATGTGTCCTTTTAGGTGTGTGTTGCTTGCAGTTAGTTCCTGTCGGGGTATGTCCCATGCTGTAGGAGTTATATGTGCTTTGATGACTTGCCCTACCCCATTGTGCAGATGTGCAGTAGGTTTAGTATTATTGTCCCCGGGACCAATGTAGGGCCAATTCCTCTGCACATGTTGTTTGAGGGGCCTGTTCGAGGTGATGTATGTCCCAGTGCAGTTGGCTTCCCTGGGTGTCCCTGATGCCTCCCCCATTTGTGCAGGTATAGTTGTCATGTTTTCTATCCCTAGTTGTCTCTCTGTGTTTTGTGCATGACATTTTGTTGCCATTGTGCTGTGATGTGTGTGTCCATTGCAGGGTTGTGTCATGGTGGTGTTGTTTGTGTTCTATGCTACTTCAATACATATGTGTGTTGTATGTGTGGACAGTCCCTGGCAAGTGGTTTGACAATGTTGTGTAGCCTTCACTGTCCCTGTGCCTGAGCTGTATGGCTGTGTGTATTTGTATAGTGTTAAGGTGCAGTGTGAGTGTGTTGCCCAAAGGGGGCATATAGTGACTGTGTGCCTGTCTGTGTTGATGTATGTTTGTGGATGTGTGTGGGTTGAGACATGTACCTGCTGCCAGTGGTGTGCCCCCGTGATGTGTAAGCAGGTGCAACACGCTGTTTTTAAGGTTGATGATACAGGTAGGTGTGTGCACTTACAGTTGTTGGCATCCCCGGTGGCATGGAATCTGTTGTCTTTTGATGAGCAGGAGCAGTCACATGATGTTTGTGAAGAGCTCCATGGCGGAACCGGACATGCACGCCTGCAGGTGAGTGTCTCCCTTTATACTGTCCATTTCCACCTCCTGATACATGGTGGTTGGACCGCCACGTTCACATTAGTGGTGTACAACCTCGTAATGAATACAGCAGCAACACAGGCTCTGCAGGCCTATTTATGCTTCCTTGTGACAGTGGTGGTCTGTGCTACCTGGTAGTGCCGGCGGATCACTGGCAGTCTTTTGTTAGTATGACCATCAAATTGATGGTGATCGGACCGCCACCGCTGGCATGGCAGTCTGCGGACCGCCAAACTCGTTATCAGGCCTAAATTCTTCATGGAATTTCTAATGGCCTGACTCCATGGTCCACACATCTATGTCTGGATCTTTATTTTCCAGCCACCGAAATGCTGTTAATAGTAATACACTTCACTGTTTGGCAAAGCTATCTTCACCTTCCATCTTGTTTCATGATGCAGCCATGTACATCCAAAATGAATCCCACTGGCATCAGACTCAGGCCAACACATACACACAAAGACACATACACCCACACACACCCACACACATACACACCCTCTCTATCTCTCTCTCTCTCTGTCTCTCTCTCTCTCTCTCTCTCTCTCTCTTTCATACTACAGCCTAGGTCACATACTCCTTTTGCATACATGTCACTCTAAATACACACAGGATGTTACAGCAAGAATCATGGTTACACAAAACTGAAGACCTTTAGGCAAGATGGGCCTATAGGCCTCACTCTTTCACTGATATAGAAAAAAGTGTTGTCACCCTAAATATTTACTTAGCATAGTGTGCTGCCACAACCACTTTATGTTTAAGCCCAGATGAGAGAGGCAATTGTCTACTGAAAACTCAGATAGCACACTTAATTCACCACTCAAGGTCACAGAACAAATAATGGACCTCTCAAAGTCAGTGACAGGCCTAGACCTCTGCACCCATGTTAAATGAGTGTGATGCCAGGGCCAAAATAAAAGTTAGGATGCAAGGTTCACAAGCAGTCAGGCACTTAGGGTCTGATTACACCCCTATATGCCAATGCAGGAGACATTTACATCCCAAAAACCCTCAATACAAGTAAACTAAAGGCAATCAGACAGAGCAGTGTAGCAAATACTTGGATGATTTTCAGATTCAGACACAGCACACTGATTGCACACTTAGCCTTTCTTAATATGTACTAGAATCTTTGCATCATCTTTGCACCTTTGAAAATATGTACCATCTGCAGCAGTTATTTCTACAGTGGAGACCATATACATGTTGAATAACACGAGTGACAGGGCAGAACCGTGGGTGATCCTGAATGCCAGCCTTCGATGAGCAGACCTAGACAGGCCTACTTGAACAACTTGAAAGTGGGCATTCCATCTAGGACCCTGCCTCTTACATCCAGGTCATCATGGAAATGATTTCACAGCTGTCTATGGTCTACATTATCAAATGCCAGGGGCATATCTAATAAGATAAAAAATGCAGGTACCTCCTCATCACATAATATATAGAGTTGTTTCTTAGAAGCAAAGCCTGCTTTGTACTTCCCCTAACGTGTTAAAACCAAGGCTGAAAATCTGAAAGAAAAATATTATTCTCTACATGGTCCTGGATTCGAGGGGCTACACAAACTTGGGCCCATATTTATACTTTTTTAGCACCGCATTTGCGTCATTTTTTGATGCAAAAGTGGCACAAACTTGTAAAATACAATTGTAGTTTGTAAGTTTGCTCTGTTTTTGCGTCAAAAAGCGGCGCAAACATGGCGCAAAAAAAAGTATAAATATGGGCCTTGATTTCTTCACCTGAAAAGGTTGAGTAGGGCTGGGCATTTAGGTAATGGTCAGTGAGGGATTTTAATCTTGTTCAACAAGAAGATAGAGTTGCAAAAAAGGCATTATTCAGCCAAGAAGTATCAAATGCTATGAATTAGTATTCTTTTTAACTTAAGGTGCTGGGAAAATGTCATCTTTCCATCAGAAAGGATGCAATTAATCCACAATTCACTCTATAACCATATAAGGCAATACATCAAAACAATGAAGTTCTATTATTACAAGTATTGCTATTGATGGATAAAACACATAGGCCCACATTATGAACATGGTGGCAATCACCGGTCGGCCGGCGGTGGCGGTAACTACCACCAACAGGCTTGTGGTCCAGACCGCTAAATAATGAAGCACATGAGAAACAAGTAGCGGTCAATCCACACACTGCCATCATTGGAATGCCAACGAAGATGGAAGAGGCCACCCACAGAAAGGCCCCACCCGCCCAACAAATAATGAAGAACAAGACTGCCTTCCGTTCCGGAGCGGGAACCACCGCCACACAAAACGTGGTGGAAACAAACAAAATAAAAGGAAACACTCAGGGTAGGCACCCACAACACGCCAAAGTAGACATGGAGAGAGAGTTGCAAATAATGCCAGTGCTGCTCCTTGCAATATACCTCTATGACTGTGATCGCTGACGAAGATGACAACGGTAAGTACTGCAACCTAGTAAACATGGGAAGAAAGGGCACAGTTACACACCCACCCTACCACACCCACCCTGCAATGCACTCCCAACCCCTCCCACCATCTCAAGCCATACACACCAGAATAAGAGGTACTTACCCGACACAAGGCAACAAAGACCTGCACCAAAGTACACACGTGCACACCACACCCTTACAATGAAACGATGAACCACGTCTCCATATTGTGCCAACAGCACCACTGGGCACACAAACTTAAATAGAACATTAAAATAGTAAAGTCCAAATAAGGCCATTGGACAGTCCATGCAGAATACCCTGAAGGGCCCAAATGTGCCGGACTTGACTCCCACATGTGCACAGGGTACTCCACTGTAAAGGGACATCAAAGGGGCAGCCAGGCACCTCAGGGAACAGGGGCAGGGGGTGGTGGGTTTGGGATGTATGCCTGGAAGGGGGGGGGGGCTTGGGTTTACGTGTAGGAGGTGGAGGAGGATTTGGCTTGGCCTTGTAATGTGGGGGAGTGGGCTTGGACCGGTGGGTGGCAGAGGGACTCGGGGCAACACAGGGCTTTTTCCTCTCTGGTGAATGGGCACAGGAATGGGAAGGGAGGACTGATGTGGACTTGGACAAGGAAGGAGTGGACAGGGCAAGAAGATGGGCATGTTTAGGGATGAGACAGGGTGGGCCAGGGGGTTCAAACAGGTCAACGCAGGACAGGAAAAGTTTCTTAGGGGCAGTTGGGGTGGATATGAAGGAAGGTGTGGGACTGGAGGTAGAGGGTGTGCTTGTACCAGGTGTAGGTGTGCTGGATGTGGATGCAGTGGCCCGTACAGTATGCTGATGTGTGGTGGATGTGTGTTGAGTGGGTGTCTGGGAACGTTTGAGTGTCTTGGGAAGAGGGGGGGGGTGGACACAATGGGACAAGACAGGCTGCCAGTATAAGTGGATGTTATCTGGGTGTCCGGAGGTCTGGTGAGTGTGTTCCATGTGTCAGTCAATGTAGTTGTGGTGAGTGCAGGTGTGGTGTCTTGGGTGGATGACTGGATGTCCGATGTCGTGGTGACTGCAAGAATGGGGCAAGCAGCAGTGACTGAGGGTGCAGTGCTTGCGGGTGTGCATGGTGAGGTGACAGACAGGTGGTAGAGGTGGACACACTGGGGGAAGTGGATGTTGTTGTGTGTGCCTTTGTATGTTAAGTGTGTATATGCCTGTGGTGGGAAGTGTGGTGCTTGTGTTTATCTGTGTGCTTCTTGTGTGTTGAGGTGTTTGCATGGCTGTCTATATGTGTGCTTGGGATGGGTGAAGGGGGTGGGGTGCTGGAAGGCATAGAGGTGCTAGGAGGGAGGACGGAAAGACCAAGGACGCTGGCTGCTGTCAAAGAGGAGGCCAGAGCCTGAAAAGATCTCTGTAGGCCAGACATGGCATTGTGAATGCCTTCCAGGTATGCATTGCATTGCTGCATCTGGGATGCTAGCCCCTGGATGGCATTCACAATGGTTGTCTGCCCTACAGAGATGGTCCTCAGGAAGACAATAGCCTCCTCCGTGAGGGCAGCAGGGCTGACTGGGGCAGGGGATGAGGTGCCTGGGGCGATGGAGACACCCACCCTTCTGGGTGAGTGGGCATGGGCAACTGAGTGGGGAGCAACTGGGAGGGCAGAGATGGCATGGGGGTAGTGGAAGATGATAAAGAATGGGTGGGCCCACTAGGGTCCGCCACCACCAGAGAGCTCCCATCAGAGGAGGTATCAGAGTCACTACCACCAGTGGTAGTTGCCTCCCCTGTGGTACTCCCCTCGCCCTCCAACCCACTGTTCCCCTTGGGCTCCACCGACTCTGCCTCCTTGGAATCGTGGGCCGCTGCATCCCCACTCGCCGGTGCCACTGCTACCTCGCTGATGTACACTAAGAACACAAGAGCACAGGAGTGGGGAGACAAAAAATGAGAGAAATCTATAAATACCTGTAGGAATGTACATGCTTAGTGCACACACAACCACATCCAGCTTACACACCTAAACACAGCACCTACAACAATAGTCATGACTTTGCCCCTAGCTAGTGGCCACTACCACAGAATACAACTCATTTCCCACATGAAACACGGACCTAATGAACTGTGTGAATTACACACATGGGGGACCATGGCCAGCCAATGCACCCACTAGTCCATGGGCCCACAAAGAATTCTACAGTTCGGGAAGATCAACCCCCATGGGCCTATTTGGACCGCTGACACCTGCCCCACACCATTTCCGTGCCTATGGGGGGGCAGGACTGCAGGAACACACCTGTCAGAATGCCTGGCACTAGACAGCATACATACCACAGCACCCAAACACATCCATCAAAGTAGCACTAAACAGTGTGGGTACTCACCCCCTTGTGGCTGCTGTGCTGCCTTCAAGCTCTCATCCAAATCTGGATATGCCACCACCAGAATGCGGCCTATTAGGGGGGTCACGGTCCGATGGGCACCCCTTCCTCGTTGGGAGGCCTTCCCCAGCTGGGCCTCACAGGTCTTCATGGCCCAGTGCTGCAGGTCCTCCCACTGCTTCCTGCGGTGGGTGCTCAACCGGTTGTAGACACCCAGGGTCCGCACCTCCTTGGCGATGGCTTGCCAGAGTCCCCTCTTCTGATGGATGCTGACCTGTATGGGACACACAGAGAAGAAAAACCGACGTCAGGATATGCCCATCTGATACAGCTGACATGTCGTCCCCTATGGAACGGATACTTCACAGGATCATTTTACCAACTCACTAACAGTACATGCCACAAAATCTACATCTGTACAGTTACAAATCGAGCACAACCGCCAACTCACCTGCTCCTCTGGTCACCCATAAAACTTGGCATACAAGGGTAGGACCCCGTCCACCAGCTTCTCGAGCTCCTCAGTGGTGAAGGCCAGGGCCATTCCCCTATGACTCGTGCCATTGGAGTAACCAGAGTCAGGACACAGAAGCACACTGAGTGGAGTACTTGCGTGCTCGGGAATCGGGAGTCAAGTGAAATTGGGGTGACAACATGGTGTACGTTCTGACGGCGGCGATCATGATAAGCCCAGTTTCCCCATTGACAACCATGTAAACCAATGAATGGGTGAACGACGGTGAACAATGCTTTCCACCAGTGGAATTATGTCCCTTTCACTCCTTCATATCTCAATGGTAGGAGGCTGCCATTTTTCTAGCAACACGTACATATTTCCTGGTCAGGGGCCCCATTCAGGGCCTACAAATCCCAGCCCTTAGTCGCCTGCCCACATGAGTGTCCCCTGCACAGGTCTGGCAGTCCCACTTCCACTGGGGCCATCATCATCCTGCCTGTTGGTTGGTGGAGATGCTGGCTTCTGTACATGTGGTCTGCCAGTCTGTGGCCTGGATACACTGGTGTGGAGTCGTTTGGCCAGAGCTTATTTTGGTAGCTGGGTGGTAGGGGTCAGTGGTATCCTGGGTCGGGCTGCTGGAGGTGACAGTCCAGGACTGCGTGACGGGCCAGGGTATTCCTCACTGTCCATACATCCCTCTCCAGTCTCCTAGGTGGGGCCTCTGTCTTCGTGTGGTGTGCTGGCACTCCTTGGCCTTTCCATCCGGGTGGCATGGGAGGTGGTGCCTGTGGGAGGGAGTGGACATGTATGATACATGTATAAAATCAATAAGTATGCACAGCCCTGCCCTAATTTATGAAGTTTATTCCCCTGTCGGGCTAAGCAGGGGCCTTTTGTGGGGTTACCCTTTCATTTTGCATGGGATGTGGAGGTGCATTGTGGGTGCAGTAGTGCCATTGTGAATCCTTGCAGGGGTAGGGGACTGTGCACAGGGTGTGCGAAAGTAGCCTCTTTTCAGCCTTGTTACCCCCACTTTTGGCCTGTTTGTGAGTATATGTCAGGGTGTTTTCACTGTCTCACTGGGATCCTGCTAGCCAGGGCTCAGTGCTCATAGTGAAAACCCTATATTGTCAGTATGTTTGTTATGTGTCACTGGGACCCTGCTAGCCAGGACCCCAGTGCTCATACGTTTGTGGCCTGTATGTGTTCCCTGTGTGATGCCTAACTGTCTCACTGAGGCTCTGCTAACCAGAACCTCAGTGGTTATGCTCTCTCTGCTTTACAAATTTGTCACTAACAGGCTAGTGACTAAATTCACCAATTCACATTGGCATACTGGTACACCCATATAATTCCCTAGTATATGGTACTGAGGTACCCAGGGTATTGGGGTTCCAGGAGATCCCTATGGGCTGCAGCATTTATTTTGCCACCCATAGAGAGCTCTGACAATTCTTACACAGGCATGCCAGTGCAGCCTGCGTGAAATTACATCCACTTTATTTCACAGCCATTTACCACTGCACGTAAGTAACTAATAAGTCACCTATATGACTAACCTTCACCTGGTGAAGGTTGGGTGCAAGGTTACTTAGTGTGTGGGCACCCTGGCACTAGCCAAGGTGCCCCCACATCGTTCAGGGCAAATTCCCCAGACTTTGTGAGTGCGGGGACACCATTATACACGTGCACTATACATAGGTCACTATCTATCTATAGCGTCACAATGGTAACTCCGAACATGGCCATGTAACATTTCTGGAATTGTCACCCCAATACCATTCTGGTATTGGGGGGATAATTCCATGATCCCCCGGGTCTCTAGCACAAATCCCGGGTACTGCCAAACTGCCTTTTCAGGGTTTGCACTGCAGCTGCTGCTGCTGCCAACCCCTCAGACAGATTTCTGCTCCCCTGGGGTCCAGGCAGCCCTGGCCCAGGAAGGCAGAACAAAGGATTTCCTCTGAGAGAGGGTGTTACACTCTCTCCCTTTGGAAATAGGTGTGATGGGCTGGGGAGGAGTAGCCTCCCCCAGACTCTGGAAATGCTTTGATGGGCACAGATGGTGCCCATCTCTGCATAAGCCAGTCTACACCGGTTCAGTAATCCCCCAGCCTGCTCTGGCACAAAACTGGACAGAGGAAAGGGGAGTGACCACTCCCCTGACCTGCACCTCCCAGGGGAGGTGCCCAGAGCTCCTCCAGTGTGTCCCAGACCTCTGCCATCTTGGAAACAGAGGTGTTGGGGGCACACTGGATTGCTCTGAGTGGCCAGTGCCAGAAGGTGACGTCAGAGGCTCCTTCTGATAGGCTCTTACCTCTCTTGGTAGCCAATCCTCCTTCCTAGGTAGCCAAACCTCCTTTTCTGGTGATTTACGGTCTCTGCTTTGGGGATTTCACTAGATAACGAATGCAAGAGCTCATCAGAGTTCCTCTGCATCTCCCTCTTCACCTTCTGCCAAAGGATCGACCGCTGACTGCTCAGGACGCCTGCAAAACCGCAACAAAGTAGCAAGACGACTACTAGCAACCTTGTATCGCTTTATCCTGCCAGCTTTCTCGACTGTTTCCAGGTGGTGCATGCTCTGGGGGTAGCCTGCCTCCTCTCTGCACCAGGAGCTCTGAAGAAATCTCCTGTGGGTCGACGGAATCTTCCCCCTGCAACCGCAGGCACCAAAAGACAGCATCACTGGTCCTCTGGGTCCCCTCTCAGCACGACGAGCGTGGTCCCTGGAACTCAGCAAATCTATCCAAGTGACTCCCACAGTCCAGTGACTCTTAAGTCCAAGTTTGGTGGAGGTAAGTCCTTGCCTCCCCACGCTAGACTGCATTGCTGGGTACCGCATGATTTGCAGCTGCTCCAGCTCCTGTGCACTCTTCCAGGATTTCCTTTGTGCACAGCCAAGCCTGGGTCCCCGACACTCCTTCCTGCAGTGCACAACCTTCTGGGTTGTCCTCCGGCGTTGTGAGACTCCCTTTTGTGACTTCGGGTGGACTCTGGTTCACTTTTCTTCTAAGTGCCTGTTCAGGTACTTCTGCGGGTGCTGCCTGCTTCTGTGAGGGCTCCCTACGTTGCTGGGCGCCCCCTCTGTCTACTCCTCCAAGTGGCGACATCCTGTTCCTTCCTGGGCCACAGCAGCACCCAAAACCCTCTACCATGACCCTTGCAGCTAGCAAGGCTTGTTTGCAGTCTTTCTGCGTGGGAACACCTCTGCAAGCTTCATCGCGGCGTGGGACATCCATTCTCGAAAGGAGAAGCTCCTAGTCCTCTTCTTTCTTGCAGCACTCCAAGCTTCTTCCAACCGGTGGCAGCTTCCTTGCACCCTCAGCTGGCATTTCCTGGGCTCCTGCCCACTCTCGACACTGTCGTGACTATTGGACTTGGTCCCCTTGTCTTACAGGTACTCCACTGTTGTTGCATTGCTGGTGTTTGTTCTTCCTGCAGAATCCCCGTATCACGACTTCTGTGCTCTCTGGGGGTAGTAGGTGCACTTTACACCTACCTTTCAGGGTCCTGGGGTGGGCTATTTTTCTAACCCTCAAGGTTTTCTTACAGCCCCAGCAACCCTCTACAAGCTCACATAGGTTTGGGGTCCATTCGTGGTTAGCATTCCACTTTTGGAGTATATGGTTTGTGTTGCCCCATACCTATGTGCTCCTATTGCAATCTATTGTAATTTTACACTGCTTGCATTACTTTTCTTGCTATTACCTGCATAATTTTGGTTTGTGTACATATATCTTGTGTATATAACTTATCCTCATACTGAGGGTATGCACTGAGATACTTTTGGGATATTGTCATAAAAATAAAGTACCTTTATTTTTAGTACTTCTGTGTATTGTTTTTTCTTATGATATTGTGCATATGACACCAGTGGTATAGTAGGAGTTTTATATGTCTCCTAGTTCAGCCTAAGCTGCTTTGCCATAGCTGCCTTCTATCAGCCTAAGCTGCTAGAAACACCTCTCTACACTAATAAGGGATAACTGGACCTGGCACAAGGTGTAAGTACCTCTGGTACCCACTACAAGCCAGGCCAGCCTCCTACATTGGTTGTGCAGCGGTGGGATAAGTACGTGGAAGTACTTACCACTTTGTCATTATGTACTTTTCATAAGAGAATAATATACAAAACAAGTTCAGTGTATGTACACCTAACCAAACAGTTTTGCTTTTCTCCTCTTAAACTTTTTACTAAGTGCTGAAAAGTATTCTACAACTTCTAAAAGTTTCTAAAAAGTTAGAAAAAGTTTTTTTCTCTGTTCTCTAAAAAGTTCTGAAACTTTTTCTTCCTTCTCACTATTTCTAAACCTTTTACTATCATGTCTGATGTAGAGTCTGCTCTTAAAATGGTCAATACTACTTATGACAATTTGAATTACAAAAGCCTAAGGAGTCTCTGCTTAGAGAGAGGTTTAGTGATAGGAAAGAACCCTACAAAAGAATTTCTATATAACATGCTTATTGTGAATGATGAGTCCCAAGCAGGCACTTCAAATGAGAGGTTAATAGAAGGCTCCCATTCTGACTCAGGGGATCTCCTTGAGGGAGGTGGGGAAGGTTCTGTTCCAAATCTGAACCTTAGCAGGACACCTAGTAATGTTGGTAGTAATGGAGGTTCCCATCATAGTAGGGAAGTCTTTATTCCTAGAGGCCAAGTTGCTAGGGTTCAGTCAGTTAGGGACAGATCTCCCTCTGTTGTTTCCAATTTATCTTCTGTGTCCAAGCATTGCCAACCCACCCACCCTGAAGACAATATGTTAGAAAGGGAACTCAAAAAGTTGAGAGTTGAAGAGACCAGACTGAAGCTTAAACAGCAACAGCTGGCCTTAGATAGGGAATCCTTAGACCTGGAGAAGGAGAGACAGAGATTGGGGTTTGGACCCCATGGTGGCAGCAACAGCAGTATTCCTGATAGTAATCCTGTTAGAGATCATGATTCCAGGAATCTGCACAAGGAGGGGGATGACATCAATAAGTGGTTTGCTGCACTTGAGAGGGCCTGTATGGTACAGGGGGTCCCTCAAAGGCAGTGGGCTGCTATATTGTGGCTATCTTTCACTGGAAAGGGTAGGAATAGGCTCCTTACTGTTAGAGAAAGTGATGCTAACAGTTTTGCAGTTTTGAAGGATGCACTCTTGGATGGATTTGGCTGAACCACTGAACAATACAGGATTAAGTTCAGAGACACCAGAAAAGAGTCCTCACAAGACTGGATAGACTTTGTTGACTGTTCAGTGAAGGCCTTGGATGGGTGGTTACATGGCAGTAAAGTATCTGACTATGAAAGCCTGTATAATCTTATTCTGAGAGAGCATATTCTGAATAACTGTGTGTCTGACTTGTTACACCAATATCTAGTGGACTCAGATCTGACCTCTCCCCAAGAATTGGGAAAGAAGGCAGACAAATGGGTCAGAACAAGAGTGAACAGAAAAGTTCATACAGGGGGTAACAAGGATGGCAAGAAGAAAGATGGTGAGAAATCTCTGGATAAGCATGGGGATAAGGGTAAAACCTAAGATCCTTCTTCAAATCCTAAACACTCTTCAGGGGGTGGGAATAAATCAAATTCTTCCTCTTCTTCACAACATACACACATTAAAAAGCCTTGGTGCTATGTGTGTAAAAATAAAGGCCATTGGCAAGTGGATAAGTCCTGTCCAGGTAAACCCCCTGAGCCAACCACCACTAATACATCAAACTCTAGTGCCCCTAGCAGTAGTGGTAATAGTGGTGGGACTGCTGGCAACAGTCAAAGTAAGGGTGTAGTTGGGTTCACTTATGGGTCCATCATAGAAACTGGGGTAGTCAGTCCCAAGACAGTTTCTGTCACACCTGGTGGCATTAGCCTTGCCACACTGGCTGCTTGTCCCCTTACAATGGATAAGTACAGGCAGACAGTTTCAATAAATGGTGTTGAGGCCCAGGCCTACAGGGACACAGGTGCCAGTATCACTTTGGTGACTGAAAATCTAGTGCCTCCTGAACAACACATTATTGGACAACAGTACAAGATTATTGATTTCCATAACTCCACTAAGTTTCTTCCCTTAGCTATAGTTCAGCTTAGTTGGGGTGGAGTTACTGGCCCTAAGCAGGTGGTAGTGTCACCTAGCTTACCTGTAGACTGTCTCTTAGGTAATGACCTAGAGACCTCAGGTTGGGCTGATGTAGAGTTTTATACCCATGCAGCCATGCTGGGTATCCCTGAGGAATTGCTTCCTCTCATTTCTACTAAAAAGAAAAAGCAAAGGAGAGGAACAGGCCTGAAAACTCAGGATCCTTCTCCAACAACAGGTAAAAAGGGCATCACTGTATCCCCTACCCACCCTGCCATTCAGGATACCATTCCTGTGGTAGGAGAAACCTCTCCTGGGGTGGCACCTGTACCAAGGGAACCATCAGCTGGCACAGCTGTACTCCCTGAGGTGGAAGTACATCTCTGTGGGATAACTAATATTGGTGAGAAAAAGTCCACCATTGTAGTTAACATGGAGCATCCCTCCAACCCTCCCAGAGAAACTTTAGTGCAGCAACCCTGCACTGCCTCAAAACACTTAGGACAGCAGCCCTGCCCTAGTGTGGAGCTCATAGGACAGCATCCCTGCCCTGCTCCAAAACAAGAGAAACAGTATCCCTGTTCTCTCTTGCAGCCATATGGACAACGTTTTTGCCCAGCTATGGCTTTACTGAGACAGCATCCCTGTCTGCCATTCTCATCACTAGATATAGGTCCAGTGGACAATTCCCACTGTTCTAAACTAAAACTTACTGATAGGAACTCTGAGAATATATCTTCACATTGTTGGCTAGCTAAAAAACTTCAAACAGGGTGGTTTACATCCCCACAGGGAAGTAACCATATAGTGGATGATAAAGGGCCATCTCCACTTATCCCCACTTAGACAATAAAGACTCAACTGGCCAAGGTTAGCCTTATTGTCCTTCGTTTGGGGGGGTGGGGTTGTGTGAGAAAGTAGCCTCTTTCTAGCCTTGTTACCCCCACTTTTGGCCTGTTTGTGAGTATATGTCAGGGTGTCTCACTGGGATCCTGCTAGCCATTGCTCAGTGCTCATTGTGAAAACCCTATGTTGTCAGTATGTTTGTTATGTGTCACTGGGACCCTACTAGCCAGGACACAGTGCTCATAAGTTTGTGGCCTATATGTGTTCCCTGTGTGATGCCTCGCTGTCTCACTGAGGCTCTGCAAACCAGAACCTCAGTGGTTATGCTCTCTCTGCTTTACAAATTTGTCACTAACAGGCTAGTGACTAAATTCACCAATACACATTGGCATACTGGTACACCCATATAATTCCCTAGTATATGGTACTGAGGTACCCAGGGTAATGGGGTTCCAGGAGATCCCTATGGGCTGCAGCATTTCTTTTGCCACCCATAGGGAGCTCTGACAATTCTTACACAGGCCTGCCAGTGCAACCTGCGTGAAATAACGTCCACGTTATTTCACAGCCAGTTACCACTGCACTTAAGTAACTTATAAGTCACCTATATGTCTAACCTTCACCTGGTGAAGGTTGGGTGCAAAGTTACTTAGTGTGTGAGCACCCTGGCACTAGACAAGGTGCCCCCACATCGTTCAGGGCAAATTCCCCGGACTTTGTGAGTGCGGGGACACCATTACGCGTGCACTATACATAGGTCACTACCTATGTATAGCGTCACAATGGTAACTCCGAACATGGCCATGTAACATGTCTAAGATCATGGAATTGTCACCCCAATACCATTCTGGTATTGGGGGGACAATTCTATGATCCCCCGGGTCTCTAGCACAGAACCCGGGTACTGCCAAACTGCCTTTTCAGGGTTTGCACTGCAGCTGCTGGTGCTACCAACCCCTCAGACAGGTTTCTGCCCCCCTGGGGTCCAGGCAGCCCTGGCCCAGGAAGGCAGAACAAAGGATTTCCTCTGAGAGAGGGTGTTACACCCTCTCCCTTTGGAAATAGGTGTGATGGGCTGTGGAGGAGTAGCCTCCCCAGCTTCTGGAAGTGCTTAGATGGGCACAGATGGTGCCCATCTCTTCATAAGCCAGTCTACACCGGTTCAGGGATCCACCAGCCCTGCTCTGTCGCGGAACTGAACAAAGGAAAGGGGAGTGACCACTCCCCTGACCTGCAACTCCCAGGGGAGGTGCCCAGAGCTCCTCCAGTGTGTCCCAGACCTCTGCGATCTTGGAAACAGAGGTGTTGGGGGCACACTGGACTGCTCTAAGTGGCCAGTGCCAGCAGGTGACGTCAGAGGCTCCTTCTGATAGGCTCTTACCTCTCTTGGTAGCCAATCCTCCTTCCTAGGTAGCCAAACCTCCTTTTCTGGTTATTTAGGGTCTCTGCTTTGGGGATTTCACTAGATAACGAATGCAAGAGCTCATCAGAGTTCCTCTGCATCTCCCTCTTCACCTTCTGCCAAAGGATCGACTGCTGACTGCTCAGGACGCCTGCAAAACCGCAACAAAGTAGCAAGACGACTACTAGCAACCTTGTATCGCTTTATCCTGCCAGCTTTCTCGACTGTTTCCAGGTGGTGCATGCTCTGGGGGTAGCCTGCCTCCTCGCTGCACCAGGAGCTCTGAAGAAATCTCCTGTGGGTCGACGGAATCTTCCCCCTGCAACCGCAGGTACCAAAAGACTGCATCACTGGTCCTCTGGGTCCCATTTCAGCACAACGAGCGTGGTCCCTGGAACTCAGCAACTCTGTCCAAGTGACTCCCACAGTCCAGTGACTCTTAAGTCCAAGTTTGGTGGAGGTAAGTCCTTGCCTCCCCACGCTAGACTGCATTGCTGGGTACCGCGTGATTTGCAGCTGCTCCAGCTCCTGTGCACTCTTCCAGGATTTCCTTTGTGCGCAGCCAAGACTGGTTCCCCGACACTCTTTCCTGCAGTGCACAACCTTCTGAGTTGTCCTCCAGCGTTGTGGGACTCCCTTTTGTGACTTCGGGTGGACTCCGGTTCACTTTTCTTCTAATTGCCTGTTCAGGTACTTCTGCGGGTGCTGCCTGCTTCTGTGAGGGCTCCCTACGTTGCTGGGTGCCCCCTCTGCCTCCTCCTCCAAGTGGCGACATCCTGGTCCCTCCTGGGACACAGCAGCACCCAGAAATCTCTACCACGTCCCTTGCAGCTAGCAAGGCTTGTTTGCAGTCTCTCTGCGTGGGAACACCTCTGCAAGCTTCATCGCGACGTGGGACATCCATTCTCCAAAGGAGAAGCTCCTAGTCATCTTCTTTCTTGCAGAACTCCAAGCTTCTTCCAACCGGTGGCAGCTTCCTTGCACCCTTAGCTGGCATTTCCTGGGCTCCTGCCCACTCTCGACACTGTCGTGACTATTGGACTTGGTCCCCTTGTCTTACAGGTACTCCACTGTTGTTGCATTGCTGGTGTTTGTTCTTCCTGCAGAATCCCCGTATCACGACTTCTGTGCACTCTGGGGGTAGTAGGTGCACTTTACACCTACCTTTCAGGGTCCTGGGGTGGGCTATTTTTCTAACCCTCACTGTTTTCTTACAGCCCCAGCAACCCTCTTCAAGCTCACATAGGTTTGGGGTCCATTTGTGGTTAGCATTCCACTTTTGGAGTATATGGTTTGTGTTGCCCCATACCTATGTGCTCCTATTGCAATCTATTGTAATTTTACACTGCTTGCATTACTTTTCTTGCTATTACCTGCATAATTTTGGTTTGTGTACATATATCTTGTGTATGTAACTTATCCTCATACTGAGGGTACTCACTGAGATACTTTTGGCATATTGTCATAAAAATAAAGTACCTTTATTTTTAGTACTTCTGTGTATTGTGTTTTCTTATGATATTGTGCATATGAGACCAGTGGTATAGTAGGAGCTTTATATGTCTCCTAGTTCAGCCTAAGCTGCTTTGCCATAGCTACCTTCTATCAGCCTAAGCTGCTAGAAACACCTCTTCTACACTAATAAGGGATAACTTGACCTGGCACAAGGTGTAAGTACCTCTGGTACCCACTACAAGCCAGGCCAGCCTCCTACATTGGTTGTGCAGCGGTGGGATAAGTACGTGGAAGTACTTACCACTTTGTCATTGTGTACTTTTCATAAGAGAATAATATACAAAACAAGTTCAGTGTATGTACACCTAACCAAAAAATGTGCTTTTTTCCTCTTAAACTTTTTACTAAGTTCTGAAAAGTATTCTAAAACTTCTAAAAGTTTCTAAAAAGTTAGAAAAAGTTTTTTTCTCTGTTCTTTAAAAAGTTCTGAAACTTTTTCTTCCTTCTCACTATTTCTAAACCTTTTACTATCATGTCTGACGTAGAGTCTGCTCTTAAAATGGTCAATACTACTTATGACATGTTGAATTACAAAAGCCTAAGGAGTCTCTGCTTAGATAGAGGTTTAGTGATAGGAAAGAACCCTACAAAAGAATTTCTATATAACATGCTTATTGTGAATGATGAGTCCCAAGCAGGCACTTCAAATGAGAGGTTAATAGAAGGCTCCCATTCTGACTCAGGGGATCTCCTTGACGGAGGTGGGGAGGGTTCTGTTCCAAATCTGCCCCTTAGCAGGACACCTAGTAATGTTGGTAGTAATGGAGGTTCCCATCATAGTAGGGAAGTCTTTATTCCTAGAGGCCAAGTTGCTAGGGTTCAGTCAGTTAGGGACAGATCTCCCTCTGTTGTTTCCAATTTATCTTCTGTGTCCAAGCATTGCCAACCCACCCACCCTGAAGACAATATGTTAGAAAGGGAACTCAAAAAGTTGAGAGTTGAAGAGACCAGACTGAAGCTTAAACAGCAACAGCTGGCCTTAGATAGGGAATCCTTAGACCTGGAGAAGGAGAGACAGAGATTGGGGTTTGGACCCCATGGTGGCAGCAACAGCAGTATTCCTGATAGTAATCCTGTTAGAGATCATGATTCCAGTAATCTGCACAAGGAGGGGGATGACATAAATAAGTGGTTTGCTGCACTTGAGAGGGCCTGTATGGTACAGGGGGTCCCTCAAAGGCAGTGGGCTGTTATATTGTGGCTATCTTTCACTGGAAAGGGTAGGGATAGGCTCCTTACTGTTAGAGAAAGTGATGCTAACAGTTTTGCAGTTTTGAAGGATGCACTCTTGGATGGATTTGGCTGAACCACTGAACAATACAGGATTAAGTTCAGAGACACCAGAAAAGAGTCCTCACAAGACTGGATAGACTTTGTTGACTATTCAGTGAAGGCCTTGGAGGGGTGGTTACATGGCAGTAAAGTATCTGACTGTGAAAGCCTGTATAATCTTATTCTGAGAGAGCATATTCTGAATAACTGTGTGTCTGACTTGTTACACCAATATCTAGTGGACTCAGATCTGACCTCTCCCCAAGAATTGGGAAAGAAGGCAGACAAATGGGTCAGAACAAGAGTGAACAGAAAAGTTCATACAGGGGGTAACAAGGATGGCAAGAAGAAAGATGGTGAGAAATCTCTGGATAAGCATGGGGATAAGGGTAAAACCAAAGATCCTTCTTCAAATCCTAAACACTCTTCAGGGGGTGGGAATAAATCAAATTATTCCTCTTCTTCACAACATACACACATTAAAAAGCCTTGGTGCTATGTGTGTAAAAATAAAGGCCATTGGCAAGGGGATAAGTCCTGTCCAGGTAAACCCCCTGAGCCAACCACCACTAATACATCAAACTCTAGTGCCCCTAGCAGTAGTGGTAATAGTGGTGGGACTGCTGGCAACAGTCAAAGTAAGGGTGTAGTTGGGTTCACTTATGGTCCATCATAGAAACTGGGGTAGTCAGTCCCAAGACAGTTTCTATCACACCTGGTGGCATTAGCCTTGCCACACTGGCTGCTTGTCCCCTTACAATGGATAAGTACAGGCAGACAGTTTCAATAAATGGTGTTGAGGCCTAGGCCTACAGGGACACAGGTGCCAGTATCACTTTGGTGACTGAAAATCTAGTGCCTCCTGAACAACACATTATTGGACAACAGTACAAGATTATTGATGTCCATAACTCCACTAAGTTTCTTCCCTTAGCTATAGTTCAGCTTAGTTGGGGTGGAGTTACTGGCCAAAGCAGGTGGTAGTGTCACCTAGCTTACCTGTAGACTGTCTCTTAGGTAATGACCTAGAAACCTCAGGTTGGGCTGAGGTAGAGTTTTATACCCATGCAGCCATGCTGGGTATCCCTGAGGAATTGCTTCCTCTCATTTCTACTGAAATGAAAAAGCAAAGGAGAGGAACAGGCCTGAAAACTCAGGATCCTTCTCCAACAACAGGTAAAAAGGGCATCACAGTATCCCCTACCCACCCTGCCATTCAGGATACCATTCCTGTGGTAGGAGAAACCTCTCCTGGGGTGGCACCTGTACCAAGGGAACCATCAGCTGGCACAGCTGGACTCCCTGAGGTGGAAGTACCTCTCTGTGGGATAACTAATATTGGTGAGAAAAAGTCCACCATTGTAGTTAACATGGAGCATCCCTCCAGCCCTCCCAGAGAAACTTTAGTGCAGCAACCCTGCACTGCCTCAAAACACTTAGGAAAGCAGCCCTGCCCTAGTGTGGAGTTCATAGGACAGCATCCCTGCCCTCCTCCAAAGCAAGAGAAACAACATCCCTGTTCTCTCTTGCAGCCATATGGACAACGTTTTTGCCCAGCTATGGCTTTACTGAGACAGCATCCCTGTCTGACATTCTCATCACTAGAAATAGGTCCAGTGGACAATTCCCACTGTTCTAAACTAAAACTTACTGATAGGAACTCTGAGAATATATCTTCACATTGTTGGCTAGCTAAAAAACTTCAAACAGGGTGGTTTACATCCCCACAGGGAAGTAACCATATAGTGGATGATAAAGGGAGCAACCAGTCTATGGCAGAGCTACTCTCCACTTATCACCACTTAGACAATAAAGACTCAACTGGCCAAGGTTAGCCTTATTGTCCTTCGTTTGGGGGGGTGGGGGGGTTGTGTGAGAAAGTAGCCTCTTTCTAGCTTTGTTACCCCCACTTTTGGCCTGTTTGTGAGTATATGTCAGGGTGTTTTCACTGTCTCACTGGGATCCTGCTAGCCATTGCTCAGTGCTCATAGTGAAAACCCTATGTTGTCAGTATGTTTGTTATGTGTCACTGGGACCCTGCTAGCCAGGACACAGTGCTCATAAGTTTGTGGCCTATAAGTGTTCCCTGGGTGATGCCTAACTGTATCACTGAGGCTCTGATAACCAGAACCTCACTGGTTATGCTCTCTCTGCTTTACAAATTTGTCACTAACAGGCTAGTGACTAATATCACCAATTCACATTGGCATACTGGTACACCCATATAATTCCCTAGTATATGGTACTGAGGTACCCAGGGTATTGGGGTTCCAGGAGATCCCTATGGGCTGCAGCATTTCTTTTGCCACCCATAGGGAGCCCTGACAATTCTTACACAGGCCTGCCAGTGCAACCTGCGTGAAATAACGTCCACGTTATTTCACAGCCATTTACCACTGCACTTAAGTAACTTATAAGTCACCTATATGTCTAACCTTCACCTGGTGAAGGTTGGGTGCAAAGTTACTTAGTGTGTGAGCACCCTGGCACTAGCCAAGGTGCCCCCACATCGTTCAGGGCAAATTCCCCGGACTTTGTGAGTGCGGGGACACCATTACACGCGTGCACTATACATAGGTCACTACCTATGTATAGCATCACAATGGTAACTCCGAACATGGCCATGTAACATGTCTAAGATCATGGAATTGTCACCCCAATACCATTCTGTTATTGGGGGGACAATTCCATGATCCTCCGGGTCTCTAGCACAGAACCCGGGTACTGCCAAACTGCCTTTTCAGGGTTTGCACTGCAGCTGCTGCTGCTGCCAACCCCTCAGACAGGTTTCTGCCCCCCTGGGGTCCAGGCAGCCCTGGCCCAGGAAGGCAGAACAAAGGATTTCCTCTGAGAGAGGGTGTTACACCCTCTCCCTTTGGAAATAGGTGTGATGGGCTGGGGAGGAGTAGCCTCCCCCAGGTTCTAGAAATGCTTTGATGGGCACAGATGGTGCCCATCTCTGCATAAACCAGTCTACACCGGTTCAGGGATCCCCCAGCCCTGCTCTGGCGCGAAACTGAACAAAGGAAAGGGGAGTGACCACTCCCTTGACCTGCACCTCCCATGGGACGTGCCCAGAGCTCCACCAGTGTGTCCCAGACCTCTGCCATCTTGGAAACAGAGGTGTTGGGGGCACACTGGACTGCTCTAAGTGGCCAGCAGGTGACGTCAGAGGCTCCTTCTGATAGGCTCTTACCTCTCTTGGTAGCCAATCCTCCTTCCTAGGTAGCCAAACCTCCTTTTCTGTCTGTTTAGGGTCTCTGCTTTGGGGATTTTACTAGATAACGAATGCAAGAGCTCATCAGAGTTCCTCTGCATCTCCCTCTTCACCTTCTGCCAAAGGATCGACCGCTGACTGCTCAGGATGCCTGCAAAACCGCAAAAAAGTAGCAAGACGACTACTGGCAACCTTGTATCGCTTCATCCTGCCGGCTTTCTCAACTGTTTTCAGGTGGTGCATGCTCTGGGGGTAGACTGCCTCCTCTCTGCACCAGGAGCTCTGAAGAAATCTCCTGTGGGTTGACAGAATCTTCCCCCTGCAACCGGAGGTACCAAAAGACTGCATCACTGGTCCTCTGGTTCCCCTCTAAGCAAAACGAGAGTGGTCCCTGGAACTCAGCAACTCTGTCCAAGTGACTCCCACAGTCCAGTGACTCTTCAGTCCAAGTTTGGTGGAGGTAAGTCCTTGCCTCCCCACGCTAGACTGCATTGCTGGGTACAGCGTGATTTGCAGCTGCTCCGGCTCCTGTGCACTCTTCCAGGATTTCCTTTGTGCACAGACAAGCCTGGGTCCCCGACACTCCTTCCTGCAGTGCACAACCTTCTAAATTATCCTCTGGCGTTGTGGGACTCCCTTTTGTGACTTCGGGTGGACTCCGGTTCACTTTTCTTCTAAGTGCCTGTTCAGGTACTTATGCGGGAGCTGCCTGCTTTTGTGAGGGCTCCCTACGTTGCTGGCCGCCCCCTCTGTCTCCTGCTCCAAGTGGCGACATCCTGGTCCCTCCTGGGCCACAGCAGCACCCAAAAACCTCTACCTCGATCCTTGCAGCTAGCAAGGCTTGTTTGCAGTCTTTCTGCCTGGGAATACCTCTGCAAGCTTCATTGCAACGTGGGACATCCATTCTCCAAAGGAGAAGCTCCTAGTCCTCTTCTTTCTTGCAGAACTCTAAGCTTCTTCCAACCAGTGGCAGCTTTCTTGCACCCTTAGCTGGCATTTCCTGGGCTCCTGCCCACTCTCGACACTGTCGTGACTATTGGACTTGGTCCCCTTGTCTTACAGGTACTCCACTGTTGTTGCATTGCTGGTGTTTGTTCTTCCTGCAGAATCCCCGTACCACGACTTCTGTGCTCTCTGGGGGTAGTAGGTCCACTTTACACCTACCTTTCAGGGTCCTGGGGTGGGCTATTTTTGTAACCCTCACTGTTTTCTTACAGCCCCAGCAACCCTCTACAAGCTCACATAGGTTTGGGGTCCATTCGTGGTTCGCATTCCACTTTTGGAGTATATAGTTTGTGTTGCCCCTATACCTATGTGCTCCCATTGCAATCAATTGTAATTTTACACTGCTTGTATTACTTTTCTTGCTATTACCTGCATAATTTTGGTTTGTGTACATATATCTTGTGTATATAACGTTTCCTCATACTGAGGGTACTCACTGAGATACTTTTGGCATATTGTCATAAAAATAAAGTACCTTTATTTTTAGTACTTCTGTGTATTGTGTTTTCTTATGATATTGTGCATATGACACCAGTGGTATAGTAGGAGCTTTATATGTCTCCCAGTTCAGCCTAAGCTGCTTTGCCATAGCTACCTTCTATCAGCCTAAGCTGCTAGAAACACCTCTTCCACACTAATAAGGGATAACTGGACCTGGCACAAGGTGTAAGTACCTCTGGTACCCACTACAAGCCAGGCCAGCCTCCTACACAGGGGGTGGGATGTGGGCCTGTTAGTGGGTTTGTGGGCATGCAGGGTAACTGGATGTGGATGTCGTGGCCTGGATGGTGATGTGGTCCTGGTGGTAGTTGGAGGGGTGGTGTTGTACATGCATTACAGGTGTGGTGGATATGAAGTAATTTTACATGACTTACCTGAGTCCAGTCCTCCATTGAGTCCAGTGAGGCCCTCTGGGTGCAGGATAGCCAGTACCTTCTCCTCCCAGTCGGTGTAGTCGGGGGGTTTAGGTAGGGGTCCTCCACCAGCCTTCTGTACCGCAATGTTGTGCCTGGATGCCATAGACCTCACCTTCCCGCGCTGGTCGTTCCATCTCTTGCGGATGTCATCCCTTGTGCGTGGATGATTTCCCACTGCGTTGACCTTGTTTACAATCGTCTGCCGTAGCTCCATCTCCCTGGTGATGGGTGTGTGCTGCACCTGTACCCCGAATAGTTGTGGCTCAACCTTGAGTATTTCATCCACCATGGTCCTTAGCTCCCTATCTGTGAAGCGTGAGTGCTTAGGTGGTGCCATGGTATGTGTTATGGGTGTGGTGTTCTGGCTGTATTGGTGAGGGTGCTTTTGTGTATATGTGTGGGTGACTTTTGTTATGTTTTGTACAGTGTATACGTGTAGTGTTGCCAGTCTGATTTGCGCAATTGGTGTTTCAAAGGATTGTTGGGGTGTGTACGTGTGTGTTTTATAGTGTTGTGGATGTATGTCAGATGTGTGGGTTTCAGACTTGCCAATGTGTGCATTTCTTGCTGTTGGGTCCCATTGCTGGCCATGGCAGTCCGTACTGCCAATGGTCGTTCGACATCCACTATCCGCCACGGTGATTTGTGCATCATTATTTGATGGGCGAAGGATTTGTCTGCTTGGCGGTGGCGGGGTGGGGTGTACAGCCTTTGAGCGATCATGGGCCCTGGCGGTGGCTGGAGGTTGCAGGATTTATGGAGGTTTCTGTTTGTGGCATCATTATATGACGGTGTGCTGTTCACCCCCACTGGCGTTCTCCTGTTCACCGTCGCCTCAGCGGTGTTTCCCACCATGTTCATAATGATCACCATTGTTTGTATTGTGTTTTCAACCATCTTTTTATGGAGCCTTACAATGCACTTGACTACAGGCAACCAGGTCTATCCAGGAAGCTCCCATAGACATGGATGTGCCCCATGGGTTAAATGTGATGCCTTGACAAATTCCTGGGTCATTGGAAACATGGTTGCATATAAATCACCCTGAAGCACCCACAGAACACTCAACCACAAAATCTTCTATTCCTCCTTCTATGCCTCAATTTCTTGAGTGCTGGTATCCATCTTTTCCTATGGATCCAGACATCTTATTGCAAGTCTTGAAGGTTAAGAAGGGGTGAATAAAGTATATGTTTATAGTCAGCTTGAGCAATTTTTCTAAACTTACTCTACTACTGCATGCAATGGAATAGGCATTCCCACAGTTCTATATCTATAAATGTTTACCATTGAAAAATGTATTTTCTATATTTCACAATTGTTAATGTGAATGGTGTATCTTGTACATAGATATCAAACTCATCAGTTGTGTAAATATTTACCAAGCTGGTAATCTGCAAACGTTATGAAGTTGGTTTCAAACCTTCACATGCTTTATCGCATTTACAAGACTAAGGGGCTCATTTCGAGTTTGGTGGTCGGACGAGCCAACCACCAAACTCACATGGATGATGCGGCTATCAATAAGGCTGCCTCACCTCCCCCAGTGGGTACATTGTGCCCGGCGGGAACAGTGCTATACTATTGGTCTTGGCTCCCTTAGTGAAGCCGAGGCCAATACCATAGCGCACCAGCACCCTCAGAATGCCCACTGACTGCAAAGCAGGTAGTGCGTGTTCTAGGGGCCTGGGAAAGGGGGCTCTGCACTGCCTTTCATATGGGCAGTGCAGGGGCCCCTTTGTGGCCCATGCATTATGTTTCCACCAGCCATTTCATGACGGTGTCCATCAGCCTGTCAGGGACCAAGGCGCATATTTATAACTAGCTTGTGCTGTTTTAGCGTGATTTATTTTGACGCTAAAATGGTGCTAACCCAACTCCATATTTATATTTTGACACTAGAGCCGTCTAGTGTCGTAATATTGATGTTAGCGCCATGGTTAGGATGCACAAAACCACCTTGCTTCAACGAGAAGCAAGGTAGGATTTCCTGTCCTAAACACAACTATAGCCCCCTTGCGCCATATGTATCCCAGATGCAAAAAACATGCTAACTAAGGAAGCGGACTCAAAAAATGTTGCTAAGTCTGATTAGCACCAAATTTTAATGCCTGATCAGACCAGTCATTAAAAAGAGGCTCACATACCACCACTCAAGGAAAAAACACAGAAGAAGCTTTAGAAACTGCTAGGACAACATGGAGGTGCTACTGCTCCAGCTTGGTACACGCTGCAGATGAGTGCAAAGACAGCAGATCCATCCACCACTACCGCAGAAACCTCAAAGACCACCACAGCAGCCACAAAGGCAGCGCGGAAGGGGGGAGAGGATATTCAGACAGCGCACAATCATCTTTAGAATGAGGGAAGAAGATGTGTCCGGATGTACAGACTAAACTGGGAATCCATTGTACGCCTGCTGCACCAGATGCCGCGACACATCACGGCAAGGCTGCAAACTCCCCATAACATTCCATACATGACAAAAGTCCTCGCTGTCCTCCACATGATGGGGTCTGGATCATTCCAGACAACGGTGCACTAGTGGCTGGTATCTCCCAGTCATCCTTCTCCATCTGCCTACCAAAGGTCCTGGATGCAATTCTGCACCTCACGCCCCAACACATCTGCCTCCCAAACAGCCAGCAGCTTCAGCATGAGACCAAGCAAGGATTCTATCAGATTGGTAGGTTTCCGCATGTGCTCGGTGCAGTAGACTGTACCCATGTCCAACTGGTACCACCTGCAGCAACAGAACACCTCTACAGGAACCGCAAGCACACATATTCCATCCATATGGCAATGGGCTACTCATAGGTAAGCCACCATACCAATCATACCACACAATACACCAACCATTGAGGACAAACTAGACAAACGCCACAATAAATACACACATTGGCAGGTCCACAGAGATGTACAGGCAACAACACAGAAGCCACGTGCTACACTACACTGTATAAATTGTTTGTCACAAACACATACACTCAAATCAACATAACACAGCAACACCCTGACTGGCAAACCACATGTGGACCCAAGTCTCTTTTGCATACAGAAGCTGCTCACAAACCACTACAATTGCGCACAGGTTGACAACTAAATACAAATCACACACACATTACACTAAACAAAGAAGCGCACAGGCATGTAAATGGCATAGGCTATGGTCATGTTGAGGAAGTCACACATAGGCACAGTCCAACATAAGCCATTTTGTGCAAGCCATGGGCAGAACCAAAATCCAATGCCATCCAGGTGGTGCCATAACCAAGTATATATCAGCTACTCATACCTGACATACCTGTAGTGAGCACATACACCTGTCTGCTACATTGTGTCCCACACATACATATACACAAATAACTTATTGCAGATCATGGGGATGAATCATGAGAAATGGGGCAGCACCTACTCCAGTGCCACCTCACATGCTTCCCTAGTGCCCCCTAAGAACACCACGTCTGTTCCTACTACCAGAAATGGCCCACCATGGCATTGAGTCTGTGAAAAAACACTAACCACCCACTGTCACACACATGACAGGACAAGTGCATGATGGCAACATTAACAATTAGTCCCATACGTGTTGTGGCCTCCAACATCGTAATCAGGTGTGGGATGTGCTACTCTGTCCAGCATTATTGAAATATGTCTGAGACACAACGCCAAACAGAGTGGGAGTAGACCTACCCATACATGTTGCAATTGGCAAATTAACTCTCCAGCACTGAGAGGATGTGACACATCAATATCAGTCAGTCGTGGTAAGAGTTACCTAGGTTGTGCTATGCTGGAAGAAATGCAAACACATGTACAATGGACATTCTGGATGGACTGTTTCCAGACACCCACAGATACTTGTAAATAGAACACGGGAGGTGAAATGGAGACAACACAAGTGGTGTGGCAGGAGTGATGTTGTGTGTGAAAAATCTCATGATAACTCATGAATACCATCAATGGAACCGTACACAAGTCACATGTTGCATGATGTCCATGTATGAATAGACAATGTTGCAGTAGAAGATGTGCACAAAGTGCAAATAGACTGAAGAATGGGTGCAATGTAGGTGACAATACATGCCTCACCAGTAGTGCAGAATAGATGGAGAAGGGACACACATAGACCAACACTGACTGTACAACACATCAATGTCTACATGTCAACATTTCACATTTGTACAGAGAGGGTGGCCAAGTCAGGACATCACCCAGTCATGTTTGCCACTAGCAAACTAGGGTATTTGCCCATCGCATGCCACCAATATTGAAGATGCAAAAGAGATACAAGCCCAAAAAGATGCCCAAGGAAACTGCTAAGGACATCAAAACAAGTCACATGTCCCGAATGTGCAAGACCTGAGTGTACATGAGAGGAGAAAGCTGACATAAAGTACGGCAGAGCTAAAGGTTTGATCCTGGACTGTATGACCACAATTGTGCTTTTGTCTGGCTGCAGTGGAGTATGCATAGTACTTCTGAGTAGCAAATATGAAGAGGCTAGGTCCCTGCTCAATCAACCCACATACCACTGCTCTAGCTACATGAACCTATCACATTGTCAGGGGCCTGATGCATGTGCACAGGGGCGTGATTATTCTGGGGCTCCATTGACTTTCCCCTTCACATGCAACAATTAGTTTGTGTTGCTATAGAAATTCACACTGTTGTGATGATGAGTAGGCTGGCAGCTATGTCAAACTGCAACACTGTAACTCAGTGGTATGCCTTTGTTTGTTACAGTCAATACATGATGTGGACCGATATGGGTGCCTAGTTGATGAAAATGTTTTCACGCATATGCATATGCCATACAATGCCCCAAGCTGATAGACGCATAGCCCCTGTGCGTCTATTGCACATCCACAGGTCTTTTCATGCTCATGGTGAGAAAATACAACACATAACCGTCATGCGTCCAAAAAAGACACATGACTGAAAAACGTGTCAAACACGCCTAGGAAGTGATGTACCAAGACATCCTGCCTGCAAACATGCTACAGTGAGTTTAATTTCACTTTCACTTCACAGTCTGTTTCTCTGTGACTGTGTGAGGTTGTGTGGTTTAGGTACTGGTGGATTTGTGGAGTGTATGCTGTGTTTGTAGTGTTCATTGTGCTGTGTCCTGTGTTTTTTTGTATATGATTTGTCTTATAACGTGTATTTTGTAAGTGTACTGTTTTTGTCTCTGTATTGTGGGGTGTTTGTCTGGGATAGTTTAGTTGTTGGGGTAGTTTGGGGAGTTGGGGTACTTGTAAGGGTTTAGTTTTGTTTCTTTTTTGGGTGAACTCCATTTACCTCATTGGTGGGGTCCTCTAGTTACAATGTTGGGAACTGTACCACATCTGACAAGAGGCTTAATTGGAAGTGTATCCTGCAACACTGTCAGGTGCCCATCACTGATGATGTTAGCTACCCTTGTACCACACAAATGACTTGTCCTGGTACTCCCAGCTGGCTATATTGCCATTGACTTGGTTCTCAGCCATACCTGCCATATTTCAAAAGGAAATTATATATGTATCAATTTTTGTTTTTATAGTGAATTGGTTGTATCAGACAACACCATTATACACATTTGTCATATTAGGATCCTTGTGTGTAACTTTGTGTCCCACAGTCCTGCACTCATGTACTGCTATTCTGTAATCATTGACATGGATTAACACAAGACAATCATTTAGCTGAGTAGATGGATCACAGAAAACTTAGACATGCTAAATGTGTACAAGGTGTTTATTTACAGGTAGAAGTGTTAAAGTGAATTATTTACAATGTCCGGGTCTGTGACCCCATTAGTGAAAGTCATAGATATGTGACACAATCAGAGTCCAGGATTGAGGGACATGTCATGAGACATGCTTAGGCATAGTAACAATTAGTGAGGAGGAACAAAAATTGCCAATTGGTATGTCAGAGACAATGACAGTACATAGGAGACAAGTCAACAGTGGGTGGGTGAAGAGAGCACATTTCCTACTGTCACAAGACTGGCATGATCTTAAGCCCACAACTAAGGAGAAATTGTCCATGTGGCACAGACTGGTGCTACCGGGTACTTTTCCTACTGAAAGTTATTTCTTCCACATCTTCATCCTCAGATGTGTGTGGTGCCTCTTGTGCCATTGGTGGTGCTGTTATAGAGGTAGAGGGGGGCACACACACTTCAGGGGATAAAGATGTGGAGTCCAAGTTCCCAGCAGCTGCCATCTGTGGTAAGACACAAGGCATCACTGCAGCAAGGAGGAACCTCTGATTTTTCAATATAGCTGGAACATCGCAGTGGTAGGCAGCCATGTCTTCCCTGAGGGAGGCCACTTCCTTCTTAATGGACTCCAGCCTGTTGTCTGCTACGCTCCTGCCAGTTTGGGAGGGCAATTGTTGTGGCCTCTCCCTCATGGCAGCAGCTATGTCCGCCAGGGACTGCTGGAGTGCACTCAGTGAGGAGTGTGTGCCTTGGATGGCAGCTGTGTTTTCATTAGGTGTAATGAGGCATGTCTGCACTCCCTCTAGGTTGCCTGCCATGGTCTCCATCCCTGCTTGGCCAGCTCCCGCTGGACTCCTACCACTGTCCTCTGAAAGCTAATCTCTGGGTCCTCACAGTCCAGGGCTGTGTCAGTACTGGCAGGTGGTATATTTTGGTTGTTGGGTGATTCATGTGGAGACCCCTCAAAGCTGTGTGCCCTCCTTGCAACTGGAGGTGGTGTCTGGAGGTATCGTAGGACATCCTGGAGAGTCGGTTCATTGATGGTTGTCAGAGGTTCATCCAGGTCATCAGTGAAATCCAGGAAAGGCAGGTCGGCAGGAGGAAAGCCGTCATCCTCTGCAATGAGATATTGTAAAATCAATATTAGATTGTTGTGGCAGTTTACCTGGTACATCATTTATTTGGTAGTGGAGGCTGAGTGACAAGTTAAAGGCCCTAAGATGTTATTGTATATAATGTGGCATATTTTTGAGCCCCTAGTGCCACTGGAGTGTCACGTAAAGGGACGCTCTGGTGGCGATATGGCCTGCATCATATTTACTATGTGGCATTAAACCACTTATTGTGTCTTGATGCCTCCTTCTAAGTACGGCCCCTTCCCATGCAGCAGTTTGCGTGGAAAGGGCACACAATGGCTGTTGTTGTGGGTGGGCCACACCAACACCCATTGCATTTTGACGCTTCCCCAGATTTATGTGATTTTGTGAACCGGAGGCAGCGCCAATATCTAACACCACCCCAAAGGTGGCATTAGCAAGGCGCAATGATGACTTATACTTTAATTCCTCCTCATGTTTTCCTTTGTCTATGTGTGCTGCATTCCACAGCACACATGGACCAAGCAGATTGCCATTTCAGTTTCTTGTGTAGGAAGGTGCTCCTTCCTAAACAACAATAATCTCCTCCTCAACACAGCCATCTTTGCACTATGGTGCCATGGATTCAGCATTGGGGCTGGACAGCTAATTTACCACTGGCACAGGGTGGACACAGGGATGCTTATGATTTTTGGTCAAAACTGTGTTTTGTAAATGACAGTGCATGATGCAGCCTAATTTGGAAGAGAGGCACCCACCTTCATTTCCAGTTTGATCAGGGCCTCTATCTTGTTTGATGGTGAGATTGCATGGGTATGGGCCCTCATTACGAGTCTGGCAGTCCTATGAAGATCAGACTTGCAGTGGCGATCAGACTACCGCCAACAGCAGTGGTCCAACCGGCACATTAAGACTGTGGTGAAAGCGCCACGGTCCAATGGTTTGGCACTGCCCTCCAGATTATGATCCCGCTTTCCCATCAGCCTTTGCATGGCGGTCGGACTGCCATGCAAAGGCTGGTGGTAATCGGGTGTGGGGTGCCCCTGCACTGCCCATGGGAAAGCCCCTTTGTGCTTTCCACTGCCCAATTTACAGGCAACATTGGCGCTGACCATATTATGGTTTCCACCCACCGTCCCAGCGGGAAACTCTTCGTGCCTACCATAGAGGAAAGACCGCACTGTCAGTCTTTCCAATGCAGGACTTTGCTTGGCAGCCTCTGCCACCTGCCAGTGTCGTAATGGACACCATGATGTTCACAGACAAACACCATGTGTTGTATTTGTTTTATTGTGTGCCCATTCCCATGTGGGTAATATGGTAGTGTCTGAGGTGTTGTGGGTTCATCCTGTATGTGTTGTGTTCCACAGGTTGCAAGCTTTAGTGCAGATTTTTCTCTTGTGGCATGGTTCAGGTCAGCACCAATATGTGTAGCTCAACACTGTACTAGGTTAGTTACGCAGGGAAGTGCCATGTTTACTGCGATATGGGACAGCTCTGCAATTCCCCATGCGGCTGCACAGATTTTATCTCCCTCCACAGAGACAGGTATTGTTGCAGCATGATGAAGAAGTGGCTGTCTTGAGGGTGTTGTCCCTTTCTGCACTTGTGCAAGTCATGTTAGCTAAGGTGGCATTTCAATGTGTGCTGCAAGATGAAGCACACATGTGTAAATGCAATGCAACAAGGAGGTAGAGGAGCATTTTTGCAATATACACCACCCTGACCCCATTCAATGGTACTGACTTCATTCTAGTCTCAGATGTCTAAGTTGTGTAGGTAAAGGAGCTTTGACAGTATGCAAGGGTGTTGTGATGGCGCTGCCATAGGCACAGTAGTCGCACATCTCTTCCAGCCAATGCGCTGCAAATTTACATGGTGGAGTATACCCATGGTAATTGACGTATGTCCATGTTGTGTATATGTTGGAGTGCATAGCACAACCAAGGTGTGCGTACGTGTGTGGGGATGGGGCATCTTGAGTCTGGGCAAATGTGTCCCCATGTAATCCTTTAGCAAGCATTGACTATGTCCTATGTACCTCCCCCTTCTGGCATTTGTAAGATTCCAGTTATTTCCCCCATGTAACTTTCCCTGCATTTGTGGTGGTGGTTGGAATTCTGTGCTGTCCTGTCCTTGGATTCCTGTGGCCAGATCTTCCGGGATGACTGTTGCAACCATCTCCTCTAGCTCATCCAAGTCCTCCTGTGGTGCAGGACTTCCACCTCCAGTCTGCAGTGCTGTCTTTCTGTTCCTGGCCAATTTCTCTTTAGTTCTGCTCTTGCTATCATGTCACCGTTTCATGGCCTCGGTGACAGTTCTCTTCACTCGGCCATGCTGTTGATTTTGTCCACTATTTGCAGCCATATAGCCTCTCTTTTACCAATTGGCAATTTGGAGGTGACGAAGAGCTGGTGTTAGTGATCCGTCACCTCTCTGACAAGGATGTTGTGCTCCTCCTCACTAAAGCAACACTTGTGATTTTTCTTCTCCTTCTTCAGGGACTTCTGAGGATCCTCCTGACTGGTGCTTGGACGACTGGGGTCTCCCTGCGGTCCCTCCTGGCCTGATGATTCCATCTTCTCTCGCAATTGCACTCTTTCCTGCTTGTGTGTTCAAATTTTACGCTAATGCGGGGTAAAAATGGTGCTGCCCCTTTTGCGACATATTTACGTGCAGCAAAACGGTCTTGTGCCTCTTTTGCAGCATTAACTTCATTTTTCCGTAAGACATGGCACAATGGTTACCGTCATTTTTTTTATGGTCACCATTCCTTAGCACCATTGTGCGTCATTTGTTAAATATGGAGGATGGATGGCGCTAAAGAAAGATGGTCACTCATGTTTAAAAAAATAACGCACAACTGCGATAGCGCAGTTGTGCCTCATTTTCCATAAATATGGGACCATGTTCCTGGTGGGGATGGTTATCTCCTGGCAGTATGACAGCCAAGCGGTACAACCGCCAGGGTCGTAATATGGCAGTTGGACGGACCACCTGGAGTGCAGCGGTCTGACCACCACCGCTGCATTGTGAGTTCTAGGATCGCCAATGTCGTAATAAGGCCCTAAGTTCTAACACCTTGCACAAAATGTTTTAGCCTGTGCTTATTTTTGTGAAGATTAAATATATAGTGAAATTAGTGAAGTGCACGATTTGATACTTCAGAATACTCTGTAGGTGAAAATTTGGTTTTGCCTCCCCCTTTTCATTACGATGCCCATTTGTGTGCCCTGGGACCCCCAAATGGGATCTGGCAACAATACTCTTGGTTAGAAAAGATATGGTACAAGCTACTGAAGTGTACTACGAATGCTCCATCCTATTCGTCCTTTGTAGCACCACTGCACTTCAGGCATGGAAAATAGCAAGTGGCATAAGGGAAAGTTGAGATAACAAGAACATATTTTCCTCTCTTTTGTGCACTGAGGTGTTAGCATGTGGCACGCACTGGAGCTAGTATGATGTGGACTTCCTGACTGTGGTAGACAGTGTTTGCCAATGGTTTGGCGCTTTATTTTAGCAAAGGTGTAGGTGTATCCAGGAATCAAGTTGAGGGGGGAAATAATGGTTCTAACAGTAACAACATACACAAAATGGGTGCAAGTACCGTTTGCATGAGCAGTTCCCCAGTTTACCCTCCATTTCTAAATTGGGTGAAAATCCACAGCAGTCACCTTGACTAAATGCTATTTGCCTATATTTATCGGCTAAATTACCCTGTAAACGATCTGTTGCACTTCGAGCATATTAAATAAGAAAACACGGCATAAAAGTTCCCTTTAGTGATTTCCTATTAATAGAAATTTCAACTGACCAAAGACAAATGGTGTTTAGTGTATTTATTTATGACATACGATTATACATCTACGACAAAAACCACCAAGACAACTTCTGTTTTTTAAATAAAATTACTGAATTGCACAAAGAACCACAACAGGAAATAATGTAAACATTTCTAAGAAACAACTGGATCACTTGGGTAATTTTTGGTCGCTCTTTTCCTGGATCCAGATAAAAACCATTCTTAATAGGTCAGCAGGAATTTGCACCTGGGTTGACTGCAAGTTCTGACACCTAATATGCTTGCAGGCACACTTGAATTGTGACTAAGTCAGGCTAGTTTTAGCGTAGTGCAATGTCTTTCAAACTTGCAGGTTTTATCCTCACTGAAGCAAGTCCTATGCTTCTCATGCCTTGGGTTGTAACTGAAAGATTTATCACCGCTAACAACGAGTAAGTCAGCAGTCATTCAGCCTTGGTGATCTTTGTCTTTGGACTAAGGCGCGATGTGTTTTTAAGAAAAGTCAGTGTGACTAATCGCAGGTAGGTATGGTGAAATTTGAATGCTAATGCATTGTCTGGTGTTTGCACTTGACTGAGAGTTAAAGAAATGTTGACTTTACACAGACTGTTGAAATTGTGTCCGCCCTCGGTGTCAAGCGGTGCTTTTGACTGTAGAAGTAAACATGATATTTCAGGCATCCACAATAGCATCAAAAGCAAACTGAGTTTCTGAAGAAGGTTCAATGGCTTCGGCGTTCAATAAACGGTCTTAGTCAATATTTACGTATGACGTAAATCTGGCGACGCAATCGATTACTGCTAATGCCCTGAAGGAGATTAGAAGGTAACTGACAAAATAATTTGGATCTAAAATGAATTAAGAAATTAAAATTGAATGTTCAGAGAAAATTAAAGCTTCATACCAAAAAAAAAAGCTCAGTAATTTTTTTCTTTTCTTTTTCACCACATTTCTTTCTTTCAATTGACCAGCTTTGGTACACCAAGGGCCAGATTTAAGAAAAGTAGCGCTGCACACAGTGCAGAGCCACTTTTCTTGCACCCCTTAGCGTCCACTAACACCACCATGTGTGTGCAGTATCTGAGATACTGTGCATGAAGGCAGTAGATAGGGAACTAGCGTCAACATTTTTGACGCTAGTTTGGAGCTTTTCAAGATTAGCAACAAACATTATGACGCTAATCCTGCAAAGCCCATTGAGGCCCTGTTAGAAATGGAGTCTTTGGTTGACAGTCAGGTCACCCCCTGTTCAAGCAAGGACCCTCACTCTAGTAAGGGTAAAAGAGAATCATCCTCAGCTAACCACTGCTTACCCCCTTGGTAGCTTGGCAGAGCAGTAGGCTTAACTTCAGAGTGCTAGGTGTAAAGTATTTGCACCAACACGCACAGTAACTTAATGAAAACACTACAAAATGACACAACACAGGTTTAGAAAAATAGGAAATATTTCTCTAAACAAAACAAGACCAAAACAAAAAAAATCCACAATACACAAGTCAAGTTATCAATTAAAAAGCAAAAAGAGTCTTTCTGTAGTTTAAAACACACACTAACACTGTTAGGGTGAAAATGTACCTTGGGTGCGTCACAAATTACCCAGCACGGGCGAGTGTGCGTCAAAAAGGGCTTGCAATGCGTCAATTCCACTCCAGAGCGGGACCTTGCGTCGTTTCTCCTTTCGTCGGGTCAGGGCGCATCGTTTCTTCTCTCTGCAGGAGAGCGGTGCGTCAATTCAGTGAGCACTGTCAGGTCCGGGCAGGCCTTACGTTGTTTTTACATGCCCAGCGGTACTTGCATCAGAAATCCAGCCGCACGATGATTAAAAAACCATGCAGCGTGGGTTGCGATCTCCCAGCCTCCGTCAGCGATGCTGCGCCTCATTTCTCCTGCTCCGTGAGTCAATTCTTTGGTTGCGATTCCGGCGAGCGTCGATTTTCAGCAGCAGAGCCGGCGGCTCATCTTGTCTTCAGCTGCAGATCGGATTCCCGTCGATCTTTTCCCCGCACAGCGCTCTGTGCGTGGATTTTCTCCTCTTAGGCTGCCAGCTTCTCCTTTCAGGGTCCCAGGAACTGGATGGGCACCCCAGGACAGAGTAAGAGTCTCTCCAGAGACTCCAGGTGCGGGCAGAGAGAAGTCTTTGCTGTCCCTGAGACTTCAAACAACAGGAGGCAGGCTCTAAATGAAGCCCTTGGAGAGTTCTTCTCAAGATGGAACGCACACAAAGTCCAGTCTTTGCCCTCTTACTCTGGAAGAATCAGCAACTGCAGGATAGCTCCACAAAGCACAGTCACAGGCAGGGAAGCTCTTCTTCCTCAGCTCTTCAGCTCTTTTCCAGGCAGAGGTTCCTCTTGGTTTCCAGAAGTGTTCTAAAGTCTGTGGTTTTGGGTGCCCTTCTTATACCCAATTTCTCCTTTGAAGTAGGTGTTGGACTTTTTTGCTTATGCAGGGTCATCCCCAATCTTTTTGCCTCCTGCCACCTATTTTTTCTGACCTGTTGCTGTTGGTTTTCGAACTCTGAGCACTTTACCACTGCTAACCAGTGCTAAAGTGCATATGCTCTCTGTGTAAATTGTATGTGATTGGTTTATCCATGATTGGCATATTTGATTTACTGGTAAGTCCCTAGTAAAGTGCACTACAGGTACCCAGGGTCTGTAAATCAAATGCCACTAGCGGGCTTGCAGCACTGGTTGTGCCACCCACATAAGTAGCTCTGTATTCATGTCTCAGACCTGCCACTGCAGTGTCTGTGTGTGCAGTTTTAACTGTAAATTCGGCTTGGCAAGTGTACCCACTTGCCAGGCCTAATCTTCCCTTTTCTTACATGTCAGACACCCCTAATGTAGGCCCTAGGTAGCCCCAAGGGCAGGGTGCAGTGTATGGTTAAGGTAGGACATATAGGGGGTTATTACGACTTTGGAGGAGGTGTTAATCCGTCCCAAAAGTGACGGTAAAGTGACGGATATACCACCAGCCGTATTACGAGTCCATTATATCCTATGGAACTCGTAATACGGCTGGTGGTATATCCGTCACTTTACCATCACTTTTGGGACGGATTAACACCTCCTCCAAAGTTGTAATAACCCCCATAGTAATGTGGTTTATATGTCCTGACAGCGAAATATTGTTAAATTCGTTTTTCATTGTTGCAAGGCCTGTCCCTCTCATAGGTTAACATGGGGGCTACCTTTAAATCTGATTAAAGTGTAGATTCCCTTTGGGAGCGGATGGACATGTGGAGTTTGGGGTCTCTGAGCTCACAATTTAAAAATACATATTTTAGTAAAGTTGATTTTAACATTGTGTATTTGAAAATGCCACTTTTAGAAAGTGGGCATTTTCTTGCTTATACCATTTCTGTGACTCTGCCTGTTTGTGGATTCCCTGTCTGGGTCAGTTTGACAGTTGGGCTGTTTGCACCTCACACTAGGCAGTGATACAAAGGGAGCTGGGGTGTAGCCTGCATATCCTGATGATCCATCTGTGCTAGGAGGGAGGGGAGGAGTGGTCACTTACACCTGAAAGGGCTGTGCCTGTCCTCACACAATGCTGTATCCAGCCCCCTGGTGAGTGTCTGGGGCCTGGCCTGGGCAAGGCAGGATTTCACATTCAAAAGAGACTTTACTTTGAAATAGTCCTACTTCAAAGGAGAAATTGGGTATAAGAAGGGCACCCAAAACCACAGACTTTAGAAAGACTTCTGGAGAGCTGAATAGCTGAGGAGGAAGAGCTGCCCTGCCTGTGACTGTGCTTTGTGGAGCTATCCTGCAGTTGCTGCTTCTGCCAGAGTAAGAGGGCAAAGACTGGACTTTGCGTGCCTTCCATCTTGAGAAGAAATCTCCAAGGGCTTGATCTAGAGCTTGCCTCCTGTTGTTTGAAGTCTCAGGGACAGCCAAGACTTCTCTCTGCCAGCACCTGGAGTCTCTGGAGAGACTCCTACTCTGCCCTGTGGTGCCCATCCAGTTCCTGGGGCCCTGAAAGGTGAGGCTGGCAGCCTAAAGACAAGAAAATCCACGCACAGAGCGCCGTGCAAGGAAAAGATTGACGCAAATCCGATCTGCGGCTGAAAAAACGACACGCCGCCGGCTCCGCAGCTGAAAAACGACGCACGCAGGAAACGTGACTGAAGAATCGACGCACGGAGCAGGAGAAATGATGCGCAGCATCGCTGACGGAGGCTGGGAGATCACAACCTGCGCTGCGGGATTTTCGGATCATCGTGCGGCTGGATTTTCGACTCACGTACCGTCGTGCGGAGTTATTTTTGACGCACACCCACTCGTGCGGGGATATTTTTGACGCGCACCAGGTACATTTTCACTCTAGCAGCGCTAGTGTGTGTTTAAAACTACTTAAGGGCTCTTTTTGCATTTTTATTGATAACTTGACTTGTGTATGGTGGATTTTTGTCGTTTTGGTCTTGTTTTGTTTAGATAAATATTTCCTATTTTTCTAAACTGGTGTTGTGTCTTTTTGTAGTGTTTTCATTAAGTTACTGTGTGTGTTGGTACAAATACTTTACACCTAGCTCTCTGAAGTTAAGCCTACTGCTCTGCCAAGCTACCAAGGGGGTTACCAGGGGTTAGCTGAGGGTGATTCTCTTTTACCCTTAGTAGAGTGGGGGTCCTTGCTTGAACAGGGGTTAACCTGACTGTCAACCAAAGACCCCATTTCTAACAGTAGGCCTACCTCAAAGTAAAGTCTCTGTTGAATGTGAAATCCTGCCTTGCCCAGGCCTGGCCCCAGACACTCACCAGGGGGTTGGAGACTGCATTGTGTAAGGACAGGAACAGCCCTTCCAGGTGTAAGTGACCACTCCTCCCCTCCCTCCTAGCACAGATGGCTCATCAGGAAATGCAGACTACACCCCAGCTCCATTTGTGTCACTGTCTAGTGTGAGGTGCAACCAGCCCAACTGTCAAACTGACCCAGCCAGGGAATCCACAAACAGGCAGAGTCACAGAAATGGTTTAAGCAAGAAAATGCTCACTTTCTAAAAGTGGCATTTTCAAACACACAATCTTAAAATCAACTTTACTAAAGGATGTATTTTTAAATTGTTAGCTCAGAGACCCCAAACTCCACATGTCCATCCGCTCCCAAAAGGAATCTACACTTTAATCTGATTTAAAGGTAGCCCCCATGTTAACCTACGAGAGGGACAGGCCTTGCAACCATGAAAAACGAATTTAGCAATATTTCACTGTCAGTACATATAAAACACATTACTATATGTCCTACCTTAACCATACAATGCACCCTGCCCTTTGTGACTACTTAGGGCCTACCTTAGGGGTGTCTGACATGTAGGAAAAGGGAAGGTTTAGGCCTAGCAAGTGGGTACACTTGCCAAGTCGAATTTGCAGTTACAACTGCAGACACTGCAATGGAAGGTCTGAGACATGATTACAGAGCTACGTATGTGGGTGGTACAACCAGTGCTGAAGGCCCACTAGTAGCATTTGATTTACAGGCCATGGCACCTCTAGTGCACTTTACTAGGGACTTACTAGTGAACCAAATATGCCAATCATGGATAAGCAAATTATATACACATTTTGTACAGGAGCACTTGCACTTTAGCACTAGTTAGCAGTGGTAAAGTGCCCAGAGGAACAAAAACAGTAAAATCAGAGTTGAGCACACATCAACAACCTGGGGAACAGAGGCAAAACGCTAAGGGAGACCACGCCAAGGATGAAAAGTCTAACAGGCCCATTGTGAACAATGGTGTGCCTCATTTTAACGCCTGCTCTGGGCAGCGTCAAGAGTGCTAAAGATAATGACGCAAGGAAATCTCTTAGATTTCTTTGCGTCATTTATCAGCCCACCTAATGGGAGAACGCCCCTTTGCATACTATATGCATTGCACCACTTTGTAAATTTGGCGCAGGGATTTTGGCCTTGTTGGGCCACATAAGCATAAAAAAAAATACACTAATGTGGCACAAGGAAGTGCTAGGGGCTCTTAAATCTGCCCCCAGATACCATCCTCAGTTAGAGTGCTGATGTTAGCTGAGACCATATTATAAACATGCATGCTGGAAGTGAGATAAGCTGTATATCTGTGTTTAAGACATTTCACTGCCAAAAGCGAATAGACTTAAGCTAGAAATTCTGAGTTAATGTATGATGTGCAGATAGCTTAGCTAATGAAGAGGCAATGTGGGGAACCACGTTAGCAATAATAGTCCTACGAATTCACTTTTTACTTTTACAGTAGTACTGCAGAAGTGCTAATTGACTTATTCCGAAATTCCTTTGTGAATTGGCCCCAAAACATCTAAAAATGCAATATTCAGGAAATATTCACACACAATAGGCACAAATAGAAAGGACTGTGCCTTCTTTGCACTTTTTGAAACAGGAAGTTGGACATTTCTGACTAATTGATGCTTACTTGTCAATCTTTGAGTAGGATAACTCCTTTAAAAGAAATACGTGAACATCTCATGTGAATAATATTCTCAAAGGTATTACAAATATTCCTTGACTAGAACATGGAATAGAAATGCACATTGACAGTTCATAATTTCCCTTCATTGAGGCACTTTTGTTTGTAGGAGCAGGAATAAATCTGCCAGATAATACTGTATTTCAGTGGTACAATGTTCCAAAACCAGCTGCCCATTTAGCAATAAAACATGTTCTTCTTCTTATAGTCTTGGTTCAGCTCAGTCTTACTACTCTGACTGAAAGACTAGATTACAGTGGATCACAGAAAAAAACAGTTGAACACGAATGCATCTAGTGGCTTGCATTCATCTGGCAAGTTTCACAGCATAAATAGACCCACAGAAGTTACCATAGCCAGTGCTTGCTTGGACTTTTTAAAACTTTTTCTTTGCTCCTCCCCAGTACTTGACAGTGTTCTGTGTGTAAATGTTGCCATGAAAATGATCTTCAGTTATATTGACACAATTGCACCAGAGTAATTTATCTGTAAAATCCTAAATATCAAATATAATTTATGAACGTTTTGTTTGAAAGATATTGTTATAAAACACATGACTTGGAATAAATTCTGAACTAGTTTAATTATGGTAAGAACTGTCATTGTGCACAATTGCTACTTGTCTCTCACATGTCTACCAAAAAATAATGGGCCAGGTGTACTTAGTCATTTTATGGTTGCAAAGTGTCTGAATCTCATTGGACACTTTGATTCTGCAAAACAGCTTTTTTGGTATGTACCAAACCAAACAAACAATTTGGTAAAACATTACTGAATCACAGGTTGGGTTTTCGACTACATACTGAATCTCTTTTTGGATGAGTCGTGTTTAGGTCATCCCTTCCAAGTGACGCTTTGCAATTAGGGGCCATATTTATACTTTTTGACGCAAAACTGCGCTATCGCAGTTTTGCGCCAAAAAGATTAGCGCCGGCTAACGCCATTCTGAAGCGCCATGCGGGCGCCGTATTTATTGAATGGCGTTAACCGGCGCTAGCAGAACGGCACTGCCTGGTGTGCGTGGAAAAAAATCACGTACACCAGGCAGCGCCGGCGTTGGGGAAAATGGCGTTAGGGCGTCTTAAAATGGGGCAAGTCAGGTTGAGGCAAAAAAATCGCCTCCACCCGATTTGCGCCATTTTTAACGACGCCCAGACGCCATTTACATGACTCCTGTCTTAGTAAAGACAGGAGTCATGCCCCCTTGCCCAATGGCCATGCCCAGGGGACTTATGTCACAAATCAGGCCCCCCTATGCCCAAAAAAAAAAAAATTTTTTTTTATACTTACCTGAACTTACCTGAATGTCCCTGGGATGGGTCCCTCCATCCTTGGGTGTCCTCCTGGGGTGGGCAAGGGTGGCAGGGGGGGTCCCTGGGGGCATGGGAGGACAGCTTTGGCTCATTTTGAGCCCACAGGTCCCTTAACGCCTGCCCTGACCCAGGCGTTAAAAAGAGGCGCAAATGCGGGATTTTTTGCCCCGCCCACTCCCGGGCGTGATTTTTGCCCGGGAGTATAAATACGACGCATTTGCGTCGCAGTCATTTTTTTAGACGGGAACGCCTACCTTGCATCTCATTAACGCAAGGAAGGCGTTCACGCAAAAAAATGACGCTCATTCCTCATACTTTGGCGCTAGACGCGTCTAACACCAAAGTATAAATATGGCGTTAGTTTTGCGCCGAATTTGCGTCGAAAAAAACGACGCAAATTCGGTGCAAACGGAGTATAAATATGCCCCTAGATGTCTTAGGCCCTCATTACAACCTTGGCGGTTGGTGGAGAAGTGGCGGTAATACCGCAAACAGGCTGCCGGTAAAAAAAATGAAATGACAAGCATGGCGGTGACCGCCATCCCAAACCGCCACTTCTCCACTCCGACCGCCAGGGTGGTAACGACCGCTGGGCTGGAGACTTCGGTCTCCAGCTGGCGGCCGTCACTACACCGCCGGCGGTATCAGGACCCCGCAGACCGCCATGGATTTCGTGGGGTTCTGTACCACCACGAAATCCCTGGCGGTAGGCACTATCAGTGCCAGGGAATTAGTTCCCTGGCACTGATAGGTGTCTCCCCCACCCTCCTCCCCTCCCCAGAGTCCTCCCCCCAAACTCACGACCCCCCTACCATCCCCAAAAGGTGGTAGGACCCTCCTCCCCACACCCACAAACATTGACACACACACACCCCCTATACGCACACTCACACAACTACTACACATACACGCACACATACACGCAGACATACATACAGACATAAACGCACACATTTCCCATATACACAACACACTCCGCGCATGCATACATGCACTGACACCCCCCCTCTACACACTCACACGCACACCCCCAAGCACGCACACAACACACAACACCTCCCCACCCCCTCCCTTAATGGACGATCACCTTACCTGGTCCGGTGATCCTCCGGGAGGGAACAGGATCCATGGGGGCTGCTCCGCCGCCAGCATCCGGTCACCAGAACACCGCCACGCCGAATCCTGGGACGTGATTCGGTGGGCAGTGTTCTGATGACGTGGCGGTGGATGTGGAGCAGCCTCCACTTCACCGCCGAACGCCAGTATGGCTGCTGGCGGCTCTCCATCCGGAAAAGGGCGGAAGGGCTGCCAGCAGTCATAATACGCTGTGCGGAAAACCACCTGCACTAGCGGTCTTCAGCACTGCGGTACCTCGGCGGTCTTGAAAAAAGACCGCTGAGGTCCAAATGAGGCCCTTAATGTATTATGACTGACATCCAGTCACAAATCATTAATAGTTAGGGAAAACAGGCAGAATGTATTTTAAAAAAAAGTTTTCTTTATTAGAAAGCAATCACAGACATGTAGTCTGCTGATCCCAACAGGTCAGCTTCCCTGAGATTGTAGCAAATCGTAGCAGGTCACAATTTTGTGACTTACTGAATGCATATTAATGAGGTAGGTTGGATTGCAGCCAACTGCGAATGGTGATTTTGTGCACTGTCCTATTAGTACAGAGGTCGGTTCACAAAGCCAGAAATGATTCAGTAAAAGTGGGTGCAAAATATATGACCACGTTTGCCAAATCGAGTCTTAGCATGCCTGGAATTTTAATCATTTTCATGACTCTATGCCTTTGTCTTCCTTTCATAAGTATTTATCATGAATAGGATGAGTGGAAGCATTTGGACAACTCTTTTGCCCAATTTTTTTTTATATTGTTCTTTATTTCTAAAACAATAATGATCCAACTCAGTTGGCAATAAAACTGCCACATCTAGTGACAGCAAATTTGGAAATGCAGAACTATGTTGTGATGTAAGTATGTAATGAGGCAGTCACAAGCTGCAGAGAGTGGGAGGGTTATTCCTCCTGAAAGCAATGCAAGAACCCCCAAATTAAAATATGAAAAGCAGGTGCTCTGTGCCGTTGGATCAGTGCAGGGACTCTAGGCTTTCAGTGGGTAAAAGAAATCTAGATAGATTAAAGGCTCCATTTGAAAAGTAAGTGGGCAACATTTCAGTGCAGAAGGGATTTTTTGCTGATGAATAAGGTTGATTTATGTACTAAGCACACAAAAGTGGTTTGATCGGTTAAACTAAGGCCCAGATTTATCTTTGCTTTGCGCCAACTTTGCATAATTTTTTTATGGAAAGCTAACTCCAAATTTATACTTTGGTGCGAGACCCGTCTAGTGCCAAAGTTTTGGAGTTAAAGTCATTTTTTGCCAGCAGAAACTACCTTGCGTCAATGAGATGCAAGGTAGGCGTGCATGGATGTTAGAAATGGGGTTTCTGGTTGGCTAGGGTAAGCACCTAAGCCAGGCAGAACCCACCCACTCTAGTCAGGGCAAGGGAGTTACACATCCAAGATTACCCCTGCTCACCCCCTCAGTAGCTTGGCATGAGCAGTCAGACCTAGGCCCATATTTATACTTTTTGACGCAAAACTGCGCTAACGCAGTTTTGCGTCAAAAAAATTAGCGCCGGCTAACGCCATTCTGAAGCGCCATGCGGGCGCTGTATTTAATCAATGACGTTAGCCGGCGTTAGCCGCCGGCGCTGCCTGGTGTGCGTGGAAAAAAACGACGTACACCAGGCAGCGCCGGCGTAGGGGGATATGGGGCTTGGGCGTCAAAAAATGGGGCAAGTCAGGTTGAGGCAAATTTTTCGCCTCAACCCGATTTGCGTCATTTTTTTTCACTCCCAACCCCCATAGAAATGACTCCTGTCTTAGCAAAGACAGGAGTCATGCCCCCTTGCTCAATGGCCATGCCCAGGGGACTTATGTCCCCTGGGCATGGTCATTGGGCATAGTGGCATGTAGGGGGGCACAAATCAGGCCCCACTATGCCACAAAAAAAAAAAAAAAAAAATGACTTACCTGAACTTACCTAAATGTCCCTGGGATGGGTCCCTCCAGCCTTGGGTGTCCTCCTGGGGTGGGCAAGGGTGACAGGGGGTGTCCCTGGGGGCATGGGAGGGCACCTCTGGGCTCCTTCAGAGCCCACAGGTCCCTTAACGCCTGCCTTTTGCAGGCGCTAAAAAACGGCGCAAAAGCGGCAGTACGTCATTTTTTTTTACCCGCCCACTCCCGGGCGTGAATTTTGCCCGGGAGTTAAATACGACGCACATGCCTCGGAGTCAATTTTTTAGACGGGAATGCCTACCTTGCATGTCATTAACTCAAAGTAGGTGTCCACGCTAAAAAATGACGCAAACTCCATGGACTTTGGCGCTAGACGCGTCTAACGCCAAAGTATAAATATGGAGTTAGTTTTGCGTCGGAATTGCATAAAAAAAAAAGACGCAATTCCGGCGCAAACAGAGTATAAATATGCCCCCTAATCCGGAGGCAATGTGTAAAGCGTTTGCACAACACACATGATTTACATGCAATATGTACACCACTAAGTAAACAAAACACTGAGCTATGTCAAAATAAACTGTATTGCACAAAACATAATTAGACCAAACATTACTTGTCAGTAATACCCTGCTACCTTAGCAGTTGTCAGAATGTTACACAGGTTACTAATATTCTGCAAGAATAAGCAGTTGTCACATTAGAACACATAAGTACTCAGGATTCTGCAACAAAAGCAGTAGTCAGGAATCACAGTAATTACATAAATGCACTTTTCATAAAAATAGCATAAATGCCCATATCAGGAACATTGTAAAACATATGGCAAGTCACGAAAACATATCTGCAGAGCAGGTCCATAAAAGGAACATCAGCAAAACATATTTGGTACATAATGAAACAAACAGGTCAGCATATAAACCCATAAAGCCCATATTAGGAACTTTTGAATTATGTATGTCCAAGGAAAGTACCTGTTTTTTATGATGAAAGGGACTTCCAGTGCCAGGGAGGTCAAACGGGAGGCCCAGGCACTCCTATGCGCATAATGGGGGCCAAGTGATCCTGAAGGAAAGGGGGGGACTATGCTCCCCCTCGGGTTCTTAGATTGGGGCCCCTCCTGGGACCCGCGATTCCTGGGACTCCCTACCGGGCCACTATGGGCCCCTAACAAGGGTGGAAGGGAAAAAGCAGGATGGACTCCTCATCAAAAAGTGCGTGGAAAGAGAGACCACACAGTGCGGGGGCCTCCGATGAGGCTTCTGTGCGCTCGTGACTTCAGGTACAGGAAGGGTGGCCGGGAGCCTCTGTTGAGGACTCCACCCAGGCCTCACGCTCCTAGCAGACTCTGCAAGCTTTGGGGAGCGGGCCTCTGATGAGGACCTGCCCACCCGCTCTAAAAGTTGCACCCCATGTGGTGCACAAGCACGCCCTTAGCCCTTCTTCCCGGCTGCGGTGGTGATCTTTACTATAACAGGGGCTGGTTTGTACCCCGGGAGCACCGCTCAGGACACCGGGTCCCCGGGGGCACAAGCAGGAGCGCGCCGGCTCCTGCCTTTGTTGTTCTGGTGTCCTAGGGGTACGAGACACAGAGCATTTCTGACACGCTTCAATTGATATGGGTGCCCGGCCGTGGCGGTGATTTTGGCACTCCTACGGACACGCTTCACACGGTGCGCCGGCTCAGTATCTTTAGGCATTTCCCAAGCGCTCAGGGCAAATCAGTGAGCCCAGGTCACAATGGTGAACTTCCTGGTGGGCTCACAAACACAGCACTGCCCTCAGCACTATGTAGATCAGGGTACTGAAGAACTCTTCGTGCTTGAAATAGTTACAGGGGTCAGGGGCCAGAGCACTCTGCCCCTAGAGACAGTAGGAGGGGAAGCACAGGGCTACTAGGCGCCCCTCAACAGGCCAGCACAAGGGATGCAGGAGGATGCAGGAGGTGGCAGATCCTGCTAGAGACCCAGCAGGTTACAGGTCAGCACAGCAGCAGCAGTCCAAGATGGGTCCTGGTGAGTCCTACTCAGCAGTGTCCCATGTCAAGTTCCAAGTAAGTCCCAACAATTTCTAAATTGTGGAGAAAATTCCCCTGCACTTATACTCAGTTTACAGTGTGTCTTACAATGAGGAGGAGAGGGGGTTTCAATCAGTTACAACTGGTTCTGGGAGTGCCCACTTCTCTCCCCCAACACAGGCTCCAAACATCAGTGGGGGGTAAATGATTCTATTGTGCGAGGCTAGGGCACAGCCTTTACAAATGCAGGTGTGCCCTGCCTTTCCCTTCTCTCAGCCCAGGAAGACAATACAATATGTAGATGCACCTTTGTGACACCTCCACCCTTCCTGTGTACAGGCTGTCTGAAAAGTATGCAGAAAGTGCAACTGTCACTCTGCCCAGACGTGGATTGAAGTCAAGCTGCAAAACACCAGAGCAATAAGCAAAGAGAAATGCTCAGTTTCTAGAAGTGGCATTTCTGTAATAGTAATTACAAATATACCTACACCAGTAAGCAGCATTTCTTACCACCATTACAACCATACCAAGAATTACTACGCTACCCCTCATGCATCAGACAATGCCACTTATACATAAGGCAGGGCATTTCTAATGCAATCCTATGAGAAGGCAGCACTTACAGCAGTGAGACACTAAGTTAGGCTTTTTGTCACTACCAGGACAGGCCACATTACTAGGCACATGTCCTGCCTACTACATACATGACACCCTGCCCATAGGGCTAGCTAGACAAAAGGATGATGGACGGAGTGCTGAACAATGCAAACACTCACCCCCAGTCCCAGATCTGGGTTTAATCCATCATTCTTTTGCTCACCATGCCACCCCACTTTGAACCAAACCATATGCAAATCAGTCTTGACCCTGTACCTCGTGGGAACAATCCAGCTCGAACTGCCAGGCAGGTCCTCCCTGGACCGGAAACAAGCATTCTGGGACCGGTTTCAGGGTATCACCCTTCATCAGCCAGGCTAGCTTGAATCCAGTGGCACAGTGAGCACGGGACCAACGTCTAGGCATACCCTTCCCACTTAGGGCAACTTTAGCAACACAAAAGGATGATGGACAGAGTGCTGAACAATGCAAACACTCACCCCCAGTCACAGATCTGGGTTTAATCCATTGTTCTTTTGCTCACCATGCCACCCCGGTTTGAACCCAGACATATGCAAATAAGTCTTGACCCTGTTCCTCATGGGAACAGTCCAGCCCGAACTGCCAGGCCGGGTCCTCGCTGGACTGGAAACAAGCATCCTGGAACTAGTTTCAGGGTATCACCCTTCATCAGCCAGGCTAGCTTGAATCCAGGGGCACAGTGAGCATGGGACTCACGTCTGGGCATACCCTTCCCACTTAGAGCAACTTTAGCAACACAAAAGGATGATGGATGGAGAGCTGAACAATGCAAACACTCACCCCCAGTCACAGATCTGGGTTTAATCCATTGTTCTTTTGCTCACCATGCCACCCCAGTTTGGACCCAGCCATATGCGAATCAGTCTTGACCCTGTTCCTCATGGGAACAGTCCAGCTCAAACTGCCAGGCTAGGTCCTCCCTGGATTGAAAACAAGCATCCTTGGACTGGTTTCAGGGCATCACCATTCATCAGCCAGGCTAGCTTGAATCCAGTGGCACGGTGAGCACAGGACCCACATATGGGCGTACCCTTCCCACTTAGGGCAACTATAGCAACACAAAAGGATGATGGACGGAGTGCTGAACAATGAAAACACTCACCCCCAATCACAGATCTGGGTTTAATTCATTGGTCTTTTGCTCACCATGCCACCCAAGTTTGGACCCAGCCATATGCAAATCAGTCTTGACCCTGTTCCTCATGGGAACAGTCCAGCCCAGACTGCCAAGTCAGGTCCACCCTGGACTGGAAACAAGCATCCTGGGACCGGTTTCAGGGCATCACCCTTCATCAACCAGGCTAGCTTGAATCCAGTGGCACAGTGAGCACAGGACCCACGTCTGGGCATACCCTTCCCACTTAGGGCAACTTTAGCAACACAAAAGGATGATGGATGGAGTGGTAAATAATGCAAACACTCACCCCCAGTAATAGATCTGGGTTTAATTCATTGTTCTTTTGCTCACCATGCCACCCAAGTTTGGACCCAGCCATATGCACATCAGTCTTGACCCTGTTCCTCATGGGAATAGTCCAGCCCAAACTGCCAGGCCAGATCATCCCTGGACCAGAAACAAGCATCCTGGGACTGGTTTCAGGGTTTCACCCTTCATCAGCTAAGCTAACTTGAATCCAGTGGCACAGTGAGCATGGGACCCACGTCTGGGCATATCCTTCCCACTTTGGACAACTTTAGCAACAAAAAAGGATGATGGACGGAGTGCTGACTATGCCACCAGATTCAAGCTAGCCTGACTGAAGAGAGGTGATACCCCGAAACCGGTCCCAGGCTTCTTGTTTGTGGTTCAGGGAGGACCTGGCCTGGCAGTTCAGGCTGAACTGCTCCCATGGAGAACAGTGTCAAGACTGATTTGCATATGGCTGGGTCCAAACTGGAATGGTGTGGAGAGCAAAGAAAATGATGAATTAAATCCAGATCTGTAATTGGGGTGAATGTTTGATTTGTTCTGCATTCCGTCCATCGATTGTTCTTTTTTGCATTTGTTGCCCCAAGTGGGAAGGGTATGGCCAGACGTGGGTCCTGTGCTCACTATGCCACCAGATTCAAGCTAGCCTTGCTGAAGAAGGGTGATACCCCAAAACCAGTCCAGGATGCTTGGTTCTGGTTCAGGGAGGACCTTGGCTGGCAGTTCAGGCTAAACTGTTCCCATGGAGAACAGGGTCAAGACTGATTTGCATATGGCTGGGTCCAAACTGGAATGGCGTGGTGAGCAAAAAACTGATGGATTAAACCCAGATCTGTGATTGGGGTTGAATGTTTGATTTGTTTTGCGTTTCATCCATCAATTGTTCTTTTTTGCATAGGGCTAGCTAGGGCGTACCTCAGGGGTGACTTACATGTAGTAAAAGGGGAGTTCTGTGTCTGGCAAGTAAATTTAGATGCCAGGTCCCTGTGGCAGAAAACTGCGCACACAGGTCCTGCGCTAGCAAGCCTGAGATAGGTTTGAAAGGCTTTTTCAGTGAGTGGCGCAAGCAGCGCTGCAGGCCCACTAGTAGCATTTAATTTACAGGCCCTGGGTAAAGGGATACCACTTCACAAGGGACTTATAGATAAATTAAATATCCCAATTAGGTATAAACCAATCATACCAATTTACACATGCATTTTAGCACTGATTAGCAGTGAAAAAGTGCTCAGAGTCATAACATCAGCCAACAAGGATCAGAAAAATAAGGAAGAAAAAGGCAAAGTCTAGGGAATGACCCTGTAAAAGGGCCAGGTCTAACAATGGGCAAAAATGACTCTAAGACCCAGGTGCCTTATTTATCCTCCCTTGCAAAAATGCTGCACAGGAGTGGGGTGGGGCCAAATAATGGCACTAAGTTTGCTTAGCACCATTATTTAACACCTCGGTCAGAGCAGGTGTTAAGGGATCTTTGAGCCCATTTCCATGGTGGAACACCATGAAAAGAACCCACAAGTTCCCTCCTCAGACCCCAGGGACACCCCCACCCACACAAGAGGGACAGCAGAGGACTGGGGACCCCATCACAGGTAAGTAGAGGTGAGTATTTTGTATTTTTTTTTTTTAAATGCCATTGGGGACCCTGAAATGGGCCCCCTAAATGGCACTGGGTGCAATGGCCATGCCCAGGGGACCCTTGTCCCCTGTGCTGGCCATTGGGGTGGTGGGAATGACTCCTGTCTTTTCTAAGACAGGAGTCATGTGGTATGGTAGGTTTTGCGTTCAGAAATGACACTAGGCTGTTTAGTGTTGTTTTTTTTACCCTAACCAGCCTAACGTCATTTTTCAGTGCAAAACCCCCTCTCCCATACCGCCACCAGCTAACATCATTAGCTAGCGCAGTTTTGCGTGAAAAAGTATTGATTATTTATCGCCCCATCTTGTTTGTAGATCGTAATAAGTAAACTGTAATGAAGAAAATAAAATATAATCTTGATAATAAACTACTGTAATGTAAATATAGAACATTGGCTAATGCTTATATCTCACAAACATAATAACCACTCATAAACATAAGCCTATAGATAATGCTAAACCCCAAGCATTATTCTAACCACTAGCCTAATCTTAGCCCTGAATTTAAGCAAAATTCTAGCCCTATGCTTAACCTCCATTTGACCCTAGTCACATTAACTCTAAAACTGTCCATAACCCTTTGTTTTAACATACAGCCTAAGCCCAATCTTAACTCCACCCCTGAGGCTACGTGCAATGCTAGCTATGTCCAGAGGTAATATAATTATATAAATTAGATGCTATAGAGTTTTTCACATAAATATGTATTTGCCACCCTTGACGCTTAATCCAAAATAAGTAATTATTTGCAGCTCAAATGTATGTTACGGATAAACTTTCGGAAAACAATATGTCACGCTTGTATAATGTGAGTGACAAAGCACTGTTTAAAAAATATGCTAGAGGAAAACAGACACGTGCTTTAAGATTTAAAACTGAACATTGAACTCAATATTTTCAATAATAGTATACTACATGGTTTATTTTTCATACGTCATGCAGTAAACGTTTAAGATAACTTCTAACACCTAATGGTGTGAGCCAGTTTAAATATGCTGCAGAGTACACTATTGTCACAGTGTCAAAACCTAAAGGAAAAAGCTGGCCATTTACTTCCAAATGACTCAGACTGGAAACATGCGTTCGCTATTTGATGATCTGCAGCAGCCCAGGTAGCAGATTTATGCTCCTTCGGAAAAAGAGGTATCTTTCCTATCCCTCCAACTAACCTTCTGTAGCAAATGCAGGCTGGATGTGTGCAACAGCTTGCCGCTTTCAAGTGCCATTAGAGAAAACAAATGGAAAATATCTACGGCTGTGCTTTTACCATGAATTGGTAGAAGTGGGAAGTAACAGAAAAGCACAGGGTGAGGTGAAAAGGGAAGCAGCACACACATAAGAGAGAAAGAAAAGGCATGCACAACGATAGGATGCTCAAGGAAGAGAAGAAACATCTCTGATGTGAGTAGAAAAATATAAGCCATTTAACTAAGGATGGTAAAGAAACCATGTCTGAGGGGAGGGAGAAATATTTGAAGAGGAAGTAAAGCCACTGAATAAGAAGTAAGCAAATGAGACTTTCTAGAGTTAACAAATGCTGATGGTCAACATTTGCTATTGAATTCATACATCTGTACATTTTAGCAAAGATGGTGGTAACATCGCCAAATGAGGACTGGAAGAAGTTGTTTTTTCTGCAGCAAGAAACAAAACTTCCTTCTTCATTAAAATGTTTTGATCCACTATTCATCCAATGTCATGTTGACATCACTGGCACTATTCTCATTTAAGAATATAAAAATGGCAAATAGAGTTCAGATTGATGCCCAACATGTTGCATTTGTATTTAGATCTTGAACATTAAGGTTCTTCCCAGTGAGACAAGTACGTCATAGAGATGCAGTGTACCGGGGAAAAACATCCACATATCAAAGCTTTCCCAAGAAATATGAAAAGATATGGGGAAAGTGGTTAATTTATCTTTGGATGTCTTAAACTATAACTACCAAGCAATACTTTGTAATGTGAAACCTCCAAGAGCAATACTGTACCAAACAAAATGGTTATGCAACACTGGTATTTTGCTAAAAATAATAAAATTCAGAGGCATATTTATAAGCCCCTAGCACCACCTTGCCGCACGTTGGACACTAATGTGGCCTAACGAGGCAAAAATCATTATGCCATATTTACAAAGTGGCACAATTCATGCATTGCGTCACTTTGTAACCCTTCGCGCTACATTATGCCTGTGCCAGGTATAATGTATGCAAAGAGGGCATTCCCTCATTACGGGGGCTGTAAAAATGGCTCAAGGAAACCTTGCATCATTTTGTACTGCACGTTTAACGCCTGATCAGAGCAGGCGTTAAAAGAGGGCTTCCATTATCTAAAATGGGCCCCTATGTACTCTGCAGGAGTATCGTCAATACATTGGTGCTACTTCTGCAGAGTACATCAATAGCGCGATGAAGACTGACGCTATTGCCCCCTACCCTGCGCAATGGAGTGCAGTATTTTAAATACAGCACACACATGGTGGCGGTAGGGGGTGCTAAGGTACGCATGGAAAGTGCTGCTGCACTAGGTGCAGCACCACTTTCCATAAATCAGCCCCTCAGTGTGTAATAAATGTACAATATTGCTCTTAAGGCCTCTTTTTTAATGGAAATATCTGCTTCTGCAGGCCCTGTACTAGGACAACAGAGTGAACCCGAAACTTACAAGTTACAAAACATGGCAAGAAAGTGCAGAATAAGAGTGGTGTGCATTTTGTTATGTAAAGTGTGTACATCTAAGCTTCTTTTTGGCTGAGCGCGACTTTGAATGTGTCTAACAAAAACTTTCTGGGAAATGCGTTTCTATGCTTCGCTGCTGGACAAAGTTGATAACCGATTATAAAAAGTATCTTAGGTAGGATAGACTGACTCTGCATGTCGTCCTCAGGAAAGCCGTGCATTTTTATATTATTTGGCATCCTCTTTGTATCAAAGTGCAATAACGCTTTGAAAGAGATGATAATGCCACTGAATCAGTCACATCGTTTGTCCATAATCAAATAATTTGCCTTTCCTGGTGCATTACCTTTTTTTTTATCAAACAATGTATTCACATCTGCCCAATAATATGATCCACATTATGGCTTGGCCTTGCATTCGCTACCTCTGTGTCCAATGATAACCTATAAAAGTCTCCGTAGCCCAAGTGTTCTGGCTAATCCTAAATCCAAACCTAATCCTAATGTTATGCCTAAACCTAGTCTTGCCGCATAAGCAAAATGCTAACCGCAAAGCTGAACCTTGGTGTGTGTCCAGATCTCATGCCACCTGCTAAATTGTTGCATATTAGATTTTCACTCTTTGCACTTGGGGTATTTTAGTTTTATCTGATATGGGGGTATAAGCCAGTCATTGTTAGCCGTTTTTAACTGCAGAATATCTCACCGACTTTAGTATGCAGAAATCACATCAAAGCTTCAGCAGTCATGTCACAAGGTGTACCCATTGTCAACTTGTTTGTACATTGCATCCTGGAAAACCTGAAGCAACAATAGCTTGGAACTGTTTCCTCATGCATGGACACGTTTTCAGATTTGTTCCAGGGTGAACAATAATCAGCCTTAGAGAAAATGTGCTAACGCCTTCCTTTCTATGCTAATATACGGTGGCTCCTTTACTCACACGTGGAACGCCTGGTAGGAACTTTTTTTGAAAACGAAGGAGCTATTAAGCATGTATACTTATTCATATCAAAGCTGCAGTACGTAATATAATGCATTTGAACATATATTTATTTTATTTCTTAAGAATGAATGTAGATCAGTAACTATATGTATATTTTATTAAGGACTTCATGAAGTATATATGAATAGATGCTGCTTCAGCTGCTTGCTATCAAATATTAATTTCAATCTATGGGGTACGGGGAGACTTACCGTCTGCTTTATAATTCCTTGACCCATAGTTGTGGAGGCACTTTGCATAAGTGCATATATGTCTACTGCGTAGATGCATCCGTCTTTCTTGTTTGCTGGCTGTGTCTAGCTTTGAAGTCCAAAAGCAATGTTAGTACACCTTGCAAACAGAAAATCATTTTTTCACGTATTTAGAGGAGGCCCCGCAAAAACTGTGTCAGTTACAGCGATGTAGTAAGCAAATGGGGAGTTGAACACATATTAACAATAGTTTGAATGTGTCAAGTTGCAATATTTAATAGGTATTGGCTCTGTGAACACTAATCATCTTTCTGCTGTGAAAAAATAATAAATCACAGAATAATAAAATAAAAAAATAAGAATCTAGATGTGTGTGATTCCATATAAGTTATCGTGAACATTACACAAATCCCTGTAAACACTCTTTAAACTTGGACACTCCCATTATATCTTGTAATGTGTATCACTGGACTCCTCAGCCTCAATCTCTACCTCAGCAAAGGAATAATTTAGGAAAAGTCAGTAAACTTCTGCTAGTCAATTGCCGTTCCTTGCCTGCACACAAACTCCACATTCACTCATTATTAACTGGCCTTGCCTCAGAGGCTTTGGGCCAGATGTATCAAAGGGTTTACCCATTCTGTGTCTATGGGAAAATGCGTTGGTACATATGGCCCTTTATTTTTAACAGAAACCTGGCTATCCGAGGATTCTTCCCCTGATATAGCCATGACCCTACCCCAGGACTATCTTATCCAACGACTAGACAGACCCCACTCCAAGGGAGGAGGACTTGCAATTATTTATAAAAATTCCATCAACTTTCTCACTCAAACCCTGGCTATTCCCGACTATTTTTCTCTTTAGCAATTAATGCTACTTTTACACTCTCCGGAAAACTGATTTATCGTCCCCCTGGTCCAGAGCGGAAGTTCCTTCAAGCCCTACCAGAAGTGGTAGCAGATTTTGCCTGTAGGAACTCTAACTTCACAATTTTGGGTGATTTTAATATTCATGCAGATGATGAATACAATTAATCGGCAAAAACTCTGCTTATGGATCTAGCAGCCTTAGATTTGGTACCGCTGATCCTTGGCCCCATGCTCATTAAAGGCCACACCATTTATCTGGTGATCAGTAACCTGTTAAATTTACCAGCCCTGTCCCCGCTTCCTCTGGTATGGTCCAATCATTTCTTAATTTTGCTTATACTTCCCCCAACTTCTGTGCCTATACAGCCTCTATCTGGCACTGCAACTCGGTGTTATTGTTCCAAGTTAAGTCATAAAGACTGGACAGACACTCTAGAATTCCATTGTCCATCTTTCTCCACCAATGAGTCCTGGTCAGCAGAGATATTCAATAAATGAATCTCTAACTCCCTTGACATCATACTACCGGCTAAGACTGTCCATAATATTGTCCGCATCAAAAAGCCTTCTTGGTTCTCCCCCAAGCTACGGCAGTTAAAAAAGGAATGTAAGCAGCTAGAAAGGAAATGGAGGAAAACCTATGACGATAACTCCAAACGCGAATATAGAAGAGCGATTAGATCCTATCATATGGAAACTAAAGTTGCACAGAGAACGTTCTATGCCTCTAGAATAAAACAAACTTCTAATTCCCCTAAAGAGATCTTTTCAATTTTTAAAGAACTGATCCAAGACACCTCTCCATGCATTTCAACTTAAGCCTCTTTGGAGCATAGTAACAATCTAGCAGGTTTCTTTCAAGAGAAAATTCTTGATATCCAACACACTTTTCCTCACAACTCTTCCCAAGAAGCCTGAATGATACTACAAGACCCTTCTCAGTCTTTAAGCTCCTGACGGAGGAGCTAGTAGTTAACCATTTAGGTACTATAAAATCAGGCTCTCCCTTTGATCCTGCTCCACCGTCTATATCAGTCTTAGGCTCGGACATCACACAGCCTGACCTAACCAAGGTTCTTAGCAACTCTCTTACATCTGGTCAGCTTCCGCAAAGTTGGAAACATACTTTTATTAAACCTATACTAAAAAAGCCTAGACTCGACCCGACTTTACTGAGTAATTACAGACCAATTGCTCTTCTTCCGATAGAATCTAAAATTATTGAAAAACATGTCAATAAACAAGTCACAGGCTTTCTCGAGGAATATAATCTTCTGCACCATACCCAGATGGGCTTTAGACCTTTACACAGCATGGAATCTGCCCTTTTGGCTGTTACAGAAGACACTCGTCAACGCCTAGACTCAGGCAGATATGCAGCAATTATTCTTTTAGATCTGAGTGCCGCATTTGACACTGTGGATCAGAAGATACTATTACACAGATTATCTCAGATGGGATTTGTAGGGATCTCTTTTGAGTGGCTCTCCCCCTTCTTGAAGGATAGGACCTTTCAAGTCCTAGACCAATCTTTTTTTTCAACTCTTTGCCCCTCGGTTTTTGTGTGCCGCAGGGCTCCTCTTTGAGCTCTACTCTTTTGAACATCTACATGTCCCCTTTAGCAAGAACTATTGAACCATATGGACTATCCTCGGCATCCTATGCCGATGATACTCAGTTGGCCTTCTCCTTTTCTACAAAGGTTAACCTAGACCAGGCCACTTCATCCTCTTGTCTTTTAGATGTTGCCAGATGGATGGCAGAGAGTATACTCAAGCTCAATGGTGGGTAAACAGAAGTTATGATGGTTGGGAAACCTTCCTTACTTAAGTCTCCTCCTCTAGTTGTGGATTGGTTGAAAGAACTTCCCCTGCCAAAAGAAACTATAAAGAGTCTGGGTTTCTGGTTAGACTCACACCTTGCAATAGAATGTCATTCCAAGAAACTTGCAGCTACCTGCTTTGGTCTTCTAAGAATTCTCAGGAAAATCTTTAAGCTTCTTCTGTTCTCAGCCAAAAGACTCCTCATCCAGGTCTTGATACTATCACGTATTGACTATGGGAATGTGTTGTTCCTGAGCTCCCCCTCTTATGTCCTAAAGAGACTACAAGTGGTGCAGAATGGTGCTGCTCATCTACTTACGGACACCCCCAGACATTCGTCTCCCAACCCAGCTTGGCTTCTCTTCATTGGCTTCCTGTTGAACAGCGCATGATCTTTAAAGCTATGTGTTTTGTGCACGGAGCCCTTCGAAATAAGGGTCTGGTTTTTCTCAGACAAATAATTACACCTTATACACCTCGGAGAACACTCAGATCTTCATCAGCTTCTCTAATCAACTCTTTTCTTGCTAAGAAATCCAGATGGGGAGGCAGATCCTTTGTCTGTAGAGCAACTAATATCTGGACATTCCCCCCCCCAGAGCTTCACCATGATATGTCTGAAGTTTCCTTCGTAGAAAACTGAAAACTGTACTGTTCTCCGTATAGTCCTGTTCCTATTGCCTACTGATCCTTCATCAGTGCTGGGATTGCTTTGGGTAGCCTTGCGCTCTATTACTCCCATAAACTAAATAAACACACATTCTTTCTCAAGATGACTTGTCTATATGAGATATTCATTGGCTAGTTCACTCAAAAAAATTGTCCCATATGGATTTTCTGACATCTTTCAAGATGGCTGTCTGACATTTATCAACAGATGTGCTATATTATGGCTGAAAAATGGTTTAATGTCTGGAAAATTAAGAGGTATATTTTTAAAAAGTGGCGCTGCACCCAGTGCCCCCCTAACGCAACTATGTGTGGACCGTATTTAAAATATGGCATGCCATGGTGGCAATTAGGGGACTAGCATCTGAATTTTTTACGCTAGTCTGGCGCTTTGCAGGATTAGCGTAAAAAATTCTGACGCTAATCCTGCAAAGCACCCAGAGGCCCATTGTAAGCAATGGAAGCCTCCTTTTAAAATAAAAGTGCTTACAAAAATGGCGCAAGGAAATCTCTTAGATTGTGCATTTTTTGTCCCTCCCTTACCGGGGATCACCCTCTTTGCATACATTATGCCTGGCGCCGGTATAATGTAGCAAAAAGGGTAACAAAGTGGCGCAATGCATGCATTGCTCCACTTTGTAAATATGGTGTGGCATTTTTAGCCTTCTAACACAACATTAGCGTAAAACAATGACACTAATGCGGCGTTGGAATAGTGCTAGGGGCTCTTAAATATGCCCCGAAATATCCAAGGGTTCCAGGCCCAACGGAGTCATAGAATTTAAGTTGTTTGTGCTACAGGACGGCAAAAGGATTAATGGAATTAGGACTAGAGTCTGATGCACTGAAAGAGGAGACTGAGAATAACAAATTCAGAGGTACATGCAACATCCCCCTTTCAACTTCATCAGGATCTGGATGTATCAGCTATCAAATACCAGAGTTCAGAATAACACCAGTAAATAACAGACTATTAGGACCCGGTAAAATGGCACTACTGCTCAAAAAGTCCTGAAACAAAGTAGGTGCCAAGGAACTATTTGTTTCAAATTCTGACAGAGCTTAGACTCTTGTATTTGTTGCCTATAATGGCATTTGTCAAATCCAATTAATAATAGTTATATTTGAGCCACCACTACCACCGCTGTGGTCAGCTCCGTTCTTTGGCTTCACATTAAGTTTTTAATGATAATTCATCTTGTTTTAAGGAGTTTTTCATGTTGGTCAGATAAATTAATATTTTCAGAAAGCAGTGAATGCAATGCATACATCAGCTCTCAGGCATGATGCAGTACTGGTGAAAATAAAGATGTTGGGGTGCCTGTTCCTAGATGAAGGTCCTACCAATGTTCCTAGCACATCTCAACAAGAGAAGGTGATTTCCCCTCTGGCAGCCTTTTGGTATGTATTCAAGCTGATAATGTAGTATGATTTTTTATATCATCTGTCGGACCTCATTTTAATTATCTCTCTATTTTTTATTTGGAATTAGGTTTATTGGTCTGTGCTGCAAGGGATGGAGTGGTTCTGATTCCCATAATCCATCCAGATGGTGTGTTGGATGTTTCCTTAATTAATTCATATCACACTATATCAATTAACATTAAGGTCTGTGATAAATTTGGGAGATATCTTTTTATCTAAGAATATTATATCTGTTGCTATTCCTTCTTCATGTAACCTGCCTAACCCCACAACTCAAACTCAAACTGTAAGAATCATCACTTTCTGAATTCACTTTTGCTTTGACTCTACGTTTATAATTTAGAGAGCTCTAATTATCATTTACTTGACATGGCCAAGTTAATTCACCTGCATCCCTTACACTAACAGAAAACCAGAGGCAGAAAGGGGATAGGAACCCACCACTAGCCTCTATTCATTTGAGAGTTTTTGAGAGACATAAAAAGTCACAAAACACGTACCCTTTTAAGTTATGGAATGTCGAGGGAAGGAGCTTGGCCTTTTGACAAACATGGCTGCTTCTTGCTAGAACTTAGAGAGGCCTGCTGGAGCCATCTGCTTTATAAAGACCAGCGGGCTCCCCGTGGACTAGAAATAGCTGTCTGACAGTAGCATTCATGACGGGAGTGACCTGATTGCAAAGAAGAGCTACCTACATGGCCTGTTAGAAACATCAGCCACTATTCAAGAGGCTATAGAGAGTCTCAGGCGACAAGGACCCCATGAGAGGAACATTAAGGAAATTCCTGGCAGCTCTAAAGCACAGAGAAGCAGAGTGGACATCCCCAGCTTAAAGGCAAGTAGCACATCGACAATGGAAGCAGGACCATGGTACAAGCATTCCCTCTGTGTTACTTGCGATGATTCTGGACCTACATGGCTTATGAGAGGCAAATTCAGGTAGAAGCAAGAGGCACACTTAAACTAGGCCTGGGCAGAAATCCCACATAATTCTGTGGAATTTCATAATTACATATAACTCCGTGACTGGGCGAAAGTGTTCATCCGTCTGTTCGTGATGCTTTTTTACATTTGAGTAGCACAATCCCTGCTTCCACACTGAAAAAGCAGCGCAAAAGGAACCACGCGGTCCACATGGGAGCGACCATTTTATTTTATCTGCTTTTATGTGCTGTGTTTGCTGCTGGGCATGATTTTGTATCCCACTATAATCTTTCCAATCACCCCCCTATGCCGCTCATCCACAACTCATTTACCTTTATTTTTTTAGTGTGTGTCTTTGTTTTTGTGTATTTTCCATTTTTTTTTTCTGTGTCTCTTTGGCACTTTTATTTTGGTTTTCCCTTCACTTCCTTAGTTCTTCCTTTCCTCTTTCATTAATTCCTTCATTTTCCTATTTCTTGTTTTTTTTCTCACCCAGTGCCATGGCAGAGCAGGGCGAGGCAGTGATCGGTGGCCCCAGTACAGTTGCTAGGCTAGCTTCACACCTTGTAGTTGCCACCGCCACAAAGGGGTGCAGCCCTGTGCCATTTGTTTGGAGGCCGAGGTGGCTGCACTTGTTTTTTATGTGCAGGGCCACCTCCCGTCCATGCTGGTAGCGGGAGCAGGTACACCGTGGGAACATCGGCTGCTGTGGGGGAGGGTCAAAGGTGTGTGTGCTGGAACTCTGTGGTCCAGCACACCCAACAGCATTTGACACACCGCTGGGCCTATATCCTCTACAGAGAGCAGAACCTGCTGGGCATTAAGGTTGTGGGGCTCGTGAGTCATTATTTATTTGCTGTGTTCTACAATGCTAATTTTTTTCAAATAGCATGCTGCTCACTCTCAGAGGTAAGTTAAGTTTACGTTACGAATATTATGTAATCCAGTTTGAGCTAGACAGGTTGTTGGTGCTATCTATTCATCCTTGTCAGTTCTCACTTGGGCTGATTACTCAAAAAGCCATGCAGACTCCTCTGTCTTGTCACTAAGATAGCGGTAGAGAAGAAATATCAGTGAGTTAGCATTTTCTGTGTCTTTCTTTAAGTAGCTCGTATAGTGCCAAGCAATATCCCATTGATGTGTAGTATGCATCAATGCATTGAAAAAATGGCGACTGATTTGGCCCATCATCTAAAGGGGTTGAGAATGAGATGAGAAGCAAAGATCTTTTGCTGCAATGCATCAGTAGTTTAGGTTCAGAAAACTTGAAATAGGGCTTAGGTTTAGGAAATTAGGAATAGGTCAGCTCAATACTAGTACTATAGGCAGTCTGTTTTAGAAAAGTACAATGTTACTGCCATTACCTGCCAAAATATTTTTTGCAAGATTAATTGTACCACTAATCTATTTTTTTATCTTCTTTATTTCTTACATCAGCATGCAAAGGCAAGAAGAGGTCTTCGGAGGCAGGTCAGTGCTGTGGCAGATGGAAGTACCACCACCAGTGCGGTGGCTGTGACTGTGGCTGAAGGCTCTGGTGTCCCCAGTAAGTCTTCCTTTAAATATTATTATTTACCTAACTTTGAAATCTCCCCATTTTGAAAAAAAAACTTTTTTACCGTGACTTTCTCTTTTTTAATTCCTCTTTGTTCTATCTAATGTTTGTTGAATTCTTCTTATCCCTGCATTATCCTAGTTTTTTCTATATTTAATATTTCTATAGCTGACGTCTGCTGGTCTGTACTAGTCTGTAGCTTTCTTCTGCTCTGTCAGTAAGCTTATCTCTCCCCTTATATATCTGGTGGACTGGTACTGTAAGACTAAGACAACAAATTTTAGGAAAAACTCTACTGTGAAGATTGAATGACCAAGTAACCTATTCTATGCATGTTTGTGGAGAAGACTTTTTTTTTCTTGCTCATGCTCAAACAGTAAAATGAGAGATTGGCCATGGTCATGGTCATGGCGGACCACCCCTAATGTTGTATTGCATGTATTATAATTCATTTATACAGTAGTATACCGGCAGTCTCAATGACAGTGTAGCATGGCTGAAAATTAGTATGAAGAAGGCCCCTTTGCATTTGTCAACCAAGACCACATGTCCTTCAGCAACCAATTATTCCACCCCTTCATTACGTTTCAATGACTCAAAGTCATAATAACTCTGCCCTCCATTATGAAACATTTTTGGTTGGCTTGACTACCTGGCTTTTCTAATATTGTCAACCAACAAAAATGCCCAAAGTGATATTTCTGATTGAAGACACTGCTAATTGAAAGGTAGTGATGTATTGCAGTTGTATTGTGTTTAAAAATAATAATAATAATAATGAGAGGCATCTGTGACATCTAAAATGTGCAATATTTTTTCCTCCAAACAGACCATTAGTGCTGGGGCCAACAGGAGCGCCAGTGCAGCAGATTGGTGGCAGTTGAAGGGGAGTCCCAGTGGTGGCAGGGATGGGCAATGGTAAGTCACATCGCTTCCTTATTGACAATTACTAGGGCACTCACTGCAAGGGCATTGTGAACCCTCCTCGTTTGTAGTTATTTTGGGGGTTGAGTTATTAATGGCCTCATCTATCTGCAACTCAGAAGACAAAAGCTCATAATGAATGTTAAAATGATGGGTTGATGGAAAATGGAAAGAAGGATTGAAGGTTAAAAGAAAGGATGTGTGAAATGGTGTATGAGTGAAAGGGTGCGTTGGCTAGTAAAATGATGTGTAGGTGGTAATAGGATGCATGGGTGAGTGAAAGGTAGAATGAAGGGGTTATGGGTGAAAGCATGCCTAGGTGGGTGAAAGGATGATGGGATGGGGTAAAGGATAGGTGAAAGGGGGGATGGGTGAAAGCAAAGGGTGATTGAAAAGGTGGATGGATGGATGGATTGATTATATATGGATGGATGGGTGGATGGATGGAAAGGAATTGAATGGTGAAAGACTCAATGAGAGAATGTAAAGCTTAAATGGTGGGTATCAAACTGTGAACAGAACAATGAAAGGATTAGTGGATAAGTGCTTGGATAAAGAAACAAGGGTGTTCTTCTGAAAAGGGACGTGCTAACCTACTTTGCTTGCTTGGTTTTTGTCAAAACTTTGGTTCAAAGAAAGAGGATATTTTAATTTTCTGTCTACTCCCTCGACTCACTGTATTTGTAAAGTGAGGCAGATATGTATCCCACCTATCAACCCCTCCCTGCCCATGGCATTTCACCACCCATGATCTAACTGCAGCATGGTTCAATGCGGCACTACAGTGTTGGCTGTGCATTTTATATCTTCTTCAGTTAATACATTATTTACAAGTTTTCAGTGCATTGCTATTTGCAAACCGAAAGCAAGGTGCATGTCCCTTACTTTCCAGTGTCCACTCAGTCATCTCTCCTCCTAGTTCTTCACTCCTTTATTTTTTCCTAAGTTCTGTACCAGCCTACCAAAGAAGTTGAAAAATCCATTCTTAGCATGTGCCACATTTTTCTGGCCAAGTGATTCATATATTTCATGGCTTCCATAATGGATTTACACCTATTCATTTTTTTTCCCTTTTGACATTCATCAACTACAGTGACTGACTAAGCCAAAGCTAGGCACATGATGATGATCAGTGACACCCCACTTTTCTATAGCAAAACCTCTTTCTACCTGGTCTAATTCCTCCAACTTACTCTGTAGAAGAGTAAGTTAAGTTTCCTTTCCTTACTTCCAAGTGAAGGTATTCGTTCGAAATATTTTGTGGTGGAGGGTGAGGCCAGGGAGTAAAGTGTGACTAAGTGCCCGACTTCTAGTTTTGCGGATGGGATACTTTCTGATGAGCTCACCAAATAAAACTTTATAACCTGTTCCATTACCTGTACTGCAGTGAATAATTTTTCCCGCTGTCTACTTGCGGCACACAGGATAGTCACATGCTATACGTGACATGTGTGACGTAGCATCATTATTATTAATCTGCCTCTTTAGAGTCGGGGTAAAATTTAAAGATATTTGGATAATAACAGAACCCTTGGAATTAAAGTATGATAAATGTTCATTGCAACTGCCCCAGCTGAAGACTGCAGAGAGTAGAAAAGTACACAACTCACTTGCAGGTATGCCTCCATTAATTCAGCAGAACAAGAATACTTGTACTCAATAGCGCATAATGCCTTACTCATTAATGTGATGTAATTTATTTTTATTTTTGTGCACAAAGTGTCTGTTTAAATTTTTACTAGGAACTCCTAAATAACTATTTTTTAAATCTGGTGTACTGTTCTTTTGCCTTAATTTCTTTCAGCCAATCAGTGCTTTTATGTGAGGCATATGTGAGTAAAAAATTGCATTGTGACTTGTAATCTAATCACATCAAATTCCAATGGCCCTAGGGGACCAGCATTGTACTGCTGCTTTGCCACTGCATCATTTTAAACAAGAGTTTGCACAGAGCATTGTTCTCAAGTTGTCTTTTTACTTTTTTTTTCTTTCTTGATATAGCTACTCCTGCTGGTCCACCACCTACGTGGCAGGAGATAGCAGCCTAGCTGCAGCAGCAGAGTTGGAAGCCATCCGGGTTGGTTACCAATGGGTGGTGGCCCTGGAGGAGGAGGCAGCTGAGGCATTTCACACTACCCCAGGCCCGATTTCCACCAGTGCCTCCAACCTCCTGACAACAACTTTGCCAGCATTTCTGGCAGCCGGCAGTGACCTGTACACCCACCAATGCTGCCCTCCCTCCTGCTTAGATTGCCAAATTCAGTGCCACATCCTGCCCCAGCTAGGGCAACTGATTTGTTGGATGCCACAACTAGAGGTTTTTTTGTGCTTTACTTTTACTTTCACAATTGCCTTTTTCGGGCAGACAGTTTTTAAAATCTGCTTATCAAAGTGAATGCATAGTTAGTTATAGTTAGTTATACCCATATCCTTTTACCCTCTGTAACTGTATAATTGACGATAAGGAGAGTAGGGTATGCTGCCATAGCCTATATTGCCTACAAAAATCTATATAAACTAGAAAAATCAAAATACTTATCTCTGCAGTAGAAGTTGTTCCGTGTTGACTAAACTAGTTCACTTCATTCCAAGGCTCTGTTACCTGAATACATGAAGCAATGGCTGCTACCTCTCTCAATCTTCCAAAACCTACTGCAGGGTTTCCAAAGGTGTCTTCTTAATAGTGATTATACTAGTAGCAGGCTAGTGTGCTAACAGGGAAGGCATCACACTCACAGCATGCGAGGTCCCACTCCCACTTAGGCGAGCACCAAATGTAGGATTAATCAAAAAGATTATCTATCACAGGCAACTAAATTGAAAGAAAAAGCAGTTAGTGGGATACATTTTTATATCATAGCTTTACAAAGACTGAGACAAGACTGCTACCACCATGACACAACAAAGAATACCTAATTATAAAACAAAAACTAACAATAGTGACTTTATCTGAGCAATGGGGAGGATGGAATTTAATTAAAATTAAAGATACAAAATCCTCGAGTCAGGAAAAGTGGTCTCAAAGTCTGGAGTGGGCAAGGTTAACTGTTTACGCAACACAAGGCCTGAATGATGATGTTGACAAATGATGTTCATATTCTTCTAAAATATGGATCCCTTTTATGAGTGTGTGGGTAAGTGGGGCTGGTGTGGGCTATTGCTCAGGTAATAGAAGATCCCACCATGGGTTGGTGTTGCTTTTACCACATCCATCCCACCAAGTGTGTGATCCATTCATGGTGTAAATTAAGTCACACCTCAATAAATCACCTACCCCAGGGGAAGATGGTAGGGAGTTTGATGAATGGATGGGAAAGGGCATTTGGGGAAAGGTGCGACAAAGACAAACACGAAAGAACACAACTGCAATATTCATCAGGGCGATGAGCAGCACATCATCATCAATCTGTTGTGGACAATGAAGGAATGAGTATAACACTGTTCACTTAAATGCATTGCACACAGTCCTTCAGAGCCAGGGACCGAGTTATTTGAAATCTAAATGTTCTGTTGTCTAGGTTTGGAAAATACAAATTACGGAAGGGTGAAGTGAACCCACCCAGTCCTAAAAATTATGATTGTTAAAAGAAAAATGATACTGTATTGCCAAATTGGATGGGTTCATCTGCATTCTTCTCAGAATGTCCATCACTCTTGGGTGCCTGACTGAATTGATCTGGTAAGGTAAGCAAGAGTGTTATGGAGCTTTCACCTTTCTTGCAGGAAAAGAAAAGGCCTGCAGATTGTAAAACTGAAACAATATTGTAGAGCCAAGGAGAAGGGCAGAAGATAAGCTTCATGAGGAATATACCAGGAAGGCTCAGAAACAGAGCAAGAGCACAGGCTGCTGCAATCATTCGTTTAATTATGATTCGTGTGCGATTGATTACCTGAGAAGTGAGCGAAAATTACAGCCAATCACAGACAAGTAGCTGCATGTAGCGGGTTGACCAATCTCACAACTGTCATAATGACATTTAGCTGAGTGCGTGCATAATTTGATGATGTGGCATCATAAGTCTATCTCCTGTTACAAGCAACAGCCCTTTGACCACAATCACATAAGATGTTTCACATTTGAGCCAGCACACACACTCAGCAGCATTTACCAAATAAACGCATCATCATCATGGTTTTGCTGTGAAGTTGATAACTTCCTTCTTCTGGATATTGAGGTAATCCTGCCCTGCTTTCTTCTATCCTCCACCTGCTCAGAGTAATGATTAATGAATCAGTCCAACTCCATACCCGACTAAGTTAGATCCGTAGTACACTGCTGTTGAAGAACAAGTAGTGAAACAGAGTTGGAGTATTTTGTATAGATTTGTGTTAGTTTACTAAAGTGACTGGTCTGTTAAGAACCAGAAAAAAATGAGTGGATCCTGTAAGTAAATTTTGCTATGTGTCAAATGGCTCGTCACCTTCAGAAACAATTTTCTCCCTTCAGGCCCCAAACATCGCAAATCATCAAAATCAAGTTTACAAATTAGTTGAACATCCTCCCTCAAGGTCTGCCATCACGTAAATCATCAACTATTGCTCACAATCACTCATAATGTATCATCCCACATTGGTGCAATAGTTGCCTCTTACAATTCAAGCACGGTAGTAGGTACTACAAGTAACAGATTGGAATTTGACAGTCTTGTAAATCAAATGATGTTCTAGAGCAGCCTGGCTAGGTGATGAAAAAATGAGGATAGGCATGGGAGAGAGGCTGGCATTGTCTACAATGTCCTGAAGGGACTGGGGAGGCTTCTTCACTGCACACTGGTCCAACTCCAATCAGGCCATATATGTGCCTACAAATGGTGGGGCTGTGTGGGTAAGACACAAATATAATGTTCCGCTAGCTATATCTTTTTGTTTATGGCAAATCAGTTTGACGATAACTGATTGAAAAGTTTTATGGTGGACTACTTAGTCAAGGAAGTAGAGTTTGTCCTCAAATTCAGGTGGTTCACCCAGAACTTGGTCAACTAACACATAAGTCTGACCAATCATCCCCCTACTCCTCTTGTGGTATTTCAACAACACTGTAATTGTGTGACATGAAGTGTTGGTTAATTTTAATCATGGTCAATCTCTCCACATTTTGAGGTGATAGACTGATCCTTCTCACTGCAACAACTGCACCAGCTGCAATGAAAACACATGCAGCAGACACACTGGCTACCGGACAAGCTAGATACTTTATTGTAAGCCCGCTGGGCTCTGGCCATTGGCACATTTTCCCATACCAATACAACAATGGGTTTGGGGCCAATTCTTCTGTTCCTGTTGTTGTTGCTGGATTTCTTGTTGCTGGTGTTGGCTGTTGTGAGACCACAAGGCTGCCCTCTCTGGAAGTTGAAGGGATACCCCTGAACTTCTGACTGGGAGTGGGACTCTAATTTCCAGCTGCTCTTCTTCCAGGTCTGGCTTCAGCTTGTATTGTGAGACACCCCCTTCTGAAAAAGAAATTAAAGTGATCAGTATTTGTTTGTACAGTGGATCAAGATGTACTCTTTGGATGGCATGATGTCTCTTTACAGCTTTGTATTAACAGTTAGGTGAAGGCTAAGCCTCTCAACCAAGGCATGCGCTTCTGCACTTTTATTCACACCTGCAACCCTTTGCAAGACCTTTTTTAACTGGCCCTATAGCAGATGGAACAACAGGATAGCTTTACCTTTCGTACTGTCCTCCTCAATGCCTTCTTGTGTGAAATCCTCAAAAGGAAGTAGCATTTGTGTCAAGCACTTGACTAGGTCCCATTTGTCTGCATCCATCGTCATGCTTTTTTCCGATTGCATACCCTCCTCTTTGATTGACAAAGTCATTGATCAGTCTGAACTGTTCAAACAGAGATTTCTACTGGTAATAGGTCGAGTTTCAATGTGTTAATACCTCCTGTTTGAGTGCTTTAACTGGTACGCCATTAGTACACTGAATTATCCTCAATTGCTTCCAGGCTTTAAAAGAATGGCTGAAATGAGTGCAGATTGCTCTGCAGATGGCCAGTATGTTTCGGACTACGTATTCTTTTTTTTAGAAAGTCCTGCACAACCAGGTTGATGCACTGCATCAAACACAGGACTCTGAAATAGTCACCATGTGCCAAAGCCTTAACTATCTTACTGTCATTGCCCTTGGCAACAAATCCAATTCTGAGACATCTGGGTCATAGCCATTCAAACACCTTGTTAACATCTTCCAAGATGTTAGCAGCTATATGGGATTTCCCCATGGTGAATAAGGCTATTGTTGCTTGCTGACAAAAGCCCTAAAAGGTTTCTTCAGTGCTGAGACCTGGAGACAGCTGTTGCCTGACTCCAACAAAAGAGATCCAATGTGCAGTGGTACAAAAGTAATAGGTTGCTTGACAGCTGGCCCACTTCTGTCATCAAGTGGATAGTGTGAACAGCAGACTGCTGCAAAGCTTGTCCAACCAATTGCAGCATATCGTGATGGAGCGCAGGGACAGTAACTCTGGCAAAACAGGTCCAAGTGGGGCCCACCATTTCGGGCAGATGGCCGTCACAAATTCTAAAAATCCCATTTCTTCCACAAAAGAAAAAGAGAGGAGGTCCAGCGCTAATATTTTAGCCACTTCTCATTGTACAAATGTGCAATTTGGTGGCTGCATTCATAGGGACAATCCTGTTTAAACATGTCCATGTTTTCTTTTCTGATGCCACTGAAGAAGGAAACTTCTGAGAACTAGGAGGCAGTAGACTCATTTTGGGTCCTGGCATAGTCACTGTATGCTGTGGTGTCTCCATCTGACTCTTGTGGTATTTCCAGGTTGCAGAGGCAGGTGTTACTGGCCCACTGCTGTGGACAGGGCTGATTTGCACAAAGCTGTCACCCTCTTCTTGATCATCACCTTCATCTCCCACCATGATCAGAGATGATTCCCCTCTGTCATCACCACCTGCAGCAAATTTTGGAGGTACCCCTTCCACCAGATGGTGTGATGTTTTTTCATATGTGTAATTTGGCCTTCAAGACCATAGTGTGAACCACACTTACCACAACGAACACTTGAGTGACAAATGAAGCATATTGCAATATTATCCTCCTGCTGGATAATCATAATGACGTTCCAAACTGGGGAGGACTTTTTTAGTGTGTAACTGGTGTTAGTGCCAATGCCCGAAGAACTGGAGGTTAGTGGGTATGTTAATGATTGCCTCTCTGCAGTCCATAACTCAACTGAGGTAGTGGTGGATGCAAGTCCCAGAGGGGGCCTTACAAATATCGAAGCTGTCGGTGGTGGTGGTACCAGTGGTACATCCCTGGGAGCAGGTTGAAAAGGAGGGGTACTCATAATATCAGTGCCCTATGAGCCAGCTTCCATTAGAATGACTGGCTCGTCCTCCTCCCTTTTCAAAATTCTTAGGCTTTCAAAAACTTTCCTTTTGCTCAGAAGGAAGCTCAACCTCCTGCTCTGTTACTGAATTCAGAAAGATCTACTGTTGTTCGGGGTGGCTCCTCCTATTGTCCTGTTTGCTCATTTTCCTGTGATGATTGGGTACTAGTTGCAGCTTAGACAATTGAAATTCAGACTCACTACTCGTTGACATGATTTCAAGGGCTGCCTAGCTGAGAGCCATGATTTTGGACTTATGCTGGGATGGCCCTGTTGGTGCGAGAGTGCTGGGCCCAGCTTGCTGACTAGAGGATGGTGCGGCAAGCACATTTTTCCTGAAATAGGATTAGGGCCGCATGCCAGTGATGGAAATTTGCTTCTTCTTCTCCTTCTCACTGGCCACTTTCTTGGCAGCAGCTTACTTTGGGGCCATCTTCAAGCCCTGTCAGTTGGCATTGGCACTTATCTGCACAAGTAGAAGAGATTGGAGGACTCATGTGTTGTGGTCACATCACTTTGTGCCTCCTACTGTCTGGCAGTACTCTGTGGGTCTTACCTAAAAGCAAACAAGCAAGAAAAGAATTTAGTAAAATGTGACATTTTTGCAGCTTTCTTTTTGTTATTCATAGTACAGAGAATAAAATGTGGTGTGGTTAGTGTATCCATTCAAGTCAAACCACGCCACCATAACATAATATTTAATTTCAGTCCAGATAACAACATACAGATGTAACTTTTTTCTTTAGGTGCATCTAAGGGGAGGCACCTATAGCAGGCAGGAGGGTACAAGGGGAAAATTAGTCTTTAAAAAATGAAAGCTGATGTGCAGTGCACCTATGGCAGGCAGACAGTCCAGAGGAAAATTGAATAATCCTTAAAAATGAATGCTTGTGTGTACTGCAGTGAGTCGATGGTAGCCAGGGGGTCCAGGGCAAAATGAGTGAGAACAATCCTTAAAAAAGGATTGCTTGTGTGAGACAGGCACCTATGGGAGGCAGGGGGTGGATGGAGGGACATTTTTTAAAATAAAAAAATTAAAAAATATAAATAAAAAATATATATAAATTAAATACATATATATATACTGTATATATATTGTTGATGTGCTAGGGGTCTTTGGTAAACCCATTGGGATTTGGGAGGCAAGGAGGTGCATGTGAAAAATTTAAACAAATGCATTATTAAACATTTTTCATACATATACCTCACCGATCCTCAAGCATATTCATTAAACTGATGTTAAAGAAGACACATAGACCTATTTCAAAAGCCTGCTGGCTAGCTGCACGAAATGGCCACTTACCACATCGTCGAACAACAGGCAAGGAGACATGGACAACAAAGAAAAAATGCAGGCCCATGGCAAAAGCACATTGACTGTCTGCACAAAATTGCCACCAACCATATGGTCAGACAGCAAGCAAGAAGGCATGGACAACAGAACACATGAGGAACTATGAAAAAAGCACACTGTTTGCCTACACAAAATGGCCTACGGCCACATGGCCAAACAACAAGCATGGAGGCAGGGATAAGAAAGAACACATTCAGGCCTATTGACACTGACTACAAAAAATGGCCCAGGGCACGTGGCATAGAGAACAAACAAAGACAAATGGTGGCAAATGGCAAACACAGACAATGGCCAGACAAAGGAGGCATGGTGACAACAATGAATAAAACACTACCATTAATTCAGCAATGCTAAAAATTAAAATTAAATAAGCTATAAATTTCACAATCCTCCGAAGGCATCAAATATTACCCCACCAACATACATTTTTTGCGGGAAAAAAATGTGAAATACAAAATAAAACCCCACATATTTAAATCATTCCAATGCCATCCGTGGCCTAAATGATGTTTTAAAACAACATATATCTAAGAAACAATTGTTTCGTGTACCCATGATTGGTGCTGGCCCGTCAGCAGCCTAGTCCACATAGTAAAATAAATTAATAGTGCAAGTTGAACAAATATGGAAAAAATTTACTGTGCAACCTTTTTCCCTTACAAATGATAAATAATTAAATGTCAAAGAATAACAGGCCCCCTACTGAAACTCCAGGCCTCCCACCACAACCACAATCAAATTTAAAAATTGAATAAAAGTAAATACTGGTGCATGCCCTCTATCAAACAAACAACACTTAGGCAAATGTTTTTCAACTTACTTGTGAATTCACAAAAACAAAGGGCCAGATTTATGCTGGCCTTGCGCCATTCCAAAGCCACATTAGCATCATTTTATTGATGCTGATATGGCGTTGGAAGGGTAAAAACGCTGCACCATATTTACAAAGTGGCGCAATGTTTGCATTGCACCACTTTGTAACAGTTTGGGGGTCATTCCGACCCTGGCGGTCCATGACCGCCATGGCGGAGGGCAGCGGAAGCACCGCCAACAGGCTGGCGGTGCTTCCTGGGCGATTCTGACCGCGGCGGTAAAGCCGCGGTCAGACAAGTGGAGCCGGCGGTTTCTCGCCGGTTTTCCGCTGGCCCAGGGAATCCGCCATGGCGGCGCTGTTTGCAGCACCGCCATGGGGATTCCGACCCCCTTCCCGCCAGCCTGTTTCTGGCGGTGTCCACTGCCAGAACCAGGATGGCGGGAACGGGTGCCGTGGGGCCCCTGGGGGCCCCTGCACTGCCCATGCCAATGGCAATGGCAATGCCAATGGCATGGGCAGTGCAGGGGCCCCCTAACATGGCCCCACAAAGATTTTCACTGTCTGCTTTGCCACTGCACCCGTCGCACACCTTCAACTCCGCCGGCTCCATTCGGAGCCGGCTTCATTGTTGAAGGGGCTTTCCCGCTGGGCCGGCCGGTGGTCTTATGGCGGTCGCCCGCCGGCCCAGCGGGAAAGCCGGAATGGCCGCCGCGGTCTTTTGACCGCAGAGCGGTCTTTCGGCGGGAACGGCTTGGCGGGCGGCGACCGCCGACCGCCGCGGTCAGAATGACCACCTTTGTGCCACATAATATATGCCAGGGGTGATTCTGGCACTAGGGGGGCTGTACAAATGGTGCAAAGAAATCTATGATATTCCTTTGCTCCATTTTTATCAGCATTTTGTAACAACTGCTAAGTGCAGGCGTTAAAAAGAGGCTCCCATTGATTACAATGGGCCTCTGGGTGCTTTGCAGGATTAGCGTCATAATTTAGGGTTAGAGTAAAAAATGATGATGCTAGTCACCCTAACTACTGCCATGGTGCACCGTATTTTACCATTGTGGCGTTAGGGGGGCGCTAAGGGGTGCAAGAAAGATGGCACTGCACTAGATACAGTGCCATTGTTCATATATCTGCCCCAAAGTCCTTAAAGTCCAATGGTACATATGTAGTTGAGATTGCAGACATAGGGAGTGATCCTGCCACCTTGAAATCCAAGTGAAAAGTGACCAGGCGATAGACAAACAACTGGGAGGAGCCTGCTGGACAGGAACAGGAAATTGGAGTCTGTAGCGAACTTCCTGCTGGTGGAAAATGCCATTTTGAGTAGATTTAGCTGCTTTTTGAATAAAAAATCTGATTGAGAAGTAGCCGCTTGCGTTTTCCAGTGTAATGAAAATGGCACCGGAAGGCTCCATGGTGTGGAGCAGCTATGCACCGGATGACGGACTTTAGGAGGAACACTGTGTTACATGCGTAGCACTGAGTTCCACAATTCTGTGAATTCTGCCTTTTGAGCAGAATTTTTTGACCACACCTAACTTAAACCCTTTTGACATATCAAAGAGGTGTGGGATCCTGTCTGTACTGCCAGGACCTGAAGAGCTTATAAACACTTGCAGAGCACACAGCAAACACCACAATTGTGCCTTCAGAGACCTTGCCTGTATCAATCTACTGGGGGGGCAGCCCCAGACGGAAGGATATAGAAAATATTGTATATACCACAGACCCTAAGGGGTCATCCAGTCAGAACAGAGTTATTTTTAATTGTCAATACTAATTGTTGCATTACCCTGACATTAAGATTCTGTGGGGACAAATAAAAACAATCACTGTGTTAGGCCACCCCTGATCTCTGGAAGAGACTGCAACAACATAAGAACCCTTGCCAATATAGACAGGTCAGCAGTGTCCACAAACTGATGCCTTCAACTCTGTACTAACTGAGGTGGAGATGTCTGCAGCTGTTAGACAAAGTGCCTAAAAACTGCCCCACTGACTATGTGATCCCCAACCCCATCGTCATTACTGGGCACTGCTTTTAACCTTACTCCTACTACACAATGACGTGCCACACTCAGGGAGTCATTCCGACTTCGGCGGTCCTTTTACAGAACCGCCGCAGCAGGCAAAAGACGGCCAGTACTGGAGGTCTTTTCCTCACCATATTAGGAGTGTTCCGCTGGGCCAGCGGAACACTCACTATAACATTGATGCCGGCTCGTAATTGAGCCTGCGGCAATGTTGTGGTGCGTGGGGTGAGACAGCACCCATCACGCATTTCACTGCCCATAATTCGGGCAGTGAAATGCCATTGGGCATGGGGGCCCCTGCACTGCCCATTCCAAGTGCAGGGCCATTGCAGGGGCCTCAAGGGCCCTCTCGACACCCCATTCCGCCAGCCTTTCCATGGCGGTGTTAACCACCATGGAAAGGCTGGCAGATGGGTACCAGTAATCCCCAGGGCAGCGCTGCAACAGGTTTAATTTTAGATCTGTTTTCAATTCTAAGGGGTACATGACAGGGCTGTTTTCTTTCACTACTGACGCTACTCTTGGCCCTCAAGCCCCTGGCCTCTATTATGACGAACCTTGATGATCCAGGATGCGATAATATAGGGGATTATAATCACAGCTGGAGACATGAAAGCTCTGCTCTATGCACAGTATATTATGCTCGCCATTACAGGCACACACAATTCTAGACCTGTTCTCATAACATGAATTGAGGATTTCTCTGTATTTTTGGGTTACAGGATTAATTGGTCAAAATGTGAGGCTTCCCGATTTTATGCATGACTAACTTGCTGAAAACAGGATTGACAAATATGGCTACTGATAATCTAAATCCTTTATACAATAAGTGTCCCTTATTTCAAATGCTAGAAATTGCGACAGCTGTCTTTCTGGAGGAAGACACAGACAATCAAAATGGTGGCACCCCATGCTTTATTTACATACTAGAATTGCTCCCATGCTAGTCCTATGTGTAAATTTTGAAAGCAATAGACCGTACTGTAAGGCTTTTTGGTTGGAACAAACACAGACCACTGGTAGAGCCCTCAAACCTGGATGTGCTCTCTTCTGTCTCATTTGATATACTTTCTGCGAGACAACAAAGATTGCTCCCTGTTCTGTTATAAACTGGAATAGGAGATCCTAACCACTTGTTTCAAGTTGGCTGATATCCATGTTGTTGATATATGAAACATGTGTCACTCTTAAGGTAACTGTTTTCTTTGAATTGTATGACAAGCAGAAAGAAGAAACCTGTGGATAGTAGGCACAAAGTTTTGATAAATCATTTACATTTCAGGGCTAAACCTTTTGCCATTGGAAAGTAACTTTGCACAGATGTATTACTTTGCATCATTGACCTTTCTCTTGGGTGGTACTGTCGCGTGGGCTCTCATTATCCTAAATGAGACTACTGGATTTCTAGGCAGCAGGATCGTTCACCGTGTGGGGGACTGAGTCGGACCCACTTGGAAGGACCTCTGTCACCCTAAACCCGGCTTTGCTCCGGCTAACTAGCAGTGCCTCATTTCTCCAAAAGGGAAAAGATGATTGGGCAGCCGAGCGCATGACATCTTTGGAACTTCTCAGGGAAGTCGTGGTCACTCAGATCCAAACCAACTCTCTCATTTACAATATGATCTCATATACAAATGACAAAGGCAGTGTAAGTTTTATATAATGTTTTAATAAAACAACTGCATTTTAGATATTTAGGCGTGAGCCGCAATAACCAGAACCATACAGAACACAGTAGGATTGAAATAGTCATGAGGAGAGTGAAACATAAGAACAACGCTATCATGGTGTTTAACAATTTCTACTCTCTCTCAGCTAGTTCTATTTCAAGCACAGCATGTTAAGCTTCTAACTTGCCTTTCTGAATCCCTGGGGAGACATCAGCCCTCATACCTGAGCAAAGGCCTGTGATCTGGTTCAGCATCTGCAACGAGGCAGTCAGCGTCTAGTTGTGGTTCCCTGGTCGGAATCTCCCTCTTGCATGTATTGGGACAAGGAAGTGTTTTTATAACTAACATGTCAGCGTGATCACAAAATGTCCCTACGCAAGAACCCCAAAGACTAAACTCCTACCACGTCTATCGGCAATGTACCAGACTGTATCCTTGACTGAAGCACAGAGTGAACAGGAATGTGTTATTGAGAACTCCAGTGCTGAAGTAGGCTAAACAGTGTGATATAAAAAATAAAACAAGACCGTAGAACTGGTTATTTAAAAAATAACAATACGAAGCCGAATAAAAGCATTGAGAGCAAAGTGCACAGAGGCTCTAAGCTGCGAGCAAAGGAATAAGATACATCTAGGGCAAAATGCACAAAGGCCTAAAGCCTGAAGCTAATGCGCAAAGGATATGTAAAACTGACCACACTACACCCTCCCCTTGTCGGTAGTAAGTGGTTCCAATAATAGAAAAGTATGCCCCAGATATAAAAAGTACATCAAAATATATATTTCGACAAGGTCAGAGGACAACAAAGCAAAAAAGAAATTCATAAATTTGGGAAGTATGTGACGATAAAGCCAAATTCAATATGATGTCAAATAAAAAAAAAATCCAATTATTAGACAGAAGCCATGGAAAGCAGGAGTTCCTCCACTTCAACATATGTCAAAATCGGAATATCTACGCCAAAAAGTATCATGGAGCAGGTGTGTTCCAAAGCCCCAGAACCTTCCAGGGCGGCACCCCATGCAGGGCCTATGAATGAGACAATACCATCTTCCTCCAGGAAGGGAATCTCATAAACTGCCTCACGAAGCAAACGCAACCGCAGTACACAAGTCTGGGAATGAGCCCTAATCGGGAACATCAACAGATCAGTATCGACCACCGGGGGGCACTGCAGTGAGAGACAGAGAGATAGTGCATGGTCAGACGAGCACCAAAGGCACCGAAACACGGGTTGCACACAATCCAAAACTAGCCGGAATGACAGAAACCAGTCACACTCCAATTATCCCAGGAGTATCGCTCCAAAAAGCTGCATCATGCGTTCACGACACAGCTGCGCTGACGGGAGCGCCAATATGGGATCTCGTCGCGGTGGGACAGCCATTGCAGAAGAACAGCAGCAACAGCAAAACCCCAGCCAATAAAGCCAAAGTAATAGGGAATCCCCCAAAAATGCTTCCGAAAATAGAGTGAATAGCCGAAGGTATTAAACCGAATATGGAAGAGAAGATGTGAGCAAAACCAACACCAACAGCTTTAAAAAAATGTGCAATTCCAGCAGTGCTGGACGCATTAAATATACGCCCCAGGAGTTCACCAAAGTGACTCGGAAAGTTAGTATTCAAAAGGGACTGTATTTCCGCCGATGACCTTGCCACCTGAAGTGCGTAGGTCTCGCTAGCAGATGTAAGGGCCACATGCTTTTGAAACAATAGAGCCTTTATTCGACTCAACTTGTCGAAATTTACCTTGGAAGTAGCAATATGAGGCCAGATGTCCGCTACCTCCCTAATTTGAGTGGGGGGAAACAACACATTCCCGCAGCACGTATTGGCCTTGGTGACAACGACTACGTAAACTATTCCGGCACGCATGCCACAACAGGGTTCAGTGTTAAGAAGGACGTAACTGCTGTTTGAAAGCACCTGGAAAGTGTTTTTAATTACTGGGACTGGAACTCCCTTAAGATAACAAGCTAAGTTAGCAATCGAGGCATTACACGCCCTGTGCAAGAACAGCTGTTTGCAAACCATGGAATGGCTGACAGAAGTTTCGCATTCGCTACCGCTAGGAAAAACCTCCCTCAAACCATTAATACATCTGTATAGAAAGGGAATCTCCCACACCTTGTGTATGTAACTGTCTCCCAACCGTTCATATCTACCCACCGGAATGTGCTTCAAACAAGAAGTAAATTGCAAAGTGGAGATAGGCAAATTAATAACCCCATGAATCAACCACTCAGCTGACGGAATCTCAGCAACAGTAAAAGGCAATTTCTCCAACTTTTCAATATTTAACATAACATATGTTGCTTCCTTCTTAGCCATCAGCTGTTGTTGACGAGTCAAATTAAAGGAAATAAATATCTCCCTGGCACGAATGTGCTGCCACGGAACGCGACCTGCCTTTAAGGTCTGTAGAGTTCAACCCAGCTGCATGATGGACCGCGTTTGACTCTGCCCATGGTATAAAGAAGACATATCCGATTTAATAATGTCTATACCAGAGGAAACAATGTTGTCTATTGTGTAAACACGGTCTGAAAGGGTATGCATGCCATTATCCACAACAGACAAAGCCTGTATCAAATTTTCCTGATCAATTTGTCTCAACCGGGCCGCTGCCTCTTGTTGTGAAAGCTTCCAAATCTCATTATATACTTCATTTAGAAAACGTTTCTTCCGCGGTATTCTAGTACCTGACAAAAAATCTTGTAAGTCAGTATCATTAGACAGTAACGTCAGATGTGACTTAACTGCATCCAGCGTGGATGACTTCAACCATTGCTGACAAAGCTTCCCCACGCTGTATGTAGTAATGACATCAGCATGTTCTGGTGATATGTAGCGAGGGTCTGCCCTACTAGTCCTGAACCCCCCCGAAGAGGTGACAAAACGTTGATGACACCCATTAGTGTCTATGGGCCATAATAACCACCCGCCCGGATGTATCAATGAAGTGTTAAGCATACCATTCTGGACACAGTGCGTAAAGTGGTGTCCATAATAATTGTAGCAAAACATGTCACCATGATTATCTCTAAATAGGTAAGCATCTTCATCGTCATAGACAGTATTGCAATTCTGTCAGCATAGAATCTACTGTCTTCACATCCCAATCATCAGAAACAATGCCTGGTATAACGATATCATTCATTGACAACTTGAGAACATACAGTATTTGAATCAATTCAGTGGGACCATATATATCAAACATCACTCTATCCCACACAATCCCATCCGGAATCGGTCCTGCAGAAATATTCACATAGGACAAGTCTCTTCGAACCATATGAGACGAAAAATGTGGTTTCAACACTGTCTCCACATGCTCAATGTCAGATCGTTCAGGAAGAAATTGACCATGTATTACCAAAAAAAAGGTAACCACAAATCCCAACCACAAGAAAAGAGTCATTGCAGTCATAAAAAGCCACAGATAGTTCCAAGGAAAAACAAAATATGTGTGTTTAAGCCAATACAGCAGCTTACGTGGACACCGGGCTGAAGATAAAGAGGATGTGGAGTCTGACACGGTATCATCAGTGTCGTTGAAGCAGCCAGAGGCAGTTCTCGCAAAAGGTGCAACCGTAAACAAAGAAGCAGATGGTGGCTCTCGCCTCGGCACGCTATAAACCACATTTTCAGTATTGTCAGTAGAACGTACAGCAATCTGTTCAAAAGATTCCAAATTATTCGCCGTCTGCGGAACAATCGCAAGATCAGCTTCCACCCTCCCCAAGCTCGGAGAGGAAATAGCATCGGTGCAAATCACCTGCAGCGGGACTTCTTCCCCAGTAGTGAGAGGGATTCCGGAACTACTGGGTGTCCCTCTTGGTCTGCTGTGCAGAATCGGCCACATGTTGTAACTTGACATTATCAATGGAAACAAAGCGATTTCCTTTGGCCCCGTGCAGCGGCGGTAAAATTACAGTTCTCGTGCCGCTAATCCCTAACACAGGGACAGGCACCCGATAAGAAGGACCAAATTCTTTCTTTTCTGCGACCTTTTCACGCACAAGATCCCCAATCCTGGGAATCCAACCAGTAGGCGTTACTGGCTCATCTTTAATTCCTGTGGAGGCAGCACTTGCAGAAGAGTTATCTTCACGGAATTGTTGTAAATTCTGCAAAACAGTGACACGATCATTTATGTCAAAGGGCGTATCTGCCGTCTCCACACCAGGACCATCTAGATCAGGAACATACATTTGTGTTCCAAACAGGCACTCATATAAAGTACGACCCCCCAGAGACCTTCTAGACAAGTTAATAAGTGCTCTCTGTACTCCATACAGGTGGGCTAGCCAACTACGACCCGTACCTATAACTCTGGCCGTTAAGGATTGCTTTAAATCACAATTTAAACGCTCCACAACAGAATTTCCCTCGGGATAAAATGGAGACGAGAACTGGAGTTGGACCCCCAACGAAGCAATGGTCTCCCTGAATGCCTTAGAGGCAAAAGCAGGGCCCTGGTCCGAATGAAAAGCCGCAACTGCAAATGTATCGACAAAGATGCGCAAATCTTTAATAACAGTCCGAGCGTCAGCCGAGCGCTGTGGCCAGACCCACACAAATCTGGAGCACGAATCTACAGCAACCAATATATATTTGTATGCACTATCTGGTGTCAGTGGACCACAATGATCCAAGTACACACACTGTAAAGGTTTATTTGAAATCAGAAGGGGCGTCTGCTGCGGGCGTCTAGCCGTCAAAGCTTTAATTTGTTGACAGATGTCACAACAAAGGACATACTGCTTTGTCTCTTTATAGAGACCAGGCCACCAGTAACGAGCCTGTAAGAGTGAAATCGTGGCAGCCACGCCAGCATGCGCAGATGCCGCCCCCTCATGTGCTGCAGTAATTAATCAAGGTCTCTCAACTTTATTGGGCACTTCACGTACACCAACGCCTGGGATTTTAACTACAGCATTTAGCTTTCCACCCATGCAGAAACTATATTTAGAAGGGAATCCTTTAGGAAAGAGCGTGCCATCAGCCGTAGCTTTTATGGCAGCCGAAATCTCTGTGTCTGGTTTGGAACTCGAACGAGTCACTGCTGCCACAGTGGCAACCGCCACTGCCGATTTTGCGGCCTTATCAGCCAAAGTATTTCCAGCAACGTGTATACCAACGCGCTGGTGTCCAAGTGTATGTGCAACATGGACTTTAGGAAGTGTCTCATTTAGATTCGCACCCTTCCCCCACAGCAATTTGTGTTTAATGGTGTTGCCTTTGGAATCTCTGAACCCATTCAACCTCCATTAGTGTAAATATTAATTGAAAGACTGAACACAGTAGTAGGAGTCACAGACCAGCAAGGTGAGTATCGCCGGATCCACGTGTTCCAAGGCTAACAATAGAGCCTTGAGCTCAGCCAACTGCGCCGTACAGTCTCCCAAGGTCTGCGTATAAGTATGTCGGGGGCAGAACACTTCCCCCTCCATAGTGCTGCTCACCACCGCACATGCAGCAGAATACTGTTGTTTAGTCCCAACCGCTGGCTGCGCAGAGCCATCTGTATACATGACCACCTGATACTGGTCAATAGGCAACGTGCCAGCGGGAACTGGGTATTCCATTTCATATTGAAGAAATTCTTGAGTCTGCAGTTTAGGGTCAAATATGTAATCTACATCAGTGGCTGTCAAAGACGTTGCCCATTGTATCCATCGCGGGTGTAAAGCTTTCGAATTAGGAACACTCGCTTTCGTAACAGCCTCTAAGGCTGGAATTGGGGAAACAACAATGATGCGTTGGCCCTGGGCAAGAGGTCTTTCCTTAATCACAGCCATCTGTACAGCAGTGAGTATTTTCTCAGTTTGTGCAAATCGTTGTTCTGCAGCAGAATACAAGTGCGACTTGTATTCTATCGGGACTGTCTCACCCTCATTAAAGGTGACATATGTAAACCCAACGGCACCAGGTATTACCCTGATGATCAGATGCGTTTTATTTTCCCGAGTGTGTAAATGTTTAACTGCTAAGAGATCAGTTTGTAGATCTCGAAGAATATGTGTATGCTCAATTGTCCAAAATCTACTCGAAAAATTTGGGCGAATCAACTCGTATAAGGGTTTTATACGTGTAGCATAATCAGGAATGTAAGTTCTGCCAAAATTCAGAAACCCCAATAATGACTGGAGCTTCCGAACCGTATTAGGAGGCTTCAATTGAGCACATTTCTCCCAAAAATGTGGTGCTAAGCTCTTGCCCTCATTCGACAACTCATATCCCAGGAAAATGACGCTGAGGAAGGCAATCTTCGATTTTTAAAAATTAAACTCGTAGCCAATTTCAGCAAACCCCACAACAATGCGTGCTACACGCCTTAGATGTTGCAGCATCTCATCGTCCGTCAAATATATGTCATCAACATATGATAATGCTTCAGGGTCCAACTCGTGCAGAATTTCAGTTACACAAGCCGAAAATAGTCCTGGGCTATTCTTATACCCCTGAGGCAGACAACAAAACTTTTTTTGAGAGCCAAACGCACTGAAACTGGTATAGTCCCGACTTTCGGGTGCTATATTTTGGCAGAAGAATCCATTCGAGATATCTAATGTTGTTTTGTATTTTTTACGCACAATATTATTCATAAGCGCTGCGCTGTGTTTCTGTATTGCATATGTGCGTGTATGTCCATTTAAATGTCTGTAATCCACCACTATCCTATATGAATGGTCCGGTTTAGCAACTGGAAATAAGGGATTATTCATCAGCGGGACACAGGGTTCAATTACTCCCTGGTACTCCAATTGTGTAAGAATTTTCCTTACCGATGCCCTTGCCTCAATTTTTATAGGATACTGCGGCTGCGGCTGAGGTTCGCCCTTTATCGGAATTACATGATAAGGTGATTTTCTATCCCACCCCACATGATTTCTATATAGGGCGGGGGCCTGTGCCAGAGCCCATGATTCACTATAGGACTCCGCTAGTTCTCCCGGAACAAGTGGTGAGAATGAAGGTGTAATAACCTCCTCCCCAACTGGACAGTCGCGAACAAAGTCAGGTGTCCAATCTTGTTCGGCCAGCAGAACGTCATACGATTTTACCACATGGTCCCAAAAGATGGCGTGTACAATGCGGTCAATGTCCCCTTCTAATTGCAAAGTTACTTTATACTGTATACTCTATCGGGATCAGAGACACGCATATCTGCCGTTTCGACTTGTATGAAGTCATCAGTTGCTTTCACCTCCAGATGCTCTAGAAGACTCCGGCGAACTATTGTGACCTCTGCCGCGCTGTCTAACAGTGCTAACGCCCATGTCTTGTTCTTCAAGAGAACTCTCGTCTTGAGGGGCATGTCTAACTGAGACTGCTGCCACTTTCTTTTTCTTAAATTGCTGCTTTTGTTGGATCGGTTTCTCTTCTTGTTTAACAGAAACCTCAGTTGAGCGTTGTGACTCCTGTATCGGTTTCACGTACTCAGTTCTCCGCTCTGACCGCCCACCTCTCTCACTTCTCTTGTCCGAGGAGTCCTGAAAGGAACGAGATTGGCGTGTATCAGTATATTGGTATCTGTCAGGCGTTTTCAAGTTATCCCTATTCCTGAGATTATACCTATTCTGGGGGGTCTCCGGTTGTGGAGAATGCCCCCCATCTTTCTTAGGTGTCTGTTGTTTTTTCTCCCAGCGCTTCTTAGTACCCTCAGGCTGCTGTTGTTTAGCATTATCTTTATTATTATTACCCTGTAATTGGGGTTTTTGCGGTCTAGCCCCAAGGCTATCACGACCGATACTGGAATATGTTTCTGCTATTATTCTCGGCAGTTCCCGCTCCTGATTAAGTTGCGGAACATCGCGAAGACGCATACGCATGGCCAGCGCCACTGCCTCTCCTTTGAGATTACTCAAAATAATAGAAGAAACTGCGGCAAAATTGCCCATCAGCTGCATCCCTAAATCTAAGGCTGGGGCAGCCCCATATTCATCCTGAATTTGTTTAAGCACTTCCGGTAGATTAGCCAATGTTGGTGTACCGTGTGCTGTAGTGTAGAGCGCGGCATACACCGTGCCCCAGGTATTACAATGGTCCACAGGAGGAACCATTCCATACGGCAAACACATCGGCAATATTCTATGTTTATCCTGAGGTCCCGTATGGGGAAATACTGCTTCCAGCGTATTAATTTTTTGCGCCAGCCAAAATGGAGTTTCCTCACGTTTAGCCGGTACTTTACCCATAACTGAGTGTACAGTGGCCGGATTGATACCCGGAACCACAGCCTGTGGGTGCGCCGGAGCAGCACGCGCTGCATTAGTATTTAAAGTCTGCATTACAAACTGAACCAGTCTTCTGTATGTAGTAGCTAAGTCTATATATAAACGACGAACGTCAGCCACTGCCAAATTAGCAACTGCAGGATATGGTGTGTATGTAGCCAATAAAGGCCAGGTCGGACCATCATTACTCAGTGGTCCTAACCTAACTTGTGCTACTGTGTGTGGGAGGGCGCCATCAAGCCAATTATGGTGTTCTTGATAAGATAAAGGTATCTCTAAGTATGCATAAGCCCTGTACTGTCCAGGGACACTCGCAACAGTGTAATCATGAAAAGTGTTTGTACCCCCATCAACTGCTGGAAATACGACCCAAGAATAAAAAAGTTCTGTTCTATAGGCTGCATGGGCGTCCACCACAAAAGTGACCGGACCCCCCTGGTTCGTCAAACCATGTGCTATCAGATGTCCTGTGAGCGGTTGGCGCATATTAAGCGCTATGTTCACTACCTGAGGATTCACCATTATACAAATAGCACTAGGGCAGAGAAGGCACACTAATATCGGGGTTTCCCTTTCAAAGTTCAAGCTTGAACAACCAACCACTAAGTAATAGGATGCACCTATCCCGTGGCGTCGGAAATCCTCAGCCCCACGGACATCTCCGCGTACGGAACCGAGGCGTCAATATATAGATGAGACCGAGAGAGTTAGCCGGATCCAAAAATTTGAGCCAGACCAATCGTTGGCGGCGCCATGTCGCGTGGGCTCTCATTATCCTAAATGAGACTACTGGATTTCTAGGCAGCAGGATCGTTCACGGTGTGGGGGACTAAGTCGGACCCACTTGGAAGGACCTCTGTCACCCTAAACCCGGTTTTGCTCCGGCTAACTAGTAGTGCCTCATTTCTCCAAAAGGGAAAAGATGATTGGGCAGCTGAGCGCATGACATCTTTGGAACTTCTCAGGGAAGTCGTGGTCACTCAGATCCAAACCAACTCTCTCATTTACAATATGATCTCATATACAAATGACAAAGGCAGTGTAAGTTTTATATAATGTTTTAATAAAACGACTGCATTTTAGATATTAAGGCGTGAGCCGCAATAACCAGAACCATACAACACAGTAGGATTGAAATAGTCACGAGGAGAGTGAAACACAAGAACAACGTTATCATGGTGTTTAACAATTTCTACTCTCTCTCAGCTAGTTCTATTTCGAGCACAGCATGTTAAGCTTCTAACTTGCCTTTCTGAATCCCTGGGGAGACATCAGCCCTCATACCTGAGCAAAGGCCTGTGATCTGGTTCAGCATCTGCAACGAGGCAGTCAGCGTCTAGTTGTGGTTCCCTGGTCGGAATCTCCCTCTTGCATGTATTGGGACAAGGAAGTGTTTTTATAACTAACATGTCAGCGTGATCACAAAATGTCCCTACGCAAGAACGCCAAAGACTAAACTCCTACCACGTCTATCAGCAATGTACCAGACTGTATCCTTGACTGAAGCACAGAGTGAACAGGAATGTGTTATTGAGAACTCCAGTGCTGAAGTAGGCTAAACAGTGTGATATAAAAAATAAAACAAGACCGTAGAACTGGTTATTTAAAAAATAACAATACGAAGCCGAATAAAAGCATTGAGAGCAAAGTGCACAGAGGCTCTAAGCTGCGAGCAAAGGAATAAAATACATCCGGGGCAAAATGCACAAAGGCCTAAAGCCTGAAGCTAATGCACAAAGGATACGTAAAACTGACCACACTACAGTACATGGGCAATCCCATTCCACTGCCCATGATTTTTGGCGCACATCCCTATTATTCACTAACAATGGTATACAAGGCTGTGCACCCCAAAATAATGTTTTTATTCTCCTCACCTCTCTGACATTGCATCTGGTATTCACTATACAGCACACATACAGTGTTGAAAAGGTTTTAATTATGTCTGGCATAGTATTTTATGCTAGAGGTACATAGCATTTTGTACTGCAGAGCAATATCTGAGCTCCAAAGAGTAATCTTGATCAGAGAGAGAGAGGCGAAAGGTAACAAAATAATAATTAGAACACTCTCACTTTCTTCATATGATGAGGTGCCAAAATGCTTTGGACACTTTAATATAATAGCGTTGTTCTAAGTTTTGTCACTGGGTCACACCCACATTATAACTTATGCACTTAGGATCACCATTGCACTCAAACATTATTTATTAGTAACTATTTAAAATGAATATGGTTTGGACTTACTGTTAATTATAACACCATTCCTTTTAGTAATACACCATTGTGCTAACTACTGAATTTTTTTTATTGAAAAATTACCTATGTTTTTCGTTCTTATAATTCTGTTGAAGATTGTGCCTATAATTAAATTGCCCACCAATTAGAAAGAACGACTTGTATAAGAAAATAATGCAGATAAAGATCATGTATATATTCTTCAAAGAATTTTCGTATTGAGGTGCAATACTATTGTATTTGTCCATTGTCATTGGCTGCCAAAACAATGTGGCATGTTTATGAGAGGCATCCACCACTGTTGCATTACTTTTTTGACGCTCTGGTGGCGCAAGACTCTCAACCATATCTATGAAGCCAAGCACAGCCACTTTGCGTGGCTTTACATGACCTCATAGATATGGAGTAAGGCAAAGCAGTGCAAGGTGTTCTACGGGCGTTGCAGTGGATTTTCCCCCCGCAGGTGTAACGAGGAGAACGTTTTTCATTTCTTCTAGGAAAACACCCCTCTGGATTGGTTTTGTGCACAAAGTGGCCCCTTCCTGCACAGAAACAACGCTGCATGCAATACAGAGCATGGTGCAATGGTGTCTGCGTTTGCACTAGGTGGCCAAATAGGCACCAGCGCAGGAAGATAGGACAGGAATGCACCATATTTCATACGTATGGTGCATTCCCAAGAAGTTGTGGCGCTGCCCTATGCAAAATCATCATAAGTATGTGCTCATGTGTAAAACTGATTTAGGTATAAAAAATAAAGTAATTCCATTTGTATGCTTAGTCCATGGCTGACTATTTAATTGTGGATCCAAAGTGCTTCTTTCACTCCTACTGCCGTTTTACAATTTCTAGCATTAGGCCTTCCTTGTAGATAAAAGATTCCAAACATTTGGATATTTTTCAACAATGCCTGTTGATAACTATCTATAAAATGTTCTACCAATGGGTACCATCTGTCGAAATTTTTTAAGGCTGTATGCTTTTTCCATCCGCCCTTTCTCTGTTGTTTTGTAGATCCCACATAATGTGAATTGCAGATACAGGTTAGGATATAAATACAATATAAAGTTTTGCAGTTCGTAAATTGTTAAAGTTTGTGAATCTTCAGCGTCTAGCTTTTAAAATATGTTGTTTTTTCTTGTGAGGACGATAAACATGAACCACATTGCTAACTGCCCGTTTGAAAAGTACCTTGTCGATTCTTGTTTTGGTACATAAGAAATCGAATCACTTTGCAGATTATACTTTTAATGACTGAGATTAATTTTAACATTCCTCTTTTTTTGCTTTCCTCAGTGTGACATCTTAAGTGTTCTGGGTATGCCCATCCTCACTGTGTATCTCTATGTAACATGCTTGCAGAGCCCTCGTTCACCGAAGCATGATGGTGCTTGAAGGTCCATTGTCTGCTATGTCTTCTGAAATACATGATTAAAATCAATATTTGTATGTGCTATTCGGAAAAAGATTTGATAGGCAAGGAGAAAAAGCGAGAGCATTCAATACCTTTGATGCAGTGACTGAGAACGCTCTGTCATTGATTTTGCAGAGGTGTGTTTTAGAAATGTGTTTTGTAGGGGATTAGAAGGAAAATGTATTTGATATAAAAACCACTTTGTGAACAATAGTCATGGCTTTGAAAATAATACAACATTTTACTAGAAGCTAGAAAAGCTGAGACAATATAGGGTGATGTGTCTCTTTATGAATTGTGAGCCTAGCTGCCACGTTATATACCAACCAAAAGTGATTGAAGTGTAAAATATGGGCCACATACATAACATAACCATTGTCAAGCCTTGATTGAATCAAAGCATTCATTAAAGTGGCATGGTGTGTTACAGGACTCAAGCTACGCCTTACTGACAAAGCCTAGCCAGACAGAAACAGTTCTCTGACTGCTCGTGCTCCTGTTCAGAGGGGACCTGGCCTGGCAGTTTGGGCTTTACTATTCCTATTAAAGAAGGACCAAGGGTGCTTTGCATATAGCGGGTTATTATCTATGATATCTTGGTCTGCAAAACAATATTGGACTGGGATGTGGCCAGAGGAATTACCAGTGGCTGAATATAATTCTTTTTTTTTATAAAGAATTTTATTGATTTTTGCAAAAGAAAGAAAAACAATGATACATACGTCAAACATGATGCCAACGGGCATCCAGCACTGGTCGAACCTGTGATCCCAGACAACACATTACATTGAGGATTACATGTTATTCAGGAGCCTAGTGCGGCCTCCCATTTCCCCCATATCCTGTTGTATTTATTCGGACATCCTCTAGCCTCATATACAAGTTTTTCACTCTGTGCACACCAATCCACTCCCGTCTCCATTTAGCCAATGCTGGGGCACTCTTGGCCTTCCAGTTTGCCACTATATCCCTCTTGGCCACCAGACACGCCACCCCAAGGAAAATTCGATCTGGTCTCCTTAGCTCGATGTCGCCCATGATCCCAAGGAGGAGGGGCAGAGGCTCTCTCTCTATATTCTCCTGCAACACCTCAGAAACCTCCCTCAAGACAGCCCCCCAATAGGCTACCATGGCCGGGCAGGTCCAAACCATGTGGAAGAAGTCAGCTGTGGGATTCCTGCAGCGGGGGCACTCCGCAGTGGGGCGGAGGCCCGCTCTGTGTAGTTTGTCGGGTGTGAGGTATGCTGTGTGCAAAAAATAAGTTTGTATCAATCTAAGGCGGGTAGCGATCACCAGGGCGCGCGGGCCATTAGCGCCTCACCCCATTCCATCTCTTCCATGGGGCCCACCCACCCCTCCCATTTTTGGCGAAGTTCCCCCAGGGAACCCGAGGTGCCGGAGACCAGGGTGCGATATATCTGGGAAACACCTCCCTTGCCCAGGCCCCACATCAGTGCCTTGGCCTCCATGGGGCTGCATTCGGATATGACCTCTCCCACTCGGATATGTACTAATAAGGTATGGCGGAGCTGGAGGTACCTGTGGAACTGTGTCCTACTTAATGAAAAGTTTTTCTGGAGATCCTCGAAGGACCGTATGTGTGACCCGTTCCAGACATCGCCTAGTGTGGAGAAACCTATGTTATCCCAGTTCTGAAACCCCTCCAGGCCCGCCACCTCCACCAAGTGCCTCCCTTGCCACAGCGGGGTCTGTTGGGTAAGACGTCCCCACCACCCCGTCGATTTTTGAGCCGTCCACCATCCCTGCAGAACCACCTTGGTCACGTCCGGGACATCTCGAGAGATCGGACTTCCATAGAGGGTGTCCAGAATCCGTGGGTAGCCCATCGTCTGGAGCTCCAGTCGGTATGCCGGGTCTGTCCACCCACCTCCCATCCAGTCATTAATCACAAGTATTTGTGACGCAAGGTGGTAGTAATGGATACTGGACATGCCCAAACCCCCATCATATACATCCCTCTGGCAAGTCTTGAGCGCCAACCGTGGACGGGCTCCGCTCCATATAAATTGGCGTGCCAATGAGTCCATTTCCCCAAACCATTTCCTAGGGATGGGATGGGGAAAATTTTGCAGAAGATAGAGGAGCCTAGGGAGGATCATCATCTTGTAGAGCGCTATTCTACCAAGCAGGTTAAGAGGGAGAGTCCTCCAGCGCAGGAGATCACTTCTGATTCTTCTAGTTAACGGTGTAATGTTAAGTTCCCATGTCAACTCGGGGAGAAGTGAAATGTATATTCCCATGTATTTAAAGCTGTTTCTTCGTACTGGAATATTCCGCTGCCAGTCCACACAATCTCTGGAGCGGTGTAGGGGGACCAATAGGGACTTGGCGGGGTTCAGGATCAGCCCCGAGGCCTCTGCGAAAAGGCCCAGGATCTCCAGCACGCGGGGGCCACTTTCAGCCGGGTTGGAGATATATAGGATGACATCGTCTGCGTACAACCCTCGATCAGAGGGTCTCCTCGCAGCAGTATCGCCAGAGGCTCTATCATTAATGCGAAGAGCAACGGGGATAGCGGGCATCCCTGTCGGGTTCCGTGGCCAATAGGGAACTGGTCGGAGACCACTCCATTCACCCGGACTCGAGCTGTCGGCTTGGAGTATAGGAGTCTCACTAGGCCTCGGAATCTGGGACGAGCCCATTTTTCTGCAGGACCAGCTCAAGGTAGGACCAATCCACTGTGTCAAAGGCTTTTTCAAAGTCGAGTAAGAGTAATGCCCAGGGTGTATGCGACAGAGTCCTGTGGTGTGCCAGAGCCAGATGCAACCGCCTAATGCAGTGCCTGGTACTACGATTGGGCATGAAGCCACATTGGTCAGGGTGCACTAGTGTGGGCATTACCTCTTTCAATCTAGAAGCCAGGGTCGAGGAAAGCACCTTGATCTCAATATTTAGAAGTGAGCTGGGCCGGTATGCCGAACAATGCCGCGATGGGGGTTGGGTTTTGGGGATCACTACAATTGTAGCTTGGTCGATCTCGGTGGGGAATCGGCCCAGTTTCTCGGCTTCTTCATACATGCTGAGTAAGTGGGGACCTAGTATATCATTGCATTTGCTATATAGCTCTGCCGGGAGTCCGTCGGGGCCTGGGGTCTTGCCCGGCGCCAGGTTAGAAATTGCACTGGTAATCTCTGCGAGGCTAATAGTTTCGTCCAGCCTGTCTCTTGTCTCGAGGGGGACCCTAGGGAGAGTGACCTAATTTAAGAGGGGAGTCTCTCTCTCAATGGCAGGGCGGGGGTGCATTGCATAAAGGCGGGCATAATAGGAGGCAAAGCTTTGTGCGATTTCAGCAGGTGTCCTGGAGAGGGAGCCCGAGGGCTCTAAAATCTCAGGTATAACCCTGCTGGCCAGAGGGCGAGCGGCCAGCCAGTGCAGGAGCTTCCCATTTTTGTCCCCCCAGCCATATATACGGGCTACCGAAGCTCTCCACATGCACCTTGCCGAATCTAGCATTGTGGGGGTCATTCTAACCCTGGCGGTCGGTGATAAAGCGGCGGCCAACCCGCCAACAGGCAGGAGGTCCAAAAAATGGAATTCTGACCCTGGCGGGAACCGCCAACACAGCCCGCCACTTTAACACTCCGACCGCCACGGCGGGACCGACAAACAGCGCGGCGGTCACCGCCAACAGGCAGGCGGCAGACAATGTACCGCCCACCCTATCACAACTCACCAATCCGCCACCTTTTCCGGGGCGGGAGCCCCGCCGATAAAAACACGGCGGAAACAGACTACGAACGGGAAAACGCTCACCTATACACACTCCACGAGGAAGGAGGACAGCATGGAGCCCGAATTACACATCCTACCGGCTATTGTCTACCTGCTCATCTACCAGGAGTACGAACGCCGGCGCAGACGACAACGGTGAGTACTGCACCTACGACACAGGGGAGGGGGGAGGAGGAAAGGTTACGTGCAAACACATACGCGATACACCCACCCCCCCAACCCACCCCCCCAATACCTACACACCAATGCAGAGCAACAAGTCAGAGTGACACCCCCCAAACCCCCTGGAAGAATGTAAAGACATAATTAAAATGAAGTTAAAAATTTATGTATAAAATAGGTTCATTGAAGTCATGGTAAATATGCCATATGAAATATACAAAAGAAATAATGAACATAGTGCAAAGTATAAACATAGTCAATAAGTTCTGCACAGTCCGTTAAATATCCATAGTCCGTGGGCCAATGTGTACAAACACATGGGCAAAGCCCACACAGGAGACCGGATACCATTGGAGAGAACACTGCAGGGGCATCAGATGATAAAACAACAGGCACCTCAGGGGGAAGGGAAAGGGGGGCACCTCAGCCACATGAGTCCACGACGCCAGATCCACGAGGGGCCTCCATGCCCACTGTACCATCCTGGGGAGTGCAAAGCCACAGTCCATCAGATGGATAACCGACTCCACTGGTATTGGAGGAGGCATGGTGCCCAGAGTGCTTCGTGAACACCTGCTCGACACAGAACCGGCACTGTCAATGGACCAGCGGTGCTTGAGACGGCGGTGCCCAGCGGAGCGGTGCTTGAGATGAAAGGCCCAGCGGAGCGGTGCTTGACAGGAAAGGCCCAGCGGAGCTGTGCTTGAGACGGCGGTGCCCAGCGGAGCGGTGCTTGAAATGAAGGGCCCAGCGGAGCGGTGCTTGACAGGAAGGGCCCAGCGGAGCTGTGCTTGAGACGGCGGTGCCCAGCGGAGCGGTGCTTGAGATGAAGGGCCCAGCGGAGCGGTGCTTGAGATGAAGGGCCCAGCGGAGCGGTGCTTGAGATGAAGGGCCCAGCGGAGCTGTGCTTGAGACGGCGGTGCCCAGCGGAGCGGTGCTTGAAATGAAGGGCCCAGCGGAGCGGTGCTTGACAGGAAGGGCCCAGCGGAGCTGTGCTTGAGACGGCGGTGCCCAGCGGAGCGGTGCTTGAGATGAAGGGCCCAGCGGAGCGGTGCTTGAGATGAAGGGCCCAGCGGAGCGGTGCTTGACAGGAAGGGCCCAGCGGAGCAGTGCTTGAGATGAAGGGCCCAGCGGAGCGGTGCTTGAGATGAAGGGCCCAGCGGAGCGGTGCTTGAGAGGAAGGCCCCAGCGGAGCGGTGCTCTTCACGGCGGGGCCCTATTCAGCGGTGCCTGTCTTAGCGGGGCCCTGTTCAGCGGTGATCTTCACGGCGGGGCCCTCTTCAGCGGTGCTCTTCACGGCGGGGCCCTGTTCAGCGGTGCCTGTCTTGGCGGGGCCCTGTTCAGCGGTGCTCTTCACGGCGGGGCCGTCTTCAGCGGTGCTCTTCGCGGCGGGGCCCTGTTCAGCGGTGCCTGTCTTGGCGGGGCCCTCTTCAGCGGTGCTCTTCACGGCGGGGCCCTATTCAGCGGTGCCTGTCTTGGCGGGGCCCTGTTCAGCGGTGCTCTTCACGGCAGGGCCCTCTTCAGCGGTGCTCTTTACGGCGGGGCCCAGTTCAGCGGTGCCTGTCTTGGCGGGGCCCTGTTCAGCGGTGCTCTTCACGGCGGGCACTCTTCAGCGGTGCTCTTCACGGCGGGGCCCTGCTCAGCGGTGCCTGTCTTGGCGGGGCCCTCTTCAGCGGTGCTCTTCACGGCGGGGCCCTATTCAGCGGTGCCTGTCTTGGCGGGGCCCTGTTCAGCTGTGCTCTTCACGACGGGCCCTCTTCAGCGGTGCTCTTCACGGCGGGGCCCTGTTCAGCGGTGCCTGTCTTGGCGGGGCCCTGTTCAGCGGTGCTCTTCACGGCGGGGCCCTCTTCAGCGGTGCTCTTCCCGGCGGGGCCCTGTTCAGCGGTGCCTGTCTTGGCGGGGCCCTGTTCAGCAGTGCTCTTCACGGCGGGGCCCTGTTCAGCGGTGCCTGTCTTGGCGGGGCCCTGTTCAGCGGTGCTCTTCACGGCGGGGCCCTGTTCAGCGGTGCCTGTCTTGGCGGGGCCCTGTTCAGCGGTGCTTGTCCTGTCTTTCAAGGGAGCCAGACCTGGCCAAGACTCCCCGCTTAGTCGCCCTCCGACCTTGCAGTAGCGGGCCCTCCTGTGATGGAGTCTTGGGCACGTGGGTGTCGTCCGTCACACCCGGTATGGGGCTGGTGGGGCCCTCCTGGTGCGCTCGGCTGCTGCATGTCTTCTGCGCCCTGCTGCCCTTGCCCTCCTTCGCTGCAGCTCTCTGGCCCTTGCCTCCCTTAGATGATGTGGCAGGTGACGTGGCAAGGCCACTCTCCTTGGTGGCAGCCGTCTCAGGCTTTTCGCGTCGGCCCTTAATTTTTCTTGTCCTCTTCCCAGGGGGTGGGCTGGCTGTCCCCTTGCTGCTGGCCGATGTTCCTTCCCTAGGAGCTGGTGGACTCCAATAGCCCTGCACTATGGTGATACTAGATGCAGGGCTGGTGGTGGCTGAGGTGCTCTTTGGACTCTTACCAGGTGGAGGGGGTGGGTCAGGTGATGCAAAGAGGTTAATTTTGGAGAGGAAAAGTTTTTTAGGAGCAATGGGAAGTGTAGGTGCAGTGGGTATGGGAGTGGAGGAAGAGGATGTGGTTGTAGGAGAGTCAAGTGTGCTGTCTTTGGGTGCAGGTGCTTGGGCTGGAGGCTGTCGTGAGGTGGATGGCTGTTGGGTGGGTGGCCTGCGTTTGTGTGGTTTGGAAGAGGGGGTGACAGACACAGTGGGAGAGGACACAGGGGATGTGTAAATGGCAGTGGGGGTGGTGACTGCACGTGTGCTGACTGTAATGGAGGGTGTGCTGGTGATGGAAGTACTGGCTGATGGTGGTGTGCATGCAGGTGTGAGTGGAGACGTCACAGGGAGGGAGGAGGGAGACGAGGAGGAGGGGGACACAGAGGTGGTAGTGACTGTTGGCATGTCTGCATCTGGATGTTGTTTGTGTGAATGCTTGTGGGATCTGTGGTGCTTATGTCTGGATGAGCTGCCCTTGGGTGTTGAGGTGTGTGCAGGCTGGTCTGATGGTGTGGATGGGATAGGCTGAGGAACAGGAGACTGGGACTGGGTGGAGGGAGTTAGAAGAGGGAGGCTGGAGACAGGGACAATGGCTGCCGTCAGTGCTGAGGCCAGAGCGTTGAACGATCGCTGATGGGCAGCCTGACCCGAATGAATGCCCTCCAGGTATGCATTGCTCCGATGCACCTCCCTTTCTACACCCTGGATGGCATTCAAAAGGGTAGACTGCCCAACAATGATGGTCTGGAGGAGGTCAAGACCTCCTCACTGAGGGCAGCAGGGGTAACTGGGGCAGGGCCTGAGGTGCCTGGGGCGAAGGAGATGCCCACCTTCCTGGGTGAGCGGCACCGTAACGAAGGCTGAGGGGCTGCTGGGAGGGTGGGCCTGGTGCGCTGGGTGGCAAGGGAGCTCCCTTCCGAGGACGTGTCGGTGTCGCTGACGTCTCCACGGGTCCCCGTTGTGGAGCTCCCCTCGCCCTCCGTCTCACTGGTGAACTCGGAGTCGGTTGCATTGCCCTCCGGGGCCATGTGAGATGCAGCTCCCTCGTGCGCCGATGCCACTTCTCCTCCGCCTGATGATGCTAATGCACACATGCACAGGAAGAAAAAGAAAATGGGTGGGGGGGAGAAATGAAGACAGGTTGAGTGCATGCATTGGCAACACCGTTGGCGGAGAGGACACACAGAAGCCCCCTGCACTACGCTGCGCAATCGGGGTACACTACTCAGTTCTTGTGACTAGGCCTACAGGTCTATGGACGACAAATGCACACATGGGTGATGCAGGACCATGGATAGCTGTACTTGGCACCCTACAGAGGTGGGGGGCGGGGGCACAGGGCCATGCCTAACGGAGGGGACTAGCCTACAGAAAGCGCCCTGGCCTTGAGTCACCCACAGCCCTCCTCCCCAACCCAGACACCTCCACTGCGCGCAAAGATAGCAGAATGTGCTGATACTCACCCCCTTGTGTCTGCTGTGATGTCCTCACGCGCCCATCCAAATCGGGGTAGGCCACCGCCAGGATCCGGGACATCAGGGGGGTCAATTGGCGGCTGGCACCCCTCCTACGTTGGGAGGCCATCCCCAGCAGAGACTTGGTGGTCTTTCTGGTCCCGCGGCGGATGTCCACCCACCTCTTTCGGCAGTGGGTGCCCCGTCTGTTGTGGACCCCCAGGGCCTGAACGTCCTTGGCAATGGCACGCCAAATGTCGATCTTCTGATGGGCGCTAACCTATTTGACATGTACAGGGTGGGAAAGGAAATATCATCCCTTTTCTGCATGGTAGATGTGAGTGGCCCCCCCTTCCCAACCTTGCCATGTGACACATGTTCCCATCTGTCGTGCGTTGCACTCCTCATTCGCTCCCCTCCCCACCATCTTACATACACCCCACTCAACACAGGCATAGCCCATTCAGCGTGCACCCTGTGTACTAACCTGTTGGTCTGGAGGATCGTAGAGTAGCGCATTCTGGGGGAGGACCATATCAACAAGTTTCTCCAATTCTTCAGAAGTGAAGGCAGGGGTCCCTTTCCCCAGTCGCAGCAGCCATTATATCTCCCAGACCGAGGTCACAGCAGCACTTGCAGTATAGGTCCTCTCCTGTGGATGATCAGGTCTCGAGTGAATAATCCGATAGAAAATGGCGGTCACGCCCGCGGCGGTGCGTACCGCGGCGGTGCGTACTGCGACCGCTGGCGCACATCGTCATTGGCTCCTGAGACCCATAGGGTTCAATGTTAACCAATGCTGCTTTGCGCCGCGGTCTTCGACCGCCTACCGCCACGGTGTGCCACGCCAGCGCAGTCACCTCACATCCCACTGTCACACTTCACAGGTCAGGCAGCCGCCATTTCAAGGGCCCACATGGCATGATTTCTACTGCGTCACACAGGCCTAGGCCTTGCATTGCCACTCATACAAGCCGTTCCATGCATAGCGATTCGTGTACTGTGCAAGCTGTGTGAACGAACCTGTGGGTTGCTTGACTCTGTGCTCCATGTTGTCCTTCCTAGGCACCGTCCGCTGGGACTTGCGAGGAGAAGGGTGAATCCTCCCGTGTACCGACCGCTGGTGGACCTGTCGACAATGGAAGAACGACATATCATACTTACATACCGGCTTGACAGAGCAACTATACATGAACTATGTGCCCAGCTGGAGCCAGACCTGATGTCCCCCATCCGCCAACCCACAGGGATTCCCCCTCTGGTGCAGGTTCTGTCAGTACTCCATTTTTTGGCAAGTGGGTCGTTTCAGACAACAGTGGCCATATCATCTGGGATGTCTCATCCTATGTTTTCTAAGGTTTTATCCAGAGTGTTGTCTGCCCTGATGAAATACATGCGGAGCTACATTATTTTCCCTGAGGTGGGTGAATTGGCTACAGTGAAGGGTGATTTCTATGCCCTTGGACATATCCCCAACATCATTGGGGCCATTGATGGGACCCATGTGGCTTTGGTTCCCCCCAAAGACAGTGAGCAGGTGTACCGAAACAGAAAAAGTTATCATTCGATGAATGTCCAGGTGGTCTGTTTGGCTGACCAGTACATCTCCCATGTAAATGCCAAGTTCCCTGGGTCAGTGCATGATGCGTATGTCATGCGAAATAGCAGCATCCCTTATGTGATGGAACAGCTACAGAGACACCGTGTGTGGCTAATTGGTGACTCTGGTTACCCCAACCTGTCGTGGCTACTGACCCCAGTGAGGAATCCCCGGACCAGGGCAGAGGAACTGTACAATGAGGCCCATGGGCGATCTAGGAGGATCATAGAAAGGACCTTCGGGGTCCTGAAGGCCAGGTTTAGGTGCCTGCATATGACAGGGGGATCCCTCATGTACTCACCAAAGAAGGTGTGCCAGATCATCGTGGCCTGCTGTATGCTTCACAATCTTGCATTGCGACGCCAGGTGCCTTTTCTGCAGGAGGATGGTCCAGATGGTGGTGTTGTTGCAGCTGTGGAGCCTGTGGAGAGTGAAGAGGAGGAAAACGACGGGGACAACACAGACAACAGGGATACAGTCATACAACAATACTTTCAGTAGCACACAGGTAAGAAACAGCCACCCCAATTTACATTTACTTAAGGCCTCATGCATCTCCACTGTCTGTGTTTCCCCCCAGTTCCTGTTAACTGATTTGTGACTTTCCCTTCCCTTTTCAGAGCTGTATGACCCACTGCCTGACTTCAGCTTTGTTTGCCCATGGACTAAAGCTTATTGAAATTGGTATGTTGTCATCACAAAGTAACTGGACATTATTGAACCGTTATGTGTAATACATTTGTTAAGAATACAAGCAGACTCCTGTTTATTTAAGTGGAATAAGTGATTTATTTTAAGTGCTAGATATAGGTAAATGATTGGGAAGCGGGGATGGGTGGGGGTGGAGTAATGTCCATGGCAGAGTCCAGTTCTCAGTCGCACAGGTGCATTGTCCATATGCCTGTGGAAGGATGGAGCAGGGGCAGTTCAAGGTTGGACAGGGTGACAATGTGGGACAGTGGGATGACATCAGGGGGTATCTTAGGCTGGCGGGGGTCTTGCAATCCTACTCTGTCTTCTTGTGAGATCTCAGGTTCCGCTTGCGGGGTGGTTCTTCTTCTGTAGGAGGTGGGGTTCTGGGGGCCTGTCGTTATGTGGGGACCTCCTGTCCACTGGCGCCGGCGGAGGTGGTAGGCTGTTCCTGGCCTGGGCTAGTGACAGGGGCCCTTTGGGGTGCCACATGGTCCCGCAATGTGGGGACGAACTGGGTAAGGGCCAGGACGATGGTCCCCATTGCGGAACCGATGTTCCTCAGTTCCTCCCTGAACCCCATGTACCGTTCCTCCTGCAGTTCCTGGATCTCCTGGAACCGGGCCAGTACCGTCGCCATCGTCTCCTGGGAGCGGTGGTATGCTCCCATGATGGAGGAGAGGGCCTCTTGGAGAGTCGGTTCCCCGGGCCTGTCCCCCCCTGTCGCACAGCAGCCCTCCCAGTTCCCCTGTGTTCCTGGGCCTCTGTCCCCTGGCCGGTGTGCCCACTACCACTGCCCCCAGGTCCCTGTTGTTGTTGGGGTGGTGGGTCAACCTGGGTGCCCTGTAGTGGTGGACACACCGCTGATTGACGTGTCCTGGAGACAGAGGCATGGGCCCGCTGGGTGGGAGCTGTGCTGGTGTTCCCAGAGGGGGTCGGGTCTGGTGTAGCCTGTGGCTGTCTGTTGGGAACCGACTGTCCAGAGGTCCCCGATGGGCCGGACTGGTCATCTGGGTCCAGGGAGACAGAGCTGCTGTCATCCCTGGGGGCCTCTTCTGGGGGTGGGATGGACATCTCTGGACCCTCCGTGGCGGTGTGGTGGCGTTCGGGTCCTGCAGGGGTATAAAGGTATGGTTATTGCTTCTGTGTGTGGGATTTCGTGTGATGGGTGGGTGTCCGTGTACCCATGTGCAGGCATTTCCTTGTGGGGGCTTTTGTGAGGGTGGTTTGTGGGGGTGATGTGTGTGTGCAGTGGGCATGCTTTGGTGATGGGTGTCCATGCTTTGTGGTCGCATGCAGGGCTTGGTGTTGGGATGGGTGGGTTGTGATGGTGAGGCTTTTGCTAGGGGTTGGTGTGATGGGGAAGGGGTGAGGGTGGGGGTATGATTTGGCATTAAGGTGGGGTGGGCGTGGGAAGCAGTAGTGAAGATTTGCCTTACCAGAGTCCATTCCTCCGCCTACTCCAGCGAGGCCCTCAGGATGCAGGATGTGCAAGACTTCCTCCTCCCACGCGGTAAATTCTGTTGGCGCTCCAGTCTCAAGGCCCTGGCCTCCTGGTCGGAGATCTGGGAGTTCCTGTCCCACTCGCGGGAACAGAGAAGGTGCTTGGCATGCCCTCTGAGGGTAGCCTTACAGACGGCCCATATTGTTCCCGGGGACCGGACCGACCCCAGATTCAGATCAAAATATTGGGCTAGATGCTTTCTAATCTCCTGGGTATAGTCTTTGTCTTGTAAGTACCATGGGGCATATTTATACTCCGTTTGCGCCGAAATTGCGTCGTTTTTTTCGACGCAAATTCGACGCAAAACTAACTCCATATTTATACTTTGGCGTTAGACGCGTCTAGCGCCAAAGTTCATGGAGTTAGCGTAATTTTTTGGCGTGAACACCTTCCTTGCGTTAATGATATGCAAGGTAGGCGTTCCCGTCTTAAAAAATTACTCCGATGCTATTGCGTCGGATTTATACTCCCGGGCAAAAATGACGCCCGGGAGTGGGCGGGACTAAAAAACCCGCATTTGCGCCGGATTTTAGCACCTGGGTCAGGGCAGGCGTTATGGGACCTGTGGGCTCAGAATGAGCCCAGAGGTGCCCTCCCCTGCCCCCAGGGACACCCCCTGCCACCCTTGCCCACCCCAGGAGGACACCCAAGGCTGGAGGGACCCATCCCAGGGAACAAAAGGTAAGTTGTGGTAAGTTTTTAAAAAAAAAATAATGTTGTGGCATAGGGGGGCCTGATTTGTGCCCCCCTACATGCCACTATGCCCAATGACCATGCCCAGGGGACAGAAGTCCCCTGGGCATGGCCATTGGGCAAGGGGGCATGACTCCTGTCTTTGCTAAGACAGGAGTCATGTTAATGGCGTCTGGGCGCCAAAAATAAATGGCGCAAATCGGGTTAAGACGATTTTTTTGCCTCAGCCTGACTTGCCCCATTTTTGGACGCCCAAACGCCATTTTTCCCTACGCCGGCGCTGCCTGGTGTACGTGGTTTTTTTTCACGCACACCAGGCAGCGCCGGTCGACTAACGCCGGCTAACGGCATTCAATAAATACGGCGCCCGCATGGCGCTTCAGAATGGCGTTAGCCGGCGCTAATTTTTTTGGCGCAAAACTGCGTTAGCGCAGTTTTGCGCCAAAAAGTATAAATATGGCCCTATGCATTTAGGTGCCATACCGGGCGCCTAGAGGGATCTGCTCCACCCAGGCGTACCTGCACTGGTGTGTGGTCCGAGACTCCCTGGGGGAGTATCTCTGCCCCTGTGACGCTCGAGAGGTCTAAGGCGGACATGAATACAAGATCTATTCTGGATTGCGTCTGGTGGGCGGCCAACGTGTGGGTGTATTGACGATCCCTGGGGTGCCAGGTTCTCCACACCTCGCAAAGGCCAAGGCTCTCAGTCCAGCTGGTGAGGGCCGAAGCCCTGGCTGATCTATTGGCCGTAATCCCGCCGGATACATCCAAGTCGGGATCGAGAACCACGTTGAAGTCTCCTCCCAGCAGGGTGACCCCCTGGGGCAGTCCCACAACCACTCGGCGAAGCGAGAGCAAGAAGGCATCAAGCCTCGCCGTACGCACATATAAAATTTCTCGGTGATCCATGAAGAGTCCCCGTGGCCACTACAAATCTGCCCTGTGGGTCGGCCTGCGTGGCTGTGCTCACCACAGGCAGGGAGCGGTGAAGTAAAATGGCTACCCCCCTAGAGCCCCTGGAGAAGCCCGCGTGGTATACTCTGTCGTATCCTCCTCGTGCGACCATGGGGCACCTAGACCCAAGGAGGTGAGTTTCCTGCAAGAGGACTACTGAGGGGGAATATCTGCGGAGAGTGTAAAATACTGCTGACCTCTTAATCTTATCCAACAGGCCATTTACGTTCCAGGAGAGGACCTGAGTTAATGAGTGCCAGGCATGAGTTGCATAGGTGTTACATAGGGCTGAGTGTCAGGCTGTGGACATAGGGACGACCATTTCAAACATAACAGTGAAATAATAAAGAAACTAACCAACTTATTACTTTTTAGGCTAACTTCAAACGCCCATCCCCCCAACCATCCCCCTCCCCATACTCCCACCCCGGAAGCATCTGTCGCCCAAGTACCCAACCAAAACCAGACAGCCAGCAGGACTGTCCTTGGGGTGGAGTGGTGGACCCCTCCATATAGTCGGATCAATTACAATTAGTGGTCACATGCCAAGTTCCGGGTGCCATATAGTAGGGAGGCTTGACGCCTTCTGTAGTGACCCTTGTAAGGTTTGCATAAGTAAGTTGGACATCTCAGATCCTTTGGGCTCCCATCAGCGGGTACCAAGTATATCATATTAACCGAGGGCCGGGGACTGGCTCAAGCGGTTGTCATCTGTCGTTTGGCTTGAGGTATGAGGCCCAGAAGGGTCCACGGGTTTCCTCTCTGTTTGTGAGCCAGAGTCTCGGATTGCCTCATTACTTGCCGGAGTGTTTGTGTCCTTTGGTCTCCCTCTCTGAGATCTGGTGCGCCTCCGGCTCCTCTGGGGGCCCCCTGGGATGGGGGGTCCGACTCGAGGGGCCCTCTCCGTGTGTCCGAAGGGCCCCCCTCGGGCTCCGACGCCCTCCTCCGTTAGCCAGTCCCAAGCCTCTTCGGGTGTTTCAAAAAAATGTGCTCGCCCGGCCAAGAGGACCTTGAGCCGCCCGGGGAAGAGGAGCATGTATGAAAGTTGCATTGCTCTAAGTTTCTGTTTAACATGTTCGTACGACCGGCGGCGGATCTGGACCTCACGGGTGTAGTCTGGGAAAATTAGGATTTTATGGTTCTCCCATTGGAGGTCTTCCGATCTCCTAGCCTCTTTAAGGATATTGTCTCTATTTTTAAAGTTAAAGAAGCGCATAATCATCGGGCGTTTTGGGCCGCCTGGTGGGGGCGTGGGGCCAATGCCCTGTGGGCTCTTTCGATCGCAAACCAGGGCGAAAGGGACTGTTCCGGCATCCAGGTTTTGATCCACTTCTCTAGAAAATCAGAGGCCCCGCCATCCTCTATGCCCTCCGGGAATCCGATGAAGCGTAGGTTATTACGTCTTGACCGGTTTTCTGCATCTTCTGCACGACGGTGCAGCTCGCCGGTTCGAGTCTGCAGCTGGGCCACTTTACTTCTGAGGTCGGCTAGATCATTTTCAGTTTGGGAGACTCTAGTTTCAACCTCGGTGAGTCGGTTCACCGTGTTTCTGAGGTCCTGTCGAACAAGACCCACGTCTTCTCGTATTTCCCCGATCTTAGTCTCTACAGCAGACTGTGATGATTGAATGGCTTGAAGGATGGCATTCACTCCGTCTGGTGCGGGGCCTCCGCTAGCCGTGTCTCCCTCTCCTCGCTGGCCCGCCGGCGTCGTGAACTGGTCAATCTTTGGCTGAGAGGGTGGGGGTTGTTTGTTCGCCTTGTCTCTCCCCATCACGATATCGGAGACGGGAGTCAAATAACTCGCTTCTTGCAGTCTTTCAGATCAAGTCTAGGTCCCTTGCACGTTTGTTGTTACCATGGATACAAAGAGGGCGCGGGGAGAGGCACTCAGGCCCCCGTTCTGGTCTTCTCCACCTCTGGGATCCGGTGACTCCACGATGAGTCCAGCTCCACCGCGGTCCAGCTGCTAACTGTGTTGCACTATCATCGCCATGGGGTAATTCAAGGCTGCCACCCTCCGTCAGGTCAGATCGCGTTTTTTTTTTCTCCCCCCGGCGCGGCCGTGGTCTACACCGGGCCCGCTCAGGTCAAGGACTCCCAGAGGGTGGATCTAAGCCTCTCCTTTCAATTGTTAGGTGTTAAATGTTGAGGGGGGTAGGACTTCTTCCCTTCCTAACTCCCTTTCCCTCCCCCTCCTTGTCCTTAAGTCGCGCCGGTACCTTCAGTAGGGCCTCGTCCGGCCCTGGTGCTGATTGGCTGCATTGTCGATGCCACTGGGTCACTCAAGGCTGCCGCCCTCCGTCAGGTCAGATCGCGGTTTGTTCCCCGGTGGGGCCGCGGTCCGCAGTGGGCCTGTTCAGATCAAGGGCTCAGAGAGGATGGATCCAAGCCTCTCCTTTCAGTTGTTGGTTATTAAATGTTAAGGGGGGTAGGACTTCTTCCTTTCCCAACTCCCTTCCTCTCCCCCTCTTCGTTCTCCAGTCGCACCGGTATCTTCAGTATGGCCTCGTCCGGCCCCGGTGTCCCCGCGGCATTCCGTGCACCTTCAGTATGCCTCTGCCGTCACTCGGGGCACCGGGAGGTCCCTCGCCGCTACCGCCCATCCGCCACTCCAGCCCTGGCCAGCGGGGTCCCACTCCGACGCAGCGCAGCCGCTCAGCTCCCTCCGGCCGGCGCCCCCGAGCCGGCGCGCGGCCGCGGCTTCATTCACTCGGCGTCCTATCCCCCTGGGTGTAGTAGCGCCGCTCCCACAGGCCGCGAGGTCCGCGTATGGAGCCTGGCCTCAACCCCCTCCAGGGTTCTCTCCTTACCCCGTCACACCTCCGGTCCAGCGCGGCCGCGCTAGGAGGGACTGCCGGTCCGGCATCGGCTCAGCCGCGGGAGCTAGCCCTGGTGGCCATTTTGTTTTCGGGGACCGGACGGGCGCGGCACAGAAACGAGGGCCGCTTTCCTTAATTGCTCACCGCCACAGACTCCCCGGGGTCCAAGGGTCACAAGGACTGTTAGGGCGACTTCCTCTGCTCGGTCAGACCACGCTAGCTACGGGCGGATGACGGAGGGGTCCAGAGCACTCTCAGAGTGCGACCGCCATCTTGACGCCCGAAGCCACGCCCCCGGCTGAGAATAATTCTAACGTTCCACTCCTGACTTCTTGTTCTCCTCAGTGGTATTATTATCAGACACAGCCTCCACTCTAGCTTCTCATGCCCAGCTAAGGTCACCATATCTCCTGTAAATTATACAATGACCAGGTAGGGGCTCACATTCCTAGCTGCATAAACGTATCTTCAGGTACATTTCTTATTTGTCATATCCTGATCATATTGCCGGATAGAGTCATCAAATGCTTGGTATAGCCTATCATGCCCATAAACTGATAGCATAGCACAGGGATTTATACCCAGTTCTTATTATCACACTCAATGATACCTGGAAACTTTGGGGCAGATGTATAGGTTTTGGCACACTGCAGTGCTGCATTACATTGCATCAAAGGGTGAGAAACATGGCATATCTACCAAGATATTGCATTGTTTTTATCTTCCCCAGCGTTTGGCACAGTGTAGGCTGCAGTGCACCAATACACACATCTTTGCACAATAGAGCAAGAGGATGTGTGCTCTGTAAATCATAGGTTCTGAACTGAAAGGTGACCCTTGGAGTACAATAACTATGCTTTAATACTCTTCCCACTTTGTATCTATGCTGTACAGTTATGCCTCCATGCAGAGTCTAAAAAACATGGAAACCTGTGTTGGTTGCTCCACTGTTATGCCTGGATGAAGGGGAAATAGTTTTTGGTGCAAATCCCTCTCTAAACATGTTAGTAGATAGGGCATGTACCAAAACACATGGGTGGTTCCATGGGAACACTAATGCATCATTCATGGTAAGCCCCCTTAATGAAGTCTACTGCATAGAGCTACTTTGCATTCCTTTAGGCAGCCTTCCAATGACCATCATGATCTGCATTGGAAAGTAAATCACACCACAATATTTTGCAGTGGATATGTCACTTTTGTGATAGAAACACGGTGCAAAGTGTTAGTTAATCTGAGCCATGATCTGAGCTCATTTAGTCAGTACGCATTCACACAGACGTCGTCTCTACATTTACAGTAATCACATTTTTTCTGATGAACAAACATAGTATAATTTGGCAGCTGCAACCTCAAATACAATCATTGTGCTTCCATGTATATCTCTCACATTTGAAGGTCAACAATTGATTTGACAGGTGTAGTCATGATGTGACTGCTACAGACTGATTTGCTATGTACATCATAATACGTCTCACATGGCCAGGAAGGCATACATACGCACCAACAACCATAAACACAGTCACACACTCACAGAAGTAAACTCCATCCTCATCCCCCTTCCATCATCACCTCCAAGGTCCCCAACGTTTTGGGCAAGTTAGACCCACTTCCACTTCCGTGCCCTTTTACTTCCTTAGCTATGTTGCACTCACTTGCAGTGTAAGATTCTATTCTGTACAGCACTCCATTGCTTTGTATATTGGTTCATACACGATATACATAGGAACAGACACAAATTTGGACACCTAGGCACACACAGCCATACTTGGATACACACTTGCTGATGGTTGCCCTGCTTTTATTGTAGTGGCTGTACATGGTGAAGGTTGGACCAAGGGCCTGTAGGAAGCTGGGACATGCTACTGTATGGCCGTGAATAGTTAGACAGCGAGGCAAGGAATTAATGTACATTCACAAGATTTCTCACCTCTATTGATCTCTGTTCAGCCTCTTGAATAAATTCCATTGCTTCTTCTTTTGTCAGGGAACATGGACGCTCAGAGCTGCTTGCCCTAGCCGAGGAAGTGGACATTGACTGGTTTTTCGGTGCGCGCTTCCATGCTCCCCACTGCGGGTTTGGGACTAGTAGCCCTACTCCTCCCCACCTTTCGACTACACAGTCCCAACTCTAAGGTCCGAAATGCATCTGCAAGTTATTTTTGGGTGTTTACAAGGACACACTCTCATTTCACAAGTTGCCTGGGATAATGGGAAACTCTGGCAAAGCGAAGGGGATTTCAAGTAGCACATGGCATGTGGTCGCCTCCTTGGGGTGCTGACATTAGGCCATGTGTGGCCAGTGAAGTCTCATAATTATTTAATGACAGATGAAGGAGACACAGGGTCAGAGGAGCTTATACAGCTCTCAGTGAACTTAAAATAAAGCTTCGAACAATTTGGCAGCATTGGTACGAATCTACTTGAAATGTATTCATTTCGGCTAATATTGCTGAACATTTCACAGAAACCAACACTTTCTTTTTCATTCTTCATTAGAATGATTGAGAAGTATGCACGGTAATGCTATCCGAAAGAACAGTTGCGCATTTCAGCTTTTTTTAAATGAGCTGGAAATTCTGACTTCAGCAGTTCTCCCCATTTTGATCTTGCAAATCGCAATGAATTGAGTGATGTTAAAAAGACTTACCCTATAAGCAAAATGTAGTTTTAAAAAGGAGATACAGAATAAAGATAAAGACATTAATAATTAATAAGATTCTCATACACATGAAAGTCATTTAAATTATTCAGTGGGCAGATTTAAAAATGCAGAGGAATGAAAAGGCACATTCTAATTAATAGCTCCTTTCTGTGCAGTATATAACACTGAATGCAGCTACGTTACATGTATTCACCTGAAGAACATAGACATTTACTGGTGTTTAAATTCAGCATCATTTGAAGCACCACTTCCAACATCATAAATACAACAACTAAGCCTTCTACTTTGCTTTCTTGAAGGGCTGATCAACAACTGGGTCAGAGAACGTAGTCATATGACAGTTTGAAATATCTAATATCTAATTACTGACTGAAATAACTTTAAATGCATAATAATTATAATGTAACCCGAATTTCAGTTCACTTGTCAAAGGGTTTAGAAACCGGTTACTTTAAGGGGGCATGTAAACATTCTAGCGTTCTGATTACCCCCAAATATTTTCTTTTCTCTTCACGCCCTTCTAAGGCCCCCCTTAATATTAAGGGGGAGTTTTAAAGTGTGGAGGGTGCAGGATATTCATGTTGGCGCACTTTAAACAGAGTCGACTGGATAGCTGCCGCTTTTGCACAGAGTCTGTCAAACCCTAAATCACGTCCTAAGCGTCAACATTTCTTTTATTAATTATTGCACAGACCAGAAAATGTACATGATGAACCTTTGCCCTTGTTTTGTTGATAGCTGTGAAACTGCATAATTTGAGCATAGACGTGAAACTGTAGAGCACCTGTTCTCAAGTCTCCCTTGAGATAAATTGATGGCTGCATAATTTAAGATTATTTGAACCTCCTATCTATATCAGGGCTGAAAATATTATTAAATAATACATCAAATAATGACGAATTTCTTAGTAAAGTAATATGACGTGTAATGTCATGTTGAAAAGAAGAAAGGAGGTATACAATGCCACACTAAGGCCCATATTTATACTTTTTGACGCAAAACTGCGCCAACGCAGTTTTGCGTAGAAAAAATTAGCGCCGGCTAACGCCATTCTGAAGCGCCATGCGGGCGCCGTATTTATTGAATGACGTTAGCTGGCGTTAGCCGCCGGCGCTGTCTGGTGTGCGTTAAAAAAAACTACGTACACCAGGCAGCGCCGGCGTAGGGGGAAAATGGCGTATGAGCGTCCAGAAATGGTGCAAGTCAGGCTGAGGCAAAAAAATCGCCACAACCCGATTTGCGCCATTTTTTTACGACGCCCATCTCCCATTGAAATGACTCCTGTCTTAGCAAAGACAGGAGTCATGCCCCCTTGCCCAATGGCCATGCCCAGGGGACTTCTGTCCCCTGGGCATGGTCATTGGGCATAGTGGCATGTAGGGGGGCACAAATCAGGCCCCCCTATGCCACAAAAAAATTAAAAAAAATACTTACCTGGACTTACCTTAATGTCCCTGGGGTGGGTCCCTCCATCCTTGGGTGTCCTCCTGGGGTGGGCAAGAGTGGCAGGGGGTGTCCCTGGGGGCAGGGGAGGGCACCTCTGGGCTCATTCTGAGCCCACAGGTCCCTTAACGCCTGCCCTGACCCAGGCGCTAAAATCCAGCGCAAATGCGGGTTTTTTAGTCCCGCCCACTCCCGGGCATCATTTTTGCCCGGGAGTATAAATACGACGCATATGCATCGCAGTCATTTTTTAAGACGGGAACGCCTACCTTGCATATCATTAACGCAAGGAAGGTGACCACGCAAAAAAATGACGCTAACTCCATGAACTTTGGCGCTAGACGCGTCTAACGCCAAAGTATAAATATGGAGTTAGTTTTGCGTCGAATTTGCGTCGAAAAAAACGACGCAAATTCGGCGCAAACGGAGTATAAATATGCCCCCAAATGCCACACTGTGCTGGTGATCTCTAAAACGTATTTGCATTCATATATCTAGATAGCGTGCTAGGAACTCTGAAAACTGCAAAGACTGGGGAAATGCAATCAATATCGATCAAACAATAAAAAGGGTGGATCTTCAGATAAATGGTGAAAAGTTAAAAATGGGTATGAGTGTCTCAAAACATACTAATAGAATTTATGAAGAGTCTAATCAAATCCAGCCAGATTGATAGCTTCCTGATTATGGTGACTTAGTTATCTCAATTTGATTTGAGGTGACTGCAGTAAAAGAGCATTTTCTGACTGTGCTTGAAAATAATTTAGATATATGAGATAATAAAGACAAATATCTTTTGGAAATGTGGACTACAAAGGAACAATTTTTACATGTGTTGCAAATGTTATAATTTTGGGAAGAGAAGTATAAAAGATTCAAACTGATTACCAGAAACTGGTCAAACTAAGCACATACGTATTGTATAATAAGCTACACATCCATACCACAATCTGCTGGGAAATGAGAGTTCAGGAGCGGTTCCTCCGCAATGGCAATGAAACGTTGCCCTCCTGGCTAAGGGCACGATATTTCATTATTGCTTTATTTTACATCTGCTGGCTCAGTGAGCAGCATGTGCGAGGAGGGGCGCGGCTGGGACACATGAGGGGGTAGAGAGGAGTGATCTGTGTTTGGCCGGCTGTCTCAGGTCAGCCAAACACACATGGGCACTTAGGTTTCTCCAACGCGGCTGTGTTACACAGCTGGGCTGGAGAAACTGCACAGACTCCAGTGCGTGGTCTGGCAGCAGACCAAGTTGCTCAGACCAATCCTGCCACCACTCTCATGCTATGTTTAGCATGCGAGCTGCAACAGGATTGCTGGGAAGCCAGTGGTGGTGACCTAGGAAATGCTAGGACACCAGAAGAGAAAAAAAGAGGAGTGAGGCAGAGGCATCAGGAACGGGTATGTTTTTTAAAAATTATTTATTTCCCCGTCCCCATCATCCCACCTGGTAAGATTTGCCCAACATTTAATTATATTTTGTAAGTTTGCACCGCTTTTGCGTCAAAAAATGACGCTGATGCAGCTCTAAAAAAGTATAAATCACGCCCTTATAGTGGCTGGTACATCACCATGTCTGTTAGAGCTACTGTGAGAGCTTAGTGTTACCCCTATACTGGGAAATGTAACTATATTATGAAGACCAGGCATTTTGGCACCGACAAAGGACCCCTCCCCCGTTTGGTAGATTTCCAGTACCCACATCTGGTGGTAGAAATGCCACCAAGACACACTTTGTTTATAGGAATTTCCTCTGGAGATCTCCCTGCAAAATCCACTTCTCCTCTAGCACATTCAGTTGCTGTAATAACAAATGAAAATTTCTGAGATTTTTTTGCTACCATGATGGAGAAGGGAGACCTGTATCAGTGTTGTATGGGAAATTTGTCACATAACCTCTAAAACCAAACTCGGATTATGGCTTTGGGGGAGATCACTTGATCACTTGTAAAAATATAGTTATGTTTGAGTACTGAAAGCCCCACAGAACATTTTCCATAAAAATATGGCTGGATGATCTAATAAAGAGGGCTATTATTGTTAAGACATGAAAATCACTTTAGAAAGAGCACAATAAAAAAGCTTCACACAAACACAAAAATACATCTTTTGGAAAGGGGAATATGAGTGATCAATGTTCCATACTTTCTACAAGACTTAAGCTTGGGCCATTGTAATATAAGTTATATTTGTATGTATTTGTGTAAAGCTAACAGTAAATCTTTTTGAAAAGTCAAAAAGTACCACTGTCTGGGTGTTCACTTTGGTTGCACTGCATTTCCGTGATTGCACATGTGACACTAGGGAACGACCACTTTAAAAAATAAGTTTGTCTACTAGTGCAGTGCTTAATTGGAATCATTGGTTGCAGGTGGGGCTCATGTTTAGGGCCTACTTAGTTTTACTCAACATACTTTGATCCAGAGCAAGAGAAAGAAAAACAAAAAGGGAGAAACAAGGAGGAAGAGAAAGACTGAAAAACAGTGACAAATATAGAAAGCAGGGACGAAAAGGGCATGAGTTGGAAGCAAGACTATTTACCCTCAGTATTCGGCACCCCTGACTTTGGACAATTCCAGTCGCAGACTTTTGTGCAAAACTGTGAGCCTTAGGAGCACATTTACTATTATTTCACGCAAAGCGGCACAGCAAGGAAAACTGTTGTGCTGAGCTGGGTGAAACGGAGCTCAAATGCTCCCTATCTATGTAAAGATGGAGCTTTTCTGCTTGTTCCTGTCACAGGTGCACTGTGTGCTGCCTAGTGCCAATCCAGGCAGACTTGTGCCACAGTGCAAGAGTGATTGCATTATGGGCAGGATTGTTTTTGTGCGGGTAGGTATACTTTTCTGCCCAAAAAAACTTGTTATGCCAGTCTCTTGCAGGTGCACCATTTTGAGGCAAAGCCATGTCTATATCTCTTCGTAAATATGGGTTTGCATCAAAATTATTGCCAAAGCACTAAACATGGAATGCCTTCCTGGTGCACAGTAACACAAGGCAGTGCCATGCACTGCATTGCGTTAGTATTTCTTTCAAAACCACTCAAATTGACAATTGCCTGGCATTGTAAATACGAAAAAGGATTTTGCTTCAGGGTTGCGTCAAAAAGGTACACAACCCATAAGCAAAATCTTTGTAAATATGGGCCTCAAATGACAAGCTGCAAGGGCCCCAGCCTGCTGTAGTTCATGGCGTATTATGGTCATGTTGAAGCTGCCATTTTTAAAAGCCATAAATCCAAGTCAAATAACACAGAACTCCATATTTTCAGTAATTAGGAAATCCTGCTTGGGGTGTGTATCCAAAGCTGCCGAAAGCTACTCACATTCTTGCAAACATATATTTATTTCTGAAATCGGAGATGAGCCAGTATTTTTATTGCAAAAGTGATCTTAAATGAACTACTCTTTCAGTAGCTGGCGTGTATTTGCCCTTCACTCAAACAGGACGCTTGTGGACAGGGCCGGCTTTTGGGCAGTGCGAGCGGTGCGACCGCACCGGCCGCTGACCTCAGGGGGGCTCTGTGTTTTTCAATAACCTCTGAAACTTGCGATTTAAAAACACCTGCTGAAAGGTTCCTTGTGCGTTTAGGCTTCAAGAAACAATTAAAATGTCAAGATACCTTTTTTGATTAATGTTCCTGCTAGAGAGAGAGATGGGAGTTTTGTCCAGTGGCAGCTTTGACTCAACATAAAGTAGCAGAGAGGGTTAATATGCCTGTTGCAAAACGCGGAACGATGGGGTATATTTAAGAAAAGTGGCGTTGCACGTAGTGCAACGCCACTTTTCTTACACCCCTTAGCGCCCCCTACCACCACCATGTGTGCATCATATTTAAGATACAGTGCACCATGGCGGTAGTTAGGGGACTAGCATCAGAATTTTTTATGCAAGTCCGGCGCTTTGCAGGATTAGCGTCACCATTTTTTACGCTAATCTTGCAAAGCACCCAGAGGCCCATTGTAACCAATGGAAGCCTCCTTTTAATGCCTGCTCTGAGCAAGCGATAAAAGTGGCGGAAAAAAATGACACAAAGAATTTCTTTGCGTAATTTTTTGGGCCCCCCCAACTTGAGGATGCCCCCTTTGCATACTTTATGCCTGGTGCAGGCATAATGTAGCGCAAAGGGTTACAAAGTGGCGTAATGCATGCATTGCACCTCTTTGTATATATGGCGCAGCGTTTTTGGCCTTCTAACGCCCAATAAGTGTAAACAAATGTGGTACACTAATGTGGTGTAAGAATGCCACTAGGGGCTCTTAAATATATAGCTATGGCAGTGCTTAATTTGTGCTTATTGTTTCCAGTGTGGAGCACCAGCACTTATTTTTGAGCGCCGGCGCTTAATTTCCTGCCTCAAGCATTTACTGCGAGAATAAGACACATATGGGAAAGACGGAGGAAGAGAAAAACGAAAAAGCGTCACAATGAGAAAAAGCAGATATCCACAAGAGTGAGCTGAAGGGGCAGGGAGTGCCTGGAAATGGATTGAAGAGGCCAGAGATGGCTTCAGGATTACGTTGCCTCTGTATTCCGTGTTCACACATTTAATTGCAGCAGCCTTATGTTTAAGAAGAGCGCTTGGGCACCGGCACCTTTTTGGTTACAAATGAAGCACTGCCCTATGTGGCATATTTTAAAAAAAATGGCACAGCACACAGTGCTGCGCTACTTTTCTTGCGCCCCTTAGCGCTCCCCCAGTACTACCATGTGTGCACTGTATTTAAAATATGGTGCAACATGGCGGTAGTCGGGGGACTAGTGTCTTAATTTTTTACGCTAGTCCTGCGCTTTGTAGGATTAGCATAAAAACTGTTGATGCTAATCCTGCAAAGCACCCATAGGCCCATTGTAACCAACAGATGCCTCCTTTTAACGCCTGCTCTGAGCAGGCGTTAAAAGTGCCGGAAAAGACTCTTTGAGACATTTTTTTGGTCCTCCTTAACGGGGGAATCCCACCTTTGCATACATTATGCCTGGCGCAGGCATAATGTAGCTCAAAGGAAAACAAAGGGAGCAATGCATGCATTGTGACACTTTGTAAATATGGCACAGCGTTTTTTGCCTTCTAACCCTAACCCCACATTAGCGTAAAAAAAATGACGCTTATGTGGTGTTAGAATGGCGCTAGGGGCTCTTAAATATGCCCCTATATTTTCTGTGGCTAGCTGAGTGGATTAGTAAAGCCAACCTTTACAAGTGGTTTAAAACACATGAATGTATGTGAAAGGGGAGCGATGGAGAGATGAGGGGCACATTTGCAGGGTGATAGTGAGTGAAACCGAGGAGGAGGTCATGGAGTGTGGGGTGCCACAATAAACTGTGGCACAGGGCACCACCAGTCCTAAAGATGGCCCTGCTTGTGGGCATCTTTGTCTCTTTCAGGAATTTGGCCTTGCATAGCTCGCCTAGACCTTGAGGGAAAGTAGCACACATAGGCTAACATCCTGGGGTTGTCGGAGAGAAGAAAGTGAAATGTAATTAAACAAATTACTTAAAATTAACAAAGGTCATAGCTGAGGAAGGTGGGAAGTTGAATAGAGCCCGATGGGAGAGGACAAAGCCCAAGGACATCCACAGCTGACATCGACAGCAGAAACAATGTGATACAGCGTGAGAGATGGATAATTCACCTCAAAAGCTCTTTCAGATGTTCGATGTTTAGCAGCTAAGAGAACAGGATGCAAGCCATTATGTGCGAAAAACAAGGTTCAAACGGCTTCATCCATGTGCAGAATTTGCTGCCTGCCAAAATAAAAATGTAATATATATTGTTTAATAGGAGCAAGGAATATGCTTAGATAAAAATAGGCTTTGCTCCAGTTAGTGACAAAAATGTCGCCACTGCGATAAAGCGAGCTGTATACTTAGAAGTCATCAATCAAAATGGATAACCAAGGTGGACAAAAGTGTGTTTAAATTAATGAATGATAAATAGTCCTATGTTGTAGGAACAAAGGATATTATTTTTAAACGCCAGATAAACAGATGTAACATTTTAAGCACTTTAAATGTATCTACCATATTTCAGACGCAATTAAGGACCCAACTAGGTAAAATTACAACAGTTGCCGTGCCATTTTTAGGTCAGTCTACAGACAGCTCTAGCTGTCTACTGGAGCTAATGTCATCACACTTAAAACATATTCAAAGAAGGGCTTTGGCAGTCAGGCTGCTGACATCATGGTTTGTTTCAGTGAACTCCATTTACCATCGTCTGAACAAAATGTCATTAACATTTTTGATCAGGTCAGAAGAGTGTTTCAGTCTCACCATTAGCTCTTGGCTTCCTAGTGCTTCTTATCGACTGCCTAAAGGGTGCTTCCCATTGCAGCCTCTGGATGGTGAAGTGAACAGACCTGGTATATGAGGAGGAATGATATTTTAAAATCAAACTTGACCTCCTCATAGACAAGTAAAAGAAGTGAAGAAGTCAGAGGATATATTTATGGGATTCCCATCGTACTAGTCCTGAAGAAGACCCATTGTGGAGCTGGGATTTGGCCCAAGATATAGAGGGGTCGAAACGTCGACGGATATATCATAGTCTGGATTGGTTTCTGAATAAGATCTTTGGCGGATTGAAGGAATTGATTTAGACTCTCTGAGGATTTGGAATGGAGTTAATGCAGCAAACAAAAAAGAACCAACCGACTGTTTTTAATGTTTTTTGTATAGGTTTTTGATTCATTGGAATATGTATTATTCTTCTTTCTATCTATCACGAGCACTTTTTCTCACACTATCTGTCCCTTGGTGTGTTGTTTTATCAGATGGGTTGTCCGTACAGGATGAATATATTAAATTGATATTTATGTATAAGTAAATAAATTAATATATATATTTATATGAATAAATTGTTTTTTTTGCTTTCACCTATGTTGTTTTATGATGTATAAATAATTTGTCGGTCTTTCCCCATTAGGGCATTATTGTATGTAATGATTTTCTCCTAAAAGTGGTTTGTGCTTCGAAAGGTATTTTATATTTTAGTGCACAGCTGAAGCTACACCAGTGATCAATTTGAACATAAATGCTGTTGTCATTCGTGACTGTGTGCTATAAATTATCAAATAATGTAACACAACATATTATAACATCAACCATGCACCTTTCAGAGAATGAAACCAGAAAACATCATGCCAGCGTAAATCAAGGTAGCCTGGACCATAAGTGAGAGGAAAGCTATTTCTGCACCATCACAGACCGAGACAAAGCCATAGCCCTCCTTCCCGTTATCTATCATTTCCTGTCTATACAGCCTCCCTCTTTCAACTAGCCTCCTCGTCCTAGTTTGCAAGCATTTAACTCCTACCTACTACTATACTATCATCCCCATCACACTTTACTTGACACACCTCGACCTAAAAAGTCTCCTCACACACCAGTCACAGTGCTTCAGAGCGTTCCTCCTGCTCAGAACTACTAAAGCGTCATGCATACCTGAATACTCAGTAATACTCGGTGATCACTGATCCCTTAAGACATCTTATTGCCACAAATCTCCAGAGCTAGATGCCCTAAACACAAAGATTAACCTGTCCCAACTACCTCAAAAGAATCGCCTCCTTTCAATCTAGTGACCATTCTCCTATAGCTCCCCTCCTGAGCCGTAGGTTGGAGGTCTCTAATGCAATTTCCATATCTCGTTTAGCCAAAAGCTATTGCACTCACTGAACCCAGGTTCCACTCATCTTCCAGACCGTCTTACTACTATGAGTCAACATCATCTGAGATAGAAATTAAAAACATTGGTGAAGGGTTGGCTTTATGAACAAGGAAAACCATAAGTACAAACTAATTATTTCAATGAACTCTTCCATATTCTAATGTGTCACTGTGAAGATTGCAAACACAACCCCTAAAAAACTGAGGCTGATCATCTCATACAGCCCACTTGGCAGGAAAAGAGTTTATTATTTATTTCTTGATTATAGCAACTCATCTCTTGTGATCAGAGTTTACCGGGAGAAACCCCTACATCCCTCCATTAAATACTCCCTTAAGGCAACAAGCTATTACAAAGTGGGATGTTCTCTACAAGGGATCAGGGCTTTACCTTAGATTTGATTTTCTTGAAGAATACCACATACAAATCGCTAACCGTCTCAAATAGTTTAATTAGACCACACTTTTATTCCTTTCAAAATCTAGACCTTAACTCACCTTCCCCTTTCAAAACTGGAAACAGCAATGGTAAAATCTAGAGATCCTAAATATATTGACAAAACATTGTCAAAGACAGCAGCTATGTCCTTAATGAGCTTCTGAATGCAAACACAATGACTCATAAATGCAGAGAGGCTATTTGTGATATCTGTTTCCATGACCTTTCTCTTCAGTGCCCCCTATTCCTATGCCATGTGCACCAAAATGTTTGGGAATAAAACACAGGATACAGAGGAAGAAGGCACAGAACGAAGCAGATTGCACATCAACCCAGCACAAACTGTTTGTCCACATTTGTGTTTGCCATTGTTTTCATCCATAAACGCCTTAACTGTGACTTCTCCAATTAATCCAAGAATGACAACTAAAGTGTAATTTACATTTTAATGATATTGTTAGCCTGAACTATGTTAGTATGCAGGGAGAAAAATGACACTTTTGGACTGTACTCTCCTTATTTTAGCATTTTCTGACACATTCAGACCATGAGTCCACTCAACTGGCAGGTACCAAACCTCTTTTTGCTATGAAAGTTTGTTACAGCAAAACATATAATACTATTTGTTTGCTTTGATCGATACTGTAGCTATGCATATGTCAAGACAGAAGTAATGATTGTTGACAATGGATGACATATTTGTATGGTGCAGACATTTTTACCTACAACCCACTTGAGGAAGATGCTTACTAGCCTTTCCTGATAAATCTGTGTAGCTGGTCATGCCTTGGACTACTCACACCCCATTGCGTGTGAAAGTACGTGTGTTGTATGAATGAGATATGTATGAGGGATTGTGGTACCACATTCTCAGGTATCCAGTGTGTGTGTGTGTGTGTGCATGTGTGTGTAGTCACAAGAAGAGGGTAGCCATTATTAAGCAATATAGGTGCAGAGATCACTGTTAACCCTCTCGTGATGAACATTGCTAGACTGCTTATCACTGCAACAATGCCTACCAACAACACAGTATCCAGGATATTGTAAGCCTGGTTCTAGTTCATAAACCTTTCAATGTAACAGAGAGAGATCTTCTGTGCTAACCCTTCTGGTTCTGAACCAGTTGGGAGAGGTTTGTCTATTGCCTGGAAGAAAGCATCACCTTTACAAAGTCCATGAAATGATCCGGGTTATAGCAATGCATGAACAAGATGTGCTGAATGGCTAAATGCACTGGTTACTGTCAAAAAAAGCAAAGACAACTGAAGCTCATTGACACGTACCTGACTCTAATGGAATCACTGGGTTCAATCCACTAATGCAAAAAGAATGAGTGATGGACGGAATGCTGAACAATGTCAAACATTCACCCCCAGTACAGAGATCTGGGCCTAAATCCATAGTTTTTTTTGCTGCCCATGCCATTCCAGTTTGGACCCAGCCATATGCAAATCAGTCTTGACCCTGTTCCCCCTGGGAACAGTCCAGCCCGAACTGCCAGGCCAGGTCTTCCCTGGACTGGAAACAAGCATCCAGGGACCGGTTTCGGGGTTTCACCCCTCATCAGCCAGGCTAGCTTGAATCCAGTGGCATGGGAAGCACGGGACCCACGTCTGGGCATACCCTTCCCACTTAGGGCAACAAATGCAAAAATAATGAGTGATGGACGGAATGCTGAACAATGTCAAACATTCACCCCCAGTACAGAGATCTGGGCCTAAATCCATTGTTTTTCCACTGCCCATTCCATTCCAGTTTGGACCCAGCCATATGCAAATCAGTCTTGACCCTGTTCCCCCTGGGAACAGTCCAGCCCGACCTGCCTGGCCAGGTCTTCCCTGGACTGGAAACAAGCATCCTGGGACCGGTTTCGGGGTTTCGGGGTTTCACCCCTTATCAGCCAGGCTAGCTTGAATCCAGTGGCATGGGAAGCACGGACCCACGTCTGGGCATACCCTTCCCACTTAGGGCAACAAATGCAAAAAGAATGAATGTTGAACAATGTCAAACATTCACCCCAGTACAGAGATCTGGGCCTAAATCCATCATTTTTTGCTGCCCATGCCATTCCAGTTTGGACCCAACCATATGCAAATCAGTCTTGACCCTGTTCCCCCTGGGAACAGTCCAGCCTGAACTGCCAGGCCAGGTCTTCCCTGGACTGGAAACAAGCATCCTGGGACCAGTTTCGGGGTTTCCCCCTCATCAGCCAGGCTAGCTTGAACCAGTGGCATGGGAAGCACGGGACCCACGTCTGGGCATACCCTTCCCACTTAGGGCAACAAATGCAAAAAGAATGAGTGATGGACGGAATGCTGAACAATGTCAAACATTCACCCCCAGTACAGAGATCTGGACCTAAATCCATTGTTTTTTTGCTGCCCATGCCATTCCAGTTTGGACCCAGCCATATGCAAATCAGTCTTGACCCTGTTCCCTTTGGGAACAGTCCAGCCCGAACTGCCAGGCCAGGTCTTCCCTGGACTGGAAACAAGCATCCTAGGACCGGCACGGGACCCACATCTGGGCATACCCTTCCCACTTAGGGCAACAAATGCAAAAAGAATGAGTGATGGACGGAATGCTGAACAATGTCAAACATTCACCCCCAGTACAGAGATCTTGGGCCTAAATCCATCGTTTTTTGCTGCCCATGCCATTCCAGTTTGGACCCAGCCATATGCAAATCAGTCTTGACCCTGTTCCCCCTGGGAACAGTCCAGCCCGAACTGCCAGGCCAGGTCTTCCCTGTACTGGAAACAAACATCCTGGGACCAGTTTCGGGGTTTCACCCCTCATCAGCCAGACTAGCTTGAATCCAGTGGCATGGGAAGCACGGGACCCACATCTGGGCATACCCTTCCCACTTAGGGCAACAAATGCAAAAAGAATGAGTGATGGACGGAATGCTGAACAATGTCAAACATTCACCCCCAGTACAGAGATCTGGGCCTAAATCCATCGTTTTTTTTGCTGCCCATGCCATTCCAGTTTGGACCCAGCCATATGCAAATCAGTCTTGACCCTTTTCACCCTGGGAACAGTCCAGCCCGAACTGCCAGGCCAGGTCTTCCCTGTACTGGAACCAAACATCCTGGGACCGGTTTCGGGGTTTCACCCCTCATCAGCCAGGCTAGCTTGAATCCAGTGGCCTGGGAAGCCCGGGACCCACGTCTGGGCATACCCTTCCCACTTAGGGCAACAAATGCAAAAAGAATGAGTGATGGACGGAATGCTGAACAATGTCAAACATTCACCCCAATACAGAGATCTGGGCCTAAATCCATCATTTTTTTGCTGCCCATGCCATTCCAGTTTGGACCCAGCCATGTGCAAATCAGTCTTGACCCTGTTCCCCCTGGTCATGGTGATATTTTGCGATATCTGCCATCACCACAGGACTGGAACTTTAGAACATTATCAGACATTTGCTTCTAAGAGACAAAGTCTAAGCAAGATTTATTTGAACCCAGTTAGATTCCCAGCTGAACATTTAGGTGCTGCTCCACTTCAGATTGGCTTACTGGGTTTACCATCTGCCACTCTCTGAGCATATACGATGACCCTGTGAACTAAGACAATTGTTCACCTTTACTTACGGTGGTAGCTATGTGTTTAGCAAGGGAAGACTTGCACCAAGGAAAGGAAAATTCCCTGCTCTCAGATCATGGCTCAGTTTCTGACATAAATAACTGTGGGAAATCATGTATTGCTGAAGACCTGGAGGAGTTAATGAGATTGATTAGTTGCTGATGAAAACCTGGCATCCATGACAAATGAACTACTGCTCAACTACTTGATGTTTCCAGTGCCTAACAATTTTGCAAGCATTTCACCCATCATGTTTATGTTTCAGCTGCTTGTGTGAGAATCTCTGTCTGAAGCATTGAGTGCTGTGAGCCAGAAGAAACATTCTTCTGCTTAGTCATATCTCAGATTACCATATCATGAACAGCTGCTCCCCTCACCTACACCTACTCCAGGAAACTAGGGGAAGAGCTCAAGGCACTCTCAGGGAAAACAGGGGCTCTTACTCTTCCCATTGGTTGTCATGCTCAGTGTGTGCCATGCATGTCCCGGGACTTAGATAGAAACTGAGTTTAGTGCCCTGAAACACCTTGTGCCAGACAACATGTGGGGAACCAGTGGGAGACAACCCCCCCAATGGTGGTTGGGTCGATTTTCTGCTGGGATCCTGGGACCCATACCACTAACAAACTGGGCCAAGTACAACCCCTTCCTCACTCGACTCTCAGGATAGTGAGGACAAGCAATCACGGCCTTCTCAGGGAAGTAGAGTGGGGTGTTCAAGCTCAGTGCTCAACAATCAACTAACAGGCACAACAACACCAATGTCCAACCAAGTGCTCTTTTATGCAAAGAAAGAAAGTGATTTTAATCAAACAGTTTTACTAAAGTCTGCACATTGCAATGCAGTGTACATGTTAATGCCACTGAATGACTTCCATCTTCAAGGTACAACACTCTCCCTGATTCTTCTCTGTAAAAAAGTGTTTACGATGACTCTGCCCCCATTTTGGAAATTAGTATATAGCATGAATCAAATTCATTTTTTTCTTGCTCATAGTAAAAGGTTCACTGAGTGTTCCAACCAAAAAGGACGTCACACTCTTGAATCTGCACATTCTTTTTCACCCCCAAGTGAGCAGCATAAAACTACAGGTAGCTCTGCAATGAAGGAACATGGCTGCAACAGTGCTGACCAGGCTGAAAACCATCTCACTATATACAAACACTTTGCATACCAGTTGCCAGCTGTTGACTGAGAACTTTGACCATGTTCATCTGAAAGAGATGCAATTTCCAAGATAACTGCTACCAAGTGCATGCGAGACACATGTGGGCAACTAAAGAACCTGGTGATAACAGAAAGACTTATAACGTTTGCCCACCCAGTACTCTCTGACTTTGCATTAGAACTCACTCAGTACACCTGCAAAGGCCATTCATTCTACCTAAGTGAAAAAACACTAAGGGTCCCCCTCCTTAATCTAGGAAAGACAGGTTGTCCACTGTAACAGATTTGAAGCAACATTCTCTGAAAGTAAACAGAACCCTTTATTTTGCTTTGCTTTTGAACCTTTACCTGACTTTTTATAAAGTCAAAGCACAGACTGGACAATTTACCAGGCTCATTTCACTGTTATCGGGAGCTGAATGTTCTACTCCACATCGTCCTTCACGAGCAACCCTTAATTCTCAAGCAATTGCAGCAACCTGTAAGGCAAGACTGAAAATTAGTTTGTTTGCATTCAGTGATCATTTTCATTGCTAAAGATGCAGTGGCAGTGATACCAAGATTTTCAATTTGCTTCTGAGTATCTCAGGCCCTCACAACCTGGCTTGACAGTGAGTCTGTACTGCAAGAATAATGGCAGGCTATGCCCATAGGAACTAGATTTTACCATTAATTTGGGCATTAACATTTGCTTATAAACGGCAAAATACGAAGAACTAAGTGCTGTATAAAAAATAATATATTACACTCCAGTATTGTGTGAGCAATTGTCACTGATTTCCTAGCCCAGGTAGTGTAGCAAGCTAATTATCAGATGCAGATGTTCTCCCCACCCCTTCCCTTTCCAGTAACTGTGTCAATTACTGAGGCTTTTGTTCCCTCTGGTGAGGAGCACAGTAAATAACCAGGTCCAGTAGGAGGGAGAAGGCCTGGAATCTGATTCCCATAAAATGTGAATGTAGAGTGTTAGGAAATGCAAATTAAAACTTGGTGTTCCTGATTTACCCACGGTTGATACCATGCTGGACCCTCTAAGACTAAGTAAAGCAAAACTGTATTTTAGTTCAGATTTGCCTCTAAGTACAACATACTGAAAGCACTACAAATTGTCCAGTAAACCCTTCAGAACTACACTATAAATGCCTACTCGTATTTTAAGGCCTGCCCCAGATCAACTCCAATCCTTGCAGAATCTCTTCTGCAACAGCCTACGTGTGGTCAGATATTGGGCTGCACACAAAAATAGCCTCACAAATGCAGCCTGCACATGTGAGTACACTTGTATGCTCACTGTTAGAAATGGAGATTCTGGTTGGCTAGGGAATGCACCTAAGCCAGGCAAAACCCACCCACTCAAGTCAGGGCAAGGGAGTTACACGTCCAAGATAACCCCTGCTCACCCACTTGGTAACTTGGCACGAGCAGTCAGGCCTATCCCAGAGGCAATATGTAAAGTGTTTGCACAACACACACAACACATGTGACACACTATCCCCACCACAAAGGAAACACAACACCAATTTATATGAAAATATACTGTATTGTACACAACGCAATCATTACACCAAACACATGTCAGTAATATCCTGCTACCTTAGCAGTTGTCAGAATGTTACATATTAGTTACTCTGCAGGACCAGCAGTAGTCACATATAACACACAGGTTACTTAGTATTCTGCAACATAAGCAGTAGTCAGGAATCAAATTACTACACCAATGCATTTGTCATAGAAATATCATAACCGCCCATATCAGGAACATTATAAAACATATGGCAAGTCAGAAAAACATATTAGCATGTTATGCCCATGAAAGGAACATTAGCATACATATATGAACACCATAAACAAGCAGGGTAGCATATACATAATTAATGTCCATACCAGGAATATGTGAAATATGTACATTCTTGAAAAGTACCTGTTTTTTGAAGAGTACGGTACTTCTAGTGCCACAAGAATCAAAAGGGGGCCCCTGACACTCCTGTGTGCAAAAACGGGGCCGTTTAGGTCAGGGGGGAGGAAGGGGGCAACACGCACCCCTTCGGGGTTTATAATGGGCCCCTCCTGGGGCCTGCAATCTCTGTCCCAAAAACAGCAGTAGGGGGCCAAGCGGTGCGGGGAGCCCTCGATGAGGCTTCCACCACGCCCCCCCTTCACAAGGGTATTAAATTAAATCAGGCTCCTCCAGGGTCCTGCTTTATCTGGGGGACCCCCGGGACTCAACCGGCCCTCCAAAAAGGGGGGTGGCAAAGCCAGCAAACCACAAGGGGGCCGAGCGACAAACAGGGCCCCCTGCCAATGAACTGGAGCTTCCTGCGCCTTAGGGAGCGACTGGGAGGGAGGGGGTCTCACCCTCGCCTTCCTCCCACGTCCTGCTAACCATGTAGCCCGCCCTGGGGTGTCCAGAGGGGCCTTCGATGATGCTCCTCTCCCGCCTGCCCATCTGCAGTCCACTCGCTCGCACCTGACCTGGTGCCCGAGTGTAGGGCCGGCTCCCGGGGTGCAATGGTGTGCAGGCACCAAAGCAGGTGTCTGCTTGTGCTCGGGGGCAATCCTCGGGGCACGCTTCCCCCGGGGCAATGTAGGAGTGCGCTCGTTCCTTTTTCTCAATGGATGGGGCCCCGGGGTCCCAGAACTAGCGCGTCACTTGCGATTAGCTAAAACAGTCCGGGTCGAGGCGGTGAAAGTTTTAAGGCAGACAGCCACGCGCTTTCAGAGCGCAAAGTAAATAAGAGGGAAAAGTGCCTCTAAGGCGCTTCAGGATAACAGCAAAGGGCTCTCCAGGCGCTATAGGCTTTAGGAAGACACATTCCTCCTGCGCCTCAGCCCAGGGAGAGTGCTCACAAGGTGCTAAGAAAATGGTTGCAGGGGTCCAGGGCCATGGCACCCAGCCCCTGGGGGACACAAGAGAAAAGGACCACAGGCGGCAGGGCCCAGCAGCAGGCCAGCACAAGGTGAATGCAAGCAAGTGGCAGTTCCTGACAGTGACCAAGCAGGTCACAGGTCAGCACAGCAGCAGCAGTCCATGGCAGTTCCTGTGGAGTCCTTCCAGCAGTCAGTGTCCAGTTCCAGGTAAGTTCCAAAATGTCTCCAAGAGTTCCCAAATTGCGGGGAAAACTCTCTTGTATTCATACTTAGTTTTACAGTGTGTTTAAAAAGAAAGGTGAGAGGAGGTTCCAACCAGTTACAACTGGTTCTGGGAGTGCCCCCTCTCTCCTCCAGCACACGCTCCAAACAGCAGTTGGGGGTAAACAACCCTATTGTGTGAGGCCAGGACACAGCCTTTACAGATGCAGGTGTGCCCCGCCTCTCCATTCTCTCAGCCCAGGAAGACTATTCAGCATGCATGCTCTGTGACACCTCCACCTTCCCTGTCTACAGGCTGTTTGAAACGTATGCACAAAGCCCAACTGTCACTCTGCCCAGACATGGATTGGAGTCAAGCTGCAAAACACCAGAGTCATAAGCACAGAGAAATGCTGACTTTCTGAAGTGACATGTCTGTAATAGTAGTATAACATCCACTTACACCAGTAAGCAGCATTTCTCATCACCATTACAACCATACCAAACATGCCTACACCACCCCTCATATATCAGACAATACCCCCTACATTTAAGGAAGGGAATTGCTAATGCAATCAATTAGAAGGCAGCACTCACAGCAGTGAGAGACCAGGTTAGGCTGGTTGTCACTACCAGGACAGGCCAAGCAACCTGGCACATGTCCTGCCTTCTACATACATAGCACCCTGCCCATAGGGCTAGCTAGGGCCTACATTTGCCTTACATGGAGTAAATGGGGTGTTCTGGGCCTGGAAGTAAATTTAGATGCCAGGTCCCTGTGGCTGAAAACTGCGCACCTAGACCCTGCGCTAGCAGGCATGGGACAGGTTTGAAAGGCTACTTCAGTGGGTGGTGCAAGCAGCACTGCAGGCCCACTAGTAGCATTTAATTTACAGGCTATGGGTATAGAGATACCACTGTGCAAGGGACTTACAGGTAAATTAAATATGCCAAATAGGTATAAGCCAATCATACCATTTTTAGAAGGGAGAGTACCTGTACTTTAGCACTGATCAGCAGTGATAAAGTGCTCAGAGTACTAGAGCCAACAGCGAGAGGTCAGAAAAAATAGGAGGAAGAAGGCAAAAAGTCAGGGGATGAACCTGCCACAAGGGCCAGGTCCAACACTCACTAGTTAATTTGTAACCAGCCCAGTGCCTTCTACCCTAGCTGCACCGCATTGGCCTTACCTTAAAAGGCGGACATTGGCAGTTAACATGCTCAGTCTAGTTATCTTAGATTTACCTTGAGGTAGACTCAGGTAGTGAGACTTCGAAACAGTAAAACTCTAAAAACCAAAAATTAGATAGCCATTTGCAAGACCTGCCAGTCTTCATCACTAAAGCATCCTGAAGTTTATAGGTCCAATTCCACTGCAAAGTGACTTTAGTGCCCCTAAAGAAATCCTTGAGGGTTAAACATGACTATTTTGCCTAGCTTGGTGGATTACCCTCAGCATTCTATATTTGTTTTGAATAAATTTGAAGATTAGACATTAACTTCGGTTTGGTTGAACCCCCTCAATTGTTCCTTTTATGCTAATGTTTTTGAGAACAAAGGAATGATAATATGGATGTTGGCCCTGGAATTCCATGCAGTGTCTTTTTGGCTTACTCCTTCTCAGTAAAGATGGGAAATGAGAATAGGTAAAATAGTTTCCTGGAAGAGGATAAGGAACTGTGTGATGACCAACATGATGCCTTTAGTGGAAGAAGAAGCAATCCAGAAACAGTGAGGTACTCCTGGGGTAATCTCGGCATTTATATAAAAAAATCTGAAAATTATTTCAAACATGGTGGTAACCTTATGGGAGAACATTTCTGTTGTTTGTCTTTCAGCTAACTGGGAAAGGGCTCAAGGGTTATGCTTAACATCACTGCATACAATTTGTCGGTTAACATCTTCCCTAGACCTACCTTGGACCTACCTAGTATGTGCAAGTACTAAGACTTGCTTTTAAATTCTGGCCTTTTCATATTTGCATAAATGTATCTTGTATTTCTCTCCTAGCTAGCATAATAACCTTTAATTTTGTACTATTACACTCTTTCTGACCCCCTTTATGGGCCCACAGGGCAGACAGGGGCTAGTGGATTCTAACAATTATGGCTGATATTGCTTGCCTCTGGGTGTCCTGGGGTGTGTCCTAATATGGCTGTGCAAATTGTACTGTCAGGGAAAAAAAGTACATCCCTATTCACACTTGACATGAAGGGCAGCAAGGGCAAACAGCCACAGGCTTTTTGGGAAGGTAGTGTGTGTGACACAACCTAAGCACCCAACACTCAGCCCAGCAACACAATAATTTCAATGACAAGACCAGTGGTTGCCTTTTTAGGGAAGAAAGTACTTTTAATCTCAAAGCATTTGTACACAATTAAATCCAACATCTGTTTCTGTGCTATCTTTCACTCTGGTAACCCTAGATGAACTTGCGTCCCAGTAAATATGGCAAAAGCAATAATAAGGCTAGAGTACAAGTTATGGGTGTCCCACAAATCAAGTGTCCAATCGTTTCACTTGTTTGCTCCATTTCCTACCCCTTGTGGTTTATCAGGTAGGAATTGAGTTTATCGCCCCCCACGTTTAGCTAGCATGAACTTGGTAGCCTGGCTTCACCATGGGTGGAGGCCTACAATAACCAGGATCAATCACTTGCGAAACACTGTAATTGTTTGGGCGTGACAAAGGTAGACCCTATGACATTCTGGGTGCTCATGCAAGCAGTGGCTCAGCATTTGTGACCCTGTCTAGACAAGGAGGCAGAGGAATCCCTGACTGTGTGGATAGAAGCACCAAGGTCATTGCAGCCATGACTGAGTCACTGCGATTCTCACTCTAGTTTTCCCCAATTTTGCTGCTGTGATACTCAGGGCAATTGTAGCCCTGAGTCAACGGCTACGGTCTTCGTGGCACTTGCAGCAATTCACCACAGTTTGCTCCTGGCTTTGCTCTCCAACCATCTCCCTTCTCTCAGTGTTTCTCCAACCAGAAACATCTTGGGCTTCCCCCCCCCCCCGGTTAGCCCATCTCCTATTGCAAGGACATGAAGGCTCCTTCCCTCTCTCATCACCTCCAGCAGGAAGTGCTAACTTCTGGTGAGGAGCACTCTCCCCTGGGTGACTGACTTCCAGACAGAAAGCAACCTAGCAGAGAACTCCTTTCTTAACCATGAAGAAGTTGCAATTTGCACCAAACAGGGTGGTTAGAGCCCCCAATTTATAATCACTTTGGCATGGGGTTCCATTGTTTAAAAAATCAGAAGCACTTTGTGGTGGTTCTTTTAAAAATATTCTACTCAGACCTTTCTCTAAACAAACCTTCATGTAAAGTGATGCTTCTCACAGCACACCAACAACATGAGTAAAATGAAGTGTGAGGCTTCTGTACCAGGTTATCATCAGTCTCTCTGAAGCAGTAATCAGGGAACAACAAAAGGGCAGGCCACACTCCCTCACATTGAACAGTGAGCACTGCAGTCCCACCCTTCCTAGTATGCTCAATCAGAACTGTTCAGAACCATGGCAAACTTCATGGATTCTCTGAAAGTAGCCCTGTCTCCATCCTCCTCACTACTCACTTCAGAGTCTGAATCTTCACCTTTCAGCCACAAAAATGGAGGCAATAACCTTCCACTGTTTGCAGAAGCTATATTCACCCTCCATCTGTCATGGCAAGCTACGGACATTTAAACAGGATTCTACCCACTCACACACACACACACACACACACAGAGTCACACACACAGTCACACACACAAAAGCAACCTTCAGGCAGGGTGTCAGGGCATTCACATAATAGAGCAACTTTACATAAGAAGGCCAGTAGGCTACACTGCAACTGACTGAGAGAAAAGGTTTGGTCAGACTATCAATTTCAAAGCATGGTAAACTGACACCACCACTTTATGTGCTATTCCTGGAACAAGGATGATGGGGTACACTTGGTGCAACTCTTCAAGTCCTGGACCTCACATAGTCAAGGATATGCCTAAGCTTGTATGCACTAGCTAGATTTGTGTGATGCCAAGGACAAAATAAAAGTCAGGACACCAGATATGCAAGCAGTTGGACAATCAGGCCAGAGGACCACACCAGGTGTACGATGCAGGGGGCATTCTCATTTCAACACTTTTCTATCAAGTGAAGTAAAACTCATGTGGTGAAAGTATGTCTGGGAAGCAGGGAGCTGTAAACACCACTCATGTATTCTCCGATATGCACAGCACAGATCATATTTAATGTTTCTGGATTACCATTTGAAATGATTAAATCAGAACCTGAAATGTATATTTCTCACCAGGTCTGTTTCTCAGATCAGTTTGTGATCCACCCACACAGCTCATTAAACCTGGTCTATGGCCTTTAAAATATGTTCAACCAGACCTCTAATTGTTTCCTTTGCAGTGATAGGATATCCTTAATATAAAGCACACACACAAAAAGAGACAGTGCAAACAGCCAGCTACTTTTATATGTCTGCAATATTTTCCAAAGCATTTTCAAAGCAATTAGGCATCACCCAATAGAGAAACTTAGCTTTCCAACAAATTTTAGTTGACTGCATCGACCTTTGAATGCAGGAAAGAAATGCTGTGGAAGAGGTTTTGCTTTAAACTAAATCTGTTTGCAGGAATGCTGATGTTCCCACCACTGATAACTCTACTACTGTATCCTAAAAGTGCATACCTACTATTTATATTTTTTGTGATTTTTGTAGAGCACCTCTGTTACACTTTTCATCCTTGGCATTGTCTCCCTTAACTTTATGCCTCTGTTCCCCAGGTTGTTGAAGTGTGCTGGACTCTGATTTTATTGTTTTTGTTACTCTGGGCACTTTACCAGTGCTAACCAGTGCTAAAGTGCAAGTGCTCCTTTACAAAATATGTATGTAATTGGCTTACCCATGATTGGCATATTTGATCTATTAGTAAGTCCCTAGTACAGTGCACTAGAGGTGCCCAGGGCCTGTAAATCAAATGCTACTAGTGGGCCTGCAGCACTGGTTGTGCCACCCACATAAGTAGCTCTGCAATCATGTCTCAGACCTGCCATTGCAGTGTCTGTGTGTGCGGTTTTAACTGTAAATTTGACTTGGCAAGTGTACCCACTTGCCAGGCCTAAACCTTACCTTTTCTTACATGTCAGACACCCCTAAGGTAGGCCCTAGGTAACCTCAAGGACAGGGTGCAGTGTATGGTTAAGGTAGGACACATAGGGGGTCATTACAACATTGGCGGTAAAAGGCGCTTACCGCCGTGCAGAAGACCTCCAACACACCGCCCCTGCGGCGGTATTCCGCCACAGCTATTATGACACACATCTTGGAATCCGCCGAAATTCAGACACCCACACAACACCGCCACACCAAAAGTCAGTGATAAACTGGCGGAAACAAATCCTCCACCTCCACGCCAACAGAAACACGCCCATGCTATTACGATCCGCTCAAAATACACACATATCTCCAAAACACCGCCACATTGGACAATTCAAAATACACACAACTGAGACACATACAAACAACACTCCGACACCCCCCACACAATATAAAACACCCACCCACATCACCCACAAACCCCTACGACCAAAAAATCACGAACGAAGGCCAGAGAGAGAGCACAGAATAGACAACCCCATCACACAGAGGCACACAACACCATCACCCACACAACATCCACGCACAATACACCACACACCACTACACTCACCACACTCATCACCACATACACCACCCCACACATCACCCACACCACCCCATGTCACACCAAAGACACCCCCGCTTCTGCGAGGAGGAGCTGAGGGTCATGGTGGAGGAAATCGTCCGGGTAGAGCCACAGCTATTTGGCTCACAGGTACAGCACACATCAATAGCCAGGAAGATGGAGTTATGGTGCAGAATAGTGGACAGGGTGAACGCCGTGGGACAGCACCCAAGAAATAGGGAGGACGTCAGGAAGAGGTGGAACGACCTACGGGGGAAGGTGCGTTCAACGGTCTCCAGGCACAACATCGCGGTACAGCGGACTGGCGGCGGACCCCCACCTCCTCCCCCACAACTAACAACATGGGAGGAGCAAGTCTTGACCATCATGCATCCGGAGGGCCTCGGAGGAGTCGGTGGAGGATGGGACACTGGTAAGTCCAATCTTAACTATCATATCCCCCACCCTACCTGCATGCTATCACACACCCCCACCCTCACACCCTCCCCTATCACTCCAAATCCTCACTAATCTACCCATAACACAAACCACCCATCCCAACCCCAAGCCCTGCATGACACAACTAAGCATGGACACCCATCACTAAAGCATGCCCACTGCACATACCCAGAACACCCCCCCAACCATCATCACACAAACCCACACACAGGAATGCTTGCACTGGGGTACACAAACACCCACCCATTGCACACCATTACACACACACATGCAATAATCATGCTCTTATGCCCCTGCAGGAACACGAAGGACCGTCACCGCACCAGAGGGTCCAGACAACACCACTCCACTCCCAGAAGAGGCCCACAGTGACGACAGCAGCTCTGCCCTACTGGATCCTGATGACCAGCCCGGACCATCGTGGGCCTCGGGACAGTCGGTTCCCCTTGCACAGGCACAGCCCAACACCAACCTTCCACCCTCTGGTAACACCAGCACAGCACCCACCCAGCGGGCCCAAACCTCCCTACCCAGGACAGGTCAATCAGCGGTGTGTCCACCACTACAGGGAACCCAGGATAACCCGCCACCCCAACAACAACAGGGACCTGGGGGCAGTGGTAGTGGGCACACGGTCCAGGAGACGGAGGCACTGGAACACAGGGGAACTGGGAGGGCTGCTGTGTGACAGGGAGCGGACAGGCCAACAGAACCCACTCTCCACGAGGCCCTATCCTCCATCATGGGAGCATACCACCACTCCCAGGAGACGATGGCCACGGTCCTGGACAAGTTGCAGGAGACCCTGCGCCTGCAGGACGAACTGTATTTGGGGTTCAGGGAGGAGCTCAGGACCATCAGCTCCGCCCTGGGCACCATTGTAGGGGTGCTGAAGGACATACAGAAGACCTTGAGGGACACTGTGGCACTCCAAGGGGCCCCTGACACTAGCCAGGACGATGAACTGCCCACCACTTCCGCCGGCGCTAGTGGACAGGACGCCCCGCCACAGGACCACCACACCAGCACCCCACCCCCTGCAGACGGACAACCACCACGCAAGCGGTCCCTGAGATCCAGGAACAGGACAGAGCAAGATGGCAAGACCTCCGCCAGGAAATGAGACCACCCTGATTGTCACCCCACTGTCCCACTTTGTTACCCTGTTCATACTTAAACTGCACCAGCTCCACTTCCTATGCCCAGATGGGCAGTGCACCTGTGAGACTAATAGACTGGACTCTGCCATGGACATTCCTCCGCCATCACCCATCCTCATTGTACAAACCCCTCACATTTCAGAGCACTTCAATAAACACCCTTGAAACACAAAACAATCTGGAGTTAGTCTGTGATTTAGTAAATATGTATTATCAATGACAGTGTCTAAATGGGTTTACCATTGTAAGGCTAACATACCTATGTCACACATCACAAGCACTTGAATGATGCAAGCAGTTGACACGTAGGTAACCACACCCGTGAAACCGTAATGGAAGGGTACAACTCAGTTTCCAAATAGTGATTTAAATCGAGAAACAGGATAGAGGTAGACGTGTGAAAGTTAATGTAATGCTAAAAATGAAAATGTTCTCACCTGTGTCTCACTGGAAATATTGCTGTATGACTGACTCCCTGTTGTCGTTGTCTTCTTCCTCAGCTTCATCCTCATCACTGTCCACAGGCTCCACAGACTCCACAGCTGCTCCAACACTGTCATCTGGATCATCCTCCTGCAGAAAAGGCACCTGGCGTCGCAAAGAAAGATTATGGAGCATTGAGCAGGCGATGATGATGTCGCACACCTTCTTCGGTGAGTAGAATAGGGATCCACCTGTCATATGGAGGCACCTGAACCTGCCTTCATGAGGCCGAAGGTGCGTTCGATCACCCTCCTAGTCCGCCCATGGGCCTCATTGTAGCGTTCCTCTGCCCTGGTCCTGGGATTCCTCACTGGGGTCAATAGCCAGGACAGGTTGGGGTAACCAGAGTCCCCCAATAGCCATACACGGTGCCTCTGGAGTTGAGCCATCATATCAGGGATGCTGCTATTCCGCAGGATGTAGGCGTCATGCACTGAGCCAGGGAACATAGCATTTACCTGCGAGATGTACTGGTCTGCCAAACAGACCATCTGGACATTCATGGAATGATAACTCTTCCTGTTCCTGTACACCTGTTCACTCCTGTGGGGGGGGACCAGAGCTACATGGGTGCCATCAATGGCACCGATGACGTTGGGGATATGTCCAAGGGCATAGAAGTCACCTTTCACTGTAGGCAAATCCTCCACCTGAGGGAAAATGATGTATCTCCTTACGTGTTTCAGCAGGGCAGACAACACTCTGGACAACACGTTGGAAAACATAGGCTGGGACATCACTGTTGTCAGAAAAGACCCACTTGCAAGGAAATGGAGCACTGACAGCACCTGCACGTCAGGGGGGATTCCAGTCGGATGGCGGATTGGTGACATAAGGTCTGGCTTCAACTGGGTACATAGTTCCTGGATTGTGGCACGGTCAAACCGGTAGGTGACGATGACATGTCTCTCTTCCATTGTCAACAGGTCCACCAGCAGTCGGTACACCGGAGGATTCCGCCATCTTCTCATATGTCGCAGCTGACGGTGCCTACGAAGGACAACAGCGAAGAACCAGTCATTATTCCTCCAGGTATGTACCCACAGTTACACACAAGACTACACCACTCACAAAACCCTTCCTGTATGTGTGTTGAGTGTAGGCCTAGCTATGTGTGATGCAGTAGTAAATGAAGCTATGTGGGCCCCTGAAACGGCAGCTGCCTGACCTCTAAACTGGGAAAATGGGATTGTGGGGTAACTTCGCTGGCGTTGCACACCGTCGCGGTAGGCGGTCGTAGACCGCGGCGCAATGCTGCATTGGTTAACATTGGACCCTATGGGTCCCAGGAGCAAATGAACAGGTGCGCCGGCGGTGATGATGCGCCCCGCCGCGGACTTCACCGCCGCGGACATCACCGCCATTTTCTATCTGTTCAATCACTAGATACCTGACCTTCGACAGGAGAGGACCTACACTGCAAGTGCTGCTGTGACCTCGGTCTGGAAGCGACGATGGCTGCTGCGTCTGGGGAAAGGGCCCCTGCCTTCACATCGGAGGAGTTGGATAAACTGGTAGACGGGGTCCTCCCCCAGTACACGCTACTCTACGGTCCTCCAGACCAACAGGTTAGTACACAGGGAGCACGTTGTATGGGCTATGCCTGGGTGGAGAGGGCCTGGTTGTAAGAGGGAAGGGGGAAGAGTGCAGGGAACATGAAGGACTGGGAATGCATGTGCCACATGGCAAGGGTAGGGATGGGGGCCACTCACATCGACGGTGCAGTTGGTAATGACTTTTCTTCTTCCCCTGTGCATGTCATGTAGGTCAGCGCCCACCAGAAGAGGGACATTTGGCGTGCCGTCGCCAAGGAGGTCCGGACCCTGGGGGCCCACCAGAGACGGGGCACCCACTGCCGTAAGAGATGGGAGGACATTCGCCGCTGCAGCAAGAAGACGGCGGAGGCTCAGCTGGGGATGGCCTCCCAACGTGGGAGGGGTGCCCGTCGCACCATGACCCCCCTGATGTTCCGGATCCTGGCGGTGGCCTACCCGGAGTTGGATGGGCGCTTGAGGGCATCACAGCAGACACAAGGGGGTGAGTACAACCTCATTCTGCTGACTTTGCGCGTAGTGGAGGGGTCTGAGTGGAGGAGGTGGGCTGTGGGTGTCCCTATGCCAGGGCGAGTTAGGTAGGCAAGGCCCCTCCGTAATGTAGGCCATGTGGCACTCTACACCACCTCAGCAGAGTGCCAAGTCGAGGTACAGTTGTCCCTGTGGCATCCATGTGCGCAGATGTCCACCATTGCCATGTAGGCCATATCCCAGAAATTTCATGTGCAGAGGGCAGGAGCACAGTGTAATGCAGGGGGCTGCTGCGTCTGTCTTGTCCGCCAACGGTAGCGGTAATCCATGCACTAAAACTCTCTTTCTTCTGTTTCCCCCCCTTTTTCTGCTCTCCCTGTCCTTTTGTACATCAGCATCAACAGGCGGAGGTACAGTGGCACCGGAGCACGAGGGAGCTGCATTCCACATGGCCATGGAGGGCCACACCACAGACTCTGAATGCACCAGTGGGACGGAGGGCGAGGGGAGCTTCACGTCGGCCACCGGATCACCAAGCAGCGACACGGACTCGTTCGCCGATGGGGGCTCTTTTGTGGTGGAGGCACCATCTGTGCCCCCCACCTCTACAGGTACAGCCGCCACCTCCCCTACCAGCACCGCCCTCCCAGCAGCCCCTCAGCGTTCGCCCCGTGCCCACTCACCCAGGAGTCACCCCTGCTGCCCTCAGTGAGGAGGCCATTGACCTCCTCAGGTCACTCACTGTTGGGCAGTCTACCATTGTGAATGCCATCCAGGGTGTAGAACGAGAGTTGCAACACGGTAATGCATTCCTGGAGGGCATTCATTCTGGTCAGGCTGTCCTTCAGCGAACCCTGCAATCTCTGGCCTCAGCACTGATGGCAGCCATTGTCCCTGTGTCTAGCCTCCCCCCTCCAACTTCCTCCACCCAGACCCAATCTCCTGTACCCCAGCCCATCCCAAGCACACCTACAGACCAGCATGCACACAAGTCAACACACACAAGTAGCTCAAGCAAACATAGGCTCCACACACACCACAGGCACTCACGCAAGCCTCACCCACTTACAGACACAGCAACATCCACTGCCTCCACTGTGTCCCCCTCCTCCTCTTCTCCCTCCTCCCTCCCAGTGTTGTCTACACACACACCTGCATGCACCACATCTACAGGCACCATGAATCGCACCAGGACACCCAGCACCACAAGCCGCTCACCTGCACTCAGTACCTCCACTGCCATTTACACGTCCCCTGTGTCCTCTCCCAGTGTGTCTGTGACGCCCCCTCCCAAAGTTCACAAACGCCGGCAATCACTCACCCAACATCCATCCACCTCACGACAGCCTCCAGTACCTGCACCCAAAACACCTAAAGTGACACCTCCGACAACCACCTCCTCTTCCTCCACTCCCAGACCTCCTCCAACTACCCATCCCAGTGTTTGTCAGAAACTGTCCCTCTGTAAAGTTGACCGTTTTGCCCCCACCCCCCATCCAATTCATCAGTCCCGTCGTAGCGCCTCAGCCAAAAAGCCTCCAATACCAGTGGTGCCTGTTCAAGGTTTGTGGAGTGCACCAGCCACCAGGGCAGGCAGTAGGACCCGGAGCCAAGGCACTGGCAGCCCACCCCCTGAAAAGGCTCTAAAATTGGAGAGTGGACGACGGGACCGTGTTAAGACTCCTGGTGGGAAAACAACTGACATGGGTTCCAAGGGGATTGGAGAGTCAGCTGTGACTCCACCAAAGGTGGGGAAGGGCCAGAGGAAGTCTGCCCAGCCTGTTGTGAGTGTCACGGCGGAGAAGTGCGCCATCATTTCCGGCGGTCGACACACAACCGCCAGCACCGTCGTCACTGGTCCAGAGACCACCGCCAGAGTCACAGCCCAGGAGGGCCCAAGTATCGTCACTGGTCCGGAGACCACCGCCGGAGTCCCAGCCCAGGAGGGCCCAAGTATCGTCACTGGTCTAGAGACCACCGCCGGAGTCACAGCCCAGGAGGGCCCAAGTATCGTCACTGGTCCAGAGACCACCGCCGGAGTCACAGCCCAGGAGGGCCCAAGTATCGTCACTGGTCCTGAGACCACCGCCGGAGTCACAGCCCAGGAGGGCCCAAGTATCGTCACTGGTCCAGAGACCACCGCCGGAGTCACAGCCCAGGAGGGCCCAAGTATCGTCACTGGTTCTGAGACCACCGCCGGAGTCACAGCCCAGGAGGGCCCAAGTGTCTTCACTGGTCCTGAGACCACCGCCGGAGTCACAGCCCAGGAGGGCCCAAGTATCGTCACTGGTCCTGAGACCACCGCCGGAGTCACATCCCAGGAGGGCCCAAGTATCGTCACTGGCCCAGAGACCACCGCCAGAGTCACAGCCCAGGAGGGCCCAAGTATCATCACTGGTCCTGAGACCACCGCCGGAGTCAGTGCCCTGGAGGGCCCCGGCTGCCACAGCCCTGCTAGGCAATGATGGAATGTCATGCCACACACCAATGCCCAGTGTAGAGAACGTCATGCCACACACCAATGTCCGTAGCAGAACCGCCATGTCAAAGCACCGCTGAACAGAGCAAAGACCGCCATGGCAAAGCACCCCTAAACAGGGCAAAGACCGCCATGGAAAGCACCGCTGAACAGGGCAAAGACCGCCATGGAAAAGCACCGCTGAACAGGGCAAAGGCCGCCATGGAAAAGCACCACTGAACAGGGCAAAGACCGCCATGGCAAAGCACCGCTGAACAGCGCAAAGACCGCCATGGAAAAGCACCGCTGAACAGGGCAAAGACCGCCATGGAAAAGCACCGCTGAACAGGGCAAAGACCGCCATGGAAAAGCACCGCTGAACAGGGCAAAGCCCGCCATGGCAAAGCACCGCTGAACAGGGCAAAGACCGCCATGAAAAAGCACCGCTGAACAGGGCAAAGACCGCCATGGCAAAGCACCGCTGAACAGGGCAAAGACCGCCATCGCAAAGCACCGCTGAACAGGGCAAAGACCGCCATGGCAAAGCACCGCTGAACAGGGCAAAGACCGCCATGGAAAAGCACCGCTGAAAAGGGCAAAGACCGCCATGGCAAAGCACTGCTAAACAGGGCAAAGACCGCCATGGCAAAGCACCGCTGAACAGGGCAAAGACCGGGTAGGAATGAATGGCCCGCCACATCAGGCATCCTTATCCCATGTGCAGCTGGGACAGTGACAGGACAGGAACTTTCACAGGGAGACTCATCCAGTCTGGGCACCAGTCCCCCCCAGTACCAGTAGAGACCTGCATCTACTTGAGTGACTGTGGCTTTGCACTCCCCAGGATGGCACAGTGGGCAAGCCACCCACTGTAGAGACTTGAGAACTGTGGCTTTGCACTCCCCAGGATGCACAGTGGGCACCCCACCCACTGTAGAGACTTGAGAGACTGTGGCTTTGCACTCCCCAGGATACATCAATGGGCATGGAGCCCAGTCGTGGATCTGGCTTTGCAGTCATCCGGCTGAGGTGCCCCCCCTTCCCTTCCCCCTGAGGTGCCTGTAGTATTTCTATCTGATGCCCCGGCAGTGTTCTCTCCGATTGTGGTCAGGTATCCTTTGTGGGCCTCACCCATGCATTTTTGGACTGTTGGTGCACGGACATTGTTATTTACATATCTGCACTACTTCTCGTATTGTATATAATTATGACTGATTTTCAAATATATATCTGTATATTTTTGTATGACATGTATATTGCCACATTACAATGTTTGACCGAATTTCGCATTGTCTTTTCATTCTTCCGGGGGGATTGTGGGTTGTTACTGTGAGTTTTGGGAAAGCATTGGTGTGTATGTTGTAATATGCGAGGGTGGGGGTGGGGCTGTTTGGTGGGTGTCCCCCTAACATTTGCCTCCCCCCTCCCCTATGTCGTAGGTGCAGTACTCACCGTTGTCTTCGGCGCCTACGCAGCTGTTGGTCGTAGAGGAGCAGAAACACAAGGGCAGGGAGCATTTGGAGTTCCGGCTGCATGGAGTCCTCGTTCCTCGTGGGATGTGTTCAGGTGAGCGTTTTCCCATAGCAAAAGCTGTTTCCGCCGTGTTTTTATCCACAGAGAATCCACCCCGGAAAAGGTGGCTGATTGGCGGGTTGTAATACTGTGGGCGGTACATTGTCTTCCGCCTGTCTGTTGGCGGTGACCGCCGCGCTGCTTGTCTGTACCGCCGTGGCAGGCGGTGTGTTAAAGTGGCTGTCTTTGTTGGCGGTTTCCGCCAGGGTCATTATTTCCTTTTTTTGTCCGCCGGCCTGTTTGCGGTATTTCTGCAGCTTTAACACCGTCCGCCAGGGTTGTAATGACCACCATAGTAATAAGTTTTATATGTCCTGACAGTGACATATTGCTAAATTAGTTTTTCACTGTTGCAGGGCCTGTCCCTCTCATAGGTTAACGTAGGGGCTACCTTTAAATCTGATTAAAGTATAGATTCCCTTTGGGAGCGGATGGACATGTGGAGTTTGAGGTCTCTGAGCTCACAATTTAAAAATACATCTTTTAGGAAAGTTGACTTTAAGATTGTGTGTTTGAAACTGCCACTTTTAGAAAGTGAGCATTTTCTTGATTATACCATTTATGTGACTCTACCTGTTTGTGAATTCCCTGTCTGGGTCAGTTGCACCTCACACTAGACAGTGACACAAAGGGAGCTGGGGTGTAGCCTGCATTTCCTGATGAGCCATCTGTGCTAAGAGGGAGGGGAGGAGTGGTCACTCAAACCTGAAAGGCCCTCACACAATGCAGTCTCCAGCACCTGGTGAGTGTCTGGGGCCTAGCCTGGGCAACGCAGAATTTTACATTCAAGAGACTTTACTTTGAAGTAGGCCTACTTCAAAGGAGAAATTGGGTATAAGAAGGGCACCCAAAACCACAGACTTTAGAAACACTTCTGGAAACAAGAGGAACCTCTGCCTGGAGAAGAGCTGAAGAGCTGAGGAAGAAGAGCTGCCCTGCCTGTGACTGTGCTTTGTGGAGCTATCCTGCTCTTGGTGCTTCTGCCAGAGTAAGAGGGCAAAGACTGGACTTTGTGTGCCCTCCATCTTGAGAAGAAATCTCCAAGGGCTTGATCTAGAGCTTGCCTCCTGTTGTTTTAAGTCTCAGGGACAGCAAAGACTTCTCTCTACCAGCACCTGGAGTCTCTGGAGAGACTGCTACTTGGCCCTGTGGTGCCCATCCAGTTCCTGGGACCCTGAAAGAAGAAGCTGGCAGCCTAAAGACAAGAAAATCCACGCACAGAGCGCTGTGCGGGGAAAAGATCGACACAACTCTGATCTGACGCGCCGCCGGCTCCGCAGCTGAGAATTGCCGCTCGCATGAAACGTGACCGAAGAATCAACGCACAGAGCAGGAAAAACAATGCGCAGCATCGCTTACGGAGGCTGGGAGCTCACAACCCACGCTGCAGGGTTTTCAGATCATCGTGCGGCTGGATTTCCGACTCAGGTACTGCTGGGCGTGAAAAAACAACGCAAGGCCTGCCCGGACCCGAGAGTGCTGACCAGATCGACGTATCGCTCTCATTCGGAGAAAAGAAATGACGTGCCCCGACCCGGCGAAAGGAGAAACTACGCAAGGTCCTGCTCGTGAGTGGAATCAACACATCACAAGCCCTTTTTGATGCGCAGTCGCCCGTGTGGTGTTATTTTTGATGCACCCAAGGTACTTTTTCACGCTGACAGCGTTAGTGTGTGTTTGAAACTACTTAAAGACTCTTTTTGATTTTTAATTGATAACTTGACTTGTGTATTTTGGATTTTTGACGTTTTGGTCTTGTTTTTTAAAAAGAAATATTTCCTATTTTTCTAAACTGATGTTGTGTCATTTTGTAGTGTTTTCATTAAGTTACTGTGTGTGTTGGTACAAATACTTTACACCTAGCACTCTGAAGTTAAGCCTACTGCTCTGCCAAGCTACCAAGGGGGTAAGCAGGGGTTAGCTGAGGGTGATTCTCTTTTACCCTGACTAGAGTGAGGGTCCTTGCTTGAACAGGGGGTAACCTGACTGTCAACCAAAGACCCCATTTCTAACATCCTCACTTAACCTTACCTCACAACCACTTTTCATATTTTCCTGAACATTAACTTCTGTGAAAGACAAATGAAAAGTTCAAGGGTGCGTAGACTCATGCCAGATATTAGATATGGGCCTCAACCTAATAATTTTCAATTCTCCAACAGGATTGCTTTCAACCTTCAGCAGTCCTCAGAGACTTCTGTTTAGGTTCTGCTCTGATGCTAGAGTTCAAAACGTTCCAAAGTCTGGGGTCTGGCAGATCAATGACCTTTCACCAAGGTTCCATCCTCTGAAGACCCCTTGGTAAGATTCATATAGGTAAACAGATTATGTAAATTACCAGGCACTTCGGATCTTCATACTCCAGAGGAAATAAATCTTTTTTCTATTGCCCAAACAAGATTATGGTAATCAATTTTTTTGTTTTTTTTTAACTACCACCTGCAGCACTTGAAGCTGATTGTGTCTTCGTCATCAACACATCGCTTTATTCGGTTAATTTTAAACCATCAAAGCATAAATCACACAATACAAGAATAAAATTTAAAATCATAAATTTCTTACATTCAAAATACATGAAAGGTATAAAAACATAAATACTAAAATCAAGGAGGTATTTCTCTTCACACAGTGCATATTTACCTAAACCTTGTTCCTCAAGATAGCCAAAATATCATCCAGCGAACTAACACCCTAATCATAGGGCCTCATAATAATCAAATAGAATTTTTTAACTGGCAAATTCGTATATGCCATGCAGCCGCAAGGAACTTGCTAACTGCACAGAACAGGGGACAGGATGTGTCCCTCGTCATAATCCTTAAGGCATCTATACAACATCTGATCCCCATGTTCTTGCAAACTGGACGTAGCCACCTCTGACGAGCAATCCTACATGCTGGGCATACAGTATGAACATAAAATGCACAATGGTTTCCGGAGAAGTGCTACAACTCGGGCATAAATCAGTTCTCGGAGCAGAATCCCGCCTATTGCCAAAAGATTTAAGAGGTAGGCATCCATATCTGAACTGAATATACAAAGGGCCATATTTATACTTTTTGACGCAAAACTGCGCTAATGCAGTTTTGCGTCAAAAAAATGAGTGCCGGCTAACGCCATTCTGAAGCGCCATGCGGGCGCCGTATTTAATCAATGACATTAGCCGGCGTTAGGAGCCGGCGCTGCCTGGTGTGCGTGGAAAAAAACGACGTACACCAGGCAGCGCCGGCGTAGGGGGATATGGAGCTTGGGCGCCAAAAAATGGGGCAAGTCAGGTTGAGGCAAATTTTTCGCCTCAACCCGATTTGCGCCATTTTTTTAGACTCCCAACCCCCATAGAAATGACTCCTGTCTTAGCAAAGACAGGAGTCATGCCCCCTTGCCCAATGGCCATGCCCAGGGGACTTCTGTCCCCTGGGCATGGTCATTGGGCATAGTGGCATGTAGGGGGGCACAAATCAGGCCCCCCTATGCCACAAAAAAAAAAAAAAATGACTTACCTGAACTTACCTTAATGTCCCTGGGATGGGTCCCTCCAGCCTTGGGTGTCCTCCTGGGGTGGGCAAGGGTGACAGGGGGTGTCCCTGGGGGCATGGGAGGGCACCTCTGGGCTCCTTCAGAGCCCACAGGTCCCTTAACGCTGCCTTTTCCAGGCGCTAAAAAACGGCGCAAAAGCGGCCGTACGTCATTTTTTTTGACCCGCCCACTCCCGGGCGTGAATTTTGCCCGGGAGTGTAAATACGGCGCACATGCCTCGGAGTAAATTTTTTAGACGGGAACGCCTACCTTGCATCTCATTAACGCAAAGTAGGTGTCCACGCTAGAAAATGACGCAAACTCCATGGACTTTGGCGCTAGACGCGTCTAACGCCAAAGTATAAATATGGAGTTAGTTTTGCGTCGGAATTGCGTAAAAAAAAACGACGCAATTCCGGCGCAAACGGAGTATAAATATGCCCCAAACTCTTGCTTAATGGATCAGTAATAAGATCCATAAACAGTTCAAAACACGGATGCCAATTGGTGTCAAGAAATTGAGAAGTCAATCTGCCATGAGACAAATGAAGCAAGTGGTTTCCCCTGACATACGCCCAATAAGCTGTTTTTAGATGCTTCTTCTGCTGTTACCTGAAGTTGTAAGGATGGCTCCAGTAGTTACTAAGACCCAGATTGTGTCTTACCATACCCTGTAATCAAAAATTTATTTTGCAGTTTTATGTCTTACAAACTTTCCTCAAGGGATCTAAAGTGCTTTACAGGCAAACCAGATTATGTTACGCATTTTTTGTAAAGCATACAGAGATTGAGGGCCTGATTTAGAATTTGACGTAGGGGGTTACTCCATCACAAATTTAACCCGTCCCCTGTATTACAATTCCATTATAGTTTATGGAAATTGTAATACAGTGAATGGGATAACCGTTACGTTTGTGTAGGAGTAACACCTCCACCAAACTCTAAATCATGCCCTTGATGATTTGCCCATTTTCTCAAGATATTAAGTCGAGGCCACAACTTGAACCCCTCTTCTAAACTCAGGCGCTAACTGCTAGGTTGCCTCTCTTCCCAGAAATTACTGACAACAGATTATGAATATTTCAAAGTTTTCGTCCATAGATTTTGCGAAGTTAGAATTAAATATGGCTTGGTGAGCAAAGTCTGCTTTGCTCAGGAAAAATACTCTAGATCCCCACTCTTAATCTGGTGAAAAAGACTGAGGCCATTAAATAAAGATGCTGCATTTGAAACACTCTGAAACGCTCGGGCAACGTGCAAGTAATTATTTTGCATTTTGCTTGCACTTCGCATTCTTTTTATTCAATTACAACGGGCCTACAGAACTGCGAGGCTTTCCCTAAAAAGTGATGCCCATTTTCTCATTCAAAAGCAATCCGAAGTTCATGGGTGATCTTTACTCAACTTCGAAAATTGGTGAAGCTGTTGGGTCTCATTAGGGAGATTGGGTCTCATTAGGGAGAGTGCACCACATTTTCAACCGTTTCAATGCCTAAAATAGCAGTGTGGAATCACCACATTTTCAACCCTTTTTAAAAGCCTGAAATAGCACAAGCACAAAAGGCAATGCAGCAACTTATATGAGAGGAGATGTACCAAGCATGTTAACAGTTCGGACACTAATTTGGTTTCTGACTGTTAAAATGTATTTTAAATGCACTAAGGCCATTTTAGGATTTGGTAAACCATTACTGTCTCCTAAAATGGCTTTGCGAACGGACACATATTTACAATTACAGTTATGGGACATATTAATGTTTTGGGTCTGTAATCGGTTCGCAAAACATTGAAACCAGAGTTGGAGTAGAAAGCGGTTCACATAAAGGGAAGAGTTCCCCTGGGGACCCATTCAACTTTGGATTGTTAAGCAAATGTTTGTTGCTGAGCAAACTTAAGCAAGCATTGGCAAAGCCAATAGGTCTCACCTATATAAGAGCTATTGGCTCTGGCAAAGTGTTTTGTCATGTTGTTCAACAATATGGGTGCTGCTCAGCATGGCTAAAAGTTAGTGGCATGGACTGTCAGAGTTAAGTGGGGAGTACAGTGTTGTAGAGTGGATTTGTAGGAGTGTCGTAGAGTGGAAGAGGAGGAGTAGATAGAGTATCATAGAGTTGCACAGAGTGGAGTAGAGATCAGCGGTTCAGTGGCACAAAGTGTTGTAGAGTGGAGTGGGGTGGAATAGGATGGAGTGGGTTGAGTGGATTGAGGTAGTAGGTTGGATTGGATTGGAGTACAGTGGGGTGGATTGAGTTGAGTGGGGTGGAATGACATGGGGTGAGGTGCATTGGACTGGGGTGGATTCCAGCGGGTGGATTAGATTGTATTGAGGTGGGTGGTTTGGATTGGAGTGATAGGGCTGGAGTGGGGTAGATTAGATTGGGCTGAAGTGGTGTGGGGTGGATTGGATTGAAGTGGGGTGGATTGAATTCTCTGGATAGGAGTGGAGTGTATTAGACTTAGGTGGACTGGATTGGAGTGAGGTGGATTGGAGTAGGGTGGATTGGAGTTGGGTGGGGTGGGCTGGATGGATTGGATTGGAGTGGGATGGACTGAACTGGGATGGGGTAGGGTGGATTGGATTGGGATACAGTATGGTGGATTGGAGTGAGTGGGGTGGATTGGAGTAGAATGGGGTGGAGTGGAATGGACTGGAGTGAAGTAGATTGAAATTGTGTGGGGTGGAATGGAGTGGGCTGTGGTTGACTGCAGTGGGATGTATTGGACTGGAGTGGGGTGGTGTGGGGTGTTGTGGGGTGGATAGAAGTGGGGTGGGTTGGGGTGTGGATGTGGCATAATGGCCAGAGCTGCTAACTTTGGAGCTGGGGAACCAGATTCGAGTCTCACTGTTGACTCAACATCCTGAGATTCTGGGCATATCACTTAATTCCCCTGTGCCTACCACAAAAACCAATGTGTTCTTGTGTAATGTAACTGGTGCTTGTGTGAAGTGTTATAATACCTTTAGGTCATGTTCACACTATATAAAACTGCAAAAAAAAAAACAATTGGAGTGGGGTGGACTGTATTGGTACGGGGTGAACTGGATTGGAGTGGGTAGTTAAGGTGGTTTGGAGCAGGGCACATTGGACTGGAATTGAGTGAATTAAAGAGGACTTGATTGGACTGGAGGGGCTGGATTAACGTCAATTGTATAAAAGTGGGATGAATTGGGGTGGTGCGAGTGGATTGGATTGGAGTGAGCTGGATTGGGTAGCAGTGGACATGTTTGGAGTGGTGTGAATTGGAGTAAATGGATTGGGTTGGATTGGATTAGAGTGTGTTAGTTGGATTGGAGTAGGGTGGGTTGGATTGGATTGGAGTGTGGTGGGGTGGGATGGATTGGAGTGGGATGGGATGGAGGGGGTGGGTTGGTGTGGATCGGACTGGACTGGGGTGGATTGGGGTGTATTGGATTGGGGCGCATTGGAGTGGAGCAGATTGTTTTGGATTGGAGTTGGTTGTTTAGGATTGGAGTGGGGCAGGGTGGAGTGGGGCAGATTGTTTTGGAATGGTGTGGGGCAGATTGCTTTGGACTGCAGTGGGGCAGATTGGAGTGGAACAGATTGTTTTCGATTTGAGTGGATTGGAGTGGGAAGATTTAAGTGGCGCAGATTGGACTGGGGTGGATTGGATGGGAGTGGGGTGTGGTGAATTGAAGGGGGTTAATTAGGATGGAGTCGGGTGGACTGACTTGGGGTGAGGTGGATTGGAATGGAGCGGGCATATTGTTTTGGATTGGAGTGGGGCAGGTAGGAGTGGGGCAGATTAAAGTGGGACAGAGTGTTTAGGACTTTAGTGGGGCAGACTGAAGCAGGGCAGATTGGAGTGAGGCAGATTGTTTTAGATCGTAGTGCAGTTTGGAGTGAGGCAGATTGTTTTGGATTAAAGTGGAGTGGATTGTTTTGGGTTGTAGTGGGGCAGATTGGAGTGGAGAAGTTGGGAATGGGGCAGATTGTCTTGGATTGGAGTGGGGCATATTAATTTGGATTGGAGTGGGGCAGATTGGAGTGGGTCAGACTGTTTTGGATCAGAATGAGGCAGATTGTTTTGGATTGGAGCGGTGTGAACTATAGTGGGGCAGATTAGACTGAGGTGGTGTTCTGAGGACTGGAGTGGTGTGGGATGGAGTGTATAGGATTGGGGTGAGTGGTTTAGATTGGAGTGGGGTGGATTGGTGTTGGGTGAGGTTGGATTGATTGGGGTGGATTGTAGTGGGGTAGATTTGAAAGGGGTAGTTTGGGGTGTATGGCACAATTATGTGTTAAAGTGTCATTTCACAAATTACACATAATAAAGAAATAATGTCACTTTGCAACATTCAGAACAAGATAATCATCATCTTTTGAATACAGCGCCCATGAGAAAAAAGCAAAAGAAAAAATGAGTGCAAAGTGAGATAAAAAATAAAACTTTGGGATTTTGTTTGTCCTGCTGGGCACGTTTTTGCCAGTCAGAAGCCTTCTGTTTGCAGGGTACCAGAAAGTTAAAAAAGTACCTCAATCACATTGAACGCGGTGGACAGGCATCGATTAAGTTGAATCAATCAGTGCTTGGTCCCTGCTACACACAGAGGAATGGAAATTATGCTTACCCCAGTGACGCATTACAAGGCTGTAAAGAAGTGTGCCATGCAAGCCAACAAATAGGGCCTCATTTACATGCCTGCAGCGATACACTATGCTACTGGAGCATTATTTTTTGATGCTCCGGTGGTGCAGTTTACCGTCCTATATTTACAAGGTCATGCAAAGCCACCTTGCATGACTTTTCATGGCTAGTAAATATGGCCCCCTTTCACACATAGCCCTGTGTGAAAGGGGTGTACCATGGGTGTTCCCAAGCATCACCCATGGAACCTGACACATCCACAGATTTACAAGGCTAGGAATGTGTCAGATTTCTATGCCACCTCAGGGATGCCGTTAGAGAGGGGCACAGGGGAGAAATTAAATTATTTCTCCCTGTTTTTCCCTCTTTCTATGTGTGCTGCAAACACCATAAATTATTGTTTATATGCAGTAAGGTGCCCCTTTCTGCACATAAACAATCATCCCTGCAATGCAGACACCCTTCGTTGTTGCTAGGCAGCTGTTTGTACATCAGTGCGGAGGTAAGTAGAGGGATACATCGTATTCCGATAAATATGACACATCCCTGCACTTTCAAAGTGACGCAGTGTGGCGCAGCAAGCTGGCTTGCAGTGCCACGCTGTGTCACTTCTTTGTAAATGGACTCCATAGTGTATTAAACACAGACAAGGTGCTTTGCTGATCCTAGCTGGCCACCATACCTGTGAAGGCCACAAAATATAGTGATTTGAAATTTACAATCTAACCTATTAATATTTGTGATGGAGGTCAGATCTCCACCCACTCCAGAACAGAATTTTACAAATCAACTTATGTGTGCAAAGGTTGATTTGAAACATTCTTTACTGGTTTCAAAAATACTGGTCACAAATTGCAACCAGAGATTTAAACCAGTGTTTAGTACATTGGACCAATTGTGTGGTACAAAAACAATGTTTATCAATACAGTTTAATAGTTGTATCTCGGAATCAGAATGAATTAGATCTATATATCTTTCAAAGTGGACTTTAAACAAACAGATTACACACAACTGTAGGTGGCAACCTTCTTTGCAGGCTGAAAGACACATATTGTGATAAAGCAGAATCACATCAGGATAAGGAGGAGTAAATGCCATTCCACTTAATGATATAATTCTTCCATATACCCACTCAAAATTGTCCTAAAAAAGTCAGAAATAGGCATCACATCAGCTGATCAACAAGGAACATAAAGCCCACAGTTACATTATGCACCCTGCGATTAGGATCAACTCAGACCGTTTCTGTACATGCTGCTGGTGTTATCCAAGCATAACTGCTGACTCAATAACTTTGCACATACATCATTGTGCCACTACAAGATGGGAAATGCAGTTCACAAAGAAGTTGCACACGGACTACCTGCCAAGTGAGTATTTCCACATTCTTGTTGACTTTTACTTCACCGAAGCCTTTCAAAGCTAGGGATGCCATCTATAAATACCTCAAATACAAATAAATATAAAAACAATTACTGGTAAAGTCAATAGGGATGGCAAATATTGGAAGTGCCTCTTCAGATACTGGTTGACTTAGGGACTCAATAAGACATCATACATGTACTCTGTCACTCATCTTTGCACATATGCATCTATGCATTTACTCACTGATTCATTCATACATTCACCTACTTACCCATCCACAAAATGCACATACATAAACTGAAGAAGACTCTGCAAGATGAGTTCAAAAAGCGAAATGTAGAAACAACAGAAAGCATGCCATGGTCAAGATGTGTCAGGCATATGCTTGCAATAAAAAATACAGTTAAGCATAGAGGAAAATGACAGTGTTCAATGGTATTGTACAGAGTGTATCATTGCTTTAAAGTTCCAACATGATAACCACATTTGGAAGCAATGATCTAACCATCTTGTAGTAAGAACAATGAGACACTGTTCTCAAGTTCACTGCAAAATGGCCATTCAGTAAACATTGGACTGTGTGTCCATCCTTGCATGATATTGTGCTGAGTGTATCATTGTTTCACTGTTCCAAGATAGCCATCATAATGCTTTTAGGTGTGTCAGCCATTTTGAACAGTAAAACAATAATATACTATGGAAAATACCATTCAAAGATGATCACCCTCTTTGGAAGTATTGGCCTTGTAGGATGGAGTGCACTGCCAATGAAGTGAGTACCAAATGAGCAGCACGGAAAACTGTGTGGGGAGTTTGAGGATCCCATAAAAATAAACAAAATGAAAAAGGATAAGAAAAAGGATTTACAAAAAGAGAAAAGGCAAAACTAAAAAGACTGGCTGACCTATTCTAGTACTGCAGCAAGCTCATTTTCAGGCAGATGTGTACATGTGATCAGGATCAATGTTGTCAGTGTCCAAAATGAGCTCACCCATTGCCCCGTGTTGTATGTTGTCATAGGTGTAAGCAGAATATGAATGACATGAAAACAGACCAATGGCAGATGATGGCTGAACCAAAGCCTATATATGCATGTGTGTTTATTTAATTCTGTATTTGTCATGATTTTTTTATTGAAAGCATCTATCAGACACCAAAAGCTATCAGGCCATCATAAGAATGTTGAGCAACAATATCACAGTGAAATCTTCTACCTTGAGGGTTCGTCTAACTGGCATCCAAAATCAAAACCCTTGCCTACTTAGGTAATCTGTGAAGTTCCATGTATCTCAATGTAGAAACAATCTACTATTAAAGGACAATTGGCTTTAACATGTTTTTTCACAATAAATATGTGAGGTTTCAGCTTTTTTTTAACTTTTCTTCATAAACCAATTAGGCCCATGACATCTGACATAATCTTTTCCAGTGAACTCTTATGGCATATAGCTTTAATGACTAGCTTGTCGTCATAACCAAGTCAACCCTACTCTACTGTCCATAAACTTTCTTATATCACAGCCATTTTGGATATGGTCAGAAAAGTATAAATATGTACAAAATGACATCTGGCAAAACAACACACAAACCATCTTACAGGGGCCCAACAAAGAATCTAACTGTGTAAATCTTCTACCACCAGATTTTATCTGAGTTAGTAACCAACTTGTAAAAAAATTGGGTTGTTGCTTGAGTGGGAAAGTGAAATATTACTTGAGCAACAGCCACCATTCTTGCCATGGTGAATAACAAACATTCACTTAATTAGCCTGTGCTTAACCCTCTGGTAGCTTTGCACAAAAGCAGTCAGGCCTAACTCAGTGGCAAAGTGTAAAGCATTTAAGCAGCACACAAACAATAATAAACTAAGAACACAGCACAAGAAAAATCCCACACCAATTCAATAAACTAGAGTCAATTTTAAATAATTATTTGACACCAGAGCAACAAAAAACTCAATCAGTTGAACTGGAGATATGTAATTTTAAAGTTTTAAAGATTGTATAGCGTCTAAAAGCAGAAAGCGCCACTTGAGGATATCTGATCGTGGGATATCAGGTGAAAGTCAGAAGTTCAGGCTGACTGTGATGAACCGAGGGCAGGAAGCAGGGACCAGGTTAGTCCTATTGAAATAGTTACCTTCTAAGTCCAATGCAAAGAGTTCCACTCATGGTGGAGGAGGCTGAATGGAGCAGTGAGAGTGTTGTGGATGGTAGTCACTGTAGAGCAAAGAGCAGACGGTGCATCGCAGACAGTCTTCGCTGTAGCACTAAGATCTTGTTGGACATCATGGAGAGTTGTTTGGTGGAGATTCGCATTGGTGGTCATGGCGGGTTGTTGATGCTGTAGCACCAAGTGCAAATCTCGCATTGCTGGTTGTCGAGGGTGGTTGCCCGTAGTGTGAAAAGTTGTGTTCAACTTGGCGGTCATTGTGGGTGGCAAGATCTTGGTAAAAATGGGCTCATTCGAGATCACAAAGATCCCAGAACTGCAGGATTTATCCATTTCTTCAAAGAGGAGTTCAACTGATGCCACACCTTGGGTCCAGGACCTGAGAGGCACCTTTTGGGGATCAGGAACTGTTAGAAATGGTGTATTTGGTTGGCAGTCAGGTTACCCCCTGTCCAAGCAAGGACCCTCATTCTAGTCAGAGTAAAGGAGAATCCCACTCAGTTAACCCCCGCTCACTCTCTTGGCAGCTTGGCACAAGCAGGCAGGCTTAACTTCAGAAGTAATGTTTAAAGTAATTGTTCCAACACACAAAGTGATACAGTGCTAACACTACAAAATGGACACCACACCAGTTTAGAAAAACATTTAATATTTATCTAAATCAAACAAGATTAAACAACAAAAATACAACATACACAAGTTCAAATATGAATTTTCAAAAGAATAAGGGGGTTATTCCAACTTTGGAGGAAGTGGTAATCCGTCCCAAAAGTGACGGTAAAGTGACGGATATACCACCAGCCGTATTACAAGTCCATTATATCCTATGGAACTCGTAATACGGCTGGTGGTAAATCCGTCACATTTGGGACGGATTACCACCTCCTCCAAAGTTGGAATGACCCCCTAAGAGTCTTACTCCATAGAAAACAATTGAAACATTGATGGATAGCGTAGAAAATAAAGCAGCACAGGTGAGTGTGCATTGGAAAGGGCAGGATGCGTAGATTCCTTCCTCTCAAGGGAGGCCGTGCGTCATTTCTTCTCTGGTCAGGCCAGTGATGTGTTATTTATCTCCCTCACAAAAGAGTGATTTGTTTCCGGATGGGGCAACTCGGATCAAAGCAGAGACGGGTTGACTTTGACGCCCAGGGATGATGCATGGAAAATTCTGTCACACAGTGTTAGAAAACCGCGCTGAGTGGGGTTTGCGTTGTTATCATCAGCTGCAAGTGGGTGATGCGCATCGTTTCTCCAGCCGCGATGCATCAAACTCCCAGCTGGGATGCAGGTGGAGTGTTGATTTTAGCTGCAAAGCCAGCGACATGTCGTTTATCAGCCGCGTTGCAGATGGTGCATCTAAAATTTCCCTGCACGGTGTTCTGTGCGTGAATTTTCAGCTCTTGTCTGCCATCTTCATCTTTCAAGGGCCCAGGGACGGTTTAGGGCACCACATGGCAGGGCAGCAGTCTCAGCAGAGAGTCCAGATGTCAGCAGAGGAAGTCTTTGATGGCCCTGAGACTTCTAAACAGGAGGCAAGGTCAGTTCAGGCCCTTGGAGATTCTTCTCAAGCAGGAATGCACAACAAAGTCCTGTCTTTGTGCCCTTTCACAGGCAGAAGCAGCCACTGCAAGATACCCCAACAAAGCACCGTCACAGGCAGGGGCAGCACTTCTCCTCAGCTCTTCAGCTCTTCTCCTTGGCAGAGGTTCATCTTGAATCCAGAAGTGATCTAATTTTCAGGGGTTTTGGGTCTAATACTTATACCCATTTCTGCCTTTGAAGTACACCTATTTCAAAGGAAAGTCTCTGTTGTTTACAAGATCCTGCCTTGCCCAGGCCAGGCCCCAGACACACACCAGGGGGTTAGAGACTGCATTGTGAGAGGGCAGACACAGCCCATTCAGGTGTAAGTGACCACTCCTCTCTCCACTCTTGCACAGATGGCTCATCAGGACATGCAGGCTACACCCCAGCTCCCTTTGTCTCACTGTCTAGAAAGGATTCACAAACAGCCCAACTGTCAAACAGACACAAACAGGCAATCCACAAACAGGCAGAGTCACAGAATGGTTAAAGCAAGAAAATGCCTACTTTCTAAAAGTGGCATTTTCAAATGAACAATCTAAAAACCAACTTCACTAAACAATGTATTTTTAAACTGTGAGTTCAGAGACCCTAAGCTCAATATTTCTATCTGCTCTCAAAGGGAATCTAAACTTTAATAATATTTAAAGGCAGCCCCCGTGTTAACCTATGAGAGAGATAGGCCTTGCAACAGTGAAGACTGAATTTAGCAGCATTTCACTGTTAGGACATGTAACACACATCGGTACATGTCCCACCTTTAATATATACTGCACCCGGCCAATGGGGCTACCTAGGGGTGCCTTACATGTATAAAAAAGGAAGGCTTAGGCCTGGCAAGTGGGTACACTTGCCAAGTCGAACTGTCAGTTTAAAACTGCACCTACAGAAACGGCACTGGCAGGTCTGAACCATGTTTACAGGGCTACTAATGTGGGTGGCACAACCAGTGCTGCAGGCCCACTAGTAGCCTTTGATTTACAGGCTCTGGGCACCTCCAGTGCACTTTACTAGGGACCTACTAGTAAATCAAATAATGCAATCATGGATAAGCCAATTATACATACATTTTACATAGGGGCACTTACACTTTAGCACTGGTTAGCAGTGGTAACATATCAAACATAGCAAAACACATCAACAACCTGGGAAGCAGAGGCAAAAGGTTAGGGGAGACCATGCCAAGGATGCCAAGTCTAACAGGAACTCACTTCAGTAAAGGCCATCAGGGCTCAGGCAGAATCAGCTGGGCAGTTATAGGGAATTCTCTGGAGCTTGTTCTGTCCCTGTAGCTCAGAATAGGAGGTCAGTCAGTTGACCCTTGGAGTAACTTCATCCAAGGATGCTGGTGCAGTCTTCCTTCTCAGCAAGCAGGGCAAGCCTCAAGCAGCATGGCAACAGGGTGTTCTTCTTCTGTAGTATCCACAAGTCCAGGAGTGCACTGAAGAGTGGGTCTGAGGATTCCCTTTTTCTACCTGGTGCTCACTTTGAAGTGGAAGAAGCTTCTGGAGTTTCTCCCTACATAGAAGTCTGGACTTTTCTGCCTCACTGTCCTGGTCCCAGTCTGCCTGGGGCACAATAGGCTATTGGGAAGTATTTTGTATGTGAAATGAACCAGTGCCTATGAACCACAAGTGTGGTAGGTGACAGGTCCACCTCTCTATCAAGTCAGAGATTAACCATCCTGGAACCACCACACCCTCTATTGTGCTACTGTCTAGAGGGAATACAAAAGGCCAACTGCCAACTACACATAGTCTTGTGACCCAGGAAGAGGCTTCCGTCACTAAATGGTTAGGACAAGAATTGTAACTTAACATCTGACTTTACAATTGAAGAGCGTTTTAAATTACAACTCCCAGGACACCACAGTTGTATTTCCTACCTACCCCCATTAAAAAGATTTCACCTACTAATTGTAATAAGATAACCTAATATTATTCTATAGGAGAGGTAGGCCTCACAGTAGGTAGTGAAAAACACAGTTGAGAGTTTTTCTCTACAAGAATATGTAAAACTTAAAAGTACATGTACAACTTTTTAAAACCCAAGCACTCTGCCGTAAGAGTTGTTTATGGCCTACCCTAACGGTGACTTATATGTATTAGAAAAGGTTTATTTTGCCAGGTCGAAATGGCAGTTTAAAACTGCACACACAGGCTGCAATGGCAGATTTGAGACATGTTGAAGAGGCAACTTAAGTGGATGGCACAATTTGCACCTCAGGCCCACTTGTAGCATTTAACTTACAGGACCTGAGTATTTTCTTTCTGAATGAGTACAGTCAGTGTTTAGAAGAAACTTAATCTAACGTTCTACAGCAGTGGACTGGGAGCGATAACTTTTACTTGGGTGTGCATTAAGTTACGGGTAGGTGAGAAAGTGACAGAAGGTGTACAAACCAAATAAGGAATGAAACAGGGATGCATCCTGGCACCACTGCTCCTTCGCTTACTCTTTTTCTCTGAAGCTTGGTACACATACAATCCAGCTTATATAGTGGGCAGATGACATGGTCATCTTGGATCACACAATAATTAAATGCAATGTGCTTTGGACAAATTAGAAAATGATATCTTAGTCAATAATCTGCCGATCAAACTGAGGTGATAGTGTTTGGACAGCTAGAGAATAAGCCAAATCACCATTGGTATCTGGGTCATCCTAAGATACTATACACATCAATGTATAATTATTTGGGAGTTTTGCAGTCTGTCATTAGAACATTTATCATTCATAGGAATTTAATAAGGAAAAAGGTTAGCAAATAAACATTTGCTCTGCATCAGCTTAACTCTCAGTTGTACAGCTGATCAGAGTAAGCATTATTTAGAGTATTTAATGGTACGCTTATACCAGCAGTCTTCTCTGGACTTCAAGCCTTCCCTTCTAAACTCTCTCAACGTTTTTTCTTTTTATAGTCACTGAAGAGATGAATTATTACTTAAATAGTTCAATGGACAATTAGGCAGGATGAACATTGGATGTTTGGAAAGTAAAATAGCAATTGTATCCTTTTGGGAGAGGTACATAGGAATTCAGTAGTATGTTACAATACTTGGGACCATGATGGAGTAATATATAGCTCAATATGTTAGTCAGAAAAGTACATTTTTTGTATTGTGTGTATTGAAGATTGCTGAGCTCATTGAGATGTAAGTCATATTATTTGGAGGTAACCTCTGACGCACTTGGCCATTGAAATGTGATTCAGCTGTCACAAGATGGCGGCCAGGGTTTGAAACGAGTTGGTTAAATGATACCGAAGGTGTGAACTGCCTAAATGAAAATAAGAGTGTGAACTGTTTTAGATTGTTGCACCGGTTGTTATTAGCAGAAAGTATTTGACTAAGTAGGGGTGTCATATAGTAACGATGGCTTTTACAGGGCGGCAATAGTCAAAAACTGTTACATAATTATGAAATACTGTCAACATTTGAGCCATTCAAAGATGGCCGCTGTAATCGCATATCTAAAACACATGTCCTTTAAGTCCATTGTCTATTTTTAGTTAAGGGTGATGAGAAGCATGGAATTTAAACGGAAATTGTTTAAGCGTTTATTACTCGTGAACAAGGGAAGTGATTTCCCGAAACGCATCGAGTAGTACGTGTGCCATTAAAATTAACTGCAAGAAGCAACAATGTGACCAGGACTTTCTTTTTCTAACCGACGGATATTTTGTCGTTGGGATTCCACATCTGAGTGCCTTGAAGATATATATCTATCTATATATATATATCTATATGTATATAGATATATATATATAGATAGATACATATCTTCAAGGCACTTAGATGTAGAGTATAGTCAAACTTTGCTTACCTATAGCAACTTACCCTCACAATATTTTTGTCCTTGACATTTTTGACACAAAGTAATGTCCTCACGATATTTTAGAATCAATAATCTGTCCAAACAGGAAGGAGAAAAAAATCAATGAAAAGTACTATTCGTGGAAGCCCTTCCTATCTACTTTCAGTGCACAGTGTAGCACAGAGGGAGTAGGTGCTGCAGGAGAGAAGCTTGCCAAGTTTGCGATGGCTTGCAGTATGTCACTGAGAAGGCATCTTCAGGGTGCCCTGGAAGAAAGAGAGTCTTGATGACAGAGGAGAACAGCTGCCCCACGTGCCTATGTAGAGAGCAGAGTTACAGAAGCAGCAGAAAACAGCCACCAGGTACCCTCAATGTGCAAGCAGCATCCTAGAAACAGGGGAGAGGAGCCAAGGGGTAAGGATTCAAGATGAGCTGGAGTGTGCACACAAAAGAAGCAGAATAGAGTGCTATTTTTATCAAACTAGTGCTGAGTGACTGTGCCTTTCAGAAAAAATAATTGAATTTGTGTTGACTGACCATACTTTTTTAGATGTAAAATAGTTTCTCATGTATTCAAATGTAAGCAGAAGAATACATCCAAACAGCCAGTAGAAAGAAGGTCAGAGTAACAAACTCCAGTAGGCTGATCAAGATGTGATGAACAAAGTCTCAAGCTAATGGCTGAAGGGCCCTATGGCAAAGGAGCCAATGGAAGGAGGTTGACTTAAAAAAAAGCACAAAAAATATTGACTTACACCAGACCTAAAAAGCATTCTTCATATTTACTCCTTTGACAAGTGTCTTTACAAAGCACCTGCTAAATACATAAATAATCACTAATCCAAGGAATCTGCATAAGCATGACAAAATGACAGGGCCTGTCTGACAGTACTTCAAGAAAAAAAATAACATCTATGTTTAAAAATATTAACTATCACTGGACAGAAACACAGTTTATTGAATTAATGACACATTTCCCATGCTAATAGGGAACACAGTTAGATTGTCCAAGCACAAACTGGTGGCGAAATGTGTACTTTATAATTCAATTTGTTCGCACGGCACTTCATACTCCTTAGGAGGCACAGAAGTGCTTTCGGTGGACGTGTAACATGAGACTGTATTATGTGGCCCATTCCTGAGAATTAAGTCGTATGGGTATGGTTCATTCAAATATATAATTTGTTTGGCCACATCACTATTTCAGGTCCACACGAACATAATACACCCTCTACACTAACTGGCAGCTAAAGCCAGGCAACTAAGTCCAGAAAAGCACATGGAGTTCAATAGACGCGCTGAAATGTCTTATTGCTGTTTGCTACTGTAGAACGTGCTCTGATCCCCCAGTCCACCTCCTATCTAGGTTGTCTTTGCTAAAAAGGCGGGGGTCATGCTTTTGTGTGAGGAAATTGGTTTAAGAGCGTCAAACTTCTCGCATTTTCTAGATAAGTGCCCGATAACATGACCTGTGACAATTGATGGAAAAGGTCAAAGGCACCCTTTTCTGGGCAGGTCTTTTAGACGAAAGCCCACTGAGACAAGGTAAATCTCGCCTGGAGATAATATGGCGAGTGCCGCGCCGAGAATGTACGATTTGGCTTCGGCTATCAGTATTACGTCTGGAAACTTGAAGCTGGGCGGAGGTTCATCGTGACAAATTGACTATTAAAAGGGTTTGTGATAAGAGCATTGATGTCTTTTCCAAGCAAAACATTGCTTATCTGCCCTCTTAAACATGCGGAAACGTTCTAAACAAAAAAAAATTATTATTTTGGAAAGGAGAATAAGAAAAATATCAACAATAATTAATCACACGTGATGCCGAACAAATAGTCACATTAAAGAAGCCTGCACATTCTTTAAGTCTTCCCTGCCAGTAGCTCAAATTAAAAAGTAAGCGATGACAAAGCTTATAATAGGTCTGATCATTTTAAAACTCAAAGTTTTAAATACGTTTTAAAAGTCAAAGTTTCATTGATTGAAAGTTTGCATTCGTGCTTGTGAGTGGATGAGTGGATAAATGCGAGACTGAGTGAACAGGTGGTGGTATAGATGAGTGCATTGATGGATGGATGAGTGAATAAATGCATGGCTAGGTGAATGCATGCATAAATTGTTGAATAATGATTGCACGGATGGATAGAAAGCAAAATGAAAGGGTGAGTGAGTGGGTGGATGGACGCAGACTGGTTCCAACTATTTTACAACCTGAGACTTCAGGCAGTGATAATGTTATAGAACGGCACACTATACTAAAATTATGCTAATTCAAGCATTGCACACAGGCTTCATATATCAAAGCAAATGAATCCACCAGTTAACTCATTCACTGAAACAATATAGAAAAAGTGTTAATGACTGTGGAATGGGAAAGCCATTGCAACCTGTAAATGATGAAACAGAAACTGACAATTTATAAATTGACCCAAAAGTGCTTTCGCTTCTTCATCCGTAATGGCCTTCAAGAGGAGGGAGGCTACAGCTTTCTAATCAACCAGGTAACTTTCCCTTAAAATAAAGAAGAATGATGCACAAGATTTAGGGGGTCATTCCGACCCTGGCGGTCATGGACCGCCAGGGCCGGGGACAGAGGAAGCACCGCCAACAGGCTGGCGGTGCTTCTGGGGCAATTCTGACCGCGGCGGTAAAGCTGCGGTCAGAAAAGGGGAACCAGCGGTTTCCCGCCGGTTTTCCCCTGCCCCAGGGAATCCTTCACGGCGGCGCTGCAAGCAGCGCCGCAATGGGCATTCCGACCCCCTTCCCGCCAGCCTGTTCCTGGCGGTTTACACCGCCAGGAAGAGGCTGGCGGGAACGGGTGTTGTGGGGCCCCTGGGGGCCCCTGCAGTGACCATGCCACTGGCATGGGCACTGCAGGGGCCCCCTAACAGGGCCCCATTCAGGTTTTCAGTGTCTGCAAAGCAGACACTGAAAATCGCGACGGGTGCCACTGCACCCGTCGCACACCAGCAACTACACCGGCTCCATTTGGAGCCGGCTTCATCGTTGCTGGGGCTTTCCTGCAGGGCGGGCGGGCGGCCTTTTGGCGGTCGCCCGCCCGCCCAGCGGGAAAGTCAGAATGACTGCCGCGGTCATTTGACCGCGGTGCGATCTTCTGGCGGTCTCCGCCCGGCGGGCAGCACCCGCCGCCCGCCGGGGTCAGAATGACCCCCTTACTCTTTCTGCAGATAAAAATAACAGTGAGCTCTTAAATTCATGATCCTGGATGTCACTACTTGAAAGGTATATACACAACCATAATATTGGAGCTGTTTAGGGTTTGCCTGCAACAGCACATGCGCTGTTGTTGCAAAATCTCTTGTAAACAAAAAAAGCTTAAAACAGGCTTAGAGCCCACCCTTACTTACTATTACCTACAATTGGTTGACTTCAATGCCACTTGAATTTCCTTGATTCTCATTGATCAGCACTCCTGCTTACACTTTCTCTTTGTGTCTTTATGTCCTCCTTGGAGCTTAAGCCAAGTACAACTTCCTGTCTGTGTGGCAGTGTCCTTCCACTGGCTGCGTGCTTGCAAAGTTACTTTTTGTTTTATTTTTAATCTAGCACCCCATCTCCTCCAATATATTCATTTTTTTCTCCCAAATGAACAGAAAAAAGTATTATGACATGGCCAGTGCTTGCCACGTTACAGCACTTTTTCCACATTTTTAGCCAAGCTGCACAGCGCTGCTGTGCACCATGGCTGAAAAAAATAAATTTATAGTGCTGTGATGTGGTTAACTCCGTCTGTATCATAGCACTTTTTGCTTAATTTTTCTATACGTTAAGCCATGCTGCAATATGTTTAAAAAAACATCGACAAAGTCATTAGATCTCACATAGGCGAAACCTATTGGTTTGATCACGGCTTGCTTTGTATGTGATAAAGTTTGCCACTATATGGAGGCAATTGACAGGGAGATTTGCTTTTTTTAAAAAAATTACAAATAAATAAAGTACTGTTTGACTTCTAAAGCAAAAGATCACTGCAGGAGAGACCTGAACTTGTCAACTAACAACATGAGTCATCACTCATGAAGGAGGGCTTTTTCTGCTGCCCTAATAGAGAATTAATGTGCTATCCCTTTTTTTGGTCCTTTTTTGGTTGCAGTAAATGGTTGTAACGCTGAAGAGATTTTGTGGTTTGAGAAGTCCTTCCATTCAGATTAAAACAGTGACCTAGGGATGTCCTCCACTCTAGGAACTCTAACAGCTGTATAGATATTGCATGGCTTCCAAATGCACTAATCCAGCAACCTGTTTAATGATTATTATTTCCAGAATGCATAGAACATAAGTATATTTAAAAGATAATTAGCAAAAGCATAGTTACACACAGGGTTGAACTGGTCTATAGGGCAATGTGGCAGTGCCAAATGGACTGGTCTGACGTGAGTATATGGGCTCGTTTTGTCTGTGTAGGCTGATTTGGTGGGCTGGATATATGGCTGTGTTTGGACCAGTATTTTTAAGTGTTTTATATAAGGACTAGGAAGAAGGACAAAGCATCTCTGTACAGGTGACAGTAGGCTGCTTCAAATGCACAGAGCAGCATGTGCTGGGTGTCTCAAATGGTCTGCAAGGAGATGCATCATATCATATTGTGCAGTTCTAATTTAAAAATAAGTCAACTTCCGATGCACCCAACATGCCTTTTGCACACACACCTTCCTCAAGTTCCGTACTCTCTAACACTATCCTGCAACTAGTCATGTGGGCACTGAATGCACCAACAAACATCCATTGCAAAAACCCACCTGAAGTGCCCTCAGCAGCTAAGTGACTGGTGGTGGGCGGGTGGGGCCAGTGAACATGCAGGTGAGCAAGTAGACTGTAGTCACTTGATTGTGCCGCTCTAACTCTCCAGAGTTATGGGGGAGATGCAGGTTCTGTCATGCAGTGAGGTTTAAGAGCCTCTGACATAATGGTGGAGGAATTGCTGAACTATACAGACAAACAAGATTGTGTTTGCTATGCCTCAGATTTGTTAAATGTTTTGAAAAAAAAATACTTATATCTAGTAGAAAAGCAATACATATCAGCTTTTTTTCAACTACGTTTCACCATCAAAATTGCCATAGCCTCCATATCCATATAAATGTTTTTTCCAAACCTGCAATGTACACTCACTAATGGCAGAACATTGACTTGTATTTTGAGTTGAATTTCATAGCTTTCTTTTGGTGAAGAACAGAAAAGAGTCCATTGTGCCTAATGGATAAAGGTATTAGACTCTCACTCTGAAGACTCATTATGAGTTTGGCAGTCCAAGGACTGACATGTTGGCGGTGGTGGTTTGACCACCAACAAGGCGGTAGAGAAGACTGCCAAATTGGGACATTGGCGGTAATGCACACATCATCCCGCCAAAGCACCACCATCACCGCCAGTGCAGCCAGCCTGTCTCAGTCGAGTAGAGCCACCATCAGTCCATCGGAGACCATGTTTCTGTTGAACTCATTACGAGGTTGGACATCGCCAACCTAACCACCACGGTCGAGTCACCACAGAATACCAGGAGGAAACAAACAGAATTAAAGGAGACACTCACCTCCAGGAAGCCATACTCATCCGGAGCCACCATGGAACCACTACTAGATGTTATCCTGCTGCTCCTGCTCACCGAAAGACACCAGAATCATCACCGATGAGGAAGACAACAACTGTAAGTACACACACTCACCTGTTACGTTTGTATACGTACCATAGGGAGGGGGTGCGAGGGCTATACTCACACATAACAGTACAGTGACACACACACACATACAACAACAAACACACCCACACCTACAGAGCATGCACACTGCAGCCAGCACACACACCACACATCAAGAACACACACTTATGCACGGCAACATAGCACAGGGCCAGCCCCAACAACTCACATACAACAAACGAACTCGTAACAACACCACAACAGCACAAATATGTACACATATCAAAAACTCACAACTGACATTGGCCAGGAAGACCACACACATACAACACAATATACAACCAACTGTGATGATACACCCAGAATTACACCATCATACAACCTAGCAACTGACATACACATCATACACCCACACAGTACATCGACCCTATTATGCCATGCACAATACACTCAGACTCAAACAGGGCAACCACACAACTGGAAAATGGCCATTTTTGAAGGATCACCCCAAACATTTTGCCTTCCTCCTCCTCTTTTTCTGAGTCCATTTTTGTTGGTTTTAGCACTCTGGACAAGTTACCACTGCTAACCAGGGCTAAAGTGCATGTGCTCTCTCCCTAAAACATGGCAACATAGGTTCATACCCAATTGCCATATTTCATTAACTTGTAAGTCCCTAGTAAACCATACTACATGTGCCCAGGGCATGTAAATTAAATGCTACTAGTGGGCCTGCAGCACTGATTGTGCCATACACATAAGTTGCCCCTTAAGCATGTCTCAGGCCTGCCATTCCAAAGCCTGTGTGTGTGGTGTCACCGGCACTTCAACTTGGCATTTAAAACTACTAGCGAAGCTCTAAACCCCCCTTTTTCTACATATAAGTCACCCCTGAGTTAGGCCCTAGGTAACCCATTGGCCAGGGTACTATGTAAGTAAAAGGCAGAACATGTACCTATGTGTTTTACATGTTCTGGTAGTGAAAAACCCACCAATTAGTTTTTCACTACTGTGAGACCTGCTCCTCTCATAAACTACCAGGATGGTAATAGAAAATCCTGCTTACTGGTGAAGCTGGATTTAATATAGCTATTTTAGAAATGTCACTTTTAGAAAGTGAGCATTTCTCTGCACTTACTGCCATCTGTGCCTTACAGCCTGTCTCCCATCCTCATCTGGTCTGAGCTGTTGAGCGGTAGACAGCTCCCCTTCTACATTCCACCCAGACAGCCATAAACACAGGACACTCAGTCACATCTGTATTCATCTGCAAACTGAATAGGTCTCCTTAAGCAGGAAGAGTGGAAGAGTTCTCTCATATACTTCAAAGGCCAGTGGCTTGCCCTCACACAAAGGACTGATAACCCTACACAGGGATCCTGGCAGACAGGACTGACTGGGCTGAAAGGGGAACTTGTGCACTTCAAAACCACTCTTTGAAGTTTCCCCCACTTCAAAGGCATGTTTGGGTATATAAACTGGGTCTCTGACCCCACCAAATCATACACTTCTGGACTTACACCTGGACTCTGTCAAAGAGACTGGCTGGTTGCCCAAAGTACTCATCTGGGCTGCCCCACGGTGGAAAATTAGCCTCATCCCCTACTGGATCGATGCATCGCCTGCTCTTTCTACCAGCCCCTGGGCGTCAAAATATCCCCATGTTGCAAGGCTGTGTTGTGACACCCTGATTAGGATTGTGGTCCCTGCCAGGTGTATACCTCTGCCAACTAGAGACCCTAACAACCACCATGGCAACAACAACTCAGCTACAGACACATACCCATCAGACAAAACACACACAATCCCGGGGGGATAGAAGCACTACACTCAACCACACAGACTGCACAGACAATACCGCATCCATGAAGCAGCGCACAAACACAAATCCTGCAACACGACCAATGTCAGCCATGAACAACTTAAACCTAGGGAAGGAAAGGCTAGACAAAGATGGAACGTTAAAACCAACAACTGGTTGGTTCAACCTCTATGTGAATTAATTAAAAACAATGTCCAAGACCATAGGCCAATCCGTAGGTGGTACAAACAGCACCAAAACCACTACATGGTGCCCCATTTGACTCTGGACTGCTATCTAACCTCCACAGGTAGGGGCATCAAGGGGGAATGCAGGCACCTCAGGGAACCTTGGGGGTGGTGGGTGGCTGGTGGCTTTTGTTTTAGGCTTGGGAGGGGGGCAGATCAGTTTGGGAGGAGCAGACTTCTTGGCAGGGGAGCGGAATGGGTGCTGGCAGGGGAGGTAGGGGAGTCCTTGGGGGTAGAAGGGATGGACCTGGAGAGGGAAACAGACCTTTTAGGGGTGACACGGAGAGGAGTAGGGAAAACGTCAATCTTGGCAAGGAAAGTTTACTTGGACACACAGGGACAGACATCTGAAGGGGGTTTGGGTGTGAAGGGTGAAGGAGTGGTTGTATGATATGTCCGTGTGGATGTCTTGGGTGCGTGTTTGAGGAAGGTATACTTGTGGGTGGTAGGTGTCTGTTGGGTGGGTGAGTGTGGGCATTTATGTTTCTTGGGCTGAAGAGGGTGGATGTGCTGCAGGATGCTGTGGTAGGTGGCTGGCTGCCTGTTGTGTGGTGACAGCAGGTATGATGAATGTGCTGCATGTAGGCATCAGTGGTTGTGGTGACTGGGACGGGTGCCTGACGGTCTGCTGGGGTGATGTCTGAGGGTAGGATAGGTGTTGTTACTGGATCACTGAATGTTGGTGTGGTGTCTGCAAGTGTGCATGCTGGAGGTGTGTCTTGTTGTGCTTATGTTTGTCTGCGCTACCCTTGAATGTTTAGGTGGATGCATGCCTGTCTTTTTGTGTGCTTTGGCTGGGTCAGAGAAAGGGGGATTTGGACTGGGAATAGGAGGTTGGAGGGGTGATGAAAGAAAAAGGGTGACTGGCAGTGTGGAGGCCAGAGCCTGAAATGATCTCTGTACGCCTGCCAGTGCACTGTGAATGCCCTCCAGAAATGCATTGCTCTGTTGTATTTGAGTTGCCAGTCCCTGGATGGCATTTACAATGGTCAACTGACCCACAGAGATCAACCTCAGGAAGTCAATAGCCTCCTCACTAAGGGCAGCAGGGCTAACGGACTGGGGCAGAGGTGCCTGCGGTGAAGGAGACCACCACTAGGGAGTGGCCACTGGAGGAGGATCATGAAGATGTACTGGATCCGGTCCCTCCGTGGCACTCCCCTTGCCCTCTAGGCCACTGGGTCTCACGCTGTTGGTGTTCTTGTGACTGGAGGTCACGTCACCAGCATCTTCCCCACTCGGCTGTGTCCCATCTTCTTTGCCTGCCAGTGCTAGTGCTGAAAAACAGAAAGCCAGGTATGGTTATCACATTCAGAAGGTAACACTTCCATCATTCAGTACACATAATCACATTACTTCATGGTCACCAATATCCCCAGGTAGTGCCAGTAGGGTGCTAACATCATGTCAATACACATTTTGATGAATGACCCTCAATATGAACATTGTATAACACCAGCTAAGCTACCTAACTAACACCTTTAATACCATGAATGAAGTATACCAATCACACTAATCATACCATAACAAGGTGACTTTGCCACATTATACAGGTTCCCTATCCACAACAAGATGGTCAAGCACCAATGAAGCAATCGATTAGGAAAGTGAAATTGCTCAAGACTGATCATGAACACATACTCAACACATACAGATACTTTTAACATGAAGTCATGTACCAGGTTCTGAAACATGTTGGAAAGTAATGGCAAGAAGGACTGGTGTAGACAAATCAAATCTACTTCATTTCACATACTTCCAAGCATATACAATGGACCCATTCAAACCTGTAAGACCTCGAATTGCCATAAATTGCGAGTTAAGGTAAAGGTGTCAGAACACGTGTCACACACACAAGCACCAATTATGATGTATTATGGATTGAAAAACATAGTGGACTAAGTCATCTAGGTCATTGGTCGTTAGACAACTAACATCATCTGTCAAGTAAGGGGAAAGCTGCCTCTGACCTATGTCGCACACACTACCACAAGATGCCAATCAGAGTGCACAGAAATATGGACAACTAAACTGTGCTGCAAGATGACAATCAGACCTACCTCATCATGCAATTAGTCCATCTTTGACCACTGACTGAGTGGATGCATCACTACACACACATCAGACATGCCAAGCCTTACAGCAATCTGTGGCGTAATCTGTGGTCCAACGCACGTGTTACTCACGTGACAGGTACAACTACCATGATGCAAGCCCCAAGTCCAGATAAACTTACATCACTTCTCACATGTGTATGTGAACTACAACACCACACCACATTGGTATCAATGCCAACATTTGTCTCTCAAACATCCAGGACTCATTTGCCACATCCTTCATAGCAAAGCAAGCATACATTACATTTTTCATTGTTGAATCTTCCATGAACCGTTCCAATGATACATGATGTTGATACATGTCTGTCAAGTATGTACATGTGAATAGGCTATCATTGCCCATGTGTAATGCCTACAACATTATGCCCAATGACAATGTGATGTGGCCACTTTCAACTCACAGAACATTAGCAAGGTTGTAACATTCCTAGCTTTTGACATCAACATTTGTGTGGCCCTAGAAATATTGGAACACATCAGTGGTATCCAACATTCATGTTGGCTGCTCTGATGAGGCATCACAAATGTCTATATACATCCCTCACTTACCAAGGGGGAGTACCTTGTAACAGGTGTGAAAATGTTAACTATGTAGGTCATGTGACATGTCAGATGAACATCACAGTCTCACGTGTTTCTGTCACGTATCAAAAAGCATTAGTATACTAGTGAGGAATAGTAAATGGCTACCCTATTTGCAAATGAAGAGGAATATTAAGACATTGCAGATGAAAGAGTACAAGGACACACCTCACCACCATTCCATTGGGAGAAATTACCTGTTACTGGGTATCTACAATCACCAAAGTATAACATGAGTATACTGGGACACACATGACACAGTCATAATGTGCACCATTATATGCATTTGTACTGAGAGAACAACATAGTAGAGTAACATGCCACTAAATATACTCAGGGTAGGCCACTGCCAAAATGCAGGCCATTAGGGGGTCAGTGTCCGACGGGCACCCCTCCTCGTTGGAAGGACATCCCCAGCTTGGCCTCTCTTGTCTTTACGGCCCAGCACCGCAGGTTCTCCCACCTCTTCAGACAGTGGGTGCTCCGTCAGCTATGGCCCCCCAGGGTCTGCACTTTCTTGGTGATGGCACGCCAAATCCCCTTTTTCTGATGGGCGTTGACCTCAATGGATGACATAGATATGAAACTATGTCATGTACACATGTATCATACTACAGTTGGCAGGTTTTACAACAAGCCAAACACAGACTGTCATTAACATCTACTACACTGATAGATGAGCATGTGCAGTGAGGCCAGATGTGCGGCGGAAACAGGCAGGCAACATGCATCTCCAGCACCTGCTGTCATGTCATCACATATGACCAGACAGCAAGCACATTTTCAAATATATTATATCAGGGGTCTGTAAATACCAACTCCAATAACCATGTGCAACAGTTACAAGGTGGGTCAGGGAACATACATCAAACACTCTCCACAATGTCTCAAGACTCACAATCTGTCACCAAATGTCAGTACATAACCAGGTATTCATTCCATTCTCACACAACTTTGGCACCCTACAGACATTAAGCACACATTTAGAAACATTGTCCATCAGCCTTAGCTTAGTTCCACAAGGTAAACTAGGGCTAAGGAAATATTTATACACATGGTGCACTTACCTGCTCATCTGAAGCACCATAGAGCTGTTCATACAGGGTTAGGAAATCCTCCACCAGCTTCTCCAGCTGATTGGGTGAAAAGGCAGGGACCCTATCACCTGTAGGACATGGCATGATTGCTCCCAGAGGCAGTACACAGCAGCTCTAGTCATGGAGGTCTTGCTGGCAGCAGTATCAGGAGTCAATGAGAGATGAAGTACAAAATGATGGTCATGTCCACCACGTAGGACACCGTCACTGCCGGCGGACATCACCATTGGCCCAAGACCCCCAAAGGCAGTATGGTGTTCCAATGACAATTCCCGCTGCAGTAGTACCCGCATAGCTCCATGACGACTTCCACTGGTGGACCTAGGTCACTTCCCAATGTCCAGTATAGGAGGTCAGGCAGCTGCCATTTTAAGGTCCTTAGATGTTCAGAAATGTTCTAATAAAGGTGCGTCACGAGGTCACAAAAATATCTACACCACAGTATTCAGGGCTGGCTGCGAGCAACCATGTATTTGACATCCAATTAAATATATATGTAGTGAGATACATAATATGTGAGTCATGTATCATTAGTGGCATGCTCTGCACCCTCATGGCAATAGGATAGATGGTAGTGGTGTTTATTATGTGTAAAACATGATATGAATGTCATTATCACTGAGCCTTTCAGTGACAAGCGTATACATTTACTTGTAATTAACTGAGGTAAGGGGATTACATTGCAGCAAAAGGCCTCCATTTACTTGGGTATGTCCTGTGTACCATGTTTATCTATGTCATATGGCATGTCCACGCATCATGTGTGACATATGTGCATTCACACTTACAGCAAACACAATGACTGATCGACATACCTTTTTGTGTTCTTTCAACTAGTTACCCTGAAATTCGAAGGGTCAGACAAGCTCCAGTGTACCATCCACTAACAAACCTGCAGACCACGAAGGATCGATATGCAATCCAGATCTATTGCGTGGACAGAGCGACAATCATGGATCTGTGCTGTCAGTTGGAGCCATATCTGATGCTGGGCATTCATCATCCAAATAGCATACCACCCATTTTACAAGTCATGTCAGTGCTGCATTTCCTAGCCACAGGGTCCTTTCAGAACACTGTGGCCCTAACTGCAGGCATGTCCCAGCCTATGATCAGTCTGGTCTTGAAGGATGTACTCTCTGCATTGTTAAAACACCTTGACAGCTACATCAGATTTCCACATTGTCAGGATTTGGACCATGTGAAGGCAGATTTTTATGCTTTGGCACACATACCATATGTGGTGGGAACCATTGATGGAACACATGTAGCTTTGGTTCCCCCAAATGGCAATGAGAAGGTGTATCGGAACAGAAAGAACTTCCACCCATAAATGTTCAAGTAGTCTGTTTGGCGGACCTCTACATTTCCCAAGTATGTGCAAAGCACTTGAGTTCAGTTCATGATGCCTTTATCTTGCGGAACAACAATATCCCACAGATGATGACACAACAGTACACAGAGAGTACCAGGCTGGTTGGTAAGTCATATATGTCATAAGTATATCTGATGTCTGCTGCCAAATGTAAGGATGTCCAATATTAATGTCTGCATACATGAAACGGTTCCTTACAGGGGTTTCTGGCCATCCAAACCGCCCTTGGTTGTTTACACCAGTGATGTACTCAACCACACCAGGGGAAGTTTGCTTTAATAAGGCCCACATAAGGACAAAGTGTGTTGTGGAGCAACATTTTGGGCTCCTAAAGGCCAGATTCCAATGCATTAACATGTCAGGTGGAGCCCTCCTCTACTCACCTGGCAAAGTCTACAAAATCATTATTGCCTGCTGCATGCCCCACAACCTCGCCCTGAGACATCAGGTTCCATATATACTAGATGAGGGGGAGCCAGCAGTTCCAACATGTGAGAATGCAGATTTGCTAAGTGAGGATGACTGTGATGAGGATGACGATGGAGACAGCCGTTCAGATCTCAACCATCAGTACTTCAGCTGAGTGTAGATATGTGTTGTTATGTATAATACTTCACTCAGTGGGTATTGGGGGGCTTGGAGATGTTTGTGAAGGGTGTTAGTATGACCATCAGACTGCTCATTAGTTGCTTAGCACTACATAGCTCAGCTGTGCATGCAAAATTGTCAATGGAGTTGTGCTATCCTGATGATCTGATTTGTTATTCTTTGTGACACAGCATAGTCAATGTGACAATTGTATTAGAAACATGTCTTTATGGGTCTTCATTACCATTACCTCCCTATATCTTTTGTGATACATTTTCACTTTGCAGATTTCTTCACATGGTCATCCTAATGTGCTCAGATCTGAATTGTTTCACAGGTTGGTGAGATTTGCAGGTCTGAATTGTGAAGTGAACATGGATAGATCCAGGTACTGCATGGCATCATATTGGTGTTGTCTGAGTTCCATGCCAGACTGTCAGCATCGCGGGATGGTAGTGTACTGTTCCACGCAATAGACCTGTGTGCCATGTTGTCTCGGTCCAATGATGTCTTTTGTGTGGCCTTGTGTCTCTGACACGTCATCCTTTGTACTCCATCGCCTTAACTTTTTCATTCGTTTGATAATGATACCATTTAACTTGTATGTAGCTGTCTCTGTGTTTCCTCATTGCAGGCCACTGTGCATGTGTGTCAAGATTGACATAGGTGATGAGTAGCATGCTGCAGATACCTGACCATAGTAAGTGAAATATTCTATGACTGTGGACAGTTGTACCGACCAATGTCAGTAATATGGGGAATGGTTAATTGGGAGGTATGGTATGGAAATGTGATAGGCTTTACCTAATGAAACATTGAAGCAATCTGTTTGGCTATTTGGACAGCCAAACAGTGACATGTCCCTAACTTCAGAAGTCTGTGGGTTTTTTGTTATTTACACCTATGCAGAAGCATTGTATTCTGTGGCTATAGTACCCAGAGTGATAATTGGCATGGTGTCAACCTAGGTGCTGGCAAGTGCACTAATTGGGAACAGGGGGTGTCCGTTTGTACAACTGTACATGTATAAGACCCAGATTCAACTGCATGTGTGAGCTGGGACTTTAGAGAGTGGGAACATGTGTGAATATCATGTTTATACAACTTTTTCACAGTTTACGCATTAAAATAGCAAATAAATGAATCTCAACCAAGATGTGTAAATCATTTGTGCAAACAGTAAAGGGCTGAGTCATGGTGGATGTAATCATCAGGGTAGCTGTTGCAACATTTGGGATTTGAAATCCAGTGTCCTTGTGCCTTTGGAAAATGGAGAGTGATGGTTAAACAGTCAACAGGGTGTATCTGTCACACATCAGGGGAACCAATGCCACTTCCTGGCACTTCTTGACATCTGTTGCTCCTGGATGCTTAGGTGGACTTCCACATTTGCGGGGTAGGGTTTTTCAGCTCCAGAGGCAGGGGTGTCTGAGGCATGTCCTTCCCCTTGCAGAGCCTTCAAGCCACTGGCTGCCACAGACGTAAAGGGGCCTGATAAAACATGGCCAATGGAAAGGGTGTGCTGTGGTGGACATTACCTACTCAAGGGTGGGGTTAATGTGTGGGCCTCTCACTTCTGCAGGACTTTCGGGTGGTTGTCCCTCTGCAGCTGCTTGATCTCCCCCATCATGGCAAGTACCTGGCCCATCACACCTTAGTTCTGTTGGTAGGCTCCCAAGACTTAGGAGATGGTGTCCTGGCCAGTAGTATCCCCTGCTGCCTCAATCTGCTGACCCAGTGCATCCCTCCCATGCCCCCTGCCCCCACCTGCCTGTGCCTTTGGCACAGTTTGCCCACTCCCACTGGTGCCAGGTCCTTCATTGTCTGAGTTCTGTAGTGGTGACTCCGGTACTTGCACTGCGGGGGCACATGATGGTATCAACTGTCCTTGGGATACAGGTTTGGGGTGAATGGTTGCCTGGGATGTCGAAGCAATAGGCTGGGAGGAGTAGTTGTAGGCAGGGTAAGACTGACAGGTGTGGACTGATGTAGATTGACAAGGTATCCCAGATGGACCTCATTGTCATCACATCATGTTGTATCATACTTTGACAGATGGAAATGCTTTGAGCCATGTACAGGAAAGCTTTACAGGATCCCCTGATATGACTGTGACACCTGCTTTTAAATCCGGGATACAGCTTTACGGGATACATGGAGTTCCTATGTCATACACCTTGCTACAGGATATCAGAATAGCTTGATTGTTGGAGGCCTGTCAGCTGCAGAACATAAAGCTGACAGGCACACTGACCTGTCCATCAGCTTAGGAGTAAAAATTCTACTTGTCCATATATTTATAACGTTACACCTGGTACAGCACACTGCAGATATGTGTGTACCCCCCAGGTGAGAATCTCTGAATGGTTGATGGAAGTTAAGAGGGACATTTTATCAGAGGACACAGCAGTAGCTGTGTGTTGGTAGCATTGTACTGGCAGATGCTCATGGCATTGATGTCATTGCCTTGGACTGCCTGAATGTGGGTCATTCAGGTGGGCTGAGTGGATTGTCTAGTTGACATGCAGGGCTATTTTCATTGAGGGTCACTGTTCTGGTTTTCTTAATGGTAGAACAGTGCCTGCTGGGAGTTGCAGTGCTGTCAGTCTCCTGTGCTAACTACGCCATATACGGACACTTTGTCCCCAGGTGAGATTAGGTGACCTGTGGTATGGCAGGGAGGAGTATTTGGACAGCTGGATACAGGGGTGGGGAGTGTGTTGGTTGTTATGATGTCAAAAGGTGAAGAGTGAGCAAGCAAGACAGATCTTTATGGTGACATTGCCATTGTTGTGATTTACCCAACTCCACTCCCCTAGGTATTCCTGTCAAGCCCCCAGGATTCAGGATGTCCAAGACCTTCTCCTCCCATGATGTGAATGTTGGGGAAGGAGGCGGGGGCCCACCACCAGTCTTGTGGCCCACCAGCTGGTACCTGAAGGCCATGGAATGTATCTTCCTCCTGAGGTCATTACACCTCTTCTTCAGGTCCTCCATTTTGCGTGTCTAGCTGCCTACAACATTTACCCTGTCGACTATGTTTTGCCACATCTCCGTTTTCCTGGCAATTGAGGTTTGTTGGACTAGGGGTCCAAAAAGATGTGGCTCTACACTGATGATTTCGTCCACCATGACCCTCAAATCATTGTCTGTGAAGCAAGGATGTTTTTGTGGGGACATGGTATTACGAAAAGGTAAAAAAAGTCAGGTGTTGAGGTGTGGGTGCTGTGTTGTGAGTGGGCGACGAGTGGTCTGATGTGTGGAGGAAATAGTGTTTGATATTTATGATGTGCAGGTGTGGGATGAGTGGGATCTGGAGTGGCGAGGGGTGCCTAATCTATGATTCTGTATTTTTAAATGGCATTGGGGGTGATTCTGACCCGGCGGTCGGTGGTCGCCGCCCGTCAAGCGGTTCCCGCCGAAAGACCGCTCCGCGATCAAAAGACCGCGGCGGTCATTCTGGCTTTCCCGCCGAGCCGGCGGGCGACCGCCAGAAGACCGCTGGCCGGCCCAGCGGGAAAGCCCCGTCAACAAGGAAGCCGGCTCAGAATTGAGCCGGCGGAGTTGAAGGGGTGCGACGGGCGCAGTGGCACCCGTCGCGATTTTCACTGTCTGCACAGCAGACAGTGAAAATCTTTGTGGGGCCCTCTTATGGGGGCCCCTCGACACCCCATACCGCCATCCTGTTCCTGGCGGGCGAACCGCCAGGAACGGGATGGCGGTATGAGGTGTCAGAATCCCCATGGCGGCGCAGCAAGCTGCGCCTCCATGGCGGATTCCCATGGGCAGCGGAAAGTCGGCGGTACACCGCCGGCTTTCCGCTTCTGGCCGCGGCTGTACCGCCGCGGTCAGAATGCCCGGCGGAGCACCGCCAGCCTGTTGGCGGTGCTACCGCCAACCTCCGCCCTGGCGGTATTTACCGCCAGGGTCAGAATGACCCCCATTGTGTCTTCTGTGTGTGGTGTTCTGGTTGCAAAGGATTGTGGTGTGTGAAGGGCTGTGTTTTGTAGTGCAGCTTTTAGGTATGTCAGGTGTGTGGCTGTGTGTCAGGTGTGTGGAATTCAAACTATCTAATGTGGTGTAGTGTATTACTACCTAGACTGCCATGGTTCACACCGCCACTGGGTTTCCACCATAGGAGAACCGCTATTGTGATTTGTGGGGCATAATTGGTTTGAAGGATTTCTGATGGGCTGGCAGTGGAACCACCTCTTTCCCACCCTCCTGAGACCTGGTGGTGTCGGCATTTAAGCAGGTTTTCGGCAGTCCTGCCTGTGTAACTCGTGATACAGTGTTCTGTATGATCGCCAACATGGTGGTCTTTTGGCGGCCGCCACTGCAGCGGTCTTACTGTCAGAACGCCAAACCCATAATGAGGCCCAATTTTTATGTTCTTGAGCACTTACAAAATGCTCAGATTTTCAATGAATATAGTTAAAGAGTGTTTTCTACTATTGCTGTACAAATGATTTGCCATTTCACTTTGCATGAAAAATCTAGTTTAAATCATATTGTACTGCAAAGTTAAAAACAACTTCCTTCTTACTCCCTCACACCCCCCTCTTGCACCTCATTCTGTAAATAGAAGTCAATGGAGTGCCATAGGTGAGTGTAAACCTACAGTGCACCCTCACCTATGGTATCACATCAACTTGAATTTTGCACTGAAGGTCATAGCTATATTTTGATAAAAAATGGTAAGTAGTACATTCTAACCTAATGGTCAAGGTCTTGAACTCTCAGATTAAAGGATCCTGGTGTTTAGTGGAAATGTGCCTATTCAATTAAAACAGTTTCAACAAAGGTGCTGAATTTGTTTTTTAAGTTACATGCCAAATTATTTTTCTTTTCACTTTGCCTGAAATTCCCTTGTTAACCATGTCTTTCACCTAAGCTAAAATAACTTTTTTCCTCTCTGCTTCCTCTTCAGAGAGTCTTACACAATCACTTTGAAGTTTAAGGGTTTGATCCTGGTGACTCAATAGTCATGTGTCTAGTCAAATTATGAGTTCACTTTTAACTTAACATATATATAATAGTGACATATGATTATAGTATTATTGATTGAAAACTATTTTTATTGTTTTACATTAAATGAAAAAATGCCTTTTGGGGCATATCATGCTTTAAACCTGCAACAACTTATTTTTCTTGCCCCACTTTCCATCTCAATATGTAAGTAGAAGTCAGAAGGGTGCAATAGGTGAGTATAAACCTGCAGTAAACACTCACTTAAGGCACCACATTGACTTGTATTTTGGGTTGAATGTCAAAGTTATGTTTTGAGACAGGATATTAATGAGGCACTTCTGGCCAACTAGTTAAGTTCTTAGGCTTTCCTTTTGTAGATTAAGGATTTGATCATGGTGTTTACATGGCCATGTGCCTGGTCAATTACAGAGAGTTGCAATTTTCAATCAATAAAGTGAAATGTGATTTTTAATTATTGATTGTCAAGTAATGTTTTCATTTTGCTATTAATGGAAAAATGCGGTTCCATAAAGGAGTGTATACCTACAGTGTACAGGCACATGTGGCACCGTGTGGACTTATACTGTTCAGTAGTATGTCTTCGTTATGTTTTAAAAAAACACAGCATTTAAAAGAGTTGCTTGTGGCCTAATAGTTAAGTAGTTAAGTGTCAGGCTGGTACTCTAAAAACTAAGAGTTCAATCCTGGTGTTTTAATGTTCACATGACTTGTCAATTAAAACGAGTTTCAGCCTTCAACACTGTTGTAAATTGCCTGTTTTGTGTGGTATTCCCTCAGAGTATTGTCTTCTGTTGCTGAGCCTGTTTTTGTTAGCCATAGAACTATTTGCACTTTGCCCCTGCCAACCAGTGGTAAAGTGCCTGTGCTCTCCTTTTCAAACATGGTGAAATTGGTATACACCTAATTGGCACATTTAAATGCTTTTATGTCCCTAGTATATAGTAACACTTGTACCCAGTGCCAGCAAATTGAATGCTACTAGTGGACTGCAGCAGTCACTGTGCTGCCCACTACATTAGCCATTCAAAACATGTTTCCAGGCCTTCTACTCCAGCCTGAATGTACAGATTTAAACTGCCATTATGGCACAGGAAAATAAGCCTTATCTGAGGCCTAAAACCTTACTGCTAAGGCAGGCCTTAAAAATCCATAGCATAGGTTGCATGGTTTTTGGACATGTATATTTAATGTTTTAAATGTCTTGGAAGTGAAAACCTTCAAAGTTATTTTCTGCTGCAACATGGTTGGCCTCCCCATAGGTTAGCAATGGTCTACAGTACTAATTTTAATAAGTGCTAAATTCAGTTTGGAATAGTTAGAAAAATAAAATGGTTAATGGCATCATGCTAACAGAAATTTCAAACCTAGCTTAATGCTCAAGTAGTATTTTAAATCACTATTCTGAACATTATACTTTTAGAAACTTGTCATTTTCGTGCCCAAAACCAAAATACTTTCATTCCAGTTTCCATCTGTCACCTGCACCCTGATGGCTCTCTTGTGGTGAGATATGTATTGCTCCCACACAGTGGACAAATGACTCTGGCTGTGGGGAGGGCAACTCTTCCCTTGACAGGATGGTCTGGGGCTGTGCCCAGCCACTTCCAAGCTTCAAAGGTTCCTACCTTGTCACTGGCAGGTGAAGCTTATACCTGCTTTTCTTTTGTCTGTCTAGGTAGACTGGCACCACCTCAGTGGGAGCGGAGGAACTGACCAGAACTAGTTTAGAGAGTGGACTAAGGCTTGTCCCCAACTAGAATGCAGTTTTTATTTTTTAGCTTTGCAGTCCTCTCCCTGCAAGAACTAAGATCACTAGTACGGACTGTGGCGAGGAAGATGGACAAGGAGTTAGAGTCTCATTACGAGTCTGGCTGTCTTAAGACCACCAGACTCGCGGGGGTGGTCAGACCTCCGCACTCCTGGTGGTCTGACTGCCAGATTATGAATCCGGAGTCAGACTGCCAGGGGACCACTGTCACTGCCAGGAATATGGCTCCGGATGGGGTGGCGACGGTCGGAGTCATGGTCAGCCACGAGGGCGCTGTGCTGATCATGACCCCTGTTTCTGCCACCTTCTTCATGAAAAGGATGGCGGCAAGGCAGTGCTGGTCGTCTCTGCACTGCCCAAGCCCACTTTCTCACAAAAAATTCACACTTAATCCAACATTTCAGCATTCATTTTAGATGTATATTAAGATGGGAAATGTAAGGGGATATCCCAAGCATTTCAAGTTTGTAGGTGATCCCAAGATTAATAAGGACCACCTCCTTGCCCTACATCTAAGGATACCTATGTTTCCTATCTTTGATTATATTTCCTGTTCAAGAAATACTCTCTGAGAGGACCCCATTGGTTAGCAGACACACTGTCTTGGTGAGCAATAAGGGGCAGCCTAAGACAATGCACCTGATCATGAAACAAAATTGCAGTCTTCAGTGCAGGTGTAGCATTGACAGAGTCAATGACCACTTCATCTTTATACGTAGCAGGATGAACTGAATTTAAAGGGAAGGCAGGAATCCTCATACAAATGCATACTTGCACTACTGCACCCACCTATGGGGACATTCATGCAAGATGCTTGGGATGAGCAGCTGGCCTCTCCCCAGCAGTACCTTCTGATGGTGGTGCATTGTGTAAGACCTTTCATGTGGCATAGTCAGTAAGCCTCATGACAGGCTGTTTGCTCCTGCACTTACATCAGTAATATGGTGTATGAAATAACCATCTTTTGCCTGGTATACCCGAAATGATTGCCCTACCAATCTCTGCTAACTATAGAATCAGTGCACTTTACTCCTGCTCACCAGAGAAAAGGCATATGCTACTCCTATCAACATGATGCAATAGGTAATCTCATAATTGGCTTATTTAACTTACCTGCAAGCCCCTAGTATACGTAACTAAGTGTACCCAAGGCCTGCAAGTTAAAATCACTAGTGAACTGCAGTACGTATTGTGCCATGCTCTACAGTGACCATGCAAACCTGGCTACATGTCTACCATTTGTAGCCTAGATGTTACAGTTTTAGGTTTTGAATATTTTGTTAAGGTTTTAGAACATAAAAAACAAAGGTGGTAATACCCACCTTTATCAGGGAGAAAAAAGTTTAAAAAAACATCTCCCCCAGCCTCCACCTCATACAACTACCCCTCCCATCCCCTTCAAGTCACCACAATGGTAGAGAATAATATACATTTTGAAATACAGTTCATTCCATATATTTCTCTCAGCTCTAGTCCTGGAGTGAGAAGGCTCTGTCAAGGGACTGAGGGCCTGTATTCTTTTGGGACAAGTTTGTTGCAGTTTCAGACTGCAAATGTGGCCTGCCACAACAATCCTTTTGTCAGACCTAAACCTTCCAATTGAATAAGAATAAGTCACTACAAAAAAGTCCTTTCTTCCCAGAATGAAGGGTGCATAGTAGATAAATGTAAGGCATGTAAACATTCAATGTTTAACATGTCCTTGCAGTGAAAAAGTCCTAAAAACTATTTTTTACTGCTGCAAGGCTGCCTGTTTCATAGGAAACAACTGGGATGCAATATTAAATGTAATAATGTTATATCCGCTAGGAAACAGCTACAAATGTATTTCTTGAACTATTTTAAACATTTATGTTAATGTCCAAATCACGGGTGAAGTCAATTGATTAGTACATCTTCTGGAAAAGGTCCGACTATAAAGTTACATTTTCCCTTCCTAAAGTTTCTGGAGGCCCATTTGTGTGCAATCCAACTGTCACTTTGCAGCTGAATAGCACCCTTGTTTAGGTCCGAAAACTGCCTATAGAGCAAGATAAAGGCTTGGGTGTGGGGAGGTGTAATTGTTCCTCTGGCAGGATGGCCATCTGGCCTGTCCCCAGAATCTTGATTAACTTCAAAGAGACCTACCCTGCCAGAGGTGAATGTTTGCTGGCTCTTGGACAAGGCACTTCCTATGTTTCCACAGTCAAGCAGGTAACAATTCCAAACAGAGAGGAGCAGCTCCTAGACTTGGGTTAGAGACTAAAGGGGAATGGTTGCTAATTTCGCTGGCCACACCTTAAATGTGGACATATAGGCTCTGCACAAATGGAGAAGGGTTTTACCATCTTGCATTTAGGCATTGGGGGTACTATGGGACTGTTTGCACTAGGGCAAACAGGAAGTGCTGTAAAAGTGGGTCGGGTCACTCCTGGAAACCTTTACCCTATTGAATAGGGAGGAGCTAGGGCATCCCACCCCCAGGATGGTCCTAGGCATAAATGGTGCACCAACAGTACCCTTCCCAGAACACTACTGGACCTGTGGAAAACCAGATGAGGACTGGACCTGCTGTCTGTGACCTGGGAGGAGGCTTCAAAACTGGAGGCACTCTTCCACTTGTATCCAGGGCAAAGAAGTGGACTCCTTGGGTCATAAGACTGACCTCCTGTTGTAGTTGCAGGAAGACAACAAGCTAAAAGCAGTGGCATAACAAAGCCCCCCACAGCCCTTAGGATGCGGGATGGTCCCCAAGCTCCAAGGGGCCTGCCCTACACAGTGCCCTGACCTGAGAGCTCTTGGGTGAGTTCAGAGGGGGGCCTTCTATGTGGATTGCGGGGGCATCACGTTTGTTATGCCACTGGGTACAAAAGGCATTTTCCTGCAACTAGTCTGCAACTATTCAGCTAATCATTGGCATCTAGACCTGGACCAGACCTGTTGTTGGGCCTATTCCTGACACTCTGTGAATCTTTAGCTGGCTTCCATGAGGTCCTTCGGTGCTTTTGAAGGGTACTCCTGTGGTAGATTGGAACATAAGGGACTACGGTAAGAAGATAAAATTGTTGATACCCATCAGACAAAACACACACAATCCCTGGGGGATAGAAGCACTGCACTCAACCACACAGACTGCACAGACAATACCGCATCCATGAAGCAGCGCACAAACACAAATACTGCAACACGACCAATGTCAGCCATGAACAACTTAAACCTAGGGAAGGAAAGGCTAGACAAAGATGGAACGTTAAAACCAACAACTGGTTGGTTCAACCTCTATGTGAATTAATTAAAAACAATGTCCAAGACCATAGGCCAGTCCGTAGGTGGTACAAACAGCACCAAAACCACTACATGGTGCCCCACTTAACTCTGGACTGCCATCTAACCTCCATAGGTAGGGGCATCAAGGGGGAATGCAGGCACCTCAGGGACCCTTGGGGCTGGTGGGTGGCTTTTGTTTTAGGCTTGGGAGGGGGGCAGATCAGTTTGGGAGGAGCAGACTTCTTGGCAGGGGAGCGGAATGGGTGCTGACAGGGGAGGTAGGGGAGTCCTTGGGGGTAGAAGGGATGGACCTGGAGAGTGAAACAGACCTTTTAGGGGTGACACGGAGAGGAGGAGTAGGGAAAACGTCAATCTTGGCAAGGAAAGTTTACTTGGACCCACAGGGACAGACATCTGAAGGGGGTTTGGGTGTGAAGGGTGAAGGAGTGGTTGTATGATATGTCCGTGTGGATGTCTTGGGTGCGTGTTTGAGGAAGGTATACTTGTGGGTGGTAGGTGTCTGTTGGGTGGGTGAGTGTGGGCATTTATGTTTCTTGGGCTGAAGAGGGTGGAGGTACTGCAGGATGCTGTGGTAGGTGGCTGGCTGCCTGTTGTGTGGTGACAGCAGGTATGATGGATGTGCTGCATGTAGGCATCAGTGGTTGTGGTGACTGGGACGGGTGCCTGATGGTCTGCTGGGGTGATGTCTGAGGGTAGGATAGGTGTGGTGACTGGATCACTGAATGTTGGTGAGGTGTCTGCAAGTGTGCATGCTGGTGGTGTGTCTTGTTGTGCTTATGTTTGTCTGCTCTACCCTTGAATGTTGAGGTGGATGCATGCCTGTCTTTTTGTGTGCTTTGGCTGGGTCAGAGAAAGGGGGATTTGGACTGGGAATAGGAGGTTGGAGGGGTGATGAAAGAAAAAGGGTGACTGGCAGTGTGGAGGCCAGAGCCTGAAATGATCTCTGTACGCCTGCCAGTGCACTGTGAATGCCCTCCAGAAATGCATTGCTCTGTTGTATTTGAGTTGCCAGTCCCTGGATGGCATTTACAATGGTCAACTGACCCACAGAGATCAACCTCAGGAAGTCAATAGCCTCCTCACTAAGGGCAGCAGGGCTAACGGACTGGGACAGAGGTGCCTGCGGTGAAGGAGACCACCACTAGGGAGTGGCCACTGGAGGAGGATCATGAAGATGTACTGGATCCGGTCCCTCCGTGGCACTCCCCTTATCCCTCTAGGCCACTGGGTCTCACGCTGTTGGTGTTCTTGTGACTGGAAGTCACGTCACCAGCATCTTCCCCACTCGGCTGTGTCCCATCTTCTTTGCCTGCCAGTGCTAGTGCTGAAAAACAGAAAGTCAGGTATGGTTATCACATTCAGAAGGTAACACTTCCATCATTCAGTACACATAATCACATTACTTCATGGTCACCAATATCCCCAGGTAGTGCTAGTAGGGTGCTAACATCATGTCAATACACATTTTGATGAATGACCCTCAATATGAACATTGTATAACACCAGCTAAGCTACCTAACTAACACCTTTAATACCATGAATGAAGTATACCAATCACACTAATCATACCATAACAAGGTGACTTTGCCACATTATACAGGTTCCCTATCCACAACAAGATGGTCAAGCACCAATGAAGCAATCGATTAGGAAAGTGAAATTGCTCAAGACTGATCATGAACACATACTCAACACATACAGATACTTTTAACATGAAGCCATGTACCAGGTTCTGAAACATGTTGGAAAGTAATGGCAAGAAGGACTGGTGTAGACAAATCAAACCTACTTCATTTCACATACTTCCAAGCATATACAATGGACCCATTCAAACCTGTAAGACCTCGAATTGCCATAAATTGCGAGTTAAGGTAAAGGTGTCAGAACACATGTCACACACACAAGCACCAATTATGATGTATTATGGATTGAAAAACATAGTGGACTAAGTCATCTAGGTCATTGGTCGTTAGACAACTAACATCATCTGTCAAGTAAGGGGAAAGCTGCCTCTGACCTATGTCGCACACACTACCACAAGATGCCAATCAGAGTGCACAGAAATATGGACAACTAAACTGTAATGCAAGATGACAATCAGACCTACCTCATCATGCAATTAGTCCATCTTTGACCACTGACTGAGTGGATGCATCACTTCACACACATCAGACATGCCAAGCCTTACAGCAATCTGTGGCGTAATCTGTGGTCCAACGCACGTGTTACTCACATGACAGGTGCACCTACCATGATGCAAGCCCCAAGTCCAGATACACTTACATCACTTCTCACATGTGTATGTGAACTACAACACCACACCACATTGGTATCAATGCCAACATTTGTCTCTCAAACATCCAGGACTCATTTGCAACATCCTTCATAGCAAAGCAAGTATAAATTACATTTTTCAATGTTGAATCTTCCATGAACCGTTCCAATGATACATGATGTTGATACATGTCTGTCAAGTATGTACATGTGAATAGGCTATCATTGCCTATGTGTAATGCCTACAACATTATGCCCAATGACAATGTGATGTGGCCACTTTCAACTCACAGAACATTAGCAAGGTTGTAACATTCCTAGTTTTTGACATCAACATTTGTGTGGCCCTAGAAATATTGGAACACATCAGTGGTATCCAACATTCATGTTGGCTGCTCTGATGAGGCATCACAAATGTCTATGTACATCCCTCACTTACCAAGGGGGAGTACCTTGTAACAGGTGTGAAAATGTTAACTATGTAGGTCATGTGACATGTCAGATGAACATCACAGTCTCACGTGTTGCTGTCACGTATCAAAAAGCATTAGTATACTAGTGAGGAATAGTAAATGGCTACCCTATTTGCAAATGAAGAGGAATATTAAGACATTGCAGATGAAAGAGTACAAGGACACACCTCACCACCATTCCATTGGGAGAAATTACCTGTTACTGGGTATCTACAATCACCAAAGTATAACATGAGTATACTGGGACACACATGACACAGTCATAATGTGCACCATTATATGCAATTGTACTGAGAGAACAACATAGTAGAGTAACATGCCACTACATATACTCAGGGTAGGCCACTGCCAAAATGCAGGCCATTAGGGGGTCAGTGTCCGACGGGCACCACTCCTCATTGGAAGGACATCCCCAGCTTGGCCTCTCTTGTCTTTCCGGCCCAGCACCGCAGGTTCTCCCACCTCTTCAGACAGTGGGTGCTCCGTCAGCTATGCCCCCCCAGGGTCCGCACTTTCTTGGTGATGGCACGCCAAATCCCCTTTTTCTGATGGGCGTTGACCTCCATGGATGACATAGATATGAAACTATGTCATGTACACATGTATCATACTACAGTTGGCAGGTTTTACAACAAGCCAAACACAGACTGTCATTAACATCTACTACACTGATAGATGAGCATGTGCAGTGAGGCCAGATGTGCGGCGGAAACAGGCAGGCAACATGCATCGCCAGCACCAGCTGTCATGTCATCACATATGACCAGACAGCAAGCACATTTTCAAATATACTATATCAGGGGTCTGTAAATACCAACTCCAATAACCATGTGCAACAGTTACAAGGTGGGTCAGGGAACATACATCAAACACTCTCCACAATGTCTCAGGACTCACAATCTGTCACCAAACGTCAGTACATAACCAGGTATTCATTCCATTCTCTCACAACTTTGGCACTCTACAGACATTAAGCACACATTTAGAAACATTGTCCATCAGCCTTAGCTTAGTTCCACAAGGTAAACTAGGGCTAAGGAAATATTTGTACACATGGTGCACTTACCTGCTCATCTGAAGCACCATAGAGCTGTTCATACAGGGTTAGGAAATCCTCCACCAGCTTCTCCAGCTGATTGGGTGAAAAGGCAGGGACCCTATCACCTGTAGGACATGGCATGATTGCTCCCAGAGGCAGTACACAGCAGCTCTAGTCATGGAGGTCTTGCTGGCAGCAGTATCAGGAGTCAATGAGAGATGAAGTACAAAATGATGGTCATGTCCACCACGTAGGACATCGTCACTGCCGGCGGACATCGCCATTGGCCCAAGACCCCCAAAGGCAGTATTGTGTTCCAATGACAATTCCCACTGCAGTAGTACCCGCATAGCTCCATGACGACTTCCGCTGGTGGACCTAGGTCACTTCCCAATGTCCAGTATAGGAGGTCAGGCAGCTGCCATTTTAAGGTCCTTAGATGTTCAGAAATGTTCTAATAAAGGTGCGTCACAAGGTCACAAAAATATCTACACCACAGTATTCAGTGCTGGCTGCGAACAACCATGTATTTGACATCCAATTAAATATATATGTAGTGAGATACATAAAATGTGAGTCATGTATCATTAGTGGCATGCTCTGCACCCTCATGGCAATAGGATAGATGGTAGTGGTCTTTATTATGTGTAAAACTTGATATGAATGTCATTATCACTGAGCCTTTCAGTGACAAGCGTATACATTTACTTGTAATTAACTGAGGTAAGGGGATTACATTGCAGCAAAAGGCCTCCATTTACTTGGGTATGTCCTGTGTACCATGTTTATCTATGTCATATGGCATGTCCACGCATCATGTGTGACATATGTGCATTCACACTTACAGCAAACACAATGACTGATCGACATACCTTCTTGTGTTCTTTCAACTAGTTGCCCTGAAATTCGAAGGGTCAGACAAACTCCGGTGTACCATCCACTAGCAGACCTGCAGACCACGAAGGATCGATATGCAATTCAGATCTATTGCGTGGACAGGCAGACAATCATGGATCTGTGCTGTCAGTTGGAGCCATATCTGATGCCGGGCATTCATCATCCAAATAGCATACCACCCATTTTACAAGTCATGTCAGTGCTGCATTTCCTAGCCACAGGGTCCTTTCAGAACACTGTGGCCCTAACTGCAGGCATGTCCCAGCCTATGATCAGTCTGGTCTTGAAGGATGTACTCTCTGCATTGTTAAAACACCTTGACAGCTACATCAGATTTCCACATTGTCAGGATTTGTACCATGTGAAGGCAGATTTTTATGATTTGGCACACATACCATATGTGGTGGGAACCATTGATGGAACACATGTAGCTTTGGTTCCCCCAAGTGGCAATGAGAAGGTGTATCGGAACAGAAAGAACTTCCACCCATAAATGTTCAAGTAGTCTGTTTGGCGGACCTCTACATTTCCCAAGTATGTGCAAAGCACTTGAGTTCAGTTCATGATGCCTTTCTCTTGCGGAACAACAATATCCCACAGATGATGACACAACAGTACACAGAGAGTACCAGGCTGGTTGGTAAGTCATATATGTCATAACTATATCTGATGTCTGCTGCCAAATGTAAGGATGTCCAATATTAATGTCTGCATACATGAAACGGTTCCTTACAGGGGATTCTGGCTATCCAAACCGCCCTTGGTTGTTTACACCAGTGAGGTACCCGACCACACCAGGGGAAGTTTGCTTCAATAAGGCCCACATAAGGACAAAGTGTGTTGTGGAGCAACATTTTGGGCTCCTAAAGGCCAGATTCCAATGCATTGACATGTCAGGTGGAGCCCTCCTCTACTCACCTGGCAAAGTCTACAAAATCATTATTGCCTGCTGCATGCTCCACAACCTCGCCCTGAGACATCAGGTTCCATATATACTAGATGAGGGGGAGCCAGCAGTTCCAACATGTGAGAATGCAGATTTGCTAAGTGAGGATGACTGTGATGAGGATGACGATGGAGACAGCCGTTCAGATCTCAACCATCAGTACTTCAGCTGAGTGTAGATATGTGTTGTTATGTATAATACTTCACTCAGTGGGTATTGGGGGGCTTGGAGATGTTTGTGAAGGGTGTTAGTATGACCATCAGACTGCTCATTAGTTGCTTAGCACTACATAGCTCAGCTGTGCATGCAAAATTGTCAATGGAGTTGTGCTATCCTGATGATCTGATTTGTGATTTTTTGTGACGCAGCATAGTCAATGTGACAATTGTATTAGAAACATGTCTTTATGGGTCTTCATTACCATTACCTGCCTATATCTTTTGTGATACATTTTCACTTTGCAGATTTCTTCACATGGTCATCCTAATGTGCTCAGATCTGAATTGTTTCACAGGTTGGTGAGATTTGCAGGTCTGAATTGTGAAGTGAACATGGATAGATCCAGGTACTGCATGGCATCATATTGGTGTTGTCTGAGTTCCATGCCAGACTGTCAGCATCGTGGGATGGTAGTGTACTGTTCCACGCAATAGACCTGTGTGCCATGTTGTCTCGGTCCAATTATGTCTTTTGTGTGGCCTTGTGTCTCTGACACGTCATCCTTTGTACTCCATCACCTTAACTTTTTCATTCTTCTGATAATGATACCATTTAACTTGTATGTAGCTGTCTCTGTGTTTCCTCATTGCAGGCCACTGTGCATGTGTGTCAAGGTTGACATAGGTGATGAGTAGCATGCTACAGATACCTGACCATAGTAAGTGAAATATTCTATGACTGTGGACAGTTGTACCGATCTCTGTCAGTAATATGGGGTATGGTTAATTGGGAGGTATGGTATGGAAATGTGATAGGCTTTACCTAATGAAACATTGAAGCAATCTGTTTGGCTATTTGGACAGCCAAACAGTGACATGTCCCTAACTTCAGAAGTCTGTGGGTTTTTTGTTATTTACACCTATGCAGAAGCATTGTATTCTGTGGCTATAGTACCCAGAGTGATAATTGGCATGGTGTCAACCTAGGTGCTGGCAAGTGCACTAATTGGGAACAGGGGGTGTCCGTTTGTACAAGTGTACATGTATAAGACCCAGATTCAACTGCATGTGTGAGCTGGGACTTTAGAGAGTGGGAACATGTGTGAATATCATGTTTATACAACGTTTTCACAGTTTGCGCATTAAAATAGCAAATAAATGAATCTCAACCAAGATGTGTAAATCATTTGTGCAAACAGTAAAGGGCTGAGTCATGGTGGATGTAATCATCAGGGTAGCTGTTGCAACATTTGGGATTTGAAATCCAGTGTCCTTGTGCCTTTGGAAAATGGAGAGTGATGGTTAAACAGTCAACAGGGTGTATCTGTCACACATCAGGGGAACCAATGCCACTTCCTGGCACTTCTTGACATCTGTTGCTCCTGGATGCTTAGGTGGACTTCCACATTTGCGGGTAGGGTTTTTCAGCTCCAGAGGCAGGGGTGTCTGAGGCATGTCCTTCCCCTTGCAGAGCCTTCAAGCCACTGGCTGCCACAGACGTAAAGGGGCCTGATAAAACATGGCCAATGGAAAGGGTGTGCTGTGGTGGACATTACCTACTCAAGGGTGGGGTTAATGTGTGGGCCTCGCACTTCTGCAGGACTTTCGGGTGGTTGTCCCTCTGCAGCTGCTTGATCTCCCCCATCATGGCAAGTACCTGGCCCATCACACCTTAGTTCTGTTGGTAGGCTCCCAAGACTTAGGAGATGGTGTCCTGGCCAGTAGTATCCCCTGCTGCCTCAATCTGCTGACCCACTGCATCCCTCCCAGGCCCCCTGCCCCCACCTGCCTGTGCCCTTGGCACAGTTTGCCCACTCCCACTGGTGCCAGGTCCTTCATTGTCTGAGTTCTGTAGTGGTGACTCCGGTACTTGCACTGCAGGGGCACATGATGGTATCAACTGTCTTTGGGATACAGGTTTGGGGTAAATGGTTGCCTGGGATGTCGAAGCAATAGGCTGGGAGGAGTAGTTGTAGGCAGGGTAAGACTGACAGGTGTGGACTGATGTAGATTGACAAGGTATCCCAGATGGACCTCATTCTCCTCACATCATGTTGTATCATACTTTGACAGATGGAAATGCTTTGAGCCATGTACAGGAAAGCTTTACAGGATCCCCTGATAAATCCGGGATACAGCTTTACGGGATACAGGGAGTTCCTATGTCATACACCTTGCTACAGGATATCAAAATAGCTTGATTGTTGGAGGCCTGTCAGCTGCAGACCATAAAGCTGACAGGCACACTGACCTGTCCATCAGCTTAGGAGTAAAAATTCTACTTGTCTATATATTTATAACGTTACACCTGGTACAGTACACTGCAGATATGTGTGTACCCCCCAGGTGAGAATCTCTGAATGGTTGATGGAAGTTAAGAGGGACATTTTATCAGAGGACACAGCAGTAGCTGTGTGTTGGTAGCATTGTACTGGCAGATGCTCATGGCATTGATGTCATTGCCCTGGACTGCCTGAATGTGGGTCATTCAGGTGGGCTGAGTGGATTGTCTAGTTGACATGCAGGGCTATTTTAATTGAGGTTCACTGTTCTGGTTTTCTCAATGGTAGAACAGTGCCTGCTGGGAGTTGCAGTGCTGTCAGTCTCCTGTGCTACCTAAGCCATACACGGACACTTTGTCCCCAGGTGAGATTAGGTGACCTGTGGTATGGCAGGGAGGACTATTTGGACAGCTGGATACAGGGGTGGGGAGTGTGTTGGCTGTTATGATGTCAAAAGGTGATGAGTGAGCAAGCAAGACAGAACTTTATGGTGACATTGCCATTGTTGTGATTTACCCAACTCCACTCCCCTAGGTATTCCTGTCAAGCCCCCAGGATGCAGGATGTCCAAGACCTTCTCCTCCCATGATGTGAATGTTGGGGAAGGAGGCGGGGGCCCACCACCAGTCTTGCGGCCCACCAGCTGGTACCTGAAGGCCATGGAATATATCTTCCTCCTGAGGTCATTACACCTCTTCTTCAGGTCCTCCATTTTGCGTGTCTAGCTGCCTACAACATTTACCCTGTCGACTATGTTTTGCCACATCTCCGTTTTCCTGGCAATTGAGGTTTGTTGGAGTAGGGATCCAAAAAGATGTGGCTCTACTCTGATGATTTCGTCCACCATGACCCTCAAATCATTGTCTATGAAGCAAGGATGTTTTTGTGGGGACATGGTATTACGAAAAGGTAAAAAAAGTCAGGTGTTGAGGTGTGGGTGCTGTGTTGTGAGTGGGCGACGAGTGGTCTGATGTGTGGAGGAAATAGTGTTTGATATTTATGATGTGCAGGTGTGGGATGAGTGGGATCTGGAGTGGCGAGGGGTGCCTAATCTATGATTCTGTATTTTTAAATGGCATTGTGTCTTCTGTCTGTGGCGTTCTGGTTGCAAAGGATTGTGGTGTGTGAAGGGCTATGTTTTGTAGTGCAGCTTTTAGGTATGTCAGGTGTATGGCTGTGTGTCAGGTGTGTGGAATTCAAACTATCTAATGTGGTGTAGTATATTACTACCTAGACTGCCATGGTTCACACCGCCACTGGGTTTCCACCAGGGGAGAACCGCTATTGTGATTTGTGGGGCATAATTGGTTTGGAGGATTTCTGATGGTCTGGCAGTGGAACCACCTCTTTCCCACCCTCCTGAGAACTGGTGGTGTCCGCATTTAAGCAGGTTTTCGGCAGTCCTGCCTGTGTAACTCGTGATACAGTGTTCTGTATGATCGCCAACATGGTGGTCTTTTGGCGGCCGCCACTGCAGCGGTCTTACTGTCAGAACGCCAAACCCATAATGAGGCCCAATTTTTATGTTCTTGAGCACTTACAAAATGCTCAGATTTTCAATGAATATAGTTAAAGAGTGTTTTTTCTACTATTGCTGTTCAATTGATTTGCCATTTCACTTTGCATGAAAAATCTAGTTTAAATCATATTGTACTGCAAAGTTAAAAACAACTTCCTTCTTACTCCCTCACACCCCCCTCTTGCACCTCATTCTGTAAATAGAAGTCAATGGAGTGCCATAGGTGAGTGTAAACCTACAGTGCACCCTCACCTATGGTATCACATCAACTTGAATTTTGCACTGAAGGTCATAGTTATATTTTGATAAAAAATGGTAAGTAGTACCTTCTAATCTAATGGTCAAGGTCTTGAACTCTCAGATTAAAGGATCCTGGTGTTTAGTGGAAATGTGCCTATTCAATTAAAACAGTTTCAACAAAGGTGCTGAATTTTGTTTTTAAGTTACATGCCAAATTATTTTTCTTTTCACTTTGCCTGAAATTCCCTGGTTAACCATGTCTTTCACCTAAGCTAAAATAACTTTTTTCCTCTCTGCTTCCTCTTCAGAGAGTCTTACACACTCACTTTGAAGTTTAAGGGTTTGATCCTGGTGACTCAATAGTCATGTGTCTAGTCAAATTATGAGTTCACTTTTAACTTAACATATATATAATAGTGAAATATGATTATAGTATTATTGATTGAAAACTATTTTTATTGTTTTACATTAAATGAAAAAATGCCTTTTGGGGCATATCATGCTTTAAACCTGCAACAACTTATTTTTCTTGCCCCACTTTCCATCTCAATATGTAAGTAGAAGTCAGAAGGGTGCAATAGGTGAGTATAAACCTGCAGTAAACACTCACTTAAGGCACCACATTGACTTGTATTTTGGGTTGAATGTCAAAGTTATGTTTTGAGACAGGATATTAATGAGGCACTTCTGGCCAACTAGTTAAGTTCTTAGGCTTTCCTTTTGTAGATTAAGGATTTGATCATGGTGTTGAAATACTTTCATTCCAGTTTCCATCTGTCACCTGCACCCTGATGGCTCTCTTGTGGTGAGATATGTATTGCTCCCACACAGTGGACAAATGACTCTGGCTGTGGGGAGGGCAACTCTTCCCTTGACAGGATGGTCTGGGGCTGTGCCCAGCCACTTCCAAGCTTCAAAGGTTCCTACCTTGTCACTGGCAGGTGAAGCTTATACCTGCTTTTCTTTTGTCTGTCTAGGTAGACTGGCACCACCTCAGTGGGAGCGGAGGAACTGACCAGAACTAGTTTAGAGAGTGGACTAAGGCTTGTCCCCAACTAGAATGCAGTTTTTATTTTTTAGCTTTGCAGTCTTCTCCCTGCAAGAACTAAGATCACTAGTACGGACTGTGGCGAGGAAGATGGACAAGGAGTTAGGGTCTCATTACGAGTCTGGCTGTCTTAAGACCACCAGACTCGCGGGGGTGGTCAGACCTCCGCACTCCTGGTGGTCTGACTGCCAGATTATGAATCCGGAGTCAGACTGCCAGGGGACCACTGTCACTGCCAGGAATATGGCTCCGGATGGGGTGGCGACGGTCGGAGTCATGGTCAGCCACGAGGGCGCTGTGCTGATCATGACCCCTGTTTCTTCCACCTTTTTCATGAAAAGGATGGCGGCAAGGCAGTGCTGGTCGCCTCTGCACTGCCCAAGCCCACTTTCTCACAATAAATTCACACTTAATCCAACATTTCAGCATTCATTTTAGATGTATATTAAGATGGGAAATGTAAGGGGATATCCCAAGCATTTCAAGTTTGTAAGTGATCCCAAGATTAATAAGGACCACCTCCTTGCCCTACATCTAAGGATACCTACGTTTCCTATCTTTGATTATATTTCCTGTTCACGAAATACTCTCTGAGAGGGCCCCCATTGGTTAGCAGACACACTGTCTTGGTGAGCAATAAGTGGCAGCCTAGGACAATGCACCTGATCATGAAACAAAATTGCAGTCTTCAGTGCAGGTGTAGCATTGACAGAGTCAATGACCACTTCATCTTTATACGTAGCAGGATGAACTTAATTTAAAGGGAAGGCAGGAATCCTCATACAAATGCATACTTGCACTACTGCACCCACCTATGGGGACATTCATGCAAGATGCTTGGGATGAGCAGCTGGCCTCTCCCCAGCAGTACCTTCTGATGGTGGTGCATTGTGTAAGACCTTTCATGTGGCATAGTCAGTAAGCCTCATGACAGGCTGTTTGCTCCTGCACTTACATCAGTAATATGGTGTATGAAATAACCATCTTTTGCCTGGTATACCCGAAATGATTGCCCTACCAATCTCTGCTAACTATAGAATCAGTGCACTTTACTCCTGCTCACCAGAGAAAAGGCATATGCTACTCCTATCAACATGATGCAATTGGTAATCCCATAATTGGCTTATTTAACTTACCTGCAAGCCCCTAGTATACGTAACTAAGTGTACCCAAGGCCTGCAAGTTAAAATCACTAGTGAACTGCAGTATGTATTGTGCCATGCTCTACAGTGACCGTGCAAACCTGGCTACATGTCTACCATTTGTAGCCTAGATGTTACAGTTTTAGGTTTTTAATATTTTGTTAAGGTTTTCAAACATACAAAACAAAGGTGGTAATACCCACCTTTATCAGGGAGAAAAAAGGAGAAAAAAAACATCTCCCCCAGCCTCCACCTCATACAACTACCCCTCCCATCCCCTTCAAGTCACCACAATGGTAGAGAATAATATACCTTTTGAAATACAGTTAATTCCATATATTTCTCTCAGCTCTAGTCCTGGAGTCAGAAGGCTCTGTCAAGGGACTGAGGGCCTGTATTCTTTTGGGACAAGTTTGTTGCAGTTTCAGACTGCAAATGTGGCCTGCCACAACAATCCTTTTGTCATACCTAAACCTTCCAATTGAATAAGAATAAGTCACTACAAAAAAGTCCTTTCTTCCCAGAATGAACGGTGCATAGTAGATAAATGTAAGGCATGTAAACATTCAATGTTTAACATGTCCTTGACGTGAAAAAGTCCTAAAGACTATTTTTTACTGCTGCAAGGCTGCCTGTTTCATAGGAAACAACTGGAATGCAATGTTAAATGTAATAATGTTATATCCGCTAGGAAACAGCTACAAATGTATTTCTTGAACTATTTGAAACATTTATGTTAATGTCCAAATCACGGGTGAAGTCAATTGATTAGTACATTTTCTGGAAAAGGTCCGACTATAAAGTTACATTTTCCCTTCCTAAAGTTTCTGGAGGCCCATTTGTGTGCAATCCAACTGTCACTTTGCAGCTGAATAGCACCCTTGTTTAGGTGCGAAAACTGCCTATAGAGCAAGATAAAGGCTTGGGTGTGGGGGGGTGTAATTGTTTCTCTGGCAGGATGGCCATCTGGCCTGTCCCCAGAATCTTGATTAACTTCAAAGAGACCTACCCTGCCAGAGGTGAATGTTTGCTGGCTCTTGGACAAGGCACTTCCTATGTTTCCACAGTCAAGCAGGTAACAATTCCAAACAGAGAGGAGCAGCTCCTAGACTTGGGTTAGAGACTAAAGGGGAATGGTTGCTAATTTCGCTGGCCACACCTTAAATGTGGACATATAGGCTCTGCACAAATGGAGAAGGGTTTTACCATCTTGCATTTAGGCATTGGGGGTACTATGGGACTGTTTGCACTTGGGCAAACAGGAAGTGCTGTAAAAGTGGGTCGGGTCACTCCTGGAAACCTTTACCCTATTGAATAGGGAGGAGCTAGGGCATCCCACCCCCAGGATGGTCCTAGGCATAAATGGTGCACCAACAGTACCCTTCCCAGAACACTACTGGACCTGTGGAAAACCAGATGAGGATTGGACCTGCTGTCTGTGACCTGGGAGGAGGCTTCAAAACTGGAGGCACTCTTCCACTTGTATCCAGGGCAAAGAAGTGGACTCCTTGGGTCATAAGACTGACCTCCTGTTCTAGTTGCAGGAAGACAACAAGCTAAAAGCAGTGGCATAACAAAGCCCCCCACAGCCCTTAGAATGCGGGATGGTCCCCAAGCTCCAAGAGGCCTGCCCTACACAGTGCCCTGACCTGAGAGCTCTTGGGTGAGTTCAGAGGGGGGCCTTCTATGTGGATTGCGGGGGCATCACGTTTGTTATGCCACTGGGTACAAAAGGCATTTTCCTGCAACTAGTCTGCAACTATTCAGCTAATCATTGGCATCTAGACCTGGACCAGACCTGTTGTTGGGCCTATTCCTGACACTCTGTGAATCTTTAGCTGGCTTCCATGAGGTCCTTCGGTGCTTTAGAAGGGTACTCCTGTGGTAGATTGGAACATAAGGGACTACGGTAAGAAGATAAAATCGTTGATACCCATCAGACAAAACACACACAATCCTTGGGGGATAGAAGCACTGCACTCAACCACACAGACTGCACAGACAATACCGCATCCATGAAGCAGCGCACAAACACAAATACTGCAACACGACCAATGTCAGCCATGAACAACTTAAACCTAGGGAAGGAAAGGCTAGACAAAGATGGAACGTTAAAACCAACAACTGGTTGGTTCAACCTCTATGTGAATTAATTAAAAACAATGTCCAAGACCATAGGCCAGTCCGTAGGTGGTACAAACAGCACCAAACCACTACATGGTGCCCCACTTGACTCTGGACTGCCATCTAACCTCCACAGGTAGGGGCATCAAGGGGGAATGCAGGCACCTCAGGGACCCTTGGGGGTGGTGGGTGGCTTTTGTTTTAGGCTTGGGAGGGGGGCAGATCAGTTTGGGAGGAGCAGACTTCTTGGCAGGGGAGCGGAATGGGTGCTGGCAGGGGAGATAGGGGAGTCCTTGGGGGTAGAAGGGATGGACCTGGAGAGTGAAACAGACCTTTTAGGGGTGACACGGAGAGGAGGAGTAGGGAAAACGTCAATCTTGGCAAGGAAAGTTTACTTGGACACACAGGGACAGACATCTGAAGGGGGTTTGGGTGTGAAGGGTGAAGGAGTGGTTGTATGATATGTCCGTGTGGATGTCTTGGGTGCGTGTTTGAGGAAGGTATACTTGTGGGTGGTAGGTGTCTGTTGGGTGGGTGAGTGTGGGCATTTATGTTTCTTGGGCTGAAGACGGTGGAGGTGCTGCAGGATGCTGTGGTAGGTGGCTGGCTGCCTGTTGTGTGGTGACAGCAGGTATGATGGATGTGCTGCATGTAGGCATCAGTGGTTGTGGTGACTGTGACGGGTGCCTGACGGTCTGCTGGGGTGATGTCTGAGGGTAGGATAGGTGTGGTGAATGGATCACTGAATGTTGGTGAGGTGTCTGCAAGTGTGCATGCTGGTGGTGTGTCTTGTTGTGCTTATGTTTGTCTGCGCTACCCTTGAATGTTGAGGTGGATGCATGCCTGTCTTTTTGTGTGCTTTGGCTGGGTCAGAGAAAGGGGGATTTGGACTGGGAATAGGAGGTTGGAGGGGTGATGAAAGAAAAAGGGTGACTGGCAGTGTGGAGGCCAGAGCCTGAAATGATCTCTGTACGCCTGCCAGTGCACTGTGAATGCCCTCCAGAAATGCATTGCTCTGTTGTATTTGAGTTGCCAGTCCCTGGATGGCATTTACAATGGTCAACTGACCCACAGAGATCAACCTCAGGAAGTCAATAGCCTCCTCACTAAGGGCAGCAGGGCTAACGGACTGGGACAGAGGTGCCTGCGGTGAAGGAGACCACCACTAGGGAGTGGCCACTGGAGGAGGATCATGAAGATGTACTGGATCCGGTCCCTCCGTGGCACTCCCCTTGCCCTTTAGGCCACTGGGTCTCACGCTGTTGGTGTTCTTGTGACTGGAAGTCACGTCACCAGCATCTTCCCCACTCGGCTGTGTCCCATCTTCTTTGCCTGCCAGTGCTAGTGCTGAAAAACAGAAAGTCAGGTATGGTTATCACATTCAGAAGATAACACTTCCATCATTCAGTACACATAATCACATTACTTCATGGTCACCAATATCCCCAGGTAGTGCCAGTAGGGTGCTAACATCATGTCAATACACATTTTGATGAATGACCCTCAATATGAACATTGTATAACACCAGCTAAGCTACCTAACTAACACCTTTAATACCATGAATGAAGTATACCAATCACACTAATCATACCATAACAAGGTGACTTTGCCACATTATACAGGTTCCCTATCCACAACAAGATGGTCAAGCACCAATGAAGCAATCGATTAGGAAAGTGAAATTGCTCAAGACTGATCATGAACACATACTCAACACATACAGATACTTTTAACATGAAGCCATGTACCAGGTTCTGAAACATGTTGGAAAGTAATGGCAAGAAGGACTGGTGTAGACAAATCAAACCTACTTCATTTCACATACTTCCAAGCATATACAATGGACCCATTCAAACCTGTAAGACCTCGAATTGCCATAAATTGCGAGTTAAGGTAAAGGTGTCAGAACACATGTCACACACACAAGCACCACTTATGATGTATTATGGATTGAAAAACATAGTGGACTAAGTCATCTAGGTCATTGGTCGTTAGACAACTAACATCATCTGTCAAGTAAGGGGAAAGCTGCCTCTGACCTATGTCGCACCGACTACCACAAGATGCCAATCAGAGTGCACAGAAATATGGACAACTAAACTGTGCTGCAAGATGACAATCAGACCTACCTCATCATGCAATTAGTCCATCTTTGACCACTGACTGAGTGGATGCATCACTACACACACATCAGACATGCCAAGCCTTACAGCAATCTGTGGCGTAATCTGTGGTCCAACGCACGTGTTACTCACATGACAGGTACACCTACCGTGATGCAAGCCCCAAGTCCAGATACACTTACATCACTTCTCACATGTGTATGTGAACTACAACACCACACCACATTGGTATCAATGCCAACATTTGTCTCTCAAACATCCAGGACTCATTTGCCACATCCTTCATAGCAAAGCAAGTATAAATTACATTTTTCAATGTTGAATCTTCCATGAACCGTTCCAATGATACATGATGTTGATACATGTCTGTCAAGTATGTACATGTGAATAGGCTATCATTGCCCATGTGTAATGCCTACAACATTATGCCCAATGACAATGTGATGTGGCCACTTTCAACTCACAGAACATTAGCAAGGTTGTAACATTCCTAGTTTTTGACATCAACATTTGTGTGGCCCTAGAAATATTGGAACACATCAGTGGTATCCAACATTCATGTTGGCTGCTCTGATGAGGCATCACAAATGTCTATGTACATCCCTCACTTACCAAGGGGGAGTACCTTGTAACAGGTGTGAAAATGTTAACTATGTAGGTCATGTGACATGTCAGATGAACATCACAGTCTCACATGTTGCTGTCACGTATCAAAAAGCATTAGTATACTAGTGAGGAATAGTAAATGGCTACCCTATTTGCAAATGAAGAGGAATATTAAGACATTGCAGATGAAAGAGTACAAGGACACACCTCACCACCATTCCATTGGGAGAAATTACCTGTTACTGGGTATCTACAATCACCAAAGTATAACATGAGTATACTGGGACACACATGACACAGTCATAATGTGCACCATTATATGCAATTGTACTGAGAGAACAACATAGTAGAGTAACATGCCACTACATATACTCAGGGTAGGCCACTGCCAAAATGCAGGCCATTAGGGGGTCAGTGTCCGACGGGCACCCCTCCTCATTGGAAGGACATCCCCAGCTTGGCCTCTCTTGTCTTTCCGGCCCAGCACCGCAGGTTCTCCCACCTCTTCAGACAGTGGGTGCTCCGTCAGCTATGACCCCCAGGGTCCGCACTTTCTTGGTGATGGCACGCCAAATCCCCTTTCTATGATGGGCGTTGACCTCCATGGATGACATAGATATGAAACTATGTCATGTACACATGTATCATACTACAGTTGGCAGGTTTTACAACAAGCCAAACACAGACTGTCATTAACATCTACTACACTGATAGATGAGCATGTGCAGTGAGGCCAGATGTGCGGCGGAAACAAGGAGGCAACATGCATCGCCAGCACCAGCTGTCATGTCATCACATATGACCAGACAGCAAGCACATTTTCAAATATACTATATCAGGGGTCTGTAAATACCAACTCCAATAACCATGTGCAACAGTTACAAGGTGGGTCAGGGAACATACATCAAACACTCTCCACAATGTCTCAGGACTCACAATCTGTCACCAAACGTCAGTACATAACCAGGTATTCATTCCATTCTCTCACAACTTTGGCACCCTACAGACATTAAGCACACATTTAGAAACATTGTCCATCAGCCTTAGCTTAGTTCCACAAGGTAAACTAGGGCTAAGGAAATATTTGTACACATGGTGCACTTACCTGCTCATCTGAAGCACCATAGAGCTGTTCATACAGGGTTAGGAAATCCTCCACCAGCTTCTCCAGCTCCTTGGGTGAAAAGGCAGGGGCCCTATCACCTGTAGGACATGGCATGATTGCTCCCAGAGGCAGTACACAGCAGCTCTAGTCATGGAGGTCTTGGTGGCAGCAGTATCAGGAGTCAATGAGAGATGAAGTACAAAATGATGGTCATGTCCACCACGTAGGACATCGTCACTGCCGGCGGACATCGCCATTGGCCCAAGACCCCCAAAGGCAGTATTGTGTTCCAATGACAATTCCCACTGCAGTAGTACCCGCATAGCTCCATGACGACTTCCGCTGGTGGACCTAGGTCACTTACAATGTCCAGTATAGGAGGTCAGGCAGCTGCCATTTTAAGGTCCTTAGATGTTCAGAAATGTTCTAATAAAGGTGCGTCACGAGGTCACAAAAATATCTACACCACAGTATTCAGTGCTGGCTGCGAGCAACCATGTATTTGACATCCAATTAAATATATATGTAGTGAGATACATAATATGTGAGTCATGTATCATTAGTGGCATGCTCTGCACCCTCATGGCAATAGGATAGATGGTAGTGGTGTTTATTATGTGTAAAACATGATATGAATGTCATTATCACTGAGCCTTTCAGTGACAAGCGTATACATTTACTTGTAATTAACTGAGGTAAGGGGATTACATTGCAGCAAAAGGCCTCCATTTACTTGGGTATGTCCTGTGTACCATGTTTATCTATGTCATATGGCATGTCCACGCATCATGTGTGACATATGTGCATTCACACTTACAGCAAACACAATGACTGATCGACATACCTTCTTGTGTTCTTTCAACTAGTTGTCCTGAAATTCGACAAACTCCGGTGTACCATCCACTAGCAGACCTGCAGACCACGAAGGATCGATATGCAATCCAGATCTATTGCGTGGACAGGCAGACAATCATGGATCTGTGCTGTCAGTTGGAGCCATATCTGATGCCGGGCATTCATCATCCAAATAGCACACCACCCATTTTACAAGTCATGTCAGTGCTGCATTTCCTAGCCACAGGGTCCTTTCAGAACACTGTGGCCCTAACTGCAGGCATGTCCCAGCCTATGATCAGTCTGGTCTTGAAGGATGTACTCTCTGCATTGTTAAAACACCTTGACAGCTACATCAGATTTCCACATTGTCAGGATTTGTACCATGTGAAGGCAGATTTTTATGATTTGGCACACATACCATATGTGGTGGGAACCATTGATGGAACACATGTAGCTTTGGTTCCCCCAAGTGGCAATGAGAAGGTGTATCGGAACAGAAAGAACTTCCACCCATAAATGTTCAAGTAGTCTGTTTGGCGGACCTCTACATTTCCCAAGTATGTGCAAAGCACTTGAGTTCAGTTCATGATGCCTTTCTCTTGCGGAACAACAATATCCCACAGATGATGACACAATAGTACACAGAGAGTACCAGGCTGTTTGGTAAGTCATATATGTCATAAGTATATCTGATGTCTGCTGCCAAATGTAAGGATGTCCAATATTAATGTCTGCATACATGAAACGGTACCTTACAGGGGATTCTGGCTATCCAAACCGCCCTTGGTTGTTTACACCAGTGAGGTACCCAACCACACCAGGGGAAGTTTGCTTCAATAAGGCCCACATAAGGACAAAGTGTGTTGTGGAGCAACATTTTGGGCTCCTAAAGGCCAGATTCCAATGCATTGACATGTCAGGTGGAGCCCTCCTCTACTCATCTGGCAAAGTCTACAAAATCATTATTGCCTGCTGCATGCTCCACAACCTCGTCCTGAGACATCAGGTTCCATATATACTAGATGAGGGGGAGCCAGCAGTTCCAACATGTGAGAATGCAGATTTGCTAAGTGAGGATGACTGTGATGAGGATGACGATGGAGACAGCCGTTCAGATCTCAACCATCAGTACTTCAGCTGAGTGTAGATATGTGTTGTTATGTATAATACTTCACTCAGTGGGTATTGGGGGGCTTGGAGATGTTTGTGAAGGGTGTTAGTATGACCATCAGACTGCTCATTAGTTGCTTAGCACTACATAGCTCAGCTGTGCATGCAAAATTGTCAATGGAGTTGTGCTATCCTGATGATCTGATTTGTTATTTTTTGTGACGTAGCATAGTCAATGTGACAATTGTATTAGAAACATGTCTTTATGGGTCTTCATTACCATTACCTGCCTATATCTTTTGTGATATATTTTCACTTTGCAGATTTCTTCACATGGTCATCCTAATGTGCTCAGATCTGAATTGTTTCACATGTTGGTGAGATTTGCAGGTCTGAATTGTGAAGTGAACATGGATAGATCCAGGTACTGCATGGCATCATATTGGTGTTGTCTGAGTTCCATGCCAGGCTGTCAGCATCGTGGGATGGTAGTGTACTGTTCCACGCAATAGACCTGTGTGCCATGTTGTCTCGGTCCAATTATGTCTTTTGTGTGGCCTTGAGTCTCTGACACGTCATCCTTTGTACTCCATCACCTTAACTTTTTCATTCTTCTGATAATGATACCATTTAACTGGTATGTAGCTGTCTCTGTGTTTCCTCATTGCAGGCCACTGTGCATGTGTGTCAAGGTTGACATAGGTGATGAGTAGCATGCTACAGATACCTGACCATAGTAAGTGAAATATTCTATGACTGTGGACAGTTGTACCGATCTCTGTCAGTAATATGGGGAATGGTTAATTGGGAGGTATGGTATGGAAATGTGATAGGCTTTACCTAATGAAACATTGAAGCAATCTGTTTGGCTATTTGGACAGCCAAACAGTGACATGTCCCTAACTTCAGAAGTCTGTGGGTTTTTTGTTATTTACACCTATGCAGAAGCATTGTATTCTGTGGCTATAGTACCCAGAGTGATAATTGGCATGGTGTCAACCTAGGTGCTGGCAAGTGCACTAATTGGGAACAGGGGGTGTCCGTTTGTACAAGTGTACATGTATAAGACCCAGATTCAACTGCATGTGTGAGCTGGGACTTTAGAGAGTGGGAACATGTGTGAATATCATGTTTATACAACGTTTTCACAGTTTACACATTAAAATAGCAAATAAATGAATCTCAACCAAGATGTGTAAATCATTTGTGAAAACAGAAAAGGGCTGAGTCATGGTGGATGTAATCATCAGGGTAGCTGTTGCAACATTTGGGATTTGAAATCCAGTGTCCTTGTGCCTTTGGAAAATGGAGAGTGATGGTTAAACAGTCAACAGGGTGTATCTGTCACACATCAGGGGAACCAATGCCACTTCCTGGCACTTCTTGACATCTGTTGCTCCTGGATGCTTAGGTGGACTTCCACATTTGCGGGGTAGGGTTTTTCAGCTCCAGAGGCAGGGGTGTCTGAGGCATGTCCTTCCCCTTGCAGAGCCTTCAAGCCACTGGCTGCCACAGACGTAAAGGGGCCTGATAAAACATGGCCAATGGAAAGGGTGTGCTGTGGTGGACATTACCTACTCAAGGGTGGGGTTAATGTGTGGGCCTCGCACTTCTGCAGGACTTTCGGGTGGTTGTCCCTCTGCAGCTGCTTGATCTCCCCCATCATGGCAAGTACCTGGCCCATCACACCTTAGTTCTGTTGGTAGGCTCCCAAGACTTAGGAGATGGTGTCCTGGCCAGTAGTATCCCCTGCTGCCTCAATCTGCTGACCCAGTGCATCCCTCCCATGCCCCCTGCCCCCACCTGCCTGTGCCCTTGGCACAGTTTGCCCACTCCCACTGGTGCCAGGTCCCTCATTGTCTGAGTTCTGTAGTGGTGACTCCGGTACTTGCACTGCAGGGGCACATGATGGTATCAACTGTCTTTGGGATACAGGTTTGGGGTAAATGGTTGCCTGGGATGTCGAAGCAATAGGCTGGGAGGAGTAGTTGTAGGCAGGGTAAGACTGACAGGTGTGGACTGATGTAGATTGACAAGGTATCCCAGATGGACCTCATTCTCCTCACATCATGTTGTATCATACTTTGACAGATGGAAATGCTTTGAGCCATGTACAGGAAAGCTTTACAGGATCCACTGATATGACTGTGACACCTGCTTTTAAATCCGGGATACAGCTTTACGGGATACAGGGAGTTCCTATGTCATACACCTTGCTACAGGATATCAGAATAGCTTGATTGTTGGAGGCCTGTCAGCTGCAGAACATAAAGCTGACAGGCACACTGACCTGTCCATCAGCTTAGGAGTAAAAATTCTACTTGTCTATATATTTATAACGTTACACCTGGTACAGCACACTGCAGATATGTGTGTACCCCCCAGGTGAGAATCTCTGAATGGTTGATGGAAGTTAAGAGGGACATTTTATCAGAGGACACAGCAGTAGCTGTGTGTTGGTAGCATTGTACTGGCAGATGCTCATGGCATTGATGTCATTGCCCTGGACTGCCTGAATGTGGGTCATTCAGGTGGGCTGAGTGGATTGTCTAGTTGACATGCAGGGCTATTTTAATTGAGGTTCACTGTTCTGGTTTTCTCAATGGTAGAACAGTGCCTGCTGGGAGTTGCAGTGCTGTCAGTCTCCTGTGCTACCTACGCCATACACGGACACTTTGTCCCCAGGTGAGATTAGGTGACCTGTGGTATGGCAGGGAGGACTATTTGGACAGCTGGATACAGGGGTGGGGAGTGTGTTGGCTGTTATGATGTCAAAAGGTGATGAGTGAGCAAGCAAGACAGAACTTTATGGTGACATTGCCATTGTTGTGATTTACCCAACTCCACTCCCCTAGGTATTCCTGTCAAGCCCCCAGGATGCAGGATGTCCAAGACCTTCTCCTCCCATGATGTGAATTTTGGGGAAGGAGGCGGGGGCCCACCACCAGTCTTGCGGCCCACCAGCTGGTACCTGAAGGCCATGGAATATATCTTCCTCCTGAGGTCATTACACCTCTTCTTCAGGTCCTCCATTTTGCGTGTCTAGCTGCCTACAACATTTACCCTGTCAACTATGTTTTGCCACATCTCCGTTTTCCTGGCAATTGAGGTTTGTTGGAGTAGGGGTCCAAAAAGATGTGGCTCTACTCTGATGATTTCGTCCACCATGACCCTCAAATCATTGTCTATGAAGCAAGGATGTTTTTGTGGGGACATGGTATTACGAAAAGGTATAAAAAGTCAGGTGTTGAGGTGTGGGTGCTGTGTTGTGAGTGGGCGACGAGTGGTCTGATGTGTGGAGGAAATAGTGTTTGATATTTATGATGTGCAGGTGTGGGATGAGTGGGATCTGGAGTGGCAAGGGGTGCCTAATCTATGATTCTGTATTTTTAAATGGCATTGTGTCTTCTGTCTGTGGCGTTCTGGTTGCAAAGGATTGTGGTGTGTGAAGGGCTGTGTTTTGTAGTGCAGCTTTTAGGTATGTCAGGTGTATGGCTGTGTGTCAGGTGTGTGGAATTCAAACTATCTAATGTGGTGTAGTATATTACTACCTAGACTGCCATGGTTCACACCGCCACTGGGTTTCCACCAGGGGAGAACCGCTATTGTGATTTGTGGGGCATAATTGGTTTGGAGGATTTCTGATGGGCTGGCAGTGGAACCACCTCTTTCCCACCCTCCTGAGAACTGGTGGTGTTCGCATTTAAGCAGGTTTTCGGCAGTCCTGCCTGTGTAACTTGTGATACAGTGTTCTGTATGATCGCCAACATGGTGGTCTTTTGGCGGCCGCCACTGCAGCGGTCTTACTGTCAGAACGCCAAACCCATAATGAGGCCCAATTTTTATGTTCTTGAGCACTTACAAAATGCTCAGATTTTCAATGAATATAGTTAAAGAGTGTTTTTTCTACTATTGCTGTTCAAATGATTTGCCATTTCACTTTGCATGAAAAATCTAGTTTAAATCATATTGTACTGCAAAGTTAAAAACAACTTCCTTCTTACTCCCTCACACCCCCCTCTTGCACCTCATTCTGTAAATAGAAGTCAATGGAGTGCCATAGGTGAGTGTAAACCTACAGTGCACCCTCACCTATGGTATCACATCAACTTGAATTTTGCACTGAAGGTCATAGTTATATTTTGATAAAAAATGGTAAGTAGTACCTTCTAATCTAATGGTCAAGGTCTTGAACTCTCAGATTAAAGGATCCTGGTGTTTAGTGGAAATGTGCCTATTCAATTAAAACAGTTTCAACAAAGGTGCTGAATTTTGTTTTTAAGTTACATGCCAAATTATTTTTCTTTTCACTTTGCCTGAAATTCCCTGGCTAACCATGTCTTTCACCTAAGCTAAAATAACTTTTTTCCTCTCTGCTTCCTCTTCAGAGAGTCTTACACACTCACTTTGAAGTTTAAGGGTTTGATCCTGGTGACTCAATAGTCATGTGTCTAGTCAAATTATGAGTTCACTTTTAACTTAACATATATATAATAGTGAAATATGATTATAGTATTATTGATTGAAAACTATTTTTATTGTTTTACATTAAATGAAAAAATGCCTTTTGGGGCATATCATGCTTTAAACCTGCAACAACTTATTTTTCTTGCCCCACTTTCCATCTCAATATGTAAGTAGAAGTCAGAAGGGTGCAATAGGTGAGTATAAACCTGCAGTAAACACTCACTTAAGGCACCACATTGACTTGTATTTTGGGTTGAATGTCAAAGTTATGTTTTGAGACAGGATATTAATGAGGCACTTCTGGCCAACTAGTTAAGTTCTTAGGCTTTCCTTTTGTAGATTAAGGATTTGATCATGGTGTTGAAATACTTTCATTCCAGTTTCCATCTGTCACCTGCACCCTGATGGCTCTCTTGTGGTGAGATATGTATTGCTCCCACACAGTGGACAAATGACTCTGGCTGTGGGGAGGGCAACTCTTCCCTTGACAGGATGGTCTGGGGCTGTGCCCAGCCACTTCCAAGCTTCAAAGGTTCCTACCTTGTCACTGGCAGGTGAAGCTTATACCTGCTTTTCTTTTGTCTGTCTAGGTAGACTGGCACCACCTCAGTGGGAGCGGAGGAACTGACCAGAACTAGTTTAGAGAGTGGACTAAGGCTTGTCCCCAACTAGAATGCAGTTTTTATTTTTTAGCTTTGCAGTCTTCTCCCTGCAAGAACTAAGATCACTAGTACGGACTGTGGCGAGGAAGATGGACAAGGAGTTAGGGTCTCATTACGAGTCTGGCTGTCTTAAGACCACCAGACTCGCGGGGGTGGTCAGACCTCCGCACTCCTGGTGGTCTGACTGCCAGATTATGAATCCGGAGTCAGACTGCAAGGGGACCACTGTCACTGCCAGGAATATGGCTCCGGATGGGGTGGCGACGGTCGGAGTCATGGTCAGCCACGAGGGCGCTGTGCTGATCATGACCCCTGTTTCTTCCACCTTTTTCATGAAAAGGATGGCGGCAAGGCAGTGCTGGTCGCCTCTGCACTGCCCAAGCCCACTTTCTCACAAAAAATTCACACTTAATCCAACATTTCAGCATTAATTTTAGATGTATATTAAGATGGGAAATGTAAGGGGATATCCCAAGCATTTCAAGTTTGTAGGTGATCCCAAGATTAATAAGGACCACCTCCTTGCCCTACATCTAAGGATACCTACGTTTCCTATCTTTGATTATATTTCCTGTTCAAGAAATACTCTCTGAGAGGGCCCCCATTGGTTAGCAGACACACTGTCTTGGTGAGCAATAAGGGGCAGCCTAGGACAATGCACCTGATCATGAAACAAAATTGCAGTCTTCAGTGCAGGTGTAGCATTGACAGAGTCAATGACCACTTCATCTTTATACGTAGCAGTATGAACTGAATTTAAAGGGAAGGCAGGAATCCTCATACAAATGCATACTTGCACTACTGCACCCACCTATGGGGACATTCATGCAAGATGCTTGGGATGAGCAGCTGGCCTCTCCCCAGCAGTACCTTCTGATGGTGGTGCATTGTGTAAGACCTTTCATGTGGCATAGTCAGTAAGCCTCATGACAGGCTGTTTGCTCCTGCACTTACATCAGTAATATGGTGTATGAAATAACCATCTTTTGCCTGGTATACCCGAAATGATTGCCCTACCAATCTCTGCTAACTATAGAATCAGTGCACTTTACTCCTGCTCACCAGAGAAAAGGCATATGCTACTCCTATCAACATGATGCAATTGGTAATCCCATAATTGGCTTATTTAACTTACCTGCAAGCCCCTAGTATACGTAACTAAGTGTACCCAAGGCCTGCAAGTTAAAATCACTAGTGAACTGCAGTACGTATTGTGCCATGCTCTACAGTGACCGTGCAAACCTGGCTACATGTCTACCATTTGTAGCCTAGATGTTACAGTTTTAGGTTTTTAATATTTTGTTAAGGTTTTCGAACATACAAAACAAAGGTGGTAATACCCACCTTTATCAGGGAGAAAAAAGGAGAAAAAAAACATCTCCCCCAGCCTCCACCTCATACAACTACCCCTCCCATCCCCTTCAAGTCACCACAATGGTAGAGAATAATATACCTTTTGAAATACAGTTCATTCCATATATTTCTCTCAGCTCTAGTCCTGGAGTCAGAAGGCTCTGTCAAGGGACTGAGGGCCTGTATTCTTTTGGGACAAGTTTGTTGCAGTTTCAGACTGCAAATGTGGCCTGCCACAACAATCCTTTTGTCAGACCTAAACCTTCCAATTGAATAAGAATAAGTCACTACAAAAAAGTCCTTTCTTCCCAGAATGAAGGGTGCATAGTAGATAAATGTAAGGCATGTAAACATTCAATGTTTAACATGTCCTTGCAGTGAAAAAGTCCTAAAAACTATTTTTTACTGCTGCAAGGCTGCCTGTTTCATAGGAAACAACTGGGATGCAATATTAAATGTAATAATGTTATATCCGCTAGGAAACAGCTACAAATGTATTTCTTGAACTATTTGAAACATTTATGTTAATGTCCAAATCACGGGTGAAGTCAATTGATTAGTACATTTTCTGGAAAAGGTCCGACTATAAAGTTACATTTTCCCTTCCTAAAGTTTCTGGAGGCCCATTTGTGTGCAATCCAACTGTCACTTTGCAGCTGAATAGCACCCTTGTTTAGGTGCGAAAACTGCCTATAGAGCAAGATAAAGGCTTGGGTGTGGGGAGGTGTAATTGTTCCTCTGGCAGGATGGCCATCTGGCCTGTCCCCAGAATCTTGATTAACTTCAAAGAGACCTACCCTGCCAGAGGTGAATGTTTGCTGGCTCTTGGACAAGGCACTTCCTATGTTTCCACAGTCAAGCAGGTAACAATTCCAAACAGAGAGGAGCAGCTCCTAGACTTCGGTTAGAGACTAAAGGGGAATGGTTGCTAATTTCGCTGGCCACACCTTAAATGTGGACATATAGGCTCTGCACAAATGGAGAAGGGTTTTACCATCTTGCATTTAGGCATTGGGGGTACTATGGGACTGTTTGCACTAGGGCAATCAGGAAGTGCTGTAAAAGTGGGTCGGGTCACTCCTGGAAACCTTTACCCAATTCAATAGGGAGGAGCCAGGGCATCCCACCCCCAGGATGGTCCTAGGCATAAATGGTGCACCAACAGTACCCTTCCCAGAACACTACTGGACCTGTGGAAAACCAGATGAGGACTGGACCTGCTGTCTGTGACCTGGGAGTAGGCTTCAAAACTGGAGGCACTCTTCCACTTGTATCCAGGGCAAAGAAGTGGACTCCTTGGGTCATAAGACTGACCTCCTGTTCTAGTTGCAGGAAGACAACAAGCTAAAAGCAGTGGCATAACAAAGCCCCCCACAGCCCTTAGGATGCGGGATGGTCCCCAAGCTCCAAGCGGCCTGCCGTACACAGTGCCCTGACCTGAGAGCTCTTGGGTGAGTTCAGAGTGGGGGCTTCTATGTAGATTGGGGGGGCATCACGTTTGTTATGCCACTGGGTACAAAAGGCCTTTTCCTGCAACTAGTCTGCAACTATTCAGCTAATCATTGGCATCTAGACCTGGACCAGACCTGTTGTTGGGCCTATTCCTGACACTCTGTGAATCTTTAGCTGGCTTCCATGAGGTCCTTTGGTGCTTTAGAAGGGTACTCCTGTGGTAGATTGGAACATAAGGGACTATGGTAAGAAGATAAAATCATTGATAGGATGAACTTGGTTGGTGTATCTGACCCACAGTCTATTGTGGTCAGCGTCATATTGCGCATAGTTCCTGTTCTATCATGACAATTCATTATCATTGGCACTTTTTGTGTATTGGAGATATTTCCACTTAAAAAGTTTAAAATGTACATCTCCTGTTCCCCTTATTGTATGTTTGTCAGTTTTGTATTATTTTATTTATTACATTTTACTATATTTTTCTAAATCAGTTTTGGATATTTATTGTTTTGCATTTTGACTGTCTTAGTACTGCACAAATACTTTGCACATTGCTTTAAGTTAAGCCTTTCTGCTAGATGCTATAGCTACCAGGGGGTTGAGCTCATGTTAATTTAGTGACTTTAGGACTGATTTAATCACTGGTGGACCGAGTATTCTCCCTCGGCCTGGCGGAGGACTTTATTTCCGGCAGGCCAAGACTACTCTGCCTACTTGGCGGTCATTTATAAGGACATTCACAGGAACTGTCTTCACAGCGGTTCCCATCAATACATTTTACTGTTTGCTGCAGGGCTGCATCGGATGAACACAGCCCTGCAGCAAACAGTATTCGTTTTTTTCTTTTCAAAAAGAAAATCTTGATATTGGATTTTATTTTTTTGTTTTTTTATATAATTCCCCCCTCCCCCTCTCAGCTATGTGAGTCTTCTTCCATGGTAGGGGCTGCATAAGAATGCTTTTACTGTTTGTTTGTGAGTACAGTAAAAAACAAGCATTTGCAATGCAATAGGTATCACATTTGCTTGAGTTACAGCTACTGGGCTGTAAATGCATACCTTGACTTTTCTTGCCACAAAAATTGGTCAACCCTCCCACATAATTTTGTCCTCTCCGTCACATTATTCCAGTGGCCCTCCATATAACTAAAGCACTTCCATTTACTACCTTCTATCTGCAGCAAAACATGAAAATATTGCTATTATTTATTATATCGAAGTATATTATTATTTTGGTGTCCTTCCAACCTAGCGTGGGGACCCAGAAATGACCTAGACAGAAATAACACGCTGTGCTGAACTTTTTGATGGTGGTCCCATTGTCCTAGGACCACCAGTGAGTTTTGGGCAAAAATGTTTTGTAAAAGGAAGGTGAAGAAAAGGTGGGAACTTTATGTACTAACGTACAACTGCACTTAATGGTCAAACATGTTGAACTTTTTTTACTCAAAATGTAATGACATAACCACTATATATGGTACTGATTTTAATTTTGTATTCATGTATTGTGTTCATGATATATGTTTTTTTTTTTTTTTCATTTTTAAAGAGGGGAGATGTGTGGTGTCCTGGAGCCAAGAATGCGATGTCATACATAGCGATGATGTGATAATGAAATAATGGAAGGGAGATCGTAGGAAGGAGCTGGAGGGGACGGTCTTGCCTCAGCTCTGCACGCAGTGGCTCTTGTATATGGAATAAATATACTACAGCTTCAACAGTGCTTTTGAAGGTTTATTAGGTTGGAAGTACACCACAACTTTGTGCAAAAATGTATTTCGAAATTACAGCAGGTGACTAGTTCACACAGAAGGTCTTGGTGAGAAACATTTTCTGCTCAAACCAGAGTTTTACTGCCATCTCATGATACCTTTTCGCAAGGTGCACACTCGTTTAAAAATAAGTGATGCAAATCATGTGTTAACCAAACTTTGCTATGAAAGCGTGAATGTACGTAACGTTGTGACATTTTCATGGAATTTCACTTCATTTTTCGAGGGAACAAATATGCGATTTAGTACACCACAAAGTGCGCAGACATGCAGTCAGAGAAAGCTCTACAGAGCCTGACTGTCCGAGGAATCTCTTTCACCTCAGGGGTGTTGTTTAAATGGGGGAGTTAACAGGGCTAAACTGTTTGAAAAAAAGCAAAGAAAAAAACAACAACTCCAAGGCTCTGCCTTTTTATATTTCCCCTGTAAGTAAAAAAAATACACTTGCATCCCCTGTTCTTTTAACTATATTGGCACAAATATTTTCCCCGCTACAGTGTGTTTCAAAGTGCAACCAAGTAATCTATCACATCGATTACATGTAACTATTGCTGCAAGCATTTAGTAGTAGTTAAATAAACATACATTTGAACATAAGAAAACACAGAGCGTTTATCCAACTCTGCTGCTAACAAATGTTTCTACGATAGATGCCAGATTGTTAACACCTTACCTGTGCACAAAATCGGTTTTACTTCTCAAGACAAAAGGCTTCTTTAGCAAAAGGGTCTTCTTCCCTCGTTAAAGAGCTTTTTTCCTGCATGCAATCTCACAAACACACAGTTCCAAGCCGATGAAGTCTGGCACTGGGAATACAACAACTGTCTTGCATTTCGTCGAGTTAGAGAGAGCAAGGCGGTTTAAAGGGACCCCTTGAAAAGGCAATGGCAGTTATAGCCTAGTGGGGCCCAGAGCTGCCCTCGCAGTCTTATGTGCTTGTTTTTTTGCCTGTTTCTCATTTTTCCCACTGTATTTAGCTTGCCTAAATAAACAATAAGTTGCATATTTGCTTTATTTAACTCCAGGCTTGTGGGATCATGCTCATACAGACATCATGCCTGCAGTCACTAATCAGCAGAGCACTCCCTTTTAAGCAGCTCCGGAGCACCGCAGCTGGTCTTTTCCAGCTAAGGCCCGACAACAAGGAAATTAAAGCTCTTTTTCCAACCCAAGCATGGGAACTAAGATAAACGAAGGTGAATTGGCCCTGGAAAAGCCCCCCCCCTTTGCTGTTGGTTTTATGTTTCAGAGGAAGCTGTGGGGGAGAAGAGAGTTGCCAGTGTGAGTTGGAAAGCCAAAGGGGGTCATTCTAACTCTGGCGGGCGGCGGAGGCCGCCCGCCAGAGTTCCCCCCTCCAGAATACCGCACCGCGGTCAGTAGACCGCTGCGGTTATTCTGTGTTTCCCGCTGGGCTGGCGGGCGACCGCCAGAAGGCCGCCCGCCAGCCCAGCGGGAAACCCCCTTCCCACGAGGAAGCCGGCTCCGAATGGAGCCGGCGGAGTGGGAAGGTGCGACGGGTGCAGTTGCACCCGTCGCGAATTCCAGTGTCTGCTGAGCAGACACTGGGATTCAAAGTGGGGCCCTCTTACGGGGGCCCCTGCAGTGCCCATGCCATTGGCATGGGCACTGCAGGGGCCCCCAGGGGCCCCACGACACCCCATACCGCCATCCTGTTCCTGGCGGGCGAACCGCCAGGAACAGGATGGCGGTATGGGGTGTCTGAATCCCCATGGCGGCGCAGCAAGCTGCGCCGCCATGGAGGATTCATGTGGGCAGCGGAAACCGCCGCGGTCAGAATGCCCTGCGGGGCACCGCCAGCTTGTTGGCGGTGCTCCCGCCGACCCTGGCCCCGGCGGTCCAGAATGACCCCCAAAATGTTTAAAACAAAAGTCCCCCTACAGAAGAGATAAACAGGATATAGCATAATTATACAGTAATTGGTGCTGCTCCTAAAGTGAAAAAAGCAGGGCAAAGAAGCAGAAGTGACCACTGGCAAGCAAGGATTTTTGAAGGACACTGGAGCCAACAAATGAAATAGCTTTGAACCACAGTATAAGTATACTTAAAAGTATACAGCACGTCGAACGCTTACGCTCGACCTAATGACTATGGGGGTCATTACGACCCTGGCAATCAGCAGTAAGTACTGCCAACAGGCTGGAAGTACTAACCCCCAATGTACCACTCCGACCGCCACAGCGGTAACAGCCGCCGGACTGGAGATATACATCTCAAGCCTGGCGGCTGTCACTGTAACACCTACGGGATTATGACCCTGCATACCGCCATGGTTTTCGCGGCTTTCTTACCACCACGAAAACCATGTCGGAAGGCACTATTAGTGACAGGGAATTCCTTCCCTGTCACTGATACGGGTCTCCTCCCATTCCCTCTCCAGTAACCCCGCTACCCCACCTGCCTCTCCAAAGCCCCCCAAACTCCTACATGCACGCCCTCCCTTGACGCACATACACACACCCTTTCCACACAAACATCCACGCATACATACATCCACTCACACACACCCGCACACATTTTCAAACATGCAAGCACACACGCATTCACAAAACACAACATACACACACTCACATCTCTATACATGCACACTCGCATCCAACACGCAACACCCCCCACATCCTCGCATATACAAACATACACACACACACCCATACACACAGACAACACCCCCCACTCCCATCCCCTGTCGGAGACCTGACTTACCTGTGTGCAGGGGGGGTCCTCCGGCAGGAGACAGGATGGTGTGCTGCTGCCACCAGCAGTTTCCACCAGAAGAACACCGCCAGGCTGCATTGTGGTTCATAATATGTCTGGCGGCGGTCTACTGGTGTGGCGCTGCTGGTGGATGCAGCGCCACCTTACCACCATCCGCCGGCATGACCACAGCCGTATTTCCGCCATCCTTCTGGCGGAAAACTGGCTGTAGTCAGAATACGGCAGACGGCTGGTAGCCACGGTGACGGTGTTTTGGCGGCCGTCACCGCGGTGATAGGCAGTTTTTACTGCCAGTATCAAAATGAGGGCCTATATGTCTGCCATTCTGAGTTGGGTGGCGGGCATGTAAGCATTTATGTGATGGCCCTTTCTCCCCTGCGCTGTCGGAGAAGTTTAGCTATGGAGAACACAGAGGGCCTCATTACTGTCTGGCAGTCTTAACAATACAAGGTTCACGGTGGCAGTCGGACCACCGAACTCCTGGCGGTCTGACCACCAGATTACGACCCTGGTGGTCAGACCTCCAGGGGACCGCCAACAGCACTGGGAACATTGTTCCCGATTGTGAAGTGGCAGTCTAAGTCATGGTCAGCCACCATGGCGCTGAGTTCAGCACCCCTCTGCTGATCTTGAGTCCTCTTTCCACCAGCCTTATAATGGTGGGGTTCCTGCCATGAAAGGGCTGCAGAAAGTCAGTGCTGGGAGCCACAGGGGGGCTCCTGCACTGCCCACAACCATGTCATAGGCAGTGCAGGGCCCCCCTGCGCTGCACACTTGGAATGTGCACTGTCTGCTACAGCACCCTCTGTGCGACGGCATTGGCCTCGGCCCCATAAGGAGCCAAGACCAATGCCACTGTACTGTTTCCATTGGGCTGACTAGCAGAAACTTCATATTTCTGAGGTTTCTGCCAGTCAGCCCAGTGGAAACCTTGCAATGGGGTAGATCACCAGCTCCGCTGCAGTCTCCTCTCCAAGGGGCTGGCGGTCAACCCACCAACCTCGTAATGAGGTCCTACGTGTGGAATATGCTACAAACAGCTGATTTCGCCTTTGAAATACAAATAATGAAAGCACTAGCCTATGTCACAAAGTTAGCCAACTATTATAGAAAGCCCTTTGCCCCAACAAAAAGAAAAATGAAACCTCCTAATGGATTATTTCAAAGACACTTGGATTGGCAGACTGCATCACTATAGATACAGATGCCAACCCAAGTTACAAATACCATGGTGGAATGTCTATAACAGCACCTTAGCCAAGGGAGCCAAAACAAACAATGCTGTGGAAGGATGGCACAATGCCTTTCCATCCACACTAGGTAGAACCCAACTGACACTGTATAAATTGATAGAGGCATTACAAAAAGATGAAAGCTGGCAACAACTATGAATAAAGGAATCTGTTAGCCAAATTGAACATAAATTTAGCAAACAAACAAAGGAATGCATGACATGCTATGATTTAAAGTCAAACGCTTCATAAACAACAAAAGAGTAGATTACTTAGAAATAATAGCCAAAATCATACTATTACATAAATAGTAACTTATGGAAGTCCCATAAAAGTGTCACAAAATCTAAACTAAAATCACAAATAATTTCTAGTATAAATAATAAACATAATATTTTGCTACTTCATTCTAAACATTAACTAAAACTACAATGTTAAATAAGACAAAATGATAACATAACATATACATTATCTACATTAAAATTGTAAATTTGACAAACCAAAAAACTCCAAGAGCAAACTCAACCAATCGCGTAAAATAAATACAACACATAAACCATAGATTTCCAAATAATCACATAATATTTATACAAACAAATATAATATTTCCCATCCAAACAATTTAAATAAATATAAAGTGCTGTTTAGTAACAGCAGAACATGTTCTGTATCCATGTAGTCAAAAGCAATGATCCACCAAACATGGGAAAAATAATTTCAAAAAATTCTAATCAAATGTAAAAATAAAACAAAGCCAATACAGATCGCTCAAAGCATTCCAAAGTATGTGGGTAGCAAAAACAAAGAAAACTGTTTTAAAAAAATAAAAACTCCTAGAAACCCAAAAGAAGGAAATCAACGCTGAAAATATTAGTTTATTATAAACCATAAATGATTTCCTTTAAAAATAGCCACTGTTTCATTGACAAGCACCTGTAAAGTAAACACGCCTGCAAAACACATAAGATTCCAAAAACGAAATATACATTCAACTAAATCATCATAAAATATGTACATGATATGACATACCATAATGGAACATTGCCAAAACTCCAAATTACGTGCTTGTAATAAACACTATATGACATTTCGATTCCCCCTGTAATCTAAACCATTTTATTTAAGATACTACAAACTGAAAATGTTAATAATACAATCATTACTCCATACTCACACAAAATGTATTATATATAAAGTAAACTAAAGTTAACTTTAAAAAACACACTAACCAAAACTACAAACCTATATATGCATATTTAAACATTAAAAAATAAGAAATAAATGTTTAACACTATTAATAAATTATGTATGTTTGAATATATAACTACCTTTCCTAAACTTGGAAACATAAAATAAAAAATAAAATCATAATCCAAGTTAACAGTTGTAAGATAAAAAAAAGATATAACACCAATTTTTAAAACATAGATATATTTTTTACGACATTATATTTTTCGACAGAACAAATGAAATGATATGTGAATGATATAAGTTTTCTCAAGAAAATGTAACAATGTGAATTTTAATGTACACAATTTTAAAAATAATATACTACATTAAGTTTAATTTTTATATGTGTTTAAATGTAAATATTTATTATTAATTGTTTGATGTACAATAAAGCAAACATGTTTAAAGTTATAATATTTAATATATATTTTAATGAATACAAATATTATATAGAACATTATTATTGTAACAAAATATTTTACATTATCATTTTGCATTTCATACATTTAATTTAAAATATCTACTTCTTTAAAATCTCCTCTTCCTTATGCCTTAAAAGCTCAATGTCCTACTGCTAAAAATAAAAAATCCGTTATTTTCGTGCATTAATACAACTAAAAACACACATTTCAATATTTCATGATTCATAAATTATCTCACTAAAAACACACATTAAAACATATATAAACATACAGAATAAAATACGCATGAAATAACACAAATAATATTAAATACAACAATATTTTCGATATGTATACCTTTTTTCAACTATATTCAAAACAACAATATTTTACCTTTGTTATTCCTGTTGATGATATTTTTGGCATCCCAATATTCTTGACAATATATTTTTGTATAACAATATTTTTTCAAAAATTGTATCTAAACACTCCAAGGAGTGCAATGGCATTCACAGTATGCTTAGTACTTCTCCAATGACTTGCAGGAGTACTCTAATCCTATTCAGGTTTAGGAAAGTCACACACAGCACACAGACCACTGGGCAGACATTCAATGAATGCAGCACTGACAGAGTAACCAAAGGATATCTGAGCTTCAGAAAGATCATAAACAATGTATCAAATCAATGAATCTGAATTTTCTGGACAGAGCTATTTGTCATGGGAAATTGTGTATGCAAATTGTCTTTATTGTTACGTAAAGCTACACAAAAGGCAGTGGACCACCGTACAAGGTCAAAGCCAAGCATAAAGTCACCAACTGATAGGAGAAGTAGCTGATTTGTGAACTGTTATTGCATTGTGAAGCAGGTGTGTCTTCACCTCTTTCCTAAATTGGATACATTGTTCCAGAACTTGTGTGCCTAGATGGAAAAATGCCTGCAGCCTTGTTTTTTCTGTTTTTTATACTTATTAATTTGCAGTCTGTTGGTATCATGGCTGTGGATGCTGCAAAAACCACTAGAGAGGATGACTTTGTCTGCAAGATAAGTGCAGGTGCTTTGGTGATTTGTAAAGGCGGCAGTTGGTTTTGCAGATGACAGTCTGGCAAGGGGAGCCAATGGAGTTCTATCAGAATGTGAGTCATTTGATCATATTTCCTCGGACCTTGGAAAAGATATGCAGCAGCCTGTAGGATGCACTTAATAGGTGTCTCTTGGAGTTTGGAAGTCCATGGAGGAGTACATTAGCACTCTCCAGATGTGAGCGTACGAGGGCTTCAGTAGCAGTTCCGAGGCCTCTTTCTGAAAGAAACAATTTCCAATCACTTAGAAAGGAGAGCAGGGACCAGTCCTTTGTTTTTTGCCAGTGTGTTCCTTGCAGGTGAGGTCAGTGTCCAGGGTGAATCCAAGCGATTTGGCATTCAGTGAAAGTTAGGTTTCAAAGCCATCAAGGTTCATATCATAGAACCAGCTTTACAAATAACAGGACTTCTGTCACACCACAAACATCACACACCAAGGAAAACACAGGTTTTGTGGCACTCATCACTGAAAGAATTATCTATATTGCAAACTACAAACATTTATCGCCCACAAGAAACATTTGCCCTAACAGTACCTCAAAAAGCTGGGTGTATTAATAAAGATCTGTTTTGTGCATAAAGTCACAGAACAATTAACCAACACACAACTCATGTTTTGCACCACCTATTCACCATTGAGGTTTGTTTAATGACTGAGAAGCACTGACAAGTCCTTAGGCGACACACAAAACTTGAATATAAGCATCTATGTGGTGTTGTAATGCAGGATGCACCAAGTGTACCACCACCCATGTAGACATCAGCTAACTTAAAACAACAATACCCCAAGCAAACCTTTACACACATACCACCAACAATGCTGTAGGCTGGTTGTAGGAGGCTGGACTGACTTATAGTGGGTACCAATGGTACTTACACCTTGTGCCAGTTCCAGTTATCCCTTATTAGTAGAGTGTAGTAGTGTTCTAGCAGCTTAGGCTGATAGAGGTAGCTATAGCAGAGCAGCCAAGGCTGAATTAGGAGACATGCAAAGCTTATGCAATACCACTTATGTGATATAGATACTATATCATAAGAAAGACAATACTCAGTTACTAAAAATAAAGGTACTTTATTTTAGTGACAATGTGCCAAAAATATCTCAAAGGATATACTCCCTCAGGAGGTAAGTAACATACACAAAATATACACAACAAACCAAATCAGGTAAGTAAAACAGTCAGAAAGTAGTGCAATTACTGTAGAATACAATAGGATGCAATAGGCGTAGGGGCAACACAAACCATTTACTAAGAAAGTGGAATGAGAACCACAAATGGACCCCTAGGCTAGTGTAGTGTGTAGAGGATTGCTGGGAGTGTAAGAAAACACTAAGGGTGTAATAGATACCCCACCCCAAGACCCTGGAAAGTAGGAGTAAAGTACTACTATTTCCACAGAAACACACTAAAGTCGTAATAAAGGACCACAACGGACTGCAAAGCACTAAAGACGGATTCCTGGACCTGAGGAACTGCAAAGGAAGGGGGGCAAGTCCAAGAGTCGCAAAAGTGTCCAGGGGGGGCAGGAGCCCACTAATCCCCGGATGAAGGTGCAAAATGGCTGCCTCTGGTTGGAAGAAGCTGAAGATTCTGCAACTACGAAAGGAGGTAGGAAGTTTTTCTTCATGCAGAAGATGTCCCACGGCGTGCTGGAGGATGCAGAGTTGTTTTCTTGGCAAAATACCACAAACAAGCCTTGCTAGCTGCAAGAGTCGTGGCTGGAGAAAAAGGGTGTGTCCCGGGCCCAGGAAGGACCAGGATGTCGCCACTTGGGAGAGAAGACAGAGGGGGGCCCTCAGCAATGTAGAGAGCCCTTGCACAAGCAGGAAGCACCTGCAGCAGTCCAAGAACACGGGTTCAAGAAGTGTGAACACAGCTCTCATCTCAACACTGCAAAAGGAGGTCCCACGACACCGGAGATCAACTCAGGGAGCTGAGCATCACAGGACGGAGTGCTGGGAACCTAGGCTCATCTGTGTATACAGGATTTCTTTGAAATGTGCACAGATGCCCTTGTAGCTACAGATCACGCGGTGCACAGGATTACTGTCTGTGGAGGGGAGGCAAGGACTTACCTCCTCCAAATTTGGACAGTGGGACCACTGGACAGTCTGGGTCACGTAGGTCCACCACCTATGTTCCAGGAACCACGCACATCAGGATGAGAGGAGACCCAGAGTACCAGTGAAGTTGAAGTTTGGTGCCTGCTGGAGCAGGGGGAAGATTCCGTTGACCCACTGGAGATTTCTTTGTGGCTTCCAGCGCAGATTGAAGGCAGGCAGCCCCCAGAGCATGCACCAGCAGGAAACAGTCAAGAAAGCCGGCAGGATTAGACGCTACAATGTTGCTGGTAGTCTTCTGGCTACTTTGTTGCAGTTTTGTAGGCGTCCTGGAGCAGTCAGCGGTCGATCCTTGGCAGAAGTCGAAGAGAGAAGTGCAGAGGAGTCCTGCTGGATTCTTGCAAGTTGTTATCTGAGGAAAAGCCCACTGGAGAGACCCTAAATAGCCCTCAGAGGAGGATTGGCCACCTAGGCAGGTAAGCACCTATCAGGAGGGGTCTCTGTTTTCACCTGCTGGCACTGGTCACTCAGAGGCCTCCAGAGAGCCCTCACACCTCTGTAAACAAGATGGCAGGTGACACACTGGAGGAGCTCTGGGCACCACCCCTGGGGTGGTGATGGACAGTGGAGTGGTCATTCCCCTTTCCTTTGTCCAGTTTCGCACCAGAGCAGGGACTGTGGGTTCCCTAAACCACTGGTGACTGGCTTATTCAAGGAGGGCACCATCTGTGCCCTTCAAAGCATTTCCAGAGGCTGGGAGAGGCTACCCCTACCCAGCCTTTAACAACTATTTCCAAAGAGAGAGTGTGTAACACCCTGTTCTCAGAGGAAATGCTTTGTTCTGCCTTCCTGGGACTGGGCTGCCCAGACCCCAGGAGGCCAGAACCCTGTCTGTGGGGTGGCAGCAGCGGTAGCTGCAGAGAAAACCCCATAGAGCTGGTTTGGCCATGGTGGAGCCCCTGGGATGCATGGAAATGGCTCCCCAATACCAGATTTGAAATGGGCGACACTTCCATGATCTTAGACATGTTACATGGCCATATTCGGAGATACCATTGTGAAGCTACATATAGATATTGACCTATATGTAGTGCATGTGTGTAATGGTGCCCCCACACTCACTAAGTCCAGGGAAATGGTTCTGAACTATGTGGGGGCACCTTTGCTAGTGCAAGGGTGCCCTCACACTTTGTAACTTTGCACCTAACCTTAGGCAAGTGAAGGTTAGACATATAGGTGACTTATAAGTTACTTAAGTGCAGTGAAAATGGCTGTGAAATAACGTGTGCATTATTTCACTCAGGCTGCAATGGCAGTCCTGTGTGAAGATTTGTCTGAGCTCCCTATGGGTGGCAAAATAAATGCTGCAGCCCATAGGGATCTCCTGGAACCCCAATCCCTGGGTACCTAGGTACCATATACTAGGGAATTATAAGGGTGTTCCAGTATGCCAATTGAAATTGGTAAAAGTGGTCACTAGCCTATAGTGACAATTTTAAAGGCAGAGAGAGCATAAGCACTGAGGCTCTGATTAGCAGAGCTTCAGTGACACAGTTAGTCACTACACAGGTATACACATTCAGGCCACAAACTATGAGCACTGGGGTCCAGGCTAGCAGGATCCCAGTGAGATAGGCAAAAACAAACTGACATACATGTAAAAATGGGGGTAACATGCCAGGCAAGATGGTACTTTCCTACACTGGTGCCTTGTCAAGCTTCTGAAATCCCAATAAAAAGAAACCTAGACTAAGCTTTTGCTACCTGTCTTGCTTGATGTCCTGACTAATAGAGTGCACATCCCAAGTGAACTTTTCCCAATGCATCCCAATGCAAGAAACCTGAAGTCAGGAAGAATGTGCTAAATTTAGCTCCTTCCAGGGTGTGGATTTAAAATGGGGGGTGTCCAGTTATCCTTTGTGGCCCAGATTCCTTGCATTGAATTAGCATGGCTACCTTCAAAAGTAAGATAACCTTGCTGGGCAACCCTTAACTACTAAGGGCTTTAGGATTTGGGGCATAGGGTACTCTGTGACAATATATTGTATGCCCCATCCATCATTCTGTGCAGTGCCTTAACTGTAAAACACGTCATACCGCAGACAGAACATCCACCATATTTTGATGGAAGATGAACAGGGCAAGCAGGCCACAAGCAAGCCCAATGTGTTACAGTTTACTAGACTCAGTAAATATGCAGTGCCTGAAATCTACCACCACATACTTCCTTTCTCAAGTAATGTATCAACATTTCTCCTTTATGTGATACAAAAAAAAACATTTGAAGTGGCATAGGACAGAGACTGAGATACAATTGGGACAGTAGTTCCTAGTCTCTAGTCTGATTTCCTTTCTGGAACAAACATTTTGACATCTGCAATAAGGCTGGTGTTTCTTCTCTGCTGGAGGAAGAAATTCGGGAAAGCGTCACCCAACCAGCCTTGAAGTGCAGAAATACAAGATGTTAGAAGCAGTCTTTGGGACTGTGCAAAATTGAAGGGTACTAAGGGCCTCAATGCGAGGCTTGCAGTCTTAAGACCGCCAGCTTGCGATGGCGGTCAGGAGCACGGCTGCCGTGGCAGTCCAACTGCCACATTAAGACCCTCATGGTCGGACCTCCACCACCACCCAGGATCCATGATCCCGACAGCCTGGCGGTGGCGGAGATCGCAGTATGTGAGTTTGTGTGCAGTGCTGTTGTCCCCAAAGGGAAGGGTATATATTGTGTGTTAGGTCTGTGTGTGTATATGCAATGTTGGTTTCATGGCATTGTGCACTGTTTGGTATGGTAAGTATTTTATGTGTGTTGTACAATGTGGGTATGCATGGTGGTGGACTTGTCCCCGTGATATGGCTATTGTATACATGTTATGTGTGTATTCTTGCATTTTGTTATTGCAGACATTAAGTTATTGTAGTTATTAAGTTGTGCTAGGTTGCTTAGGATTTGGATGTGCATGTGTCCATTTAGGTGTATGTCCTTTGCAGCTAGTTTGTGTAGAGGTATGTCCCATGGTGTTGTAGTTGCAGGTGCTTTGTTTGCTTTCCCTTCCCCATTGTGTAGTTATGCCTGACAATGGTTTTGGTATTGTTTGTTCCTGAGATCCATGTAGAGTCATTTCCTGTGTGCATGTTGTTTGAGCGGCATGTTCAACCTGACATGTGTCCCAGTGCATCCTCCTTCCATGTATGCTCCTGATGGTAACATCCCAACTATGCAGGTATTGTTGGTATGGTGCAGTTTGTCTATTTTATCTATTTCTCTCTCTATCTATTGTGTATGCCCTTGTCCTTCCATTGTGGTGTAATGTGTGTCCATTGCAGGGTTCTTCCATGGTGGTTGTGTATGTATTCCATGCAACATCAATAGATATGTATGTTGTGTGTGTGGACAGTCCCTGGCCAGTGTTGAATGTGAGTGTGTGATTTGTATTTGTATATGTGCTGTAGGTGTGTTGTTGTTGCTGTGTGTGACTATGTTGTGTAGCCTTCAGTGTCCCTGTGCCTGAGCTGTGTGGTCATGGTCAATTCCCGTACAAAGTTGTTAAATGGAGAACACCCAATGCTGTTCTGTTTACAGGATTGATGATTTGCATAAAATGTGTGAAGTTCAAAGTATGAGAGATTGGATAGAACATGTGTTAAATGTGTGCCACAAGAGAAAAAAGTGTTTTGACCCAATTAAAAAGGTCAGTGATGTACAAGGTAATGTGGGTGATTTGATTACAATAAAGACTCCAGCTAGATGTGCTCAGTGATCCAAGTTCACAAATGGAAAATGGTGAGAAAGATTTTTAAAAATGCTGTCAGAGCTGATGATGGCAGGATCTGGAGCAGGAGTCGTGTGGTGTGTTTAGCTTTGTATTGAGCAGGACTGTTGTGTGATGATTCTAAAGTAAAGCATGACACATCTATTGACAGCTCAGGTTCTCAAACTAGCAATGTTATGCCAGATCAAACAAGTACAAGACTGCACGAAAGACTGGCATATCTTGATGAACATGTGGGTGGGTCATTATTTCATATATGTCATTTTCTTGCAATGTTTATGTTTTTAATAATGTTTTCTTACAATTTTAGTTCTGTCTTCATAGCTATCATTTTCTTATTAATGATATTAGATTTTGACCATGGTATAGAGGGAGAAGTCTGGTACCTTTCTCTATGGTGGTGCTGTTCATACATCATCAAGTTCCATTCTGGAACTTCTCATCGAAGGTTATAAAGATTAGAATATAAACAGCACTGGCAGTTACCCTTTACTGATATGGCTGATGCATTCAATAAATACAATTCTCCATTTAACGTGACTTACCTAATGTGTTCAGTATTGTCCTTGTGCCACCACATTACCAAGGTCATTCCTTATTTGATCTGCCCCAATATATGATGAATGTCACAAATCCTTGGTATTTAGGGGAAGCACAGGAGAGCAAATACCAATGTTACTGTCTGCCTCTTTGCAAGTAAAAGATGTATTGCTGGAAAGCTGAATTTCTCAGGTTTCCACTCATACCTCCCTTTTTGTACAGTTCCCAGCTAGCATGGAGAATGAGGCTGTTTTCAGCCCCCTTCCCACTCGTAGGGAAACCAGGACACTGGCTCCTAGGTGGGGGGTCTTGCAAATAACATATTCACATCACTGATTGGATTACACAATTTGGCGGATCATTAGTCCAGAGTGAGAGAGCTCCCACTCTGACCCAAGAGTATGTAATGGGGGGTCACTGGAGCACCACACAACAGCTGCTATTCCTTTGCCAGGTACTTGGATGTGACTTCCATGGCTATAGAGCTCAGCTGTGAGTGCTGTGAGCATGAGGATCACATCTATAACATTCAAGGGGCTATTTTGCATTTTAGATCCCTAATCCCCTTTGCCCTAGCTGTACAATATGGTGTGTCATCTATTTCCACAAAGAACAGAGCTCACATTTGGCTGAGTGTATGTGGTGCAAACAACTATACACCTTTTCTGAGGGTAGTTACATAAAAATTGAAGGGCATATTTATAAGGCCTGTGCGCTGCCGGTGTGTCATTTTTTGTGATGCACCAGTGGCACATAGTGCACATAGTGCAGGCCCATATCTACAAGGATGCAGTGCAAGTTGCTGTGTTGCCTTACACTGTGTCAGGGAGGTATACCATTGGCATTGCAGTGGGTGTTCCCACGCAACACCTATGGGTTTTGACACATTACCAGATTTACAATAATCTGTAAACCTGGAAATGCATCAAAACTGTACACTTCCCTAGGGCAGTCGCAACAAGGAGAAATATTTGTATTTCTCTTTGTGGTTTCCTCTTTCTCTGTGTGTTTCACTCTGCAGCCCAGATAGACACATGAAAATGCTTCTCTGGATTGTTTTATGCAGAAAGGTGTCCCTTCCGGCTCAAAAACAACCTTGAACCATGGTGCAGGGGTGTTTGCATTGGCGCTTGACAGCAATTTGTTTACCTGCACAGGGGGGAAGGCAGAAATTCATTGTATCTTATATGTACGGTGCATTTATGCCTCTTCCATGTGGCACAGGGCAGCACTACCCTGCCCCACATCATTGCAATTACAGTCCTCAGTATTTCCCACACCTTCCCCTTTGCCTAGGCGAGGAAGGGACACTATGGTGCAGAGAATAAATTTAACAATGGTAGGCCATGGATTCGTAGTGCACACCTTTTCCTTAATCTGTGCCCTATGGAGAATCAATGTAACTCATGACTCTACTGAAGCTAACCTCGTTCAGAGATTTTAATGTCTCATGATTGAGAAACAGGGCTCTACAAATCCATCTTACATTAGATTACATTATGCTTACTTTAGTAAATACCTCTGTTCACTGTGTTGATTTATGCTGGTTTCTGTCTTGAATTTTCCACTTGATGTGTCTTTTGTCTTAAGGTTATATTTCATGTTGAAAAATTAGAATCCTTTAGTTGGTTCATGTGCTCCATTCAGAATACTAAGAACCTTATTTTAATTGTGATATCTTCCCTTTTTAGACCGGTTAGTGACACCAGTGCATAGTGCCAGATGTACAAAAGTCTAGAATTGCCTATTTGTATTTCTTACTATTTACAATTTGTGATGTAAGAAAACTTACATTTCTGAAAATCTATTCCTAGTGTGTTGCAAATCAACCTACTTCATGTATATTAATGAGGTAGGTCACAATGCGAGACCCATTAGGAATCACAGCCATCACAAGGATAGTGATCTGCTGTGGCCAGCAGCCCACCATCTCTGTGTTTGCTTTTTAATAAAGCACACATTTTTTTAAATGCAGCCCTTTTCTCTTAAAGAAAACAGGATGTGTTTACTAAGAAAAAACTGAAAATTTGAAGTTTATTTTTAAGAGTAGACAGTGGTCTGTGTGACCACCACCTATTCTTAAAAAAAAATAATCTAACATTCTCAAGTGGGAAGGGGCTCCCAGGGGACCCCTTTCCCTTTGCAAATGGGCTACCATCAGTTTTAAACTGGCAGTAAAGGATTAAAGTTTTGCGATCTGAATAGAGTTGTGAAACAGTAATACATACCATATTGATTCAGTATTTGGAAGGGACACGTTAAACAAACTTCTTCCAAATTCCAAATCGCTAATACAAATTGTGATATGGTAACATGTTCCCGTATTACAGTTTGTGCTTTTGTACATTTGAAAAAGCACTTTTGCAGTTTCAAATGTGCCGATTATATCAATTGGGCTTTTTCCGACCGCAAAAATGCTTTGTCCCTTAATCCGTTTGGCAAAAATGTTGCATTAGCACTGTACCAATGGTGTGCCTTGGCAGACAATCCATTTCTGCTCAAATAAGAGAAGGGAGTTACTGGGTTCGGGGTTGGAAATAGGGGTAATGTGACATTTGCAGATTGCATTCCTTAGTGATGAGTAACTGCAGAGGTTAGGGCAGTATACACTTGTTACTTATGGCACAGTGGGTATCAATGTTCACTGCTCTAATGTCATCCAGTCATAAAGGGTGCAGCAAATATTGTGTATGATCTGTTTTTCAAATACTGACTGCAGTACACTAGACCAGAGACCTGTATTATCGGCTGTCTCCTAAGAGATCTCAGGTTAACTAGAAATTGTGACTAGAGAGGGGATGATGGGAGGTTGGGAGCATCAAGGTGGAAGAAAATCAATTTGTCCACCAGTTGTTGGATGTTCTGCCATCTACACTGCACTTTTCTATTCATCAGGAGTTGGGTCTAGAATATTTACGGGATAGAAGTGGTGCGTTGTCTGGGCCAACTAGGAGGCTGTCCCTAACCAGATGATTATTAAGGACTTCCTCACTAGTGATCTTGCCTGTTTGATCTTGTGGCTGAGATACATTAAGGACACCATGACAGCCCTGGGATGCTCACATTTGATTGAGAATGTGCATTTAACATCTATAAGGATAAAGCATGGGTTTGAGACTGCTTCCTCAAGCATACACAGGCAGCCCGGGAGATTAATTAGGTACTGAAGCCGAAAGTCAGGGAGTATTGTATAGTCCAAATGTCACCGGGACCTGCACCCTGTTGTATGTTCACGTGTCTAAATGAATGTTATTGACCCGTTTTAGGTTGGGGTCTCTTTGCTGGATGGTATCTTTTTCCCAAGGGCAGTTCGTCTCCGGTGACATCGGTGTCTGCCCTTGTGATGAACAATCCCCACAAACACTGTTGCACTTTGTGTTTTTTTGTAAATTTTATACGTTTTTTAAGAAACGGTATTTGGTACAACTATTACGGCAAAGAATTTTACTATTTGCAGGGCAGCTTTACTTTTTCTCCAACAATTGAATGATCATGATGTATCTAGTTCTGTTGACTGCTTCCCAAAAGGTGCTGTGGCTTGGCGCAAGGTGTTTTAGTTATTCTGGTAATAAGATGATCCATTTCATTTTAGCGGAATTTGATGCCGGATTTTTTAATGAAAGTTTTATTTGTATATATGGCCTTTATTAATGTAATGTATTGCACTTTTATTCTTTTATGAGCTATATTTATATGATCGAATAACGAGTAATTAATTAATTCATTCATGGAACAAAATGACTGGACTGCAAAGTTATAAATATATGGCCGTCAAAAACTATGGCACATTAAATTTATGCTTCACAATTTATTTTACTATATCATGCGACATTAATTGAGCTAACCTGGCAGAGTGGCATGATATTTGGACAACCATTGGCATATAAAATTATTTTCAGTGGTCCTACAAGTCCTAAACCCCTATTCTGCTCCCTCATCCTATGTTCATTATTAATACTACAAATGTTATTTCTGGGTTTGGAAGCAAGTGAGTATTAGATAAGGTCAATATTTTAGGTCAGTGTTTGGGCTAGGTGTGGGTTTGGCAATGGGCAAACTGGATTCTTTAATAAAATGTAGAATACTGACCAGTGTAAGAGATGCCATTAGAAGAAGAGGAAATTTAGGAATAAGTTAAGGGAGAATTCTGGTGACAAGGTTCAGGATGGGACATAATGCAAATAGGTGGGCAGTGGGCAATAGGCACCACACATCTTTTTTCTTTCTATTGTTTTATAGTTTAATGTAGTATAAATGCGGACTAAGGGCATTACAGCGCTTGACACAGGATTACATTACAAGGCAACGTACAGCAGTTTCATAAAAAAATGAGTGTGACTTACACATCCCAGCAGCCCTGTGCTCCTTCTCTGTCCCACTGGTTCATGGTCTTCCTCCTGATCTTTCTCAATGTTGGGCACAGCAGGGCCTAGAAAATAACACAAAATACACTTATTTAGGAATATCACTAACAACATTTGCACAAGTCAAGGAACCTAACAAATCTGAAGTTATTGCTAGGCAAAGAATCAGTTTGAAAGGTGTACATCTATATTTTAAAAATCAAATAGTCAAAACTTCATTGCTATAAATGTTTTAATAATAGGTAGAAGTTGCCAAGAAAGGATCAGGGAAATAATGATTAAAGTAGGGAAAAGGGACAGGAAAGGAGAAATGTAGGAAGGGAAAGGGCGAGGTTGCTGCCACAGAAGGAAAATAGGGGGTAAAGAATGGCCAAAACAAAGAAGACAGAAGGCAGTAGGCTTCAGAAACAGAAGGTAATATAAAAGGAACACAAGGAGATGTGCAGGGTATAAAGAAAGTAAAACAGATACAAATGGAAAAAGTAAGGAAAAATAAAAGAAAACGACGAAGGCCAGGCTGCATCTTAACGTGAGATTAGTTAAATCTAAGAGGAAATAAATAAACATGCTTTACAAGCAACATCAGAGGAAATGCCTTCCAGTGTAATGGAGGCAGAAAATGACTTGCTGTCTAGGTCCTCTGCTTCTTCCTTGTTGGTCCTGAAAGGAGGAAAGAAAAAGAAACCACGTATTAGAAGTATTAGCTAAAATAATATTAGCGCAGATTTATAGGAAAAGAAATCTACCGCTTGAGTAACTAATCCTAAACCACCTTTAACCTCTGTCCTAAATGAGTTCACTATCCTACAGATTATTAACTACAAATGATATTGCTCCTCCACTAACGTCATACTTTTTTGCTAGTGTCACAGCACAGGTATGTGCATATTCAGCCACCAATCTTGCACTGCACCTCACAGAGGTGGAGTCTGTACAGACGTGTCACAGAGGAGCTTCACCATCATCGATATCTGGCTATCCTCCTCACCTTGTGCCCATCAACATAACCTAAGCATACCTGACTCACACACTGTTCATTCTTATATCCTAGGTAGCTTCCACTCACGAACGAAAAGAATCAAACAGTGCATTGATTTAGTTGAATTGCACTGTGTTTCGTCTCTGAAATGAACTTTCTTCACAATGAGAATCATAATTACAAGTAGTGTCAAAAGTCCACTTTTTCTTGTGAATATCTTTTAGCAGGTAAACTCTGGAAGAATTTCTGCAGGGAAAATACTGCAATATTATGAACTTTTCACAATGGAATTGTGAAAAAGTGGTATTGTTCCATATTGGGATGGAAAAGTCCTCTGCAAAGTAAATGACATTTACCCTGGCCCTGAGTGTCCAACGATCTCAAATGCTGATTTTTCTTGGCATAGGCAAACTTGGATCATGCATGTGTACTATTACATAGGCCTGTCTCATGGATTGTGATCTTGTTGGAGCGGGAGGGGGGCCCAAAGCACTACCTTCATAGTGGTAGAAGAATACTGCCTTGACCAAAAGTTAAGTAGCACAAGGGCAGTGGCAGCAGTGTAGTGATCCGTAGGCGTAAACAGGTCCTTTCCCCTGTATATCTGGAGTAATGCCTACAGACTCACTCAACTTTTTAACAGTTTGCTCCTGTGTCCTAAACTCACCCTTTGCTTACATCAGGTTTCGCAGCACAGGAATGGAGACTCTGTGAGGGAGGTATGTTTGCCTGGGAATGGTATAGTACAGGGTTTGAGCAGTGCTGTGCAGTACAAGCATGGTTAGCCCACGTACTGAGTGTGTATATGCCTGCCTGCAAGGAAAACATTACATAAGAGATGTAGTGCTGTGCAGTGCAGTGCGGGCCAATGAAAGCATGTGCTGGGTGTAAGTGTGCTTGTGAGTACTACAATACATGAAACTTGAAGTGTTGTGCAGCATGCACATAGTGTGTGTGTGTGTGCTGGCAGTGTGTGTTTGCAGATAGCATACCATGGTACAATACAGAGAAGCTTCATTACTGAACAGTGCCTGCAGACTGAATGTGTGTGCTGAATGTATGTATGTCTGTGTTGGCACAATACATGGAGGTAACAGTGCTGGACAGTATGTGTGCTGTGTATGTACACAGAGTGCAAGTGTGCCTAGAATTGTACGTTATAGAAAGGAGCCTCAGTTCCATTTTGGGAAGCCCAGGCCTGGCTGGTGAAAACATGAGTAGAGGAATCCCCCCGGGATAGATTTGTGGATTGCAACATTCGTGTGAGTTGGGTGGGACACAGTGAAGACAGGAGGAGAGAGATTCCCCTTTACACTTTGAAAAGGGCCTGGACACATCTCAGGAAGGAGAAATGGCTATTAAAAGAATCAGAAACATTAAGGCTGGGAGCCTGGAATTAACGTTTTGATGCACAAATCACTGTGTCTGATATCCAGGTGTGATCTTTAATCACTTCTATGGCCTGTGTTTTGGGACTATCAGCTTCAGAGTCTCTCCTGCTGTGACAAACAGCCTTTCAAGAGGAAAGAAGAGAGAGAAAAATGTACACTTTGAAAGAAGTAAACCCCAACATAAAACGTTTAAAGACTTAGGGCCTGATTTGGAGTTTTGCGGAGGGGGTTACTACTTCACAAACATGACGGATATCCCATCCGCTGTATTATAATTCCATTTTAGCCTATGGAACTTGTAATACGGCAGACAGGATATCTATCACATTTGTGTTCGAGTTCCCCCTCTGCAAAACACTAAATCAGGCCTTAAGGCCTTAAATCACATTTGGTGTCTGGAAATTGACTATATGAAGAAGAAGAGGTTCATGCCTCAAAATTGGTCATATGCCCAGCAGCCAGATCGAGTTCCCCCTCTGCAAAACACTAAATCAGGCCTTAAGGCCTTAAATCACATTTGGTGTCTGGAAATTGACTATATGAAGAAGAAGAGGTTCATGCCTCAAAATTGGTCATATGCCCAGCAGCCAGATGGGCTATGTGAGCAGGGAAAGCTCTGCGTGACTTCTGCCTGTGACCAAGACTAGGGGCCAGGGCCTGCTAGTCTCCCTGCTGTATCATGGACATCACCCAGGGAAACCAAGACCACCTGTCCTGGAGTCTAGAGCACCAGCACTTGCCTGCTAGTGAAGACTGGTGTGCCCTGTGAGGAAAAGGAGATCACTGTAGGGAGCGAGGACCAGTGGGAGCTCAATGGAGAGGACTACTGCGTGAGGTGTGAGGATAGGGCTCTACACTGATCGGGTACTGGTACTTGCCCATGTTCAGGATTGATCAGGTGACCCCAGTATTCCAGGTGTGGACTCAGCCGTGCACTGAGCGTTGTTCGTAGAGTGCCAAACCATACAGCCTCATTGAGGTGACCTTGTATGCCAGAGGGAGCACCAACCGAAATAATTTGTGAGACCAGCATGCCAGGACTTGTGAACACCTTAGTGTTGACACCATATGACAGGTGGGGCTTCTGTGGAACAGACAATTGCACTTGTTACCGTGGCAATCCCGTATGTCAGAAGTGGCTGCTAGTACTAATCTGTCAAAGAGTTCAGGCTATTGCCTGGGACTTGAGTGAGGTTGGGGTCAGCGGTTCGAGCTCCCCGCATTGAGATCTGCCCCCAAGGATCTTGGAGGACTCCAAGGAAGATATTGCACTGTCACTGGCCTCCGGTCATGAGCTGGGAGATCAAACCTCAACTGTGGAAAATATTAACTTACCGTGTCTATGCAGACTTTGAGCATCTCTGATCACAGGGGAAAGCCAGCAGCTCTGCTCGGAAGAATATCTACTAGGTGCTGCCGCATGTACTGTGAGCAGCCAGTCTTCACCAAACAGGATCAGAGTTTGCAAGGGCCTGCTTTCAGAGCACTCGCTTACATGCTGAAGGCTTCCATGCTAAAGGAGCAGGTAAGACTTGAATCAGGCCAGTTGGGCCAAGAGGGACATGCTGCGGAAGGTCCTGCAGCAACATAGACACTTTTGACTAATTCCTAAGAATCAAGGGGGACTCTTCAGTACGGCCTACTAATTGGGATTCCCTTGATGCAGCCACCAGTGAATGAGGAATAACCCAGACCACATTAAAAGGAAGGGGGGGGGGAGGGATTTTTTTTTCTGATAAACACTAGAGCACTGACCTCAAGCAGATTGTGTTGTTGCTAATGAATGTTCCTTTGCATGTCTAGAGTTAGAAATAAAATATTTATTTTTCATATAAAAGCAAATATTTGACTGGACATTGGCGTATTGGCATTACTGCATACATTTTGGTTTATGTGTTTTGTTCACTAATCTGTATCTACACATCCCTTGATGGAGTCTTTGACTGCTCATCCAGAGCTACCACTGAGAGTCAAGTGCAGAAAGGGTACTTGGCTCAATTGCTCTGGATCCATAGCAGGTCGGGCCTCAGACATCAGGAGTAAAAGGAAAGGGAAACAGCATTAACATATTATCCCCATTCAATTAGTGAACGCCTGCATCTGCACTATTGATATATACCAGATGCAGTAAGGAGGTCTAAAATTGGAACATAGACGAAGGCAAATCACCCACCCTGTTGAGGCTCAGGTGTCACCAGCATTCTTTTCATTTTTCCGTTTTAGTGAGTATTGGCGAATAATGCCTTTAGAGGCTGTAAATCAGAGATGATCGGAGCGTTTTAATAAAATTACCAGCATAACTTCTTAGACATGTATCTTACAAATGGTATGCTAGTAAACTGCCACGACCTGGCTAGACAGAAGATGTCAAGTTAGTAATTCCAAAGATATTTGCTCCTGTCTGACAAAAAGGTGACTCAGTTTCAGGAGGAGTTTTCAATGTTTGCTTTCAGACGTTATAGCGGCATCGCTATTGCTTTTTATGAAGCCTCCAAACGGAGAATAGTTGAATGTTTTAAATGAGTTTTCTCAGCATCCATAAATATTTAATTATTGTTTTTTCAAAATAGTGGAACAGCTACTATAGTAAAAGGCACCGTGTGTAGGTTGCAGGTAGAGATATACTGTTTCCAACCGTTATTGCCACCCCCTCTACCATTCAAATTACGAGTTCCATCGCTGGAATGGCAAATAAAATATGGGCATGAAATTACTGGCTCGTTTGCAGCATGTTATTCCCAAACCTCCGTCTCATTTCCATAAAAAATGTCACCTACTTGTAGCAGGAGTTAGATGGCGCAAACCAGCACCCAATCGATTTGTAATCCTGCGGGGTGGTATCTCTTACAGAGACACCCCTCTGCACGAAGAGTAATCAGGTACTACATACGTTGTTTGCTTGTGTGTCATCTTAAACTAGTGTCCCAGATACCGTATTCCACGTAGAAAGATGGAGTCCCGTGTTTGACAGGTTTTAGGTCTGGGATCAGGGTAAAACTTTAAGACATAAACAGAATAAAGTTTCCCACACAACCTGCATTTCTTCTATAGTGGCTCGAAGCGCAAAGTGGTCTGATCAAAGATAAATCCAATCAATGTGCCCTTAGTGCAGTTGCATCTTTTTTATTTTCTCTTTATATTTCAATATACACACTCTTCTATACTTTATTTATATACATGTAACATTGTGCAATTTTTTCTGTAAATATTCCTTATCCTTCCCACTCTGCATGCTTAGGACACTGTGCATAATTGAGAGCATATAAGGGTCTGTGTTCAGCATGAATGGCCCATCCCACATACCGGACTTCAAGATCAATACATCCATACTGTATTTTGGAAACGTATGTTATTTCATTAACCACAGCCTTCTCAAAGAGGTTCCAAGTCCTTTACTTCCATAGGAAACACCCAACTAAGGGAGAAGGAGAGGACGCAAGCAAAGCACACAACAACATGCATTACCATAGCAACTTCATTCAAGACTAATTGGTGAGCAAGCCAGTTGTGAGCAACGCCTTTTCATATCCCTATAAAAGATAATACCTGGATATGGAGAATCAGAGACCTAATGCATCCACTGCGGTGAGGTCTATGACCATATGGTCACAGGTTCGAATCCTTGTCGGTCTGTTCAGTCCTTCATCCTTCTGAGCTCGATAAAACGAGTACCATTACATTATAATAAAAACGCAAATGCAATCCATTAAAAAACAAGTGAAACATGCTCTAGATATACATCTTTCGTGGGTGTGGCAAAACGTTTGTCAGGCTCTCGAGCAGGATCGACAGTTCGAGGCACAATAGAATTCCTGGATGGAACCTTTGAATAAAACGATGATTGGTGTTTCTAGCAACACACAAGATTCCAACTTACTTCAGCATATTTCAATAGAAATACATTTTTGTTTATTCCTTGTATTTAAGATAAGAAATACGATCCTAAAATTATGGTTTAACTGCTTGCCTATTTCTGTCCCCCAAAAAAGAGCACAAATACGCATGTGGCAGAAAACATACCCCATTCCGTATGCCATAAGGAAGAAACACATAGCCAATGATACAATGAGAAGCCAGCTACTTGTTCCACTGAACTGAGTTTGTGGTCTGACCTTGACCGTAATTTTAAGTAGGAAATAAAATGTAATCTACATGGGAGGTGCAGGCAGTAAAGAAGAGATGAACATCAAACTCCTTGCCGGGAAGGACATTCATCAGTCATGAGGAAAGAGTGCAACTAGTTGGACTGTATGTGGTCTAAGCACATGAAATGAGTCAACACACCACTGAAAGGGAATCCATAAACATCTACATTTACCCAAGGTACCCTCAAAAGTCTACATAAACCGTGTAATGGTCTTCATATAAGTCTTCAACAAAAGGGAGTTTCTTCTTTGATCAGAGAGGAAGACAGCAGTGCTCCACAAACATGGGGCAATCTTCATTCTCCAGATGAGTAGCCACTGTGACTACAACCCTAGCACACTTTTGTCAGATTACTTTTCTTTAGTCACCTTCCAGAGATTTAACAAGTCTGATCCAGAGAGCAGCTATTTCTGTTTCCAAGGTAACGTGACTTTATAAAGTTTGCAACAAGTTGTCAGCATTCTTGTGTTTGCTTTGTATACCAGACTAGGCTTTTGGCCTATTTGAGCAGACATCAAAGCTGAGGCATTCTTTCATTTATGTCAATGTGCTGTAACAGAATACATTTAAATAATTTTGAAAACTAAAATGTAGTGCACCTGGGAGTAGAATATAATTGCGGGAAGAGAGTGTTTTAGTGAGAAGCTATGATATATTACCTAGATCTTGCATAGTACTCATTTTTCATTGATGCTGTCTTTGCGTTACATTGTTTGTGCTTTCCCAAATGCCTAGATTCATTTTGTCCACAGCCTGTTTAATTTATTATTGAGTGGTATCTTTAACACCTGAGCACATGGTTGCTGGGTTTTTCAGTACAGCAGATGTCTTATATCTTCACAGTGCAATTTAAATGTATGTGAGTAATAGATTGTCACAAACCAACAGAGCACTCTGTACCCAATGCTGTTACAAAAGGACAAAGTTGTCAGTGTGAATCACTTATGAGGTAAGTGTGATGGGCAGCCAGAATCAAAGACTCAAGATATATAAACAGTACTCAAACACAAAATTATTAATATATAACTTTAATTAATTAACAAATCTTCCAAAGTGCTACTGATGTACGTACTAAAATATCACTTAATATGTTTCCACAAAGCTAAAATTGAAATAACTACATCAGTCTGTTTCTTGTAGAACCAAAAGGGCCTCATTTAGGCTCTGGTGGACGGTATTCTGTTCATCTGGGTGGTGGAGGGCATTACTGCCATCATCCTGACAGGCTACAGTCCACCAAATTTGGAGATGACTTTCTGACCATCTGTCATCTCTGTACATTGAAGGTACAAAAAGCTTCGTGGATGGCTGCCATTAGTAGTGACGGCCATCAACCAAACCTCTGCAAAATTCTCGTTCTTCTGAAACAAACTCAATTGGGAGTTTGTTTCTGAAATCAAAAGCTAATGGCCCTTCACCCTGTGAGTTTCCTCCCAAGGTATGTGGGCCATTGTTGTTTTCTTCTGTCCCTCACTACTCGGTTTTATTTGGGAGGTGACTGACAGAAAAATGACCATTACACTGTCCACCACAAAAAGGGTGAGTGGTGTAATGCCCTTCCTATGACAGCCCCTACTCCTTCATGCAAATGAAAGAAGCTTCCCATCAATGGTGCCTATTTTGGCTGAAAGCTCACGGTTTGCCCATCTCTAAATGAGGCGGGTGGACAGAAGGTTTGGCGAAAAGGATGCTCTGTTGTGTGTGCAATGGATTACCATGTCCGCAAACTTTAAATCAGGCCCCAGGTCCTTCTTTAGAAAAAGCAGTTCAAACGATTAGGAAGGTATTGTTTCAGGTTTAATCCTTCCTCTATTGGCCAAACAGTAGACATTTAAAAAGTTGTTGATGCACTCTTTTATGTTGTTCTCACAATTTGATACACCACCTTTGTCAGGTCTACGAAATCTTCATACTTTTTTGAAGAACAGTTTGAAGAACAGAAGTTAATGAGTTCTTACATATGTGACAGGGATCTCTTAACAAAGAAGAAACAATAATAATGAAGGGTAACAAGAGATATAATGAACAATTAACACAAATCTCAATTAGGGCAATATTGTAATGCCATCAACATAAATGAGAGATCCAACACTACTAAAAAGTTCAATCATATTTATAAAGCAGCGGAGCCCGATGATCTGTCTCTGTAAATCACAATTGCTAAATTCCAAGGTTAATGAAAGGACACTTAAAAGCATCATCCATTTAACTAGCAAGAATCACTTCTGAAACACTGGAAAGTGGAGAGATATATCAAATTGAGTATAACTTTTTAAACAAATCTGATTCAAGGCTGGCAGTTACACATGATATAGCAAAGATACATAAAAATAAAAATAAAATCGTTAAGTCCAATCAGGTTTACCATAGCTGGAACCACTGACCCTTTGCCACAATATGGTGTTGTCTTTCTTGAACCAATTGTGAGGTCTCTAAAATCTTATGTGAAAGACACCTCAGACACGATCAAAAATATTGTAAATGTTTCATTTGACTTAATTACTCAATGTGTAGAATTTGTTTTAGAGAATAACGTCTTTTACTTCTATGGCATCATTTATAAAGAACACAAGGGAACTGTCCTGGGAGCCACATGTGCCCTGAGTATATCAAACCAATATGTATTTTTTTTAAAGATAGGTGTAGCTATAATGAACTAGTACCTTTCTCGTAGAACATACTCAGTTGGTCCATATTCATAGATGATGCTTTCTTTCTTTGAATGGGAAACAAAGAAACTCTTAATGAATATCTGGCATAACTTCAGGATCCCTAATTTGAAGTTCACCCAAAAACTAGTAACTAATGAACAATATTCTTGAATGTGGGACCTTTTTTGATGACAAGTAACTGCAGGTCAAATTGTGCATTAAAACCACTGCACATAACACTTTATTTCATTTTTCCAGCTTCTACTCTAAAGGTCTACATAAAACATTGTTTTTGGGCATGTCGTTCAGCTCCAAAAGATCTGTCCTAATTTGTTATGTTATATTATGGTTACTTGTAACGTGTATGAATCCCCCGCACCCCCAGAAGAGTATCCATTTTCTGAAAAGCAGGAGCTATATGGGGCAAGCCAGGCCTAGACTAGGTGAAGAGCATATCTTGTGTTTCTTGCAAAATTTAAGAACTGAGGAGGTGGCTGTGATCTGTAGGGTTAGGATATTTCAGGCTTTGGGAGTGAGATGAGAGAAGGCCAGGCCACCCAATCTCGTTCTGCGTAAGCAGGGGTTGTATGGGAGTAAGAGTCCCGCTGAGCAGATAGGGCAAGTAGTTATGTGGATGTTAAAGTGATTGTTGAGCTAAGTGGGGCTGTTGTTGTGCAAGGCTTCGTATGTGTGCTTGAGGAATTTGAAAAATGCTGGTCTGTAGATAGGAATCCTGGGAAATCTACTGAGGTGTGGGGTGAGTGAATGTGAGAGGGGATACTACATCTGAGTCTGGTAGCTAAATTCTGTATGGTTTGGAGTCTTTTGGTCAATTGCACATTGATTCCTATGGAGAGTGTGTTGCCTCAGTCCAACCTGCTGATGATGAGGGCCTGGGTGATGGTTTTCCAGGTGTTAAAGTTCAGCCACTTGAAAATCTCCTGAGCATCTTGAATGTGTGGATACAGGAATTGGAAAGTGCATTCACTTGGCATATAATTGTAAGCTGGTTGTTGACTTATATTCTGTGGTCTTGGATGGTTGGGTATGGGTCTGAGATCAACAGGCCAACAGGTAGAGTCCTATAGCAAGGTATTGTTACCTAAGTTGACTACTTCCGTCTTGGTTGTCATTCGGCTGATGTCTTTGGACCTGCAGGTGAAGACTTTGGTTTGGGTGTTCAAGAAGGAGAGGCTGACATCTGCATAGGGTATAACATTGATTCTGTGGGTGTGAATTATGATAGAGAGTGGGGCCATGTAGGGATTGACCAGTGAGGGACTGAGCGAGAATCCTTGTTGTACTCCACAGAAGAGTTTGCCGGCAGCTGAGTTGAAGTGAGTCAGGCTGACCAATTGGGTTAGGCCAATGGGGAAAGAACAGATCCAGTTCAGTACTTGTATTTGAGCGCTGGTATTTTGTAGGCTTTGAATGAGGATAGGGTGGGAAATGGTATCAAAGGTGGCAGACAGATCTAGAAGGATGAGGGCATTGGTGTCTCCTGTGTCCTTGATTAGTCCCATATTGTCTGTAACTGCAATGTTGGTGGTTTCAGTGCTGTAACTGGGTCTGAAGCCGGATGGTGTGGTGCCAAAGATATTGTTGTCTTTGAGGTGGGTGGCTGTATGTTTGTTCATGATCTTCTAAATGATTTTTATGAGAGAGGGTAGCAGAGAGATGGATCAGTAGTTGACTTAGTTTTTAGGATTCGCTGAGGGTTTCTTTAGGTGAGGAAGAACTGTTGTATCCAGAAAGGCGGCTTTGTTGATTGAGTCATTCAGGATCGAGGTGAAGGCTGAGCTGACAAAATCTTTGCAAGATTGTTTTAAGTACACAGAGACTCTAAAAGAAATCCATTGAATTAGAGGTTATCCTAATAGTATGATAACTCATTCATTTAAAAGAGTAAGATTTTACAAAAAAAGTAAATGGGTGAAAAAAGAAAACCCAACACTGTAATAGATACCATGAATCACACAAATGTATCAAATCACATTAGCAACTTGATTATTACCAATTGTCATACTTTGAAGGAGGGATCAATCAACATATTGGAGAAGCAATTTTTGCTTATCGCAGAAACAGAACTAGTGGAGATTGGTTTGTTCTTGCTTTACCTTGTAGGAGAAAAGGGAAACAACTTACCAGGTGGAGCTGGTCTGAGCTGAAAGGTACCTATTGATGTGGCATTTGCATGCATCTGGGGCAGCATGGGAAACTAGCCTTATTGTTTATTGAGGGGAGGAAAATATATCTTTCCACACTAGGAATGTTAAAAACCTGATTTGTTTTGTCCATGCAAAAATAGTGGATGGGAAGACGAGAACTGTGAATAAGGTTCAGTGAGCACAAATCTACCATAAATCAAGGAGAATCAGCCCCTCTTATATATCGGCATACTGGGGAAGATCATAAAGATACTAATATAAGGTAGGTTACTATTGAGAAATTCAAAGTAGATTTGTGAGGCAGAAATACGGACAGGAAATGTGAGATACATGATTTTGATTTTTCATCTGAATACTTGTGGTTCTAGTGTAAACGAAAACAGTATTTGCTGGATTCTAATATAAGTCATTCTCGGGCTTTCTTTATTATTGAGATTACTTTATTGAGCATTTTGTTTTGAAGTACCCCACTATTTCTATTTAGGGTGCTGTATTTATCTGTATATTTTCTACAGCTCACCGAATGTTGTACTGTAAAGTACGCTGTATGGAGGGAGTTTCGTATATTAGTTTATTTTTGGTTTCCTTGGACTTTCAAATACTGTGTACATGTGGTGCAGATATCCAATGTTTTGTGTGACTTTAAGTCCCACAAATTGTTTGTCTTTCTCACTTTTCTGGTGACTGGTCTAATTGTTTGTCTTTGGGCTGGAAGCATGACGCCATTGGTCACAGTCACTGGTGATGCCTGTTTTGGTCCTTTGCATTTAAACCCACATGTTTCACTAGAGCTTCTTTTGCTCTGCTGAAATAGGGAGCTATTCTGCATCCCTGTCAGACTGCTTTATTGACAACAGGTATTGCCTATTTTTGATTATTTTATTTCACTTTTAGGTATATGAAGTTGTTCGGGGTTACTGACTCACTTTGATGTGTTACAGAGGGTTCATTCTGTTATTCTTCATGCAGTATTGCCTCTATACTTGCCACAACCCATAGTCATGTGTTTTTTTAATGGCTTAGCCATTCGATTTTGAGTCCTTTGTCCCATCTTGATCGATTAGATGTATGCCAACATCTTTGTTATTGGTTAATGCATCGTTGTGTATTTTTTGTATATGGTTTGCTTTTCACTATTTCGCTTTGACTGTTTTTTATAGAAAGCTTTATTTCTTGATATACATATTTCTACCATTTAACTTTTTTCTTATTGGTTTTGAAGGTATTATCACAGACTCGAATTGGCTGTACATACATCAGCAAATCTGCTGTTGTTTGTGTATGCTGTACATAACATCTGCTTCATTTGGGTTGGGTAAGTATTTTTTAGTCTTTCTTCCCCCAAATTCCGGAAGTAGCTCAAGAAGCTGTTTTCATTTTCTGGTACAATTGTACCTATTGAGATCATCAAATATAATTCAGAACTTTTCACATTCTTACTGCATCACTTTAAGCCTCAGGGCAGCTACACCTTACTTCATTCAATTATTTATGTAAATATCCATTTACATTGGTAACCATGTGAACCAAAGTATTATTGAGTTAGACATATTTCATAACATTTTGCAACGGATTTTTTCATGAACGAAATAAGTGTATAGATTAATGCATTATTCTGTATTATTTGTGATTTCTCTGTCAGATGATCTGCATATCTGTTAAAATGATGATGCTTTCAACTGTAATTTTCTATTGGTCTTTAGTAATGTATGCAAGTTAAAGAGAATGACCATCGGATTCTGCTGCAACATGAATATGATTGAAATACGGAGTGATTTTAGTTCTTTCTAAGTTGGTGGCATCCCAATATTGCCCTAGTAGAGGTATGTGTTTTTGATTTTATTTTGTATTACCACTCATTATTATTGTTTTTTCTTTGTTTCTCGACTCCCTGGCATTATTTCAAGAATTTAAGAACTCCTGCTCTTCAGCAAATGATAAAGATTATATAGTCCTGATCATGGAGGTGTACTAAATTCATGAACTCCACTAAATTGTTTGTCAACACCTTTTTTAATGTCCACTGTTTGACCTACACAGGAAGGATTAAACATTCACAGAAACCTTCCTCATGGTTTGAACTGTTTCAGCGAAACAAAGACCTTGCTTTTAACAAGAAATGAAAAATATAAATGTTGTTTCTATTTTTGGCTCATCAGGCTTGGCAGATACACAATGAGGGCCAGATTTATCAGCATTACCTTTCTGTCACACAAGGTAATACAGGGGCAATGCAACACTAAAGTCAGATTTATAAAGCAATGCAAGGTCATCCTAAATGGCCCTCCAGTGCTTGTTGAATCTGGAGTAATGCAAGGCCACGCAAGTTGCTACCTTGTGTTAATCTGTGCAATGGAGGCATTCCATGCGTGGAGGTTCAGTGTTAGCACATACCCACCCATGGATTTTGGCGCATTCCCAGATTTACAAAGAGTGGTAGACCTGGGAATGCTTCAAAACGCTGCGCCTTCCCAGGATAGGCATAACAAGGAGAAACATGTTTATTTCTCCTTGTTTAATCCTCTTTCAACATGTGCTGCATTCTAAATTCAGCAGCACACATAGAAAGACAAAAAAAGACTCAGAGGATTGCTTTTGTGCAGGAATGTGTTCCTTCCTGCACAAAACAAGCCTGCCTACAATGCAGGCACCCTTGCTCAACAGCGCAAGGGTGCCTACATTGACACAAGGCAGCACATTGTGCGCTAGCACAGGAGAGAATAGGAATATGCATCTAATGCTAAATATGGCACATTCCTGTCCTCTCCCTTTCATAAAGCGCAGTTCAGCAAGGTGTCTTGCTACATTGCACTGCATGAACATTTTACACATTGTTGTTTTCAGTATATATCCTCTGAAGCAATCATGATTAATTGTGGATTGATTAATAAAATATCATAATTTTGAGTTAGAGTGTGGCTTAAGTTTATGTTTATTTATTTTGATTCTCTCTTTCTGTTAGCGAATCACGTCAGTCCCATTAGTGAGTCACACTGATACCTTTGGCCTTTCGTGACAGCATTTGTGTATTGAATCTTTTGTTGTTTCACAAATATTTCACTGGGGGCAATATCGCCCTCATTTCCCACAACATGTTGTTTTCTACAGAGAGTGACACCTTACTATTTCTATGACCTTGGCGTGGGGATGGTTCTATAGAGGTGCAGTCTAGATATACTAAAATGCAGTGTCTTGTTTTTGGATCGTAAGTTGAATTTTTGCCATCGTTGTGATACTGTATTGCAGAATATTGTATTGGTATTCATGTAGTGCCTTCCTACCCCATGTGAGGCCCAAATTATTTTTGGATTGCTCTGCATTTATGAATTCTACGTGTTTCATAGGTCACATAGCTTTTCAATTTGCATCAGGGTCTTGGGATACCGTCAAGGGCAAAGTTTTGGTTAAAAAAGGAACTGTAAGTGATGGCTGATACAGACTGGGAAAATACAGAAAGGCCCACAAATGCATGGAGAAAATACCTTGCAACTAGATACCATTTGTTTGTTCAAAGGAAACAAACTATGATTGTTTTCTCTAAGAAAAAACATTGCTGACGAGGAGCTTTAAACATGACACTTCACTGCTCTAAGTGGAACCGAAATTTCTCACGAAGTATGGCAGGTGGTCATCTTCCAGGCTGACATACATTATGAATTCTGCCACCCCCGCTTCCCTCCCCAGCCACTGGCAATTATTAAATCATCCATCAGGATCTACATAAGGCTCTGGGGGCCTAATTTAGAGTTTGGCGGAGGGGGTTGCACTGTCACAAACCTATCCCGTTCTTCATATCATGATCCCATAATAGCCTATGGAGATCGCAATAAGGCGGATGGGATATCCGTCATTTTTGTGACTGAGTAACCTGTCCACCAAACCCTAAATCAGGCCCTTAGTCATTGTCTCAGAGCAGCACCTTTTTAATTGAAGCACTGATCGCAGTCACAACCAGCCATGTCCCCACAAGATCAGATACATGTTTACATAGTCCCAGAGGATCATAGGTTTTGCTTGCAAATAGCTTCATTTGCCACGAACCAGTAATTCTTGTCCACCAGATGCCCAGCTTTGTAGGATAGCCTTGGCACTTGGTCCGTATATTATGGGGGCTGAAAATGTCCGAGACCTCACTCACAGGAGGTGCAATATCTCCTTTCTGCAGAGGTGTGGAATTTAATACAATATCTACTTGTCCATGGGTCAGGTTGCTTCTGAAAACTACTTGTCCTGTAAAAAAATCTACCTGTCCTTTTAGTTTCATGTAGTGCGGCAACAAATTATGATAGCAATCCCATTATGTAAGAGTACTGATAATAGCCCCTCTGATTATGCCAGGGCTACTGCTATAGTAGGGCTTGAATACTTGCAAGTTTAATCCCTGGGAAGCTGGCTGGAGGAAGCAGTAAGCAATAGTTCCAGGGCTAAAATGCCTTTGAGTCTGCAAACCTACTAACTTGGGTGTTTCAAGGATTTTCATCAGCTCTTCTCTAATCTTTTCCCATAATGAGAAATGTTGGAAATGTACTCCTGTCAATGGAAGAAGTAGAAGTTCTTCCATGGTTGGAAAAAAAGTAGTTGAAGGAAAATGAACTTGTTAACACTGAATAGGTTTTCACATGAGCAAATCTACACATGCACACTGTGGTAAAATACAGTCCATAAATATTTTCTAGGAGTACGATTTGCTGGTCTAATTCTGTAAGTTCTTGTGAATTCATAAAGACCACTAATTCAAAGACATATGTCATGGATGTACTTTTGTGACTCTCTTTGAGAATTGGGTGCCTAATTAGGTCTGGCATTAACAAAGATATTTTGACTTTATTAAACTTCTATTTCTCTGTCTATTGGCTGGCTTTACTAGGAGTGATTGCATTCTGCTCTTCACGAGGAGCATACTGCTACACAATGTAGTTCTGTTTGGTGCCAGGAATTACTTTGGCAATCAGTGGCATTAACAAAACTGGAGGGGGCCCCCTGCAAAGAACATGGAGGGCTCCCCCTTCCAGACTCACTCAGGGCACATGCTGTGCTTAGGGGCCTTTGTTACGCCACTTGTGGCAATGTGTTCTTTTTGACACCAAAAACATTTTTTTTTTGCCAGTGTTTGTTACAATGGTGAGGGCCTAGCAGCTCTCACAACAATAAAGTGTTTCAAAAGCCATATCAAAACAAGACACGCATTGACAAAACCAAAAGACTCACAAAAAAGTTGGATTGGTTGGCTTTGTCAGTGCTTGTTTATTTTCATGCTTCCCATAATATTGTTGAAAAGGATTACACTGACTTTCCCTTAGTAAAATGTTTTTGAAAATACTAGCATGCATCAACACATTTTACTAAATGATGCTTCAAAGAAAGAGCACCTACAATTTAACAGTAGTGAAACGTTTCTTTTCCTACTTGCATTTTTTTCTGAACATTTTATTTTGAAAGCAAAGAATCATCACTCTTGCTTACAAGCCTCTGTAAACATTTACATCTAATCAAAGCATTCAGGGACCATTATATTTGGCCTCATAATGTTAAACGTTTCAAACGTGTGGGTGTGTGTGTGTGTGTGTGTAAGCTTTTTCTTTTTTTTTACTGGAACCACTGTCAGTAGTGCAGTGTGACCTTAAAACGTTTATTTGCAGCGCTCACCCTAATAATGAAGGCTTTTCATTAATGAACCATAAATACAACTTCGATCAGCATTAACTTATGGACACACATATTATCTCAACTGCAGACAGTGCCCTTCTCTGTAAACTGGCAGGCAAAGGGGTTGTGCTGCAGGGGATTGGGTCTAATTGTCTGAAGGACAAAATAAACATGAAAGCCTGTTGCCCTTGACCCCAAACAATATGTGTGGGGCGCTGGGAATTCCACATCCCTGTTTCTGCATAGCCCAATATTTCAGGCATAATCTCCAGTGTACCAGACTGCAGATAGCAGTAAGCGACAGGCTTCTCCAAAGCCTTCTTGCTCCAAATCCTCAAGTCAAAGTCTCTTCCCAGTGGTGTGCTGGTTGTTCTCCCTAGATGTTGTTGGACCTCCAGTAGGTCACATTTACTGACCCATGAATTTGGCTTTCAGCTCTGGAGATTCAAGATGATGTAGTTTTTCCTCAGCCCTTCGTCTGTGCCATGCCTTCCATAGTCTCTTCTTTTTTTTCAGCAGCATTCTGACTTTCAGATGAACGAAATCCTTCTTCATACTAATAACTCAGCAGTGGATAGTAGTGGCTTTTAATCCTATGTCTAAAACATATCCATACTGTCTTTCCCTATCATTTTCAGGTGTTCCTTTGCTTAGCAGTAGGAGCTATAACAGAAAGCACTGTTTTAAAATGCCCGAAAAGAGGTTCAAGGCTGCTCAGCTGTATGGAGTGCCTTTGGCGCCTCAAGGTATGCCAAATCTAATGAGGTAACACTCTCTCCTTGAAACTCCATTAAAGTGGCCCACTTTCTAGTGATGTCCCCAGATAGTCAGTTACCAGTGTTTCTATTGGAAGAGGTGCTTCAAAGGCCCTTTTTGACTGTATCCTGTCTTTGAAATATGAGGAAAAGTGCCAGAAGCCTTTGTTTGCTTTACTTGGAACAACTGCTCAAACCTCTTCTGAATCCTTACATCTACATGCTAGCCCCTGTAATCATATTTCCTCCTCCTTTCGATGGTGGCAAGGCCCTAATTACCAGCACTTCACACCTTATTAGGCAGGTTTCAAAGATGGAAGTAATCCAGTTACAGTCACTACAAATAGTTCGGGGACTGCCAGAGCGTCTCTAGTCCATTGAAGACGAAATATATAAATATTTCTAGAAATCATTGAACAAAACACATGATTTTCATTTATTGACAAAATTTTGCAAGAATGGAACCTCTATTTTGTTCCTTAATCAAGTTGCAAAAACGTAATATTAAGCACAGCGCAGGCTCTATCATTGGACGGTCATGATCACGGGAAACAATGGTACTCTGGTAGCTGCTGCTAATGAAACACGCAGGTTAGCACTATCTTCATGTTTCACTTCTGAACATTTTGCAGCTGGGCTTTCTGGGATTCAAAAATCGCTTTACTGCATATTCATATCAGAGATAGGTTTGTCCATGCCATTTAATAAAATATATTACAATTACACCCCTGACTGCAGTGCTACATGGCTGCTTGTCAGCCCTGCTCTTTTTAAAAGAAGATCATAGGTAAGTGGTGCAATTTCACACTATGTTAAACATGGGGCACTTGATAATTACACCACTGGCAAAGGTTTTGCACATATTTTATATGAAGACCGGAGGCTAACATTATTGCAGTCTCCCTTTATTTGCCACTACTCAGCAGGATCTTTAAAGGAGTGGATTTTTTATAGAAGTTTTAAGGCATGATTGTTTTAAACGTACTGAGGGGCAAAACTAACTCCATATTTATACTTTGGCGTTAGACGCGTCTAGCGCCAAAGTTCATGGAGTTAGCGTCATTTTTTGGCGTGAACACCTTCCTTGCGTTAATGAGATGCAAGGTAGGCGTTCCCGTCTTAAAAAATTACTCCCAGGCATGTGCGTGGTATTTATACTCCCGGGCAAAAATCACGCCCGGGAGTGGGTGGGGCAAAAAACCCCGCATTTGCGCCTCTTTTTAACACCTGGTGCCCTCCCCTGCCCCCAGGGACACCCCCTGCCACCCTTGCTCACCCCAGGAGGACACGCAAGGATGGAGGGACCCATCCCAGGGAAGAAAAGGTAAGTTGTGGTAAGTATTTTTTTGAATTTTTTTTTGTGGCATAGGGGGGCCTGATTTGTGCCCCCCTACATGCCACTATGCCCAATGACCATGCCCAGGGGACGGAAGTCCCCTGGGCATGGCCATTGGGCAAGGGGGCATGACTCCTGTCTTTGCTAAGACAGGACTCATGTTAATGGCGTCTGGGTGCCCAAAAAAAATGGCGCAAATCGGGTTAAGACGATTTTTTTGCCTCAGCCGGACTTGCCCCATTTTTGGACGCCCAAACGCCATTTTTCCCTACGCCGGCGCTGCCTGGTGTACGTGTTTTTTTTTCACGCACACCAGGCAGCGCCGGTCGGCTAACGCCATTCAATAAATACGGCGCCCGCATGGTGCTTCAGAATGGCGTTAGCCGGCGCAAATTTTTTTGGCGCAAAACTGCGTTAGCGCAGTTTTGCGTCAAAAAGTATAAATATGGCCCTTAGTTTGGAGATAAATTGACCAAGTTTCACTTCTAAATTAGTTTATTTCTAGATAATTGTACTTTAGATCTTTATCCCTTTTAACATTTAAAGTCTTTAGACGATGTTTTGGTAAATAAAAACTAAACAGTGCCGTCCTTGGTGACAGATGTTGAACGGTTAACTTGGTTGCTCGGTGCAGCTGACTCAGTGCGCGTGTTGGGATCCCAGGAAACAAGGCTCGAGGGCCGCATTGCAAGTTAGGCTCGAAGGATGAATCGAACGTTTATGCGCGAGGTGCTGTCCTCTTTGAAGAACGGTCTCTACTCTTTATGTGAGTACAGAAATGGAGAGGTGCCGAGCTGTAAAATATTATGAATGTTGGAAATAGTACTTGGGCAATAAAAATAGGCATTTAAGGATGCCTAGTCTCACGTATTACATGTGAAATGTGCAGCCATTTTATTAAATTGAGATAGTTACATTTGGAATAATGGTATCCCTCATCATGACACATTGGGATGTATGTCAGTATTGCTAACAGCTACTGTAGTCGGTTTCACAGCTGTTGTAGTCAGAGGATCATTTAATAAGGTGTAGGCTTTATAAATAATTATTTTTAGGGAGTTGTTGGGCAGTTGTTTTAATACTCAGTCCTTAACTGTTATATGTACATTTGAGAACAATTATTTAAATTATTGAAGACGTGTCTAGTGACGAAGGTAATAAAGAGGTACCCTTGGAAGACAAGATACGTAGTCTTCTACAAAATTTTCAGATGAATTGGATGAAATGATAGAGTAAGGGATCTGAAGAAGAACACTCTCAAATCAGGAAGGACAGGAAAAGTGAGGAAGAAACAAAAACGTTTGAAACCAAACGTGTCTCAGCCAAAGAAGAAGAAATAATCTGAGTCAAATAATGGGTATTATGAATGCACAATTTATGATTGTCTTAAGGACACACAACGGGATCAGCAAACAGATCCAAGGAAACATGAAAAATGAGAAAAGAAATGTGTCACAGAGAACAGGTAAAGTGAGAATTAATTTGGATGGAGATAACTAGGCATTAACTGACCCTATTAGGGAGTTTATGTTTGACCTCATGTTCATAAAGCACCCACTCTTACCAGAAGCAACACCTGCAGCACATGTGGCTGAATATATCCAGACTTGTTTAAGGAAACAGATGCCTAAAGACTTGTGTTTACATCTCAGACATGTACAAGACCGAACTTAGCAAACAAAGTTACAATGACTCCAGATCTGGATGTAAAGATATTAGCGTTCATTGACAAGGGAGGTCGAGATCCCAGGAAGGAATTAGATGAGGGCCTGCGAATGTGTCGGGATAGATTGCTGCATCTACTGGGTCCGCTGACCAAGATATTTGATATGACAGAATTGAAGAAGGAACTTGTTAACGTTGGAGTTGAGACAATGGGTGCAAATAGCTACATGTCTTCTAGGTAATGTCAATACAGCATTATCTGTGGAATGTAGGAAACATATCCTACTTAAGATTTATCCAAAATTGGTGGAGTTTTCCAATAATGAAGCAGGATTAGCTCCGAATAGTCATTTATTTGAGATGTCTATATCAAGGTGCTTTTAGCTCCCTGTAAAAGCTCCAAAGAGGGATAAAAAAGTGTTTGACAGGTGGGTTTTCGTCTGGGCCGAGCGATTAAGAGGTTGGTTCCTCAGCTGAGAACAAGCAATTTCGAGGGCCTCATTTTCAAGAGGTTATAAACCAAATATATAGCAATCCTCTTATCAGTCAGGAGGGTTTTACCCTCAAAAACAAAGAGCAAGAGATGTGGAAGTGGAACATGAGGAGGACGTCGTGTTAGAGGAACAGGTATGACTAGACCCTTCTCTTACCCCGTTAAAACTGGGCAGCAGAGTTGCTCAGTTTTCCAACATTTGGAGATGGGTAATAGGGGATTATTGGGTGTTGGAAAGGGCGAAAAGTTATCACATAGATTTTGTGGAAGAACCAGTTCAGGAACATGTTCCGGAAATGATAAGGGTCAATATAGAAATTACAAACTTAATAGACAAAGAGGTTCATGAAGTGGAGGCAAAGGGATTGAATGAGGAAGTAAAAGAAAAATCAAGAGACTTTGTGAGCCATATTTTTCTATTAGAGAAAAATGACAAAGGAATGAGACCTGTAATAAACGATTGGGTAGAATATCACCACTTCCAAATGGAGGGCATGCATTTATTAAGGCATGTGCTGCAAACAGGGGATTGGTTAAGGTGAGATTTGAAAGTTATCTGACTATTCCGCTTTGGGAACCCCATCAGAAATTTCTTAAGTTCTGGCGTATGTGGAAGTTTGTATGTCTGCCATTCAGTCTATATTCAGCCCCTTGGTGTTTCACCAAGGTTCCTTGACCTGTGGCAGCATTCTTGAGGGAACAAGGCATACGCTTTATAATCTATCTAGATTACATTCTTTTGATGGATCAGGAGAGATCAAGGTTGATAAATCATACAAATATGACAGTGTCTTTGTTAGAGGAACTGGGCTTTGTGGTGGACAGACAGAAGTTGTCTCTGATTGTGAGGCAGGAAATTAAAATGTAGGGTTTCTGATAAATACAATACAGGGTCAATTGAAATTACCAAAAATGAGGTTGAAACATATAAGTGAGAGTAGTAGGTTTATTGTAATCGATGATTCAAGCTATTTTTCCAGGACCTTTGAATTATTGTGCTCTACAGAGATGAAAAGCTCAGCATCTAAGACTGGGATTGAAATATTCGGAAGAAATTGTACTGTCAGAGGAAGGCAAGGAGGAGTTACATTGGTGGTTAGAAAATATGGTAGCTTGGCATGGGAGAGCTATCTTTGGGGCAAATACAGAGATGATTATTGTAGGATCATGCCTCATAGTGAGGGAATGTTTAGAAGGTGGAATCCTAGGGTCTGGGAATTCCAGAAGTGGTGTGTGAGGAGAAGGAGTAAGGTGAGATGGAGGCTTGATCCGTTGCTGGGGGTTATGTATGCTGTTATACCATCAACATCAGAATAAAGACGAAGAAAACGAACTTGGATTACCGCGTGATTCCTACATAATTTGGCGACGAGGATGGGATGCGCAGGGGGCAGAAATTACTATAACCCCCAACCCCTGGATATCTTTAATTTCGGTCAAGACTTCAATTATTGACTGTAAACAAGTATCTGCTTCTTAAGTAAGTTTTTCTTCTCATTTTTATGCAGCACAATAATCCAAAGGAAAAACTTTAAAGACTGTACATGGCTACAAATATTATTTAATGGAACGTGTATGTTTGAATGAACTGTGATCTGAAGTAACGACATTGAAGTTAAAAAACGAAGGAAAAGGAAGGGCGAACGATTGGTGCGGCGTGACCAGATAAACCAAATTTGTTTTGGGATGTGGCGCACGCGTGTATAAACGGATCTATTTGAACATAAACAGTGCGCGTGCTGAACGATCGTGATTTTGTGCGACGTGATCCTGCCATCCAGCTCAGATGCGGCGCGCGCGTATAAACGCGCGTGTATAAACGGATCTAATTAAACATAAACAGTGCACGTGTTAAGCACACGCGCACTGCACCGAGCACAACGCTAGAGGCGTGTAGCGTGAGTGCTACACGAACATTCAAAACAACTAAAGTGCATTATTTCAAAGACAAGGAAAGATTTACCTTATTATTTTCGGAGCACAGTTATCCGGCAACCTTCTTCCTTTGCGGAGTTCAATTTATCTGTGAGACTCGTCCCTACACAGATTGGATGATATGGAATAGTGAACATTGTGGAAGGACTATCGGGCAGAAGAAAAAAGGAATAGAAACAAAAAGAGGACTGTTATCTGCACACAGTGCTGGAAAAGGATTGTCTTATGAACCAATATGAACATTTGAACTAATATGTTGTATATTAAACTTTTATTTTAGGTTATTATTTTAACTTTTTACTTTAATTTATTATTTTAGTATATTATTGTAGTTTATTGTTTTTCTCCTTCAGGATGACAGAACAAAATATGTCTTCACCACCATGTTTCCTACCTGTACCTGGTGAACCTTCAATTTCGTGGAAACGGTGGCGAAATATGTTTTCCACCTATTTATTGGCTATTGCGGGGGACAGATATACCCCTGTTAGGAAACAAGCAATACTGCTTCATCATCTTGGAGCGGAGGGGAGAAGAATTTAGGATGACCTGCCTGAAATACCTTTGGGCTCTGGAGATGGTCATCCTACTAATGTTTATGAAATGTCTTTGTTGATGCTAGAAAAACATTTCACTCCCAAATTGAGCACAGTGTTTGAACGTCATAAATTCTTCTCCCGTGTTCAAGGCCAGGATGAAGACATTATGTCATTTGTGGCAACTCTTAGAGGGTTGGCGGTCACGTGTGACTTTCACGATTTATCTGACTCTTTGATTCGGGACCAAATAGTGCGTTGCACAAATAATAAGAAGGTAAAGGAAAAGTTATTATCAATGGACCCTACGTTGGAGGAAAGTATTCAAGTAGCCAGAAGTATGGAACACACGGCTACTTGGATGAAGGAGATAGAAAAGTCCAGCACTCAGTTAAGGGATATTGATGATAAATCTACGATAGAGGTGAAGGACGTAAAATGGAAAAAACAGGGATTTTCAGTTGATAATACAGAAAGGAAAATGGGTGAAAGAAAGACTTTTAACATAATATGTTTTAGATGTGGCTGTTCAGGTCACATTGCATCTAGTTCTAAGTGTACTGCTCGTAACTTAGTGTGTAGGTCCTGTGGAAGAAAGGGACACTTAGCTAAAGTTTGCAGATCCAAAGGAAAGGTGATGAATAGTGTGAAATCTATTGACAATTTAGTGAGAATAACCAAGAAATCATATTACCTATATATCAAATTGGTGAAACAAAGCAATCTATAGCAGAACCTAAAGGAGTGGGAAGGTGGAAGAGTGAAAGTTCCTACAAATTAGAAAAACCACATTGCCATGTGCTTATGGATTCTGTAATGGTGAAAGTATTAGTGGATTCGGGTAGTCTGTTCACATTGATTTCTAGGGAGACTTTTGAAGGCACACTAAACAAAAGGGTTGATGATTTGTTTAAAACTGATGTGAAGGCGGTTGGCTATGGAGGCAGGAGAAATCATAGGAATGGAATGGATGGATATTGTGTTTGAAGGGAATGGAGTTTATGGTAAGGTGTATATCACAAACGAGGGATCAGATCTTTTGGGATGGAGACATCAAAAAGATTTGAATATAGTGCTTGACCCGAATGCTCCTAATCCAGTTATGGTTATGGAGCAAGCGGCCAATGTGGATGATTTGGTTTCCAATGAACAATGGTCTGAAGATTTAATGTCTCGATTTTCAAAAGTTTTCACTGACAAGCTTGGAAAATTGAAGGGATTTACACATCGTATAATTTTGAAAAGCAATGCGATCCCAATAGTGCACAAAGTAAGACCAGTCCCCTTTTTGATGAGAGAACCATTACAACATGAATTAGATAAATTTCTTCAACAGAAGATAATAGAGCCAATTGAGTCGTCCGAGTGGTTGGCACCAATAGTTTTGGCACCCAAGGATGGAAACAAGGTGCGGTTGTGCATCGATTTGAGAGACCTCAACAAGAGTATATGGGTAGATAGACAGCCCCTTCCGAATATTAACGAAATGTTGAGCGTAATGAGTAGTGGAAGGGTATTTAGTGTATTAGACATGTCAGCTGCATATCACCAGGTCAATTTACATCCAGAATCTAGACCTCTGACTTCTTTTGTAACCCATCTTGGAGCATATAGGTATTGTAGGATGCCTTTCGGTTTGGCATCAGCTTCTGCTGTTTTTCAACGAATAATGCAGAATATATTTAAAAACCTTGATAATGTTTTATGTTTTCAAGATGATGTAATTGTGATAGGAATGTCACTGGAGCATCATGATGAGTTACTGATGGTAGTATTGAAGAGAATTGAGGATTATGGTTTGACGGTAAAAAAAGAGAAATGTCAACTAAGGAAAAATAGTGTGAATTACTTGGGACATGAGATTTCAGCTGATGGCATTAAACCAAAGAAAAGCATAGTGGAGGCAATTAAAAATGCCCCATGTCCTACCAATGAAGACCAGTTGAAGTCATTTTTAGGGCTAGCAGAATATTGCTCAAAATTTGTATACAATTTTACGGAATGTGTAGAACCCATGAGGATCTTACTGAAAAAAGGAACAGTGTTTGAGTGGAATGAAGATTGTGTAAGGGCATTTGAACAGATTAAGATGTCCATCGCGGGATCTCCAACTTTAGGCCATTTTAATGTGATGAGGAAGACAGTTATATTTACTGATGCAAGTAATGTAGGATTGGGGGCAGTTTTAATTCAGATTGAAGATAATGATGAAAAAATCATTGGCTTCGCCTCACGGAGATTGCAAGGGGCAGAACGGACATATTCTGCCATAGAAAAAGAAACTTTGGCTTGTTGTTGGGGAATTAACCATTTTAAGTATTATTTATGGGGGCTACCTTTCACCTTAAGGACTGATCACAAACCCTTATTGCAAATTTTCAAGTGTGGACGAGGATTAGAAGGTAGTTTAACTCCAAGGATTTCTAGATGGTTATTGTCTGTTATGGAGTTCAATTTTAAGGTGGAATATGTAAAGGGAAAGAAGAATGTGGTTGCAGATTGCCGGTCTAGACTACCTATTGAGGGGTGTGAAAGTGGAAGTGATGAAATGTGCAGTGTGCAATTGGAAGCCTTCTTGATTGATGGAGAATTGGCTCTAAGTAAGGAAGAATGGGATGAAGCAGTGAAAGACGACCCAGAATATAATAAGTTAAGAGAGCTTGTAATGGATCAAAATTTTCGGGTGGAAGAAGATTTTGAGAATTTTTTTGCGGTAAAGGATGAATTGAGTCTACAGGGAGAAAAGATTTTGAGAAGGAATAGGATAGTACCACCATTGAAATTGAGGAGGAGATTGGTAACAATTGTGCATGAGGGACATTTGGGTAAGAGTGCGACAAAAAGAAGGTTGTGGCAATTCTACTGGTGGCCTGGGATGGACAGGGATGTTGAGAAGGTGGTTGAAGAGTGCCAGGCATGTAGGAATAGTGACAAGTCAAAGATTGTGAGGGAACCTCCTTTAGGTGAATTGCAATTTCCCAAGGCGCAATGGGAGAAGCTAGCTTTGGATGTAGTGGGGCCAATTGAAAAATTAGGAAAAAATAATCGCTTCCTCATGGTCCTTGTGGATTACTACAGTAAATGGTTCCGTATTAGGTGCACTGAGCAGGTCACTACGGATAAAGTAATTGAATTTCTTAAGGATTCATTTTTGGAGGAAGGGGTTCCGGAAATTTTGGTAACAGACAACGGTGTACAATTGGTCTCTGTTGCCATGACCACGTTTCTGGATGGGTTGAGAATTAAACATGTGAAAGTTGCGTTGGTTCGGCCCCAGGCTAATGGTCTTGTAGAAAGGGTGAACAGAATCATAATGGAGAATATTCAATTGTCCTTAGCTAATGGATTGAATTGGAGACAGGAGCTGAATAATATGTTATGGGCGCACAGGATTACACCTCATTCTGTGACAGGTGTGTCACCTTTCATTGCTCTTAAAGGGAGAGAGCCGGGTACTAAGGAATCTCCCTGGTGGATCAGTGAGAAACAGCAAGTGTGTGTTGATCAGAAGAAATTGCAGACAAGAGTTATGTATTCTCAGAAAAGGAATAAAATGAGTTACGACAGAAGAAAAGGAGTTAAATTTACTGAAGTGAAGTGTGGGGATCTCGTAGCGGTTAAGAAGGTAGGAATGGTTAGGAAGGGTGACAGCAAATTTTACATGCCACAGAAAGTAATTTCTGTAAAGAATTCTGTAGTCAAATTGGAAGATGGAAGAGAATGGAGTTTAGGGAATTTGTGCATAGTCAAACAGAAGTAATGGTTATTTGCTCTGTTCCATCCAATTTGCACTGACTATAATGATGTCATCTTACGATGTGCCAGTAGTGGGAATTATATGTAATGGAAATTATACACTGAGTATACTATATGTTTATTCTTGTCTGTATCTCTTTCCATTCTAATTCATATTATTTTTTCCTTATTTCCTTTTTCAATTACTGTAATATTTATTGTGGTTATAATTGTTGTAATTCATAAGGGGGAAGATGTGTAGGATCATGCCTCATAGTGAGGGAATGTTTAGAAGGTGGAATCCTAGGGTCTGGGAATTCCAGAAGTGGTGTGTGAGGAGAAGGAGTAAAGTGTTGAGCAGAGATGGAGGCTTGATCCGTTGCTGGGGGTTATGTATGCTGATATACCATCAACATCAGAATAAAGACGAAGAAAACGAACTTGAATTACCGCGTGATTCCTACAATTATAGAATCAGATGATCAGGTGGATGGGGATCACGATGTGAGATGATGACTACAGGAGGAACTTGGTTGGAAGAGGAAAGCAACTTATATATAAATTTTCTGGAACTACTAGCAAGGGCTTTTGCAATAAGGAGTTTTACAAAGAACAGGGCAAAATGTTTGATCCTTTTGAGAATGGACAATATCTCAGCAGTAAGATATGTGAACAAGTTAGGAGGCCCAAAATTCAAAGATCTAGCAGATTTAGCCAAGGTGTGTTGGGAATATTGTCTGAAACAGAACATAGTAGTGCAGTGAGAACATATACCAGGTCTGAGCAATGTGGAGGCAGATTGGGTCTCGAGATATTTCAGGGATTTGAGCAATTGGACCATAGACAGAGGGATCTTCAGGAGATTAATGGATCATTGGGGTCCATTTCAGGTGAATCTGTTTGTGAACAGATTTAATAATCAGGGATGTTTTTCAGTTGGTGTCCAGACCCAGAGTCAGCGGGGATAGATACATTCAAACAGGATTAGAGGGGTCTAAAGCCTTATGCATGTCCTCCATTTTCAATGATAACTCGAGTTGCTGTGATGGTATACAAGTGGAAGGAGACTTTGGTGATTATAACACCCATTTGGAAATCCCAAGTTGGGTATCTGATCCTGTTGGAGATGTCAATAGGGTATTCAATACTGTTGCAGATATTTCCATAGATATTGAAGGGTTCAACAGGAGAATTGCACAGTCTGTTTATGAAAGGTCACTTGAAACTGATGGCCTGGAAAATTTCAGGTGAGTATGGGAGATATTAGATATTTGACAGAGAGCATTAGATCTTATTAAGGAGGCTTAGGCACCAGGGACTCGGAAGATATTTAGAGTGGAATGGCAAAAATGGATTTGTTGGTGTGTGGAGAGGGATTTTGATCCCATTTCAGTGGATAGTGTGATGGCAGTGAATTATTTAGTAGAATTGTTTAGGAAAGGATTGTCCTACAGAACAGTTAGTGTTCATCGATCAGCTATTGCGGCTGGTCATATTTTAGTTAATGGTGTCACAGTAGTTCAAGATGGTCTGGTAAAGAGACTTGTGAGGAGTATAAGGATTGCAAAACCACCAGTATCTAGACATAACTCGGTATGAGATGAGACCAAGGTGTTGGAATACTTGGAAAATTTAGGAACAAATGAGTTATTAAAATTGAGAATGCTGCCTCTGAAATCAACAATCTTATTATGTTTGGTCTTTTTAAGAAGAGTTCATGCTGCTAAAGCTTTCGAAGGTTTAAACAGAGTGTCTTGTCCAGAAGAAGTATTCTTTTACTTGAACAAAAGGACTAAAACAAATTCTATTTCTATATTTTACCCGTACCTTGGTGCTCACGAAAATGTGTGTGGTACGCTGTGTGAAAGAGTATGATAGGACTGTGCAATTAAGTATGGGAAATTTGAAAAAATGTTGATTTCCTTTAGTAATCCACATAAAGGAGTATCTTCAACAACAATTCAGGGGTATCTTCACCAACTCTGGCAAGATTGGCAAAAGAAGTGATGAATACATCCACGGTGGATGTTTATGTGTTTGGTGCACATTCAGTGAGAGGTGAGTCTGCATCACAAGCTATTATTTTGGGATGTGCACTGCAAGTGATAGTAACATGTGCAGATTGGTCAAATGATTCAGTCTTCGGTAAATTTACTTTAAGCCCGTTGAGAGTGCAGCAGGTTGCTTAACAAAGAAGCTTAGAACTTACAATAATGTTAACCTCTGGTCTTGACATAAAATAGAGATTTTCCCCAGCTTTGATGGTCAAAAAATCAGGATTTTATAAAGACACGGAGGCTAAGACTATTGCCACACAATTACCCAACCCTGTTTACAGGTTAATGTGTTCTATTTTTAAAGTGCGTGGCCAACAATAAAGGAGGCAGATGAAAAGAATGGGAGATCTTCAAGGAATGTCCGAATATGATTCATTCATGGGCGTGGATCATGGACTTCTTTCTTTTGGGACAACTGTTGAATTTAGAAAGCTTGAGAAATATGTTTCAATATGTTTAATGTTCAACTGAAAAAGAAGAATGGGGTCAGAGGGTTCTGGTCTTTTATTAACTTGGAATTTTTGATTTTACATCCATAAAGTGGAAGCTTTGAACTGTCAAGTATTGTGGCAGTAAATGTATCCCTATTTTTCTTGTGAGTGACTGTGACTGAGTACATTGACTTTGTAATTAATCAGCAATACAAATAATAGTATGGCACAGCAACATTTTTCAATAAGTCCTCTTAATCCATTTTGCCCTGCAGAGTTGGAGCCTTCCATTAAATGGATCGAATGGGAGGACTATTTTTTAAACAACATTGAGGCTATAGATGAAAAAAAGGATATGCCTCCAGAACAAAAGAAAAGGTTTTTGTTGCACTTAATGGGTGCACATGGTTTAAAAACATACAACCGCATGCCTAAGACAATTACTATTGGAGATCTTAATGTATTCCAGGCAGCATTTAAGGAACTTGATAATTATTTTGCTCCTAAAGTGTGCATTGGTATAACCAGGTACAAATTCTTCCAAAGAAAGCAGGGGAAGGATGAACTTGTGGATGATTTTATTGCAGATTTAAAAAGGCTTGCACTAGACTGCAAATTTGGTGTGTTACATGATGATCTTATAGGGGACTAGTTAGTAATGCATGCTAGTAACACTACAGTACAAGAACAACTGTATGTAAATGGTGACAGGCCATTGGATGAGGTATTGGCTATAGTGAGTAAGGCAGAGATGTCTGGAAGTTGCACAAATATTTTGAAAAAGAGTGATACAGAACATGATACTGTGCGCAAGGTGACAATTCAGGGGAACACAAAAAGTATTTCACGTAAACCAAGGGTAAGACTGGAGGAAAGGAAGGTCTCAAATGTTTTTTTTGTGAAAGCAAGTAGCATTTATGCCCATATTTATACTTTTTTAGCGCCGCATTTGTGCCGCTTTTTGGCGTAAAACGGCGCAAACGTACAAAATACCATTGTATTTTGTAAGTTTGCGCCGTTTTGCGTCAAAAAGGGCACAAATGCAGCGCTAAAAAAGTATAAATATGGGCCTTAGTGTACAACAAGAATCGCCCTGCTTTAAAACAGAGATTCAATAATTGTGGTGTCAAGGGGCATTATGCCAAAGTCTGTAGGAAAAAGAAAGATAATGTTAAATATGTTATGGATAAAGGAGATGGTTCAGATAACAATGATTCTGATGCAGACAGGAGGAGATATTCTAATGTTATGAATCTTCAGGAAAAATTTCTCTTGAATATAAATGACTCAGAAATGAAAGATAGCCAATATGCAGCATGACTATCTGAGGAGTTTGTGTTAACATGTATGCAGAATCGGAATCACCTTCCACAATTGTGAACGAGGGGGTATGGAAGGACAATTTCATCACAAGTATTGGCGCACACCTACAGGAGCCAGAAATACATCCAGAAGGTTATATTGGGGAAAAGATAGAATTGCTTGGTTACAGATGATTAACTTTCCGATTCAAGAACAGAGTGACAGAAGGGCAAATTTATATTGCCTAAAATGGGCCATCTGTTTTAGGTTGGTTAGACCAAGGAAAATTGCACATTGTCTTGGATCCAAACAGTGAAGAGAAAGTGTTAGTTCAGGATGAAGGAGTCACAGTAGGAGAAACAATATTACATCAGTTTCCTAAAGTTTTCAGTAAAAGGTTTGGAAAATTACAAGGTTTTGATCACAATATTATGCTTAAAAGTAAATCAATGCCGAAAGTTCATAAGATGAGGAATGTTCCTTTGTTGGTAAGAGATAAGGTTTCAAATGAGCTTGAAAAACGTGTAAAAGCTGATGTTATAGCACCCATAGAATCCTCAGAATGGATTTCTCCGTTGGTGGTGGCGCAACGAAGTAATGGAAAAATCAGGTTATGTGTTTTACTCTGGCATTTGAATGAACAAATTGTGGTGTACCCTTTTCCCTTACCAAAGATTAATGAGATGGTCATAAGCCTGAAAGGAGCAACATTGTTCTCAACTGTGGACTTAGCATCTGCTTATCATCAAATCTAGTTATCTCATAAATCCAAGCATTTAACAGCATTCACATCACCCTTTGGCTGTTTTCAGTTCAAGAGAATGCCATTTGGTTTGGCTTCGGTAGCAGTGGTTTTCCAGAGACTTATTCACAAATTATTCAGTAAAGAACAAGGAGTATTATTTTTTCATAATGATATCTTGATTTGTGGTGGAAACAGAAAGGAACATGATGAAAGGTTAAAAAGAGTTTTGGAAATTCTGGAAGAACACAAGTTAACTGTGGAACACACCAAATGTAAATTTGCTGAAAGCACTATCACGTATTAGGGCCATGTGATTAATGGAGCCAGCATCAAACCCAAACCATTGCTTATCAGTGCAATTGAAAAATCTACACCTACTAGCAATGAAGAGGAAGTAAGGTCATTTTTGTACTGTGCTAAGTTTATTCCGAAATTTTCAGAAAGTACTTATAACATCAGACAACTATTGAAAAATAAAACTAAATTTGAGTGGTCAAAAGAATGTGAGGAAGATTTTAGGAAAATTAAAAACAGTATTAGCAAAGTGGTTTCACTCAGACGTTTTGACCAAGAATTGAACACTGTAATCACAAGGGATGCGTGCAATAAGGGCCTAGGACCAATGTTAACTCAAAGAAAGATAAATGGCGTGTAGACAGTTATCTCTTTTGCCTCAAGGTCTTTGTCTCCAGTGGAAGAAAAATATCCCAAAATTGAGTAGGAAGCTTTGGCATGTGCATGGGCTTTAGATCATTTTAGGGCTTTTATTTGGGGAACACCGTTAGTCATTCAATGTGATCATAAGCCTTTTATATAAATATTAACAAAAGAAAGAACTGTCCTTGCATCAGCCAGAATGGCAAGACTTTCCATGCAAATGCAAGATTATATGTACAAAATTGTATATGTTTCGGGAAAGAATAATGTTGTAGCTGACTATCTTTCATGCATGCCTGCCCCGTTAGAGGAATGTACGGATGATGTGTGGGATGATTGTCAAACTGCGTTAGCTCATGATTGTGGCACACCAGCATTAAAGAGAGGCGAATGGGAGGAGGAATACAATAAAGACAGTGTGTTGCAGGAAATATCTAGATTCATCTGTAGTGATTGGCCAAGGAAGGAATACCTTGATAAGGAAGTCAGACCATTTTGGGAAATTAGATCAGAGTTGTCCGTGGATTGTAAGTTGATTTTCAGAGGAGACAGAGTTGTTTCTCCAAAAGGGGCCCATCAAGCAATTTTGGAGTTATATCATGAAGGCCATTTTGGAGTGGTTAAGACAAAATCGCTGTGAAGAAATTGTTCTAGTAGCCTGGAATGGATTTGGTAATAGAGGGATTTGCCAGGGAGTGCTTAAGATCTGCTTTTGCTGACAAATCAATACACACATTAAGGCCTCCAGTGAGTGAATGCTGCATTCCTAAACAACCATGGGAATCCTTTGCAATTGATTTGATGGGTCCTATCAGAGAATCTCAAAATATATTATAGTATTAATAGACCTTTTTACGAGATGGGCAGTTGTAGATTTTGTTGACAGGGCAGACACGGAGTCGATTTTGAATTTTGTGGACGCTGTTTCCATTTCAGAAGGAATTCCTTTAACAATTCTGAGTGACAATGGTGTGCAATTCTAATGTAAGGCTTCCAAGGAGTGCTTTGATAGGGTAGGAATTATTCACAAGACCACACCACTGTGCAATCCCAGTGGGAATGGCATGGTTGAGAGATTCAACCAAGTGATCAAAGGAGTGATTCAGTAAGCATTGTCATGCAATAGTGACTGGGAAATGCAAGTAATGAAGTCAGTGAGGGTTGATAGAGTCACCACTAATGAAATAACTGGGTTATTGCCTTTGTAATGATGAGATGAAGAAATCCTAGTATGAAAGCAAACCCTGGACAGTTAGAAGATACCAAGGTAGAAAACTAGTCACCTGAAATAGTGAGAAACATTACTGGAAATTCATGAAAAGAGTATACATTACTATGATGACAAGCATTGTGCTGAAAATGTAAAGGTAAAAGTTGGGGATTGGGTTCGCCTCAAGAAGCCTTATAAAGTTCACAAGGGTGAAAGTCAATTCTTTGATCCTGTGTTGGTGGTAGAGGTATTACAAAGTGCTGAAAGAGTACGAAGTGAAAAGGTGTGGAGTAAGAAGAGAGTAGCAATGGGATCACAGGAATTGTGGAGAGATTGTGAGGAGATTTTGGTTGGTTGGAAAGTTCTCTTTTTGCTTTCAGGGCCTTGCAGGGAGTGGGATGTCCTGGTTGTGATACTGTGGTGAATGGTAATGATGTGGTAAACAATGATATGGAGGCAAATGGAAATGATATGGCTTATAGTAATTCTCACAAAATGGATAAGGTACCAGGAAGAGTAGAAGCTACACCTAGAAGTGACGTTCCACAAGGTGGGAATGAAGAACAAGGAGTTTCTGTTACGAGGAGGGAAAAGAGATTGCCTGTTTGGCTTAAAGATTATGTTGTAGGGAGGAAGTATTAATTAGTTTTGCTATGTTGTTTTGTTCTTTATCATTTTTGTTGTATTAACAATTACTTTATTGTGTACTTTACTTAATTGTAATTCTGTATGTTAATTGTTTTGGTTGTTCAGAAGGGAGGGGATGTATTATGGGTTTTACTGTAATTATAAGAATATAATGTTTCCTCTGGTGACGCCTGCAGGGTTTGGTGGGAGCACAGAACTCTGCAGGCTGAAGAGGTTTTGACCTGCCTTCCGTTATTTCCATGTATTACTTATTAAACCTAAAATTAATACAATCAATGAGTGATTCTTCTACAATTGGTGTGTTCTAAGTTCTTTAAAGAGGCTGCTGAGTAGTGGCAAATAAATGGACACTGCAATAATATTAGCCTTCCTGTCTTTAATTAAAGACAGGCCAATTGATGTTTGCCTTAGTTAAGTGCCATATACTAGGAGGAGAACACATGCAAAGAGGCATTGGTAATTAGCCTCTGCCTGCTCATTGTACACCTAGGTAATCACATTAAAAAAGTGAGGAAACAATGCAAATGAATGGATTATTCTGCAGCTGGCATTAGGGTTGGGTAATGTTTATAAATGTAATTTAATTTAAAATAATGGAAGCATTGCTGAATTTTATATACGCAAGTCAGCATCCCTTTAATCTATTTCAGTTTGCTCCTAACCATGTTCTTTTTTTGAAAGGAGATTAAGTTTCTGGGAAGGACAAAACAAGCATTTTTAACATAGAGCAATTAATATTTGGTGTTGAGATTGACCCTGTTTCAGGTGTCTCAACCAAGAAGCCAACAGATCATGCATTTGGTAGTGGTTGATGTTTATTTTTCATTACTATATTTGTCCTTTCAAAGATTTACACCCCAAGACGTGCAGATTTGTTTCTGATATATGTTATAGTGAAGAAAGACCTTGCAGCTACCTTTGACTCTCTCTTAGCCCTTCTGTTCCCCCTTCTCTCAGCAACCAAAAAAGTGCCTTTTATCCAACAGTGGCCAAATACATATCCCAAAGGTAAAACAATACACAATCCAAGGCACTCATGTAAAATGAAAATGACCATTGTCCATATCTTGTAATGCAACAGATCCTTTTGTTTTATTCAGTGCGTTCTTGAAATTCCAGAATGTCCGGCCAACATGTGTTTCGCCGTGCGAATAGTACTGAAAACCAAAATAATTCAATCTGATGACAGATATAACCAAAATTAAAAAATCAGTCAAGTGTTACTGGTAACTATAGCAAAATTAACAATGGTAATTTAACTGACATTTAAAGAAGGAGCATTGTCATCCATGCATCAAAATTCCAAAGTCAACAACGTGAATAAAGCCCAAAACCTCCATAATGGTGTGCGGTGTACAATTAATCGTTACTGAAAGTGAAATTATCAGTCACCGATCGGTGTGGAAAGATATCCCCAAGCATGATGCATCAATAAAAGTGAAGTGCATAGTTCTAGCCACCAAAGATAAGACATTTCCTTTGTTTGAAATTATGATCGTACCTCTCAATCCACTACTTCCCTTCAAGAATCACTAAAACTAATTGTTGCCATATTGTGAAATTGAAATTCCAATATCTATTCTGTAAGGATCACAAACAAACAAATTAAATTATCATCAAACAACTAAATCCTGATAGAACTCAATATACCATGAAATTATCGCAAAAGAAAAAGGGGAGCGGGAACCACCCATTTCACCCTTATCGACAAAAAATAATATCCGTATACATAATTATTTCAAACACCACTCAAAATAAGTCCACTTACTAGTACTCATATTGTAGACTAACAAGATTACTCAAGAGTCTAAAACTCAGTTGTATGTAGTGTGAACAAATGTGAAAACATAATAATCACAGCATACGATTGTAAGTTGCCCAAAATTACTTTAACCCCTAAATCACAGCCACTCTGTTTGATTTGTATAAAAAAACCTGTTAAGGTCATGCCTCCAATTACAGTAATCTTAAAAAATATGTTGACCACAGAAGGAGAATTCATTTGTAATTACTGTTAGCAGTCAGAATAGTCAAGCGAAAGCAATGTATCTGTATGATATTTACCGTTATCTAGCAGAATATCTTTGCGGTCAGTGTTACCGAAAGGTGTGTACACAGGTGATCAGTATACCCGACTCCATCTTAGCCTCGTTATAAATATTACAAGCCTAAACATAGATGATAGACTGCTTCATCTAACACTAGTCGACATCTTGAATGTATTATCGTGATCAGCAGTCAGCGTTATCGAACGGCGTGTACATAAGTGATCAGTAGGCCCGACTCCATCTTAGCCTCGTTATAAATATTACAGCCCTAAGCATAGATGATGGACTACATCATCTAACACTGGTCGCCATCTTAAAAGTGTAGTTGTGATTGTCGAGTGTGCAAAAACTGGCAATATATTTGTGAAAATACACAGTGCACTAGCAATTGGTATAAAGTCCACTGAATTCAAACCGTAAAAGTGTGTGAAGTCAAAATTAGCAGCAATATTTAATTTTTTCATTCAAATTATTGGATCGCCCCCTATCACCAACATTGCTCATTGCAAAAACAAATCAAAAAGGAATCCCATCCCAAAATAGCCAAAATAAACTGAATATTAATTTTGTACTCTAGAAAAGGAGCAACAAACAGTAATGAGTTGCATTAGTCCATCAATACCATTAGAAACAATTGGAGCTATTATATAATTAATGCTCCCCTAAAGTACCCTTCTCAATGCTGAAAACAGCATGCCTGGGAACTCTCTCCCTATCAATCAACAACATATTCCATAAGCAGCAAACTTAAAAAGAATACAAAATAAAAAATGGCTAGTATTTTTCTACGTTCACACATTAAGTCCTGAATAATGTAAACATAGAAGTAACTATGACTGATCATTACATTGACATGAAGAAGTGAGATATAATAACATAATGTAGTAAGTGTACATTCATCTAAGAAATCATTCACCCAAGAAAAAATCTAATTCATGATTAGTATTCAGGCCCTCCTCCACTGCCCTTAGTCTCAAGATCCAAATATATTCCCTCTTTCTTAAGTATAATTCTCTGTTGCCCCCACGTGGGTCTTTATGAACATGCTCCGAATAAAAAAATTCAAACTCTTAATAAGTCCCTGCTTTGAACATTGTCTCATATGCACTACAATGGGGTATCGAATATCATCCTGTCTCAAGGCCCTGTAATGTTCACTTATCCTTAATCTCAATGATCTAATCATACTTCCGACATACATACGTTTGAATTTACATGCAATCGCATAGATTACAAAATTACTGTTGCAAGTAATATTCGTAAGTATTCGAAACTCCTCTCCAATACCATTGGTAAAGTTACATATAACATTTAGAGCCCATTTGCACATCCCACAATGTCCACATTTATAAAAGCCCTGCGTTCGGGTTGTCAACCAGTTGCTATTGGGTTTCTTGGTAGGATAGCTGGGGCATAATATATTTTTCATATTACTACCTTTCCGATACGTAAAGCGCAGATTGTCTGAGATAAACTTTCTCAAACTATCATCTGCACGTAATACATGCCAATGGTCATGCATACATCTGCGTAACAGGTCCGATATCTGTGTGTAATTCACTATGCGTTGAATCTCTTCACCTCTATTCTTATGTTGGTATCTCAAAGTATCTTTTCTAGAAATTTTCATAATCTTTTTCCGAGCTTGTTCTATGATGTGTGGCTGATATCTACATTGATTAAAACGTGTTTCCATATCTGTAATGCATTGTTGAAAGTCTAAGTCATTACTGCAATTACGTCTTTCTTGCATCATTTCTTCATATGGTATTGCCATGATTTGATGTCTCGGATGTGCACTGTTGCATGTATTAGAGAATTGCACGCTGTGCTTTTCCGATATAGTCTGCTCTCAATTCTCTCATCCTGAACATATAACTTAACATCCAAAAACGAAATGTTGGTGGTGCTATATTCACAAGTGAATCTAATGTTGAGCTCATTGAAATTCAAGTACTCGCAAAAGCTATTTAATTCAGCAATGCTCCCAGTCCAAATCATAAAACAATCATCAATATATCTGCCCCAGTATAAAATATTAGTGTTCCATTTTGTTCCTCCCAAGCCCCAAATGAATTCTAGATAACCCATTAACAAATTTGCATATGAGGGAGAGAATCTCAAACCCATTGCTACCCCTTGTTTTTGTCTATACCATTCAGTTTTGAACAAAAATAAATTGTTGCATAATATCAGTTCAGTCATAACTATCAGCATCTCCATATGTTCCCATAAACTGGCTGATCTCTTATTCAGAAAATATTTCAACGCAAGAATACCCAGATCATGTTTAATACTAGTGTACAATGAAATCAAATCACATCCAAAGTGACCAAAATCATCCCTGGCTCCAGCTAGTGTCCTATATATGGGAACATACGGAGATGCTGATGTTTTGTATCTCACAGTAGTGACTGAAGTGTTATCATGTACATAATATGCCCCTACTTCACTTTCTTTTGCTTTCTTTTGGCAGAATCATCACTAGCGGTGAAGGAGACAGGACTGCGTCGAGTGGGGAAGCATCTCGCCACGGGACCTCCGGTCCACCACCAATACAGAGGGACCCAGTGGCCTAGAGGGCAAGGGGAGTGCCATGGGGGAGACCAAACATTCATCCACATCCTCGGATTCCTCCTCCAGTGGCCACTCCCTAGTGGTGGTAGATCCATTGGGGACCACCTGGGTATCATCTTTGTCCACCACCCTCGTTCTATCACTGTACTCCCTGTTGCTCCCCACCTAGTTGACCGTGCCCACTCACTCAAGAGGATGGGCGTCTCCTTTGCGACAGGAACCTCTGCCCCAGCCCCTGTTACTCCTGCTGCCCTCAGGGAGGAGCCTATTGACCTCCTGAGGTCGATTTCTGTGGGCCAGTCTGCCATCGTGAATGCCATCCAGGGACTGGCGACACAACCCAAGCAGACAAATGTGTTCCTGGAGGGCATTCACATTGCAATGTATGGCCTACAGAGATCTTTTCAGGCTCTAGCCTCCACACTGATGGCAGGCAGTCACCATTTGCCTACCGGCCCAATCCACCTTCCTCTTCCCTGTCCAAATCCACCCTTCCCCGACCCAGCCAAAGCACACAGACAGACTTGAATGCATCCACTTCAACAGCCAAGGGAAGCACAAACACAGGCACCACAAGACACACCACTGGCACATATACAAACATCCACCTTCAGACACAGCAATTGTCATGTATTGCCCTGACTCCCTCCACCCCTAGAATCACACACACGACATCTGGCACACATAGAGACACCACTACAACAGTCACTGATACAGCCACCACACCCATCCTACCCAGTGACACCACCCCAGCAGACCCTCAGACATCCACCCAGTCACCACACCCATAGACACCACAATTACAGACACACTTACATGCAGCATATCCACCTTATCTGCAGTCATAATCGCCAACAGACACCAACCCATCCACCTCAGCATCCCTTACACCACCACCCCCCTCAGCCCAAAACACAAAAACACCTTCACTCACCCACCCATTAGACACCCACCACACACAACCACACCTCCCACAAACATGCCCCCAAGACATCCACACCTACACATCATACAACCACTCCCTAAACCTCCTAATCCCAACTCTCTTCTGATGACCATCCCCGTGTATCTAAAAAAGATTTCCTTTATGCCCTTGACCTTACTCCTGTTCTCCTGTGCCACCCCAAAAGGCGTGTTTCCCTACCAAAGTCCCTCCTTTCTACCTCCATGGCCTCCACTACCTCCTGCAAGCAGCCATGCCCCTCACCCCACCAAAACGAAGGCCACCCTTCCCAAGAAGGCTCCCACCTCCCAAGCCCAAACCCAACCCCCCCAAGCACTCCCTCCATCACCCCCCCAGATAATCCCTGAGTTGCCTGCCTGTCCCCTTAATGCCCCTACCTGTGGAGGTTACATGGCAGTAAAGGAGTCGAGTTGGTGCCCTTTATTGCATCTTTTAGGCTACTGACTTTGGATGGGCCTATGGCCTTTGACAAAAGACTATTTAATGTTTGCTTCTATTACTAAACCCAACCAGGTGTTGGGTTTTTGGATACACTTTGTCCTGCATTTCCTTCCCTAGGTTTCTGTTGTTCTAGGCTTACATTGGTTGTGTGCCTATAGTGTGTGTGTGCTGATCGCTGCTCCATGTTGTCTTTTTTTGCTTTTTTTTCCAGTTTGTGAGTCTGTGTGCAGTGCATTTGTCCCCAAAGCTTAGGTTGTGTGTTGTGTGATGGGTATGTCTATGTAGCTGAGATGTTGGTGTAATTGCATTGTGTTGTGTTTGTAGTGGTATGTGTTTCTTTTTATGATGTGCGATGTGGGCATGTATGGTGTATGACTTGTCACCTGATGTGGCTGTTGTCTAAATGTGGCATGTGTGTTCTTGAGTTTTGTCAGTGCAGACATGGAGTGTGTTGAGTTGAGTTGTTTGCTTTAAATTTGTAGGTGCATATGTTTATTTAGGTGTGTGTCCGTCTGAGCTGGTTGTTGTAGGGGTATGTCCCATGGAGTGTGAGTTGTGTGTGCTTTGTTGCCTTGCCCTCCACTCATTGTTTGACTGTGCATAACAATTGATGTTGGTATTACTTGTCCCTGGGATCTAATTGTGGTCAGTTCCTGTGCCATGTTTTGTGGGGCATTGTTCAACATGATATGTCTTGCAGTGCAGTCTCCTTGCATGAATGATCCTGCTATTCCCATCACAGCTGTGCAGGTATTGTTGCAGTGGTGTGCTTTGTGTCATTTGTCTATGTGTCTCTGTGTGTATTGTGCATGGCATTGAGCTTTCATTGTGCAATGTGAGAGTGTGCTTTGTGTGCCGATTACAGAGTTGTTTGATGGTGGTGTTGTGTGTTCCCTGGCACATGGATGTATATGTGTGTTGTATGTGTGGGCAGTCCCTGGCCAGTGTTGGGTGTGAGTGTGTGGAATGTATTTGTATGTGTGGAATAGTTGTGTTGTGTTTGCTGTGTGTGTATGTTGTGTGGCCATATGTGTCCCTGCACCTGTGTTGTGTAGCCGTGTGTATCTGTGTAATATTGCCGTGCAGTGTATGTGTGTGCTGGCTAAAGCGTGCGTGTTGTGTATGTATGGATGTCCTTATTACAGTGTGTGAGTGTGTGTGTCTACAATGATTGGTGTAGCTGCTAGCCGTCGTCTCCCCCCATGATGTTTTGCCAGCGCAGTATGCTGTTTTTAAATGGTTAATGTTACAGGTAGGTGTGTGCACTTGTGGTTGGTGTCTTACACATCAGCGCTGATTCCGTTGTCTTTCGGCGAGCAGGAGCAGTGGCAAGACTTCAAGGAATGGCTCTGTTGTTGCTCCAGGCGTGTGTGGCTGTCTGCAGGTGAGTGTTTCCATTTGTGTTGTTAGTTTCTGCCTCCTGATGCACGGTGATTGGACTGCCATGGTCACATTGGTGGTGAAAACTGTCTACTAGGTCTGGTGGAAACATGGTCTCCACTGTCCTGTCTGTGGCTCTCACAGACGGCAGCAGTGGCGGCAGACCGCTGATGGTCTTATGTTGCCTCCACTGCTAAACTCATAATATGGCGGTCCACTCTGGCAGCCTGTTGGCGGTTGGACTGCCACCATCAACATGGCGGTCCTCAGACCACCAAACTCGAAATGAGGGCCAATGTGTTTGTAAGTATCACATAGTATCATGTTCTGTTGGTCAGCTGTTATCTCAGATTTGGGATGTCTGTTTGAAATATGTCCAGAGAAAAAGTAATGCTGATAAATGTACTTGTTTAAAACTCCAGGACTTTGGTGCTTGTGATATTTCCTTCACAAGATGCACTGAGTGAAATACCAGCCTTTATGTCAAAGCATAGTGCCCTCTTCACCTCAGACTTCTTGACAAACAAGCACTGACAAAGCCAGAAGATCTGGCCTTCTCAAGCTGGTTTGATCGGTATTTATTTTTATTTGTTATTGGAAGAACATGCTAGAAAAATATAAAGAAGAAAAAATAGAACATGCTTCGGACTGAACATGGCTGCACTGTGTGTAAAAGAAGGTTTTACCTTCACAGATATTTTAATCATCACACATAATTATTATAAAAAAATAAGGGTGATTCCAAGCAGGCAGATATACCTCGGAAAGTATCCTTTTGATTTTCATGCACATCACTGGAAAATAAGATAAAGAATCAAAAGATGAAAGCATTGGCACAACAAAGTATTAGCCAACCAGCCCTGACCCAGAAGTGCACTTCTTTTTCCAGGAATGTGTACATGAGATCGTGAAAATACCATTATTCACTGTATAAGAGATCCAGTGGTTGAAGAGGGTGTCCTTTGTGGTGGGTGTAAGCAGTAAGCAAAATATGAATGAGAGTTCAATGTGAAATTTTAATGACAGTTCCATGAAAACTGCTGACCCAGGATGACAAAGAACCACTATCTCAGTATATGTGTGTGCATTTTTAATTTCTGAACGCTTTTCATTAACTGAGCCTGACATGACACCTAAAATTGCCTCTTAGCCAGAAATAAAAATACCATAGTTTTCAAAGTCCTTAGGACCCATCTCACCAAAAAATCAGAAAACAACTATGCTAATCTTTTTAAGGCACACAGCCTCTTAGTCAAACATGACCTAATTCTTGTGTATTCACCTGAAAATAGACCCTGTTTCAAAGCACTAAGGGCCTCATTTACAAACCCTTTGTGTCACCGCTGTGTCATTTTTTTGACGCAGCAGTGGTGCTTGCAGTGCACTACACTGCTCCATATTTACCAATTGATGCATTAGGCCTAATGCATCAGTTTGTAAACGCCTGTGTCACATTATACCTGCACCAGGTATACTGTATACAGGGTAGGCATGCCCACAGGAAAAGCCACAGGAAATTTACATGTCACTGCCTCATTCTGCGACTTCACTGGGTCACAATTTTACCCCCTGCTCAGAGCAGGCATAAAATTGACACAGGGCTTTTTCCTATGGGAGACTCCTCATATTGCTGCAGTTGAATCAGTTTAACAGTGCTACTCCAGCAAAGCATGAATTTAAACCTAACAGATGAATCATAAATTCTGATGCATCTGTGAAAACGTATGCCACAGAGCTCTTTATTGTAAATGCAGCACATTCATGGCAACATTAGGGGATGTGTGGGAAGCACAAGAAATCTGACGCACCAATGGTGATGCGTCAAATTCTTGTAAATGAGGCCTACAATTCAGAAACATAAACATTTGCTAATCTGGCTTTGTGAGTAGAGACCTCACACGCCCATGCACCAAACTACACTATGAAAGCTCAAGTATGTTCAGTGTATTGATTTGAATCTTGTTTGACATCTTTCATTTTTTAATTTTTCAAGAGTGGTTCAGTAGTATTGTTATGCTTTCGATCTTGAAGTCATAACTAATTCTATAATTATTCCCACATCGCCTAGAAGTAATTTATACAACCGCCTGTTTATTTTTTGAAGATATAGACACATAAGAGGTGCACTCAATCCACAAATGATCTGAGCAATAAAATATTGTTTCTGTGGAGTGCAGAAGCCGAAAAAGGAAAGATATATTTGGCTCTATCTACAGCAATTCAAATGACCTATCAGTAGCATTTACAGTTCCTTCTTTCCCTTTCTTTTGCCAAATGCCTAACACCTTAATTTACAATATTGGATGTTTTCCATTTTTCAGACGATTTTTTTTTCGTTTGCAATTATTCTGAAACTCCAGGCGGGCAGTGAGAGATCGTTTTAATTTTTGGCAAGCAATTCATGACAGAATTTGTCAATGTGAATAATTACCTGTGATGAGAAAGAACTACTCAGCTTCAACCATATGGGCTCAAAACTGGGAAGGAAAGAATGGATGTAAACAGCATAATGGAGAAATTACTCACATTCACTCTTGCAATCGACCGCCTTGATTATGACCAGGAGGTTAAATTCTAAATGCGCACAAGAATCACAAATACAGGTTTTGTTATAATTTTGGGGCCTCGCAGTTTTTCCTGGCAGTTTTTTACCAAGTAAACCTCTCAAAATGTATCTACAGAAAAGGCTAGGTAAAGCAAGGCATGCATGCTATTTTCTACGGACAAAACCTGTAGTATTAAGTATGTACACACCACAGTAAATGCTCCACCCCAGTTAATTGATATCACTGGCATAATATCGGAATCAACAATATCATGTAACACAAGTATGGTGTCAAAAATATAATTTACAAAAATATTGTCTCCCTCCATAATTATAATGCTAGGTACAAAAATATTGAAAAAAATCGTTTCACACTAATATTGTTACAAAGCATACAAAAATATTGTTTAGTAATATATAGTTTAAAGTAGTAAATCTCACTTAAATATTTTAATATATACCACTAATCTAAAGTTAATTAAATAAATCTAATTGATATTTAATACTATTTATAAATATATACTTATATAAAGACAGAAATATATTTGTGCACGTTTATATATATACATATATATTTATTATTATTTTTTGTTTTTTTCTTTATATTTACTACTATAAAAAGCACTATAGGGTAGGATTTCAGAGGGGTTGAATATATTATTCCCATTTCAAAAAGCACAGCACTTGGGAAAGCACTGGACTTCAGAAAGGTAAGATTTACTATTCCCACTCCAGCCTGGAAAGCAATGGACTTTGGAGGGGTTAAATTTACTATTCCCACTCCAGTTTAAGCAAAAGTAGGTAAACTACTTCTTTTCCAACATGTCATATATTAAAATAGAAAACCTAATATAGACATTATCACTTAACATTATATACAGATATATGTTTAAAAAAGAAAGAAATATAACCAATTTACACAAATGGTTATTTAATTATTATTTAATTAACTTGCCACTCTATACCCCTATAAACCCAGCAACCCACACCCAAACTATAACTAAAAGCAATAAGTATAACTCCTTTTACATAATTGATATTCAGCTATACAACTAATTACTAATAACAATTAATTTTTAATTATTTATTAATTTACTTCTCGCCCTACAACACCACAACCCTACAAACCCAGCAGCCCACACCTAAAATGTAACTAAAATACATATTTATTACACAATGTACATAATTCTTCATCACATAAATATTAATTATACATTATTAATTATTATTTTCAATTATTACTACATTGTTGACCCTATACCCCTACAAACCTAGCAACCTGCAACTAAAATATAACTAAAATAAACCAGTATCACATAATTCAATAATTAAAAAATAATAATAATGTATTGTTAAGTCATTATTACTTAGTTAAAGTCTGACCCTATAGCCCTACAAACCCAGCAGCCCACCTGTAAAGAAAACTAAACATATGATTATTACATAATTCACATAATTAATATTCAATGAAATAACTAAAAAAAAAAAAAATTAATAGTTCATTAATTATGACCTAAAACTCACCAAATATATATACCACCATATATATATATATATATATATATATATATATATATATATATATATATATATATATATAAAAAATTGATTACCACATCTGGCATCATTCAGAGGTACACATGGTATTGCTTGCCACACTAGTGCTCATCTAATTTCTGGTCAAATATTATTCCAAGATTTGTAGTTGAGACTCAGATTTCCTATTTGGGAGAAGAATCAGGAATGCAGCTTCTACAGCTTTATCAGCTCTTGCATTGGTTTACGGTCGCAGTTTCACAAAAATTCACGGTGTCCCACAATCTGGTACCCTTTTTTGTGGCTTTCAGCAAAGTCATTAAGATACATCTGTTCAGACTGCCGTTATATATCACATGTTTCCAACTCAGCTCCTCTCCTGTGCTCTTCAATCGTCCCCTATGTATGCAGTGTTTCAGTTTTATGTGACATGGACCATTGCCTTTGTGGAAGGGTACATGATATGAAAATACCTTATATAAAAATATAATTAATGCTTGCATGTTGCTGAGCAGATGATTCGGGGATCCAGCCACGTTTATTTAGTGCAGTGCACAGAATTAGAGGAAATCCTGATATGTGACTGTCAAGCTGCTGCTCTTAATTCTCAAAGTATCCCAGACATCTGTTGCTGCCGAACTTCATGCACTAAAACAGTTCCTGGTATTAAATATGTATTGCTTATTGATGTCATTTTAATTAGCTCAACTTATTTGGCCATTCCTGTGCATTCTCTAGCACATCTGATTTAAAATTTATCTTTTCAATACTCTTGCAGAACTCATTTTTTACCTGTAAGCAGTATGAAATGGCATGATCCATGAGGTCTAATCATCTGCCAGTGGTCATCCCCATAACACCCTTAAGCAAGAAGCAGGCAAGATTTGTCTTGTTGGCAGAAGCCAAAGCCTTTCAGCATGTATTAGACTGCTTTTCTTCTGCACAATCTTCCTACATCCTGATCCACAACAATGGTTTGTGTGGTAGTGACTCCTTAGCTTTAACTATCAGGATAGTGGGACTATGAAGTCAGAAAAACAGACAAATGCAAAAACAGCTGATGATAGATGGAATGCAGACCAAAACAGCCTCCAGTCACAGATCTGGGTTTATTTCTTCTGTTTTTTGTTTGCCATGCTATTCCAGTTTGCACCCAGCCATATGTAAATCAGTATTGACCCTGTTCCCCATGGGAACAGGCCATCCTGAACTGTCAGGCCAGGTCCTCCCTGAACCAGAAGCAAGCATCCTGGGACCATCACCTTTCATCAGCCAGGCTAGCTGTATCCATATTTAGTTTGAGTTTTGTGAAAAAATTAAGCAAAAGCTGGTGTATTTGTAACCAATAAATATGCACTCATTCTTGAATGCCTGAGAGGATTCAATGATATGAACTCTCACAGATGCTAAACCAATGCACTAATTTGAGAACATGTACATTTTAGTATCAACCATGTGTAAATGTGCTGCTAGTAACACATTTTTACTAAAATGTGTTTCTTTGTTTAACCTCCTTACCAGCTATTGACTACTCTGAATGACAGCATTAGAATCACTCAAAAACAACCTAATTTCTGTTTTTATCCATATTTAAACAGACACGAAAATAAATGTTTTCTCTCTGCATTTATCTGTAGAAATCAGTAAAAAAGAGGGAGTCTTATTTATGATTAACATATCTCAACTACTTTCATGACAGGAAATTAGAGAGCATCAGGACATAACAAAGAGACTGAAAGCTGTCAAACAATAATTAACAAAAACAATTGCACAGTGTAGGAAATGCTTCTTTTTTATGATCATCCCCCGCCCCATTGTTTGGGCTGTTGCTGTTGTTTTTTTTTATTCTGTGCAATGAGACTCTGTGCAGGCCCTAACACATGTTGGAATTGGGAATTGGTTATATGTCAAATTGGTATATTTATTTCATCTCTGTGTCCCTAGTGTACAAAGCATACCCAGGGCCTGTAATGAAACTAATAGGATTCTTTGGGTTACCCACTATAGTAACGGTACATACATGACTGTTATCCTAAAACTGAAATTTCTGCCTGTCAATGTAACCCCTTTTGTCATGCCTAAACCTTCCTTTTAAAGTTAATAAGTTGCCTCTGAGTGTACCTTATTGACCATAAGGCTGGGGTGCATAGTATCTAAAAGTAGGACAAGTAATGGTTTTATGTTTAGCTGGTCCTTACAGTGACAATGCCCCAAAAGCTATTTTCACTGTAACATGGTTAGTTGTTCTATAGAAAAGCATTGGGAAGCAATAATAACATTTAATGATATCTTCCTTCAGGAAACACCTAGAAAGTTCATTCTTGGACTTTTTAAAGTATTTATTACAAGCCCAATTCACTGACAAAGTTGGATTTGTAATAACTATTTTGCAAAAGGCACTTTCAGCAAGTCACCTCTTCCCTGCGTAAAGTTTCTGGAAGCACATTTGCATGAGCTTGCAGCTGTCCCTCAGGAGCTGAATAGCTCCTCCATGAAGTGTAAACTTGCTCCAAGAGTTGAGACGAAGGCCTTGGGTGTGGGGCGGTGTTCTGTCCCTCTGAATGCATGATCATCTGGGCTGTATTCAGGAAAATAATTAACTCCAAAGAGGCCTACCTGTCATCGGCAGATGTAGCTAACACCTGAGCCCGCCCCTCCTTTGTCCCTCAATGTATTCAGGTATCAATCCCTGTGTGGTATTGTATCACTGACTATAGAGATGAGGATTATTGGCATATAAGAATATCCAGGACAGATTATCAAGAGACAAAATATTGAAACTTATTTAACTTCAAAGAAGCCTACCCTGTCACTGGCAGATGTAACTAACACCTGGGCCTGTCCCCTTCTTTGTCCCTCTAGTCAGCCAGGCACTAATCCCTATGGAAGTGTGTACTACTAAATATAGATATGAAGAATATCAACATACAATATTACTGAGGACAGAATATTGAGTAACAGAATAATGAAGCGTAAGTGCATTTAGGGAAGTATAGATTTGCTATTACTATGTAACTTGAAGTTATATGCACTGCATAGGTACATATATGTGGAGTTAGGTATAGAAAATGTAGACTTAGGGTCTCATTATGAGTTTGGTAGTCAGACCGCTAGACTGCCATGGTGGCGGTCATCAAAAGACTGACAAATTGGCAGTCTTACAGACTGCTTTATTATGGGTTACACAGGTAGGATCGACAAAATCCATCCAAAAATGCCAGCCTGTCAGTACCATTGAGGGTGAAAAATAGGCAGTCTGACCACCAACACTGACAGCCCATTGACCAGCCACTGACTGTATTACAAGACAAAAGTTGCAGTGGTGGTCAGTCATGCCAGTCCGCCAATGGTGGTCTGAACCACTGCGGTTCACGGCCACCAATGTAATACACAACACCACATTGGATGGATTTGAAAAACAACACAGCTAACACACATTGCCACCCTCGACACACCTGCAAACCACACTATAAAACACACCCCTTCACACACCACAATCTTTTGCCTCTCCAGCACCAAATACAGTAGCCAGAACGCATCAAATACTAAGCAGCAGAATAGGCACCCCTCCAACTTCCCCTAAGCACATACTCCCCACCCTCAACACACTTCTATTTACAATCACAGCCATTGGTACTTCCCAAATTCATAAACTCACTGTCACCTATTAACTTGCTCCTTATTTTTTATCACCTCCATGTCACCCCAGGAAAATCCCTTTTTCACTGAAAATAAGTTAAGACTCATGGTAGATGAAATCATAAGAGTAGATCCACATTTTATAGAGCCTGAGTCCAAAACAGTACTCTTGCCAGGAAAACGGAAATGTGTTGAAGCACAGGCAACAGAACGAATTCTGTAAGCCCCCCGCCACGCACAAGGGAAGACGTCAGGAAGAGGTAGAATGACCTAAGATTAAAGGTCCTTTCCATAGCATCCAGTCTCCAGCTGCAGGTCCAGAAGACTGGCAGTAGCCCCCCTCCTCTCTTACAACTCACATCCTGGGAGAAGAAGGTCTTGGCCATCCTGCATCCTGAGGTCTTGAAAGAAATACCTGGGAGGGTGGAGTCTAATAAGTCACAACACAAACATATCTCACCAAAATGTATTGCCATGCATGGTCACTGCTCACCTTTTGCCACCTCCACTGTCACCCCGCTCACCAGCCCACTTTCCACCTGTCCATAGACCCCAGTCTGGCATCTCACATGTGAAGTAGGCTCACCTGGGGGAACAACTTCTGTGTATAGTGTGTGTAGTACAGAGATTGCAGCACTACAATTCCCAGCAGGCACAGTTCTACAATTACAAAAACCAGAACAGTGTATTCTTCTCTGTGACCTCTGCACCTGACCGGCCCTGAGCTGCTGGTGTGGTAACTTTGGGGTTGCTCTGAACCCCCAACGGTGGGCTACCCTGGACCCAAACCTGAGACTAGTAAGTGATTAACTTACCTGCTAAAACTAACAATAACTTACCTCCCCCAGGAACTGTGAAAATTGCACTGTGTCCACTTTTAAAACAGCTATTTGTGTTTTATGTGAAAAGTATATATGCTACTGTAATTATTCAAAGTTCCTAAAGTACTTACCTGCAATACCTTTCAAATGAGATATTACATGTAGAATTTGAACCTGTGGTTCTTAAAATAAACTAAGAAAAGATATTTTTCTATAACAAAACCTATTGGCTGTATTTGTCTCTGAGTGTGTGTTCCTCATTTATTGCCTGTGTGTATGTACAACAAATGCTTAACACTACTCCTTTGATAAGCCTACTGCTCGACCACACTACCACAAAATAGAGCATTAGTATTATCTCTTTTTGCCACTATCTTACCTCTAAGGGGAACCCTTGGACTCTGTGCATACTATTACTTACTTTGAAATAGTGCATACAGAGCCAACTTCCTACATTGGTGGATCAGCGGTAGGGTACAATACTTTGCATTTGCTGGACTACTCAGCCAATACCTGATCACACGACAAATTCCAAAAATTGTCATTAGAAATTGATTTTTGCAATTTGAACTATTTTTCTAAATTCTTAAAAGACCTGCTAGGGCCTTGTGTTAGATCCTGTTTAGCATTTCTTTTAGAGTTTAAAAGTTTGGTAAAAGTTTGAATTAGATTCTAGAACTAGTTTTTAGATTCTTAAAAAGTATTCCAACTTTTAGAAGCATAATGTCTAGTACAGATGTGAATGTGGTGGAACTCGACACCACACCTTACCTCCATCTTAAGATGAGGGAGCTAAGGTCACTCTGTAAAATAAAGAAAATAACAATGGGCCCCAGACCTTCCAAACTACAGCTCCAGGAGCTGTTGGCAGAGTTTGAAAAGGCCAACCCCTCTGAGGATGGCAACACAGAGGATGAAGATAGTGACTTGGAGGAAAATTCCCCCCTACCAGTCCTATTTAGGGAGAACAGGGCCTCTCAAGCCCTGATTCCAAACATAATAGTCAGAGATGCTGCTTCCCTCACAGGAGGGACCAACATCTCTGAAATCACTGAGGATAACTCCAGTGAAGAGGACATCCTGTTAGCCAGGATGGCCAAAAGATTGGCTTTGGAAAGACAGATCCTAGCCATAGAAAGGGAAAGACAAGAGATGGGCCTAGGACCCATCAATGGTGGCAGCAACTTAAATAGGGTCAGAGATTCTCCTGACATGTTGAAAATCCCTAAAGGGATTGTAACTAAATATGAAGATGGTGATGACATCACCAAATGGTTCACAGCTTTTGAGAGGGCTTGTTTAACCAGAAAAGTGAACAAATCTCAGTGGGGTGCTCTCCTTTGGGAAATGTTCACAGGAAAGTGTAGGGATAGACTCCTCATACTCTCTGAAAAAGATGCAGAATCTTATGACCTCATGAAGGGTACCCTGATTGAGGGCTTTGGATTCTCCACTGAGGAGTATAGGATTAGATTCAGGGGGGCTCAAAAATCCTCGAGCCAGACCTGGGTTGACTTTGTAGACTACTCAGTAAAAACACTAGATGGTTGGATTCAAGGCAGTGGTGTAAGTAATTATGATGGGCTGTACAATGTATTTGTGAAAGAACACCTATTAGGTAATTGTTTCAATGATAAACTGCATCAGCATCTGGTAGACCTAGGACCAATTTCTCCCCAAGAATTGGGAAAGAAGGCGGACCATTGGGTCAAGACTAGGGTGTCCAAAACTTCCACAGGGGGTGACCAAAAGAAAGGGGTCACAAAACCTCCCCAGGGGAAGGGTGGTGAGACAGCCAAAAACAAAAATAGTAAAGAGTCTTCTACAGGCCCCCAAAAACCTGCACAGGAGGGTGGGCCCAGAGCCTCTTCACAAACCAATTTTGGGTACAAGGGTAAAAACTTTGATCCCAAAAAGGCCTGGTGTCGTAGCTGTAATCAGCCTGGACACCAAACTGGAGACAAGGCCTGTCCCCAGAAAAATACCACTTCTAACTCCACTCCAGCTAAAACTGGAATGGCCAGTCTCCAAGTGGGATCAACAGTGTGCCCAGAGCAAATCAGGTGTCACACTGAAGCTACATTAGTCTCTGAGGGTGGGGTGGATTTAGCCACACTGGCTACCTGGCCTCCTAACATGCAAACATACAGGCAGCAGCTCTTAATTAATGGGACAAGTGTAGAAGGCCTGAGGGATACAGGTGCCAGTGTCACCATGGTGACAGAGAAACTGGTTTCCCCTGGTCAATACCTGGCTGGACAAACTTATCCAGTCACCAACGCTGACAATCAGACTAAAGTACATCCCATGGCTATGGTAACTTTAGAGTGGGGAGGGGTCAATGGCCTGAAACAGGTGGTGGTCTCCTCAAATATCCCAGTAGACTGTTTGCTTGGAAATGACCTGGAGTCCTCAGCATGGTCTGAGGTAGAACTGAAAACCCATGCAGCCATGCTGGGTATCCCTGAACTGGTGTGTGTCAAGACAAGGGCACAGTGCAAGGCTCAGGGTGAAAAAGTAGAGCTGGAGTCTGGAAAAAGGGCCCAGCCTACCAAGAGATAAGGAAAGTCAGCTGGGAAACCAACTGCAACACAACACCAAAAAGAGAACCTCTCTTCTCAGGAAGAAGTTCTGCCCTCTGAGGGAACTGAGCCTATGGAGCTGGAACCTTATCAGGTTGAGCTCTTGGGCCCAGGGGGACCCTCAAGGGAAGAGTTGTGTAAGGGACAAGAAACCTGTCCCTCTCTTGAAGGCCTTAGGCAGCAAGCTGCTGAAGAGTCCAATGGCAAGAAAACTGGAACACATAGGGTCTATTGGGAAGATGGACTCCTGTACACTGAGGCAAGAGATCCCAAACCTGGTGCCACTAGGAGAGTGGTAGTGCCTCAGGGGTTCAGAGAGTTTATTCTGACCTTAGCCCATGATATTCCCCTTGCTGGGCATTTGGGACAAACCAAGACGTGGGAGAGGTTAGTCAACCACTTCTACTGGCCCAACATGTCCCAGAAAGTTAAGGAGTTTTGTGTCTCCTGTACCACCTGTCAAGCCAGTGGTAAGACAGGTGGACATCCAGAGGCCCCCCTCATTCCACTTCCAGTGGTGGGGGTCCCCTTTGAAAGAGTGGGTGTGGACATAGTGGGTCCACTTGAACCTCCCACAGCCTCAGGAAATATGTACATCCTAGTAGTAGTGGATCATGCTACTAGGTATCCTGAAGCTATTCCCCTTAGGTCGACTACTGCCCCTGCAGTAGCCAAGGCCCTCATTGGTATCTTTACCAGAGTGGGTTTCCCTAAGGAGGTGGTGTGTGACAGAGGTACCAACTTCATGTCAGCATACCTGAAACACATGTGGAATGAGTGTGGAGTGACTTATAAATTCACTACACCCTATCATCCACAAACTAATGGCCTTGTTGAGAGATTCAACAAGACATTAAAGGGCATGATCATGGGGCTCCCAGAAAAACTCAAAAGGAGATGGGATGTCCTCTTGCCATGTCTGTTTTTCGCTTACAGAGAGGTGCCTCAGAAGGGAGTAGGATTCTCACCCTTTGAACTTCTGTTTGGCCACCCTGTAAGGGGACCACTAGCTCTTGTGAAAGAAGGCTGGGAGAGACCTCTTCATGAGCCTAAACAAGACATAGTGGACTATGTACTTGGCCTTCGCTCAAGGATGGCAGAGTACATGGAAAAGGCAAGTAAAAACCTTGAGGCCAGCCAACAGCTCCAGACGTTTTGGTATGACCAAAAGGCTGCCCTGGTTGAATTTCAACCAGGGCAGAAAGTCTGGGTTTTGGAGCCTGTGGCTCCCAGGGCACTTCAGGACAAATGGAGTGGCCCTTACCCAGTGCTAGAGAGGAAGAGTCAGGTCACCTACCTGGTAGACCTGGGCACAAGCAGGAGCCCCAAGAGGGTGATCCATGTGAACCACCTTAAACTCTTCCATGACAGGGCTGATGTAAATCTGTTAATGGTAACAGATGAGGATCAGGAAGCTGAGAGTGAACCTTTCCCTGGTCTTCTGTCATCAAACCCTAATGATGGCTCAGTAGATGGAGTGATCTATTCAGACACCCTCTCTGGCCAACAGCAATCTGACTGTAGGAAAGTCCTGCAGCAGTTTACTGAGCTCTTGTCCCTAACCCCTGGTCAGACACACCTGTGTACCCATGATGTGGACACAGGAGACAGCATGCCTGTCAAAAACAAAATATTCAGACAGTCTGATCAAGTTAAGGAAAGCATCAAGGTGGAAGTCCACAAGATGCTGGAATTGGGAGTAATTGAGCACTCTGACAGCCCCTGGGCTAGCCCAGTGGTCTTAGTCCCCAAACCTCACACCAAAGATGGAAAGAGAGAGATGAGGTTTTGTGTGGACTACAGAGGACTTAACTCTGTCACCAAGACAGATGCCCATCCCATTCCTAGAGCTGATGAGCTGATTGATAAATTAGGGGCTGCCAAATTCTTAAGTACCTTTGACTTAACAGCAGGGTACTGGCAAATCAAAATGGCCCCTGGAGCAAAAGAAAATACAGCATTCTCCACACCTGATGGGCATTATCAGTTCACTGTTATGCCCTTTGGTTTAAAGAATGCCCCTGCCACCTTCCAAAGGTTGGTGAATCAAGTCCTTGCTGGCTTGGAGTCCTTCAGTGCAGCTTATCTTGACGATATTGCTGCCTTTAGCTCCAACTGGCAGGATCACCTGGTCCACCTGAAGAAGGTTTTGAAGGCTCTGCAATCTGCAGGCCTCTCTATCAAGGCATCCAAATGCCAGATAGGGCAGGGAACTGTGGTTTACTTGGGACACCTTGTAGGTGGAGGCCAAGTTCAGCCACTCCAGCCTAAGATCCAGACTATTCTGGACTGGGCAGCTCCAAAAACCCAGACTCAAGTCAGGGCATTCCTTGGCTTGACTGGGTACTATAGGAGGTTTGTGAAGGGATATGGATCCATTGTGACAGCCCTCACAGAACTCACCTCCAAGAAAATGCCCAAGAAAGTAAACTGGACTGTAGAATGCCAACAGGCCTTTGACACCCTGAAACAAGCAATGTGCACAGCACCAGTTCTAAAAGCTCCAGATTACTCCAAGCAGTTCATTGTGCAGACAGATGCCTCTGAACCTGGGATAGGGGCAGTTTTGTCCCAAACAAATGATGATGGCCTTGACCAGCCTGTTGCTTTCATTAGCAGGAGGTTACTCCCCAGGGAGCAGCGTTGGAGTGCCATTGAGAGGGAGGCCTTTGCTGTGGTTTGGTCCCTGAAGAAGCTGAGACCATACCTCTTTGGTACTCACTTCCTAGTTCAGACTGACCACAGACCTCTCAGATGGCTGATGCAAATGAAAGGTGAAAATCCAAAACTGTTGAGGTGGTCCATCTCCCTACAGGGAATGGACTTTATAGTGGAACACAGACCTGGGACTGCCCATGCCAATGCACATGGCCTTTCCAGGTTCTTCCACTTAGAAAATGAAGACTCTCTTGGGAAAGGTTAGTCTCATCCTCTTTCATTTGGGGGGGGGGGTTGTGTAAGGAAATGCCTCCTTGGCATGGTTACCCCCTGACTTTTTGCCTTTGCTGATGCTATGTTTTGAATTGAAAGTGTGCTGAGGCCTGCTAACCAGGCCCCAGCACCAGTGTTCTTTCCCTAACCTGTACTTTTGATTCCACAATTGGCACACCCTGGCATCCAGGTAAGTCCCTTGTAACTGGTACCCCTGGTACCAAGGGCCCTGATGCCAGGGAAGGTCTCTAAGGGCTGCAGCATATCTTATGCCACCCTGGGGACCCCTCACTCAGCACAGACACACTGCTTGCCAGCTTGTGTGTGCTGGTGAGAACAAAACGAGTAAGTCGACATGGCACTCCCCTCAGGGTGCCATGCCAACCTCACACTGCCTATGCAGTATAGATAAGTCACCCCTCTAGTAGGCCTTACAGCCCTAAGGCAGGGTGCACTATACCATAGGTGAGGGCACCAGTGCATGAGTACTGTGCCCCTACAGTGTCTAAGCCAAACCTTAGACATTGTAAGTGCAGGGTAGCCATAAGAGTATATGGTCTGGGAGTCTGTCAAACACGGACTCCACAGCACCATAATGGCTACACTGAAAACTGGGAAGTTTGGTATCAAACTTCTCAGCACAATAAATGCACACTGATGCTAGTGTACATTTTATTGTGAAATACACCCCAGAGGGCACCTTAGAGGTGCCCCCTGAAACCTTAACCGACTATCTGTGTAGGCTGACTGGTTCCAGCAGCCTGCCACAACCGAGACATGTTGCTGGCCCCATGGGGAGAGTGCCTTTGTCACTCTGAGGCCAGTAACAAAGCCTGCCCTGGGTGGAGATGCTATCACCTCCCCCAGGCAGGAGCTGTAACACCTGGCGGTGAGCCTCAAAGGCTTACCCCCTTTGTTCCAGCACCGCAGGGCACTCCAGCTAGTGGAGTTGCCCGCCCCCTCCGGCCACGGCCCCACTTTTGGCGGCAAGGCTGGAGGAGATAATGAGAATAACAAGGAGGAGTCGCTGGCCAGTCGGGACAGCCCCTAAGGTGTCCTGAGCTGAAGTGACTCTAACTTTTAGAAATCCTCCATCTTGCAGATGGAGGATTCCCCCAATAGGGATAGGATTGTGACCCCCTCCCCTTGGGAGGAGGCACAAAGATGGTGTACCCACCCTCAGGGCTAGTAGCCATTGGCTACTAACCCCCCAGACCTAAACATGCCCTTAAATTTAGTATTTAAGGGCTTCCCTGAACCTAGAATTTAGATTCCTGAAACTACAAGAAGAAGAGGACTGCTGAGCTGAAAAACCCCTGCAGAAGAAGAACAGAAGACATCAACTGCTTTGGCCCCAGTCCTACCGGCCTGTCTCCTGCCTTCCAAAGAAACCTGCTCCAGCGACGCTTTCCAAAGGACCAGCGACCTCTGAATCCTCAGAGGACTGCCTTGCTTCAAGAAAGACAAGAAACTCCCGAGGACAGCGGCCCTGCTCCAAAAAGACTGCAACTTTGTTTCAAGGGAGCAGATTTAAAGACCCCTGCAACTTCCCGCAAGAAGCGTGAGACTTGCAACACTGCACCCGGCGACCCCGACTCGACTGGTGGAGAACCAACACCTCAGGGAGGACCCTCCGGCGACTCCGAGACTGTGAGTAACCAAAGCTGTCCCCCCTGAGCCCCCAGAGCGACGCCTGCAGAGGGAATCCCCAGGCTCCCCCTGACCGCGACTGCCTGACTCTGAAAACCCGACGGCTGGAAAAGACCCTGCACCCGTAGCCCCCAGCACTTGAAGGAATGGAACTTCAGTGCAGGAGTGATCCCCAGGAGGCCCTCTCCCTTGCCCAGGTGGTGGCTACTCCGAGGAGCCCCCCTCTTGCCTGCCTGCACCGCTGAAGAGATCCCTTGGTCTCTCATTGAAAACCATTGAAAACCCGACACGTGTTTGCACACTGCACCCGGCCGCCCCCACGCTGCTGAGGGTGTACTTTTTGTGCTGACTTGTGTCCCCCCCGGTGCCCTACAAAACCCCCCTGGTCTGGCCTCCGAAGATGCGGGTACTTACCTGCTGGCAGACCGGAACCGGGGCACCCCCTTCTCTCCATTGAAGCCTATGTGTTTTGGGCACCTCTTTGACCTCTGCACCTGACCGGCCCTGAGCTGCTGGTGTGGTAACTTTGGGGTTGCTCTGAACCCCCAACGGTGGGCAACCTTGGACCCAAACCTGAGACTTGTAAGTGATTAACTTACCTGCTAAAACTAACAATAACTTACCTCCCCCAGGAACTGTGAAAATTGCACTGTGTCCACTTTTAAAACAGCTATTTGTGTTTTATGTGAAAAGTATATATGCTACTGTAATTATTCAAAGTTCCTAAAGTACTTACCTGCAATACCTTTCAAATGAGATATTACATGTAGAATTTGAACCTGTGGTTCTTAAAATAAACTAAGAAAATATATTTTTCTATAACAAAACCTATTGGCTGGATTTGTCTCTGAGTGTGTGTTCCTCATTTATTGCCTGTGTGTATGTACAACAAATGCTTAACACTACTCCTTTGATAAGCCTACTGCTCGACCACACTACCACAAAATAGAGCATTAGTATTATCTCTTTTTGCCACTATCTTACCTCTAAGGGGAACCCTTGGACTCTGTGCATACTATTCCTTACTTTGACATAGTGCATTCTCCAAATTAACTTGCTTGTCAACACCCACCTGAGAGGATGACCCTTGTATAGTGTGTGTGTAGTACGGGCACTGGCATGACTACAACTCCCAGCAGGCAGTGTTATTGTCACTCCACTCAGCCAGTCCAGTGTCCTCTGCACCAAAGACCCTTGTCACTCAACTCTAAATTGAGGTATCCTCACCTGAGAGGATAACAGTTGTATACTGTGTGTAGTACAGGGCCTGACATGGCCGCTAAGGCCAGGAGGCTCTGTCAGTGTTACTCCACTCAGCCAGCCCAGTATCCCCTGCAACAAAGACCCCTGTGTCACAGCCCTCTGCTGAAGTCTACTTACTTGGGTGGATAACACCTGTATACTGTGTGTAGTACAGGGACCGACAGGAAAGCTAAGGCCAAGAGGCACTGGTACTGACACTGTAAAGACCAGAACAGTATTCTCTTCTCTGAAGTCCACAATACTTTTAAATCTCATATGATTTATACTCAATGGGGGAGTGGGCATCTGTCAGTTATTGGGGAGCAGGGAGAGTGACAGAACTCACAGCAGGCACTGTTCCTCCAACACCAAGCAACAAAACAGTGTTCTCCCCCAAAATACCCAGGGACTGTTCCTCCAACTCCAAGCAACAAAACAGTGTTCTCTCCCAAAATACCCCTGTCTACCAAATCATCATTGAAGTGTACTTACCTGGGAAGAAACCATAAGTATAATGTGAGTAATACAGGAAGTAAAATGGCTGCAAATCACAGAAGGCTCCCTTACTGTCACCCCAACCACCAGTCCAGTGTACACTTGCAAATATACTCTTCTTTGGGAATTCACACATGAAGTCCACTCACCTGGGGAAATTACATATAATGAATGCATGAAGTACCGGGAGTGACATTACTGCTAACACCAGGAGGGTCTGTCTCTCCAACTCCAAACACAAGCACAGTGTGCATCTGTTAAAATATCCATGTTTGTGAACTCGCAATGGAAGTGAACTCACCTGGGAGGTTGACTTATTTATACTGTGTGTAGAACATGGAGTAATGTGACTGTAAATCCCAGAAGGGCCAGCCCCTGTAATTCCACTCAACAGGCCAGTGTCCATATGCCATAATGCATCTGTCTGTTACCTCACAAATGAAGTTTACTCACCTGGGAGGGACCACGATAAAGATCCTGGTACACTCTGTGATGTGGCTTGCCACCTAGATCCATCTTGAGCAAGTAAGTCAAGTTGCAAATATTGTGGACTGGAAGGACAGCTCGACCTGTGTGAAAAAACACAAGAACCTAAAGTCTCAAGATGCATCATCTGCATGGTATTGGCAGCAGACACATTCACAATGCGCTGACCACATGATGACTCCAATCACATTTACAACAAAGTGCTGGGCCCACCTGCATAACAGTTAACTGGGCCTTAAAAGGATCAAAGACACATCCTGCCAGCCACTAGTTTGCCTGCACTGATGGCATGATGTAAGTCAATGCACATCCTTCCAAGTGCTAATGAATTCATACCTCCTGCTGCTGGTTTTCTGAAATGGAATTGATATGTTTCACAAATGTTAGGTCACTGCAGTTTATACCACATGTACCTGTCACATAAGGGAAACCTGCTAATCCAATGTGTACACAGCCTTTGTTAAATTTTGCTGTCAGCTATTGGAGGTAGATGTCAAAATACAACCTGTAACATTGTATCTCTCACATCAACAGATTGAGCTGCCACTGGGGACACCGACACCACTGAAGAGACAACCACCACCCCCACGGAGGAAGCCCTCAGTGAGGATAACACTCCTGAACATCTGGACTTTGAGGATGGTTCCGGCCCATCAGGGCAATCTGGTCAGAAGACACCAGTGAGCCTTACCGTGACCACATCGACTCCCCAGCCCCGTTGCATCAACCTCCCAGGCAGCCATTCCCCCACAACCTGCATCCCAAGGACAGTGACAACAATCTTGTGCCCCAATCCAGGATCCGGAGTCACAGCAACACACCTCTGACAATGATGGTCCTGGAAGCAGTGGTGGGAAGCCAATCTTTGGCAAGGGCACAGGCATAGGGGTAGGGTGCATGGGAGGGATATTGTGGACCAGCAGCATGAGGCTACGGGGGATGATCCCAGCCAGGACACCATCAGCCAAGTCTTGGGAGCCTATCAAGAATCCCAAGGCATGATGGGCCAGGTACTTACCGAACTCATGGGAAATGAAGTAGCTGAAGAGGGACTTCCTTTGTGAGCCACTGGAAAAGTGGGAGGCCACCAACACCATCCTGGCCTCCCTGTCAGGGCTGTTCAAGGAGTTAAGTAGTACCCTGATCAGGGACCGTACAACACCACACCCTTTCCTTTGGCCAAGTAACACCAGTCCCTTCAACAACAGTGGCAGTCACTGGAAGGGAGGCCCTGTCAAAAGAAGGCCGTGCCTCAGACACCCCTGCCTCTGTAGCAGCAGAACCCCCCACAAGCAGGGACGTCCAGGCAAGAATCCAGGAGCATCGGATGGCAAGACACCAACCAGCGCCAGTAAGTGACCTCTTCCTGAAGGAAATCCTTTGTGCCACATAATCACTCTGTTAACTGTTCTTCAACCACCTTCCATTTTCATGGTAGTAGGACACTGGACTTTGAACTTTAAATGTTGTGGCATCCATTAAAATCATTACATCCACCATAACTGATCCCTTCACCTTCCTTTTGTGCTACATCACATTATTATTTCCTGCACCTATGTCAATAAACTCACCTATCAGACATCCATTGCCTGCTTGCTTCTGTTCCACATTTTGAAATGTTGAGATGTAAGCCCATGTGATGCACATTAGGAAGACACAAGATGGTGATGGAAGGAGTGATATGTCACAGGTAGTGCCATGCTGAGGATTACTAGCAACATACTGATATCATTGTCTGGTCACACCAAATATTTTATTGCACTGTACAGCACATAGGCTGTCAAACCGACTGGACTGCCCTAGCCAAGAACAGATGAACCATAGTGAGTCAGGCTAAATATACCAAGGTACAGTCCAGCAGACCACAGAAGAAAGGGTTTTTAGAATAGGCTAAAAGAGTTGTGGATTTTGTCACCACCTTGAGCCTTATAACATACAAAACAGGTCTGCCAACATAACATAAGCCATGGCACAGACAGGTGGCAGTACAGTTGTTTCGGATCATAGGTCCATCCCATTATAATGACCAAGCATCTGGTGGTATGACATAAACCTATGTCAGTTTTGTGGCACAGGCACCGTGGCCTGCAATGATGAGACACATCTTCAGCAACATACAGGTCATTCAAGATCATTGTCTACACAATGTGAAGGTAGACTGCATGGATTGCACTTGATGACAACATATCTCAATGCCATATCATCACACACATGAGGAAATTGGCCCAACACACCACATCAAACCTGTGTATTGTGCACTTCAAACTTCTACCCACCCACTGTGCAAGCAGGTTTGGCATAGGACTCATACACCCCAAATCTGTGGCCAACATTACATGGATCAATCCATGTCCACTTCCTATGTCAGAACAGCATCAGACACCTGCCAATGTCACAACTCTGAAATGCCCACATGAGGATGTCAGGGTGACGGTACATGGATAACACCCACACAAGGAGTTTAGGTTGGAAATGAATATATATGACCAAAAGCTCATATCAAACATCACTTGATACACTTAAATTGCAATCAGACTGACACAAACCCAGCAGATTATCAAGGTAGTGAAATGTTCATATCTGACTTAACAAATAATCCTTGACTGTATGATCCTCTATCTATTGGAAATGCACCCTACTACATATATTCTGACAATGACAGGTCCTCTTACACAGTAACAGTCACAGTAATCACATCACATTACATACTTACACTCAGGTAAGAAGTGATTGATGAGATCTGCCCGCAAGTCTTCACCTTCCTCCTCATCATTGTCATCCTGACTTGGCATTTCAGGATTCCCGCCCAGTGGCACTGCAAGTTCCCCCTCATCTGGGATGTATGGGATATTCCTCTGCAGGGCAATGTTGTGAAACATGCAGCAGGCCACATAGATCCTACACACTTTTTTCAGATGAGTAGAGGAGGGCTCCACCTGTCTTGTCCAGAAACCTAAATCCAGCCATCAAGAGCCCAAAAGCCCACTCTACAATACACCATGTTCTTCCATGGGCATTTGTGAAGTGGACTTCCCATGGCACAGTTGGATTCCTCACTGGTTTTAACAACCATGGTCGGTTTGGGTATGTACAGTCCCCTATAATGAAATGAGACATGTGCAACTTTGAGTCCCTCTCATCGGATTTGTTGCAGCAAACATTGCACACACACAAATAGGAAAGATGTGACTTACCAACCAACTAGGCCCTCTCTGGCTACAGTTGTGACATCAGCTAGGGATTGCGCTGTTCCGCATAATGCAGGCATCATGGACTGAACCCAGAAAATGGGTACAGACATGTGAAACATAGAGATCCCCCAAACAAACAACTTGGACATTGAAGAAGTGGAAGCTCTTTCTCTTGTAGTACACTTGTTCATTGCTATGCAGTGGGACCAAGGCAACACGTGTAGCATCCATGGCTCCCACCACATGTGGGATGTGTGCCAAACCATAGAAGTCAGCCTTCACATGGGCAAAATCCTCACATTGAGGAAACCGGTTATAGCTGTCCAGATGTTTCAAAATTGCTGAGAGTACATCCTTCAAAAGCAGACTGAACATGGGCTGGGACATCCCAGAAGATAGGGCCATTATATTTTGGAAGGACCCTGTGGCCAGGAAGTGCAACACTGCCATGACTTGTGCAAAGCGTGTTATGCTTGTTGGTTGATGAATGGTAGGCATGAGATCTGGCTCCAACTGATGACATAGGTCCACAATGGTTAGCCTATTCAGATGGTAGATCTGAATGATGTGGCATTTTTCCATGGTCTGAAGGTCTGGCAGTGGACGATGGACAGGAGGTTGTCTGATCCTCCCTATCCCTGGGTAACTATGTATGACAAGAAATGAGCATTGCGACTATCCAACATACAGGATGCATGTCAATGATAAAATGTGACAAGGCATGTAGTAAGGTGTGGACATGATACATAGTACACATCACAACTGATAATCACGCAGAAGTCACATTTTATCCCTTTGCTTTGCAACATGTGCACACGTCATGTATCTGGTAATCAACATTTTGTGTATTACAAATGCCACTCAGACTGTGAATTGATGTCCCAAGCTATAAAATGACCTTTGTCGGGGTGAGGTGGGGAATTGTGCTGTAATGCAAATTGCCATATCTGCCTAGCAATGTACAACAATGGTGTATGAGTAGTAGGACCTACATGGCAGGACAAGACATGCACCCATTACTGCAAATATATACAGTTTCAGAGGTGTGACACATCATTCGAGGCATATAATGCATTTCTGGCCTCTAAAATGGTGGCTGCCTGACCTACTCCATTGGACAATAGGATCCTTCCATGACATCAGGCGGAAGTCATCATGGCAGTAGGCACTTGCAACTGCAGTGGACATAGAAATAGGCTAACATTGTTGTCGGTGATGGTAACAGGCCAATGGCTGTGTCCACAGCAGGTGTCGGCTGTGTACGTGGCAGACATGACCGCCATGTTCTGCAAAATCCCTCACTTGACTCCTGACACTACTGCCAGCAAGAACTCAACTACCTGAGCTGCTGTGTACCGCCTCTAGAAGCAATCATGCCACATCCAGCAGGTGATAGGGCAACAGCCATCTCACCAGAGGAGTTGGAGAAGCTGGTGTCTGAGGTCCTACCCCTGTATAAACAACTCTATGGTGCACCAGAGGAGAAAGTAAGTACCTCATGGGCACATATTTTCTCTGTACTTAACTATATATTCCCTCCTCACAGGCTAGATTCTGCTTATATGTGCCTGAATGTCAATTCAAGGCCATGTAGGTGTCGTTAGTGTGGCATCAATGGGAGAGTCAATGTGCATGTATTTGTGTTCAGGGCAGCCATCCCCAGACATCTCTTACCTCATGGATGTTTTCAATGTGAGACAACAATATTTGTATGATAGTATGAGCTGTGTATGCATGCTGTGTGTGTCAGTTGTGTGTGAAGTGAGCAAAGTGTATGTTGCCACAGAGATTCCAACCCACATCTGCCTCTGCTAAACTGTTGTTTGGAAGGCATATCCTGACTCACTCTGCCCTTCACGTTCCAGCACACACACCTAATGCCAAATTGCTGTTGGCTACATGATGTACTGTCCTGCATGGAAGTGGAGTTTCATGTAGGTTCTGTCTACTCAGCCTGCAGAGATCAGGGCCTGTCAATTGTATCTCACAATATGGGTCCAAGTCTAGACTGATATCAAATTACTTTTGCCATGCAACTTTGGCACTCTGCCCACTCCCTGTATCCTAGCATATCCTGTTATGCGGCCATATATTGGCTCTGTGGTAATATGCAGCTTAATGAGGCTAATTTCTCTGATGTGAATGTAAATGGTTTTGGGGAGAGTTAATGATCTGTGACTAATGTGCACTTGACATCATTGTCAATGTGTATATCAGACCCCTGACAGGTCCCTTAATCGACAGCCTTATCGTCACCTTCATACAGGTCACATATGTTATGTGCAGGCTCATTGCATTTCTAACATTTCAAAAGTGCTAATTGCGTGCTGTTTCCTGGTAACCAGTGATATGTGATTCAGTAGTCTGATCGCATTGCTGGTAATGGAGAATGCATGCCTATGTTGTTTTGGATGCAATCTATGTAGTATGGACACATATGTCCAAAAGTGTGTTATGTGTTAATGATAAGACACACCGAACCCCACCCCCTGAAGTGAAATGAGTCTGCATTTGTATCTGCACATGTCCACAAATGGACAGACTAGACTCTTTCAGTGGCCACTATGCCAGTCTCTTCATTATAACCCCATGTTTAATGTTTGAGTTTATACCCTGGCAGTAGCCTGAAGGGACTGTGTGCAGAGGACCATTCTTACAGATTGTGAGTGTTTTGTTGCATTCATGCCTAATGAGTCTACCTTTCAGAAACCAGAGAAGTGTGATGTATCTCATAGTTTCTCAGATCTCAGTCAAGTTGCTAGATCACGTCCCACAAGATGTCAGTTGACCTACCTAGTCAGTGCAGGGCCTGAGCGGGGCGGTGGGTTGGTCTGCAGATTGGGAAGTGTTGTAGTTGGCTAGTAGGTGCCACACTTGGCTAGTATGGTCAGAACAGACTGTAGACATCTGACACCCACAATCTACTTATCTTCAGTGTGTGATGGGTGCTGGTGCCTCATTCCAGTCTGTGATGTGTAGGTGTCCATCATACATGTGACATGGTTTACATGGTTAATTGTTTTCTGGTGTAGCAAAGTACTTTTCCTTGCTAAGTGGGGAATCTCAATTGGCAGGATTTATGTGACATCACTGTTTCTAGCATGACTACATGTCAGCTTGTGCCCCTTTCTGTTTAGGAAACTTTTGTAACCTGCAGTTTCATGCATTGTCTACCTATATTGATGGGGTGATGTCTGTATTCCCTCACATATATGTTCATGGCAACCTGTTTGTGGATTTGCTAATTTACAATGGGGTTACATTTCATCTTGTGCCACAGACAGGAGTGTGTCACCATAGTTTGTTGTCTGACAGATAACTTCATGCATCATATTATGTCATTTGTTATGTAGAACTGCAACAGCAATGAGGGACATCACAGGTAGGCCCATTGTGTGTAGCCATTTTGTGTATAGCTATGCCCTTGATGTGGAATCATGTGGAAGAGTGCTCTGCACATGTGTAATGGTTAAGGATTGTGCAATGACTGTCTGCATGCATCATGAGTGACTTGCAGTGATGTTGACATACCGTATTTGGGTACAGTCATTTATCCACAGACAGACTCCAGGGGTGCCATGTCCAAGTTGTGGATAATGTTGTTACTTCTCATTGGGCAACAGGTTGAGGGCCTTCTATTAGTCCTTGCAAGTTCTGTGTCTCTCCAACATACAAAAGGTCAGATGGCTTCTACAGAAACATTCATAGGATGTTACTGTAATAGGTGTCGGACATTAGTGCTGACTATCCTGGGGCTTGCTGATTCACTTTTTGTGTATTTCCGGAGACATCTCTCCCTGACATTTTGAACCTGACCTGATCTTTTCAATGCATCATGTGCGGACTATCTGAGTGACTTGATACTACCTCCTTGACACTGTTGATATGTTTTGAGTGTCACATAGGTATTTCCATGTCACCTACTCCAGGATATTGTACTTTTGTAAGGAACATTGCAGGATGTCAGGGCATCAGTTCTCATTATTGGTTCATTACATATGTGCCAGGGAGATGTGTTGCATGACCTTCTGTGACATATGTGGGAATGGACTATACAAGGGGATATTATTGGTTGCCTTTAGTAAACTGAGGCCTGAGCATGTGGGACAGCTTTTGGGATGAATAGGTCTCCTAGTTGTTGTGTGGTTATTGTGGTTCCAAGACTTCAGCCATGCAATTGGAGTTGCCTGAGATCCTGATTTTTCTATGGGCAATTTTCAGAAATCCACATGGCATGCATATGTTATGGCACGTGTATGTGCCACTTAGGTGCAAGTTGTTGCTGGGTCCTACTTGACATAATAGTATTGTTTATTGTTGAACTTTGCCCTTTTTTCGGGGTCATCCCCAAACTTTATGCCTCATTCCCCTATTTTTTCTGACATGTTTTTGTTGAGTTTAGGACTCTGGGCACTTTGCCACTGCTAACCAGTGCTAAAGTGCTTATGCTTTCCGTGTAAATTGTATTGGTCATTGGTTTATCCCTGATTGGTGCATTTGATTTACTAGTAAGTCCCTAGAAAAGTGCAGTAGAGGTGTCCATGACCTGTAAATCAAATGCTACTAGTGCCACCCACATAAATAGCCCTGTAAACATGTCTCAGACCTGACACTGCAGTGTCTGTGTGCAGTTTTAATCTGCCAGTTCGACCTGGCAAGTGTACCCACTTGCCAGGTCCAAACCTTCCCTTTTTATACATGTAATGTGCCCCTAATGTAGGCCCTTGGTAGCCCCATGGGCAGGGTTCAGTGTATGTTAAAGGTGGGACATGTAATGATGTGTTTTACATGTCCTGACAGTGAAATACTGCCAAATTCAGTTTTCACTGTTGCAAGGCCTATCTCTCTCATAGGTTAACATGGGGGCTGTCTTTAAATAACTTTGAAGTGTAGCTTCCCTTTGGGAGCAGATAGAGGTTTGGAGTTTGGCGTCTCTGAACTCACAATTTAAAAATACACCTTTTGGTAAATTGGTTTTTAGATTGTCCATTTGAAAGTGCCACTTTTAGAAAGTGGACATTTTCTTGCCTAAACCATTCTGTGACTCTGCCTGCTTGTGTATTCCCTGTCTGTGTCAGACTGACAGTTGGGCTGTTTCTGAATCTCCACTAGACAGTAATACAAAGGGAGCTGGGGTGCAGCCTGCATATCCTGATGGGCCATCTGGGCTAGACTGGAGGGAGGAGAGGTCACCTACACCTGAATAGGCTGTGCCTGCCCTCACCCAATGCAGTCTCTAACCACCTGGTGTGTGTCTGGGGCAAGGCCTGGGCAAGTCAGGATCTTGTGAACAACAGAGACTTTCCTTTGAAGTTTGCTTACTTCAAAGGCAGAAAGGGGTATAAGTAGTGGACTCAAAACCCCAGATTTTCAGAGTACTTCTAGAACCAAGAGGAACCTCTGCCAAGGAGAAGAGCTGAAGAGCTGGAGGAGGAGTACTGCCCCTTTGCCTGTCACTGTGCTATGCTGGGGTGCTCTGCAGCTGCTGCTTCTGCCTGAAAGATGACAAAAAATGGACTTTAAGGTATTTTCCTGCTTGTGAAGTGTCTCCACATGCTTGGGCTGAGCTTGCCTCTTGTTTTGAAGTCTCAGGGCCATCAAAGACTTCCTCGGCCAGTACCTGGACTCTCTGCTGAGACTCCCGCCCCACCAAGTGGTGCCCTATCCAGTCCATGGGCCCTTGAAGCTGGTAGAACAAGGACTGAAATACACACACAGGAAGCTGTGTGGGGAGAATTTTGACCCATTACCTGCAACGCGGCTGTAAAAATGGCATGCCACCCACCTTGTGGCTGAAATCGACGCACCACCTCAACACTCAAAAGTAGCTCACACAAACAGTCCCACCACCCCCAGCATCACAGACACTACATGAAGCATACCAACAGGCACAATACCAACATTCATATGCACACACAGTACATCCATCAAACCAGCAGACACCACCCCAGCAGACAAACAGACATCCTCTACAAGCACCACACCCATAGATATCACAACTACAGACACAGATACATCCACCAGATCCAGCCAACCTGTAGTCACCACCCCAACAGACACGCACACACCCACCACTCCCACATCCCTCAGCACCATCACTTTGTGTCCCACCAAGACACACAAACGCTCACACACCCAACAGACACCCACCATAAATGAGCAAACCACCCATAAGCACACACCGACAAAATCCACACTTACACAGCCTACAAACACTCTCTCAACCTCCAAGTCCTGACCCCCTTCTGATGACCGTTGCTGTGTGTCCAAAACCTTTTTTTTTGTCTAACCTTGACCTTTGGCCTGTTACCCCCAAACCCAGATGTTTTCGTTTGCATCAGTAGGCATTGTAGCTGGATCCTTTGACCAATACTAAATTAATTTATAAACAAAATCCCCTGGCACATTTTGTTGTTTGAATGCAGACGATACAGCACCGCCAAAGCGTCTGTAACTTCACAAAACTCCTTAAACCAAGCATCTAGCAGAAGTGCCTCAGCCCTTGCAAACTGAACAGCAAACCTAAAGCCACAAAACTATTCACTAGCATTTGTAATATGTAAATCATATTAAGCATGTCAAATCTATGGGCAGATGAAGTCTGAAACTTTCATACAGGCAGTAAACATCACCTTTGGCAAAGGAAGGGATGGTCCTAGCTTCACTAATGGCAACATTTTACTCGCCCAGCCCGCTACATGTGATGATTTTGTACCTTGATAGGTCCCATCCTTCCACATCCTCCTAAGTATGAGGTGAGTAAAAGAGGGGTAGGTGGATGCAGTTAATATGGAAGTTGGGACTGCGGGACAGTTCAGGGGACAGGGGACTTCTCATAGCAAAGAAGACGCATGGCTAGAGGTTTAGTTGAATGTATGTGGTATATATGTCTCTGGGGCGAAAGCAAAATATGGAAATGGATGCCAAGTTATAGTTGGGCAATGAGTTGGTGGGGAATCATAAAGAATACAAGGCAACATATCTTTGATTAGAGATCGAGGTAGCAAGTAGTAGGGGAGTAGATGTGTAGAACAACCAGACACTAAAAATATATATCCTAAAACGTTCTAAGTGTTTATGCTTAAAAATATTCATATCCAAATCTAAAGAAATACTGGTCCACTCAAAACATATCTATAATTCTTTTTAATCCAAAGTGCGTAATACAGCTATTACAACTCTCAAATTTACCTATTTAAGACACCCTGGACTATGTTACAGAAAAGGTGCTGAGCAATGGCAAGTTACTGGTGGTGATATATTCTCACCCAGTTTTCATGTACTAGTGAGAATGAAGTATTATAATGAAGCCAGCAAGAACCAAGAAAGAGGTGCAGCAGCACCACGAAAATTAAGATCAATCACTGCACTGTCCTAAATGTGTTGTTAATGCTCAATATGGCATGGATTGCCCCGCAATGAGGGGGTAACTCACCAAGCCCCACCACTCCAAGCTAGAAGTCTGTAGTTGCTCTCACAGACCACCTACTCTCCTAAACTGTGCCAGTGGCACTCCTTAAAATGGCAGATCATGATTGGTTTCTACAGTGTCCTCTCACTGCCTGTTTCTGCCCTAGTGAAAAAATCACCTGTCTCACCTGGGGTAGTTATTATGTGTGTAGTTGGCCACTTGCTGCAGTTCAGTTTATAGGCCACATCACAGCCTAATCCAGGGTTGGTTGATCACGTGTGATGGCATTTGAAGGATCGTACAGGGTATTTCCTTTGTAGGTGGGTACCCGCAGTTTGGACGTATATTCAGGGCCACTAGAATAATGCGCCAGGAGAGCACCTAACTATGCAGCAGGGTTAACTAAATTATGCAGCAAAAAAAGTATATTTATGAAGAATAATGCGCCACATTTTTTGATGAAATTACTTCATTATTTTGTAAGTTTTACACATGGTAATGTTGTCTGGTCAAAGATTTTACCTCATTAGTACTAGTTTAACAACCAACTTTGATTCGTTTGAGCTAGAAACATTTTTTTGTTAAAATCGGAAGATTATGCAGTAGATGACAGATTAGGTTGCAAATACAGAAAGACTGAAAGTATGCGAAAAAAGCCGCAAAATCACATCATTCCAGTGGCCCCTGCATAGATCCAGACGGGCTATGCTGCCTTCCTTCGTCATTGGTTACTCATACTTCTTGTAAAATTGCAAAATAGATTTAATGGTACTTAAACGATAAACGAAAAGAAATCAACATTTTTCCGAAAATACTAGGAATTACACTTGTATTGATGCTATGCCTATGTCTTGATGTCAGGCCATTTTTTAGAAGAAAGAGCAGCTCTTCAAAATATTATTATTGTTCTGCTACAGTTCTCTTGTTTCAAGATCATACGGATTTTACCACTGGCGTTTTCAGTGTATGTTATTTTCAGCGCTCTAAATGTGTTTGTTTGGGATAGTTTCCAATTACAACAAATCCATAATTACTTAACAACTTAAGGCTGGGAAGTCACCAAAATCCCAGTAATAAAAAGCACCCGGTGTGTTACATCTGCTTCAACTAATAAAAACACATACGCAAGCAAAAGATGTATTTATAGACGAGTGTTCATTTCTCCTCTCTGCTCATATTATTTTCAAACAATGCCCAATGTTTGAGCAATAATAGGGTAACGGGAATAGTTTTTTTTCTTTTTGCAGAAGAAAACCTGGTCGAAAGATACAGTACCGCTAGAGTGACTCAAATGTGTGGTAGGCCAGAATTGAAAGTCTTACAAATAAGCACAACAACATTTCAGTGTGAAACTGCAACAGCCATACATATGGACTCAGCTACATGATTTATTAACAATTCATTAAAACGCCATGGACAGCAAAACTGACATTCCATGAGCTTAATCAACCTCTCACGTTTTAGGATGAAAAATGATTTTTTAACACAAGCATCACTTTTCCGACATTGTGTACCAAAACATCTGGAAACCACCATTTATTAAATTGTAAAGAGCAATTAGCCGAACGTTAGTCATATATGTGTTGAGAACAGAATGTGAAAAATGAGTTGATGAAAGGATAGACTATATGAGGAGGTTTAACAAAGAGCGGATATTAGCAGGCAAAACTGGGGCGATGGCACAAAGTATGAATGTTGGAACCGTCATCCTTCTCAGATACAGGCCTGACAGCTCTGCAATGCATACTTCCGCCTGTATCACGACCTTTGTATGCGGTGACAGGCCCTTATTTAGAGTTAGCTGTCAATGAGATATCCATCTAAAAGGTTATGTATGCCCAGGATGCCCAGCTCTAAAGCGCCTTTCCTCGATTAAGCTGAAAGTGTAGCCATTGCCTGTGCTACCAATTCTAACACTGTCTCTTGAGGAATCCTCCAACGGGAACAGAATTATAAGGGTTGCCCTATTCAGAGAGATTCATCTGACACTATGTCATCAGGTTATTTCCTGACAAAGACTGGAAAAAATTGTGGTATCGAAAGCACTGGATGATAACTCCAAGCAAAGAAGAGACTTAAGGGCATATTTACAAGACCCTTGCGCCCCTTAGCACCTCTGTAGAACCATTTTTTCTGTAGCACAATTTTCTTACGCTATAGTAGCGCTTAACAGGCCCTCACCCTGTTCCATTTTTACAAAGTGGTGCAATGCAATCATTCCATTACTTTGTAACCCCTTGTGCCACATTATACCTGTGACAGATATAAATTATGCAAGTGGGGCGTTCCCCAGCAGGGAGGCACAAAAAAGGCACAGTACAACTTACAAGATTTCACTGCACCATTCCTGCTTAATTTTTTAGCACCTGCTTAGGGCAGGGGTTAAGATGATGCTAGTGCATTAGCCTATGGGGCTTCCTGTGCTTTGCTGGACTAGCACCAACATTTTTGGTGCTAGGCTAGTCTAGTCCAGCAAAGCGCCAAAAAGCATCAAATTTGTATACGCTATTGTCCTAATGTGCGTCATGCTGCGCTGTATCGTAAATGCAGCGCTACCATGCTGTTGTTAATGGGCGCAGGGTGACACAAGGAAACTGGCGCATCAAAGCCAATGGGCCAATTTCTTGTAAATATGCCCTTTATTTGTTTTAAAAAATAAACCCTTGGTTTGGGGTTTTGCGTTTGTGAAACTGAAAAGAAAATGCAGACAGGCCTGCCATGGAGTGTAGCATGGCAGACCTGCCACCACTGCTTGTGTTGTTTTGGTGGGAGCAGCTTTGCAAAAAATAAGCATAGGCTACAGAGTAAATTGTGTTTCCGATTTTCAGATAAAACTGGTTCTAACTGGTAAAGCTCCTCTGTAGGGAATATTTGTGTTACAGTATAAACAGGAAAACACAAGATTTTTGCTGCAGCTTTACCACTTGCTGTCCTCCTCTGTCCAAGCCGTATAACTAGAGCCTCTACCACGAACCATTTTTCGATAGTGGATTCCTCTGCTATGATTTACTCTGTCCGTGGTGAGCCACTGAACATGCCCTCAGGATCATTCAGTAGGTTTCTGGACTCCCAGGAACTTCTTCCACTACGGTATTGAAAGCACGAATCACCTCATATTGCTTGCACTCATTGTTCTCTTCATTTTGCTGTGGTGGCCAGCTGATTAACAACCTAAAGCTCTAATTTCAGGATTGTGGTGACACAGATCCCTGTACGTATGGACAACTGCAAAATCAATGTCCTCTTGCTCTCAATTGTACATTTTGATGGTCTGAAAACCATGCCTATAGGAGCCGCATTCCTTCATACAGGAGGATTAGCAACCATATGAAGAACATCTATAACACTCATGTGTACGTCCAGAACGAATTCATGTACTGAACTAGCAGAAACTTTCCTGCCTACAGTGTATACATTGTCTCACAAAATCTATGCGATGTGCTTGGGCCCTTAACAGTGCAGCACAGACAAATGAAAGGGGCAGCCACTGCACTGTTAGTCCTAGTTTGTGCTGCAAACAATTTGAGCAAAACAAGTCCATGTACCCGTTCTGAGCTTGTACTCTGATATAGATCAGCTCATGATACAATCCCAGGTACGCAAAGTCCAACTTTTATTACCACTGCTTCCATGTAAAAATGAAGCTTGGAACTTATAGTGCTGAACAAGGCCTGACACTTGGCAACTTCATTACCTGGGACAGCCATTGCTACTGCTTTTAATGGAAACATATTGAGCTGCCTTCAAGATGGATAATAAAATAGAAGAGTGCACACTGCACTAAACACCAAGGATAAGTGCCTTCTGCCACTCTTACACATGCCCAACCAGAGCACAGCTCCTGCACTGCTTACAGATAAACAAAAAGGCCCACGTGGTTGGAAAAAATCAGTGCTTTTCAGTCCTTGTGCTGGCTTTCAACTAAAGTAAAACGTGCATAGTCAGGGCCCAACAATGTAAATTAAACTTAATTGACCATGTGAACTGCAAAGGCAAACAAGCAATGGTGCCTGCATTAAGTTTATGTTCTACTTCAGATGCCTCTTCATACAGTGCCACAGTTTCCTGCCTCCAAAACCCTTTACCTAGCTGTATGGACATTAATTGCTTCCATATGAACATGTAGCGCAGGAACAGGCTCAGGTTATGCCACCAATCCTTTCTTGGTATCTCAAGACAAAGAACAGGACTGTGTGACACTGACTTGCAATAGCGGAGCACTGGGCACCCCACAATAGATATCTTATATACTAAGAATAAACTCTCAGCCAGTCTTTGTTATTTGTGTGTTAAATGCCCACCTCTCACTTTTTATTTGCGGCAATCAATTAAAAATGAGATACTAACACATACTTATCAAAGTACATCCTTGACAAGGTGTGGGGCTGGATTACCGGAAAGAGGAGCTTGAGTGCTAGGAAATGAGACAGGCAGGTAGGTGAGAGAAATAATGGAAAGCTCTTTTAAAGACCAAATTCACGAAAAGCTTACAGAGAAGTGAGTCAGGATTGTGAAAGAAGTAAGGAAGAACTGAGGAGGAATGAATGAGGCAAGTAAAGGAAAAACAAATGTATTTTATAATGATGAAAGAACAATCTCTGTGATTTCACTGTACATTTTTGAAAACATTTGAAAACACTTAAAAACCCACCACAGAGAACAGAAAAATAGGGAAGCCTAATAGACAGATAATAAATTGAGAAATATTGCAATCACCCAGTGTCACAAAAAATGTTCTAAAATGAAAAAAATAATATGGCAATCACTAACGTAACCAAACAACTTTTCTGAAGGAAAAAAAACTTAAGATGTGTTAAAAACGTCCAGCGGGTTAGTACTACAGAAGAAAAGTACACACAGGCAAGTTCACTCTACATGCGTTTCACTCAATGAAAACAGCATCCTTCCCAATTTCATATTTGAATTTGATTTCCTTTTGAAAAGGTGACAACCGTTAGGGCAAAATGTAATGAGATGTTAGTAGTTCAAAATGGAAAGAGAAAAGGCCACTCCCACAGTGGGGAGAAACTGAAATGCTTTAATACACTTCCCCTTTAGCCCTCCTTCTTAACCATAATACTTAATACGCACCGACAAAGCCAGTTAGGTCTGCAGTTAGCTGCCAGATTTTTTGCAATTCATGTTTTGTTTTGTCATGGTTTTTGAAAACGTTATTGTTCAGGAAAATGCGGGCCCTCATTAATTTATAAAAACATTGGCTAAAGGTAAAAATGTTTGGTTTGGTCTTAAAAAAGCACACATTACCAAAGTACTCCGTGGCACTGAAAGGAACCACTTTGTTCATGGATGTGCTCCCTGTGAAAGTAAAAGGTGAAAACATAAACACTAGCACTGAAGGGAACTAACTTGTTTGTGGATGTCCTCCTTGTGAAAAGGCAAAATGCAGTCACTCAAAGAAATGTTAACCAGTGGCTTAAGTAGGCTGACCTACTGCCCTATGCTGTATGCTTTAGTGGGTGGACGCAAAATGTAAATGACATAATGAGAGACCAAAGGATGAAGGTAGGTAGCTGAAAGTCTCTTTAAGTAAATATATTATACATACAATTTTAGTAAAATCAAAAGGTCCTAACTAATGCCACACCTAAAAATGTGAGAGAGGAGGAGGCACTCTAACTCAGCAATCAATGCAGGAATCTTTTTTTAGGAGGAAAGGACATTAGTGCAAGTAAGTGACTGAGTGCAAATAGGCAGTACATTTTATCAAACTTCAAAAGGTATGTCTTGTCTTCCTACTAGACTGTCAGATTATTACACGACCACAGAGACATAACAGCATTTCCAAGTAGTCCAGAGTTCTACAGTGAGGGTCTCTGAGGAAGTATAAAAATTCAGCAAATCTGAAAACTGAAGAACCAAATTTGGAAGGACATGTATAGCTGAACATCACATATGAAACTGAAAGGAACAAATATAGAAGTGCAGAAGTCTGAAGATTGGGGCGGAACTAAACAGCAGAGCAATAAAACAGTGCAACTCTCATATTGCCACGAAGTCAAAACCTTTTATTGCCTACATTGTGCTCCGTACACAATAATTGAATTTGGTAGACTAAGAAAAAGATTGAGCTCTTTCTACAAAGTATCTCCCTAGTAAACAAGTGCATAGCGAGAGAAATTACAAACATCCATCTGAACTCTTCACATTGGCGCTAAAGTAAATTAATCCAAGTACTCTGTTGTCCATGTACTAGACTGAAACAAAAAAATCACAATAGGTCACCCTCTATTTCATGCGTAAAAGCAGTATCATTTGCTGCTTTTGTGCAATTGCCCGAAAAAACGTTTCAAATATTTGAAAAATTGTGTTAGGTGGAGGCATTTCCTTGTTTATACCACCTTTTTAAGCATATTATATTTTTACTTTGTATGTTGTATTAGCATCTATATTTTTGCTGTGTTACATGAAAACACATAAACACTAGTTTCTAAGAGGGCTCCATTGTCTACAACAACAGCAGCTGCTCCCTCCTTCTCATCATCCTGATGTTCTTGCATTAAAGTGTGGCCCGATGTCAATAGTTCATTTAAACAGCAGAGCTACTGTTGGTGAATTATATATCCATGTTATCAATATGTGGCATCTTTGATCTTCCTCATATAGCAAAGACAATATCGGGTGAAAAAGCCCAGTTCTATTTTTATTCTAGTCTCAATTGGTAACCAATGCCAGGGGCAGGATGGGAGACTGGTCAGCAGAATATAGGGTGCTTCTGCAAGAATGGTACAGCCAAAGACTACACATATATTATGAATGCATTAGCTCTGGTCTTTACGTAAGAGGGAGACAGAAGAAGTGTAATTTTTCTGAGGACAAGTGGGTAGAAGTTGGCAGCTTTGGTAATTGTATTTGTATGTAGGATCACTGTAAGACAGGAATAGAGTGTAAAACTAAATTAGAATTGGTGGGAGATGGTAAGAACTTAGCATGTTCAGCTCACAGAGGCAGTAGAATAACAGTTGTTTTCTGTTTTTGTGTAATGTATTACAAACTTGATCTTTTTGGGGGTGAGTTTAAGAAGTTGTCTGCCATTCAGGATTGAAGCGCGATGAGCAGACATTCAATCAATCAATCAGTCAATTTATAAAGCACGCTACTCACCCGTTAGGGTCTCAAGGCGCGGGGGGTGGGAGCTACTGGTCGAATAGCCATGTCTTGAGGTGTTTTCTGAAGGTCAGGAGGTCTTGGGTCTGGCGTAGTTGGAGCGGTATGGAGTTCCAGGTCTTGGCGGCGAGTTGAGAGAAGGATCTTTCTCCGGTGGTGGTGCGGTGAATGCGGGGGACGGAGGCGAGGCCGAGGCTGGCGGAGCGGAGCTGGCGGACGGGGGTGTGGAAGGTGAGTCTGTCGTTTAGGTAGGCCGGATCTGTGTTGTGGAGGGCTTTGTGTGTGTGGGTGAGTAGTTTGAAGGTAATCCTCTTTGATACGGGTAGCCAGTGCAGTTCTCTTAGGTGGGCAGAGATTTGGTTGCGGCGTGGGACGTCAAGGATGAGTTGGGCGGAGGCGTTTTGGATACGTTGCATTTTCTTTTGTACTTTGGCCGTGGTTTCTGCATAGAGTGTGTTGCCAAAGTCCAGTCGGCTGCTGACTAGGGCGTGGGTGACTGTTTTTCTGGTTTCTACGGGAATCCACTTGAAGATCTTGCGGAGCATGCAGAGGGTGTTGTAACAGGAAGAAGAGACTGCGTTGACCTGCTGAGTCATGCTGAGTGCTGAGTCGAGGATGATGCCCAGGTTCCATACTTGGGTGGTAGGGGTGGGGGCGGCTCCGAGGGAGGTAGGCCACCAGAAGTCATTCCAGGCGGAAGGGTTGCTGCCGAGGATGAGGACCTCAGTTTTGTCTGTGTTTAGCTTGAGGCAGCTTGACTCCATTCAGTTGGCGATGGAGTGAAGTCCCTTGTGGAGGTTGTTTCTTGCTGTTGTGGGGTCTTTCGTGAGGCAGATGGATCAGCTGGGTGTCATCTTCGTAGGATACTATGTTGATGTGGTGGGATCGTGCGATGCTGGCGAGGGGAACCATGTAGACGTTGAAAAGTGTTGGGCTGAGGGAGGATCCCTGTGGGACGCCACAGATGGTTTTGGAGGATTCGGACAGGTAGGGCGGAAGGCGGGCTCTCTGGGTTCTGCTGGAGAGGCAAGAGGAGATCCAGTCAAGGGCCTTGCAGCAGATCCCAGTGTTGTGGAGGCGTGTTCGAAGGGTGTGGTGACAGATGGTGTCGAAAGCTGCGGAAAGGTCCAGGAGGATGAGCGATGCGGTTTTGCCTTTGTCGAGCCTGGTCCTGATGGCATCTGTGGCAGCAATGAGTGCGGTCTCCATGCTGTGGTTCTTGCAAAATCCGTATTGTGCACTTTGCTGTCTTCCAGGTAGCGGGATAGTTGGCTGTTCACGATTTTTTCAGTGACCTTCGCTGGGAAGGGGAGAAGGGAGATGGGCCGGTAGTTTTTGGGGTCATCTGGATCTGCAGGGTAAGGATATCTAACAATGAACAGACTTGTCGATAAAGCTTGGTATCATCCACATACTGATGAAGTAAGAAGTCTATATCCTAATGAATGGAAATTTAACTTGGTATACATGTTGAAGAGTATTGATGACAGAATGAATCCTTGGGGCAAGCCGGAGATTACTGCATGGCAATTAGAAGTTGTTCACCAATTGTGATTAGTCTAGTCTGAAAGAAAAGAGTACCTCGGATTAGATTCCTGACACACAGGTTTTCACTTAAGAGGTGCCAGAGTATCCAATGCCAAGTTTTAGAACTTGTAGGTAGCATCCAGCTTACATCATCCATGTTGAAACAGTGACAGTTTCAAGATGATATACTCTTCTAGCTCAGAGGAAGACAGAGTCAGTGAATGGTACCAGATTTTCTGTGGAGGGATTTTACTTAGCAGGGCTAGTTATGGGATGATTATCTTAAATGGAATGAGAATATGGTCAAGCCAGTCAATCCCTATGGGAAGGAGGCATGTGATTGATTTGGCTAGAAGTGATAGGCTTAGATCAGCCTTCATTTTAAGTTGGTAAGGATGAGGGTTGATGATCATGTAGCAAGACATACTTTGGGTGTTCCATGGTATTGCAATTAATGTTGTCTCAGTCATTACCGAAGTCACCTAGGGAGTTGTTATTTATAGAAAACTTCTGGGCCAAAATTTAAGAAGGGCTTAGCGCCACATTAGTGTCTTTTTATTGGTTCTAATGTGGTATTAGGTAGGCAAAAACTCTGCACCAAATTAGCAAAGTGGTGCAATGCACACATTGTGCCACTTTGTAAACCCTTGTGCCACATTATGCCTCCACCAGGCATAATGTATGCAAGGGGGCATTCCTCCAATAGGAGACCCAGAAAAATGGTGCAGTAGAATCTATGAGATTCCTCTGAACTATTTTTCTCATCATTTGTAATGCCTGCTCAGTGCAGGCATTAAATTGAGGCACACCATTGTTTATAATGGGTCTCTATACACTTTGCAGGATTAGCACCAAAAGTTTTGGCAGTAATCCTGCAAAGTCCAACAACAGCATCAGAAATTATGAAGCTATTGATCCTAACGTGGCCATGGTGCATGGTATCATTAATTCAGCGCACACATGGTGACGTTAGAGGGCACAATGGGGTGCAAGAAAAGTGGCACTTCATGTAATGAAGCACCACTTTTCTTAAATCTGGGCCTTAGTTTGTAGACAGGTAATCAGTGATCTGTTCTTCAATGTTGGTTTTGAACTTTAGAGACAGTAGTTTTTTTGGCATTTATTGATTTTACCAAAGCAGTACAGAGTAAAATACCATCCATGTAGTTGCATAGGTATATGCTTGTTGTACAGCAAATTAAGGCATGTGCACAATAAATCACCATGTATCCCCCAAGCGACAATCAGTCTATAGTATAAGAACATGATCAACTAATGTGAATTGTCCTACCATACAGGAAAACACATATCAACACCTTTGGTTCATGTGAGGTAGTTTAGTCAATGATTCAGGATCCCCTATTTTCTCCCTTGCAGGTGCTACAGACTGGGAATCTGAATTGTTAGTGCAAGAATATCCTTAATGGACCCCACATGACTTTGGGCCTAAATGTAATAGGTTGTAGAGATGTATATAGTTCAGATCGATCATTGATAGTAATCACGTCTAATATCCACTCACCTTTGTTAAAACATTTCACTCTAAACCAGTGCATGGCCACCCTCCACTTGGCTCGCAAGGTGCCATACCTGTGTATGTACAGGTGTGAAGTGGTAGTAGTTTAACATAACTAAGAAGTATCAACTCAGGGTCTGGTGTTAGTCGACTTCCAGTCATGAGGAGAAGATCTCATGCCAATTCTGAAGGACAGGTGAATATGCCCAAGTCAGGTGAAAAAACCTGCCCAATGTGTTTCACACCGTGGGTAGTTATGAGACCTGGAAAGATCTATCTGGTGCTGTTTGGCAGGTGTGATATACATTTTGTGTAAGAACTTAAACTGAATGAGTTTGTGGCAATGATTAATCAGGTTTGTGTACAGCCTTATTTCCATCTAGCTACTTTTCTCTTGCTCCCAGGATCTCTTTCCCAGGCGTGTTAATGGGGTAGTGTATCCCCCTTGCAGGGTCCTGAAAGCATCACATAGAACTTTGAAACTCCCTGGTGGCATTGGGGGACATACATGTCTCTGTCAATGGGCTCATCTCTTGTTGTTCTGTTGGAAACCACTGTAAGCTCTCATGAGGCGTATGTCCTAGGCTCATGGATGTGTAGAGGATCAGTGGTGTGAAGTGAACAAGGAACAGAAAGAGGCGTGCCTGTGGATTACTCTTTCTTTACCATAGTATAAGGTATTCTTCTATACGAGTGATTCCACCATCTAGTAAAATGGCCCGAGTCACCAAATAATAGGTCTTCAAATCCCTTCAAATCCACCTTTCTTATTTTTGATAGAGCAAGAGTGTCCCACTCTATCCTGGGTTGCTTGTTAGCCTAAACCAATCGGATAAGGAGCGTTCTCTGGGAGTGAAAGAATGCTTTGTTTAGAATAATGGGAATATTAAGAAACAGGTAGAGAAATTTAGGGAAGGTTATCATTTTTATGAGTGCTACTGGTCCTTTCAAAGACATTGGTAGTTTTATCCAAGCATTCCCTTGCTGTGTCAGCTTGTCTATGGCTTGGCTGTAATTCATCCTAATTAGCTTCTCTCTGTTTCTATGTATGAGTATTCCCAGGCATTTGATGAAGTTGGTTATCCATTGAGTCAAGAATTCTAGCATCGGGTTCTCCGCATAGTTTGTCAGGGGAGTCAGCATTGTTTTTTCCCAAATTGATCTGGATCCCAGAATATTCAACATTTCTCATTACTTGACGGATCAGTCGAGATAAATTCTCTCCAGGGTGGCAAACAAATAGGAGAGTATCATCTGCGTACTTGGAGAACAGTATACAGTCCAAGTGGAAGGCCAGCCCCCTCTGCAGATGGGATTCCTGTATTTTCCTGGCCAAGAGATCCATATCAAGTATGAATAGCAGTGCACCCGGTTAATAAGAAAAATATCAGATGTCAGGCCATTGATCCTCGCCTTTGCTATTGAATTTGAAGCTGTTTCAGAGTCAGGAAATGATTCAGGATGCCAAATTGCTGCGACATCACCACCAGGAAAGGCCATTCTATTGAGTCAAAGGCCTTTTCAGTGTCCAAGAAGGCTGCAGCTGCGTTCGACTGAGTGTTAAGCTGATGTGCTAGAGCAAACACTGTCCAGTGGTTGATGACAGTGGACCTGTGTGGTATGAATCCAGACTTCACTAGGAATACTATCCACTCCATCAACAGGGATAATTGATTGGCTATGACTGTGGCCAGTATTTCATTGCCTAGATTCAATAGGGACAGAGGACAGTAAGCGCCACATTTATTTCCGTCTCTCCCTGTATTATGGTATATAGAGTTGATTGCCTCCCACAACATTGGGGGTAGTGAGTCCTCTTTCAGAGCCTCTTCATACTTCTGAAGGGAGCTAATAAATGCCTAAAAGATTTATAAAACTTTATTGTGAACCCGCCAGAACCCAGGGCCTTGCTCCAAGCCATAGTAGCTCCTATGATTTCATCTAATGTCATGGGTAGGTCAGAAACAGCATGTGGCTTTTTCCTAACCACACCAGGTAGCCCTCTATTTGGTTGGAGGAGAAGGCAATACCAGACGTAGAGTATGCTTCAAAGGCAGCCACTATATCCTCACTGAGGGTTTGTTTACGCCCATCAGGTTTAACAATTTTTAATACATGGTTGCAATAGCAATCTTTCCTCAGCGACAAGGCCAACTTATGCCCTGGTCACTCTCCCTCACTTTATTTTCTAGCTTGTGCAAATCTGCTCATCTACATGTCCCGCTTGCAGCCATCCTCAGAGGCCACGGATACACAACTCATCACATCCCTCACTGAAGACCTGGACAAGCCAAGAAGAACTTTCACACTGGAATGAAAGCAGTCACCGCCTGGATGAGGGACAGCTGCCTCAAGCTCAGCTCAGACAAGACCAAGCTCATCATCTTCGGAAACTCCACTTCAGCCTGGGATGACTCCTGGTGCCTCACATCGGTCAGCATCCCACCTACTGCGACTGATCACACCCGCAAACTGGGAATCATCCTCAACTTCTCCCTAACAATGACCCGACAGGAAAATGCAGTCACCTCTTCCTGCTGGCACACCCTCTGCCAACTCCGCAAAATCTTCATGTGGATCCCAGATGTGCCCTAGTCACAAGTAAGCTCGACTACAGCAATGCACTCGACACTGGCACTATGACAAAGAACATCAGGAAACTACAACTCATCCAAAACGCCACCGCCAGAATCACCCTGAACCTCCCCCGCCAGGAACACATCTCCCAACACCTGAGACTCCTCCATTGGCTCCCGGTGGAGAAGTGAATGAACTTAAAACTACTCACCCACACCTACAGAGGCCCTTCACAACATCAGACCGGCCTACCTGAATCATCGCATCTCTTTACATAACCCCACCAGACCCCACCGGATCGCCCAGCAGGCACTAGCCACCATTCCACTCATCCAGAAAACCACTGCGGGAGAAAGTTCTTTCACCTACCTCACAGCCAAGAGCTGGAACAACCTACCCACACACCTCAGACAAAGTCCATCACTCACCATCTTCAGGAAGAACCTCAAGACATGGCTCTTCGAATGATGCCCAGACCCTTCACCAGCACCCTGGGACCCTCACGGGTAAGTAGTTGCGCTTTATAAAAACTGATTGATTGAGGCATGCAACCTCCTTACCTGCCAATTCTGCATATTTCCGCAGAAGTGGGTGCAAGTTTTGAAGATGGAGCCATTTTGGGGTTTCCACTATCCCACCCTTTAATCTTTTCTTATCACCCTCTAGAAACCAAGGTTGTCTCTGTATGTCTTTTAGCATCCCATTGCGTTTAACAACAACTATCCCTCTGATATAGGCTTTAAAGGCCTTCTACAGGGTGCCATAAATGAAGTGAATCCTTTCTTCAAAATATTCTGATGGATGTCCGCATTTTGTTTCAAAATGCAGGATCATGGAAAGCATCTGATGGAAAGCTTCAAGGTGTGGTAGCCAGGTGTAACTGGGTCAAGGTGAACCGTAGATCGACCAGTGAGTGATCAGATAATGTTCTGCAATGATGTGTCACATCCCTCACCAAAGACCTCACACGTTGTGCTACCAGCCAGAAGTCTAGTCATGAGAAAGAGTTATGTGATGGAGAAATGAAGAAAAACTGTGTAGTTGTGGGGTGTTGATGTCTCAACATGTCCAGTAGGGAATATGTGTCTATTATTTTAGTGAATGCCCCCACTGCTTTTGTATGTCTAAGGCCTGGAGTGGTCTAATGCAGGGTTGAGGACTAAACTGAAATTCCCCCCCCCCATATTACGTTTGCAGCATCTGAGCATCTTAAGATGGCATATACCTCCCAAAACAATTCTGGTGACTCTGCATTGAGCCATACGTTTTTAGGAGCACCAGTTTCTGATTGTGAAGAGTCACTTCGGAGAAAGTATACCTACCCTTCCGAACTGTCAGACACTCTTTGAGTTTAACATGAACATGTTGATGGATGAGAATGAAGACTCCTCTACAGTTGGAGCTGTAAGATGAGAATTAGCGATGTGGTCCTCTCTTCTGGCTAGTATAGCTGGACACACTGGTGTGTAATGAGTTTCCTGCAGCATTATCATACCAATCAGTGCCATTCTTACTCTGATGTCATCATTGAAGCTTCAAATGCTCCAGGATTTCAGGGTCCAGTTATTCTGGGACATAAATTGAGATCATAATATGGAATGTGCTGTAATTAATGATCTGATACCCAGAGTAAGGTTCTTCTGTATGAGACAGAACTGGATGAGACTGAATGGAATCAAAGGGAATGCTATCAAACTCCCAACTTCACCCACCCTCCTCCCACACTAAGATCCCCAACTGTTAATGGTCAGTGACAAGGATTATGTGGTGGTGTCCATGGTAAATGTGAAACAACATTGTGTACTTCAAGTTCCCCAGTACCCAAGGTGGGTAAGTGTGTAAAAAAAAATTGGAACAAAACTGTCAGTGAGGCAGATAGGCATGACTGACTGATATTCTAGATGACAGTGAAATTGCCACATCGACTTTATTCCACATCACTTAATGGCGTGGATGAAGTGTGGAGGCCGCTGCCTTGTCCAACACAGTTAGAACCCAGGATGGTCCTGTGTGAATTTGGAAAACATCTTACGTGTCTGTGTCACCTCTGCCACCATTGAAAAGATCTACAATTACATCCATGTGTACCATATTAATTGAGTCAGGTATCTCCATGATCCTGATGTTATTGCAGCAGAAGCGGGCTTCTAAATCTTCATTTTTTACTGCTATTGTCTACATACATTTTCCAAGTCAGGAGACCTTCTCGGCTGAGGCAGCAGAGTCATACTCCATGTTGGAAATCCTCCTCTCTGCACCGTGAAGATGGAGATTTGGCTACACCAGGCACTCAGAGAGATGGTTGAGCTGGCTAGTCACACAGTCTAGCTTTCCTTCTATGGAGGCCAGACTTTCATTGAGTTGCAAGGCTTCAGTGTAGGCTCCAGGGCCAGGTGCCCCAACCCTGCACCTCAATGCCAGCCCGGCCAGTATCAGATCCTTGTCTGCTGGCCCCACAACTCCTCTGTTCAGCTTTGCCCATCATAGCAAGTGACATTAAGACCCAAAGGGGCCACACAGAGTCTTTGGCAGGGGAATACAGACAGTTGCCACTGTACACCTATGTAGTATCACAAAGAGAGTGTCTGATGGGGCCTCAGCACATATGTGCAATCAACACTGCTGAATGGTCCTTCAAGTGTTGCCCCTGCACACGTCCATTAGAGGAACTCAGGTTTGCCTCTCTCCACCACTCCAATGCACAGTCAGGACTTGGATGGTCTCAAGGACGCAGTCTCTCTGGAATCTCACAACACAAGGCTGCCTTTTTAGTGCCCTAGCTTGCAAGGGAGTGTTGCCTTTTCTTTATAACTTCTGTCTATACAATGCAGGCACCGCCCCAACGGCCAGACATGTTAACAGCAGTCTCAATGTGGTAGGTCCCTCATGTAAGTTCCCAGGAGTATCTGACCTTGCTTTCCACTAATAGAACACAATATATTCAAAGAAGTACTGGCCACTGAGGAATCCAGAGTCTACTGAGGAGCATGGTTCCAGAGGCAGGGAGTGGCCCTGGGGCTCCCCAGTCTCCTTGTTGTAGACTGCAAGGCCCTCTGCCCATCAGCATCTACTTGCATGGCCATCTCCACAGCTGGAACAGGTGGAGAGGCCCTGCTGCAGGCAAGGTGGCTGTCCATGGTTGCAACTCCCACACGGCCCCTGTGCCCCCCAACTCAGCAAGCGGCAACAACAGTGAACATAGACTCTCCAACCACCACTGGTCCAGTTGGACCTCAGAGGCCTACTTATGCACGAATATTAAAGCCTCAGTATGGTGTGCAACAACAGCGGGGATCCTCAGGGATCCCAACGCCAGATCTCAAATGGCAAGTAACTCTCAGGCCGCCATTAGTGGAGCACAAACCACAGAGCACTGGTGGGATGAGTGATTATTGCCCAAGCACACCACTGAGCACAGAAGAGTGTGGGCATCATGGTTGCGTGTCAGGCCACTCCTCATGGAGATGGTAATTAATGTGTGTATAGTATGTGTATGAAGGCATGAAAGTAATGGTAATCTTGAGGAATGCAAAGGATAAAGTGGTGCACAGACAATCAGTGAGCAATTCATTTAGGGTCAGATGTATGATTCTGGCCCATTGCGATTCGGTAATTGCGATTTTTAAGAAATCGCTATTACCGACTCGCAAAGGGCCATGTATCACATTTGCGAATCGGTAATAGCGATTTCTTAAAAATCGCAAATGCAATTACCGAATCGCAAATTGCGATACTGGCCCCATTCGCAGCTATGGGCCTGTTGGCCCATAGCAGCAAATTTTTTGCATTTCCAAAATTTCGATTTCTGAACCAGAAATCGCAATTTTGGAAATGCAAAAGGGCAGGGTGCTGGGGGCCTCAGGCCCCCTCTCCTGCACCCCATTATTTTTTTTTTAACATGTAAAGTACACACATGCCAAAAGGGCATGTGTGCTTTACATGTTACATTTAAAAATGCAGTTTTACTGCATTTTTTATTTTTGCACCAGGTTACCACCTGGTTGCAGCCCATGGTATTTTGCATGTGCAAAATACCATTCTGCGAAAAATCGCAATTTGCGATTTTTTGAAGAATTGCCTTGCGACCTGGATTTTGCGAATCGCAAATTGCGATTCGCAAAATCCAGGTCGCAACGCAAAAAATCGCAATTTTTGCGATTTCTGTTTTGTGGTCTGGGAATGCCTTTGATGCATTGCAGACCACTATTTTGCACTCGCAAACGGCCGATTTTGCCATTTGCAAGTGCAAATTTTTTGATAAATCTGGCCCTAAGTCTTTGTGATGGCTCTAACTCTTCCATTCTGCTGAATTTGTCAGTTTTCCCCGCTCATGGTATGGCTTAGAGGTACTAGGTAATTAAGAATGGACCAAGAGTAGGCAATGAGCCATGATTTGGGTATTACTATGAAATCCAAGTTCTTGATTTCAACAAAGTAAGCTCTTTATCTACAGCAATATTCCTGTTGAGTAGAGACTTTAAACAAAGTGACAATAGGTCTGAATGTAGAGAATTGATACATGAATCCAAGCCATTCAAAATGAAGGGGGCTTCTAATGGGCAAAGGGCTACCAAAGGTCAGAATTTAAGACAGGTCAGTGTGGTATGCAATTTGTGAAATTCAGGTAGCTAACAATTCAACTAAAATAAATATAGGCAGTGAAAACAATTTCCTGGATAGCTTATTCAGGTAGTGCAGGCAGTAAGCAGTTTAGATAGTTAGCAGTTTAATTCCGTGTGAAAGCTGCCACCATTCGGATCAGTACATGATCTGTCAAACTGCCTCTTTTTGAAGATAGTTGGTAGAGAACTTTCATTCATAGGCACAATTCTATCCGAGCAAATCTGAGAAGAGGAAAGTTTAATATCCAGAAGCTCACTCCTCACATTGGTATATGAAACAGTTCCTATACTTCAAATCAAGCAATTGATTTGCAGTATTAATAGCATTGGAGGAAATACCTCAGTTCAAACCTATATAAAGTTCAAAGTTCAAATATATAAAGGAAAAACAAGGATTGTGCATTTAAATTATTAACCTGGAGCTGCTAATAATCCTCAGAGATAGTTCAACGTGGCAACAACCATATTTTTGAGCCTCTGTGTTGTAGGTTCTTGAGAGATGCTGTTCCCCAGATTGTTTTTATGGCATAAGCTGAGAGTGCAGCTGTTGCCAGACAATCATGTGAGAATCATGAAGAGTGCGGCTATGTCTCAGCCCGAATGTTGGGAGTCAGGAGTATTTGTTTTGATTAGACAGAAGTCATGTGCTTTCACAAAAAAAGTGCTTGCCCTTGGCACACCTGTGATAATTTTTTATCCAGCTGGCTGCGCTTGAATCTTCAGGGGCACACCCATGCCACTGTGATACTATTAAAGTGTTTTAGATAATTTGATCGAATATGGCATTTGTCCTAGCAGCAGCACAGATTGGAGAAGGGCAGTCATTAACGCACATGGATTTTAAGTTCTGGCTTGACAGTTCATTTTTAAGCCAGACTTATTGGCATTGCTAATGTTTGTTTAATTTTTGCCTGCTTGCTTTTGGTTCTCCCCGTAATTTATTCCAGTACCTTTCTGCAACACATCTATAAATCCAGTCCATCCACCACAGAGCTATGTAGCTGTCCTGTGGAATGAAGCAGGTCACACAAAAAACATGCAACTCCCCCATGGCTGCCACTATCATCCAAAGCCACAAATTTTGAGAAGGCAGAGACCAGCTGCTCAGTAGCAAACTGGTCAGGACAACCAGCAAATCATCAATCTCCACACCATGCAGACAGGTAACATAGCCTGCTGCAGTGAGGGAGAACAGCAGTTTTCAAACAGATCTTTTGATATAGGGGGTAGCCTTGGCACAGGAAAAGAAGCACTCGGTAGTCCACATTTGAAATTTTGGATGTTGATACAGAAACACATGTTAATGTAGTATATGCACCTCATCAACAACAGCCAACTGAGTTTGTTTCTCTGACAGCAGAAAACAGAAAGATTAAGCAATTCTGGCTATGTCACTTTGAGAATCACAGGGAACAGCTCCTGCTTCTGTATCTTGCTAGCCCATTGGCTGGTTCAGGGTGCATCATCTTCATTTTTAAGCTCATTAAGTTTATGATCTGAGAGAATAGCGAGATCTGCGGTCACTTAAAAGCTTGAAAATTCGGGATCAGATAGATGGAATAGCTAGATGAAGTGAACTCAGCTAGTCATATGATCATATGTATATCAATGTGCTGTGATAACCAAATAAAAAAAGCTAAACTTTAACTTGGATATCACTAGATTATACTTCATTTTATAGTATCCCATGGGACCATGCATTTTCAAAAAGTGACTATAAACAGTGTAAAAGTGATACCTTAAATGAGGAGTAAATTTCAGGAAATTTGATTTCCCAAATACAAATGTTACCTAGAGTAGTACAAGCACATATTTCTCTTCGTTGTGCCTCTATGGTATGTCTTGAGATACATTTGTGCTCATCTAGGGAGTGCTGATTAGGATAGACCCCAGACATGATGCACATTTCCCAACAATATACATGCATCTCATGTGCATTTAGTGTGTTTCATGTGATTAGGAGATACACAAGGGGGTTCTCATATATTTTTACCACAAAGATGGGGGCATGTCAAGGCATGATACATATGATTCAGAAAGTCAATGAATGAGTGTGTATGCATGTTTTGGGATATGACTTCAAGAGTCAGATTTCATAAGACTAGATTGTGGTTACAGATGGAGGGCCTGATTTACTCTGTCACAACAGTGATGGATCTCCCATCTACCAATATATAAATTACATAGGATATAATGTGATTTATATACTGGTCAATGGGCTATCCATCACTGTTGTGACAAAGTACCTCGTCCGCCAATATCTAAATTATGCCATGTGTCTTATTTTCAGACATAACCAAGCAATTGTGATGATGTTTTACATTCCAAATACATTTTGTTGTGACACAAGAGTTCTGGTGTCCTCTTTTTAACTGGGCTCGTTTTAACTGTGAAGTACCTGGTTAGACTGGGGGACTGCATATCTCACAAAGTCACTATGTTGAATGATGTGTCATAAGTAAAACTTAATTTACGAGTCTAGGAGCTCAGTGAAGATAGTTTGGGTTGTGAGACATGCATTGGTCATTAATGTTGACTCCAATGAGGGGTGTGAAAGAGTGATGTCAAAGAATACAAAGTGCTAATGGATGAATAGAGGTTCACAACTGGGCTTGATCAACAAATCACATTTTCAAATAATGTGAAGCACATCAGGCTTCACATTAAGGGCAGAGTATGGTTAAACTTCAAACTATGAAGGTTTATTAAAAGCTAATGATTTACAAAAGGACAAAATTAGGTTAGTATCAATGTATAATCAAAATATGTATTAATCGATTAATGTGCAATTCAAGGTATCAAAGTAACATAAATCAAAGGATGACCTGAAGAGGGTTGCCTCAAAGGCAAAAGGACAAAGGAAAGACAGTTCTTTAACTTGGAAGAGTACTCTGAATCTCCTGCTCTATGCTGCTCTAAACTGTATAGAATAACTGAACTCTGATTTATATTGCAGTAACTTAAAATATAGAATTCTAACATTTTGTACATCTGCAAGCAGCTCTCATAAGGTTGCCCAATCAGGTTAAAGCAAGATAATACAACTACATTCACATTTGGTTTTCAGAGTTTCTCGCTAACATGGTTCATTCCCCATTCTTTAAACTTATAATATCTGTCACAGGACTAGACACACAAACCAAGGTGTACTCTGTAGGCATCTTCTTGATTGTACTATTCATTAAATTATTCCAAGATTATCACAAAGAAAAGAAAACATTTATTCACATGGGAAATAAAGTAAAAGAACATACCAATCAACAATTACGATTCCAGCTCACCTTGTCATAAAATGCTCAGGTGTCACAAGCAAAGATGTCAACTTTAACTTGATACCTAGAGGGAACTTCTACTCTTCTACTTGATATCTATGGGAACCTAATATCTTTATCTAGATACTTAAGGTACAAAACATTATTTTTTAAACATGTGGAGGTATCTCACTTGAGTTCATTAATCAAAAATCTCATTTAATCTGTAACTGTGGTAGCATCATTCATGGGGTTTTTTCAAACATATCTTGAAGATGTCTAGACTTATAAGCTCTCAGATCAAGATCACTTTCAGTGAAGTTGTTCCACTCAGGAGCGGAATATCTTTGGTTTGACACTTGATTTCTCTTTTGCCTTTTGACAGCCAGTTGTTCAATATCACTAGCATTCTGTTTGGTTGGCTCTAGTTCTTCCCTTATTGTTTCTGGGATCTGTTCCTCTGACACAGAAGTACTCAGTCTCCCACCACTTTTCTGCCACTTCTCTTCACTCCTTACTCTACCATCCAAAGTGCTTGCACTTTTTTCTAGTTCATGGTTCTAGTTCATGGTGCATACTTTCAGTTTCAGTCTCAGCTGTGGTTATTCCCTGCTCATAACACTACAGACTGTGCACTTGCCACAACTTGAGTTTGGATCCCTTGCATACTATCTTTACCTTCTAAGAATTTGTTCTCAGCTTGAGTTTGGCTCTGCAAATCAGTGGTTGTTATCATCACTTCTTCACCCGCCTAATTCACTCTCTTGGTATGGGAGGCATGATCCTTTGGGGCACAATTAGCAGCTGTGTTTCCCAAAAGGTTAACTTGGAAGGGTCCCTTCCAACGTGGGTAAATTCATGACTTTCTGACACGTTTCTTCACCAAGACCCAGTCACCTCCACTGAGGTCAAGGTACAGCTCTTGTCTTGCATGTGGGGTCAGCAAGTCAACCTGTTGAGAGACTGACTGAACCGCATCTGTTAATATTTTGCAGTAGTAAAAAAAATATAAATAATTATATCAACAGGTGCAGCTACAGCGATTAATGGGATTCTCATGACTCTTGCCATCAACACTTCATGTGGGGAAAGTCTAGTATTTCTCTTTGGAGTGCTTTGAAGTCTCATCAGAACAAAGGGAAGAGCATAAGGCTAATTTAAAGAAGTAGAGGCACACACCGTGGCCATCTTACATTTCAGAGTACTGTTGATCTGTTCCACAATACCAAAAGCTTTTGGTCAGTTACAGTGGAATCTCTGGTCAGTCCCTATGACTACACACAGCAATTTAGTTATTTAATTTTTAAATGATAGACTTGATCTGACTCCAGATAAATCGATAGGCCAAATCTGGGAATCAATTCCCTCAATAATAATTTGGCTACAGTGAAGCAATCAAAGCTCTGGTCAGGTATGCTTCAAACCAACAAGTGAAGAGGCAAACTATAACTAGAATGTAGCAAAGCTCATTGCATGAAAGCATTTCAGCACAATCCAATTACATGTTATTAGAGGAACGGTTGAATTTCCCTATGTGACTCATGGTCCCCACTGTTCATTTACCTGCATTTACTTGTTGGCAAGTGACACGCCTTTGACACAAATTCAATTGGGATCATGCCAGTAATTCCTAAAGGTGCAAATCATATAATTTCTTCCTGCATGTGTGTGTAACTGCCGAGGTGCCTTGCCACTGGAAAAAGCATAGCATCCGGTAAAACAGGTCTCTCATTGCTTGAAACGTAAATCATGTTTTGATTCCTTACATATCATCCACTTTTCTTTCTCTGTTTCTGGCACTTCATTCTGCAATACCCACAATTAATCAAATGTGTTGACAGTGCTCATTAACATGTTTGAAACAGGGTCGTTCTTGAGTTGATGTTGTTCATCTCAATTAAATGTACAGGACTCAAGAGCACAGAACCTGCCCATTTTGTCTTCATAGCTGTTTCTTGAGATAACAAAATCACATCTGCTCTTGTGTGCTGCACATTTCACAAATGATACCTACCGAAGCACTTGCAATGCTTCCAACAACTCCATGACATTGTTTCACTCCTAATTAGAGAACCAGGGGAGGTTGGGAAACTCCACTGTGACCACAACTGTCCAAAGTCATGGACCACATGACTTTGGACAGTTGTGGTCACAGTGGAGTTTCCCGACCACACCAAATTCACACTAATTGTCAATGCAAATTGTGACACTAAAACTATTAAAAACACCTCATGCTCTAGTCAGGGTTATCATTTCAGCCACTTGTTTGGAAGTTACATTGCACAAATAGGATGTTTCCACAACACTCTCTCAGGTACAAATGCATATGCTGCTTTCAAAAATCCTTGTCTATCTCTTAAATAGGAGCCCTACACAAACAAAGTAAAATTGGGCTCATGTAGTGGGACATTTTGAAGGGCAGATCTTGGCTTGGTGCTCAGCCATTTATGGTCAACATAACCATTTTCAGAATCACTTTCTCGGGGAAGCAAAATAATAGTTGGGTTTAGGACTCAAGAGCACAGAACCTGCCCATTTTGTCTTCATAGCTGTTTCTTGAGATAACAAAATCATATCTGCTCTTCTGTGCTGCACATTTCACAAATTATACCTCCCGAAGCACTTGCAATGCTTCCAACAACTCCATGACATTGTTTCACTCCTAATTAGAGAACCAGGGGAGGTTGGGAAACTCCACTCTGACCACAACTGTCCAAAGTCATGGACCACACCAAATTCACACTAATTGTCAATGCTAATTGTGACACTAAAACTATTAAAAACACCTCATGCTCTAGTCAGGGTTATCAGTTCAGCCACTTGTTTGGAAGTTACATTGCACAAATAGGATGTTTCCACAACACTCTCTCAGGTACAAATGCATATGCTGCATTCAAAAATCCTTGTCTATCTCTTAAATAGGAGCCCTACACAAACAAAGTAAAATTGGGCTCATCCAGTGGGACATTTTGAAGGGCAGATCTTGGCTTGGTGCTCAGCCATTTATGGTCAACATAACCATTTTCAGAATCACTTTCTCGGGGATGCAAAATAATAGTTGGGTTTAGGACTTTACAACTCTTAAAATAATTTTTTTTTGACTTCCACAATCATGTGTTCATATTTAGTGTGTTTGCTGTCTGCCATGTGCTGAATTTGAGTGTAGGTCAATACGATCTAGACTAAGGGGGTCATTCTGACCCTGGCGGTCATGGACCGCCAGGGCCAACGACCGCGGAAGCACCGCCAACAGGCTGGCGGTGCTTCCGGGGGCATTCTGACCGCAGTGGTAAAGCCGCGGTCAGAAAAGGGAAGCCGGCGGTTTCCCGCCGTCTTCCCGCTGCCCCAGGGAATCCTCCACGGCGGCGCTGCAAGCAGCACCGCCATGGGGATTCCGACCCCCTTCCCGCCATCCTGTTTCTGGTGGTTTTCACCGCCATAAACAGGATGGCGGTAACGGGTGTCGTGGGGCCCCTGGGGGCCCCTGCAGAACCCATGCCACTGGCATGGGCACTGCAGGGGCCCCCTAACAGGGCCCTATTAAGATTTTCAGTGTCTGCTTGGCAGACACTGAAAATTGCGACGGGTGCAACTGCACCCGTCGCACACCAGCAACTCCGCCGGCTCCATTCGGAGCCGGCATCCTCGTTGCTGGGGCTTTCCCGCTGGGTGGGCGGGCGGCCTTTTGGCAGTCGCCCGCCAGCCCAGCGGGAAAGGCAGAATGACCGCCGCGGTCTTTTGACCGCGGTACGGTCTTCTGGCGGTTCCCGCCAGGCGGGCGGCTTCCGCCTCCCGCGGGGGTCAGAATGACCCCCTAAGTATCCAATAGCTATGCCTTTTGTTGTTGGATGCTAAAGCACACTGTGGCTATGACTTTAGGGCACCCAGGAAGATCCATGGCCACTGGATCAAGTGTGGCAGAGAAATAAGCCACGGGTCATTTTACTTTTCTGTGGGTCTGTGTCAAGACAGATAGTGAGCACCATTGTATCTCATAGTAATAAAAAAATAAAGTCCTTGTTGTAGTCAGGCATCCTTAGGGCTGGTGCACAGCAGAGTTTCTCTCTGAGCTCTAGGAAATTACTTATGCATTCATTGACCTAGGATAGTGGACCAGTCACATCATTAAGTGGAAGTCTCTGTAGATGCTTAGCCACTAGCAAAAGGTTGGGAATCAACTGATGACAGTACCCCACGTTTAGCAGGCACATCCAGACTTCTCTGTATGTCGTAGGGGGAGTTTATCCTCAAGATAGTAGAGATACAGTTTTATCATGCATTCCTAGCTCCTTCCTCAATGTGGTGTCATAAGTAGAGAACCTTCCTCTGGCACTACTGAAGCTTTGTAGGAAACATCTTGTGTCCGTTTTCTGCAAGGTGATTCAGCAGGGTAATTGTGTCCTGCTTGAAAGGTTCTCAAGTTATTGATATGACTAGAAGGGTGTCTATGTACAGGACCAGGACTGAGTTGCAAGGCTGCTGTAATGTATCCTAGTTTTTCTTTAATATCTATTTATAAATCAAGGGGGTCTCTGCATATGCCTATGGCATTCAACACCACACAAACCACACAACGATTTTCACTAAAAATCAGCGGAGAGAAAAATAAATTGACTATCTTCACATAACTTATGTAAGAGAATAAAAAAGAATGCCTGGCAAACATCAATGACAGAGAGCAACTCAGTATCAAGAAGAATCTGAAAAAGTAACACAGCAGGATTCAATACCATAGGACGACATGTGACTGCAAGTTGATTCACTTTTCTGAGGCCTTCAGTTCTTGTTTGGTTTCTGCAAGTCCTTCACTGGGGAGTTGTAGGGACCCCCTAGTGGTTTCCTTCAAGATACTCTGTTCTAACATGGATTCAATGACAGGTGTATTTCCTGCTCCTGTAATTATACCATGCAGCCACCCCCATGTCTAAACCAGATGGTGATCAAAGTGTTTGTCTATGGCCAAGACAGACCACTTGTCATGCTAAGAAAGTTCCATAGTGTATGACCATCAATCAGGGGATGCACAGATTTATGTAGTGAAAGAAGGCAATGGCATGCTACTAGGATGCCTGGCTGCGGAACCCCTTGGCATGGTAACTTTTGCTTTTGGAGTACATCAGGAAGCCATTACTCACATTCTAGAGGAGTTTCCAAAAGTGTTTGAGGGCATTGATGGCCTGAAGGGCAAAGAGATAAGACTACATATAGACCAGTCTGTACAGCCTGATGCCCTTCAGCACAGGCGTGTCACTTTTCAATTGAGGCCTCAAGTGGAAAAAGAGCGGGACAAGTTTGAGGCCACGGGCATAATCAAGAAAGTGACAGGACCAACCCCTTGGGTGTCTCCATTGTGATGGCCAGGAAGCTCAAACAGCCTTGTGATGTGCAAATATGCACTGATATGCATCGATTTAATGTCACCATTAAGAGGGAGCGACACCTAACTCTCACAATAGACAATTTGATTGGTGGACTAAGTGAGGCAAGGTGGTTCACTAAATTGGATTTCCACTCAGGCTACCACCATCTCGTCCTTGTAGAAGAGTGCCGCTACATCACAACATTTGCGACTCATGTGGGCCTAAGGAGCTACAAGAGGCTATGTTTTGTCATTTTGAGCACCACCGAAGTATTCCAGAATGCCATACATGAGCTCCTAGCTGACTTCCCCAGGGTCGTAAATGTCAGTGATGACGTTGTGATATATGCCAAGACCATACCGGAGCACAATCTGAGACTAAGGAACGTAGTTCAAAGAATTTAAGGCCCATATTTATACTTTTTTCACGCTGCATTTGCGTCATTTTTTGATGCAAACGCAGCGCAAACTTCCAAAATACAATTGTATTTTTGAAGTTTGCGCCGATTTTGCATAAAAAAACGATGCAAATGCGGCGCCAAAAAAGTATAAATATGGGCCTACGTTTCTGGCCTCACTCTGCATCGAGGGAAGTGCGAGTTCCTGAAACAAAAACATCACTTCTTTGACTATGTATTCTAAGTGGAGGGAATGGCCCCTGACAAATTACAGGACATTAAGGAAGCACCTCCCCAGCTAAAGTGACGGAGGTATGCAGTTTCTTAGGTATGGCCAATTACTGCAGTCATTTTATGAAAGACCTCATGACCCTAAAGCAACCACTCATAGGCCTCATCAAAGCTACAGTCCCCTGGTATTGGGGTCCCGAGCAAGAAAAGGCTTTCCAAGCAACCAAAGATGCTCTGTCTGCTGACATGGAGTTAGTCTGTTTTGATCCTGGAAGGATACCACCATATCAGTAGATGCCGGCCCAAGAGGTCTTGGTGAAGTGCTGATGCAACAACAAGCTGAAGTACCTTTTCGTGAGTCTCTCACAATGACTGAACAGAGGTACTCTCAGATCGAGAAGTAGGCAATAGCCATTCATTGGGGATGTCACCACTTCCATCTGTATGTCTACGGCATTCCAGTTACTGTTATAACAGATCCAAAGCCACTGATCTCGCATTTCAGAAGGGCCCAATCAAAGCCGCCCTTGCATATTGAAAAGTGTATGCTCCAACAAGCAGTATAGTCAAGTGTCAAGTGAAATATCGCCCTTGGCCCCATAACTCCGCAGACTACCTGTCCTGGCACCCTTGGGCTGTCAGCCAGAAAAAGAAGAGGCAGATGAAACAAAGGAGTATGTGAGGTACGTCGCTGACTTGTCTGGTCCCCCTCCCCCTCTCCATGGAAACCCTTAGACAGGCCACCAGTCAGGATGAGTGCCTACAAAAGGCACGGGAAACTGTGAAGAACAATCAGTGGCATGCGTTCAAGAGCCAGTATTCCTGACTCACCCTAAGGCCAGAGGCATCATGGAGAGCCTCTACATTGTGCGACAAGATTTGAGTGCCGAACCCGATGGCTGCCTCCTGAGGGGGCATCACTTAGTCATCCCCACCAGCCTTACTGATTATGTATTTCACCTTGCCCATGCAGGTCACCAGGGCATGGTCAAGACCAAAAACGGGCTACAGACCAAAGTGTGGTTCCCCTCGATGGAGCAAACAAGTTAAGGTCGTGCACCTGATGTCAAGCCTCCAGTGAGGCCAGTCCACCAGTTCCCATGATGACTTAAATGGGCCAACAAGAGCCATGGGTGTTGCTCAGTCTTGACTTTGGGGGCCTCCCTGACGGAAGACACACAGTAGTCATAATAGATGACAATTCTAAATATCCCGAAGTTGAGATCCTCTCCTCTCTAAGTGCCAGTCTGGTGGTGCTTAAGATTGAGAAGATTATGGCTACCTATGGCCTAATAAAGGAACTAAGAACTGACAATGGCCTGCGCTTCCAAGGCCAAGTAGTGGCCTCCTATCTGAAGTTGCTTGACATCACTCACAAAAAGATCACTCCCATTAACCTCAATCTAACTGGGAAGTAGAGTGATACATGAGGACCTTTAACAAAGTTATTCAGATAGCCTCTGCTAGCCGGCAAGCTCATGATCTGGCCATTTACAAGTTCATACATGATTATTGCTAAACACTGCACTCTACAACAGGACGAGAACCTGGGCACCTCTCTATTGGTCGAGTGGTCAAGGAGTTGTGAGGTTATTTTAGCATTTAAATGAGCACATTATTTAGCCCTGGGCCGGAGGCTAAATAATGTGCTCATTTCTCACCTATTTACATTTCACTTTTATTATTTTAGCAAAGCTTTATTTTAGTGGAGATATTTTTCATTCCCTTATCAGTTGCCCTTCCACGCAGAATTTGTTATTCATTTCTTTGTACAAGATTTTCACCCTGTGCTCAACCCAAGGCTGTACACAATATTTATATTACCGGTCCAAAGAGTATATTTTCTTCCGTACACAGAAAAAATATGTGCTGACACATCAGAGCAGTTCTTAGAATAATAAACAGGTTATTATAAAACATGACACTGCCCACGCCAAGGTAGAGGGGACATTCCAGCCAGCTTGTCATCTCATGCTGTCCATCCTTGCAGTTTCTTCAGAAACCTTTTGGCTACTCTTCATTTACATGGGAAGACTCCCACCAGACTAACAGACCTTTTCTTCACCTCTGAACGCAGTTATGGGGGTTGGGATTCCTTCTTGGGACCAAAAGGGTGCATTAGGGGTACCACTGCCTTTTGCCGTCATGGCAAAATTTAGTGTAGGTAGGAATATTAAGGACACTATTGTGACTTTATGGAGGGAATCTTCTTGTGTTCCACTTTCCTGGTCACTTCTGTGATAACGCTGTGCCTTATTATCCTCATAATCACAATTCCTGCTTTTTTCAATAGAACACAGTTGCTTTGATAAAATATATATTGAACCAAGATCCTGCTTCTATTTGTCTTTGCATGAAAGAGATTGGTGTAACTGAGAGAAAGGGATATAATCTGTTAGACCATGACTTCCCTGATGAGTCTGTGTGTCATGCAATAGCTGCTACAAATCACTCTTACCTTTGGTATTGGTGTGGTGCTGATAGCTAGCCAGAAGGGTTATGCTAGCAACTGTCACATGTTCTGGGATCAGACTGAGTACCCTATACTTGGTGATGCTGCCACCCAAAATCCAGCAGTCTTGTTACTATAAGTGGAGTCTATGACATGGGGCTGTCAATGTTAGTTAGGCCCTGATTTGACGGATCTCCCAAGTAACTCTGTCTCATTTCATGCAAAGTCACCTTAATTACCTTATACAGAGATCTCCGTGGTATTAGGGAATATATTCCTCAGCTGGATAGGTAGAAACTATTTGACCCTGTAGGTTGTTCAAGCTTGAACTCTTAAAAGGATTCCCCAGTTGGTGTTTCCATCTTTGAATGATTAAATTTCACTTTTAAAAATGGCGGACCAAAACAGGGTCGTAATTGCAGTAAACGTGAGACTCTCTCTCACAATGCATCTATTACATACACGCACAGATGAAGGAGGAGCTGTTACATTTGTCAATGAGGCTCATAACGCGAACAGAACAGAAATATTTTATTCTTGGGTCACTTTTCCAGCAGCAGATGGGAATACACACACTTTTCATCATTACACTGCAGCAAAATAACCCACACAATACAGACCATGTGTATACTTAGAAATACCCCTATCTTATAAAGAACACTAAAACTGGCTTGATGGCATCCTACCCCACATTACACAAAACGTTGGACTAGGTCCTTTAAGTAATTAAGGACCGACACGGCCAGAGTTGGCTATCTATACAACACATCCTAACACGGGTAAAATGGCGGCATCGGACATACGCCTCTGATACAATAGTTTAGTAGATGATTAATACAATTTGTAATTTGTATTTTATATATTGCCCAAGCTAGAGCTTCTCCAGTGCAACCACATGTGGCCACAGCGGACATCAATCCTGGTACGGTGCATTCAATTATGGGTAAAGTACCCACAATACGCGAAGAGATTCCATTTTGGTTAGCCCAAAAAATGAGCACATTGGAAGCAGTATTTTCCTATATGGGACCACACGATAAACACAGAATTCTCACAATGTGCTTGCCGTTTGGGATGGTTTCTTCAGTGGGCAACTGCGCCAATTGGGGTGCAGTATTTGCTGCACTCCACACTACCACAGAAGCTACACTGACACTTGCGAATCTCCCAGAAGTTTTAACCAAGTTCAGGATGAATATGGGGCTGCCCTGGATCTGGGGATGCAATTAATGGGCAATTTTGCCACAGTATCCTCAATCATAATAAGCAATCATAAAGGGGAAGCAGTAGTGCTGGCAGTATGCCAAGGGCTCTTGGATGTTACAGTAAAGGATCAAGAGAGCGAGCTGCCAAAGATTATCACTGAAAACTATTCAAGTATAGGTCTGGATAGTCTGGGGGGCTGACCAAGCAAACCACAACTGCAAGGTAAATCCAATAAGGATTCTTCCAAGCAAGCCACGGAGGGTTCAACAAATGCTGGGATAAACAAAAACAAATTAAAGATAATGCAAAACAAAGAGGAATTTCTCTGTGCTTAAAGACCTCTGAGAAATTCTACAACTTGAGAAATAGCGATAGTTAAAAAACTCCTGATAGATACCAATATTTTAATACATGGCAATCTTGTTCCTTTCAGGACTTACCGGATAAATGAAGTGAGAAACGCGGGCATTTCAAACAATGAAACGAGTACGTGAAACCAAGAAAAGATTCACAGTGCTTATCTGAACCTTCCATAAAAAAGGGAAAAAAAACCTTCACAACAAAAAGCACATTTTAAAAAGAAAAACATGACAGCGATTTTGGCTAGAAATGCCACACATAATGAGAGCTTTACTGAAGAACAGGATGTGGGCACTGACGGCGCTAGACAGCGTGACAGAGGTCACAGTAGTTCGCCGGAATCTTCAAGAGCTTCTGGAGGTGACAGCAACCAAGACTTTTTAGAAGTCGAAACCGCAGGCATGCAATTCTCCCCCCAAGATAGGGTTTACAAAGTGAAAATACAAAATGAGGGAGACATACGGTGCACAATTTAATGATATATTCTGGGAAAAACTAACATTATGTTATGACATCCTATTGACAGAAACGATTGGCTACCAAAATTTGTCCGTGAAATCCCACTAGTGGTAGATGCCATTATGTTGTCTTTCTCGGTTCTTGTTCCTGAAGAATTAAGACAAGCTTACTCAGTAGAATGGGCATTGGCACACGCCCCAAAGCTGTATCGCAACCATGTAGGATGGGACAAAGACTCACCCTACCACATAATACTGGTAAGATCAACACCATTACCACAAACACAATACCCCATTATTAAATATAAAGCTAAAGCACCAGTGAGGGAAGTACTCACACAGCTTGAGAACCAGGATGTGATAGAACCCTGCATATCACCAATAAACAACCCTTTGTTCCTTGTAGCTAAACCAATCCATTCATATAGAATAATCTTAGGCTACAGACACTTAAACAGTCACACACACACATTTGCTATACAAAATGCTCATGGCACAACACTCATCAATAATTCAGGCCCATATTTATACTTTTTGATGCAAACCTGAGTTAGCGCAGGTTTGCATCAAAAAGTATAGCGCCGGCTAGCGCCATTCCAGGACGCCAGCCGGACGTCATATTTAAGAAATGGCGCAAGCTGGCGCTAAGGCCCAGTTAGCATAAAAATAAATGATGCTAACTAGGTAGGGGAGGGGTAGGGAAAACTGGAGGTTGTGTGTGAAATGATGGCACTAGTCAGGTTAGAGTCAAAATAATGACTCTACCTGACTAGCATCATTGTTTTGACGCACAACCCCCATGGACATGACTCCGGTCTTAGTAAAGACAGGAGTCATGCCCCCCAGCCCAATGGCCATGGCCAGGGGACCTATGTCCCCTGGCCATGGCCATTGGGCACAGTGCCATGTAGGGGGGCCCAAGTTAGGCCACCCTATGGCACTTTGAAAAAAAATAAAAAATACTTACCTGGACTTACCTGGGGTGGGTCCCCCCATCCTTAAGTGTCCTCCAGGTGTGGGTGCGTGTGGGTTGGGGTGTCCCTGGGGGCAGGGAAGGGCACCTGTGGGCTGTTTCCATGGTCACTGACCATGGAAAAAGGCCCACAGGTCCCCTAACGCCTGCCCATACCAAAGCGTTAAATAATGGCGCTACCATGCTTAGCGCCATTATTTAAGGCCCTCCTCCTCCTGCGTGTAATTTTTGCAAGGGAGGATAAATAAGGCGCTAGGGCCTTGGAGTCATTTATTGCCCAGGAATGCCTACCTTGCATCTCATTGACGTAAGCTAGTTTTTCCGCAGGCAAAAAATGACTTTAACTCCAATATTTTGGCGCTAGACATGTATAGTGCCAAAATATGAATATGGAGTTAAGTTTGCGCTGGATTTGTGTAAAGAAAATGTGCAAATCTGGTGCAAACAGAGTATAAATATGCCCCTCAGGCCCATATTTATACTTTTTGGCGCAAACCTGCGTTATCGCAGGTTTGCATCAAAAATTATAGCACTGGCTAGCACCATTCCAGGATGCTAGACAGGCGCCCTATTTAAGGAATGGCGCAAGCTGGCGCTAAGGCCTGGTTAGCGTCAAAATACATGACACTAACTGGGTAGGGGAGGCGTAGGGAAAACTGGAGGTTGTGCGTGAAAGGATGGCGCTAGTCAGATTAGAGTCAAAATAATGACTCTAACCTGACTAGCGTCATTTGTTTGACGCACAACCCCCATGGACATGACTCCTGTCTTAGTGAAGACAGGAGTCATTCCCTCCAGCCCATGCCCAGAGACCTTATATCCCCTTGGCATGGCTACTGGCACAGTACCATGAAGGGGGCCCAAGTTGGGCCCTCCCTATGACACTTTGAAAAAAATTTACAAATACTTACCTGGACTTACGTGGAATGGGTCTCCCCCATCTGTAGTTGTCCACCAGGTGGTAGGGTGGGTGTCCATGGGGGCAGGGAAGGGCACCTGTGGGCTGTTTCCAGGGTGTCTGACCATGAAAAAAGGCCTGCAGGTCCCCAAACGCCTGCCCATAACCAGGAGTTAAATAATGGCCCTCCTCCTCCTGTGGGTGATTTTTGCACGGGAGGATAAATAAGGTGCTAGGGCCTAGTCATTTTTTGCCCTGGACCGCCTACCTTGCATCTCATTGACGCACGGTAGTTTCCGCAGGCAAAAAATGACTTTATCTCTAATATTTTGGCGCTAGACATGTCTAGTGCCAAAATATAAATATGAAGTTAAGTTTGCACCGGATTTGCGTAAAAAAATTATGCAAATCCGGCGCAAACAGAGTATAAATATGCCCCTCAGTGTGCAAAAAATACAAATGAACCTTGGATATTTGCAACAGTTTTTTTCTGCCAAAATGTAGTGCCTGAAAGCAGGGATTTGACCACTTTCATTGCATTCGACTATTAAGGGAAATATTGTCAACTCCCACAAGAGTATAAGAACAGTCCTGGATTGTTCTTAGCACGTATAACATCCATACTACATGACATTGACCCTGAGGTGTTGTCCTAAGTAGATGACATCTACCTAACAGATGAGGACCTGATCATGCACCTAAAACGGGTGGACTGCATTGTTGTGGGTTTCGCTGAAATAAGATGCAAATTTAATAGTAAGAAAACAAAAATTGTGTTTCTCAGTTCCCTGTTTCGGGGATATGAGCTATCAGATGAAGGAAGAGAGCCTGCCACCCCACTTCATAGAAAAGGGTGCGCAATTACAACCACCAATCACCATCAAAAAGCTACAATCAGTTTTGGGCTTTTTCAGTTTTTACATATATTCCAGATAATGCACAATGCATAAACCCACTTTATGACTTGATACCTCCAGGTTTTTCAAATAAATATTGGACAGTTGAAGACTCACACATTATGAGAGCATTACAACAGGACATGCTTGAAGCAAACCACTTACACATGTGACAACAAAATAAACTTTGTCATCAGAGTAGTCGCTGGTGCCTTTGGGTTCACCTATGTAACATTCAATGAAGGTGATGCCATCCCCATAGCATGCAAATCACATTTGTATTCAACAGCAGAACAATAATCTTCTCCCACTGAGAAAATTCTGACTGTTGTCCAGATAGCTGTCATAAAAGGGAGACCTCTAGCCTAGAGGAAACAAATTGTTCTTGTGACCCCATTGAGCACATTGACACATTCTCCAGGGCAATAAACCGCCTGACCAATGCCAGCTCAAGCCTGACAAGTTGTACTGTCAACATCCAAACTGAGATGTCCCACTGCAGCCAGCATGTCGTGCATGGCCTGTTGCAGGTAACAATTGCACTTGAGAACATCCAGACACACAACCTGTGTATGCCCCCATCCCACCCCCACCTGAGAGCGAGGAGGGATGAGCCATGAGTGGTGTTTCTGCTCAAGAGGGCTGGCCCACTTGAGTACACACTCTGAGTCTGAGACAGGACCAGGACCAAGTCGCAATGCATATGAGAAGTGAAGCACAGCAAGAGGACGGAAAAAGTTAACCCATCTGACAATTCCTAGTTTCACTCTGTTTGGCATATATGTACTATGTGTAGTTATATATTTTTTGTTTTTATGGGATTTGTCTGATCCACCTGAATATAAGGTGGTCACAGAGTTGTGCACTAAGCAACAACCCCTGTGTGGGACATTTCATTACTACCATGCCATGTAATGTCTTTCCTCATTGCATGTTGCCCATCCCTCAGCCACAATTGTGCCATCCTGATGTCCCTCTAGTGGGTATTTGTCATCATCAGATTCTGGTTCAATGATGACATTGCGCAGTACCCTCCTCAAATCAATGTTGTGCAGCATGCCACAGGTCGATAATATCTTGCAGCATGTGTGTGGCCTGTAGAGAAGTGCACCCCCGGTCTTGTGGATGATCCTGAAGTGGGATGTGAGTATGCCAAATGTTCACTCAATGACTGAGTGTGTTGACTTATGTGCCTTGTTGTACAGTCTCTCACTTGTTATCAGGGGTCAATTAAGGTGTGAAGATCCAATGGTGTAAGGCATATGCACTGTCACCCTTGGAGTATGAGTGGGAAAACCATTACGTCAGTTGACACATACACCTCTGGCCAGTGCATGCAGTGGTTTTGAGATAAACTTGCCTAGCAGGAATCCATCTCCAAATTCCCCCTGTGGCAGTCAGTTGTATAATCCACTTGGCCGGAACATGAATGAGCTGTGTGTGCTGCTTCGGTACCTGGCCACAAGATCAGTGATGACACAGTAGGCATCACACACCACATGCACATTCATGGAGTGTGTGCTCTTTCTCTAAATATATTCTTATGTTGAAGGGGGGCATAAGGCAATATGCGTGCCATCCACAAAGCTAATGACATCGGGGAACTGTGCCACCCTATAGAAATTGTGTTTTGTCTGCTGCAATGTTTGGGGATATTTGGAAAATGGATGTATTGGTTCAGTTGAGCACCCATTACCTCCAGGAACTTGTGGGGGTACCTTGATAATGCACTCTATGACACCCCGCCCCTGCTATAACTGACTGGTTACTCCCTGAGGCAAGGAGATGTAGGCAACACATTACCAGCACATGGGGAGGTATGGGGTTGCTCCACAGTTAAAGGGCCTGTAGCTGGGGCTATATGTCAGCTATCAGGTCAAGTATGACCTGGCTAGACAGTTTGTGCCTGTCTATTATCTCCTCCTCTGTCAGCTTAACAAGGATGACCCTCACCCTTAATATCATCTTCTCCTCCTTCTGTCCCTCAGAGCCTAAATCCTCATCTGCCTCGCTAGGATGTATAATGCCACCATTGTTAAACAGTCAGATGAATGTTGCTGCTTTTTTAAAAAGTTTGCACATGGTTACCACCAGTGTCTGGTCAATGGTAGTTGCATTTCTTAGCAGGCCATTTTTTCACTAGTACCAATAGCGATTTCTTGGTACATGCGGTTGCAACTCACAAATAGGTAATCACTAATAGCGATTCCCTAGTTTAGCAGTTTCTTAAATGTGATTCCTACAGCAGTAGGAATCACATTGTGTGAACATGTTTTTGGCATAGGAATCGCATTTTGTGACCGTGTTTTAGACATTCGTACATAACGAATGCAGATTTCTTAACGGCCCAAAATAGTAATTCGGTCCATTAAGAAATGCAAAGTTGTTTTGTACATCTGGGCCTTAGTAGTGTAGGTAGGCATATTAGGGAGACTATTATGACAATATGGTGGTCTGCTTTCCTGGCCACTTCTGTGATAATGATGTGTTTCATTAGCCTCATAATTGCAATGCATGCCTTTTTACATAGAACGCAGTTGCTTCAATAAAATATATATTGAACCAAGATCCTTCTTCTGTTTGTCTTTGCATGTATGAGACTTATGTAACTGAGAGAAAGTGGTACGATCTGTTCCTCCACGACTTTCCTGAGGAGTCTGAGTGTCATGTGATAGACCGTCACAAATCACTCTTACCTTTGGTATTGGTGGGGTGCTGCTAGCTGCCATGGTCCGACTGCCGGCACTGCCAGGTTGCTGCCAGTTGACAGCCTGGAGGTCTCGGTGTTTGTAATCTGGATTAAGAGTCCCCTTTCCCCCAGCCTTTGCATGGCGGTTTGCCCCAGCACTGTCCATGCACTTTGCATTGACAGTGCAGGGGCCCCCATGGACAGCACCAAATTACGGGCAGTAAAACGCCTGACGGATGCTGTTGTACTTGATGCACCACAACATTTCCGCCGGCCCAATTACAAGCCGGTGTCAATGTTGTGGTGAGTTTCCCATGCTGTTTCCACACCCCGGCCCAGTAGGAAACCTGTAATAGGGCCCGTGTAGGAGTTCATCCCGACGCAGGACTTTGATGGGCGGCCTCTGCCGCCCGCCAGTCGTAATGACCCCATCAGTCCCCCATACTTGGTGGTGCTGCCACCCAAAATCCACCAGTTTTATTACACATTCGTGATGGGAGTCTTCGACAATGGATTACATTCTTCATCACCATCTCTGGATCCCTGACCACATGAATGATCGTGTATATGAGAAAAAAATGAAATCTAATCACAGCCAGTCAAAGACTGCATGCCAAAATGCCCTCTCTTACAGTTGAGGATGCCATACTTATCAAGGATCGGTCCCCTGGAAGCAAGTTCAGACTACCATTTGAATGCCGCTCTTGGACCATTTTCCACTTTCACAGCACCAGAGTCACTGTTCATCGTGGGTCAGAAGAAATAACCAGGAGCATATGAGTGTTCAAGAGGTTTTATCCCAGCACTGATTAGTTTAGGGACGTGAATGACAATGACTCTTAGATGGATGAACAGGGCACGTTGTCAGAGTCCAGGAGTCTGCTGATGTCGAGTCTAGCCCTGTTCCCTCTTCGGTGGGCTGCAACGGGAGCTTCAGGTCTTGGCAGCCAGACCAACATGACAGTCCAACCACCTGCACCAGTTATGAACTCGCGGCTGAAAAATCACATGGTGTGATGGATGGACCATGAATGGTAATTGATATAAATACAGCATAAAAAAATAATCTTAAAAATACAAAAACGTTTGTGCCACTGCAAAATAATTTAGTAGTTAGTTCTGTTGCAATGGCTTTGTACTTTGAGGAATATGTTTTTTTAAACGCTACCCAGGAAGTTCCTCATATTGTCAACTTTCACTCTCATACAGGGCCCTTGTTAGACTCATTTGTTTCAAACTGCTGCTCTTCTCCAATGCTGGTGCAGTAAAGTCGTTCAGTCAAACAAGCCACAGATGAATAGGATTAAGTATAACAACAGAGATCATACTTTGGAGAGTCATGAAAGGAGCCTGGGGCCTGATATGCGTTTCTGGTGAACCAGGGGATTTTCTCACTGAAGCCGATTTGTTTTATTTGGAAGAGTTTTTACTGGTCTTCTACTGTATTCTGCTACTTATAATATTAAACAGTTTTCCACTAGACCGGTTTAACAAGTGAAGTTAAAACATGCACTTTCATATTTTCAAAGGGCAATGAGTGTAATGTTTTCTGAATTGGGAAGTGAGGACATTTGTTTTCTTGGCTTAGTTTATTGAACGCTGAGTTTTATTATAATTTTCCTAATAATCAGATTGTTGTGTGCAGAGGCATTTGTTTTTTAATGTGGGGGTAGTACAACATGGGATGGGATTATACTGTGCAGGGTCTACAACAGACCACTGTATATACTGTTGCCATTCAAAGCCTGTGATCCTGGTAGCGAATAGCGAATACGGCAACACACCACAGGTCTCTGTGACAGGGGCTGAAAACAGTGTGCGCTGTGAGGGTTAACGCACTAATTTGCCACAGTTGCAAGATGTGGTCAACTCATCCTGGGTCGCATGTGCAGAGCCATGTGCATGGATTTTGCCACTGCATTGTTACATTTCCAGATTTAACCCTATATTTCGCAGATCTACGGCCAGCTGTTCAAAGCAAAATGCTTCTTGCAATGTAGCAAATGCAAAATGACTCAGTAATTTGTTATTGTTTTTCTTTGGCGATTAGGTTTTAAATAAGGGTCGTGTTCAGGGCATCCCTTCCTAATACCCAGTCACACTGGTATGTATGAATGTTTTGCAACCAGAATGTGGTTGCAAAACATTCATATTTTACTGACTCCGTAGAGTAGGTAGTATCCCATTCACAAACAGAAAGGGGTCCCCTAGGGACCACTTCCCCTTTGTGAATGCATATGAAAATGTTTTTTAAGGACAGGCAGTGTGTTGTGTTGGGGGCCTCATGGGGATGTAATGCTGGTGCCCTCATTAGTACAATAAATGCGTAGCTGAACAACATGTGCTGGGGCCTGGAAATAACAGTACGCAGAGGCAGTACACGGTGTGCTTGGTAGTCCACACAGGTGGGTCATGCTCGTTTGCTAACAATGCCTGGCTCCTCCCAATGTTTATTAACAACTACCCACATGGCCTCTGGGTCTTACCAGCACAGTTTACAGTATGGGGGACAACAGCACAAACCCCTTGCTCATTAACTCTTGACTTACCAGTCTGGCCATCCAGTTACGTCACTGGGGCAACACTACATTTTTCCCTAAATAAAAACAAAACAAAACAGAAAAGGCAGAGCAAAAAAATATGGTGATATCATAACAAATAGGATAAGACATGCAGCAATGTCTCCTACATAATAATCATATGTAAATCAAATAGAATGATCCTGTAGACACAAATACAGTTAAAACCTCATCATATCTTGTGATCGGACTTTACCAGGTGCTACAGCAATGGTCAGAGGCGTCCATTCCAGTGTTCCCAAAGCTCAACAAAGACTCTGTTCTTTGTCCATTACAATGGCCCATTTTAATCTTTAACACCACCAGCACAATCTCTCCTAAAATATTAGCGGAAAAAAACGACAAGCTACAGTTGTTGCATTAATTCATACTGAGAAAAATATTGCCCAAATTAGTTTCCTGTATAGACTCTGCCAATTTGAAAACTACACTAGCCATACTCACCTGTGCTTAGAAAGACTTAAGTTGGGTATGTTGTGAATATCTATGGGAGGTTATGTTATTGTTTAAGTATCACATACTCTTTCTGAGGGCAAGTCTGTTTCTGTTGCCATTAACATTTTCTATATTTAAAGACTCACATGCAGCATCATTAAGAAATAATCAACGGTTACCTGGGTACATGGTGGTGTCCACTTCTCAGAAAGTAAAATCACACACTGATGATTTGTTAGTTATAATTCCTGATTCAGAAGATGGTAAGAAATGGGGTCTCTGGTATGCAGTGGTTTGCACCCTGTCCAAGTAGGGACAATCACCGATTTAGAAGAATAGCCAATATTTATCTGAGTAAAACAAGACCAAAATGACAAAAATCCAACATACACAAGTCAAGATACAACTTTTAAAAGTTTAAGCAAATGCAGTCCATAGAAATCAATAGATGAGTTTTTTTTAAGGCAAAGTACCTTAGATGCATCAAAAATCTAAGACTGGAACCGGCGCAGGGGAGGTGAGGTGCCAGAAAAGCAAGCAATGCAAGAGTTCCTTACTGCCAGGGGAGGTGATGCTTCGGTTTCTTACTGTCGCAAGGAGGTGATGCGTCAGTTCCTTACTGTTAGGGAATGGTGATGCGTTGGTTTCCAGACACGTAGTCTCTGTTCCGTACTGCGGTGCGATGTTGATGAAGGGGATATGTCAAAAATCCAGATGTGCTGTGTTGGTCCACAGTGGCGAAGCAGGTGCTGCGTCGATTCTGCAGCAGCAGTGCAGGCTTTGCGTCAATTCTGCAGTTGTGGTGCAGGCACTGCTTTTGGTCTGTACAGCGATACTTTGATTCCCAGCTGTGAAGAAGGTTCTGCGTCAGATCCTTCCACTGATGCGTCGATTTACAGCAGCGCTGGGAGTTGATGCATCAATTTTCTCATTAAGATCACCAGAACTCACTCAGGAACTGGATTTGGCATCACTTGGCATGTCAGGACTCTCAGCAAGAGAGCAAAGGTGCTGGAAGATGAAGCCTTTGATGGCCCCAAGACTTCTTAGCACAAGGCAAGCTCTCAGGACAGAAGCAGCAAGTAACAGGGCAGCACAACAAAGTAACAGGCAGAGTGACAGTCCCTCCAACAGCATCCAGCTCTTCTTCCTGGCAGAATGTCTTCGGTCCAGAAGTGTTCTAACTATGTGGTGTCAGAGGTCCAGTACTTATACCCATTTCTGTCTTTGAAATAGGCAAACTTCAGAGAGAAGTCTTTGTATTGCATAACACCATGCCTTTCCCTGTTTTGGCCCCAGACACACTCCATGGGGTTGGACACTGTTTTGTGTGTGAGGACAAGCACAGCCTTATTCAGGTGCATACGTCAGCTCCTCCCCCCACTCTAGCTCAGGAAGACCCATCAGCCTGGTGATGAGCCATCAGGATATGCAGGGCACAGCTCATCTCCCTTTGTGTGACTGTCTAGAGTGAATGCACAAACAGCCCAACTGTCATCCTGACCCAGATGTGTAGTCAGCAGACAGGTAGAGGCACAGAATGTTACCCTGTGGGAGAGATAGTTCTTGCAATAGTGAAAAAACAACTTAGCAGTATTTCACTATCAGGACATGTCAAACACACCAGTACATCCTACCTTTCAGTGGTGGCTCCTATGCAATGGGGGAGGAGTGTCGCCCCACTGCCTAAAAGCCAGCAGCATAAAAATAAAACAATACTTGAATATTGTCTTGTTTGTCTGCTGCTGGCTCAGCCAGCATGTTAAGGGAGAGGCGGGGCTCAGCCAAAGGAGGTGGGAGGGAGAATGAGAAATTGTGTGCACTAAGTGCGCATGTTTGTTTGGACAGCCTAAGACAGCCGTCCATACACACATGCGCACTGAGTTTTCTCCAGCCCGACTGTGTAGAAACTGCACAGGCCGCAGGATTGCGTCTGAGCAGCAGTCACTGCCATCAGACCAATCCTAGTGCTGCTTTCATGCTAGCTTTAGCAGCGCCAGGACTGCTGGGACACCCGTTCAGCAAATGCTGGGAGACCAGAACAGGAAAGAAGGATGATTGAGGCAGCAGGAGAGAACGGCAGCGGCAACAGCTGTGAACGGTAAGTCTTTTAAAAATATTTGTACTTTATTACTCCCGCAGTCTTTGTCTGCTCCACCCCTCCTCTTGATATTTGCAGCAGCAGCCGCTGCTACATTTTAAATACAGTGCACTGTGCCCATGGGGCTGCCTTGGGCCAACCTTAGGGTGCCTTAGAGGTCATAAAACATAAGGTTTGGGCCTGGCAAGTGGGTGCACTTGTCAGGTCGACATGGCAGTTAAAAACTGCAATGGCAGGCCTGCGACATGTTTGCAGGGCTACTTATGTGGGTGGCACAATCAGTGCTGCAGGCCTAAAAGTAGCCTTTGATTTACAAGCCCTGGACACACCTGGTCCACTATATCAGGGACTTACTAGTACATCAAATATATCAATCATGGATAAACTAATCACCAATACAATTTAGACAGGGAGCACTGCACTCTAGCACTGGTCAGCAGTGGTAGAGTGCCCAGTGTCCTAAAACCTGCAAAGATTAAATTCACACTGGATCAAAAACAGGAGATCAGAAGCGAAAAGACAGGGGCAACCACGCCAAGAGCTGCGGGTCTAACAGTAATTATAACTTCAGAAATGTTTCTGGTGACAAAATACATGTTGCTAAGACAGCAGTGAAGGTATTGATTACTGCAGCAAAGATTGTTTTCAATTGTCAATAACATCAAAAGTCGTGGGACAAATTAGATGTCTCGTAGATCAAATTCCTTTATAAGTAAGAGGTTCAGTGTATTAATTTATTATGTCAACAAATGAGCAAGGATTAAAAAAAATATGCATTAAAATCAGCATTTTCTGATATCCATTCTTCATAGAAATAATTATATTAAGAGGGTCAGGTTGCCTGAAGTGCTCTTTTTATTTCACCAATTACGAATATATATTCCAGGTGCATTTTGGCTAAATCAGTATCCCTTTTATGTGGCTGAAATAAATTCCCATTATTTCTATGACAACTTATTTTACAACATAAAAGAAGTTGGACTGAGACGCCAGCAGAAATACTGGACTGCCTGTTTGCATGATATTAGGTAGCTATGAGTTCCCTGTGGATGTATCAGAACTCATAAAGCTGAGCTAAACATACAGTTTTCTAGGTACATTTCATAAACAAAAATGTTTCACAAAATGCAATTAAAAATTAGACAGCATTCAGCACATACTATTCTAAAGTATTTAAAATATCTGAGACGTTCTCCTATGTATATATATTTCCTTCATTACAGGTGCTGTTATTGTCTGTGGTCTCCAATATTATACAGTATACAAAACATTTAGTGGAGTAGGCGGGGACAGTAAAACAGATGGAATGTTTCAGGACTGAAGGTACGGAGTCTTCTGTCTTGGTTAGCTTATAAAAAGAAGTAAAATGAAGGCAGCATTCAATCGCCTTAAGTCTTGTGAAAACACCAATTTGGCAGACCATTTTTTGAAAACACACCATATAGCTCACAATATCACTTACACAACAACGCCATTTTATCAAAAACTGTCACGTGAGAAAGAAGTTTGGACCCAGGTGCCCACAATGCAGTGTGTTTCTGATATCATCGGTTCAGATGATTAGATTTGGCTTATCCTTTTTTGCATTTGTAAAATTAGTTTTACATTTTGTTGACATTATTAACTGATAATACACTACTCTCATTATATATATATATATATATATATATATATACACAGTAAAGTATGTAAAATTGCCACGAATCAATACACCAGTGTCCCAGATGTAAAAAATACAAGGGTCTTATGTGCAAAATTATCATTTGAAAAAAGTAGTCGCAAACAGTGCACCAACTTTTCGTGAGTGGAAGGGAATTTTATGAACCAACTTATTTATTAGTAGGTTCAGTTAAAAAAAATTCCAAGTTGTGATGAACGCAATCTGGCTTCAATATTCATGAGGTAGTTTCTAATTTGTGACTCACCACCATCTGATGCCATCAAGGGGATAGGGGCCTGCTTGGGCTAGCATACCACCATGACTGTGATCACATTTTAAATAAAGTCAACCTCATGTTTTTTTTTAAATGCAGCTCTTTTTCCTGAGAAGAAACACAGTTGAATTTAAAAAGAAAAGGTTTTTTTTATTGTTTTTTATATGAGTGTTGACATTGGTCTCATGGACCACTACCTGCGCCACAACAAACTTTTTTGGCATTAACATTTGGAAAGGAGTTTAAAGCGGACTCCTTCCCACTTGCGAATAGGTTTTTAGGTAAAATTTCATTGATTTGCAACTGGATTTCATTCACGAAACATTGACATGTGCCTTAGCAAATCGCTGTTAGGAAGGCACACCCTAGCCTCGCCCTTTCCAAGTAGCTATTCATTATGGGTTTCTAAACTAATTTTGCATTTCAGTTTGGTGTTACTAAAACTGAAATGGTTTTATTTCATAACAAAAAGCCATTTTGTGGTTGTACACTCTGTGATTTTACAAATCATTAGATTGGCAATTGCAAAACGGCTTTGTAGAGATGACTACATTCAAATCGTGTGCACATTTGTTATCTGTGTCCAATAGTGCCATTTTAATCATAATTATCAGAGTTCTATCACCACAGGAGACGACACATGACTTGACCTGACTTTTCTGATCTTTGGGGTGGGCATGCATTGCATTAGTTTGTCAACATTCATCTCTTTGTGTTATGTAATATTGTGTGCATTTGGAAAGCACACTATTACACTTGAGGGTATTCTGGCATTGAGCATGTGTATGTCTAACCCTGCTTATAGTAGGTTGGTTAAATGAAAAGCCAGATTTTCAGATTCTCTCTGATTTTACAAAGAGACAGGGACGCTCTGAAGTGGAGTGGGAGGCCATTCAATGCTTTAGAAGTGATGTAAAAGTTAAATTATCCTCCTGATAGGATTCTGTGTATGCGTGGGATGTGCGTGAGAAAGAGTCTTGTGGAGCAGAGGTGTCTGGGTGGTTGGTGCGAGGAAATATTTCTACTTCAGTAGGTGGAGCCTAAATTGTATAGTGGGGCCTAAATTGTATAGTGCCTTGAATATATGAATGAGGAGTACGAAATGAGTGTGTTTGTTTATTATGAGCCAGTGGAGCTCCCTGAGATATAGTGTGTAATCGGGAATGAGTCAGGTTGCCAAGGTTTCGATGGTTTGTAGTCTTCTACTGAGTTGCTTGGTGATCCTGACATAGAGGGTGGTCCTGTGGTCCAACCTGTTGGTGAGTTGGGTATGTCAGTTTTCTAGTGTTGCTTAGGAGCTATTTGAAGATCTTCCTCAGCATCTTTAGGGTGTTTGCAGGTTTCTGAGAAGTGAGGTGCCAGGCTGACATCTTGTGCTCTATCAGTTAAGGAGCAGATCCAGTGGAGGTCAGATCCTTGGATGCCAATCTTGCACAGTATGAGTATGGGATGTGAGACCATGTCAGATGCTGCAGAGAGGTCCAGGATAATGAGTGCTACCGCGTCATCTTTGTCAAGTATCATGTGGATATCATCTGTGACAGCAATGAGTGGTGTTTTTGTAATGTGGATGAGGTGTCGATTCATTGGTTTCTTTAAGACCTTTGCCAGGCATGGTAGGAGGGAAATGGGTCTGTACTTGGAAATCATGACTGAGGCAGCAGATATTTTTTTGAGCAGGGGCATGATTGTGGCATTCAGGAATTTGACTGAGTCAATGTAGGCATTGATGATGGGTGTTAGTGATTTATTGATCAGCACCCCTTCCCTATTGCTTTATGTTTGGCCACAACTGTGGACCAAACATTGATAGTGAAGCCATGGAGGAATTCAGAGCCTCCACTATTTAATGCATGAATTAGTCAAGGTAAATATTTATGTGCAACTGAAAATGTAACCAGAATATTTGACTAATGTGCTTGAATCACCACACTGAATGAGTATTCATCACATGAGAAAAACCTTTACAGAGCATGGCTCCTAATGCCCCTGAGAGCACCCCTGACTTTTTTAGAATTCTTTCCTTCAGGCAGTGCACTCACTGATTGGATACACATGATCTGTGCTAACTGGTGGACTTCAATCCCAAAAGGGTACTTGGCTCATTATGAAAATTCAGATTACCATCTCTATAGATGCCCTTCTAGAAATTCACTGTGGTCCCTGGTTAAGAAAAAATTAAAGGCACCTGTCAGAAAGATAGATAAATATGATTTAAGTAGCCTGAAACCAATTGCTAATAGAGCTTCAAGAAACGCACATCAGAGTGTAATTATTGGCAGAATAGGTTATTACTCATTAAAAGTGAAATTGTGAGCATAGTTAATTATTAGGGAATTGATGCATTATGTTAATATCAATATAAGATAAAGGGAAAGGCACAAATTAGGCTAGAACCCAGAAACCCAAATTGTTTCACTATTATTTATCACTATGTTTATGAGGTTCCAAACACTCTGATTCCTTAACTCTTATTTTATTCTGGAGTGATTCAGATGTAAATGTGGAAAAGTGTTCAATTATTTTGGATAATGGGGTTCCTGGGAGGTGAAGAGCGAGCTATGGTGAGCTACTTGGAACACTGACTAGCAAGCAGAAATAGCGACAGAAGATTTATTGAAGTATTACGCTTTGGAAAGGAAACATAAGGTCCTGGTGTATCGGCCTACATTAGGTTCAAAGCTCCTACTGGAGGTGGGGAGATGTCTCCACTAGACTGGCATAATCTTGAGAAAGGCTTAGAGAAGGAGGCAGTTGCAGTTTGAAAATCGATCTGCATCCATATTTACAGATTTTATGATTGCAGTCCAACAAAAAAGATGACCCTTTCTGAAGGTGATGCAAAGGCTCTGTTGAAAAAGAACACAGTATGCACTCTTATTCCCTGTAAAATAAAGGACAATAGTAATTGACAAAACAAAATTCTTTATTGAACTGAGAGCTACATGGGACTGGCTCAACCTGTATGGAACGAGTAGAGATGGGGACCACAATACCCATCATGTGCCACTGAATAGTCAGAGGCAAAGGAGGTCCAGGAAATGAAATGTGAAAAGACCATCATGAAGCCAGACCGGAGCAGGTAAAAAAGTGTCAGTAGAAGCAGTGTGTACCATCAAAAAGTGTTTAGACCTCAACGAGGGTCAAGTAGGGTCAATGAACGATACAAATTCTGAATACAGGTTTAACCCCTGTGAGAATAACAGCAATAAGTTCCCTTGCTTGACTGATAGAGAGGCAAGTAATTTGTAACAATGGTACTATACCTGTTAACATCTCTTAAATGAAGTATTTGTTGCTGAATGCATACTGTTGCATAAACTCATCATCTTTGTGCGTGGTGGTTGGGAGGAAGACAAGCAAGACTAAGATGTGCACCCTCTAATCCAAAACTTTGACTTTTTCCCAGTGTACTCAGAGGGAAAATACTTTAATTCTATGCAACTGGTATAATGCCCTGTAATGGGATTTGAGATTCAGATATAGCTGGGCTTGAGATGTTATATCCCGTTATCACTGGGAAGAGCACTGAAGATCAAAATTGGAGGGACAGCAGCTGACGGTTGGAAAGGGCACCTCAGACGTTATACCATCATGCAGATGATTGGGTGAGATAAATATATGCATTTTTCACATGGAACACGAGGGCCATGGGATTGGTTTCTGTTTTGAAAACCAAGTCATGAAACAGAAAATGAGGAAATAGCAATTTAGATGGAGGGGGTATTATTTGTTACCTGCTGTTGCTCATACTCTAGAGGTGCACAGCTCTATGTGTACTGTGGAACCCCACTCATAAAACTGAAACAAAGACACATTGAGACTGCATAGGGCAATTTGTACTAGTCAGGTAAAGGCTAGGTTGGGAAGGACCTATGCTCCAAACATGGAACATACTGCATTTCATTAAATACTGACACACTGAATAGATAGGTAGCTACATATCTCCATGTTGCTTGGGGTAATTACAATAGTGTGCTAGATACACACTTTAACTGCTTCCACATTCCTCTATAGGGCACTCCAGTGTATAAAAGTATATAGCCTTAGAACCCACCGTAGCGGGCTCTACCGGCTATTAAAGGCCCGCTCCCCGCGTTAAATGCCTGAGCCGAAGGCGAGGGCATTTAACAAGGGAGAGGGACTTTAATAGCCGGTAGAGCCCGCTACGGCGGGTTCTAAGGCTATTAGAACATTCTGCCACTCAGGGCAGAATGTTCTATTAAAAAAAAAAATGTTCACCGAGCCCGAGGGGATTAAAATCCCCTCCGGCTCCGTGAGGCTTTGTTCACAGCTGTTGCTGTGAACAAAGCGAACAATGGAATGTTGGTGCTGCGGGCTTTTACCGGCCAGTAAAAGCCTGCAGCACTCCATTGTTTTCAATGGAGCTACCAACATTCCAATGTTCTAATAAGGGTTAAACATGTGGATGAGTAGTAATTCTTTTCACTGGTACATAACTTACACAATAGGCTTGACTGTCCCTATGCCTGTCTCTGCTCTAGTCTGAAGTTCCCCTTGGAATATGAGGTAAAACATTCTTGGATCATTGCCCTTATAGCAAATGGGTTCGTCCATTTAATCACCTTGGATTGCTTCTGGACCACTAGGTTTTAGACTTTTACTCTGAGAGAGCCTGACGGAGTTTCACTCACTGTATTGAGTGTGCTAACCACTAGTGTCCATCATTTAAGATAAGGTCAGCTGCGGTGCAACTGCGTTAAGTGGTTCTGGTTAAATGCGTTAAAAGCATTATATGGTTACATGCAAACACTTGAGTACACATGTGAGGGCAGAGTGTGTGAGACTATCTGCCTGGTATCTCTGCACAAGTAGCCTGTAACAGTGGTCTCCTTCAGGTAGTGGGGCTAACCTGGTGTAGGCAATATGATGTGACTGGGCAATCATAGTGTGGTTTTGTAGTGCTTAACTGAAAAGAGGGATGCTTCAATGAATTAGACAATATAGCCTTAGAACCCGCCGTAGCGGGCTCTACCGGCTATTAAAGGCCCGCTCCCCGCGTTAAATGCCCGAGCCGAAGGTGAGGGCATTTAACAAGGGAGAGGGACTTTAATAGCCGGTAGAGCCTGCTACGGCGGGTTCTAAGGCTATTAGAACATTCTGCCACTCAGGGCAGAATGTTCTATTAAAAAAAAAAATGTTCACGGAGCCCGAGGGGATTAAAATCCCCTCGGGCTCCGTGAGGCTTTGTTCACAGCTGTTGCTGTGAACAAAGCGAACATTGGAATGTTGGCACTGCGGCCTTTTACCGGCGAGTAAAAGCCCGCAGCACTCCATTGTTTTCAATGGAGCCCCCAGCATTCCAATGTTCTAATATGAGTGAAATGTGCTCCAAAGCAGCTTTATCCTGTGTGGGCCTAGAGATACAGGTATGGCATCGAGCGTAAGGTAAAAATGTACCCCAATTGCAGATTCAATGTACATTTTGGGAAATCTGTACTTCTCATGGTACTTGAGAATTTGTCATAATTCTCTGGCTCAGGTCATGATTGGATTCCAGGTCTTTTTCTCCCTACTGGGAAAAGTTAATTACTTTGCTGACCAGGAGGAGGAACAGAGTCTTTTCCAAACAATAGAGCCATTTGACAGTGCTTGGGATTGTTCCTGGAAGGAAGGAGGGGGGCAACAGAATTTTCCTGAGTAAATTACGTTTCACACTACACCTGGCACTACACCTGGCCTGAGAAGGCTTACTCCCCCAGAAACAAAGCAGAACAGCCAGACTGTAGCCAAAGGCAGTAGGGGCTCCCCTCTGAAGTTCTGGAGAAAAAGGATCAGGCAACTGTGGCAGTTGGGGACAGGGATGAGACTCTCAGAGAATATCTTTCATCAGACTTGTACAAGTTCCATGATGGAATGTCCCTGAATGATGTGCAGGAGATTTGGGACAGGAGTTGAGGGATGATGTGTCACCCTATTGTTGTGCAGAGGAGCCTCCATTCTAGAACCTTCCACCGCCACCTAAGAATCCATACACAAAGGAGAGAGTGTTGAGAACTTTCTGGCTCTGAGAGCGATTATGCTGAAGGAATACCCATCTGGAAGGAGATTCCACTGCAAGGATGGGCTTAAGGACTTCTTGAAGCCAACTGCTACCAGGGCCCATGTGGACCTTGTAGACAGTTACTGCAGATGGATGACTTCCATTGGAGCTAGGGGTAATGGGCTTAGCTGCTGACACACAGGAGCTTTTCAAGGTGGCCAAGACATAGGGCCTGGGAGTGTTGCAGGGAGGGTACTCTGCTGGTGGTCTGAGAAGGGAGGCTGAAGTAGCCTTGAGACAAAGGCAGATGCTGGGAGTCCAAACAGAGGGCAGGTCCAACGTCAAGAGCAGTGAAAACCAGGCTTCATAGACAAAGATCAATCTATAAGCCAGAAGGCCTGAAGAATTGCCAGATAAAAGTGCATGCTGGGTGACTATAATCCCCAGCGAGAGGCTTACAAATGTGCATATTGTTTCTCCTGGTGTACCAGGAAAGGCAGGGGCACCACCAATAATTCATAAAGTGTTTGTGGGCAACCAGGAGTGCTGTAGCCCTCACTAGATCCCCTCACAACTTTGTTCAAATGTCTCCCTAAGCCTCTCTGAGTGTTTTATTAAAGCCCCAGAGAGAGGTTTGATTTGATTTTAAGCACTCCTAGAGCTTGCTCTTTAGAGCATAATCTCTGGAGTGTAGAGATATTTCTTTGTTTGTACTAGAGAAGCAATGGCAACATGTTAAAGGTAAAATAATGACTCTTGCACAAATTGAAGTGAACTGCAATGCTTTATTAACAATGACAACTTTATCAATGAAAGGTTTGATTGTTTAATGAAGGTCTTTGTCACATGGTACCATCCAGAATTATTTTAATGGTGCTACAGTAGTTTTGGATGACCTATTTCTGCTTTTATGAATGTGGTGACATCCTGACAAAGCTAGTAGGCCTGCCTTTGCTAATTATATCCAATTTTATTGCGTCTAGTATATTTTGGGGGAGTATTGTAGCTTTAGGGTTTAGGGCTCATTAGAGGTATCAACTAGTGTAGTAATGTGTGCTTAATAAAATATTTTTCATTTTTATAAGTAAAAGTACTGACTAGACCTAATTTATTGGGTTTTGTGTGGTGGTTCTTGTGAGCTGGTGTACTAGACCCTGCCACATCCCTTTTGTTTGCCTTGGAATGCTCTTCTTCATTGCCCTGAAAGTGTCAATTGCTACAATGAGGTACTTGCTTGCCAGTTGACTAAAGGTTGCGGAACTATTACTTGTAAAGGTCTCCCATCCTTTGCAACTAATTACCCATTTTCTTACAGCCCACTATTGCTTATTATGATGTGGGTAGGGGGGACACTTCCTGTTTACCCCTTTGTAAAGACTGTAAACTACAATTTATATAGATGTAGCATTTAGATGATCACTAAGAAATGTCATACAACACTATTTAATGAAAATGAAGGTACAGCAAAAATATGATAATACAGTTGGCTGCCTTCATGGCACTGGTTAGAGGCCACTGCATAAAAGAGGTAGTGACTATTAGGAAAGTGACTGAATCGGATTTGACAACACTGTATAAATAAACCAGGGAGCTGGAACAGAAGTCAGTCCCAAATCCTTCCAATATTAAGACACTGGCAGAGTTGAGGGAGAAGTATACAATAATTCGCAAGAAACTGTATTGCCAGACTCATTCAGAGTACATTGCAGAAACTCATACATAAGGAAAAAACCCAGTCAACTGTTTTCAATGCTGATCAAGACAGTGTTAAGGGGACCACTGGTGTCACAGGTTAAGGATAGGTGGGAGATACAGCAGTCACACCGATGACCATTGATACAGCCTTTTTGGTCTACTATGCAGAACTATATTGGGGCCAGGACATAACAAGTGAGACAGAAGTCAAGGCATATTTATATAGAGGCATGCTTCCTTCTCTCCTCCCAGAATGCACTGGAAGCTCTGCATCAGCATAAACAGAAGGAATAAAAGTGACATTAACAGAAATGGCGATGGACACACTTGGGCTCAGTTGGTCTGCCAGTGGGATTTTATGAAGCATCCACATATTGTTGCCTCATTTCTGGCAATGTACTCCACTTCACTGGAAATGCTCCATCTGCTGAAAACACTGGAGATATGACATGAGATAAGATGTGGCTTAGTGGCTTGAGCTGTTGCCTTTGAAACCTCTGGACTCCGGTTCAAATCCTGGCTTTGGCACTGACCCAAAATCATGTGATTCTGGACACGTCTCTTAATCTCTCCGTGCCCAAGTGTGTGTAAAATGTGTCTGTTCAATCCACATTTGATGTACATGATCTACAAGTATCTCCCAATCCCTCTTCTATTGTACAGTGCTTCATTGCTTTGCAGCAAGGTTCTAACTATAGAAAAAAAAGGTCAAACATTGTTCACTACCTAAACCCCTCAAGGCCTGGTGTAGAGGGCCTTCAGTAGGCCACTGTGCATGCTAAACACAGAATATAGCATGTTAAGCAAATCCCTTGCACAATGGATCCAACCCTTGTGTACCAACACCAGAATAGGCTCATGTGAGAAAATACCTCCTTTTGACATGGTTAGCCCCCCACTTTCTGCCTGATGCATGATGTAGCCTAGAAATTGTATTGCCCAGTGCCCTGCTAACCAGGTTCCCTGGGCCAGAGCTTTTTCCCTAAAACTGTTGTGATGCATTGGCACAATTGGATACACCTTTAACTGCCACTATATGTCCCTAGTAAAAGGTACATAGGTACCCAGGGCAGGGGGTACTAAGGGTAGGCCCCTTAGGGCAGCAGCACTGATTGTGCCACCCTCTAGGCCCATGCATCTAGATGCCCCCAGCACTGCAGTTGCAGGCTGAGTGTCCTTGTGCAAACCTAAAACACAAACTCGACATGACACACTGCCTGTATGCCCTGTCCACTATACACTGCATACAATGTGAATAAGACACCCCTCCAGCAAGCCTTCCAGCTCTAAGGTAGGGTGCACCATATTATATGTGAGAGCATAGCTGCATGAACAATATGCTCCCACTGTGCCCTTGCCAAACCTGGGACATAGTGAGTGAACAGAACAGTCATTTTAATACATGTGCTGGACACTGGTCAACACGAGTTTCCCAGCTACATGATGGCCACTCTGAACCCTAGGTTTGGTATCAAACAACTAAGAATGATCAATCTGAACTGGCACCAGTATTGGATTTATCCCTAAATGTATCCAGTGGTTACCCTAGAGGTGCCTCCTGCAAAAGCTAACTACCCTGGCATGGTTGCTGACTGGTTCTATCCAGCCTGCCACCTCCAGATACCCAATCTACAAACCTTGACGGAGAGATCTGTCTTTCTGGTGTGTGTCCTTCCTGGGTGGAGGCGCTAGCACCCCCTCCCTCAGGAATGTACACTGCCCTGTCGGCAAGTGTCAAAGGGCTTACCGCCTTTGAAACTCGACCCCCATGCCTGCTGCTAGCAGCAGATGGTCAACCCCTTTGCAGGAGTAAAGGCAGGAAACTACACAAAGAGTAGGGGGAATGGCCCCACATGGCATGCACTGCTTCTTAAGTGTTGCCTGCGAGGCGGGACTCCGTTTCATTTTCCTCCATCATAGATGAAAAGAAAATAGTCAATCAGGGATAGGGAAGTGACCCTTCCCACAGGAAGTGTTACAGACACTAACATGTTCCCCCTAAAATGACTTAGACCAGGTAATCATATTCGATGGACAAAAGAAGACCAGCACAAAGAAGATCCAAGGCACAAAAACTGTGGATCTGCTGCACACAAAAAAGGTGCCCAACACTGCCACCTGTACCCAGGACCTGACACTCACCTCTGAGGAGCTGCTGGACATTGGAAAAACTCTAAAGAACCCCAGAGGACCTCCAGGATTTGAAAATCACCCAAGAACTCCCTCCAGAGTAGAGGTACCACTCTGCAAAAAGAAGAAACCAGCAAACTGTTGAGGGTCACTTCACTGACCAGCCACCAACTCCTGAACCGTAAGTCACAGCCAGACCCAACAAAACACCAACAACTGCGAGGACACACCTTGCAAGTGTGCCAGGATTGGTGGCACTGCACCCTTCAGTGGTGGAACCGTGCCAATACCCTGTGTTCTGGTCAGCTAACGTCGGACACCAAGAAAACCAGCCCGCCCAGGGCTGAAAAAGGACCAGGTGGAAACCCCAGTTGAGGGACTTTAGGAATACCCTGGACCTCCCACCAGTGTGACCCGTTGTCCTACAACTGATCCTTGAGCGAACTTACCTCCAGCTCCAAGGACATCTTTGCGACAGCCCCTGGCTTACTGATTTGCTCTGCACCTGGCCGCATTGTGCCCTGCAACGAAGAATTTGCTGTGCCCTAAGGTTCCCTCACCCCTTGCGACCTTAACACTATAAGGGGACCCCAACAAACCACCTCTAAACTTACCTGTGCAGTGCTTTTCTGAATGGTCCCTCGCAGTGGCCATGCACCACTTCCAGAGACTTTTCTTCGCTGCTCCCGCCGAAACCAGGAGCTGCCCAAACTTCTCCAGCTGGCACAGTGTGCCCACCAATGACCTCAACCAACCAGCAAAAAAAGATCTTTGTAACTCGACTGTATGATTTTATATGTATTTTTAAAGGTGATTTCCATTGATTCCTATGGTGCGTAATTACGCAAAAAATACTATTTTTTATTAAACTCCATAAATCCATATCTCAAAAAGAACTTAACCAATTTTGATAATATTGGTCTTAAAAATTATATAAAAATCTGAAGTATTTTTATAATTTGGTCTCGAGTTATTCCTTTGAAAGTGTGAGTTGCACGATTGATACTGTGAGTACAACAAATGCTTTGCACTTCTCCAAGACTGGCTCACCCAAGCTACCTTAAACACTATAGCATTAGGTGATCTAGTTTTTACCTCTGTAAACTAATGTGTGGTTTCCTGGACCCCCTGCACAGTGTGCCTACCTTTGCACACTCCATAGAGGGCCAGCCTTCTACAGCTCATACCCACATGAAACACCTCCTTAAATGTAAGGCTTCTCATATCCAACAATTATGTCCAGTCACTTGGCAAAAACCTTTGACACACTGAGCTGGCAATACTTAAAGGATTACTATGACACATGGAGTTTGTGAAGGAACTGCTGCAATGGACAGCACTATCATATACTACCCCAACAGCCTTGGTTTATGTGAGGAGGGTAGTCAAATGTATGATCAAGCTACTTCGTAGAACACATCTGGAATATCTGTTTTCCTTTATGGTATTCTAGGTGGCAATGGAACCATTTGCTTGCATGATAAGAAATCTGCACGTCCATTCTCCCACCTCAAGCACCTTGAGTAGGGACTGCCAGTAGGGGCAAACATTAATTACTTGTTTATGGGCCTATTGTGTCTATAGTGGTCTAGACAAAAGGCTAATAAATACCACTTGAAGGGAATATGTTGACAGAGGGGTGTGAACAGTTAGCTGAAATATACATTGAAGGAAACATTGAAATAAGGGGGGTAGCAGAAAAACTGAAACAGACAATTAGTCTGAGAAATGCAAGGAAGGTAGAAAAAAAGACAGGTAAAAAGATGAAAGAGCAGGAGGAGAAAAAATTGTGAAGGAATTGAAAGAAAAATGGCAGGAGAGAAAGAAGAAAAGCACAAATGTGGAATTGAAGTTTGAAAGAAAGGAAGAGTGAAAGATGGATGGATGGATAGAAGGGTGAAAGAACGGATAGATGGAAGGGTGTAAGTATAGATGAAAGAGAGAAAGGGACAATGGATGAAAGACTGAAAAGGTGAAAGATGGAAGAATTACCAGGACGGCTAATGATGGATGAACATGGATACACTAATAGGTGAAAGAACGGATGCACATAAGAAAGAGTTACTGGATGAAGATGTAACTGAATTATGAAAAAGTGAAAGGAAAAACAGATGGATGCATGAATACATGGAAGAGTGAAAAAATGGACGGATCAAACAAAGGAAGGAGGATGGAAGGATGAAGGGGATTCTTCAAAGGAGTGTTCAGTTTGCTCACTTCATCTGCTTGGTGTGATTGGAGGTCTGGTTCAAAAAGGGAGGTATTATAATTTTGTAGCTACGTACTTGTAAAAAAATGTTGGGGCAGAGAGAAGAGTAAAGCTGTCAGATGTGCACAACATATCATTGTAGGCAGATTACTTCCTTCTGCTCCTCCATGAGAGATACAGTGTACACTGGGCTAGTTATGGCAAATGACTCCCTGCAAAGATTTGGTCATATATCTGGATTAAAAGTGAATTGGACAAAAACATGTCTATTCCTGACCAACCAACCTGGCATAAGGTGTGGCGTGATAGCAGCTTCTATACCAAAGGATATCAGCAGAGACATTAGTCTTTAAATACCCAGGTGTGAATTTTTATCACATAAAGTCAGGCCTGATTGATGGACAACTCAAGATGACACTTCAATCTCTGAGGAGATGCGAAGAGTTCTGTCTTGAGTGGAATTGTGGCAGCCAAATGGTGGTGATCCTGAGACGGCGGTATTTGTTTGTAAATCCATTAAAATGCCCTATAGATCTTTCTTCAAAGGCTTGGACTCACATTTAACACATCTGATGTAGGGTCATGTAGGAGCAGGGTTCCCCATGGTGAATTACAGATGTGTGGCAGTGGGGAACATTTTGGTGCTCCTGAATTTGAGACCTATTTCTTAGTGGCCATTTGGAGTGGGTGAGGTGATGGCTTGAGGGGCCCACATATGTGAGACTAGGATAACAAGGGAGAAATAAAAGGATGGAGCTCTGTTTAACCTTCATATGGATCCCACAACTAAATTCAATAAGGGCTCTCATTTGTTGTGTACAGAACTGCAGTTCGGGGCAGCAATATGGTGAAAGACCCAAATCAACTGATCATACTCTCTGGATATGCCACCGGTGGGCTTGCTCAAACCAGAAGGGTACTTGACAGCTCATTAGGGAATAGATATACACAAAAATAAAAAATATAGGGGGTTGTTACTCCTCAAGAGAACTTAAATTGCTAGCCAACCTAATGGAAAAAGGACTCTCCACAGGGTAGTTCTTGCTCTCAAACACCTGGACACATAGGGCCTGATTACGAATTTGGCAGAGGGGATTACTCCGTCCCAAACATGACGGATATCTTGTCTGCTGCTTTACAAGTTCCAAAGGCTATAATGAAACTTGTAATATGGCGGGTGGGATTTCTGTCATGTTTGGGACAGAGTAATCCCCTCCGCCAAACTCCTTATGAGGCTCATATTCTGCGAGAGAGATGCTGCATGAAAGAGGTATAATCATGACCACACAAAGTAATTCAGCTCTTACCAACGCTGGGTAAGGGAAGAAGACGGGCTCGATAGTTGTGTGAGGCTCTAACTAAAGTTTACATGACCTGGCTGTGTCTTAAATGGGAAGCAGATTTAGGAAATTTTGATTACAAAGACTGTAAGAACGCAGTGGGCTGTACAAAGAGCATCTGGAAATTCCCCATTGAAATATATTTGATTCAATTGATACACAGGATATATCTGAGTTAGAAGGGAATTAATAAATCTATATAATGAAAGCCTTAAAGTACCTCAACTGCGTACAGGTTTTCAATATGGTATGGAAATACTCTAACCTGACCTGCTATTCGAGGAAGGGTGGGAGACAGCTAGAGACACCCTTGGGTAGGATGAATTTGGAGATCTTGTTTTATAGGACTTTAGGACGATCGAGATGAAAAAAGTGGGTACTAGATTCCTTGACCTGGCTTTGTTAATGGTGAAAAGAGCTATTGCTATTTCAGAGAAATGATCTGGGACTCCCAATGTCCAGCAGTGGGGTCGAACAATGCAGACATGGGCGAGAAGGAAAGTATTGCACCAAAGAGGGAAGAAAAGAGGACAATTCAGACATGTGATAGCTTCATCCTGGAAAGATTTGTTAGAGGTCTTCATGAGAAGACAAGATCAGTGATTGCAACATATGCAATGTAACTGACTACATCTGCAAAGATTAAACGGAAATAGATGCTCAACCTCTAGACAAGACTGTAGATTTGAGTGAGGAAATAAGCACTGGTTTAGTCACCCACTCCTGCTGCCTCCTAACAGAGATACGAGCCCCCCACACACACACACTTAGGTTCTTCAACTCTACTTCATCCATATGAAACTGCTAGATGCCACGCAATCATTTATCCCAGAAAACAAAGATCCACCAATGCATTAAGTGACAACACCCATCAAGCCCTAGTAAATGCTACTAGATTTCTTCTTGCCTTCTGTTGTTGACTACTAGCACTGAAGAAATATATGATGCAGACACTGACAAAACAAAATATTCAACTGTCATGCCAACTATAATATGCTAATACAATGACAATATTTATGTGTATTTGAAAACAATTAAAATGTGTTTTAAAAAATATACTACTTGATATGAGGTGCAATCACACAGTCGGCTAGGAAAGGGAGCATTCATCTGTGAAACACATGTAATGGCTGGTCATCTTTCAATATTCTAAGCACTATACCTTGATGATCACTCTCAGCTATCTCTAGTATTAATGGTGCATAGAGGACAAATAGGAGAGGATGCTCTCACTTTCTCACTATTGTGAGGATCAGTGATTAGGTTTTCTCAACACAAGCAGTGTGAGAACCATCTGCATCTGTTATACATACACAAGATTGTCAATAAAGTTTACTTTGGTGATAATGCTAGGAATGGCAGTTTGCTTCCAAGACATAGGGTCTCATTTTGAGTTTGTCGGTCCCACCACGGGACAGCCAAACTCACAGGGAGGACGCCATGGTGGTGACGTTCCCCCCAAGGGTATTACAATGTTCTCACCAGGCTGACCAGTGGCAACATTGCAATATGCGTTCTTGCTGGGCTGAGAGTCGAGGCCAATATCCTAACACTCCAGCACCCTCGGAATGCACACTGTCTGCAAAGCGGAATGCGCATTGCCTGCAAAGCAGGCAGTGTGCATTCTGACGGTGCTGGGCAGGTGGCCCCCTGCACTGCCCATGCCATGGTCATGGGCAGTGCAGGTGCCCCCCTTCTGGGTCCCGAGACTGAGGGGTTGTAATCAGCCATGCGACGATGAGTTCAGTGCCGGCGTGGCTGGTTACAAGCCCGACCGCTGTCACCATATCGGGATCTTTGATCCTGGCGGGACGGCGGTCTTTAGGCAGGTCTGGCTGCCAATCTGTAATGTGGCAGTCGGATTGCCACGGCGGTCTGACTGCCACTGCAGGGCTGGCGGTCCTAGGACCACCAGCCTCGTAATGAAGCCAATTGTCTTCCAACTGAGAAATACTTAAAGCTACGAGGTTGAACACTCAAAAAGCTCATCAGCAAACAACACTCAGTGATTCGACTTGCCTCACACCAGTTCAGAACTGGACATCAATACCTACCTAAAACCTGACCCAGCATAGACAAATTACTTTGTATCCCAAACAAACTCAGTGTCAAGCAGTGGTGTTTCTAGAAGTGGATTTTAAGGAGGGACACATTAGAACACAGGTAAAACTACTTGACCACCTATAAATGTTATGTATTTCCTTAAAATGTTCACTTCAATCTGACTTTGTGTGGGTGCATATACATGACAAATGTTTGTGAAATTTTCCCAAAAAATTCATCTGACTCAGCTCCTTCCTGGAACGTATCATGATGATCTGCAAAGTGGGGTTGGAATAAAGGGGAGAGGGTCCCAAAACACTTGTACCAGATGCAATATTCATTGGAAAAATGTAACAGTTATACAGATAAAACGATAAAATTACACTAAAGCCCTCATTATGACCCTGGCAGTGAGTGATAAAGTGCAGTAATACCGCCAACAGGCTGGTGGTAAGTTCCGCCAAATTATCACCATCGGGTGATGACTCCCATAGACAGCCAATGTACCACACCAACCGCCAGGGCGGAAACAACATTCACCACGGCGGCAGCCAACATCAGCCAGGCGGGAGACAAAGTACCACCCACCATATTAAGACACACAAAACCGCCACCTTTTTGGGGGCGGTACCAACGCCAACAAAAGCCTGGCGGAATCAGAGCTCAGAAGTGAAAGGACTCGTCATTGGAAACACAGGGAAGAACCACGGCGCCATGGAACCCAAACTGCAAGTTTTCCCGATGATCTTCTATGTCATGCTCCACCTGGAACGCCAATGAAGACGACAACGGTGAGTACATCCATCTAGCACACAAGGGAGGGAGGGAGGAAAATGAGAGTGACACACACACGCACAACACACACCCGACACACACCCACACCATACGCACAACCAGCTGCACACCTAAACCAATGGCACACGACACATGGCCTAATAAATCACGGACCACAATGCTGGAGTACTGACAATATATGAGCATAGCAAAACCCACCACACAAACCAAATATATACAAATGTTCATAAAGGGCCAATGCCAAGTCCAAAGTCATGAGGTCACACAAGGCCACAGGGCACAGTCCAAGGCCCAACCTGTATCCTGACACATCTGAAGTGAACACTGCAGGGGCATCATTTTGCAAGTGGGAAGGCACCTCAGCCGAGTACGGGAACGTCCCCACTGGCTCTGGCCTCCTGGGCAGCCTTTGCACTGTCCGATGGCTGCACTGTGGTGGTGGTTGGAGGAGCCTCCTGGGCAGCCTCTACACTCACTGATGACTGCAGTTCACCAACTGGCGGTGGGGGCCCTGTGACAGCTGGTGGTGGTGGCGGTGTCAGCCTGACGTCTTCCACAGGTGTAGAGTGCCTTGTCTCCTCCTGTACATGGGTTGTGGATCTCTTACCCTTCCTGGCAGGGGTGGATGGGCTCTTGCCCTCTCTGCCTGGTGGTGCAGGCTCCTTCCCCTTCTTCACAGGTGGTGCAGGTTCCTTTCCCTTATTCACAGGTGGTGCAGGCCTCTTCCCCTTCTTCACAGGTGGTGCAGGCCCCTTCACACTTTTCCCTGGTGGTGCAGGCTCCTTCCCCTTCTTCCCTGGTGGTGCTGGCTACTTCCCCTTCTGTGATGGAAGTTGGTATCCTTACCACCACGAGTAGGTGGTGCTACCACTGTCCCCGTGGACTGTTTGGCTGAGGTGCTGGGCTGTGTCTTTGGTACACTGCCCATACATGCAGGACGGGGGTTGAGGGAAGAGGTTACATTGGGAAAGGAAAAGCTTTTTAGGGACCGTGGGGCGGGAGGAGTAATGGGAGTGGAGGATGAGGGAGTGGTTGTTGGAGGTGTATGTCTGCTGGACTTGGGTGCAGGTGCGTGGGCTGTATGCTGTATGCTGATGTGAGGTGGGTGGCTGTTGGGTGTGTGAATGCTTGTGTTTGTGTCCCTTGAAGGGGGACAGACAGGGTGGGAGAGGACAGAGGGGACGCGTTTATGGCTGTTGTGGAGGTGTCTGCCAGTGAGGTATGTGTTCTGCTTGTTCTGCTTGGTGTGGTGATGCTGGTAGTGGATGTAGATGCAGTGCATGCAGGTGTGAGTGTGGACGTGACTGGGAGGGAGGTGGAGGAGGAGGGGGAGACAGTGACGGCAGTGAATGTTGTCGTGTCTGCAACTGTATGGTGTTTGTGTGAGTGCCTGTGGGATGAAGTGTGGTGCTTGTGTTTGCCTGTGTCACTCTTGTGTGTTGCTTTGTGTGCATGCTACTGGGAGGGTGATGCTAGTACGGGGGTGGCGGCTGTACCTGTAGCTGGGGTGGTCACAGAGGTGTCCGGCACCACTGGGGAGCTCCCATCAGAGGAGATATTAGAGTCTGTGTCGTCTCCTCCTGTCTCCGCTGTGGTGCTCCCCTCGCCCTCCGTCCAACTGGTTTCCTCGGCGTCGGTGGACTCTGCCTCCAGGGTCCTGTTTGATGCAGCTCCCTCTGTTGGCAGTGCTTCTGCTCCTCCACCAGATAATGCACACAAGGACAGGATGACAGAACGAAAAACGGGGGGAGAGAGAAAAAAGAAACACTGGGTCAATTACTACACCGACACCACAGTTGGCGAACACAGCACCCTCACACACCGGGAACAGGCCTAAGCAATATGCATTGCACTACCAGTTATATGGCTAGACACCAAGGCATGATGAGGAGCACACACCGCCAACTGCAGCACACCTGGGACCCACGATGCCCTGCCTGAAATTGACTACTAGCTATGTTACCTGTATTTGACATGAAACCATTACCCTAGATATGAACCACGCTGCAATGTCTGGCCTGGCCTTAGGGGCACCTACTAACACACAACCACCACCCGTATACCACTCCACCAGCCAAAAGATGTAATGATACCCACTGTACTTACCCCTGATGGCTGCTGTGATTCCCTCAAGCGCCTATCCAGCTCTGGGTACGCCACCGCCAGTATGCGGGCCATCAGGGGGATCAGGGTCTGACAGGCACCCCTTCCTCGTTGGGACGCCATCCCCAGCTGGGCCTCCGCAGTCTTCCGTGCCCAGCGTCTCAGGTCCTTCCACCTTTTCTGACAATGGGTGCTCTGCCTGCCATAGATCCCCAGGGTCCACACCTCCTTGGCGATGGCACGCCATAATCCCTTCTTTTGATGGGCGCTGACCTAGGAGACAGGAGAACTCCATTAAACTAACAGTGCAGCCTGTCACACACATGGCCCACCATACCTGTTCCCATCATCATTGGCACACACAGCCCAGCGCACAACATGTACACCACCAACAGATCATCCCCCCTGCACAATGCCTTCACACAAATCTCCATGCATCCATGCCACATACATCGTGCCCACAGTGTACTCACCTGTTGGTCTGGAGACCCATACAGCAGTCTGTACTGGGGTAGAACCCCATCCACCAGTCACTCCAACTCCACCGAAGTGAAGGCCAGGGTCCTTTGCCCGGTCACATGGGCCATGATAGGTTCCAGACACAGGTCACAGCAGCACATGCAGTGTAGGTCTTCTCCTGTTGAAGGTCAGGAAACAAGTGAGGATCATTGAGAGGACCTTAGGCCTCCTGAAGGCCAGGTTCAGGTACCTCCATCTGACAGGTGGATCCCTGTGCTACTCACCCGAGAAGGTCTGCCAGATAGTAGTGTCATGCTGCATGTTGCACAAACTGGCCCTCAGACGGCATGTACCTTTTCTGCAGGAGGAGGGGACTGGAGATGCCCCTGTGGCAGCAGTAGACCCTGATGACACACAGGTGAGACGGTGCACCTTAAAATTTCTATGAATATTGGTGTATTCTATGTGGCTATGGCATGATGGCATTACCCTCTTTTTACCTCTACTTAATGTCGCATATGGATTCTCAGTTTACAGGTGTTAGTGCAATGACATTTGTGTATTGATGTGCTGACTACAGCCAGCTACAGGTCACTATTTCTATGTTCTCACACTGTACAGTTCATTTGCAATGGATATAACTGTTTCCATCAATACACTGTTTCAAAACATGAATACAAGTTTTTGAGTTGTGTTCAAGGGTGTTTATTGCAGTGCTGCAAAATTGAGAGGAAAATGCAATGGAATGGGGTGATGATAAAGGAAAGTCGAGGGTATTGTTCCAGTCTGTTTGTAGCACACGTACAGTGTCCAAGGGGCCATAGGAAGGGGAGCAATGTCAGTTCAAGGTGACAGTGTGAAACACAAGCGGGACAATCAGGAGAGTCTTATTTCTTGGCAGTTGTTTAGGCTAATGTCTCTGGCTTCTGTCTGGGTCGCAGGGAACTTTTGCGGGGTGGTTCACCTTCAGCAGGGGAAGGGATGCTGGTGGCCTGTGGGTCCTGTGGCGGGACCTCCTGGCCACTAGCGGCAGTGGAAGTGGAGGGCTGTTGACTGGCTAGTTGTAGGGGCCCGCTGGTGTGCTGTTGCCTCCCTCATGATGTTGGCCATGTCTGCCAGCACCCCTGCAATGGAGATCAGGGTGGTGTTGATGGCATGCAAGTCTTCCCTGATCCCCTGGTGTTGTCCCTCCTGCAGCCGCCTGTTCTCTTGCATGATCTGGCCCATTGTATCCTGGGAGTGTTGGTAGGTTCCCAGGATCTTGGAAAGTGCCTCCTGGAGAGTCGGTTCCCTGGTCCTGTCCTCCCCCGGCGCATAGCAGTCCTCCCAGTTCCCTGTTGGCCTGTGCCCCTGTCCCCTGAACGGTGTGCCCACTGCCACTGACCCCAGGTCCCTGATTTTCTTGGGGGCGAGGTGTGGCCTGGGATCCCTGCCCAGGTGGGCACCCTGCTGATTGACGTGTCCTGGGGTCAGAGGTTTGGGTATGCTGGGTGGGTGCTGTGGTGTTGGATCCTGATGGGAGAGGCTCTTTGGTGGACTGTGATTGTGCTTGGGTGACCGGCTGTCCAGTGGTCCCTGATAGGCAAGGTAGGTCATCCAGATCCAGAAGTCCAGAGTTACTGTCATCACTTGGGGCATCTTCTGTTGGGTGACTGGATAGTGGTGGCACCTCCTCTCCATTGACATTGGCTGGGGTACCTGTGGGGATGCAAGTGATGTATTATGCTTCAAGTGTATGACATTTGTACATCCATGGCTTCCCTTCTATCGCTGGTGTTGCCCTGCCAGCTTTTGCTTGTGTATGGTGATCTAGTGTGAGTATGTTAGTTTCCCTATGCTGTGCATGCTTTAGTGATGGGTGACCATGCAGGGCTGGGAGGGGTGTCCATGCATTGGTATGGCATGCAGGGTTTGGCATTGGGGTTAGTCTGATGTGTAGGTGCAGTGTGTGGGATGGAGTGGAGTGATGGGAGTGAGGGTGTGGGTGTGAGATGGCATGCAGGTATTAGGGGTGATAGGTAGTAAATGTTGCTTACCAGTGTCCAGTTGTCTGGCTACTTAAGCGAGTCCCTCAGGATGCAGTATTGCCAGTACTTTCTCCTTCCATGCTGTGAGCTGTGGGGGAGGAGGTGGGAGTTCACCACCAGTCCTCTGTATGGCGAGCTGGTGCCTTGCTGCAATGGAACATGCCTTCCCCCGTAGGTCATTCCACCTCTTCCTGATGTCGTCCCTTGTTCTTGGGTGCTGTCCCATGGCGTGGACCCTGTCCACGATTCTCTGCCATAGCTCCATCTTCCTTGCAATGGAAATCTGCTGTACCTGTGCTCCAAAGAGCTGTGGCTCTACCCTGACAATTTCCTCCACCATGACCCTTAACTCCTCCTCAGTGAAACGGGGATGCCTTTGTGGTGCCATGGGTGTTGTGTGATGTGTGTTGGTAAGAGTGTGTTGGGTAATGTGGTGGGGTGTGTGATTTGGAGTGCGTAGGAGGTGTATGGGTGTGAGTGCTGTGTCTGTCTAGTTGTCTCTGTGCTCTTCTTCTCATTCTTCTGGTAGCAACTGGTGTTCATAAGGTGTTGCGAGTAATGTGGGTGTGTGGTTTATAGTGGTGTGGGTGTGTGGGTGTGGAGTGTGTATGGGTGTCAGGTGTGTGTCTTTGGTATTGGCCAATGTGATGTTGTTTTGTATGTGGGTGTCCATTCTGAGCATGGTGGTGTGTACCGCCAATGGTTTACCGCCGTTGAATGTCCGCCGTGGTGATTCGTGGGTCATAATGTGGTGGGTGTTGTTTTGTTGGCGTAACGGTATGGGTGTTGGTACCGCCACTTTATCACTGACCTTTAGGCTGCTGGATTTGTGTATGCAGCAGTATTCTGTCGGATTGTGTGTGTGTGTCATAATATGGTAAACGGGTATCTGTGACTGCGGCGGTATGTTGGCGGCCATCAGCGTGGCAGTAAGCAGGATTTACCACCAATGTCATAATGAGGGCCTAAATTTGGTAGTGTGTGTTTTTTGTGATTTGGTGTAAATCTGTTCAGCCATTTTACAGAAATTGAGGTTTAAAATAGCGATATCTATTGCTATGGGAGTCTTGCAGGAAAAAACACAACTAAAGAAGAATTCTGATTTGCTGATCCTGTGGGACACCCATAAGGCTGAGCAATGTAATTGCCATGTGTAACAAAGAAAAATGTAGCAGCCATAATTACTGCACTTGAGGACTCGTCCCTGGTTATTAAACAATAAAATAAAAATATAAGGGGGCAGGGCAGGGATACCCTGACCACACAGCTGTTTTGGGGTGGGGAGGTCACATTGAGACTCACTCTGGACACAAATTATTTTTTTTAAAAACATTTTTTGGGTCATCTCAGTCCCTCTGGAGTTGAGCAGGAGCCAGCACGGCCCCTGTGTGGTCCTTTAGGAGCAAAAAAATAATAATAATAAAGAGGAGGGTGGGGCATCTGTAGCCCATGCACCTCTTGTGGGGTGTTGGTGCGGTGAGCGGTTGGCGGCCAGGCCGTGCAGACCGGCTGAAACATTGCAATATGCGTTTCTGCTGGGCTGACTGGCGGGAACAGTGTTAGGATATTGACCTCGGCTCCCTTAAGGGAGTCAAGGCCAATATCCTAAGACTCCAGCACCCTCAGAATGCACACAGTCTGCAAAGCAGACCGTTCGCATTCTGAGGGGGCTGAGCAGGGCGGTCCCCGCACTGCCATTGACATGGTCTTGGGCAGTGCAGGGGCCCCCCTGGGACCTCCAGAACTTTCTTTACCCCAGCCTTTTCATGGTGGGCTCCCCGCCATGAAAAGGCTAGTGGTAAAAGGGTTGTAATCAGCCAGGCAGTGCTAAGTTCAGGGCCATGGCTGACTGCAAGCCTGGCTGCCGTCATGCCATCGGGAACTATGTCATAATTTGGCAGTCAGACCGCCAAAGCCATAGTTGTCTGACTTCCCACGTGAGTTTGGCGGTCTCATGAAGGCCAAACTCGTAATAAGGCCCTAAGGCCCAATTCACAAAGAGCCTCTGCTCTCTGGGTGAAATCCCTGTACTCATGGCGGTATCTCCACACTACAGTTTGCCATTGCGGAGATCACACCACAAGTGTGCAGATCCTGCAATGACTGCAGAGCCTCCATCTCGAGTGTAGAGGCTCCTTGTGAATTGGGGCCTAAGGATGTTTACTCTGGTTTCTCTGGAAATCCTGCCATATCTTCCTAATTGTACTGCTAACACACTAAGGGGGTCATTCTGACCCTGGCGGTCAGTGTTAAAGCGGCGGCCAACCCGCCAACAGGCTGGCGGTCCAAAAAATGGAATTCTGACCCTGGCGGGAACCGCCAACACAGGCCGCCGCTTTAACACTCCGACCGCCACGGCGGCACAAACAAACAGCGCGGCCGTCACCGCCAACAGCCAGGCGGCAGACAATGTACCGCCCACCCTATCACGACTCACCAATCCGCCACCTTTTCCAGGGCGGGAGCGCCGCCGATAAAAACACGGCGGAAACAGACATTTCCAATGGAAAACGCTCACCTCGACACACTCAACGCGGAATCGGGACAGCATGGAACCGGAACTCCACATCCTCCCAGCCATTGCCTTCCTGCTCTTCTTCCAGGATCACGAACGTCGCCGCAGACGACAACGGTGAGTACTGCACCTACGACACAGGGGAGGGGGGAGGAGGAAAGGTTACGGCCACACACATATGCCACACACCCACCCCCACCCTCACCCCCACCGAAATACCTACACACCAATGCAGATTAAAAAGTCAGAGTGACACCCCCAAACCCCCAAAACAAAAATGCAAAGACAAAAGGCAATGATTGTAAAAATAGAACTATATTATAGCAATAATTAAGTATAGCGAACTTAGCAATATATAAAGAATTATTACACATCTAGAACTATATATATACAAGTAGCAAAAGTCCGGCACAGTTTTGCAAAGTTCAAATGTCCGTGGGCCAATGTGCAGCAACACATGGGCAAAGCCCACACACGAGATCGAGTCCATTGGAGAGAACACTGCTGGGGCATCACAAAAATAAAATACTGGCACCTCAGGGGGAAGGGGGGGCACCTCAGTCACATGAGTCCACGACGCCAGATCCACGAAGGGCCTCCATGCCCACTGTGCCATCCTGGGGAGTGCAAAGCCACAGTCTCTCAAGTCTCTACAGTGGGTGGATTGCCCACTGTGCCATCCTGGGGAGTGCAAAGCCACAGTCTCTCAAGTCTCTACAGTGGGTGGATTGCCCACTGTTCCATCCAGGGGGGTGCAAAGCCACAGTCCATCAGGTGGATTACAGAGTCCACTGGTCATGGAGGAGGCATGGTGGGCAGAGTGCCTCGTGAAGCCCTGCCCGACACAGAACCGGGCCTGCCAATGGGCCAGCGGTGCTTGACAGGAGGGCCCAGCAGAGCGGTGCTTGAGATGAGGGCCCAGCGGAGCGGTGCTTGACAGGAGGGCCCAGCGGAGCGGTGCTTGACAGGTGGGCCCAGCGGAGCGGTGCTTGAGATGAGGGCCCAGCGGAGCGGTGCTTGACAGGAGGGCCCAGCGGAGCGGTGCTTGACAGGAGGGCCCAGCGGAGCGGTGCTTGAGATGAGGGCCCTGTTCAACGGTGCCTGTCTTGGCGGGGCCCTGTTCAGCAGTGCTTCTCACGGCGGGGCCCTGTTCAGCGGTGCTCCTCACGGCGGGGCCCTGTTCAGCGGTGCCTGTCTTGGCGGGGCCCTGTTCAGCGGTGCTTCTCACGGCGGAGCCCTGTTCAGCGGTGCTTCTCACGGCGGGGCCCTGCTCAGCGGTGCCTGTCTTGTGTTTCGAGTGAACCACACCTGGCCAATACTTCCCGCTCAGTCAGCATCGGACCTTTCCGTTGCGGGGCCCTCCTGTGATGGAGTCCTGGGGCCCTGGGTCTCCTCCGATACCCCCGGAATGGGGCTGGTGGGGCCCTCATGGCCAGGTCGGCTGCTCCCTGCCTTTTGCGCTTTGGTGCCCTTGCCCTCCTTGGCAGACTCTCCGTGGCCCTTGGCTCCCTTACCCGATGTGGCAGGTGACGGTGCAAGGCTACCCTCCTTTGGGGCAGGCGTATCAGGCCTGTCGCGCCTGCCCTTCAGTTTTTTGCTCTTCTTCCCAGGTGGGGGGCTGGCTGTGCCTTTGCTGCTGGCCAATGTCCCTGCCCAAGGAAAGGGCGGACTCCAAAAACCAGGCACGATGTTCTTGGGAGTTGCTGGGCTGGTGGTGGCTGAGGTGTTTTTGGAACTCTTACGAGATGGAGGGGGTGGGTCAGGTGAGGAAAAGAGGTCCAGTTTATAGAGGAATAGTTTTATAGGAGCAATGGGAAGGGTAGCTGGAGTGGGTATGGGAGTGGAGGAAGAGGATGTGGTTGTAGGAGTCAAGTCTGGTGTCTTTGGGTGCAGGTGCTTGGGCTGGAGGCTGACGTGAGGTGGATGGCTGTTGGTTGGGTGCCTGCCTGCGTTTGTGTGGTTTGGAAGCGGGGGTGACAGACACACTGGGAGAGGACACAGGGGACGTGTACATGGCAGTGGGGGTGGTGACTGCACATGTGCGGACTGGTCTGGAGGGTGTGCTGGTGATGGGTGTACTGGCTGATGGTGGTGTGCATGCAGGTGTGAGTGTAGACATCACAGGGAGGGAGGAGGGAGACGAGGAGGTGGGGGACACAGAGGAGGTAGTGGCTGTTGGCATGTCTGCACCTGTATGTTGCTTGTGTGAATGCTTGTGTGTTCTGTGGTGCTTATGTCTGGATGAGCTTCTCTTGGGTGTTGAGGTGTGTGCAGGCTGGTCTGTAGGTGTGGATGGGATAGGCAGAGGAACAGGGGAGTGGGACTGGGTGGAGGGAGTTAGAAGAGGGAGGCTGGAGACAGGGACAATCTCTGCCGTCAGTGCTGAGGCCAGAGCGTTGAATGATCGCTGCTGGGCAGCCTGACCCGAATGAAGGCCCTCCAGGTATGCATTGCTTTGATGCACCTCCCTCTCCACACCCTGGATGGCATTCAAAAGGGTAGACTGCCCAACAATGATGGTCCTCAGGAGGTCAATGACCTCCTCACTGAGGACAGCAGGGGTGACTGGGGCAGGGCCTGAGGTGCCTGGGGCGAAGGAGATGGCCGCCTTCCTGACCGTGCGGGCACGGGCCGAAGGCCGAGGGGCTGCTGGGAGGGCGGAGCTGGTGCGCTGTGTGGCGGCTGTACCTTTAGTATCGGTAGGCACGGATGTTGCCACCACCGCAAGGGAGCTCCCATCCGAGGACGTGTCGGTATCACTGACGTCTGCACGGGTCCCCGTGGTGGAGCCCCCCTCGCCCTCCGTCTCACTGGTCATGTCGGAGTCTGTTGCATGGCCCTCCGGGGCCATGTGAGATGCAGCTCCCTCTTGCGCCGATGCCACTTCTCCTCCGCCTGATGATGCTAATGCACACATTCACAGAAAAACAAAGAAAATGGGGGGGGGGGAAATAAAGACAAGTTGAGTGCATGCATTGGGGACACCGTTGGCGTAGAGGACAGACACAGAAGCCCCCTGCACTACGCTGCGCACTTGGGGTACACTACTCATTCACTGGGACATGCCCTACAAGCCTATGGGCGACAACTGCCCACACAGAATACACAGGTCCATGAATAGCGTTACTAGGCACCCTACAGAGGTAGGGGGCGGGGGCACAGGACCATAACTCACGGAGGGGCCTAGCCTACAGAAATCGCCCTGGCCTAGGGATACCCACAGCCCTCCTCCCCCACCCAGGCACCTCCACTGCACGCAAATATAGCTGAATGTGCTGGTACTCACCCCCTTGTGTCTGCTGTGATGTCCTCAAGCGCCCATCTAAATCGGGGTAGGCCACCGCCAGGATCCGGGACATCAGGGGGGTCAAGGTACGACTGGCACCCCTCCTAGGTTGGAAGGCCATCCCCAGCAGAGCCTCGGCGGTCTTCCTGCTCCCGCGGCGGATGTCCTCCCACCTCTTGCGGCAGTGGGTGCCCCGTCTGTTGTGGACCCCCAGGGCCCAGACGTCCTTGGCGATGGCACGCCAAATATCGATCTTCTGATGGGCGCTGACCTATGTGACATGTACAGGGGGGGAAAAGAAACATCATCACTTTTCTGCATGCTCGATGTGAGTGCCCCCCCCTCCCCAAACTTGCCATGTGGCACATGCTCTCATCTGTCGTGCCATGCATTCGTAATTCGCTCCCCTCCCCTCCATCGTACATCCACCCCACTCATCACAGGCATTGCCCACTATGCATTGGCCCCCGTGTACTCACCTGTTGGTCTGGAGGACCGTAGAGTAGCACATACTGGGGGAGGACCCCGTCCACGAGCTTCTCCAACTCTTCGGAACTGAAGGCAGGGGCCCTTTCCCCAGTCACAGCAGCCATTGTCACTTCCAGACGAGGTCACAGCAGCACTTGCAGTATAGGTCCTCTCCTGTGGATGCTCAGGTCTCGTGTGATTAAGCAGAGAGAAAATGGCGGTCACGCCCGCGGCGGTGCGTACCGCGGCGGTGCATACCGCGACCGCCGGCGCACATCGTCATTGGCTCCTGAAACCCATAGGGTTCAATGTTAACCAATGCTGCTTTGCGCCGCGGTCTTCGACCGCCTACGGCCACGGCGTGCCACACCAGCGCAATGACCTCACTTCACATTGTCACACTTCACAGGTCAGGCAGCCGCCATTTCAAGGGCCCACATGGCTTAATTCCTACTGCGTCACACATGGCTAGGCCTTGCATCGACACTCATACAAGCCATTCAATCCAGAGAGATTCGTGTACTGTGCAGGCTGTGGGAACTTACCTGTGGGTTGATTGACTCTGTGCTCCATGTTGTCCTTCCTAGGCACCGTCCGCTGGGACTTGCGAGGAGACGGAGGAATGTTCCCGTGTACAGACCGCTGGTGGACCTGTCGACAATGGAAGAACGACATGTCATACTCACCTACAGACTCAACAGTGCCACTATACAGGAACTGTGTGCCCAGCTGGAGCCAGACCTGATGTCACCCATCCGCCAACCCACAGGGATTCCGCCTCTAGTGCAGGTGCTGTCAGTACTCCATTTTTTGGCTAGTGGATCATTTCAAACTACAGTGGCCATTTCATCTGGGATGTCTCAGCCTATGTTTTCAAGGGTATTGTCCAGAGTGTTGTCTGCCCTGATGAAATACATGCGGAGCTACATCATTTTCCCTGAGGTGGGTGACTTGCCTACAGTGAAGGGTGATTTCTATGCCCTTGGACACATTCCCAATATCATTGGTGCCATTGATGGTACCCATGTGGCTTTGGTCCCCCCAAAAGACAATGAACAGGTGTACAGGAACCGAAAAAGTTATCATTCGATGAATGTCCAGGTGGTCTGTTTGGCTGACCAGTACATCTCCCATTTAAATGGCAAGTTCCCAGGGTCAGTGCATGACGCGTACGTCATGTGAAATAGCAGCATCCCTTATGTGATGGAACAGCTACAGAGACAGCGTGTGTGGCTAATTGGTGACTCTGGTTACCCCAACCTGCCTTGGCTATTGACCCCAGTGAGGAATCCCAGGACAAGGGCAGAGGAACGGTACAATGAAGCCCATGGGCGTACTAGGAGGGTGATCGAGCGGACCTTCGGCCTCCTGAAGGCCAGGTTTAGGTGCCTGCATATGACAGGTGGATCCCTAATGTACTCACCAAAGAAGGTGTGTCATATCATCGTGGCCTGCTGCATGCTTCACAACCTGGCTTTGCGACGCCAGGTGCCTTTCCTGGAGGAGGATGGTCCAGATGGTGGTGTTGTGGCCGCTGTGGAGCCTGCGGAGAGTGAAGAGGAGGAAGACGAAGAGGACGACACAGACAACAGGGACAGAGTGATACTGCAGTATTTCCAGTAACAGACAGGCAAGAATCTACTCCTGCATTTTATTATATCTGTAACAGTACTGGCTCTCTACTGTCTGACCTTTCACCCCAATGTATGGTAACTTAGTTGTGAATTTGCCTTCCTATTTCAGTGATCTGGTCCCCACGGAGTGCCCTCTGGTTTATTTCCCCATGGACTACCGCTGTGTGACACTGGTATGTTGTCATCACAATGTAATTGGACATTCTTGGTTGGTTATATCAAATACATTTGGTTTAAAAAAATAAATAGCAGACTCCAGATGGTTTTTGTGCAATAATTGTGTTTATTGAAGTGCAAAAATTGGTGTATAGTTAAAAAAGGGTGATGGGTGATGGTGAAGGCATGTCCATGGCAGAGTCCAGACTCTCGTTCGCACAGGTGCATTGTCCATATGCCTGTGGAAGGTGGAGCAGGGGCAGTTCAAGGTTGGACAGGGTGAACAAGTGGGACAGTGGGATGACATCCGGGGGGATCCGTGCATGGCGGGGGTCATGACAGCCTACTCTGTCTTCTTCCTAGATCTCAGGCCTTTCTTGCGGGGTGGTTCATGTTCTGCTGGGGGTGGGGTCCGGGTGGCCCGTTGCTGTTGTGTCGGGGCCTCCTGACCACTAGCGCCGGCGGAGGTGGTGGGCTGTTCTTCCTCCATGCTAGTGGCAGGGGCCTTTTGGGGGGCCACATGGTCCCGCAATGTGGTGACAATCTGGTTGAGTGCCACCACGATTGTACCCATTGCGGAACTGATGCTGCGCAGTTCTTCCCGGAACCCCATGTACTGGCCCTCCTGCATGGCCTGGATCTCCTGGAACCTGGCCAGGACCGTCGCCATCGTCTCTTGGGAGTGGTGGTACGCTCCCATGATGGTGGTGAGGGCCTCTTGGACAGTGGGTTCCCTAGGCCTGTCCTCCCTCTGCCGCACTGCAGCCCTCCCAGTTCCCCTTTGTTCCTGGGCCTCTGTCCCCTGGACGGTGTGCCCACTACCACTGCCCCCAGGTCCCTGTTGTTGTTGGGGTGGTGGGTTGCCCTGGGTGCCCTGTAGTGGTAGACACACTGCTGCTTGACCTGTCCTGGAGACAGAGGCATGGGCCCGCTGGGTGGGTGCTGTGCTGGGGTTTCCAGAGGGGGGTAGGTCTGCTGTGGCCTGTGGCTGCCTGAGGGGAACCGACTGTCTGGAGGTCCCCGATGGTCCGGGCTGGTCATCAGGTTCTAGGTCGACAGAGCTGCTGTCATCACTGGGGGCCTGTTCTGGGGGTGAGATGGACATTTCTGGACCCTCCGGGCTGGTGTGTTGGCGTTCGGGCCCTGCAGGGGTAAAAGAGTATGGTTATTGCTTCTGTGTGTGCCATGGCGTGCGATTTGTGGGTGCCCTTGTCCCCCAGTGCTGGCATTCCCTTGTGGGAGGAGTTGTGAGGGTGGTTTGGGGGGGGGGGATGGGTATGTGCAGTGGTCATGCTTAGGTGATGGGTGTCCATGGTTTGTGTTGGCATTCAGGGGTTGGTGTTGGTTTGGGTGGGTTGTGCTGGTGAGACATTAGCAGGGAGGATATGTGCTGGGGGGTTGGGGGTGAGGGCGGGGGTGTGGGTTGGCATGCTGGTGGTTGGGGGGGTGAAGTAGTTGAGATTAGACTTACCAGAGTCCATTCCTCCGCCTACTCCAGCGAGGCCCTCAGGATGCAGGATGTTCAAGACCTCTTGCTCCCATGCTGTGAATTCGGGTGGAGTGGGTGGGGGTCCGCCGCCAGTCTTCTGCACAGCGATGTTGTGTCTTGACACCATCGTCCGCACCTTCCCCCGTAGGTCGTTCCAGCGCTTTCGGATGTCTTCCCGATTTCTGGGATGCTGTCCCACAGCGTTGACCCTGTCGATGATCCTTTGCCATAGCTCCGCCTTCCTGGCTATTGTGGTGTGCTGCACCTGTGTGCCGAAGAGCTGGGGCTCTACCCTAATTATTTCCTCCACCATGACCCTGAGTTCTTGGTCCGAGAACCTGGGGTGTCTTTGGGGTGCCATGGGGTGGTGTGGATGAGGTGTGGGGTGGTGTTTGTGGTGATGAGTGTAGTGGTGTGCGGTGTTTTGTGCATAGATGTAATGTGGGGGATGATGTTGGGTTCCTGTGTGTGTTGTGGTTTGCGTTCCCTGTGCTCTCTCTCTGTGTATTGCGCCTTGTCTCTGAATTTCGATTTGTGGGGGTTTGTGGGTGATGTGGGTGTGTGTTTTATATCGTATTGATTGTGTGGGAGTGGTGTTTGTATGTGTATCAGGTGTGTGTATTTGTAATTGTCCAATGTGGCTGAGTTTTCTATGTGTGTGTGTATTTTGACCGCAGCGGTGTGTACCGCCAATGGGATACCGCGGTTGAAAGACCGCCGCGTGGATTCGTGGGTCGTAATGTCATGGGCGTATTTCTGTTGGCGTGACGGTGGAGGTTTGGTCATCTCCAGTTTATCGCTGACCGCTGATGTGGCGGCCTTCAGTGGAGGTCGGGTTTTTGGCGGTTTGGCAGTTGTGGGTCAGAATGACCCTGGCGGGTTACCGCGGCCGCAGCGGTGTTATGGCGGTCTTCTGACCGGCGGTAACTGCCTTTTACCGCCAGGGTCAGAATGACCCCCTACATGTGAGAAAACTAACAATCATTCTCCACCTTTCACAGAAGTTGCAAAAAGCCATATACTCCTCTCTTCATGGATAAGTTCCAATGCATTTGGGCCTTTTCTACCAGGCAGGAGTGGCATGCACATGGGCATTTCAGTAAATAATCTTTTTTATCAAATTGCCTGTGTAGGAAAGTCCATATAACAATGCTGCTCTTAGTGACTACAGTCAATAATTAATGACTTGTGAGTACATATGTAGGCAAAGTTTTAAGGTTACACCATGCTAGATATGGCTTTGTGTTTAATCTAATAAGATATGTCAGAGTCTCTGTTATTCTAGTCACCAGGTCATCAGTGTCCCTCAGTAGCCATGGTGCCATATACTGCAAATTTGTTTTGTAATAATAGTACTGGCAATCTGGCACATGCATCCTTCCCCTTTCTCTGAGAAGACTCAGCAACAGTAGGGTTACACATGCTCTTCTGGTGCCTCACAACAATCATTTTAACATCATATCTAGTGTTTTAAATTTCTGTTCCTGAATTATCATAGGCCTATGCTGCACTCCATTTGGCACCCTGAGCCTGAGAATCATCGTAGTTAAGGCTATGTGATCATCACTAACATGAGAAACTTAAACCATCTTTATATTGACTTTTAAATGTTCTCAAGTAGCGGTATCATATTCTTTTGACACATTTCTTCATGTTGTGGCTGAGATAGATCCATAAATATTTAAATGGGATTTGTTATATCTGTAGGGGATTGTGGTGAACATGGTCTTGTCTGTTCCACGACGAGGATACAGAATAGACTTTCTCAACTCTAAGTCTGATATTGCCCCAATCTGAAGTATTGTATCATGTATACCATGGAATGTCTCAGCTGGATCATGTGCAATTAACAGCACATCATCTATGTGTAAGGATTTTAATGAGGGTGTGGCTCCAATTCAAATTTCATTCTCCGAGTATGTGCTCCAGACAATTTGTCCTAGTATTTCCTTAACAAAGGGATCAACCTGTCAATTTACTCCCTCAAAACTGGCTACTTGACAGATATAAAAGTATGTTCACATTTGCAGATGAAGCACTATATACCAATGCAACCAACTGCAGGAATACCATACATAAATCATAGTATTTTAAAATCTTTTAAACATAAGTTGTCAGTTAACAGCAACAAAGGCCTTGTAGCCATCAATGCATCAAGGTCAGGACTTCAGGGCATCAATGGAATTAATGACATCAAGGCATCAAGGGCATCAGGGGATCAAGGTCATCAAGGATGTCTTACATACCAAAGGCCTTTTTGTGCTTACAAACAGCCCGACTTTGCTAATCAGATCTTTGTGACTGCAAAAAGCCTTTGTACATCTGGCCCCTGATTCTTAAAGGCAAAATACAGGACATTGTTTAGACTCTTGTTTATCTCCTCCTCTGTCTTTTTAGGTGAAATAAAATGTCTAGCCTCTGTGCTCACTCATTCGAATAATTCATTCTGTCTTCAATTATCATTCCTAACTACAGACCTTGATCAGCAAAGGAAAATCAATTTATTAGTGCCATCAAAATGAACCGCAAGAACAGTTTGTGTCTCAGCCTGGTGCTTCACTGACAGAGGAGGTGGACTTGACTGGCTCGTTATTACAGTGGGAGTCTGGGGAATGCCTTATGCTAAAGATAAGCAGAGCATTGTGCGATATTTGCAAATTCTATGCTAGGATCTTTAATGTCAAAAAAGGCCTTTTCTGGTAATCTGACAGGTCAGTCAGTCCTGCATCACCTACTTCTTCTCACACTCAATTCAGTCTCTGATATGAAATCCGACCAGCCTGTTATCAGCGCTGTGTTGTGACATCACAGGCTGTGACATGCCATATGAAGTCAGAGGAACAGAGCAACCTCATGCCCACAGAAGCAGTAAACAGCTAACTGCCAAGCATGCAGTGCACTCACTCTAACACAGATAACTTCCCAAGTACAAAAATGCAGTTCACAGTGAAAAAACAGCATAAATGCTACTTTCAGATAATGAGCAGGGCAGACTGGCCCTCCAGCCAATATGGCATCTTGTGCATGGTCTAAAGGGAAGTTTGCTGAGTTGGATCGGCAGCCAATATCCAGCTCCTAATGATCCTGTGGATCTATTCTGACCTATGGGTTTTTAGCCACTCTATTTGAAATATGGGTGTTGAGTGCAATGTGGGACTGACTTTTTCCATTGCTGGTTTTGGATACCAGTCGAGCTTTAATGCTCAGAGTAAGGAAAAAAATAGTCCTCTGCTAGCATCATTTCACTTCCAAAAAGACTGTACTTAAAGTGGAAATTCCTACAATGATTGCACTCCTACTGCATGTAGTGTCATGAAACTATGTGCAGTAGGCCCCTTGTGGTTCTGGGCTGATTCAACAGAGGAATTACGTAACTTGCTGGGAGGTATTAAGGTACGGTAATTAACGCTTATGATGTAATCCAAGTTCAGTGTGTGATTGTATCCTGAGGAATACAGATCTCTGCAAAAGTTTGCAATGATACAGAAAATTGCTCATGTATGCCAAATGCACCCAAGAAAAGCAGTTTGAAGTTGATGAGTGTAGTCAAAGACCCACTCCAGCCCATACATGGGCCTCAAAGAAGTTGAAGGCCCTGCGGAAGAGCACATTCAAAAAGCTAACCAGAATGCATTCATAAAGCTAAAAGAAGAAATATTGCATCATGACATAACACAGAGCCATCATTCATGCCAAGCAAATGATAATGGGAGCGATAAGCAGGTACAAAAGTACAAATATACTTACCAGCACGAGCAAGGGAAGTGCCACACAACCTTGAATTGGGTGCGTTGACCCAGACTCTGGTTGAGAGGACGATGCGAGCACAGCGGAGAGTGGCATCCAGTGCATCAAAAGCCATCAGAATAGTGATTTTTTCAATAGCTGCAGAAAAGAGTGCAAAGTATGATGCAGCTGTACTTCTGAAACCACCACCTTCATTTGACAAAACTAAGAAGCAGAATATTGGCACCGGGTAGACCGTATGGATTGAGATGTTCAATTATTTCATAGATGCCCTAGAAGAGGTAGATGATAAGAAAACCATTAAGTAATTAAGGCACCTTGTCAGTGATGGAGTAAAAGAAGTGCTGAAGAACATTTTGCACAATGATGCAATATTATACCATCAGATCTAAGAAGCTTTGAGTAGCAAGTTCAATCTGATGCCGAATGTCGACCATGAAAGGTACATTTTCAATCACACGAGACAGCAAGCTAGTCAAACAATGGATGAGTTTGTTGAAAGACTTGATGTGCTTATCAAACACTGTAAGTTTAATGAATTTAATGATGAAAAAGCCATGCTCCTCAGAGACATCGATGACTGTCTTTAAGATTCTTTCAGAAGACGTATGTTGAGAGAGACACTCAGTTTAGAGAAAATACTAATGCCTGCACGAGCCTGTGAAAGAGCATATTGACACACTGTTGATTTGGAAGCTGGAACAGTAAAACACAAATCAGCATTTGTCATGAAAAGCAAGCACAAGTGCAAAGTAGATGCATGCAAGTCAACATCTTCAAAGAAGAAAAAGTTATGTTCCTGATGTAGGATTTAATTTCCAAATGATGGTAACTGTCCAGCCATAGGACAGACGTGCAAAGGTTGTGGAAATGAAAACCACTTGATAACAGTTTGAAAAGCAAAAGAGAAACCACAAGCATCAAAAGGAAGAAGAGAAAATGGACCCCAGAAGGTTCCAGAAATATCCTCGACACACCCTCAAGGCAAAAAAACAACATCAGTTATGACAAGCAGAAACCAGACAAAATTGATTGTCACCAAGTTCATCCTACAAATGCTCTTTTATGTCATTATAAAGTGCAGAAGATGGATGTGCGATGATGGTATTGACCAGGAAACAACAGGCACATGTCAGTTTGGCTGCTTGGAAAAAGGAACAAAAGACAAAGGCAAACCATCAAACGAAACAACCAAATTCATTTCCACACTGCCCTAAGATTACAACAAAAGTCAATGGTTGCCCCATAACCTTTATCATAGACAGTGGTGCATTGAGTAACATCATGCCAGTCAAGAAGTTCAACCACAAAGGTATACACATTGGTTGCTTCTAAACCAATGCAGAGTCAAGGGTCATTCACAGCGACAATGTGACAAAGCAGAGTCCGTGCAAGCTCCAATTCACATTCTTCAAGGAACTTCATCCAGTGTATGGCTACTCAGTTTTGCCACTGCTGCTGACATGGGACTGATATCTCTCCATTACAACCTCTACAGTCAATCTGACATTGTGATCCAGTTTCCGTCATTGTTTCATGGCCAAGGAAGGCTCAAAACAATGAAAGTGTGGCTTTACGTTAATGAGGACATTCACCCTGTTGCTCAGTGGCACTGCAGAGTTGTTTTTAACTTTTTCACTTAAAAGAAGTGGTCGAGAAACAACTAGAAACACTGTTGAAGCATGACATAATTGAGCGCTCTACTGCTCCTATGCCGTGGGGTTTTGCCCATAGCGGTGGTACCAACAAACCACATTGAAGATGCAGTGATATGTGAGTTGATATGTGTCAGGCCAACAAAGCAATCAAAATAGAAATATATCCCGGTCCACACATAGCAGATATGATCATGCAACTGAACGGAGCCAAAGTCTTCTCACTTCTTGACCTGAGCAAAGGATACCATCAACTCAAATTGGAAGACAGCTGCAGGTACCTTAATTTTTTTTCAAATCATGTTGGCTTATTCAGATACAAAAGGTTGAGTTTTGGAGTGTCGTCAGCTTCAGACATATTTCAAGATATTTTATGCTGAAAAACTCAACCTGACATGCATGCTTTGAATTACAGTGATGACATACTGGTATTTGAAACAACGAAAAAGGAGCATAACACGTTTCTTACACAAGAGTGCCCGTTACTTGCTGTTGCAGGTCTCATTCTGAATGTAGCAAAGTGTGAGTTTCATCAGTCCAAACTTAAATTCTTTGACCACATGTTCTCTAATGGAGGAATGATTCCTGACCCAGATAAAGTGCAAGCTTTATCAGCTAATTGCCCCCCTCAAGATGTCACCATGCTGCCAGTTATTGCTCAAGGTACATTCGTGCCTTTGCTACTATAAAGGGCCCATTGAGAGACTTCAAAATAATAAAACACGCAAATGTGAATGCTTAATCCGCTGGCACACACTAAACAGAGTCCACTGTAGTTAAAAAGCTTTACTGCTGAATATCCCTCTTAAAAGTCTTCATTACTGCAATGCCAACACTGTTTCATTTGCAAAGGCGTATGCCCACAACTTCATCAGGCTTAATACCAATAATCTAAAGCTTCAGCAACTGTCAAAATCCTATATACATCAGTAATATTAAAGCATCCAACTCCTGTTCCATACATTCACTCTACTTTTTATCAGAAATGGAGACTGTGGAGAGTACTCCACGTGTAAATGGACGCCAGGTGTAAAAGGGACACCAATTTGCACATAGAATATTCTGGAATACATATTGTGGCCCATGCCAGTCAAAGCCTGTCTGACGCAGAACATGCCAGAGAAGAAGAGCCTGGATGTAGCATGGGCCTATAAACATTCTCAAGTGTTTCTATACAGAAAACGTTTCACTATCATTACTGACTACCAAGCATTGCTCACTATTATGAAACCCGAAAGCCAAGATTTCCCGTCCCATTGAGAGGTGGAGGTTGCAACTGCAAGAGTATGACTGTGCAAATGTACACAAGCCGGGCAAAGATAAGAACCCTGGTGATTACTTTTCACGAGTTCCAATACATCATCACAGTTTGACATCCAAAACGGCTGAGGAGTACATTAACTTCATTGTGAGATCCAGCATCCCAGCATTACTATCATCAAAACATATTATTGCTCCTACTAATGTCGATAAGAACATGCTTATCCTCAAAGACATAATTTCATCTTAAGCTCAGGAGTGCTCGACCTTTTGCTGATGATGTTGAACTTCACAATGCAAATGTGCAGAATGAACTGTCTGTGACCAATGAAGGTGTTGTTTTGAGAGACTTGAGAATTGTCATACTTGAGAGCCTTAGACAGCAAGTCATTAAAGTAGCCCATGAAGGACATTGTGGCATTGTAGCTACCAAAAGAGCCCTAAGAGACGGAGTGTGGTTCCCGCACCTAGACAAGTGAGAGGGAACTAAAAGAGGGCCATCTTTGCAACTGTCTTTCCCCCAAAGTGATACAACATCCATTGACAATGTCTGATCTTCCAGCACAGGCTTGAGAAAGAGTTGCAGTTGATATCTTTGGGCCCTTGGGAAATGGACATAATTTCATGGTAGTCACTAATGAGTATTCACGCTTCCCTTTAGATTAGTAGACTGGTTGTCATGAACAACACATGACAAGGTCATTGAGCAGCTGGATAATATTTTTGCAGTGGAGGGTACCCCCGCCATTCTCAAATCTGACAATGGTCTACCATTCAATAGCAAAGAATTCAAGGAGTTTCTAGTCACACTAAACGTCTAGCATCGAAAGAGTACACCTCTGTGGCCACAATCCAATGGCGGTGTTGAACAATTCATGGGTACCCTCAAAAGGGTAATTCAACAAGAATCGATAGAGGCGGTCAAGCTAAACCAGGCCCTTTGTCAAGCCCTCTGTGCTTATCGTTCAATTCCTCACTCCACAACTGGTTAGAATCCTGCCATCTTTCTACCTGGGAGAGCCACTAAAACCAAACTGCCGTAGTGGACAGGGGATCGATCCTCAAAAGCTGATAAGGTTTGGGTTACAGACACTTCTCAAAAATGGCAAATGAAAAAAATATGCCAATCGGGGTCGACAAGCTCAAGAAACAGGCTTTGATGAAGGTGACTGGGTCCTGGCAAAGCAGAAACAAAAGTGGAAAGCAGACACTTTGGGGGTTATTCTAACTTTGGAGGAGTGTTAATCCATCCCAAAAGTGACGGTAAAGTGACGGATATACCACCAGCCGTATTACGAGTTCCATAGGATATAATGGACTCGTAATACGGCTGGTGGTAAATCCGTCACTTTTCCGTCACTTTTGGGACGGATTAACACCTCCTCCAAAGTTAGAATAACCCCCTTTGTTTGCTGTCGATCCTCTGACTGTTGTGCAATGCAAAAGACACATGGTGATGGCAAATCATCCTGTAAAGTCCATCAAATGGGACTTATCACACCTTAAGAACCTACTTCAACATTTGCCAACTCCTGCAATTAAGAATGAGGCAATCCTATCTAACAGTCCAGATCAGGCATCAGAACATGTGCCATCGGTACCAACCAGAGTGCCTCTCAACCACCGCATACCACTCAATCTGGCCGACTAGTGTGAGTGCCTCAACTACATTTTGAAGAAATGTAATGTGACTGTTGTTTATACTTTTTATTTAACAAAGGAGGAAATGTAGTGTTGTGAGGCATGGGGCATATTTACAAGAAAGTGGTGCATCAGTCCCGATGCACCACTTTTCTTGCATCGCCCTTGCCCCACCTAACAAAACCACAGTTGCACCGCACTTACAATATGAAGCTCTATGGTGGTCGTTAGGACAATAGCGTCAACACTTTTTATGCTCTTGCAGCAAAGCACAGGGATGACCATTGATTAGAATGGGTGCGTCATTTTAACACCTGCTCTGAGAGGGCATTAGAAATGATGGAAAAAAAGGTGCAGTAAAATGTTGAAAATTTCACTCTGCCATTTTGTTAGGCTACCCTGCCTTGATACGCCCCTCTTTCATACATTATGCCTGGCAAAGGCATAATGTGGCACAAGGGTTTACAAAGTTGTGCAATGCAAGCATTGAGCCACTTTGTAAATACAGCGCGGGAGAAAGGCCTCCTTAATGGCGCGTTAGTGAAAAAAAAACTATGCCAGGGCGGCCCAAGGTGGCACTAGGGGCTTGTAAATATGCCCCTATATGCACTAGGACCATTGCAGTTCTGTTCGACTCAACAGAGAAATTGCGTTACTTGCTGGGAGTTGTTAAGGTGTGGGTATTACTGGTTATGAAGTAATCAGAGTGTAGTTTGTGATTGTGCGCCTGTGAGAGCGCTCTGTGTGTGGCGTGTTCATTTCCATGCTCCTGGGCTAGGGAGAATGCTACACTGCACACAATGCATAGTGTACGGACATGTATGTTTAGAAAGAAAAGCAAATGACACTCTTTTATTGAATTCTCTACAGTCTTAGGGATTTGTGTCGACATGTATATGTTAAGTGTTCTTAAATAGCAATGTTTCTCAAATTATTCAGTAGTGGAATCCGAAAATGATTTGGTCTAAATGGCTTACGTAATTTATATTTTTTGAAACATGGCCTTTGAGAGCAGTGGTGCTGAAATAGGTTTCAGAGTGGAGATGCAGTCTTCAATGTTACATCATAGTGAAGGTGAAAAATGTGAGCGTTACACCAAACAAGGCCCAAATTTACAAAAAAGTGGCGCAGCGAGGCTCTGCGACAAAATTTGCAGTGATGCGCCGCTTTTGAAACGCAGGGATGCGCAGTATTGACAAAAATATGGCGCACCCCTGTCTTTCCCACTTCTCCGGTGCTAAATTTAGCTGCCAACGCAGGTATCCTTGCACTATAGTGCAAGGGTGTCTGCATTGAGGAGATTGATTGTTTATGTGCAGGAAGGTGTCCAGTCCTGCACATAAACAATCTACATTGGCAATCTGCCACTTCTATGTGTGCTGCAGAATGCAACACACATAAAAGTACCAAATCGTAATTTTTGAATGATTGTGTGTAGGAAGGGACACTTTCCCGCACTTAAACAATCATTCATGGCCTTTTGCACTATGTGTGCTGCAGAATGCAAAAACGAGAAAGAATAAAAGTATTTCTCCTCGTTTTGTCATGCTAACGCGAGCCGTGGGGTGGCGTTCATTTTTGGCACTGCCACAGTTTTATGATTTCTCGTAAATCTGAGGCAGCATCAAAAGCATTGGGTGTTGCGGTGGAACACCCACAGCACCATCCATTGCACGAGCCTCTGTCGCAGAAAACTGCGTCGGAGGGGCCCATATTTACAAAGAGCTGTTAAACCATAAAAAGTGGCTTAACGCCTCCTTGTAAATATGGTGCAGTGAATAGCGCCAACGGTGCGTCACCAAAAGTGACCCTCTGATGGCACTAGGGCCTTGTAAATCTTTTTAGTAAATAAAGCCAGGCCTAGTTGGCAGGAAATGGTAGCGCAGGGAGTCTAGTAAATAACCGTTGGTTCATTTTGGAAACCACTTTTCAGGATATATGACTAAAGCTGGATGTGTTAGGGGATTGCCATTTAAGAACAATTCATTTTTCAAAGAGATTACATTTTTAAATTGGCACTAAATCGCCAATAGATGTGATTCAGCCGTACCATAAACGTATATGGTGCACAAACGACAACCTGTGGAAATCAGGTTTCAGCGCATATTTATCATTTGCATCTCACACAATTAAAGTGTGAGGTTTATTTTGATCCTATTAAAATCGTTATTTCGTACTTTACTCACAGTTGATATATTTTAAAATGTTTGTATAGTTCATTTCCAACTATTTAAAATGTGACGTGTTAAAAAGCATCGGACATCCTGCAGCCTTCCCTTTCACACTCAAAGGAAGGGATTGTCACATTGGTCAATTTAATTTAAAGAAATCCCTCTCTTTCCAATAAGAGAGAGGAAAAGTAACAAACACATAGACAACACTAGCCATGTTAAAAGAATAAACAACATTTTGACAGAAGGCTTTGACTGACATTTGACCTCTGACTTTGAAAGGGCTTTATTTCTCATTCTGACCTGCAAGTTATTTAAGAGGTGCTGCAGTACCTCCGACAACACTTCTTCCTACAGCGTCCCTGTTTAAGAGGCCAATTTAAACAAAGCGCAACTGTCCACAGTAGAAATTAAAAAAGGTTTAAAATACGTCCATTATAATTTGCAAACAGCTTACTCATGGTTGTTTAATGGTGTAGATTACCACATAGGAAGGGCAATTTTGTACATGAATTGTGTCATTCCATTTCCTTTTCAGTTTATTGTTGCTTTACAACATATCATTTGGCATTCTGTTAGTTATACTTGTCAACACTGGATCAAAAAGCAATTTGCTACACGTTCATCTATATTGTAGAATTTGAATTAGGTTCCTACAACGCAGTATTATAAATATAATTTCTCATCCAAAACTATTCCCAAATCGATTTTGTCTGCCAAAAAATGATCTATTATTTCCTCGGATAGCTTTAATGCAGCTTCGATATGTTACCCTATCCAAAAATTCGTTCCTCGATTTACTTTAGTGAGCCTTATAATCCGTCTCTGAAGAGCGGTTTCCAGTAATCTGTAAAAACTGTCCCACAGGGATGTTTCTAATTAGGCGGTCTCATTCCGAATACTTGTAAAGAGGATACAGGCCACAGACAGTCACACTTCCAGACAAGAACAGTAAGCGGTTGCCCTAGACTCCGTGAGTGGTATGAAACTGTTTACATTCCAGACACTGCACAGGCAGTTCAGTTCTCAGTCGTTCCCATTAGACTAAGAGCTATTGCTATTCTGTTTACCAGAAAATATGTTTTGGTGAAGAAAAGAATTTCCCACTTTGGCTATCATTGAGAGTTGGCTGGATTTAGCAATGGTGGGGGTTGGGGCGAGGGCTGAAACTCAGATTTTGGCCTCGGAATCTCCTCAATTCAATCCTGCCATTATGAGATTTTGTTGGAATAATGGGGAATAACTGTGGAACCCATGAAAAACTGCATGTTGTTCTGTGCCTTTATAGGGACAATAGGGCACAACTGGAGTGAAAGATTGAGAAAAGTGAGTTGGGGGAGGCAAATACGCCTGAGGGGATAATCACAAAGCCTATGCTGGCGAAGTTTACAGACGTCATACGGGTGCTGTGTCTCCCGGATTAACTGCAGACAGGGACGATAAAAGTGGTAAACCAAAAGACGCTTGTTTGCTTTATAGGCCGATTTTCCTATTCAATATGGAATTTAAGATACTGGCCAAGATATCGACTAAGCATAGACATCCACAAACTGGTAAACCCAGACCAATCCGAGTACATACCCAGAGGATCATGAGACACAACCTTAGATGACTGTTTGGTTGCCTAGAGAGATGCCAGGTGATCTAGGAACCTGCAATCCTGCTGTCACTAGATTCCGAGAAGGCATCTGACTTACTGGAATGGTCACACCTACAAGCCATTCTGTGCAAAATGGGTTTCAGCCTGCAGTTTATGGCTAGAGTGTGGCTACTCTATCAGAAGTTCAACAACACTTGCTCGGCATGCTTATCACTGAGGTGGGGAACAAACAGTGCTGCCCGCTCTCCCTGGTCCCTTTGCGTTGTCCCTTGACTCACTGGCAGAGTGGGTGAGAAAAGAAGTATTGATGGGCGGAATCAACTAGACCCCCACGTGGAGATGACATCCTCATGTAATTGACAGATCAGGACAGCTCCCTCCCCAGGGTGCTAGAAGTCCTTACTATATTTACAACACACTCAGGCATTCTTATTGACTGGCAAAGTCGGCAGTAATATAGCCATCACCCCTTGGAGGGGGTGAAATCCCAGTGGTGGTACAAACTCTTGAATAGTTCTACCATCTAAGTACACACACTCTCACACACATATATATACATACATACACACACACACACACACATATATGTGGCGTCAGTAGGTAGTTTTAGTTAGGACCACGTTTCCATAGAAAAAGCGCTTTTTGACTTGCCTATAACTTTGGCATCGTTTGACGAATCTTTACAAAATTTTCCAACAAAAAGTGCCCTTGTGATTCTTGTACATGGAAAGTTTCAGGGTGATCCGTCAATTGGGGCCTGAGAAAAAGAGGGATCAGAACATTTGTGTTTCACTGGTTAGTTCCCATAGGACCTTTAGGTATGACTACAGCCCGAACCGCTGGACGGAATTGCACCAAATTTGATTTATGGGTGTTTTAGGGGCTAATTATGGGTTTGAGATGCATTTTCTTCACCATGCCCGATATTTGTGAATATCCTCGGAAATCCTTGAATATCCTAGAATATTTGGGGATATTCTCAAAGTATCAAGGATATTCAAGCGTATTCGAGGATATACAAAAAAAAATGTAAAAACATTCACAGTCATTCATACACTAATTCATTCACTCATACATGCACTCAGAGACGAATGCGCCCACTCGCACACCCACTCAGTCACTCACGCACCCACTCACAGATCCTCTGACAGAGACAGGCCCTGTGCGATTCCCCACTGCGTAATGCCAAAGGCTGTGCGTGGCATGAGGTTTGCTCATTATAAGGGCTTGGCTGCAGGGTCTGCTACACAACCATACAAATTCAGCTGTTATAGTTAGAGTATTTTGAGTAACTATACCTCATAACTATAACTCGGGCCCTCACCATGCACTGCTTAATATCCCAGATGTTACATCCCTCATGACATCTTCTATGACATCATAGATCTCATTGCAACATTTGCAATAACATTTATGTGTGAGTTATAGTTACCTTAGGGCACAAGTTACAGTTACTTGAAATAACTCTAACTATAACAGCTGAATTTATATGACTTTGTGTACGTAAAATCTGAACCTAACTATAACGTCCCTGTAACCTTTGTTGTTTTTAGTGAATATATATATATATATATATATATATATATATATATATATATTATGTATGTATTTTGCAGTTTCAGCTTTAAACAGCCCCACATTCACTGTCCCTACAAATGTGATGCAGGAAGGAAGCAAATGGCACAGCTTCTTATTTCCAACCAATCCTTTATTTAGTCATTCATTTTCCAAAGTGCAAGAGTGAAAAAGAGACATGTTAAGAAACTATGGCCCTCATTCTGACCTTGGCGGGCGGCGGAGGCCGCCCGCCAAAGTCCCGCCGTCAGGTTACCGTTCCGCGGTCGAAAGACCGCGGCGGTAATTCTGACTTTCCCGCTGGGCTGGCGGGCGGTCGCCTTCAGACCGCCAGCCAGCCCAGCGGGAAAGAGGCTTCCACGATGAAGCCGGCTCGGAATCGAGCCGGCGGAGTGGAAGCTGTGCGACGGGTGCAGTTGCACCCGTCGCGTATTTCACTGTCTGCGCAGCAGACAGTGAAATACATGTAGGGGCCCTCTTACGGGGGCCCCTGCAATGCCCATGCCAGTGGCATGGGCACTGCAGGGGCCCCCAGGGGCCCCGCGACCCCCCCTACCGCCATCCGGATCTCGGCGGTCCGACCGCCGGGATCTGGATGGCGGTAGGGGGGGTCGGAATCCCCGCGGCGGTGCAGCAAGCTGCGCCGCCGCGGAGGATTCAATGGGGCCGCGGTACACTGGCGGGACCCCGCCAGTGGTGCCGGTCCGACCGCGGCTTTACCGCCGCGGTCGTAATCCCCATTGGAGCACCGCCGGCCTGTCGGCGGTGCTCCCGCGGTCCTCCGCCCTGGCGGTCAAAGACCGCCAGGGTCAGAATGACCACCTATAACTTGTGGCCTAATGTTAGTTTCCGGCACAGATTATAGTTTCTTCAGATAAATGTAACTGTAAGTATAACTATAACTGCAGAAATTCTATGGTTTTATGTGTGTGTGAAACGGGAATCTAACTCCCTGTAACCTTTGTTTTTTCAGTGAATTTCTATGTTTTTTACAATAAAGTAATATGTAATTACTATAATTAATTTAACCCCGACTATGCACGGGATTTGTCCATGCACAACAGGGGTTGGTGTCAGGGTCTGGCCTGTGACCAGGCCCTGAGGTCAACCCCCTCCATACAGCCAACCCCACCCCGCACACAGCCTTCAGCCGTGCGTAGCAGATGGTTGGTGTTTGAGTGGGTATATGTTTTATTTTATTGTGCTTCAAATCCACGGCTCCATCACAAAGTTACACTGGGAGCTGCGCTGAGCACCACAGGTGGATCCAGGAATCCTCACATAGCCCAAAAAGAATAATTGTGACAATTTCTTACCCATGAGGGACCCCTCCATCTATCCTATGGTGTCAGGATACCTGTGTCTTGACTCCTTATGTCATTTTTCATTTTTGTTTTTTCAACCAAGAAACAAAATGGAAGCTGTAACTATACTCTCAGGTGGTGGGCAGCCAATCAGGGCCTTGCTTTTGGCTTCGTATCCACAGGTTCCCCGTGGGCAGATGTGTGGAGGATTTGCATACCTTGATACACAATTTTCTTTTTCATTTATTAACTCCAAAACTATTAAACAGATTTACACCAAATTACAAATAGCACTCTTTCCGGACCAAGATCAAGCTTTCTGCCAAATTTGGTGAAATCCATTCCGCAGTTTGGGCTGTAGTAATATCTAATGACAAATTAAGCCAAAACTTTCAAGACAGCAGCTGAAGTGAGTGGTAGGTAATTAATTGTTAGGACCTAAATTTCTGTTTTGCTAATAACTTTGGTGCGGTTTGATGATTCTTCACAATATTTTCAAAACTAGTTTGATACTCACCTCAGATGCTGTCTGGAAAGTTTAGGGGTGGTTCGGCAAGCAGGTGTTGAGAAAGAGGGTGGTCACAAAGCCCATTTTCCCCATGCAATTTCCCATAGGGATTTTAGACACGACTACAGCCCGAACCGCTGGACGGAATTACAGCAAATTTGGCAGGAAGCTAGATCTTGGTCAAGAAATATCTTTTTTGTAATTTGGTGTAAATCTGTTCAGTAGTTTGGAGTTATTAAAGTAAAAAGATTTATGTAAACTGTATGTATATCTACAGATGCTGATCCATTGCAGGCCCACAGCAGTGGATCGATGAATCAAAGTGCCAACAGCAATGTTGTGATTGGATGGTTGCAACCTGAAAGGAAAGTTACAGCTGCCATTTTGTCTATCAGGAGTTGGGATGGATAAGGATGAAATAGGATATAAGGGGTCAGAATAGAGGTACCCTGACCCCCATAGGACTGATTGAGGGGTCCTGAGGAACCCCTCATGGGCAGGAAACTGTCCAAAAAATGTGTTGTGAGGGAGCGCCGGTATATACAGATCCGTGCTGCGCTCAGCAAGCCCCCGCTAGGAATCTGTTATATGGCCATTGATCCAGACCCCAATTAAAAACATACACGCGATCACAGACCCACTCACACACTCTCTCACACACCCATTCACATCCTCACACTCCATTCACAGACCAACCAAACCACTACCTCACCCAGCCACAGACCCTCACAGCAACTCACATAACAATTCATACAGCCACTCACAGTCACACACCCACACTCACACTCACACTCCCACACCGATTCATACACCCACTCACACACCCACTCACACACCCACTTATACAACCTCACATTCACTCACACATCCATACAGACACTCACACACCCACTCACAGACCCATAAAACCACTCACACACCCATTCAAAGATCCATACAGCCACTCACACACATACACACTCACACATCCACTTATACACCACACAACTAGAGGCACAGCCAGACACACTCATACAGCCACTCACACACGCACTCACAGACTCACAGCTTTAGATTGGCTACATGTGGGAGGTTGGTCGCAGGGCCTGGACAAAGGCAATATACGGCAGTTGGATTAACATTTTTAAAATTGAATATTAAATTATTAGTTTACATTAAAAAATCCTAGGAACTCAATGCAAGAAACAAAGGTTACAATGACATTGTAGTCAGGACATATAATTTAAAAACCTTAGAAATTCACACAAAAAACAAAGGTTACAGGAACGTTATTGTTAGGCTCAGATTTTACACACACAAAACCATAGAAACCCAAGAAACTATAACTTGTGCATTAAGGTAATTATAACTTGCAACCTCACCATGCATTGTTAATCACCCCACATATTATGTCAGTCATAACATCTTCTATGACATCATAGATAATGTCATTGCAACATTTGCAATAATATTATTGATGAGAAAACTGTGCATGGTGGGGGCATGAGTTATAGTTACCTTAGGGCATGAGTTAGAGTTTCTTGAGATAACTATAACTGCTGAATTTCTATGACTTTTGTTGGACCTGTCCTTTTTGCAGGGTTATCCCCAAACTTTTTGCCTTCTTCCTCCTATTTTTTCTGATCTGTTTTTGTTGGCTTTAGGACGTTACTACTGTGAACCAGTGCTAAAGTGCATATGCTCTCGGTCTAAATTGTAGTGATGATTGGTTTATCCATGATTGGCATATTTGATCTACTAGTAAGTCCATAGTGTAGTGCACCAGGTGTGGCCAGGACCTGTAAATCAAATGCTACTAATTGGCCTGCATCACTGATTGTGCCACCCACATAAGCAGCCTTGCAAACAAGTCTCATTGCCTGTGCATTTAAACTGCCATTTTTGACCTGGCCAGTGGACCCACTAGCCAGGCCCAAACCTTCCCTTTTATTACCTGTAAGTTACCCCTGAGGTAGACCCAAGGTAGCCCCATTGGGGAGGGTGCAGTGTATTTAAAAGGTAGGACATGTACTGGTGTGTTTTACATGTCCTGATAGTGAAATACTACTAATTTCATTTTTCACTATTACAATACCTATCTCTCCCATAGGGTAACATGGGAATTGCCTTGAAGTATCTGCTAAGTGTAATTTACTATTAGGAGCAGATAGTGGTGAGGAGTTTGGGGTCTCTGAACTCACAATTTAAAATACATCTTTTAGTGAAGTTGGTTTTTGAACTGTAAGTTTGAAAATGCCACTTATAGAAAGTGGGCATTTTCTTGCTTAAACATTCTATGCCTCTGCCTGTCAGCTGAATGCATGTTTGGGTCAGGATAACAGGTGGGCTGCGCATTCACTCTAGACAGTCACACAAAGGGAGCTAAGATGTGCCTTGCATATCATGATGGCCCATCACCAGGCTGATGTGTCTTCCTGAGCTAGAGTGGTGGGAGGAGCTGACACTTGCACCTGAATAGGTCTATGCCTATCCTCACACAAAGCAGTCACCAATGCCCTGGAGTGTATCTGGGGCAGGGAAAGGGAGGGTCTTGTGCACTACAAAGACTTCTCTTTGAGGTTTTACTTACTTCAAAGACCAAAATAGATGTAAGTACTGCACTTTTGACACCACATAGTTAGAATCATTCTGGATTGATGAAATTCTGCCAGGAAGAAGAGCTGATGCTGGGAAAGGGAATTCCACTCTGCCTGTTGCTTTGTTTTGCTGGTGTGCTGCTTGCTGCTTCTGTCCTGGGGGTGAAAGGACTGGACTTGGTTTTCTACATCCTGCTTCCAAAGATTCTCCAAGGGCTTGGACTGAGCTTGTCTCCTGTTAAGAAGTCTCAGGGACATCAAAGACTTCACCTGCCAGCACCTGGGCTCTGTTGCTGAGAGTCCTAACTTGCCAGGTGGTGCCAAATTCAGTTCCTGGGCTCTCAGGAGTGAGTTTTGGTGCAAGAAGGAAGAAACCGGTATATCAACTTCCAGAATGACTTCAGAACCGGCACCATTCTCCGACTCCATGCCGCTACCTGCACCACAGCTGTGGTCCCTGCTGAGTGCAACGACTGTGACCTACAATGCAGGCCTGACACCGCCACAGCGCCTCCAAAGTCACGCCACAGCGTGAGTTTCGAGTGCTGTGTCACCAGACTGTGCTGCAGCACTTGTGGTCCGGTGGTGTGATTGCGACACCAGGAAGTCAATGCCTGGTGTCTTGACCTGAAACTGACATGTCACCTCCCTGGTGGCAGTAAGGAACCAATGCAACACTGGCTCCAGCGATACTCACCCCCGACTTGGTGCAACATCTTTGTTTCCTCATCATTTTCCAAGACACTGTAACTGGGGTCTACACGACTCCATGGCTGGCCGCACTCCCTCGTGAGTGGCACCAGACTGTTGGAAGCAACTCTGTCACGCTGTTTTAATAGCCCCAGGTGGAGCTATTGTGTTTTTTAGTGCTACACTACATTTAATCTTTAAAAATGTGTATCTTTACTTGTGTATTTTGGATTTGTGTCATTCTGGTCTTGCTTTACTCACTGCCTATTTTTTTAATCTGGTGTGGTGTTCTTTTGTGATGTTTTCACTGTGTTACTGTGTGTGTACAAATACTTTACACATTGCCTCTAAGATAATCCTAACTGCTTGAGGTAAGCTACCAAGGGGGTGAGAAGGGGATATCTTAGCTGTGTGACTCCCTCCCCCTGGCTAGAGTGAAGGTTCCTACTTGGACAGGGTGCAAACTACTGCCAACTAGAGACCCCATTTCTAACGGTTTTGTTTGTGTAAAATATGAACCTGAATATACCATCCCTGCAACCATTGTTTTTTTTAATGTGTATATATATATAGATATCTCTCTCTCTCTCTCTATATATATATATATATATATATATATATATATATATATATATATATACATACACATCTATATATGAATATATATATATTTAAATATATGCATATATATATATGTATATATATATATATATATATATAAATATGTATATAGAGATATAGGGCCTCATTATGACCCTGGCGGGCGGCGGAGGCCGCCCGCCAGGATCGCGCCCTCCAAATTACCGCGCCGCGGTCAAAAGACCGCGGCGGGTATTACGAGTTTTCCCCTGGGCTGGCGGGCGGTTCCAGTTAAACCGCCCGCCAGCCCAGGGGAAAACGACCTACCCACGAGGATGCCGGCTCGTAATCGAGCCGGCGGAGTGGGAAGGTGCGACGGGTGCTACTGCACCCGTCGCGTATTTCACTGTCTGCAAGGCAGACAGTGAAATACATTTTGGGGCCCTCTTACGGGGGCCCCTGCCGTGCCCATGCCATTGGCATGGGCACGGCAGGGGCCCCCAGGGGCCCCGCGACCCCCCCTACCGCCATCCTGTTCATGGCGGCTTTCCCGCCATGAACTGGATGGCGGTAGGGGGGGTCAGAATCCTCATGGCTGCGGAGCGCGCTCCGCAGCCATGGAGGATTCCAATGAGCAGCGGAAAGTCAGCGGGAGACCGCTGACTTTCCGCTTCTGACCGCGGCTGAACCGCCGCGGTCAGAATGCTCATTGGAGCACCGCCAGCCTGTCGGCGGTGCTCCCGTGGTCGGTGGCCCTGGCGGCCACCGGCCGCCAGGGTCAGAATGACCCTCATAGTGATATGTAGATATATATCAATTTATATGTATACACATATTACCTACTTGTGGTCTCCAGTAGATAGTTATAGTTGGGACCTAGTTTCTATAGAAAACGCATTTGCTGACTTGGCTATATCTTTGGTGCTGTTTGACGAATCATCACAAACTTTTCCAAAAAAAGTGTCAAGTTGGGTTTTGTTATGCATGAAAGATTTCGGAGTAATCCATCAAGCTGGGGCTGAGAAAAAGGGGGGAGGTAAAAAAAAGTGTGTTTCCCATGTTAATTCCCACCAACTCTTTAGACATGCCTGCAGCTCGAAGCGCTGGACGGAATTACACCAAATTTGGCAGAAAAGGACTTTTGGTCCCTGCGACCTCACCAAATGTGCAGGGGGCGCGCTGACCCCTCCTGGCCCTTGGGACCACCACCTCCCTGTGGCTATTTAAAAAAAATATATAGTGGGCCACATGGACCACCCTGGGTCCCAGGGACCACCACCTCCCCAGGGCTACATTTTACAAATACACTGGGGCTGTGGGCACCCCCCTCGGGACCCAGGGGCCACCTCCTCTCTTGGTATGTTTTTTAATTTTTGTTGGTGGTGTGGTGAACTTGCCTGGTTCCTGGGGACCACCACCTCCCTGGGGCTATAATCACATTTAAAGAGGGGGTTCATGCGGACCCTACAGCCCTGGGGACCACCATCTCCTCAGGGCCATAGACATTTTAAAAAACAAGGAGGTGGGCCGCACAGTCTCCTTCCTGTGCCATAAATGGCTCAGGAACCACCACCTCCCTGGGGCCAGCCTGTGTAGAAAAAAAGAGGGGGCAGTGTGGTCCCCCTCTTGGAAACATATATGGCCTTGGGGATCACACCCCCAGGGCCTGCTCTTGCTACCTCCTCAGGAGATAGCTGTTTGCTTTTGCTTGGCGGGAGCTGTGACAGATCCTGCCATGCAAAAGCAAACATAAATCTGCTCCCAGCAAGAGGGAGCATTTAAAAGAGTTTTCATCTCTTTCCCTGTCGGCTGTCATGCAGGCAGGAAAAAGAGATGAATAGATTGCTCCCCCAGGCAGGGAACTGTATTTTCAGCAGCTCCCTGCATGTTGGAGCAATGCTGACTCCAGCAGGAGGCAGGGGGGACAGCTGGGACCAAAGGGGCCTTGAGGCTCCCCCCGCGGTCCCTAACAATTAAAAAACAAATAATAAAACCTGCCCAGCGTACTTATGTCAGATAAATACTCAGTGCACTCTTCATTCTGGCACAAAGAAGTGCCCAATTTGGAGCTCCACTTTTGTAAAGTACTAATCGCCCTAAGGTCATGCGCATGGCGAGGAAAAGAAAGTGTGCTTTTTTCTTCATTTCCACCATGAAAAGTTATCTCTGAACCTTGAAGGAGGTGTTTGCATCCATGTTTGTTTTCAATGCAATATCTCATGGAGTGACTTTGACGAGTGAGTTCATTCTTGTCATCTGATGCTGAGATCAGAGTTCATCTTATTCTTTTTAAAAACTATGGTCCAAATTTAAGAAAAGTGGCATTTACATTATATGCAGCATTTCTTTTCTTTCGCTCTTTAGTGCCCCCCTAACGCAACCTCGTGTGTGCCGTTTTAAACATATGGCAAGCCATGGCGCTGGTTAGGGACAATAACATCAAAACATTTTGTGCTATTGTAGTATATTGCAGGATCAGCGCGAAGAGTTTGGCACCAATCCTGCAAGGTATATAGGGGCCCATTAATAATAATTGTGTGCCCCCTTTTAATCAGTGCACTGTGCTGGCATTAAAAATAGACAATGAAAATGGCGCAGTGGAATGTTATGCCTGGTGCAGACATAATGTGGCACAAGGGGATACAAAGTGGTGCAATGCATGCATTTTTGCCACTTGTAAATCTGGCTGGAGAATTTGGCCTTGTTGAGCCACATTAGCTTCATAATAAATGACTCTAATGTGTGTGCAAGGAGGCACTAGGCCTTCCTAAATCTGGACCTACAAGTTTTTTTAAATGGCCTAGCAGCCATTTCTTTTTGGCCCTGCCTCACATGCATTAGTCAATTGCAACGTCTTCCCCTCAGTTTCCAAGGAATATGGACAGCTTACTAAAAAGGACCACCTAAGCACATTTCCAACAGATTTTGGAGATGAGTTCTTAATGCACAGGAATATGATCACATCTCCACCAAACCGAGAAGCACTTTATGAGTGCTGTGTGGTAGTCCTTGTGTACCTAGGGTTGGGTTATTATAGGGGGATGGCCCCACGGCCTAGCCACAGTCTCTGTGGCCAACCCCCGCTGTGCACAACCAAACACAGTCCGTAGTGCAGAGTTGGTTGGTTATAATGGGTTGGCCACAGGCCTGTCAACCTCCGCCATGCAAGGCTGAAGGCCGTCTGTGGCGGTGGTAGAATTAACCTATATTAATTAAAATTACTTTATGTTTAAAAAACCATTGAAAGTCACTGAAAAAACTAGGGTTACAGAGACATTATAGTTAGGAAATAGAATTTTTTTAAAAACATAGAAATTCACCTAAAAAACTAAGGGTTACAGGGACTTTTTGGTTAGGCTCACATTTGAAATGTACAAAACCAAAGAAATTCAGCTGTTATAGTTAGAGTTTATTTCAGGTAACTATAACTTGTGCCCTAAGGTAACTATCATTTGTGCCCTAGCCATGAACAGCTACTAGCCTCAGATATTGCACTACTCACTACATCTTTTATACTATCATTGATAACATCACTGCAACATTCGAAGTAACATTATTGATGAGAAAACTGTGCATGGCAAATGTGTCTTCACATCACGGATGGAGCAGGCATTAGTGGCCGACAGGGAAGCAATTGGTAATGTGAGCTACCTTGGTCTGATGCACGAGAGAGGAGCTCCCCAAGAACTCCTGACTCCTATGGCCAATAACCCTAGGACATGGAGAGCAGCCACATGAGCAATGGGATGGGACCCCAGAAAACCATTTTGGGAGGCCGACATTAAAGCAAAGATGGAGGACCTCGAGGTGCGTCGCTAGTGGGCTCTGATAGGCATGACAAAGTTGAGGGCATATTTTAGGAAAGAAAGATGGTACTTTTTGCAGAACTGCAGTTGAGATATGACTTGGCCAGTGGACAATTCCTGAGATACTTACAAGTACAACAGACACTTAAAGATTACGCAGACTTACCGGCAACTATAGCTTTGGAGTTTTGGATTTTGGTAGCTCCTTTACACAAGCACACCATTTCACTCATCTACAAAACACTTGTGACAAATTGTCACTGCCCTCTGACAAACTGAAATCTAGTTGGGAAGTGGACCTGGTAGCTCTGGAGGAGCAGACTGGGCACATGCGTGTTGTGCCCCAAGGTGGATTGCATTTAAAGGAGGATTCCACCAGTACAACTTAAGATTTTACAGGGAGCCTACTTTAGTAGAACAATGTTATTTCAAATTCATCATGTAGCAGAAGGAGGTAGAGGACAAGTTAACACTCAAAACACCTATGGCAATGCTGTAATTGTGGGGAGATATCCTACCATCCAAATCTAATTTACTATTTATTTAACATGGCCCTGGTGGTGGGCAAAAGAGTTATTGTACAACTGGGGGCAGGGGGGGTCAAAACCTGGCCAAGTGGGTCAACAACATGAACTGGTGCATTCTCGACGGAAGGCAATGTCGTGCCCTAAGACGTTTGATAAGATCTGGTCCAAATGGAGAGGCACACAGCATGATGATATGGAACTCTGAATGTGGAGAGCAGCTTAGATTTGGAGGGGGCAAAATACATGAAGAAAATGCTAAAATTGCAGGGGTTTTGACTAATAAAAATGATTCAGTGGGGAGGCATCCCAGAAGAGTTTATCTGTATCAATACTATGAGGTTACTGACTGTTTCATATCAATGTGGCAATAAGGTGTGCTTGAAGCTATAAGGCTTGTACTCATTTGACGATGGTTTCCCAACCCCAGCTGTGCTGTTGCTGAAAAAACAAATAAAAACAGTTATTAAAATACTATGGCCCTCATTCTGACCCTGGCGGTCGGTGATAAAGCAGCGGCCAACCCGCCAACAGGCCGGCGGTCCAAAATATGCAATTCTGACCCTGGCGGGAACCGCCAACACAGCCCGCCGCATTAACACTCCGCCCGCCACGGCGGAACAAACAAACAGCGCGGCGGTCACCGCCAACAGCCAGGCGGCAGACAATGTACCGCCCACCCTATCACGACCCACCAATCCGCCACCTTTTCCGGGGCGGGAGCACCGCCGATAAAAACACGGCGGAAACAGACTACGAACGGGAAAACGCTCACCTCCACATACTCCACGCGAGATTCCGGCAGTATGGAACCCGAGTTACAGGTCATCCCCGCACTCCTATACCTGCTCCTGTACCAGGAGCACGCCCGGCGGCGCGGAAGACATCGGTGAGTACTGCACCTACGACACAGGGGAGGGAAAAGATTACCGGCACACACCCACCCACCCACACCCACTACAACACACACATCAATGCATTCCCACAGATCACTGTCACAACCCACAAACCCCCCCCTCCGAAATAATGCAAAGACCAAAAGAAGAGATCTTAAACGGGCAGATATATTGAAAAATGGACAGCAGTAATCCAAATAAATAAATAAACTATGTACAAAATATATACATCTACTATATGTAGTCCAACCACTGTCCGTGGACCACAGGGGTCCTGAGCAAAGGGGCAAGGCCCAGTCCCACGACAAGAACTCCACGGAGAGAACACTGCAGGGGCATCAGAAAGAAAAAAGGACAGGCACCTCAGGGGTAAGGGAAGGGGGGGCACCTCAGCCACTTGAGTACACGACGCCAGATCCACGAGGGGACTCCATGACCACTGGCCCATCCTGGGGAGTGCAAAGCCACAGTCCATACAGTCCATACAGTGGGTGGCCTGCCCACTGGGCCATCCTGGGGAGTGCAAAGCCACAGTCCATACAGTCCATACCGTGGGTGGCCTGCCCACTGGCCCATCCTGGGGAGTGCAAAGCCACAGTCCATACAGTCCATACCGTGGGTGGCCTGCCCACTGGGCCATCCTGGGGAGTGCAAAGCCACAGTCCATACAGTCCATACAGTGGGTGGCCTGCCCACTGGGCCATCCTGGGGAGTGCAAAGCCACGGTCCATACAGTCCATACCGTGGGTGGCCTGCCCACTGGCCCATCCTGGGGAGTGCAAAGCCACGGTCCATACAGTCCATACAGTGGGTGGCCTGCCCACTGGGCCATCCTGGGGAGTGCAAAGCCACAGTCCATACAGTCCATACCGTGGGTGGCCTGCCCACTGGCCCATCCTGGGGAGTGCAAAGCCACAGTCCATACAGTCCATACAGTCCATACAGTGGGTGGCCTGCCCACTGGGCCATCCTGGGGAGTGCAAAGCCACAGTCCATACCGTGGGTGGCCTGCCCACTGGCCCATCCTGGGGAGTGCAAAGCCACAGTCCAGTCCATACAGTGGGTGGCCTGCCCACTGGGCCATCCTGGGGAGTGCAAAGCCACAGTCCATACAGTCCATACCGTGGGTGGCCTGCCCACTGGGCCATCCTGGGGAGTGCAAAGCCACAGTCCATACAGTCCATACAGTGGGTGGCCTGCCCACTGGGCCATCCTGGGGAGTGCAAAGCCACAGTCCAAACAGTCCATAACAGACTCCACTGCCACTGGAGGAGGCATGTTGGCCAGAGGACATCCTGCAGCCCTGCCCGAGACAGATCCTGCCCTGCCACAGCTGCCAAAGGGCCAGCGGTTCTTGCCTTGAAGGGCCCAGTTCAGCGGTTCTTGCCTTGAAGGGCCCAGTTCAGCGGTTCTTGAGACGGCGGTCCCCAGCGGAGCGGTGCTGGAGACGGCGGGCCCAGTTCAGCGGTTCTTGCCTTGAAGGGCCCAGTTCAGCGGTTCTTGCCTTGAAGGGCCCAGTTCAGCGGTTCTTGCCTTGAAGGGCACAGTTCAGCGGTTCTTGAGACGGCGGTCCCCAGCGGAGCGGTGCTGGAGACGGCGGGCCCAGTTCAGCGGTTCTTGCCTTGAAGGGCCCAGTTCAGCGGTTCTTGAGACGGCGGTCCCCAGCGGAGCGGTGCTGGAGACGGCGGGGCCCAGTTCAGCGGTTCTTGCCTTGAAGGGCCCAGTTCAGCGGTTCTTGCCTTGAAGGGCCCAGTTCAGCGGTTCTTGCCTTGAAGGGCCCAGTTCAGCGGTTCTTGAGACGGCGGTCCCCAGCGGAGCGGTGCTGGAGACGGCGGGGCCCAGTTCAGCGGTTCTTGCCTTGAAGGGCCCAGTTCAGCGGTTCTTGAGACGGCGGTCCCCAGCGGAGCGGTGCTGGAGACGGCGGCCATTCTATGGCCAACTGCTCATTGCCTGGTGGTGCCCTCCTGGGCAGCGGGGATGGTGCTCCTTCAATGCCCACCTGGGCTGTGGGTGGTGGGGCCCTCCTGGCCAGCTGGGCTGGGTCCTCCCTGGGCAGCGGCTATGGGGGTGGTGGGCTCTCCCTGGGCAGCTGTGACGGTTCCTCTCTGGGCAGCGGCTATGGGGGTTGCGGGCTCCTCCTGGGCAGCTGTGACGGGTCCTCCATGGGCAGCAGGCCTGCTGCCTGACTTCTCCGCCTTGCTGCCCTTGCCCTCCTTAGTCGGGAGTCTGTGGCCCTTTCCTCCCTTTGGAGCTGTGGCTGTTGACGGTGGCTGGCTAGTGTCCTGGGGGGATATAGAACCCGGGCTCCTGCGGCGGCCCTTCCGCCTTCTGCTCCTCTTCCCAGGGGGTGGGCTGGCTGTCCCCTTGCTGCTGGGCGAAGATCCAGACCTGCAGGCTGGTGGGCTCCAATACCCCTGCACCCTTGTCAAGGGGGCTGCAGGGCTGGTGGTGGCTGAGGTGCTCTTCTTACCCCGACGAGAAGGAGGGGGGGGCTCAGGGTCAGGAAAGAAGGTAGCAGTAGAGAGATAGATTTTCCTGGGACAATGGATAGTGGTAGGTACAGTGGGTATGGGAGTGGAGGGAGAGGATGTGGTTGTAGGCGAGACAAGTTTGCTGTCTTTGGGTGCAGGTGCAGGAGCGGGAGGCTGTCGTGAGGTGGATGGCTGTTGGGTGGGTGGGTGGCTGCGTTTGTGTGGTGTGGAAGAGGGGGTGACAGACACAGTGGGAGAGGACACAGGGGACGTGTAAATGGCAGTGGGGGTGGTGACTGCACGTGTGCGGACTGTACTGGAGGGTGTGCTGGTGATGGAAACACTGGCTGATGGTGAGGTGAATGAAGGTGTGAGTGTAGACGTCACAGGGAGGGAGGAGGGAGACGAGGAGGTGGGGGTCACAGAGGTGGTAGTGACTGTTGGCATGTCTGCATCGGAATGTTGCTTGTGTGAATGTCTGCGTGATCTGTGGTGCTTATGTTTGGATGAGCTGCTCTTGGGTGTTGAGGTGTGTGCAGGCTGGTCTGATGGTGTGGGTGGGACAGGCAGAGGAACAGGAGACTGGGAGGAGGGAGTTAGTAGAGGGAGGCAGGAGACAGGGACAATGGCTGCCGTCAGTGCTGAGGCCAGAGCCTGGAACGATCGCTGATGGGCAGCCTGACCCGAATGAATGCCCTCCAGGTACGCATTGCTGCGATGAACCTCCCTCTCCACCCCCTGGATGGCATTCAAAAGGGTAGTCTGACCAACAATGAGCGTTCGGAGGAGGTCAATGACCTCCTCACTGAGGGCAGCGGGGGTAACAGGGGCAGGGCCTGAGGTGCTTGGGGCGAAGGAGATGCCCGGCTTCCTGGCAGAGCGGGCACGGGGCGAACGCTGAGGGGCTGCTGGGAGGGCGGAGATGGTGCGCTGGGTGGCGGCTGTACCTGTAATGGCGGGGGGCACGGATGGTGCCACCCCCGCAAGGGAGCTCCCTTCCGAGGACGTGTCCGTGTCGCTGCAGGGTCCTGTCGTCCCCGTTGTGGAGCTCCCCTCGCCCTCCGTCTCACTGGTCCAGTCAGACTCTGTGGCATGGCCCTCCTGGGCCATGTGAGATGCAGCTCCCTTCTGCCCCGATGCCACTTCTCCTCCGCCTGATGATGCTGATGCACACAAGCACAGAAAGACAAACAAAAAGGGGGGGGAGAGAGAAATAAAGAGATTTTGAGTACATGGATCACCGGTACAGTTAGCGGACATGACAGACACAGATGCCCCCTGCACTAAGTTGCGCACTTGGGGTCCCCTACGCATTCCGTGGAACATGCCCTACACGCCTAGAGTTGACAACTGCACCCATGGATGACACGGCCCAGGGATGGCTGTACTGGCACACTACTGAGGGTGGTGGCTGGGGACACAGGGGCTTACGGGGGTGCCCAGCCTACAGATATCGCCCTGGCCTAGGGGGACCCACAGCCCTCCTCCCCCACCCAGACACCTCCACTGCGCGACAACAGAGTAGATTATGCTTGTACTCACCCCCTTGTGTCTGCTGTGCTGCCCTCACGCGCCCATCCAAATCAGGGTAGGCCACCGCCAGGATCCGGAACATCAGGGGGGTCAGTTGACGGCAGGCACCCCGCCTACGTTGGGAGGCCATCCCCAGCAGAGACTCGGCGGTCTTCTTGGTCCCGCGGCGGATGTCCTCCCACCTCTTGCGGCAGTGGGTGCCCCGTCGATGGTGGACCCCCAGGGTCCGGACTTCCTTGGCAATGGCACGCCAAATCCCGATCTTCTCATGGGCGCGGACCTATGTGACACGTACAGGGAGGGAGAAATACCACGTTCAAGTTTGTCTGCATTTTCGTTGCCAGTGGCCCAACGCCCCCCATCCCCGCCAGGCCCCCCGCCATGCCCCCCGCCAGGCCCAACATGCCCCCCATCCCCGCCAGGCCCCCCGCCAGGCCCAACATGCCCCCCATCCCCGCCAGGCCCCCCGCCAGGCCCCCCCGCCAGGCCCAACATGCCCCCCATCCCCGCCAGGCCCCCCGCCAGGCCCCCCGCCAGGCCCAACATGCCCCCCATCCCCGCCAGGCCCCCCGCCAGGCCCAACATGCCCCCCATCCCCGCCAGGCCCCCCGCCAGGCCCCCCCGCCAGGCCCAACATGCCCCCCATCCCCGCCAGGCCCCCCGCCAGGCCCAACATGCCCCACATCCCCGCCAGGCCCCCCGCCAGGCCCAACATGCCCCCCATCCCCGCCAGGCCCCCGCCAGGCCCCCAAGCCAGCCAGTGGCCCCAAATCCATATTGAATTAAACTCACTTGTTGGTCTGGAGGACCGTAGAGTAGCGCATACTGGGGGAGGACCCCATCCACAAGTTTCTCCAACTCTTCTCCAGTGAAGGCAGGGGCCCTTTCCCCAGGCGCAGCAGCCATTGTCCCTTCCAGACCGAGGTCACAGCAACACTTGCAGTATAGGTCCTCTCCTGTGAAAGTTCAAGTCGCGAGTGAATAAGTAGATAGAAAATGGCGGTCACGCCCGCGGCGGTGCGTACCGCGGCGGTGCGTACCGCCACAGCCGGCGCCCTTCACCATTGGCTCCTGAAACCCATAGGCTTCAATGTTAACCAATGCGGCTTCGCGCCGCGGTCTTCGACCGCCGACCGCCGCGGTGTGCCACGCCAGCGCATTGACCTCACATCCCATTGTCACACTTCACAGGTCAGGCAGCCGCCATTTCGAGGGTCCACATGGCTCAATTTCAACTGCGTCACACGGGCCTAGGCCTTGCATAGCCACTCAGACACGCCATTCACTGCATAGAGAATCGTTTACTGTGCAAGCTGTGAGTACGTACCTGTGGGTTGCTTGACTGTGCGCTCCATGTTGTCCTTCCTAGGCACCGTCCGCTGGGTTTGGCGAGGAGACGGATGAATCCTCCCGTGTACAGGCCGCTGGTGGACCTGTCGACAATGGAATCACGCCACATTATCCTGACCTACCGGCTTGACCGTGCCACTATACATGAACTGTGTGCCCAGCTGGAGCCCGACCTGATGTCCCCCATCCGCCAACCCACAGGGATTCCCCCTCTGGTGCAGGTCCTGTCAGTACTCCATTTCTTGGCAAGTGGGTCATTTCAGACAACAGTGAGAATTGCTTCTGGGATGTCTCAGCCCATGTTTTCGAAGGTGTTATCCAGAGTGTTGTCTGCCCTGATGAAATACATGAGGAGCTACATCCTTTTCCCTGAGGTGGGCGAATTGGCTACAGTGAAGGGTGATTTCTATGCCCTTGGACATATTCCCAACGTCATTGGTGCCATTGATGGGACCCATGTGGCTTTGGTTCCCCCAAGAGACAGGGAGCAGGTGTACAGGAACAGAAAAAGTTACCATTCCATGAACATCCAGGTGGTGTGTTTGGCTGACCAGTACATCTCGCATGTAAATGCCAAATTCCCTGGGTCAGTGCATGACGCCTACATCCTAAGGAATAGCAGCATCCCTTACGTGATGGAACAGCTAGAGAGACACCGTGTATGGCTATTGGGGGACTCTGGGTACCCCAACCTGTCGTGGCTACTGACCCCAGTAAGGAATCCCCGGACCAGGGCAGAGGAACGGTACAATGAGGCCCATGGGCGTACTAGGAGGGTGATCGAACGCACCTTCGGCCTCCTAAAGGCCAGGTTTCAGTGCCTGTATTTGACAGGTGGATCCCTAATGTACTCACCTAAGAAGGTGTGTCACATCATCGTGGCCTGCTGCATGCTTCACAACCTGGCTTTGCGCCGCCAGGTGCCTTTCCTGCAGGAGGATGGTCCAGATGGTGGTGTTGTGGCAGCTGTGGAACCTGTGGAGAGTGAAGAGGAGGAAGACGACGGGGATGAAACAGACAACAGGGACAGAATCATTGCACAGTACTTCCAATAGGACACAGGTAACAATTCAAACATAATTTAGTAAATGTAAAATACTCTCCTGCATCTCTGCTGCCTGTCTATTTGCCCCAGTGTATGATGACTGAGTTGTGGCTTTTCCCTCCCTATTTCAGATCTGGGGTCCCCACTACGAGTCCTGTGCTTCGTTTCCCCATGGACTACAGCTTTGTGGCAGCTGTTTGTTGACTTCACTATGTACAAGGACATATTTGCACTGTCATGTCAATTACAATATTTTGAACTCACAGCCAGACTCCAGATAGTTTTGTGCAAAATAAGTGTTTATTTCAGTGCTCAAAATGGGATGGGTGGTTTCAAGGGGGTGGGGGCTATGGTGAAGGAATGTCCATGGCAGAGTCCAGAGTAACAGTCACACAGGTGCATTGTCCATAGGCCTGTGGAGAGATGGAGCATGGGCAGTTCAAGGATGGACAGGGTGACAATGTGGGACAGTGGGATGACATCAGGTGGTATCCTTTGCTGGCGGGGGTCTTGACATCCTACTCTGTCTTCTTGCGAGATCTCAGGGCCCTCTTGCGGGGTGGTTCTTCTCCTGCAGGAGGTGGGGGTCTGGTGGGCTGCTGTTGTGCGGGGGCCTCCTGTCCACTAGCGCCGGCGGAGGTGGTTGGCTGTTCTTGGTCCAGGCTAGTGGCAGGGGCCCTTTGTTGTTGTTGAGTGTCCGTCCTGGTGTTGATGAGTTCCTGCAGCAGCCCTACCATGGTAACCAGGGTGGAGGTGAGGGCTCTGATGTCCTCCCTGTACCCCCGATAGTGTTCCTCCTGCAGTACCTGGATCTCCTGGAACCTGGCCAGTACCGTCGCCATCGTCTCCTGGGAGCGGTTGTATGCTCCCATGATGGTGGTGAGGGCCTCGTGGAGAGTGGGTTCCCTGGGCCCGTCCCCCCCCTGTCGCACAGCTGCCCTCCGAGTTGCCCTGTTTCCCTGGGCCTCTGCCCCCTGGCCGGTGTGCCCACTACCACTGCCCCCAGGTCCCTGTTGTTGTTGGGGTGGTGGGTTATCCTGGGTGCCCTGTAGTGGTAGACACACCGCAGATTGACGCGCCCTGGAGACAGAGGCATGGGCCCGCTGGGTGGGAGCTGTGCTGGTGTTCCCAGAGGGGTTTGGGTCTGTAGTGGCCTGTGCCTGTGTGAGGGGAACCGACTGTCCAGAGGTCCCCGATGGTCCGGGCTGGTCATCAGTGTCCAGGTCGACAGAGCTGCTGTCATTGCTGACGGCCTCTTGGGTGGGGGGTGTGGAGAATTCTGGGCCCTCCGTGGCGGTGTGTTGGCGGTCGGGTCCGGCAGGGGTATAGAGGTATGGTTATAGTTTCAATGTGTGCCATATGGGTGTATCTGTGGGTTCCCGTGTCCCCAAGTGCTGGCATTCGTGTGTGGGGGCTTTGGTGAGGGTGGCTTGTGGGGGGGATGTGTATATGCATTGGGCATGCTTTGGTGATGGGTGTCCATGCTTAGTGGACGCATGCAGGCCTAGGTTTTGGGATGTGTGGGTTGTGATGGTGAGACATTGGCAGGGAATAGGTGTGCTGGGGTGGGGGTGGGGGTGAGGATGGTGGTGGGGGTGAGGATGGTGGTGGGGGTGAGGGTGGGGGTGAGGGTGGGGGTGGGGGTGAGGGTGGGGTTCGAGGATGGGGGTGAGGGTTGGGGTATGATTTGGCATGCCGGTGGGGGGGAAGCAGTATTGAAGCTTCAACTTACCAGAATCCATTCCTCCGCCGACTCCTGCGAGGCCGTCAGGATGCAGGATGTTCAAGACTTCCTCCTCCCATGTTGTAAATTGTGGGGGTTGAGGTGGGGGTCCTCCGCCAGTCTTCTGCACGGCGATGTTGTGCCTGGATACCATGGAACGCACCTTCCCCCGTAGGTCGTTCCATCGCTTCCTGATGTCTTCCCGATTTCTGGGGTGCTGTCCCACAGCGTTGACCCTGTCGACAATCCTCTGCCATAGCTCCGTCCTCCGGGCAATGCTGGTGTATTGGATCTGTGTGCCGAAGAGCTGGGGCTCTACCCGAACGATTTCCTCCACCATGACCCTGAGTTCTTCGTCTGAGAAGCGGGGGTGTCTTTGGGGTGCCATGGAGTGGTGTGTATGATGTGTGGGGTGGAGTATGTGTAGTTAAGTGTGTTGAGTGTGGTGGTGTGTGTTGTTTTGTGTGTGGATATTGTGTGGGTGATGGTGTAGTGTGCCTCTGTGTGATGGTGTTCTGTGATCGCTGCTGTGTCTCTCAGTGCTTTTTTTTGGATTTTGGTCGAAGGGGTTTGTGGGTGATGTGGGTGTGTGTTTTATATTGTACTGTGTGTGTGGGAGTGGTGTGTGTATGTGTATCAGGTGTGTGGAATTCAAATCGGCCAATGTGGCTGAGTTTTGTTCGTTTGTGTGTATTCTGACCGCGGCGGTGTGTACCGCCAATGGAAAAACGCGTTTGAAAGACCGCTGCGTGGATTCGTGGGTCGTAATGGCATGGGCGTATTTCTGTTGGCGTGACAGTGGAGGTTTGGTCACCTCCACTTTTCCACCGACCGCTGGTCTGGCGGTCTGTTGTGGCTGTCGGATTTTCGGAGGTTTGGCTGCTGCGGGTCAGAATGACCGTGGCGGGTTACCGCGACCGCGGCGGAATTATGGAGGATTTCTGACCGGCGGTAGGCGCCTTTTACCGCCGAGGTCAGAATGACCACCTATGTCATTCAATTCCTGGAACTGTTCTGATGATATTTTGCTCCTGTACTGAGGAGGTTGTAAATATCAGCTGAGGAGCAGATGAGGCTAAGAAGCTGTTGGGTTGGTGGTACAGGTATTTCAGGTGGGTGATAGTATGTTATTGTCTGCTTCTCCCATGATAATGGAGGGGATGAGTGAGCCAGGTTGCACCAGTGCCTGCACTCCCTGCGCTTCCTAGTCTGCTGTTTTACAGGGCACAAGTTTTCACCTCATGAAAGGTACAAAAATGTTTCACTGCTCATAGTCTGGTGACTTGGTACGCACTTCAGAGATACCACTCCTCTATATTCACAATGAGGCCCTTTGTGAATTCAGAAGATGAGTTTGGAACAGGTGGTACAACTCTCTGTGATCCTTAGCAGTAGCAGGCACTTATTATTATACAAGTTCTATTTTGCAGAACATCTCTATTGTTTGCAGCTTTTTAGGTCTTTCCTACAAGACAGTGCATGCATTGTCTGTTGCCAGACATATTGGGAGCTTACCGAGAACATACATGGGGTTGGAGTGCACCCATTGCAAACCATTAGTTGGCTTTCTCATCACTCTCATTTGCTGCTTCTTAGTCGTGTCTCAGCTTGTCAATCTTGTGTTTGTCCGCATGGAGATTTGCCTTTTTACCATCACATTTGGCTGCCCCCTCCACATGAAATCTCCTCAGTTTGGACCCAGACACATGCAAATCAGTTTTGACCCTGAAGCAATCGGAACAGTGCAGCCTGAAATGCCAAGAGAAGTTCTCTCTGAACCACAACACGGCAACCCAAGATCGATTTTACCTTAACTGGTGCTCTTCAGTCAGGTGTAGCTTGATTCCTATGGCACAGTGATCATGGGTCTAATGTCTGTTCAGTCCGTTCCATCTGTTGCACTGACTGGTACAAAAAGTGATGGGTGGAATGCTTGAATTAATCTCAGCCGTAATCATTTTGGGCTTTAACACAGTTCATCTCTATTTTGCACACTGTGTGCTAGGGAGTAAAGGCAGGGACATGTGATTCCAGAGGTAATACTCAGCAAGATGACAGGGCAAGGTAAATACTAGCTTGTTCAAAGTATTACTGTGGTCCCCGAACTAAAGAGGACAGGGGCTAGCTATATGCATATACAAGGAAAGTTGAGACAGGAGACGGACAAAAATATGGTTTGATCAAAGTGTGGGACGTACTGGTATTTGACAAAGGGTTGTATGGGATGATGCTCACCAGTCTCTTCTAGCCAGTTGCCTAGCAAAAGTGAGTTTTTTACATCAGAATTCAAATGTGGTTCTAGATAAGGCATGACAACTATGTGCATTTGATGCGATAGATAGGAGCAGACATAGAAAGTCAGGGGCATCTTTACAATCTTTTCAAGCAGGGCAGGGCTTCAAGCCTTCTTGCTTTGCTGCCCTGCGTCAAAAGAAAAGGGAATGAATGTGCCATATCTACAAGATGTGGTGCATTACTATCCTTTTACCCTGTGCTGGTGCACAAAGGGCTGCCATGTGCCAATGCAGGCAACCTTGCACCATGGTGCAAGGGTGTCTGCGTTGCAGGGATAGTTGTTTTTGTGCAGGAAGAGAAATCGTCCTGCACAAAAACTATCATGAGAGGCGTTTTCCTCTATGTGTGCTGCCGAATGCAACTGGTGCAGTGAAAAAAGTGAAGTACTGGTGGCACTTGTAAAAATGGCCCACACTCTCTAGCAATAACTGTACAATTCACTTCTAAGATTCCAGCAAAGGTGGTGATGTGATCAACTAGAGAGACTGGTACATTGCCTGTATTATCCAATGTAAAACCTTTCATAGGTCTGCAACTGTAGCAGAATAAGGCTCAGTGATTAAGTTCATAGGAGAGGTAATAGCAGCGTCTTTAGAATTAGCAAGACTAGAAGCAGTCATGTGAGTCTCTTAAGCATGAAAAGAAGTGTACTTCAAATTAATTTGCAGCTGTTAAACATATTTCTCTTTCTGCTTCCTTTCATTCTCAAAAGTGCTTGTTTCCACTTAAGCACATCTCCTGGACTCCAAGGGGCATATTTATGAAATTTTGGTGTAGGGAAGCACAGCAAGTCATCTTGCTGTGCTGCCTTGCATCAAAAGGAAAGGGCAGGAATGCACAGTTTTTAAGCAAAACTGCACATTCCTGTTCTTTCCCCTTGCACTGCTGCCCTTTTGGCTTCTTAACGACAACAAAGGCACCCTTGCACCATGGTGCAAGGGTGTCTGCATTGCATGCAGGATTGTTTTTGTGCAGGAAGGGGTAGCTTCCTACACAAAAACAATCCTGGAAAGCTTTTTACTCTTTATATGTGTGCTGTAGAATGGATGTGCTTTACCATTAAGATGCAATAATGCAAATATTCGTCCCCAGTCACAATCGGGATTTGATCTATTGTTTTTTTGCCCACCACACCACCCCAGTTTGGACCCAGCCAAATGCAAATCAGCCAGAATGAAGGATGATACCATGGGGAACAGTTTCAAGACTGATTTGCATATGGCTGGGTCCAAACTGGGGTGGCATGGTGAGCAAAAGAATTGATGGATTAAACCCAGATCTGTGACTAGGGGTGAATGTTTGATTGGCTCTGCATTCCGTCCATCATTTGTGTTTGTGTGCTTTTGTCACCCTAGGTGTACCGGGTATGCCCAGAAGTGGGTCCTGGGTCTCACTATGCCACTGGATTCAAGCTAGCCTCACTGATAAAGGATGATACTGTGAAACCAGTCCCAGAATACCTGTTTCCCGGTCCAGGGAGGACCTGGCCTGGCAGTCCAGACTAGACTGTTTCCATGGGGAACAGGGTCAAGACTGAACTGCATATAGCTGGGTCCGAACTGGGGTTGCATGGTGAACAAAATAATTGATGGATTAGACCCAGATTTGAGACTGGGGATGAATGTTTGGTTCTGCATTCTATCCATCATTTGTGTTTGTGTGCTTTTGTCGCCCTAAGTGCACCGGGTATGCCCAGATGTGGGTCCCGGGCTTACTATGCCACTGGATAAAAGCTAGCCTGGCTGATGAAGGATGATGCCCTGAAACTGGTCCCATGATACTTGTTTCCGGTCCAGAGAGGACCTGACCTGGCAGTTCGGACTAGACTGTTCCCATGGGGAACAAGGGCAAGACTGATTTGCATATGGCTGGGTCCAATCTGGTGTGGCATGTTAAGCAAAAGATTTGATGGATTAAACCCAGATCTGTAATTGGGGGTAAATGTTTGATTGGTTCCACATGCCATCCATCATTTGTGTTTGTGTGCTTGTGTTCATTGGGTGGGCCCTGCACAGGAGGTCAGGACCACTGCAGACATATATTTTTTTTAATGCACTGCGACATGCATATGTTGGGCAGACAATTATGTCACACATGGCTGGGGACACACTGTCACAACATGCATATCACACACATACACAACTGTCATCGTGGTGTTGTTATTCATTGCAAAATGAATGCTGGCACCACAATGATGGTATACTCACACCGGAAAACGTGTCTATATGTGTGCATTGCAAGGGAACCTGTAAGGGTAGGTTTGTTCTATCTGTTGTGTATGAGAGTACGTGTATGTTTGTGTGTGTGTGTGTGAATTGGTTGTTTGAGGTGAAGGGAGCTGGAGTGGGTGGTGTGGTTGTTTCTGTATCTGTGTCCCTTGCATGTGAGACCGATGCTGTTGTGTATGTTGTGTTGCTATGTCACACATTCAGGTGAGTGTTGTTGTGTGGCAGGCATTGTTGTGATGTGTGTAGTTGTAGGTGTGTGTGTGTTTGTGTATCTGAGTGTGTAGTTGTGTTGGATGTTGTGGCTGTGTTGTATGTGGGTATAGTGTCAGTAGTGTGTGTGTGTGCTGTGTCATGGATGTATGTCAACGTGTGTTTTGGCATGTGCAGGTTGTGTGGTGTTGGAATGGCAATGGATGATGATGTGTTTATGGTGCGTTGTGTAGTGTGTGCTGCAGGGGGACACATATGGCTATGGTAGAGTGTGTGTGTGTGTCATTTACATCTATTCCATAGCCATTGCCATTGTATGAAGTCTAACGGGTCCCGCCTCCATCTCCCTCTGTCAGAAATCCTTCACCAGTCTTCCACTTGCAGAGCTGTAACAATAAATATGGTGGGCGGAACACCATCAACTTGAAGGTTTTTTTGGGGCCAAAGCAGCTTGCCAGTAACACAGTAAAGATCTGAATCATGCCCTAAGTGTTCAATATTGGCGTTTCAATGCTCAGGTCACTGCTCAACTATAATGATTTTTAACAATTTTACTAAAAGATTATTTTTCCTTACTAATTGGCAAACAACTCCTAATTTCACTTTGCCTGAAAATAAGCACTTTTTAAGCATATCATGCTGCAAAACTAAAACTACTTCTTTTTCTTCTCTAAAGCACTCCTTCCATCCAGTTATGTAAATAGAAGCTAATATGGTGCCATAGATGAACATTAACTTACAGTTCACATTCACCTATGGGACCACATGAACTTGTAGTTTTGAGTATAATGTTATAGTTATATTTTGGCGCATCATAGTTAATTCCAATTTTCAGTAAGTCAGGTGAAAGAAGATTTTTTTCTTATTGTTTGGTAACTAAGGCCCATATTTATACTTTTTTTGCGCCACATTTGTGTCATTTTTTGATGTAAAAGCAGTGCAAACTTACAAAATATAATTGTATTTTATAAGTTTTCACCGCTTTTGTGTAAAAAAATGACGCAAATACGGCGCAAAAAAAAGTATAAATATGGCCCTAAGTCTTTCTTTCACTTTGAATGAAAAAAATTTGTTTTAGCCAAATAATTTCTTAAACCTAAAAACAACTTTGTCTTCCTCACAACTTGCCTTCCATCCCAGTCTGTAAGCAAGTCAATGTGCTGCTATAGATCAGTGTACACTTAGAGTGTACACTCACCTCTCGAACCACATTGACTGGTATGTTGGTTGAATATCATAGCTACATTTTGATCCAGTAAAGTAGTGAGTAACTTTTGGCCTAATGGTTAAGATCTTAGACTCTCGCTTTGAAGATTAATAGTTCACTAATGGTGGTTGAATGGTAAAATGCCTAGTCAAGCTCAGAAAATTCATTCCAACTGTCAATGAACATAGTGAAAGATTGTTTCTTTTTTATTTACAGTCAAATACTTTTTCAATTTAATTTGGATGGAAAAATACTTTTTATGGAAACCATGCTTCAAACCTAAAAAAAACAACGTCTTTATCTCACCCCCAACTTTCATCTTGATCTGTAAATAGAAGTCAATGTGGTGCCAGAGTTGAGTTTAGACTTAGGGTGTACATTCATGTATAAAATTGAATTGACTATTATTTGGAGTTGAATGTTATAGCTATATTTTCAGCTACAGCACTAAATAACCTCCTCTGGTCTAATGCATAGGATCTTGGCCTCTTACTGTTAAGATTTATGGTTTGATCTTGGTTTATCAATTGTAGGCTCCCCGTCAATTGTAAATGGCTCCAGTTTTTAACTAATGTATTGAACAATGTTTTTTTTCTTGTTGCTTGACATAATTTTTCACTTTTCACTTTTTCCTGAAAAATCTCTTTTAAAGCATATCCTGCACCAAATCTGAATACAAGGTTTTCTACCCCCATCTTCAATCTTAATCTGCAAAAATAAGTCAGTGTGGTGCTATTGGTGAACTTGCAAGTAAACATTCACCTCTAGCACCACACTGAGTTGAATTTTAGATTCAATATTATAGTTATGTTTTGATTCATTGATATCAAGAGTTTCTTCTGGCCAGGTAGTTAAAGTGTTGGACTCTAATTCTAAAGACTAAGGGTTTGATCATATATCAAAATATTTTTCCTATTGCTAATGTGGTAAAAAAAAAGTTGGTCTTGTGGTCTAAGTTTAGATTAAAAGTCTAACTTAGACCAAAGATCTAACTTTACTAGTAGTAAAGTTAAACATTTGGTCTAAGTTGGACTTTTGAACTAAACTTAAACCAAACGTCTAACTTTACTACTAGTAAAGTTAGACTTTTGGTCTCAACTTAGACTTCAGATATAAACTTAGAGGCATATTTAAGAGCCTCTAGCGCTTCCTTGTGCCACATTAGCATCATTTCCTTTTACACTAATGTAGCCCAATGAGGCCAAAATCGCGCACCACACACTCCACCAAGGGAACACCTTCCCAATGAAGAATAATACAAGACAGTGATTTGTGCTACCTGTTGTTACTTTGTGGCACTCTGGATATACATGCAAAAAAACAATCCTTAAAAGCTTTGTCCTCTTTCTAAGGGTGCTGCACAATGCAGCACCCTTAGAAAGAGGAAACAACAAGGATAAATAAAAATATTGCTCCTCATTGTGCCTCTGTTGAGAAGGTGCACAATTCTGATTCATTTCCTGGTTTACTACTCTTAGTAAATCTAGGAATGTGCAAAAATACACTGGTGGATTTATGGACACATCCACACTCTATCCACATAACACATTTCTGACGCAGAATAATGCAAGGCAGTGACTTGTGCTTCCTTGTATTACTCCAGATTTACCAAGCCATGCAGGACCATGCAAGATGACTTTGCATAGTTTGGTAAATCTGGCTTAAGGATTCGGTTTCCCTTGGATCTCCCTGTGTTATGCAAGGGCAATACCATCCTTTAATATATCTGGACCCTTGTTTTCATCTAACATGATACAATATCTTTTTTCTTATTGCTTGGCAAATTGTATGTCTTCTCACTTTTACTAAAAAATCTATTTTGTAAGAATATCTTGCTTCAAAGTTAAAAACCAGCTTCCTCCCCTCTTCCCTACTTCTATCTCATTTGGTAAACAGAAGCCAATGCCGTGCCATCGGACCAGGAAATGTTACCTAAGAGAACAAGATATACGAGATATACAGGTTGTCAGAATTACATGTCATTCATACTGGTAGGCAATAGTGCTTGATCTGGAAAAGTACAAACTCAGGATTTAAAACGTACCACAGTGGTAGGGGTTGGCTTCCCTTCTAAGAATGTATATCTACCCAGAGAAACCCTTTTTTAGCAACATTAGGATTAAGAAAGACTGAGAAACATAGGCCCTCATTCTGACCTTGGCGGTCTTTTCGCAAGACCGCCGAGTTACCGCCGCGGTGAAGACCGCCGACCGCGGCGGTATGCCGCTGTGCGCATTCTGACCACTGGGAGCGTTCCGCCGGAAAACCGCCAGCAGCCACACTGGCGGTCGGCGGGAAAGTGGAGACTGGTCAACCTCCACCGCCACGCCACGCCAGCAGAACACCGCCCACAGAATTACGACCCACATTTCTGTGTGGCGGTCTTCTGTTGGCGGTCTTCTGTTGGCGGTCACCTCCCCATGGCTCCTGTCACCTCCCGGAGGACCAACGCACAAGGTAAGTTGATCGTCCGTGAGGGGAGGGGGTGGGGGGGTGTTGTGTGATGTGTGCGTGCATGGGGGTGTGCGTGGGAGTGTGTAGAGGGGGTGTGTGAGTGCGTGCATGCGGGCGGGGAGTGCTGCTGTGCCTATGGGCAATGTGTGTAGTTCGGCGGGTACGCATGTCGGCATGTATGTGTGCGGGTATGTGTCCCCGTTGTGTATGTGTGTGTGTAGGGGGTGTGTATATGTGCATGTAGGGGGTGTGTGCATGTCGGGGTGCGTGTATGTGCATGTCGGGGTGGGGGTGGGGAGGGGGTTCGTACCACCTTTGGGGGGTGGCAGGGGGGTGGAGGGTGTGGGGGGAGGACTCGGGGGGGCAGTGGGGGGTGGGGGAGACCCCTATCAGTGCCAGGGAAGGAATTCCCTGGCCCCGATAGTGCCTACCGCCATGGTTCGCATGGCGGTTCCTGACCGCCAGAAACCGCGGCGGTAAGCAGGGTCATGATACCGTTGGCGGTCTTGGGTCGAGTGCGCAGACTCCAGCCCGTCGGTCATGACCGCCGTGGCTGTCGGAGTGGGGAAGTGGCGGTCGGTCGCGGCGGTGACCGCCGCGGTCAGAATGCCATTTTTAATACCGCCGGTCTGTTCGCGGTCCGACCGCCGTCTCTCCGCCGACCGCCAAGGTCAGAATGAGGGCCATAATGTTCTAACATATATATACCGTGAGTTTGCCTGCATCTCACTGATGACTGATCATAGATCACTGTGCTATATTATGATTGTAACGTATGAACTGGAAGCAACAAAGGGTTCTCTGTGACATGACACACATTTTTTGCAGCAGGTATATTAACCCTCTGTGCTACTTTCTGATGAGTCAAAACTGCCACTAGACAAAATAGCCACCTCTCTCCAGCAGAAATATTATTCACCAGAGTTATCTTGACATTTCTGTTGTTGTCTGAAACCTACTGGGCACAGAAGGAGCTCCGCAGCATGTACTTTAAATCCATAAGTTATTTGCAAACACAGCATCCCCTAGACCAGAGCAAGGTGCGGCTGCAGCAGTCGCATCTCCCTAAAGCCGATCCAGGCTCTATGCTTTATGCTGTAGGGGTGCCCTAGAACAATTTGAATGACAACGCAACAGACCTATAGGTGAAGGGGACTGGCTGAAAGCCCCTTTATGTACTTTGTATATATGATATTTTAGTATAATGAAAAGGTCTTGGCTAGCTTCAGTCCTAAAAAGAATTACTAAAACCATGGTGATGGATGCTGCTTGTGACAATGCTCAATTAGGATGTGGAAAAAATAGCAAAATATTCCCAATTGTTGAAAACAGATTATAATAGTGAACTGCAACAATATTTAAAAAAACATACAGTATAGGAATATCAGAAGATGGATGATGAAAATAAGACTGGGTCAAGCCCCAATCAATACAATGCTGAAGACGAATAAAACCAACTAGTTAGAGGTGGCTGAATTATCCTCGAACTGTTCTTTTTTGTCTAAATGTCCCTGTTACACTATGGCACCTGGATGTATTTTGCATAGATTTTCTAGTGGAAAGAAGGGAATTGTTACTACCAATGTTTAGACAATTGCAGACATGGGCATTGATAAATTGCTTGCAGTTATTACGAAATGTGAAAACTTTAGTTTTTGTTATAGTAACTCCAGTTTGTGTTAAAGTCTGGGGATTCCAATTAATGAATTTTATAGATTTTATAGTAAAAAGGAAAGAAATGCTACTTAGAGTGTGTAGTTTTTGGAACAGTGTTTATATTATATAATTCCATGGTCTAGCGTTTTTTTTAAACAGAATTAGAAAACCCCCTATTGAACAGGTGTTGAAGACGCTCTTACCAAAGCATGTTTGATGTTTTTGACATGTGATTAGTATTTCATCTATTAAAATGAAATTCATGTAGCAATGAGCCTTATGGTCACATTTGAGACAAGATATTTCCCTTTTTGCAAATTCAGCTGCTATTATTATATCTTCGCACTAATGCTTTTCCACGCGGTTTTAAGAATTTTCCGAACTCTGGAATGTTGCTGCTGTTATATTATTGCCCATTATTGCATTTTGCACATGAATTAAGGGAGCGGGGATCATAAGCTGATAAGATAAATTGGTTAGTGATGTTTTAGGAGATATCATACAAGAAAGCTTTCATGGTCTATTGTCATGGTCATGGTTTATTGATATTTGTGTTAGTAATTAAACACAATAGAAATTGTTTTTATTGTTTAAAATGAATGATGACTTTTAAATTGGCTAATGCTTGCTTTGGCCCATCGGCGTAAACACTCTTTTTTGAGGGTACATCTTAACTCTACTACTGCACTCTTTTAAGACTTGGCAGTTCGGGCTGGACTGTTCCCAAGGTTCCCTCTTTTAACTCTTTTGTAGCCCAACATGTTGCTTCATTTTCGGATTTCTTTCCTAAAAGAGCAGGAACTCAGTTCACACAAAATCGCCGAACTATTGTCTTTTCCCTTCACAAAAAGGCAAAGCAATTGCCTTCGCCAATGCTCGTTTCGAATAGGAGGTCTTTCATTCATGGCAACACGAGCCACCATCGTGTCTGCGCTCAGGATACCAGCGGCGGGTTTAGACTGCTGGGAAGAGCAAGCTGGAAAAATGTAATATGTAATTCGCTTTTCTTTTTCTGTGCCCACAAATACTGTGTGGCCAGTGTCTGCACTGTTGTTGGTGTGTATCTTGTTATTGAGATGTGTGCCTTTGCCGGCATCTTTCTCATCCAACAAATGTTGACGCCCAAAGATTTCGAAACCTGAGGAGGGGCGGCCATCGACCACGAACAGATGGTTACTGTTTGAAAGTAAGCAAGGCCCAGTTTACCTCCTGTATGTAATGCTAAGGGCATCGGAGGGTGGAGGGATGACTGGAGCGTGCTCATATCCTTGTTAATCATAGTCATATGCGAGCCTGTTTCGAAGGCGGAGAGCGATGACTGTTTCACTGTCTAGTGTACTGGAACCCTGCACCAGAGCTGCGCTGTGTGGTAAGTTTATGTGGCTTGTTTTCGGCCTAATGAATAGAGGCTTTCCGTTACTGCCAAGGCCCTGCAAAAGTGGTCAGGGGATTTATTATCGTAAGTACCACATCTTGGCATCCAGCTAATTGTCTGTAACAAGAAGTGCGCTGGAAGCTCAGACCCCGAAGGTGACAAATGGAGGCAATTTTTTTCGCTGCAGTACTGAAAGGTTATTTGTGCAGGGGAGAACATCTGTGCGCTTCTCGCATAAGGCACCAAATGAAATGCATGTTTCCCTAGTAATTGCGTTTGCCTCTGACAAACGAAGTCTTGGTTTTTTCTAGTCTTTGAGTGGCTAGCACCTAACATAGCAATTTTTCGTGAATGTGATGGGGTTAGAGTAGGTTGCCTCTAAATAGGAATTATTTTAACGTATGTAAAGTCACTACTCCTGGGGCTGATTCAAAAAGGCAAACTTAGACCTGAAGTGTAAGTTTAGACATAAAGGGGGTTATTCCAACTTTGGAGGAGGTGGTAATCCGTCCCAAATGTGACGGATTTACCACCAGTCGTATTACAAGTTCCATAGGATATAATGGACTCATAATAGGGCTGGTGGTATATCTGTCACTTTACCGTCACTTTTGGGACGGATTACCACTTCCTCCAAAGTTGGAATAACCCCCAAAGTCTACGTTTAGACCTGAAGTCTAAACTTGGACCTGAAGTCTAAGGGCTTGATTTACAAAGGTAAACTTACACTTTTGGGTAAGTTTACAATTGTTTGCTATTCACAAAGGGATTTATGAGTAGTATCTTCACAAGACCAGAGTCACTGCACATAAGAAGACCTATCTTTTTATGTGCAGAACCTCCACTCTCATAAAGATACTACTCTTAAATTCCTTTGTGAACAAAACAACGTAAACTCACACAAATGTGTAAGGTTACTTTTGTGAATCAGGCCCTGTCTTTAGACCTGAACTCTAACTTTAGACTTGAAGTCTATACTGAGACCTAAAGTCTAAACTTAGACTTCAGGTCTAGAAAGTCAGACTTCAGGTCTAAAGTTAGACTTCAGGTCTCACCTTAGACATCAGGTGTAAGTTTACCTTTGTGATTCAGGCCCTCAGTAGTACTCATATACGTACTCTTACATGCCATTGTGAAGTGGACATAGAGCATCCAAAATGTGAATACAATGGTACCCTTCAGGGAACATTTATACACAGAAAGAGAAAAAGCAAGTGTTGAAAAAGTTAATAGGTCTCGCCTTGATGATGAATTGTCCTTGCTAATGGATTTGTGCAATCTTGTACAGCAGCCCTAATGCTATGCAGTGTGGCTGAAATTGAAAAAAAGCCTTTGACACTGCCACCCAGGTTTATTTGTGGGTGCCCACATCACACAGGGGAAGTTGCAGAGGAATGGAAGCAGCACTGGAGAGAATGGGGTGAACTGAGAGGCAACATGCAGGGGCAGAGGGGGTGAATAGCATTGCAACCCTAGGGAGGATGGGTGACATGAAAGCTAGGAAGAGCTGCAGGGGATGCGAAAGCAACCTCCCTCCAAATTTGGTTGCCTACGACTGCACACCCCACAATTGGCACAATGGTGCCCCAATATAAGTCCCTAGTATATGATACTTAGATACCCAGGGCAATGGGGCTTCAGGGGTTCCCCATGGGCTGCAGCATGTATGGTGCCACCCATGGGAGCCCATGCAAAATGTGTCTGCAGACCTGCCATTACAGCCTCTGTGAAAAGGAACATGCACCCTTTCACCACAGGTCACTGCACCAGGTCACTGTAATTCACCCCTTACAGTACATGCCCTCTTGTATGGTAGGCCCTCCTAGCCCAGAGGGCAGGGTGCAAGTCCCTGTGTGTGAGGGCACCTCTGCATGAGCAGAGGTGCCCCTATGAACTCCAGTTCCATTGCACTGGACTTCATAAGTGCAGGGAAGCCATTTTACCTGTGTCCAGCTACATAATCGTAACTCCAAACCTTGGCATGTTTGGTCACACAAATGTCAGATTCATACCCCAATACTGTTGCCAGTATTGGGTGTATGATTCCATGCATTCTGGGGGCTCCTTAGAGGACCCCTAGTATTGCTCCTACCAGTCTTCTGGGGTTTTACGGGCATCCATGATGCTGTCACCCCTCAGGCAGGTTTCTGCCCTCCTGCTGCTTGACCAGCTCAGGCAGGGGAAGTCAGAACAAAGGATTTCCTGTGGGAGAGGGAGGCAACACCATATCCCTTGGAAATGGGTGTTAAAAGGCTTGGAAGGGTAGCCTCCCCAAGCCACTGGTTTGCTTTACAGGGGACATTTGGTGCCCTCCTTGCATTAACTGATTTTCACCAGCCCAGGGATTCCGGTCCCTGCTCTGGCATGAAACTGGACAAAGAGAAGGGGAGTGACCAGTCTGTGTCCATCACCACCACAGGGATGGTGCCCAGATGTGCACGATTCCACCAGGACTCATCTGCATTTATTTACTTCATCTTCTGGCCGCCGCAACCACAAATGGTCTCTTCAGGAACCGACAATCTGCAACCTCAGTGATGACTCTGAATTGCAAAATGTTTTCTCTGGTTCCTTCCAGCAACTGCAACATTTTCCCAGCTCTACATCCTCTGAGGTCAGCATGACTTCAGCCTGCACCAAGAAGCAAGAAGGAATCTCCATTTGAGTGAAGGAGTCACCCCCTTGCAGGTACCAACTGCAACAACGACCGGCTGCATAGATCTGCTCTCCTCTGGCATTGCTGGATCCTGCATCACAGGTGGTGGTCTGGTCTGAAGTGGTCCCCTTGGTCCTCTCTGCCAGCTGTCCAATTTGTGAAATGGTAAGCCCTTGCCTCTCCTTGCAGGACAGTACCCCTGTGCACTGTAACTCTTGTAGCTACCACGGTTTGTTTGCTCATGCTCCAAGGGTTCTTCAGGCTCTGTGTAACCCTGGCCCCCTACACTTTATCCTGCCAAGCACAGACTCCTCTCTACTGCTCTAGTGACATAGGACTCCTGCTCGGGTGTGCTGAATGGGTCTCACTGTGCCTTACTGTGCCTGCTGCCAGTGGGTTGCCTATGGCGGCTGTGACTGCTTCTGTTGGCTCTCTCAACTATTGAGGGTCACCTCAGACTCCCCTCTATGGGTCGAGTCTCCTGGGCCTTGCTGGTCCTCTTCAGCCTTGCAAGTCTTTTTTTGCTCCTCTTGCATTTGTGAAGGCTTGTTGGTGGTTCTTCTGCACAACTGACTATCTGTGACCTGACAACCGATGTGGGACACTATCTGCACTCCTCCAAGGACTCCTCTCCAGCTCCTGGGCTCCAGAGCTGCTCTTCTTCTTCTTCCCTCATCAACCTGGTTCTGCATCAACAGAAGGGTGGGTAGTGGCTCCTGCCCCCACTGGACACTCCATCATGGGCTGGACTCTGTCCCCTTCTTTTGTAGGTCCTCTTCTACTGGAATCCATCTTTGGTTTCTTTTTGTCTGGTCCTGGTCTTGTACATTCCTTTTTCAAAGTCCTCCTATTAGTTCTTTGGAAAACCAGGTACTTACCTCTGCTCTCCTGGTCACTGGGGGTCACTCTGGAACTCACCTCTTTGGGATCCTAGTTCCTCCAGCTCCCCTCTAACAACTCCACATCCTTGGGTGGGGGACTGTACTCGCATTCCACTTTCTTAGTATATGGTTTGGCCCTCCCCTACGGCCCTTTCTATTTTCACTAAGTATTGCCAAAGCTTGCTGCTTTTATGCTATTTGCTGATTGCTATTGTGTATATAATTAGTGTGTACTTACCTCCAGTTGGGGGGAACTGCCTATAAAATGCTGTGTGACTATAGTGGTATTGCATAAGCTTTGCATGTTTCCTAGATAAGATTTGACTGCTAATCCACAGCTACTTCTAGAGAGCCCTGGCTTCCTAGAGACTGCCTACACTTCTCTAATTGGGGATACCTAGACCTGGTATAACTTGATAACACCATAGGTGTCCATCACTCAAGTGACCAGCTCCCTAAACCAAGTACCAATAGTAAATTGCAAAATTAGATACATAATTAACCAAATGACTAACACTTCAACACCTTAAAATGCAAGAAAATGTAACAGCTTTGGAAATTACATATTATTATATGATTGTGTAGCTTGCCATATTGTGCAACTCAAATGAAATCTTTCAATCAAGTGTATAGCCGGACCATAATGCATAACAGTGTTCAGGAGGTATTCCATCAAATGTTAGGACACATAATATGAAATATGAAGCAATATTTAAAAAATAGTTCAGTGAAGGACCTAACATATGATACACAACTAGGTTAAGATGGCTATTTTTATGAAACATGAGCTCCTTAGATCTTAAATAGAATGGATGGAGGATGGAGGCAGATATAGGCCCTCATTACGACCCTGGCGGTATAGAACCGCCAGGGCCGCGGGACGCGGTGGCACCGCCGACAGGCCGGCGGTGCCCCGCGGGGCATTCTGACCGCGGCGGCTTAGCCGCGGTCAGTAAAGGGAAACCGGCGGTCTCCCGCCGGTTTCCCGCTGCCCCCAGGAATCCTCCAAGCCGGCGCAGCTTGCTGCGCCGGCTTGGGGATTCCGACTCCCCCTCCCGCCATCCAGTTCCTGGCGGTTCTCCCGCCGGGAACCGGATGGCGGGAGGGGGAGTCTCGGGGCCCCTGGGGGCCCCTGCAGTGCCCATGCCAATGGCATGGGCACTGCAGGGGCCCCCGTAAGAGGGCCCCTACAAGTATTTCACTGTCTGCTTGGCAGACAGTGAAATACGCGACGGGTGCAAATGCACCCGTCGCACCTTCCCACTCCGCCGGCTCGATTACGAGCCGGCATCCTCGTGGGAAGGTCGTTTTCCCCTGGGCTGGCGGGCGGCCTTTTGGCGGCCGCCCGCCAGCCCAGGGGAAAACTTGAAATACCCGCCGCGGTCTTTTGACCGCGGCGCGGTATTTTGGAGGGCGGAATTCTGGCGGGCGGCCTCCGCCGCCCGCCAGAATCAGAATGAGGGCCATAGTCTTTGAAATGAGAGGAAAGAATGTGTAATAATGTGATGTAATCTATTATCAATCTAATACAACAGTCAGATGCATAGCAACCCTGTGGTTGAATTTGTACACTCCACTGCAAAGCCTACTTTGCTCATAAATGCTGGACTGAATGGACCAACCACACAGAATGGAGGGGACAACCCCCTGTGGCTATTGGCCACATTGCTGGTGTATTGGTCATCATATCCGGCTCTCATGGCAGTACTGAAAGAGTGGCATGCAGATCTAATACAGGAGCACACATTATTTGCTGCTAGAGATTTAAAATGAATCACAATTCCACATTCGGAAAATTGATATTTTGACACTTTTATAAGTTCATTTGATGATGAACCACATAAACCCACCAGGATAGGTACTGACTTGCACACGTAGCTCACCTTGAACTATGGGGCTGATATTTTATTTTCCAAGTCTTTTTATGGAAAATTTGCATCAACAAAGATAATATTTAAATACAATGGAGCAGTGCACCCACAAACAAGTACATAACAAGTACATACGTAATACAAAAGAACAGTATTTGCATGATCTTGGAGTTCTGAAGTTGGTAGTAGTATGTAGTCAAACATCAATGCCAGAATATTCAGCCCATGATTCTCAAATTTTTTAGTTTTAATGTAGTCAAAACTCTGTCTTGTAAATGGGCTTTTATAACATTGCACATCTATCCAGGCCTAGCTGACACTCATGTAGCATGGGCGAATAGGAAAGAACGAGTAGGAATATCCCCTTTGCAATCAAACTTTCCAGGCCAATCAAGGGTTTTCACATACAAGCCAAGGGAACCTTTCATTTTCCATCATACCTAGTAGCAGTAGTTTGGGCCATATTTTCATGTGTAATTGTGTAATGTCGGTGAGGGTCATATGTGGCGACTGGAAAAGTTATGACCCTCTGTGCGTCTGCCCTGACGATCTCGGACCACCTCCTCAATTATCCAAGGAAGTTAAAAACCTAGGAATCACCATGGATTCCAAGTTAACTATGAATGCCCAAGTAGACAAATTAGCACGCACAAGCTTCATCACCTTAAAGACTTTACGATGCATCTTCCCCCACCTCGGATTTCCACACAAGGTGCAAGCTACTATATCACTTGTACTATCCAAACTGGATTATGCCAATAGCCTCTACCATTGATCATCTCTATCTGTTATGAAAAAACTACGACGTATCCAGAATTCCGCAGCCAGGCTAATACCACATATAAAGCCGCAAGCCCACATCTCCCCTGCCTTGAGAGCACTACACTGGTTACCCGTTGCCAGAAGATGCACTTTCAAGCTGCTTTTGTATCACCCACAAAGCCATACATGGAACAGGACTGCTTTTTATCAGAAAGAAAATGACTAAATACATCCAACAAAGAACCCTCCGCTCAAGACTGGCACCCCGCCTTAGAACACCTCCATACAAGAAAAAGACTATAGGTGGTACATCCTTCTCCGTCCAAGCAGCCAAACTATGGAATTCATTACCCCCAACTATAAGAGCCACAGATAACTTTCTTGTCTTCAGAAACTACTCAAGAGTTGGCTCTTTCCTTCATAACCACCTTTTTCAAACAACTATGAACTGCATATGCCTATGTGGATAAATATTTTTTCAGATTATATGTATATTTCTATTTATTTATAGTTTCTTTGGAAAATATGTATTGCTACTATGTCATAACAATAAAATACACACACACTCTTTAAACCTGTCTGACTAAGTATTTTTTACCCATGATTCTAATTATGTATTGTATGTGCATATGTGTGTGTGTGTATATATATATATGTGTATGTGTATATGTTGTTTCTGTGCTTGGCATGTTCGTGGATCATTGCATGGCTCCTGGTTTTGGGTTGTTATACTAGATATCTATGAATTCCTGCTCTCATCTTATCACACTTATCTACTCATCACTCTTATGTCATGTCTCTATCAAACGTCCTCCATTCTCACTCTGACTCATCCCAAATCCCTTCTACCACTTTCATCTCCGAAATATCTCTGCCTAAGCGCTTCCCTCCACATCTAACTCACCAAACCTCACTCTACCTCTGTGACCTCCCACACAACCTTACTAAATTCTCCTGCATTCATCTCACCCTGCTACTATGCTCTCCCTAACCCTTCCACATACTCTTCCTCCTCCACCCCCATTTACACATCCCAAGCCTTTGGGCTGAGTAAATGAAGGATATACTCCCAATTAACACTTCTGGATTTATTTCCTCCTCCACCCCTCCATTACTCCAGTCTAACTAACAAACTCTCATATCCGCGGCTCAAATTAACTCATAATAATACTAAAACTGTACTCATTATTTAACGATACTAATCCATCACTAATTCTTGTTGGGTTTCGGAGTAGCGTGCTACTCATCGAAAAGCGCTGTGACGCCTCGTCAGGGGTAGTAAGCGCTATATAAATACGATTACAATACAATGTCTGCTTGACCCATGGGTGTTGGCTGTGATAGGTTTTGTTGACAAAGAGGGACACTAGCCACCACCAAAGCTTTGCACTGTGACCGTTGTATTGCAAAAGCCCAAGGTCTGCATTGGCAACCCTTGGATCCCTGCATAGAGGACGTTATGGGATCCTGGGATCTGTGGAGATTTGCACCCACTCAGCTGTGGACTGAGGACTCAGCCAGACTTCACCCAGGTCGACCGCACAGCATCAGGAGTACCCTTGAGCATCTTTAGCTTGCATTCCTCAGCATCAGGACCACTCCATTGTTGTCTATTTTTGTCATCCTGCAAAGTTTAGATCTTGCTCTAAAAACACTCTGGTGGCCTGGTAATTGTCCAAAGTATTCTTTCTGACCCCCAGACCTCTGTCTTGCCAGACATGGTTGCCCAAAGTGGGGCGGTGTTGGCCAACTAACTTTTACAAACTTTTTAAACGTTTCCAAACGTTTTGTTCACCAGTGCTTGTTTGCAGTTGATATAAAACTAATTTATTATTGTTGAAAATTATTTATTATTTCTGAAATATATTAGTATTTCTGAAATCTGTATTTCTGGATTTGATGTTTAAGGTCCCTAAAAATTTATAAAAAACAGCTCTATGGTTATAACTTGGTGTCTTGTTTCTTTCATGTTGTGTGACCTTATTATTCTGTTGTTTGTTGCAGTGAGATGCTTTATACATTGTTCCTGTGCTAACCCTTACTGCTCGCAGCCACAGCTACCCAGGATTGAGCATAAGGTTAAGTAAATGTATCAGGGCCCAAGATGGTATTTGTGAGTGTACTGCATGGTAGGGCTTCATAGCCATACAGTATAGTGCACCCAAATCCTCACCTGTATGTTTTACAATTAAAAGTGACATAAGTGGAAAGAAATCTGCACTCTAATTTGTTCAAAAAATGTATCTGGATTGAAGCAATTTGATTGGTAAACTTGGTTCAAAAGAGGTATTGCCCTCTGATCTGTAGGCATGGAAGCCAAAAGTAGAGACAGAGTTCCCCCTGGCTGGGGGAACGTCCTCCTATTGCACTCTCCAAGTTTAGGTCCTTCACCACTCAAGACAGTGAAACGTTTCCCCTGATGAAGGGCTCCTGCATGAAATGCATTGGGTTGCATTATTAATTGTTCTGTTAAGATTTAAGACTGTTTTCCTTTGGATTCCTTTTTTAATTTTCATTGGATCTTCAGCCTGAATGATTTGAGATGAACATATTTATAAAAAGACTTATGACTAATATGTAGAATTATGGAATGTATATGGAAGACTAATTGCTACACTGATAAAAGGCTCACAACCTTTTTATTAAGAATTAATAAAGATTAAATACAATTCTCTTCCAGCAGCAGTTAGGACCCAGCATTTCAAATGTAGACTTTTGGGTGGCCTTCATACTACCTTCCACCTCATTTAACTGCTTTGAGGGTTTCACAAAACACATTTGAAAGTCTAAGGAAGCAGCTCTCCGGGTATTGCCCGTTCCTTCCTGTTGGTTACCTCTAATGGCTCATTACAAAATAATGTGGTGACAACCCATTTCTGTCTTTTCCTGTGTTCGTTGCTTTCCTCTATCTATCTTGCCAGCTTCAATAAAGTCTAAGGTGACGCTCATTACAATTTCAGATTCTTGGCAGAGAAGTGGGGAATGTACAGATATTTCTTTCACTTTAGCTTGATCACACAGTCCAAAATGTCCTCTAACCAATGCAGACTGTGCTACTGGAACCAAGCTACACCTGGCTAATGAGCCCTATTTACAGCACAACCAGTCCTGGGTAGTTTGTGTTTCGTTTCAGGGCGGACCTGGCTTGGCAGTTCGAGATGGACTGCTCCCATTGCACCTGGCTGGGTCCAAATTGAGGTGGCATGGTGGTCAAAATAACAAAGGACTGGGAAGTGGCCTAAGTAATACCAGTGGCTGAGAATAATTCAAGCATTCCATTCATCAGATTTTTGAACAGCCTGAACAACCTGCATCTCAAAAGTGCCTGCTTTAATTTGTGCATCTCCTTCTTTCCCTCTCTGCTATTATGCTTTCACCCCCGGAATTCCAGATATAAACTGTGCATTTCCCACACCCCCTTATTGATTTCTCTCAGTAGCATGTTGTGCTCCTGTCACTGGAGGCTTGATTTGGTGAGACATGCAGATACGGTCTGATGCAGGCACCAAGGTAGCTTTGTGCTATTGGTTCTTCACTCCTTAGTGCAATTTGAGTAAGTAAGATCTCATATGTTTATCCAGACCTCATTTTTTTCTTGTAGGGTCAACATTATTTGCTGGCATGTAGTGGTTGACAAGGACCATCTTAATAAATGTTTCTTGCTTTATTCTCTTCCTAGCCATATACTTCTTCCTTAGACTCTATCATTATGAAGCAATCATTTGAATCACTATAAAACTAGTGTTTCCTTTAAGTTCAATATCCTATTTTTTATGGTCCACAAGCTTTGTGATTTGAAAACAATGTTTACATCAGACCACTAATTTCTTATTTTGAACTCATCCTTAACCTTTACTAATACCATGGTTCTTTGTACAACCATGCCATTCCCCTGTGAGGTCCTTGTTTAGCCAAGCACAGCGATCGAGTCATTTGACACACAATGCCTTCTTTTCCACAAACCTAGGGCCTGATTTATGAAAAGTTAGTGTGCCTTTATGTCATTTTTTGACGCAAAAGTGGTGCAAATGTACAAAATATAATTATATGTTCTAAGTGTGCGCCGCTTTTGCATCAAAAAATAATGTGAAGGCGGAGCTAACTTTTCATAAATCAGGCCCTAAATTGTAAGTCATTATCCTAGTCCATACATTTATATGCTTTTTCATCTCCTTCTTCAGAACACCTCATGAGGTGCACATATATTTTTAAGTGGTATTGTGAGGATATGGGTTCTGACCTACTTAATCCTCCCAGATTTTAGACGTCTAGTACTTGGACCTCTGCAGTAAGTCTCACCTAATACATCTCACTTACTGTAAGGTATTTCTCAAATAGATTTGAGATATAACCACTGGTTCCTGCCTTTAAACATGAGACTCCCCTAGTCCAGTGGTGGCTGCTTGTTTCCCCAACCTCTCCCTGCCCTCAAGGAGAGGGCTGTGCATGGATAGTTGAGGAGAGGAGTCTGAGAGAGAGAACAGAAATTAGCTCCACCACCCGAAATAGCTGGGTTGTCAGCAGCCAACCTCACTGCACAAACATGGGCTCTTCCACCTTTTTTTCAAGTAGTGCAACAGTGCCCAACATTTCAAGTCAATGTGACAGTGTGTGTTTTGGTAAAAAAAGAAAAAGAAAGAAACAAACATTTACTGCCATGACTGGTTAAAAGACTTCGCCTGAGGGAAAAGGAATGCCCCAGAAGCCTCTTGGGCACATGAGAAAAATCTTCATACCTGGTACAATTTGCCCCAGGAGGCCAGCAGGCAGTTACGGTTGTGCAGGAGGCCACCCAGGAGTGGTGATCCCCACATGTGACATTTTTGCTTAAAGTTTTGACCAGGAGAAAGTTTTGTTCACTTTTTAAGAGTTTCTGGATTGGGGTTTTCTCTAAAGGCTTGGGCCCTGATTTATACTTTTTTTTACGCTAATTCGTCGCAAACTTAACTCCATATTTATATTTTGGTGCTAGAGATGTCTGGTGCCAAAATATTGGAGTTAGAGTCATTTTTTGCCTGCAGAAAACCACCTTGTGTGATGGTGCCCTGCCTATTAGGAAGGGCATAAGTTTTGCACTTTGAATTAAGGTGAGACACTGACAAAGGCAAATTGTACTTTTTATTCAGTTTTTAAATATGATTGTGGTGGGTGGCCTTGAGTTGCAGTAGAGGCCTATATTTTGCATTCAGTTTTTTAGCTTTTTTAAGAGAAACAGGTAGTACATTTACGTACATTTTTCCCATCTTTGTGAGATTTGCACTATTCATTTATTTTACCATGTGGTCTAGTCTGCCCATAGGCCATTCAGCTAGTATTAGACATTGGGTACATTAAACAACTGTTTTGTAATATATGTTGTTTTAAAACATCCTTGATTTAGGACAGGGATGGCACTGGATTGAATACAAAATGTAGTTTTGTATTTCACGTTTTCCCTGCAAAAAGTGTATTTTGGTGGGGTAATAATATTTTGATGACTTCGGAGGATGTGTACTGTTGAAATCTTTTATAGCGGACTTAATTTTCCTTAATTGGCATTGCTGAATTTTTGCAGTTTTCTCCACTTTTTACCATTCCACCTTTGAGTGACTAGTGTGTATGTGTGTATGTTTGTTTACCAAAGGCCACCATTTTGTCTTTGTTCTCCATGCCACGTGGCCAGCGGCAGCTTTGTGTAGTCATTTTTCATAAGTCTGCATGTGTTGCTTGTTGTCCATGCCTACTTGCTTCTTGTTGTTTAAACATCCGGCTGGTGACCATTTTGGGTAGCAGTCAGTGTGTTTTTACCTTAGGCCTGCAAGTTTCAATTGTTGTCCATACTTCCTTGCTTGTTGTTGTTTGAACTTGTGGCTGATTGCCATTTTGGGTAGCTAGCCAGTATGCCTTTGCTATAGGCCTGCATCTGTTCTTTGTTGTTCAAGCCTTTTTGCTTGTTGTTGTTTGAACATGTGGCCGGTGACCATTTTGGGTAGTAGTCAGTGTGCGTTTGCCATAGGCCTGCATGTGTTCTTTATTGCCCATGCCTCTGTGGTTGTTGTTGTTGATTGAACATGTGGCCAGAAGACATTTTTAGGTAGTAGTGGGTATGTTTTTGCCACTGGCCTGCATGTGTTCTTTGTTGTCCATGCCTTCTTGCTTGTTGTTGTTTGAACATGTGGTCAGTGGGTATTTTTGATGGCCAGCCAGTACGCTTATGCCATAGGCCTGCATGTGTTCTGTATTGTCCATGTCTCTTTGTTTGTTCTTGTTTAAACATGTAGCTAACAGCCATTTTGTGTAGCCCAAAGAGTGTGCTTTTGACATAGGCGTGCATGTGTTCTTTGTTGTCCATGCCTCCTTGCTTGTTGTTGTTTGAACATGTAGCCAGCGCTATTTTGGGTAGTAGTCAGTGTGCTTTTGCTATAGGCCTGCATGTGTACGTTGTTGTCCATGCCTTTTTGCTTGCTGATCTGTGAACATGTGGCTGGGTGCCATTTTGGGTAGCCATCCAGTGTGCTTTTGCCATAGGCATGCATGAGTTCTTTGTCGTCCATGACTTCTGGCTTGTTGCTTAAACATGTGGCTGCTGCCATTTTTGGTAGCTCACCAGTGTGCTTTTGCCATTGACCTGCATGTGTTCTTTGCTGTCCGTGCCTCCGTGTTTGTTGTTGTTTGAACATGTGGCCTGCGGTAATTTTATGTAGTCAGCCAGTGTGCTATTTCCATAGGCCTGTATGTGTTCTCTGTTGTTCATGCCTCCTTGCTTGCTGTTGTTTGAAAATGTGACTGACGGTCATTTTGTGTAGCCACCCAGTATTGCTCTTGCCATAGGCCTGCCCCCTTGCTTGTTGTTGTTTGAAAATGTGTCCGACAGTCTTTGTGTGTAGCCAGCCAGTGTTAAATCCTTTTTTTCCAATTTTCAAAACCATTTTTAGGGACATTGATGAAAGAGGGCAATGTCTTTTTGTTTATTATTCATTCTTGTACTTTATTCCCTAATAATTTAATGTGCTGGGGGTCATTGTAGTATGTATGTACAATGTTTATATAATATTATATGCATTTTTTCCATTTGCCCCGCACCGCCTTGGATCCCAAAGGATTTCTCATAGTCCCTAGTGAGACACCAGCAATTACTTTTTTTCACATTATTTGATTTTTTCCTGCACTCCCTCCCTGCCATAGGTGTGCAAGGCCAAAAGTGCACACCAGCATTCTATTTTTAAGGATGATTTAATTCTCCCCTGCACCCCTACCTGACTTAAGTGCACACCAGTTTCAATGTTTTAACGATTATTCAATTTCTCTCTGCACCCCCTGCCTGTCATAGGTCTCTTAGGCCATAGGTACACACCAACATTTATATTTTCAAGGATTCTATCATCTTCCCTTGCATCTCCTGCTTGCTGTAAGCGCACATCTGCATTCACTTTTTGAATGATTATTCCATTTCCCCCTGCACCCCATGCCTGCCATAGTTCACTTAGGCCATAGGCACACACCAATATTCACTTTTTAAGGATTATTACATTTTTTCCTGTACCCCCTGACTGTCATATGTCTCTTAGTCTGTAGGATCACACCGACATTCAATTTTTAAGGATTATATTATTTACCACTGCACCTCCTGCCTGACCTATGAGCATACTAGCATCCATTTTTTAAGTATTATTCAATTTCTCCATGCCCCTCTTGCCTACCATAGGTCTCTTAGGCCATAGGCACACACAAGCATTCCTTTTTTAAGGATTATTCAGTTTTTCCCTTGCACCTGCTTTCCTGCCACAGGTTCACCTTAGAGATACATAAAGCAATCTCTTAAATATTTATGTTGTTGTTATCTCAATTGAAATATTATGTTATGATATGAATTGGAATGGAAACACTATTGTTGTTAATTATTTGGGATAACCTCACTAAATACTATTCTCTGGATGGATAACTCCCAACTGCAAAAATGACATGTTTCACTGAATGTTTTTCTTGTTTGTTTCCTTAGGTGCACAAGAGACACCACCCACAGTACTGCTAGACAGAAGGCTGGCACAAAGTGACACATCTCCACACCACCTGACTATTCCTCTGCATGCTTCTGCTTGTGCTGCTAAGAGCCACCTGACAGAGCTTGAAGATGGCCCCGAAGAAAGGTGTTCCTACCAAGAAGGTGGCCAGTGAGGAGGAGAAAAAGAAGCAGATTGACACCACTGTGTCCCACTCTCCACCTTTTTCAGGAAATGTGGTGTGGTTGCCACACCGTCCTCAACGCAGCAAGCTGGAAGCAGCACCCCCACATCAAGGGCACCAACCCAGCCTAAGCCCAAGGCCATGTCTCTCAGTGAAGAAGCCACTGCAATCCTGGTAACAAGTAGTGAGTCTTAATTGGATTTGTTGCAGCTGCAAAGTACCCAATCTTTGCAGGAAACTGAGCAAAGTGGACAACAGGAGCTGCAGCTGGCAACAGTTCTTCCTGAAGTAGGAGAAGAACAGGAGGTTGAGCTTCCTACCGAGCAAGACGTAGCTCTTGAACCATTGGTTTCCTGATCTCCAGCAAGACAAAGAAAGGGTACCCCACCATCTTCCCCAAGCCCCCCTTTTGAATATCTGGACATGGATTTGACCCCGGCTGAGTCTGAGACCTGCCACAAGAGACAAGGGAAAAGGAAAATTCCATAAAACCTTAAACTTTTGGAATGTGACAGTGATGAGGGTGAGCAATGATTGTCAGTATAAAGAGCGTCTCAAGGGACACAGAGATTACCACTCCTATTCAATCTGCTCAGAAGGATAAGGCGTTGGTTCCAGCACCACCACTGCCAGCTTCCGTATTTGTAAGGCTTCTTCTGAAACCTGCATCAGCCACTAACTCAGTCGAAATACACACTGTAGAGAGGCAAACAACACAGATACCTACCTCTAGTTCTTCAGGCATGAAGGTGGCACACTAAAAATATTCTCTTCTCCTGTTTGGGATTTCTTTATGATTAGAAAGCAGAAGGATAGCATTACAATATGCTCCATTTTCAACACAAGTGTTCGTTAAGGTAAGCATTGTTCACCCTATGGTACTGAAGATCAAAAGTAGCTGGTGGTGGTGCTAGTGGTGGTGACATAGGGGAAGCAGCTCCAATCATGATGATAGAATGAGGTGATGAGGAAGAAGAAGATTACAGGTTTACACAAAGCAGCTTTGTCCCCTGCGGTGTGCCAGCATCACCCCTTAATGGCTCAAGATTCAAATGCAGACACAGCCGCATACAGTGATGTTTCCCCATGAAGCACATTGACTCTACCACCTCCTGGTTCATTCCAGAAGTTGTCAGTGGCACCACAAAAGAAACAAAATCCATGCTACTATTATGAGCATTTTTGGGCAGGAGGGGCTCTATGAACACAACCACTTAGTGGCTCATTTGTACAACAGGAAGCTAGCTAAAATGTTACCTCTGGACCACCTCCTTTTTACTTTTGTTGAAGGAGTGGGATTTTTAGAATTTGTGGCAGCCATCTGCCCAAAATAAAAGGTTCCCAGCTGGACTTATATTGCCCAAGTTGCTGTTCCAGTGCTCCTTCACGATGTGCTGCAATTGTTTGGAAATGCTTTGCAGCAGAGTGCTGTTCACACTGCCCACCTGACAACAGACACGTGGACCAGTTGTCAAGCAACTGCTTACATTTGTATCACTGCACACTGGATCTCTTTTTGGGGGGTTAGGCAACAGCTCTCTGCAGTCTCAGCACTAAAGAAAGATTTAAGGGTGTTCAGCAGCATGCAACAGTTTGCCATGGAACATGCAACAGCTTGCCATGGAGAAATCCCATACAGCTCCAAACATCTTGGAAGACTTTAACAAAAGGGTGTTTGGATGGCTGTGACCCAGAGGTCTCATAATTTGATTTGTTGCCACAAACAACACCAAGGCCATAGCAGATGGGGGATATTTAAGGATCCTGTGTTTGATGCATTGCATCAACTTGATTTTGCAGGACTTTCCCAAAAAAGAAGACATAGGGCCTGATTTAGATATAAGTGGTCATGGTCTCTCTGTTGATTTTTCAACTGAAAACCCATCTGCCGCCATGACGGTCCACCTTCCGGATTTAGATGTTGGTGGTTCCATTGGCGGTAGCCCACATTCATCCCGCCATCTCCGCCAAGAAACTCTGGCCACGCTGATGGTGCCATAGGAAATACTGGCTGCCACCAGGACTTCTGCCACCTTTATCGCCATGCAGATTTGGATGTGCCTTACCACAAAGCGAAAAGCAACTGTACAAGACCTGCCATCACTGTTGCCACTGACCCCTGGGCAAAACACAACCCCTTCTTTTGCCGGACTCAAAGGTAGGGAACCCACATAGCTAGGGTACATTGGGTAGGCACTGCACGTGAGGTAAGGACCACTAGAGGCATATACATGCTACATTATGTGTTTTTATTTACTGTGACATGGATATATCGGGAACACAAATGTGTCCCACATGCTTGAGGACACACTTGCACAACACACATATCGCACACATATCATTGTGGTGTCATTATTAATTGCCAAACGAATGGTGGCACCACAATGTTGATACAACTGTGCCCATGTGTACATATTTCAAGGGGAGTTGTACAGGTAAGGTTGTACTGCTTTTTGTGTATGCGCTTCAGTATGTGTGTGTGCAATTTGATTGGCTGTTTGAGGTAGAGGGAGCTGCAGTAGGTAATGTAGCTGTATCTGTGTGCCACTTGCATATGGTTTTTGTTGCGTGCTATGTTGCTGTGTGATACTTTCAGATGAGTGGTGTTTTTAGTGGTGGATGTTGTGATGTATGTAGTTGTGCTTTTGTGTGAGTGTGTTTGTGTAGCTGAGTGTGTAGTTGTGTTGGTTGTTGTGGCTGTGTCATGTGTGGGTGCAGTGTCAATGGTGTGTGTGTGTTATGTCAAGGATGTATGTCAATGAGTGTGTTTGGCATGTACGGTTGTGTGGTGTTTGAATGGCAATGGATGATGGTGTGTATATGGTGTGTTAAGTCATGTGTTGTACAGGAGCACACATAAGGCTAAGATAGTGAGTGTGTGTGTGTGTGTGTGTGTGACTTACTTGAATTCCATAGCCACTGCTATTGTGCTGTTGTATAGCTATTTTAGCCATGTTTTAGACATGTCATTTTAGCAAACTGGGCCTGCCGTTGTGCACTTTAGCCTAGTTACATTTTATTCCATATCTCTTTGTTCTCCTAGCATTAGACACATTTGCGGTGTTGTTTTATTTTCTCTATCTGGTTGTTCTTCCACTTAGGAAAGCATTGCACTCTCAGCACAGCATTCATTTCATTTTGTGCTTTCTTGAAGGCTGCAGTCAGCTAGGGTTTCTGGCAAAAGTGGTACTTTGTGTCTCCGACATTCACAGAAACATACATATCCTTACGTGGGGACCGTTTCTTAGAACATCAATTGTTTTATTATAAAAACAATTCTCTACCCAATCATCCCTGCCCTTGGGTAGAGATGAGGCATTGCTAGTTAGCCGGAGCAAAACCAGGATTAGGGCGACAGATGTCACCTGTAGTGGGTTAAGACTCAGTCCACCACACCGCAGCCAATTCTGCCACCCAAAATCCAGTAGTCTCATTAGAATAATGAGAGCCTACGCGACATGGCGCCACCAATGTTTGGTTTGGCTCAAATTTTCGGGTCTTCCTGAATATCTCTGTCTCACTATATACAAAGACACATCAGTACTATATACGGAGACATTCGTGGTATTGAAGATTTCCTCCTCAGCTAAGTAGGGAACACCTATCTGACGCTGGAGCTTGTTCAAGCTTTAACTCTAAAAGGATAATCCCCATTTGGTGTGCTTATCTCTGAACAAATTTACCATTTAACATGGCAAATCCGCAACAGGTAGCAATTGCAGTCAATATGAGACAACCCCTTTTGCACATTTATTGGCACATGGCCTAATGGCCCAGGGGGGCCCAGACACATTTTTGGTTGCCGCACATGCAGCTTATAGAACAGAACTTTTCTATTCTTGGGTCACATTTCCAGCAGTTGATGGGAACACAAATACATTTCATAATTATACACTTGCAAACGCACCTGGACAATACAAAGCATATGCATATTTAGAAATACCATTATCTCATCAAAAACATTAATTGGCTTGATGGCGCCCTATCCCACACAATTTTACCTGTTAGGTTAGGTCCTCTAAGTAATGATGGTCCTACCTTGCCTTTATTGGCCACTAATACACCTCACCCGGCTGTAGCGAACCTAACGGTAGTAGAAGTCTGTTGCTTATATACTGATCTGACGGCAATATACAGACGATTAGTGCAGTTTGTAATGCAAACATTAAACACAAACCCAGCACGTGCTGCTGTGGCGCAACCACATGCAGTAACGCCAGGCATTAATCCTGCGACTGTGCATTCGATCATGAGTAAAGTACCCACCAAACAAGAAGAAACTCCATTTTGGTTAGCTCAAAAAATAAATGCACTAGAAAAAGTATTTCTCCTTATGGGACTTCAGGATAAACACAGAATACTAACAATGTGCTTGCCATTTGGGATGGTTTCCACAATAGATAACTGCAATAACAGGGGCACGGTATTTGCTGCACTCTATACAACCACACACGGTTCACCGACACTTGCCAATTTACTGGAAGTGTTGAAACAAATTCAAGATGAATACGGGGCTGCCCCAACCCTGGACTTTGTTTGCACATTCAGCAGATAGTATGCATACCAGTGAATGGTGAGTAATCTAGCTTATAAACAAGTAAGCCAATCATAGTTTATTTCACCTTTGCTAGGGATTTGATCTTTCCTTAATGATGATTTAGGCAATTCTAAGATGTCGCTGAATTTTTTGTTCTCTTGGTACCCATTGAAAGTACTCTGCTAGCCTTTTTCTATGTTGCTGACGAGTAGCGCGTTCACTGGCGGGAAGGATGCTTTATAGCTTTCTGCTTGGAACACTGCGCGTATTCCTCATTATTATGGTCAGCAGGAGCAGAAAGATTCACCGTTTGCCAGCATTTTGCGAGTAGGTTTATAGAGAGTTTCAGCTCGGCACAGTATATGGAAGCGTGTTCTGCTCGCATTACAATTGATTACATTTAGACCCATATTTATACTTTTTTAGCGCTGCATTTGCATCATTTTCTTACGCCAAAGCAGGGCAAACTTACAAAATACAATTGTATTTTGAAAGTTTGCGCCACTTTTGCATCAAAAAGCGGCGTAAATGCAGCACTAAACAGTATAAATATGGACCCTAGTGCCTTATGCGTTAGATATGAAGTGAAGTCTAATATTTGCATTTAGGTAGAGATTTGGTATAAAGCATAATTACACAAGACTTATATAACTATATGAGTTTTTATTTGTTACTACCTTAGATTGCAAACATTATGTGAATGTGATCATTTTGGAGAGCCGTTCCAAGCACTTGGTTGTTTCAGGTATTCTGCTAAATTCTACTGCATTTTTGTAGTGTGTTTTTCATTCTACCGCCTTTCTGTTGTTCTTTTTTTTGTTTCTCTCTTCAGCTGTTTTTATCCCTCAAGGATTAGGTGGCCTTTTATCTTATTTTGCACTTGGGGATTTCTAGTGTTATTTTTGGGAAGCACTGAAGGATCATTGATTCTTTCATTCCTTCTTTGATTCTAGATGTTTTTTCACTTTTTGGATTTTCCTGATGAATATTCACTTTCACTTCCATAATACTAATATCATTGAAAGCATACTCCCCGATTCCCTACTTATCTTTTATGTTGTCTTAATGGCATTCCTTTCTGGATTGTTATTTAGTTTGCCAACAAGTGGGTGGAGCACCCGTTTGGATATTCTGCCCTGATGAAGGTTGTGCAAAGAATTGTGGTGTTATACTAATATTGCAAGTCCACCAAAACGCGCGTCGGCAAGAACTTCAGTTGCCAACTACAAGAGCTAAGATGGCAAGAACTTCAGTTGGCAATTACAGAGCTAAAATAAGGTAATAATTTTGGATGGAAATAATGAAGGCTAAAACAACTGCCTAGCTTGGACGCAAATACACTAAGTGGATTTATCTTGAATTTCTAATTTGTTATTATTTACAAGTGGTTTGTGTAACAACGTACAGTGTTTATTTTGGACATTTACTTTGGACATTAATTGATCTGTATTTGATAGATCATTTAGTAATACCATGAACTTTTAGATTATAAGGCTGACATTGGTAGATGCAATTTATATTTATGATTATGTGTGACTTTCTATGAACCAATACTAATGAGAATTTGTGACACTTTATGAGTTCTGCTTTCATATGTCTATGCAGTATTTTGTTGTGTGATATTTGTTTGTACATGATTTTGTGATCTATGTTGTTCTGTTTTTCATCTTGGGCTGTGAGTTCAATGGTAGTCCATTGTGCTGTGTTATTGTATTTTTGCGAATTTCTTATATATTTTCTTTGGTTGATATTACTATGTAGGGAATTGATGCTGTGGTTTTGTTGTATTTAGAAATTGTCAAATTGAAGATATTGTTTGGATTTATATAAAAAAAAATTTTTTTCAATACTCATAGCAGTGATCAATGACTGACAGTTCTAATTGTGTGGGAGAGATGTAAGTATTTTTCTCTGTTTAAACACAGAATACTAACAATGTGCTTGCCATTTGGGATGGTTCCCACAATAGTTAACTGCAATACATGGGGCAATTTACCGGAAGTGTTGAAACAAATTCAAGATGAATATGGGGCTGCCCTGGCCCTGGACTTGGGGATGCAATTAATGGGCAATTTTGCCACAGTATCCTCAATTATTTTAAGTAGCCTTAAGGGGGAAGCTGTAGCACTAGCAGTGCGTATGCAGCTCTGGGACGTTCCTCCGCAAGATCAAGAACGGGAGCTGCCTTAGATTATCACAGAGACCTGCTCTAGCATTGGTGGAGATAGACTGGGGGCCAGACCAACAAAACCACAATTCCAGGGTAAATCTAATAAAGATTTTACCAAGCAAACTCCTGAGGGTAATAAGAAATGCTGGGATAGAAAACAACAAAATCCTAAAAAAGAGAGAGGAGAACCTCCGCGAACGGAGACCCCGCAGAATAGATACAATCTTATAAATAGAGATAATATAAAAACACCTGACAGATATCAATATACTGATACACGCCAATCTCGTTCCTTTCAGGACTCATTGGAAAAACGCAGTGAGAGAGGTGGGCGGTCAAAGCGAAGAACTGAGTACCTGAAACCGAGACAGGAATCACAACGCTCAACAGAGGTTTCTGTTAAAAAGAAAGAGAAACCTCCCCAACAAAAAACCCAATTTAAAAAGAAAAAGGTGGCAGCAGTTGCAGTTCGACATGCCAGTCAAGAAGAGGGTACTCTTGAAGAACAAGGAGTGGGCACTAGTGCTACTAGACAGGCAGAGGTCACAATAGTTCGGCGGAAAGCAACTGATGACTTCCTACAAGTAGAAACTGCGGACATGCGTGTCTCCGCACCTAACCGGGTGTACAAAGTAACGTTACAATTAGAAGGAGACATTGAACACTCAATCATTTGGGATCGCGTGATACACATATATGATATTTTGTTGGCCGCACAAGATTGGCCACCTAAATTTGTCTGTAGATGCCCATATGGGGAAGATGTTATCAAGTCTTCTTTCTCGCCCTTTGTTCCCGAGGAACTCACAGAATCCTACGCCATCGATTGGGCATTGGTGCAGGTACCCATATTATATCACAACCACGTAGGATGGGACAAAGATTCCCCCTACCATGTAATTCCTCATAAAAACCAATCCCAACCCCAGTATCCTATTAAACATGATGCTAAAGCACCCATGAGGGAAATCCTCACACAACTGGAGTACCAGGGTGTAATCGAACCCTGCGTCTCACCAATGAATAATCCTTTATTCCCAGTAGCTAAACCAGACCATTCATATAGAATAGTCTTAGACTACAGACATTTAAACAGTCATACACACACATATGCTATACAAAACTCACACAGCACAGCACTGATGAACAACATAGTGCGCATAAAAACTACACTGGACATTTCCAATGGTTTCTTCTGCCAAAATATAGCACCAGAGAGTAGAGACTTAACAAGTTTCAGCGCACTAGGCTCCCAGAAAAATTCTGTTGTTTACCCCAGGGGTATAAGGACAGTGCAGGATTGTTCACAGCTTGTGTGACTTCAATATTGCACAACATTGACCCTGAAGCGTTGTCCTATGTAGATGATATCTATCTCTCTATGATGAGTATTGCTGCAACATTTAAGACGGGTAGCCCACATTGTTGTGGGATTTGCTGAATTTGGCTACAAATGAAAAAGATTTTTTTTTTAAATAGCCTTCCTTAGCGTTCTCTTTCTGGGATATGAGCTACCAAGTGAAGGAAAGAGGCTAGCGCCACAATTCTTGGAACAATGCGCATCAATTACAACTTCCAAATACCATTAAAAAACTCCAATCCCTATTGGTTTTCCTAAATTTTAGCAGAACTTACATTCTTGATTATGTGTCACACATAAAACCATTATATGCCTTAATACGTCTGGACTTCTCAAGTAAATTTTGGACAGTCAAGCCCACACGCATTCTCAGGGACCTGCAGACAGACATGCTTGTAGCGCAACACTTTCACACAAGGGACAGCAAAACACATTTGGTCATCAGAGTAATTGCTGATGCCATTGGTTTCACCAATGTGACATTCAATGAGGGTTAGCAAGTCCCGATTACATACAAATCAAATTTGTACTCAGCAGCAGAACGCTTTGCTCCCACTGAGAAAATTCTCACTGCTGTACAGATGGCTGTCATTAAGGAAAGACCTCTGGCCCAAGGCAAACACATTATTGTTGTCTCTCCAATTCCAGCCCTTGAGGCTGTTACCAAAGCTAGCGTTCTTAATGCTAAGGCATTACATCCACGTTGGATACAATGGGCAAGGTCTTTGACAGCCACTGATATAGACAACATTTTTTACCCAAAATTATAAACTCAATAATTTTTGCAATATGAACTAGAATACCCAGTTCCAGCAAACACACTGTCTATTGATCAGTATCAAAGAGTCATGTACACCGATGGCTCAGCACAATCTGCAATTGGCACAAAACATCAATAATCAGCTGCTTGCGCAGTCATAAGTGCCTACATGGAGGATAACAAATGTTGTCCCCAGCATACATTCACGCAAACCCTAGGGGATTGCACAGCACAACTAGCAGAGCTAAAGGCTCTGGTGATGGCACTGGAACATACGGATCCTGGACAATTAACACTTGTTGCTTGTGATTCGTACTATTGTGTCCAGTCCTTTAATGAATACCTGCATTATTGGTGCCAAAATGGGTTCCGAGAATCTAAAGGCAACACCACTAAATACAAACTTCTGAGGAGGAAGCAGCGGATCTGAAGGAAACGCTACCAAATGTCTATGTTGTACAAATATTTGGACACCAGCAGGTTGGAATACATGTTGCTGGGAATACACTGGCTGACGAAGCCGCAAAGTCAGCAATAACAATGGCCACTGTTGCTGCAGTAACCCGCTTAGCTGAGAAACCGGACAAGGACATATGGGCTGCCATGAAAGCTACTGCTGAAGGTACGCCACTAACAAAAGCGTTTCCTGCTAAATATTCCTACCGCATGGGAGGCTGCCTAAACGCTGAAGTTAAGATGCCAGGCATAGGGGTATGAGTAATTCCCAACAAAGACATAAGACCAGAGTTGATTAAAGCAGCGCGTGAGGGGTCAGCATCTGCCCATGCTGGTGTGGTGCTACATTATCATTGTTACAAGCCTGTTTTTGCTAGCCAGGTCTATACAAAGAGGCAAAGCAGTATGTCCATTATTGTGACATCTGCCAACAAATTAAAGTTTCCACTCCTAAACGCCCACCGTAGACACCCCTCCTTATTTCAACCAAACCATTACAATGTGTGTACTTGGACCATTGTGGTCCCCTAACACCGGACACTGCATACAAATACATCTTAGTCGCTATTGACTCCTGCTCCAGATTTCTATGGGTGTGGCTACAATGCTCGGCTAACGCTTGGACCGTTATTAAAGATTTGCGAGTCTTTAATGGCACATATGCAGTTGCGGCTTTCCACTCAGACCAGGGCCTTGCTTTTGCCTCAAGGGCATTCAGGGACCCCATGGTTTCGTTAGGGGTCCAACTCCAATACTCGTCTCCATTTCATCCCGAGGGAAATAGTGTTGTGGAGTGACTAAACCGTAATTTAAAGCATTCCTTAAAAACCAGAGTCTTAGGTACGGGTCATAGTTGGCTTAATCACCTGTATGGAGTCCAGAGAGCACTTACCAATCTGCTTAGAAGGTCCCTGTGGGGTTGTACTTCATATGAGTCCTGTTCAGATTCCGAATGTATGTTCCAGATCTTGATGATCCTGGCGTGGAGGTGGCAGAAACACCCTTTGACATAAATGAACGTGTCACTGTCTTACAGGAGTTTAAACAGTTCAGTGATGACAATGCTTCTGCCAGTGCTGCTCCACAGGAATTAAGGATGTACCTGTAACGCCTACATTTGTTTGAGGCTTGATTCCTCAATTTGGTGATCTAGTACATGAAAAGGTTGCTGTGAAAAAAGAATTTGGTCCTTCTTATTGTGCATCGGTCCCAGTCTTGGGAATACACAGCACCAGAACTGTCATTCTACCACCGTTGGCTAGTGCTAAAGAAAACCACCTTGTATCCATCAACAATGTCAAGTTACACCATGTGGCCGATCCTGCAAAAAGGAACAGCCAGTAGTTCCTGAATCCGTCTCACTATTGGTCAAGAAGTTCCTCTACAAGTTGAAAGCAGCAACACTGACACCTTTCCGGGATTGGGAAGGGTGGAAAATGATCTTGCATTAGTTCCACTGACATCAAAACATACAGAAATAATTGATCGATTTTACACAACTTCAACACAGACGGATGGTGTCATTTATTCTGAACCACCGCAGGAAACACCCACTGGTTCTCCACCTACAAACACGGCTCCAGCTTTTGCACAAACTGCTTCTGTGTATGTTGCTGACATCAACTACACTGTTTTGGACTCATTCGCCTCTTCTACACCTGAACTGTCAAAAGCACGTAAGCTGATAAACTGGCTTAAATCAATGTACTTTATTTTTACATGGAACTATCTGTGGCTTTATTTGACTGTACTGGCTTTCCTACTTTGGATTGGGTTTGTTAAAACATTCTTTTTACTAATACATGGTCATTTTCTTCCTGAAAGATCGACCATCGACTAGTTGAACTAGTGGATGAGGTCCTTAAACCACATTTTTCTTCCCACAAGGTCCGCAGAGACTTGTCTTTTGTGAACATGCCCGCTATACCAATTCCTGATGGGATTGTTTGGGATAAAGTATCTTTTGATATATACGGCCCTACAGAGGTCATTCGAATACCATATGTGTTTAAACTTTCAATGAACAATATAATAATACCCTGAGTTGTTTCTGATGATTGGGATGTGAAAACAGTTGATTCTATGATGACCGAATTGCAGTATTACACTGTAGTTTAAAACGAAGATGTTATATGTTTTGCTATAATTATTATGGGCACCATTTCATCCACAGAGCAAGTACCCCAAAGACAGTTTTTTAATTACACAAAATGGGAACATTGTCCAACTCCACCACAAGGGAGTTCTAAAACATACTCTGAAAAGTTTGCATATTTTTCTGGGCACAATGTTAAAAATGTTGAGTCCTATTATTTTAAATTGCCCTCTATAGAAAATGTATGCATATTATTGATAAATATGAAATGTATTTATTCGGATTCCTTTGTTTCCTGGTCGACTATAGAAGGCTATGAATATTGGCTGAAGTGGATTGACTTAAAAAGTCTGTGTGGAACTAAACATTGTCAAATACAACGGAAGCAAGCTTTGTTTAGAGTATGCCTGATACCTGTTCAAATGATATTTTTAAATGAAACTGTACAACAAACAAGTTGTTTAGGCTTAGCAAAGATTAAGGAATTGAACACGCCCAGTATTCCTGTCCCTGCAAAATTTCATAAATGGCAAAAGTACATTAATGCAACTAAAGACCAGCTCAATGAATGGGTCCAGAACAGCACGTTTAATGCTTCACTGTCACGTCCTGGCGGGTGGTTATTGTGGCCAATAGATACCAATGGGTGTCATAGATGTTTTATAAACTCCACGGGGGGTTTAGAACTAGTAGGCCGGTCCCTCGCTATATATCATCCTAACATGCGGGTATAGTAACAACATACAGTGTAGGGAAACTATGCCAGCAATGGTTAAAGAGTTCCTCACTAGATGCAGTTAGAGAACACCTTAGTCTCCTGTCTAATAACACCGATTTACAGGACTTTCTGTTAGGCCCCAGAAAACAACGCAGAAAGTGCTTCTTGTATGAAGTATATAATGAAATTTTGAATCTTTTCCAACAAGAAGCTGCTGCCCGGTTAAGGCAAATTGACCAGGAAAACTTACAGAAGGCATTAGTTGTTGTAGATAATGGGATTAATACTCTGTTCGACCGGATATACACCTTAAATAACATTGTCTCTTCTGCTATAGACATTATACAAACAGATATGTCTTCTTTACATCATGGACAGAGTCAACTAAGGTCCATTATGCAGTTAGGTTGGACACTTCAAACACTGAAGGCAGTTCGTGTTCCCTGGCAACACATTAGTGCAAGAGATATATTCTCCACATTCAGCTTAACGCGACAGCAAAACTAATGGCTAAGAAAGAAGCGACTTATGTCATGCTAAACATAAAAAAAATTTAGCAGTTGCCTTTTACTGTGGCTGAAATACCATCTGCTGAATGGTTAATACACAGGGTCATTAAGCTGCCTATTTCCACACTACAATTCACGTCCTGTCTAAAACACATTCTGGTAGGCAGATTTGAAATGCTGGGAGATAGTTACTTCCATGAGGTGGGAGCTGTGCTTCTCATACAAATGAATCAGTGGCATGAAAGAGGTCTTTTTTAGCGGTAGTGAATGCAAGACTTCTGTCAGCCATTCAATGGTTTGTAAACAGCTGTCCTTGTATGGGGAGTGTAACACGTCTGCAGAAAACTTGGCTTGTTATCTGAAGGGAGTTCAAGTCCCCTTGATTAGACCTGCATTCCAGGTGCTTTCAAATGGCAGCTATGTTCTCCTCAATGGTGAAGACTGTTGTGGGTTGTGAGCCGGAATAGTTTATGTTGTTTTGATCTCTAAGATTGTTACATGCTGCGGGAACATACTTTTTCCTCCCACTAGATTAAAAGAGGTAGCTCACATCTGGCCCAATATTGGTACTTCTAATGTGAATTTTGACAAGTTGAGCAGACTCAAAGTTTACTGTCCCAAAAACATGTGGCCCTCACATCTAAACGTGAGACCTATTCACTTGAGGTGGCAAGGTCTTCAGCAGAGATACAGACCTTTTTAAGTACCAACTTTCTGAGACACTTTGGTGGACTTGGATGAGTATTTAATGCATTCAGTACTACTGGAATTGCAAATTTCTGTAAGACCGTTGGTTCTGGTTTTGTTCACACCTTCTCCTCCATATTCGGTTTAATACCATCAGCCATCCACTGAATATTCTTCAGTATTTTCGGGGGATTTCCAATGACTTTGGCTACAATAGTTGGCATCTTGCTGTGGCTACTTTTTCAGTGCAATGGCTGTCCCGCTGCAACAAGGAGGAATAAAAGCACTCCCACCGGCGCAGCTGTGTTGTGAACGCATGATGCAGTACTTTGGAGCAACACTCCTAGAGGAATTGGAGTGTGACTGGTCTCTGTCATTTAGACCGGTTTTGCATTGTGTGCAGCCTGTGTTTCGGTGCCTCTGGTGCTCATTCGAACATGCACTGGAAGTTTGCCTTTCCACACAGCGCTTGCTTTCATTGGCCGCTGATCTGTTGATGTTCTCACTGAGGTTTCATTACCGGACATGCGCGTTGAGGGTGCGTTTGCTACGGAAAGCTGCTTATGAGTTGCCCTTCCTGTAGGATGCAGCTCTGAACTCATTACTGTGCACACCACGGAAGGCTGTTGCCTTGGCTGAGGCTGAGGCTATGGAACACAACTTCTCCTTGGTCCTTCACAGCGATGCCTTTCCAACTTTAACACCTGCAGAAGTGGAAGATTTCCTGCCCTCCATTGACCCGGATTCAATTGGCAACTTTCAAAATGACTTTGACTCTTGATTCGGCCCCCTTTTACGCCACGTTAACAGCTTAAATTGTCCTTTTATATATGCTCATGTGTCCTTTTAACTTGTCATTATTGATGCTTTTACAAATATATCTTAGATTGAGTTTTATTAACTTTTATATATATCTTTAGGCTTTGAACCCCCTTCGACCGACAAGGGGAGGGTGTTGTGTAGCCATTTTAGTTATAGCTCCATGCACGTTATATTAGCATACTAGGTCTGCCGCCGTGCATTTTAACCTAGATATATTTTATTCAGCTTCCTTTATTATTTTAACAAAAGGCACTTTTACAGTATTGTTTTATTTCTTCCTATCTAGCTGTTTTCACTTAGGCCAGCTCTACGTTCTCAAACAAGACATTCTTGCTCACTCTGTGCTTCATTCAAGGCTGTAGTAAGATCGGTTGTCGGTGAATGTGGTAAAAGTTTTGTCTCTGGTATTAATAGAAAAACACACATCGTTACGTAGGGACATTTTCCCAGAACATCAGCTGTTTTATTATAAAAACACTTCCTTGTCCCTTACATGTCAGAGGGAAATTCCAGCCAGAGGACCACAACTGTATTCTGACTGCTGAACGCTTCACTACAGCTGCTTATACAGACTTCAGGCCTTTTCTCAGGTATGGGGGATGATGTCTTCCTAGGGGAACCTGAAGGGCAGAATTAGAGCGTAACATGCTGTGCTCTATTATAGCCTATGTAGGAATTAGTCTACTGACTCTAATGACAATATGGTAGCGTTATTTCTATGCTTCACTCTCCTTGTCACAATCCTAATCTTGTCATGCTGTATTGTCCTAGTTATTGCGGTACATGCTTTGCTATCCAAGATGCAGTCGCTTCATTAAAACCTTATTGAAACATATACTGCCTCTGGTTGTCATTGTATATGTGAGACTAATGTAATTGAGAGAAACGGATGTGACCTGAGTGAGCACCATTTCCCTGAGAAATCAATGATGTCATGCGCTCGGCTGCCCAATCAACCCCGCCCTTGGGTAGAGATGAGTCACTGCTAGTTAGCCGGAGCAAAACCCGGATTAGGGCAACAGGTGTCACCTGTAGTCTCCCACACCGCAGGCGATTCTGCTGCTCAAAATCCAGTAGTCTCATTAGAATAATGAGATCCTACACGACAGAGGCACTGCTAGTTGGCCGGAGAATCCGAATTGGGCAGACAGATTTCACATGGTGTGGAATTGTACTCAGTACCCCACAATTCAGTTGATTTCTGCTGCCCAAATCCAGTAATCTCATTAGGATAATGAGAATTTATGCAACAGTGTGATGTTCATTGGGTCCAATGATGACATCCCTCCATCAGCAATCACCCAGTATGCACTACCTGCACAGCTGAAAACATCTAAACATGGCAGACAAAAACCCTCCTGCCCGACGACTAGGAAGGGCACTCCATTGTGCAGTCTGCGGCTCACCTGCATTACATCTAAATACGGTGGGCAGAACTCCATTGACTTGATGGTGTTTTCATGTCCGACACAGCTTGCTGTAACACCGTCAAGATCTAAATCAGGACCATAGTTAGCAACATACTGGCCCCCTGCAGAAGAGTCAGCACTAATTTCACTCTTCTAAAACCCGTAAGCAGTTGAGGATTATTCATTGTGCAAATAGAGTACCGGTTAGAGCTCTCATACATGAGGTGCCAACAGGTTAGAACTCAACCTACTACATGTTGCAATGTCTGTTTGAGCAGTACAGACCAATCACTGAGTATGTCCTCCATAGAGGAGGGGATGCAACTGGGAAAAGCATGACCATGGAGATGGACAAATGGGGGCTAGTCAAATGGCCGACACAAGTGTTACTTCCTTTTGACATTTTCACATTGAAAGCAGCAAGGAAGTTGGTATAAGGAGCAACGTTGTTGCATCTGCTACAGGACCAGTTAAAAAAGGTGAGCAAAGAAGCGTATGAGTTGATTCAGAGGTTAATCCTGAGCTAGCAATACAAGGCTGCAAAGAGAGATCGTATCCTCCAAAAAGTATATCTGTGCCACAATACTTGATCTATGGTACAAAAATATAGTGGCCACTTTTATTCCCTTTTCAGAAGGGGATGTTTCACAATGAAAGACGAGGATTGTTGAGCAAGTAAGTGATCTGGAAGAAGAATGGTGGGAATTTAGCATCCCAGTTAGAAGTTCTGGCATGCAGCATTTAACCTCCAGTGAGAGCAGTGCTAATATCTCACAGCAGCCAACACCAGCAACAACAACATGAGCAACAGAAGAGTCCGACCCAACCTCTGCAATGGCTTGAATTCAAGTGGCAGGGCTAAAGCCAGAAGGCAAAAGAGGTCAAGCAAGTGGCAGAACCAATTACCATTCAGGGGATGGTGCAAAACTATCTAGATGACCAAAAAGAGGTCTACCTGTAGCAAAACCAATTGGTCTGTTGGTATGAGAAGATGCACCAATGGCAAGAGCTCAGCAAGCTAGCAATAAAGTTTCTGGCTTGTCCGATAGCCAGTGTGCCTGCTGAGCTCATGTTAAGTGCAGCTGGTGTGGTTATCACCACCAGTCTATCACCTCAAAACATGGAGAGATTGACCACGATTAAAATGAACCACCACTTCATATCACATGATTACATTGTTCCTGAAACAGCACAGCAGGAGGAGGAGGATGAGTCTGATTTGGTCAGACTCACATGTGTTAGCTGAACAACTTCTTGGTGAACCCCCTGAGTTTGAGGACAAGCTCTATTTCCCTGACTGAGTAGATCACAATAGAACTTTCTCACTATCGCCAAACTCCTTTCCAAAACAAAAAGATATACATAGTTAGAGAAACATTTATATGTTTGGAGTCTGATGCAGCCCCACCATTTAATCACATGTATGGGATGGATTGGAGTTGGGCCAATCTGCACAGAAGAAGCCTCCCCATTCACTTAAAGGACATGAAGACAATGCCTCCTATCCATATCCTTCTTTTTTTCATTCCCTCACTGGGCTGCCCCAGTAAAGATCATTAATTTACAATACTGCCATTGTTTGTTGCTTCCATGGGAAAAGAGGAGATACAATGAACAGAATAATGGGTACCACCATGCATGGAACAGTTGACTATTGCACCAATGTGTAATATATATAGAGTGAGAGTGAGTGATTATGATTCATGTGGTGGCAGAAAGTGAGAGTATTGATCAACTAATTTGTAGACTAGATTTAGCATTTTGAAATGTCTGGGGGCTAATGGGTGATAATACCTAAATGTCATTGCCCCTTTCACACTTAACCAGATTTACTTGCATGGTCCACCCCTTGCTGTACTTTTCTTAGGTTTTCTCAGGTTCTTCGGCGACCAGCCTAGTCAGTTTAATTAACAAATGTACACAAAATGCTCAAATTATTTTCCTCTTCTTGTTGATCAACAGCTACAAGTCTATCCCTCGCAATTTCATTTGGGTCATGATGGAGTTGGAACTTGGAGGCAGGGCTACCTCATCAGTTAGAAGAAGGAAGTTATAAACAATGCCTGGCTATTACAAAGAGAAACCAACATAACTCAAAGAGGTCTACCTAACCCTGTGGACTGGAGAGAGGTGCATTGATTTGGGAAATGCTGAATAGTGTGCTGGCTCAAGTGTCAAACTGTTCGAATTAAGTGGTTGTGGTTGGGGGACTGTAATTGGAGACAGACATGTCAAATGATGGATGTAGCTACTTCTCTGGGATTGGTTGTAAAATTGTTATTTTACTCAATCTGTTGAACCTGATGAAGCTTACCTTCTCCTTGACTCTATAAAATAGACATTTAGGGGCATCACTTCCCTTGCACTCCTTAGCGCCCCCCTACCGCCACCATGTGTGTGCTTTATCTAATATATGGTGCACAATGGCACAGGGTAGGGGGCAATAGCGTCATTTTTATTGACGCTATTGATGTACCCTGCAGGAGTGGTGCCAAACTTTTGGCTCTATGCCTGCAGAATACATAGGGGCCGATTATAAATAATGGAAGCTCCCTTTCAATGCCTGCTCTCAGCAAGCGTTAAAAGTACCATAAAAAAATGATGCAAGGAAATCTTTTACATTTGTTAGGCCTCCCTAATGGGGGAACGCCCCCTTTGCATACATTATGCCTGTCGCAGGCATAATGTAGTGCAAAGGGTTACAAAGTGGCACAATGCATGCATTTGCTTTTTTTTTTCTTTCCTGGCCTGTCCTCTCTATCTGTCCACCAGTTTCTTTCCTTCCCGTTCCAATCCTATCCCATTCTAACTCCCTCCTGACTCAATGCCGACTCCAGTCCCACTCCCAACAATGGTAGAAACAGGTAGCATGAACACTACCTGCACCCCTGGTAGACGCAGATGGGCAGGGGTGAGGCTCCGCCCATCTTCGGAAAGACAAAAATGGCTGCATTCAATTTCTGGGTGCAGGTCCAGAAAGGGCTATGCTCTTCGGGTGCTTCAGGTGCTCTTGGGTACGAATGTGTGGGAAGGTGTACGCCACAGCACTGGCATCACATGCACCCATCAGTAGCTGATTCACCGCTGGGCAGATGTCCTTTTCCAAGAGGAAGACCTGCTGAACCTGCTGGATCTCGAGGTTGTGGGGCTCGGTGAGTAAATAATATTATTTTCCCAATAACATTGGCATAATTAATCAAATCCTCACCAACATTTACACAATAATTTACCACTCACATTGGCTGCTTTGAAAGCTTTGGGGCAATTCATCAAGTGAGGGTTGAGAAAAGGAGGGGGGTCCAAAAATGTGATTTCTCCATGAAATTTCCCATAGAGATTTTATACACAACTACAGCCCGAACTGCTGAACAGCATTATACCAAATTTAGCAGAAAGCTATATCTTGGTCCAGAAAGAGAGCTGTTTGTAATTTGGTGTAAATCTGTTCAGTAGTTTTTGAGTTATTAAAGGAAAAAGATTTATGTATATTTAGGAATGTGGAGGTTTCACGGATCCCAGAGATCTCAAAATGAAATTTTCTTGGCTGCCATGAGTTCAACCAGGAAGTGGGGGCAGTCACCTTGTGACTTGGACTCATCCAAGTCCAAAGAAAAAAGGCAAAAAAAAGAAGGGGCAGGGTAGCAATCACCTAACCCCTAGGTCTGGTGGATGGGTGAGGGGTGGTCCCTACAGGGACCCCACTGGGTTTTGTTTTAAATTTTCTCAGTAAAACACTGAGGATCAGCAGATCATGGATGGAAAAAAAGCAAGTGCAGTTTGCCAAGCTTGCTTATTCCTCCCCCTCCCCAGTGAGCCATGTTCTGGGGGAAATACCATTTATATTAATGGGGAAGGGGTGCACGCAGCCCCCCTCCCCTGGCTGATTTCAGCCCCGGGTATCCCAACCTTCCGGACCCAGGCAAATTAGAAAATTGGGAGATTCACTACATAAAATAAAAGTTACAGGGACGTCACAGTTAGGAAATAGAATTTAGAAAAACCTTGTAAATTCACTAAAAATGTTACAGTTAGTTTCATATTTTACACACACAAAACCATAGAAATTCGGCAGTTATAGTTATACTTATCTGAAGAAACTATAACTTGTGCCGTAAAGTAACTTCAGTTCACAATTTACAGTTTCTTAACATAAGTATAACTATATAGTAAAGTGTGACACAAAGCTGCCCTCTAAAATTGTCACACATTATACATTGACCTTTCCCCCTTGAGTTTCCTAACCTGAAGTCCCTTGCCTTGAATGTATAATTCAGTAGGTTTCTTACCTCTTCCGGCAGCCCACTAATTAATTATACCCTGACACCAGAGTAGCAGTGTCTGGGAACAGAAAAGTGGTTCATTTATTTCTGTTTCACTTGATGAAGTTTTGCAGCACGCAGCCACCAATCAATTATACTGTATAGTAAAGTAGTTAGTGTAGTTACTGCCCTTGTCCTACCCTCTGCAACTATCACTGGCCAATAATGGGGTCTGTCAACAGCATGCACAAAAATGTAATATTATCTCTCCTTCTAAAGGTCAACTTCACTACTAAATTATTAACTAGTTATTCAAGTTCTTACCTGAATTGATTAATCAATCATCCCAAACCTTATTGATGGGTTTCCCAAAAAGGCCTTCTTATAATGATGGTGATATTAGTGTTCTTGGGCTGACAGGGAAGATATTACAAAGCAAGATCCTACTCCCACCTATTCCAAATGAGGTGAACTACAACTGTACGATTTGTCAGAAAGATTAGCAATTACAGGCAACTAGACTGAAAGAAAACAGAGTTAATGGGTTATCAAAGACTGATATCTGATCACCATGACAAACAACTCATATTACAAAAACTAGAAGTGGCAACTTCTAAGCAATCCGGGATCTAATTTATAAAAAAAAGAATAAAACTAAACTTACAAAATCCTTGAGTCAGGAATCAGTACTCAGGAGAAGAGGGTTGGTTACTCCATGATGCATAGATTTTGTAAGTAACACATATATGGCCTGATTCACAAAGGTAAAGTTACACTTTTGGTATTAGTTTATTGAGTCTTGCAGTGTAAGTTTACAACTAGTAGCTTTTCCATCAGTATCTTTACGGTTAGTAACTTTGTGATTAGTAAGTAAACCCTATCACTTTAAAAGGAGTTCTTACTAATAGTTGCTTCTCCTAAGCTTACTATTTGTATTAGGAAAGTTCTGGTAGATAAGTTAAACTGCAAGTATGAGCTTACACCAAAACTGCAACTTTGCCTTTGTGAATCATGCCAGATAGTGCACACTAGTACTACTTATCGTGGAACAGACATTGTTCTGACTCTGCACTATGATGATGCTATCCCTTTCATGCCTGGGAAGGTAAGTGGGGCTGGTGTGGTCTGTTGTTCAGGTAAGAAGATCTCACAGTGAGTTGGTGTTGTTTATACCACATCTGCCGCACCAAGTTTGTGATCCATTTATGGTATACATTTGAAAGTCACACCTCAATATATCACAAAGCCTGGGGATAGAGAGATAGGGGTTTGGTGAGTGGATTGGAACCAGAAGTTGGGGAAAGGTGTGACAAAGACAAATACTATACAAAAGCAATATATATCAGGTTGATCAGCAGCACATCATAATCATCAAAACTCTTGAGAAAGGACATGAAGGTATGACACAGTTCAGTTAATAAATGCATTGCAAACAGCCCTTCAGTACCAGAAACTCAAGTTATTATTTAATTGTTCCATCTCCTAGGTTTGAAAACTACAAATTAAAGAGGAGTGAACCCGCACGGTTCTAAAAATTATGGCCCTCATCATGACATTTACTGTAAATCCCACTGACCGCCGTGGTGACGGCCACCAACATGCTGCAGCGGAGGCGAACATCCTTTCACCAAATAATGACACACACACACCAATTTGACAGAATACTGCCACACACACAAATCCGCCAGCCCTAATGTCGGTGTTAAAGGGTCGGTACCAATACCTATACCGTTACTCCAACAAAACAACGCCCACCACATCATGACGCAAGAATCACCACGGCGGACATTCAATGGCGGTAAACCATTGGCAGTACACACCAGCACGCTCAGAATGGACACCCAAATACTAAACCACACAACATTGGCCAGTACCAAAAACACACACCTCACACCAATACACACACCACACACACCCACCCACAGCACTAAAAAACACACACCCACATTACCCACAACCCTTTATGGATACAAATTATTGCCATGAGATGGACACCAAGGCCCGTATTTATACTTTTTTTAGCGCCGCATTTGCGCCGCTTTTTGACGCAAAACGGCGCAAACCTACAAAATACAATGGTATTTTGCAAGTTTGCGTCGTTTTTGCGTCAAAAAACGATGCAAATGCGGCGCTAAAAAAGTATAAATACGGGCCCAAGATCACTGTGACAACTAGACACACACACCACATACACACATATATATCTCACACACCCCACTTCACACACCCAACCACATCACCCAACACCCTCACTCCTACACACACCACACAACACCCATGTCCTACAAAGGTACCCGTGTTTCACAGATGAGGAGTTGCTAGTCATGGTGAAGGAAATAGTCAGGGTAGAGCCAAAGCTGCTTGGAGCACAAGTACTGCAAACATCCATTGCCAGGAGAATGGAGCTATGGTGGAGAATCGTGGACAGGGTGAACGCCGTGGGAGAGCAGCCAGGACCAAGGGACGACATCAAGAAGAGGTGAAATGACTTTCGGGGGAAGGTACGTTCCGTGGCAGCAAGGCACCAGCTCGCCACCCAGAGGACTTACTCCCATGGTCTTAATTTGGCGGTAATTGCCGCCAGCCTGTTGGCGGTATTACCACCACTTTAACAGTCACTGTCAATGTCATAATGACCATCTATGATTGTTAAAACAAAAATGATTCTATTTTCTAAATGCCAAATTTGGCGGTGATTCTGCTTTCTTCTCGGAATGTCGGTCTTGGGTGCATGGCTGAACCGGTCCTATAAGTTAAGCAAGAGTGTTATATAGCTTTCATGCAGAAGAAGAAAAGGCTTGTGGATTGCAAAACAGTAAGGGGCATATTTATAAGCCCCCTATTGGCAAAAAAGTAACAAAAACCTAAAATAAACTCAGGGAAAGTGAGAATAGGGACGATCAGATGGGGTTGGATTGGGTTGGAGGTAAGGTGGAAGCACAGGAAAAGACCTCTAGCAAGGAGAGAGGTAGTAGTAGACAATACAAAATGGCCACACCCTTATGCACTGTGTGGTGCTTTGTGCTTATCTTTCAGTGTGTAACATGCTACTGACATGAAAAAGCAACACGAACAGCCAGATGGGCATTTTCCACCAGTTTGCAGAGTTTAACGGAATCTCGTTGAATTTTTGGTAACTGGAATTCTGCAGAGTGAAACTCTAAGAGTTCTTCCTACTTGTGAGGCCATTTAGAAGCTATTCCCATTGGCATTCTTACCTGCCATTCTATATATACTTGTTCATTTCTGCACAGTATTTAGTTTTGTATTTAATCAAGTACCTTTCCTTTTTATTAGAAAAAGCATTAGCTGGACAGTCATTAATTGTTTTTTGTAGTATTGATGAGATCTGAACCTCTAGCCTACCACGCCTCCCCCAAGTAACCTTGGACTGCTCTGCCACACTGCCCTGAGAGTGATTTGCTAACAAAGAGTTGTTGGTTCCCAGTTTGGGGTACACAGTACAAGAGCCACAGGACAACTGAGGCAAAAGACTCCCTTGGTTTCAGTTGGGGACAAATATCTTTTGAATGCCCTGGGCCTCTTTGACTCAATTTCTCACAGTGATCGTTTTACATTTCCATTTAGAAAATAAATAAGGTGTGTTTGAGCAAACACTCATTAACAGACAAAGGGCATCAGTATTGCTTCCTATATGTGTGCACAGCTAGCTCTTAAGCACTTTATTTGAGGACGTTAACAAGGCACCTCATAGAAAATAGACCAAAAAAACCTCACCCGTTTAACTTCTAAAGGGAAACAAGACTTCCAATCCTGATAATACCAAGACTCCACAAATACTTCTGCTTAGACTTGTCAGACTAAGGGGCTTATTAGGACTTCGGTGGTCTTGGGACCGCTGTACCATCTTTGCTGCCCAATTATGATCTGTGTGGTCAGACCGCCACAAGACTGCTGCCACTGCTGACATTTGAGTTACTGCGGCAGCAGGGACAGTGGCGGTCAATGGTGGCAGTGCCAGCATTGGTACCAACGTCTGTATTATGACCTGACTTTCTGCCAAGCTTATCATGGAGAGGACACTGCCATGGAAAGGTTAGCAGAAAGGCAGGTAAAGGGCCACAAAAAAAAGGGCCCGGGGTGAATAAGCCCATGTGGATTGTGGCTGGGGCCCATACTGTTCCCCTCTATGCCTACAATGTCGGTGAGTGCACTGTTTTCCATCCATCACATTGTGGATGAAAACAGTGTGCCCACATGCTGGAGATGCAGCATTGGCTTTAGGCTCTCTCCTAGAGATTAATCATGCCAATGCCTTCACTGCACCGCTTATACACCGTCAGCCCCTCAGGAATATCAGACCCCTCTATGCTGACAGTGCGCATTCCGACAGTGCTGGACAGGGAGGCCCTGCACTGCTCATGTCATGGGCAGTGCAGGGGCCCCCCTATGGTGGGGAAAGTGCCATGAAAAGTCTGGCAGACAAGAAGGTTGTAATCAGCGAGTTCAGCACTGCCCTGGATGACTACAACCAAGACCACCGTCAGCCTGTCTAGAACACTGTTACCGGTGCAGACGGTGGTACTCTGGGCTGGTCTGCCGGCCAGGGTCACAATTGGGTGGCTGGACCACCCAGAGTGCGGCAGTCCAACCGTCAACGCGAGTGTGGTGGTCCTCGGACTGCCACACTCGTAATGAGGCCCTTTAAATGAAGGAATCTTCTTGGCACTTTGATATTTTAGGTGCTATTTTCTAACTTAACCTTTAAAAATGTACAACATGAATGGATTGATTGATTGGATTTCTATTGTTTTGTTGTCAACTAATTCATTAACAATTTTCTACATTTCTATAAGTTGGTATGGAAGTTTTCTTGTGTTGTATTTTCAATTTATTGCTGTTTGAGTACTGCATAAATACTTTACCCAAATCTTCTATGTTAAGCCTGACTGCATTTGTGCCAAGTTACCAGAGGGTGCCAAGCTACCAGAGAGTTAAGCACAGGTTAATTAAGTGGCTGATTGTGGGTCACCCTGACAAGGATTGTGGCTGTTGCTTGAGAAGGGCTCACCCACAATCCTCCCATAGCGAACAACCCAGTTTCTCATATTCCCAAATAAGAAGGGAGGCAGTTTTGGAATGTAAGTAATGGGAAGGGGAATAAGGAATTGTAATGAAGATTGCCAGTAAATAATCCAGACATTACCTTTTCATCCATTCATCCATTCCTCATATAATTACTTACTGCCCAGCATGCATAAAAGAAATTACCTTTGTCAGAATTCATGCCACATATATTTCCTTAATATACAATAATAAACAAGCATAACTAAGCCAAAACAGCCACATCTCTATACATGTTTAAATCTAGGAACTGTTCTGCTCATACCTAATTCAGAGTCCTGGATTAAAATAAACCCACAATAGTCAATAAAGGTAGATTGGGAAGCCCAGATTCCTGTAACACAAATGTCTGTAATATAGATGCCATCCACTATGTCTATGAAACAGCCACATGTGTTGACCAAGCCTGAACTGAACCTGGAGGCACAAGATCAGTTCTGGATAGAAATGGAAAATACATCCGTTATCCGATGAGACAAAGTAGCAAAAAAAAAGATTTCATCCATTTATTAGCTTTACTAAAATTACTAAAAAGTGTGTTATGTTTCCTAAAATAAGCAGACCTAGCCAAATAAATCTTAACTGCCCTGACAACATCCAAAAGAGAGGCAGAATCAGAGGGAGAAGGAATAATAGGACAATCTCCTAAGACATATGAAACAACAAATTGAAAATTGATCTTAAGGATAAACTGAGTACAAAGTCTTAAAACAATCCAATCTTAAAAACAACAGAATTCAAAGCTAAGAGTTTCCTAGCAGTAGCAATGGCCCCCGGAAAAAACACCTACAACGACAGAAACCTCAGAGATAAAGGTTAAAGTGTGGATTCTGTAACAATAGGAAAACCAGAAGAAGGCCCTAGCACTGTGCAGAGTATGCTAGAGGACTTTCCACAAAAATGAACAGCAGGGGTGGAAGCCTTGTTCCCCTTTAGGCTCAATGCCTCCGAAGTCCCTGCCATCTCTTCACCTCCAGAAGGCTCAGCATTGCTCCGGCACGCAGGGAGTACCAAAAAATGCTGCTGCAGGAGCAAATCTTTCATCTGTTTTCCTGCTCGCTTGACAGCAAACCTACTCTTTGCTCTCGAGTGGTGAGAGCTGTCAAAGCTCCAGTCAAGCAACAGCAAGCAACTATGCTACGAAGGTAGGCACCTCGGGACAAAAGGTCCCTGAGGGGAGGCTGCCCCCAGGGCCTTTAATGGCTCCAGAACAGGGGCCAAATGGGACCACTTTTTGTTTTTTCTCCAAGGAGGTGGTGGTCCCTGAGGCTGAAAACAGCCCAGGAGTGGGGTCGCATGCCCCCACATTCACAATTCGGCCAAGCTCAAGGGAGGTGTGGCAGTCCCTCAGGCCTAGGGGGTCAGAGTATTCCTACCCTGCCTCCTTCTCTTTTTTAAACTTTTTTGGGGACTCAGCTGAGTCTGAGTTCCAAAATGGCTGCCAACACTTCCTGGTTGAAGTGTTGGCAGCCAATCAGATATCAGCATAAGATCTGTAGGATCTGCTGAGGATCTGCATCCCTAGATATATAAACTTTTTCCTTTAATATTTCAAAAACTTCCTGAATGGATTTGCACAAGATTACAAAAAGTGATCCTCCTGGACCACAATTTAGCTTTCTGCCAAATTTGGTGTAATTCCGTTAAGAGGTTCGTGCTGTACTCCTGTCTAAAATCTCTAAGGAAATTACCATTTAACCACCACTTTTCTTGCACTGCACTTGATGAATCACCCTGAAACTTTCTATGCATAAAAAAGACCGAGGAGGGCACTTCTTTCGGAAACATTTGTGAAGATTCGTCAAATTATGCTAAAGTGATAAACAAACCAAGAAATGCTTTTCCTATGGAAACTAGGTTCTAACTATAACTACCTACTGGCAGCCACCAATAGGTAATATATATATATATATATATATAACAAGAACACTGTCCAGAATACAGAGGCATGCACTCTGGTGCAAAAAATCTAGTAGGCTAATTGTAGCTGAGCAACCCATAGTTTATTGAAATGCCATTATAGGATAAATGACATGCACCTCAATAAACTATAGCCTACTGAATTTTTTGTACCAGAGTGCACATCTTGCTAATTTACGGTCCCCTCCCCCATATGCGCACCTTTGCCGCTGGGTCTTGGAGGTGAGGATCAAGGCAGTCACCAGGTAGTTAAAGTTAACATCATGTTTACATAGAAAAAGTGTTTTTTGACTTGACTATATCTTTGGCACTGTTTAAGGAATCTTCACAAAACATTCTAAACAAAAAGTGTGCCGGTTATTCTTGTTGCACAAGGATAGTTTTGGGGTGGTCTGTCAACCAGGGGCCAAGAAAAACGAGGGGTCAAAAAAGTTGTGTTTCCCATGTTAATTCCCATAGACATGACCACAGCTCAAATGACTGGATGGAATTGCACAAATTTGGCAGAAATCTAGCTTTCTGTACGCAGATTACGCTTTCGCTCATTTGGTGTAGATCCGTTCAGTGCTTTTGAGATATTAAACTGAAAACAAATTTGTATATCTCTGGCCGCAATTACTTTATGAAGATTAAGGGCTCCTGCATGGCAAATGCACAGCTCTGATTGGATGCCAAAACTTCAAACTCGGAAGTGTTGACAGCCACCTTGGGACTCAACTTCAGATGAGTCCCACTTTAAAAAAAAAGGAAAATGGACCAGGATAGGGACACCCTGACCCCTCATCTCTGGGGGAGGGGGCCCAGAGGGAAAAAAAGGAAAAGGGGTCGGGTAGGGATACCTTGACCGCCTGGCTCTTGGGGTGGGGTCCCAGAGGGACCCCCAAGGGCAAATAAGCATATTTTTTAGGGGATTTTTGCTGTGAATTTGCAAAATTCACAGAATTCTCTAAAAAAAAAAAAGTGTGGGTTTCTGTGAGGCCCTTGGGTAGGCCAAGTCCCAGGGAAATTAACATTGTTAATGTAGGGTGCCCTCTGGAACCACCACCTCCCCTGGGTTTTTTAAATCAATATAACGGGGGAGAAAACAGCCTTGGAGACCACCACCTCCTCAGGGCCTCAAACACTTGTAATGGGGCCCCCTCACAGCCCTGGGGGACCACCTCCTCGCTCTGGCTTTAAATCAATATAATGTGGGGGCTGTCTGCCCCCCAGCAGCACTGGGGACCACAACCTCCCCAGAGCATTGGTTAGATTGTGTAGGGGGGGAACGCAGCCCCCCCCCTCAGCTCCAGGTGCCACCACCTTCTCAAGGAATTTCTTAAATTGTATGCAGTGGCTTGCAGCCCTCCCCAGCCCTGGGGATCACCACCTCCCCGGGCATTCCTGTAATTAAGAGTGGGGGCTGTATGCCCTCCTCGCAGCCCAGGGGCCACCACCTCCCTGGGGCATTTCCTGAACTGTATGCAGGAGGCTTGCATCCCCCTACCCACCCGCAGCCCCCGAACCTCCACCTCCCCAGGGCAAAGGTTAAAAAAAGAAAAGGGGGTCAGTTTTGGACCCCCCACAGCCCTGGGGTTCACTACCTCCCCAGGGCTATTTTAGTTGGAGGGGGGCCACGCGGCCCCTCCCTTGTGAAGCGTACAAGGCCCTGCAGACGGCCAACCCCCAGAGCTGGCTCCTGCTATGTCCCGGGGTGCCCATCTCCGGGACATAGCTGTTTGCTGTGGCTTGGCGGCAGAAGTCACAGCAAACACTCTGCTCACAGCGAGGGAGAGCTGTCAAACAGCTCTCCCTCACTGCGAGCACAGGTTTCTTCTGTCTCCCTGCCTGCAAAGACACAGGCAGGGAGACAGAGAAACCTGCTCTCAGAGAGAGGGAGCTGCTTTAGCAATGCTGGCTCCTGCAGGAGGGAGAGAGACAGCTGGGACCAGGGGGGCCTTCAGGCTCCCCCCAAGGCCCTGGGGGTCACCCAGGTCACAAGGTCGGACCCCAAAGGATTGGGTCCCCCATGGACTCCCTCCGCCCCAAACAATTTATAATAATTAGGCCACTCCCCGGGGATGGGGTCACTGGTGCCAAGATCAGCCTGAGAGGGGGGCCACGCAGCCCCCTCTCCCAAAACAATAATTAGGCCACACCCAGTGGGATGGGGTATCCGGGGCCAAGATCGGCCTGGGGATGGGGCCACACGGCAATGGTAACTACTGGTTGTTTTAAAATACTGGCAGCAGTTCAACACGAATGCGCATTGTGTGAGCAGCAGTAATATTTGAGTTGCCATAGACTTGATGTGCTTTATATGAGGGTATAACTTGATCTATGGTAATAACTGGTTGGTTTGAAATACTGGCAGCAAAGATAAAGAGTGGGGGCACTAATTGGGGAGTGCTAACCCATGAGGGGGGAACTGCATTGTTCTTTTCCATTGCCTCACATTTGTGCCTTGGAACTTCTGTTTTTTTTTTTTCTCAGAACAGAGTGTGGCTATAGGGTGATGCCCCCACTCCATCCCCGTTTTTAGAGTATTATTAATGAAACTCAGTAAGTCTATATGCATGTGTGGCAAACCATAATAAGGTGGTTTGTTGACACTGAGTTCACCTGGGTTTCATGAGCACTTGACGGAGAGAAATTGGGACCCCTGTATCTGTGATTAATGATTGTTGTGTTGTTCTTCAGGTACTTCCAAGGTGTTGCATTGGCAATTCATTTAAGAGCCATACCATTCTGGCTCAGCATCATGGAGGTAATGAGTGGAAGGATGAGTGATTGAAAGGATAAGATACCCTGATGAAGGCCCATAGACCCTAAGTGGCTGAGAAAGGGAACAAAACGTTGGTGTAAATGAGAGAGGGAGTTTTGGACACTAATATCCGACATTTACACCATTATAGTTTTTAATCCTGTCAGGGGAAGCTGTTAAATAAAAAAAGAAGTAGAAATGGAATGAATGAGAGAGGAAGTTTAGGACTGTATTATTTGAAATGTACCCTTTTAGAATTTTTAACCCTGTAAGGGGGTCCTATTAAATTACATTTTCCTGAAGGTAGCCACCAGGACAGTTTTAGACAACTAGGACACAGAAACCATATCCCTAGGGTGAGGAAATAATATCCTTCTTCATATACAAAATAAAAGAAGAAGAAATCGCTCTCCTCATGATGTGGGTCTGTACCTGGGCATGTTAGTGTGCCCAATAATGAAGAATCCCACTATTTAGAGGGTGAGGGCAGTTTTTACCAAACCTGAGGGGCCCAGGAGAGAAAAAAGCCTGGAATTTCCAGGGCATCAGATACACCTCTGTGCCTCTGTGCAGCGTGTTAGCTGTTCATGTGTAGGGTAGAAGAGAACAGGGTGGAACCTCCCACCTGCTATTGTTCATTGTGAGTAGTTTAACACTGCACGCACAAACACTGCAGTGGCAGGCGTGAGACATGTTTATTGGGCCAATTATGTGGGTGGCACAATCAGTGCTGCATGCCCACTAGTAGCACTTGATTTACAGGCCCTGGGCACACATAGTGCATTCTACTAGGACCTTCCTGGTAAATCAAATATGCCAATCATGGGTTAACCAATTACCAATACAATTTAAAAAGAGAGCACTTGCATTTAAGCTGTGGTCAGCAGTGGTAAAGTGCCCAGAGTCCTAAAGCCAACAAAAACAAGTCAGAAAAGATGGGGTGAAGAAGGCAAAAGGTTTGGGGATTGGTGCTGCAAAGAGGGCCAGGTCTAACAAAACCACCCACCAGCCTGGCTTTAGCCAGGGTAGACCAATCATTACCTTGTTGGGCTTCCCTGCTTGGGGAGACAGAACTTGGACCCTGGCCCACTACAGAATGGGTGTCTTCCAGTTCTATGCCTTCCTGAACCCAGTTGGATTCCCCTGCTCATAATCCCAGGGCCCTCTAAGTTAACCCATGGGGAATACTTCTCCTCACCTGCGGACCCCATTTGTGCAGCACCTAACCTTACTTTGCTCACAGATGTATACCAGTAGGCAGACAGCACCACCATGGCTGACTTAGTGATGTGGCCCATTCCACTCTCGGGGTGTGACTCCTGCCCCCAATCCATCAAGGGCATCTCTGTTCACAAGGACAGCAACCCACAGTGTCCACTGACAGCCGTCAGTGATGATATCCAGGCCTCTGCCCTTCAAGGGCTCTCCAACCTCTGTGGTTTCACACAGTGGGGGCAGTAGCCTCAGGGGACCGGCACTGTTTGTCCACTCTCCCTCCCACCAGTTCAGAGGTGGTTTCCTGAGACTAGCACTCCAGAGCCCATGTCCCAGCCTTCTAAAATGTAATGATGATTTAGTTAGGAAAAATTAAAGGTCCCCCATCTAACTGTGCCTCTGGACTTAAGTTTACATTGGAGACCTTTACGCAACTTCAATGGGTGCCACTAGAAACCCTAAAATTAAGTTATGTTGCTGCCAGTCAACCTTGGGTTAAGAAGATACCTTTGAGGATCAAGGTGGAAAGATCCATGGAGATGGATCCTGTAATGACACATGCAAATTGCGATCCTGCAGAGCAGCTATTTGCGGTGTACCTTGGAATTAGGGGCCCCACAAACTATTTGCCAAATGAAAAATACAGAAATGAACTTCAGACAAAAAGAGAAAAATTGATGGGATGGCACAGCTGTATAGCTTGTGGGGGACCTTTGTCCTTACATAAAATTACCATGAATCCATTCATATTGGGCAGTAAAAGCAAAAAAAGAAAAGTCTCACAGAATCACAATGTAAGCTTTCTGCCTGGAGGGCTATTTCTCAGGATAAGCAGGGATTACAGGCTCAGATGAAAGAATGACCATCTTCATATAAAGAGGGACAACCTAGGCACAGATATGGAGCATTAGCCACTTTTGGCTTTAGGAGGGCTTAGATAAGTGACTCTAAATTTATTTCTCTATACTCGTAGGAAAGAGGTGACACTGTCATTGGCCATTTGCAACCCACCCTTGCCCCTCTGGGGTTGCCTTGCAGAATCAAAAGCTATTGAGTTTTGGGTCTGCAACTGGGCATAAACAGATCATGTTCAGGGAGCGATGGCTAGAATTGTTTAGACTGAATGTCACGGATAACCCTTTTGGTACTGGCACCTACGTTGTTTCACAGGGCAACAGTGAGGTAGCTACTCAATGGAAGGCACAGTCAACAGTGGGTGTGCAGGTGGAGACTAGAAGGAAAGAGAATAGAAATTTAATTTAAAGGAAGGGACTTAAATACTGGTAGGAGCAGAGAAGAACAGGTGAGTTGAAAACAACAATAGAATGTAGACAAGTAAGTTTCATTACTGGGGTGACCTGTGACTTTGGGGTCCTGCATGATGAAAGTCATTACCCTCTGTAGTAGTAATACAAACAATGTAGCAGGATTGCTCATATGTTGGCAATTCTTCCCTATTAGAGTTATTGTGTGAATTACTGACAAGCGCATTATAGGTGGAGATATGTCGAAGAATGTTGTGGCTCAGTGTTCTATCCAGAAGGTGCTGCAGGACATCGATATGGCCTGAACCTGGCCGAGGATCATAAACAATCAAAGAGGGGGTGATGTTTAGAATGTGTGCAGTCTTCTAGGACAAGATGAGTAACAACTATCTGGGTAGCTCTAATGTAATTTGCCACTTTTTACTAGCCTCTAGTCAGCAGTCCAGCTCAGATGAGATCACTCTGTGGCAGGGAGTTTTTTGACTGCAGTAAAACCCGGCATATCAAAAATATACGGGATGAAAGTTATTTTTTCACATAAGGATGCCTGAAGTGTGTTTCTATATAGTTGTAGTTACCATTTGAAATCAGACAGTTTGTTTGCCCAGGCCTTTACAAGTTTTTTACCAGTCACCCGTAATGTCAGATGCACAAGATAGGTATGTGTAGGATGCAATAAGGAGCAAGAGGTTATACAGGCAAAATCCCTTTGTGATACTGGAACCAACATAAAAAATAATTTTATTGTAGCCTTCTTGCCATAAGCTTAAGTCTTAAAACCATAGCACGTTCCACACACTATCACCCCCTCCATCCATGTTTAATAGGAATGGGTTACAATGAGTATGCTTTACTTTGTTCTGCAGTAATGTTTTAACAAGAGGAGATTTTTATGTATAACCAGTCATTACAGGGAAACAATGAGTAGTCTCTGATACCTAGAGACATAGGGTACATATTGCCTTTCTTGGCTCTTTTCTGTTCAATGAAAGGATTATAAAATGTATCAATGATTCTGCTTTGGAATAATCCACCAACAAGTAAGCGCCTGACCTACTAAGCATCTACATTGGTAACTTCAGTTCTGACTGAAATCTATTCAATAGAGAGTAAGTCTGCTTTTCAATTGACTTCTGAAAATGAACCATGTTCAAAATTATATCATTTATTTAGAAAACCTACCTTAAATGTCTACACATTGGCTGGGGTAACATGTTGAAAAAGGATGTCAGTCATCAAAATCAGGTCCAGTTCCTAAACACTGACGACCCCTGTATACTTTCTCAGGCAGAAGATCTGTGAACATGGAATATGTTTTACATTTTCGGCAATAACAGATATTGCTTTGTTTTATGATTTTACTTTTTATTATTTTCCCGAATGTATATAGGGTTATTCTGCTCAAAGCAGGGCCAAAAGTACAGATCTGCCAAAACGAAAGTTGATCTGTCCTTCACACTTTCTGCAAAACATTCCAGATAGATCAAGCCATATTTTTTGTTTGGTTGCATTCAAGTAAAAGTAGGACTGGATGGTCTTCTGAAATCTATTTAATCACTTTGACAACTGTGTTGCATGCTGCTTACAGTTGCTTGCTGGTGCCTAAGAGACGGTGTCTAAGTCCAGAACACACCAAAACTGTGGAAGCTTTACTTTCTTCTGTCAGAGACCACATGAACGACTAAGGCTAAATGGATTCTTTTCAAAGTGATTAGCTTGGATACCCCACTGTATCTTGCTGTAAAGTTGAAATATTAGGGGTAACTTGGAACAGCAAAAGCAGTGAGATCCTATAACTGGATGCTCCCTGTCACAGAAATGTCTACCTCATAGTTAGTTGGGTTGCGTCAGAGATCTTTTATTGATAAACAGCAAAATTAACAATATGTAAATCATAGAATTAACCAACTAGGGCATCCGCAAAGCACTGAGTTTAAAGGAGACAGGACCTTGTTGGATCGGCCCTGAAAACACAATGGGGCTATTGAAAAAGAGTATACTTGTGAGTAATTTACACAGTAATTTACACATGTAAGATTACCTATACTTTTGAGCAACTTTTTAACTTTTGGCTGCTCACACACAAGTGTAAAAGTACTCAAAAGTGTAGACTTACACGTCTTCACCTGAAAGAGTGGATGGAGTCAGATTTATGAGTGTAAGTTACTACTGCAAAAATTAGCAGTAGTAAGTCCAGCACCACACATGGCCAACCACTGGTATGGCAGTACCCGCTCACCAAAATCAACAGAGGCAGGGACATAAAATAGTACCCTGCAGGAAATACTGGTAAATTAATTGAAATTATTTAAACTAAATAAAAATATAAATACATTTGATTTAATGTTAAAAAAATTATTACAACATATCTATTTGTTATTTTAAAACATTTTAATCACCTTTCAAATTTCGTGTAACATTTTTATTCAAATGTACATTACATTATTAAAATGAATTTGATACATCATTTTAATTATTATTAATACAAATAATATATATTTTTACTTTAGGTGTTTCTTCACGCAATCTAAACTCCAGAAAAATATTGTTTATTTAATATAGTTAAAATAATTAAAAATGTAATTCAAAATTTTAATAGTGTTTTCTTTTTTTATTTGTTCTACATTTAAAATAAATTAATTTACATAAATTTTTATCATAACAATAAATTTACTATGTTTTTTTGAGTTAATACACATTATGACTTTTCCTATACTGTACCACCGGGTGCCAATCTCCCTATGATCTTCGTCCTGTTTTTCTTTAGTGCAGGTATCACTCTTTCACTGCTTGCACTGCTCCTTCATTCGGAACACCTTTTACCAAAGTATTTATTGTTGGCTTAATCAATACTAGGTTGCCTTAAAAAAGTTTCTTTTCATCATTCCATACATTTTCATTTCTTTGAATGAAGGATTTCTATAGCACTTTATCAGGCTCCCTAACTAATTCGTGTTTACATGAATCCGAAGCAAACACATTATATTGCTATTATGTGGAAAATAACTGTACTACTTGCAAGCTAGAGAACCCAGTACAGTATTCCACGATTTCTGCAGCAATTGCAAAATCTCAAATAAGTATTTATGATCTTTTCCCACTGATGTTCACGCACCTATCCATGTATCAAATAAAGCTGTCACACATGAGTACCTGTCAGATATGAGTGAACGTCTTCCTCATATTACAAGGTGAACATCAAGACCTTTGAAACCCTGACAAATGTGGTGTTGTACTTGCTACCAAAACTGACAGCTTCCGCCTCCCATGTCAAATGCCTGAGTAGGCATCACGCTCCCCAATTAAAAGCCTACAGTGAAATATCTGAAGTTCACTGTGGGCCTCCCTGTAACTGATTACACGGTATTACAAGCAGCCAGGTCACTAACAGGTCAGACTTTAGCTTGCATTCCTTGACTAATTAAAAACAGAAACAATAGAGAATGTGTGGCCTAAACCTGATACTTAAACCCAAAAATCTGGATGAGGGAGCCGGTGATGTATATTTAATTTAAAAATAGTTTTCTCGTAAGGAAAACTGGCTTGCTTGAATCGTACTAATTAAAAAGAACCCCTCCTATACTACAACAATAAATAGCTCTTCCTCAGATCATGTTTGCAATTAGAAACGTATTTAGATCTCAATCTGCAGGTGGATGCGAGAGCTGTAATACACTCAGATTCACGAGGAGGGCGCCCAAAATATTAATGAAACACGTTTTTGCAATCTACTATTCTATCAAACAAACTTTAAGCAGATTACTTTGTCCTTTATTATTATTTATTTTTACATTGGCTCTGTATGTGTGGGCAACTGTGTTTTTATTGTTCTGTGCATTGCAAACCGTGCTTAAAAGTAGAATATATTTTCCAGGGTATTTAGATATTCCAATAGGTATCCACATTTGTTTGACTATTGAGTCATTTTATTTTTCAAAAGAATCTTATTTTTTGCAAAACTCAATTCTTTTCTTTTAAGAATCCCATTATTCTTTAAAGAACCATATCCGTATTGATGGGCTAACCTTAAGATGTTCAGCTAAAATATTAAGAGAAAATCAATTAGTTGTAGGTGCAAATCAGTTTGAATAAGTCAAGCTCCTAAGGGGTGACTTGAGGTGTTCACCCCAAGCCTTAACACTTCTAGTTAGACTTTAAACTGGATCGAGCCACAGACACCATTAGATTTAAATTTTCTAAAATCAGCTCACTCCAACCTAAGCCTCATAATCATACGTTTCCCTTTTTAGTTGGTTTAACATGTTTTGTTAACTTGTGAATAGTATGTGACAGAGGGGAGCTGGAACGAAAGAGGCAGAAGAAGTGATTTAAAGCCAGGCAGAATTTAGTTAGTTTTTTTGTAAATACTACCACGTTCCTCTTTCTAATGCTAAAATAAGGGGGAAAAACAATAAACCATTTGTAATTCATTTGAATAAATTAATATTACATATAGGCAAATCGAGGTGAATGATTCCCCAGGAGAGAGCAGCATAAAGATTGCATCAGTGAAGACAAGCTCGAACAGGAACAAATGCCTCAGAGGAGGGCCCTAAAAATATTTATTTATAATGAACATGCGACCTTGAGGCCATTTCACCCTGCTTCTGACCTCATGGATGAAGTTATACTGCTAATCTATTTCTCATTGATGGTGCCCTCATCGAGGCGTATAAAAGACTGTACTGAGGTGCACAAAAGACTAGAGGTAGCACCGAGTGCATATTTTAACTCGACGAGAATCCCCATGGATGAAGAATGGTGCATTTTCACTTCGGCATGCTAGGAGCCAGGTGGCATTTTGTTTTCTGTGTCCTCTCTCCAGGTCTACAGTTAGATCCTGCCTTACACCTGTTTATTGGTATGGCACTCTTATATGTGCAGAATGACAGTGAATGAGACATTAGCAATGGCAGACTGAACGCATATGTACATTATGGGCTAAAGGTATAAACTATATGAATTTAGCAGGGTACGCTTTTGTTTTCTGCCAGATATTCTGGCTTTGTGTAAAGACAGTGACATGTCAGAGGGCTCCAGGGGAAGGTCTTTAGATCGTTTACTCAGGGAAGATGCAATTTGGAGATTAGGTCATGCTTAGGCAGGTATTAATAGCCTACTTAGGTTAATTTTGTCATTTGCATTTTGTAACTGGTAGAAAAGAGCTGGTGCAGATCATTCCTGTGTATTATATGTACATGGTGAAAATGTATTTTTTAATGATTTGTATCTTTTGAATCTGAATAAACGCATTCTGATGTTGACCATAATGTTTGTGGCTTTCTGGGGTTTTGATGTGAATTAAGCCTTCGGTGGACAGTGGTTTATATTGACCAGCTATGGAGGATGCAGGGATTTTGTCGATATCTGTCTCTGTGAATGCTTGCAAAATGATATTGTTGCAGACTACTTTAATAATTATCAATACTCAGTATGCTTGTATAGAACACGCTAACATAGTGTCTGGTGTCTAGATGTTTATTATCACTAAGGCTCCCAGATTTCCGTTTTCACTATTTTTTACAGAACAAATACTGACAGAAAACTATCTACTTTATTGTCTGTATTTATTTTAAATATAGAGAAAAATGGAAATGTATTTTTTTTTGGTGATTCTAAACGGTGACAGTCGTGACTTCAAGGCCCAAAGCTATGCAGAGTGGCCTGTAGGGAGAGTCAAAAAGGTGAGAAAGTTATTTTATGAGGGTTAAATAGATGTAGATGTATACAAAGTTGATACTAAAATATCATGTTTTTATATCAATGTATTGACTTATCATTAATGAGTATTCATGTCACTTAAACCTGTCTGGTGTTCAAGAATCAGTGTACAATTACTTGTCAAATAAATGTGGAAATATAATAGTTTCAGTAAATTTTTTCAGAAAACCCAAAATAATTTAAATACAGATAAAATTATCACAAAATAAATATTAATCCATGCAGATGGAAATATCCCAAAAATAAACACCAAACAACCGTGAGCCCAAATCATTAGCCACCTCAAGTTCTCAAGCAGTTCAACCATTACCAGCAAAGTGCCACAATTTGTTCTGCACAATCCCAGACCTTTGCAAAGTTAACTATTCAACTTTCAGTAGCAGATTGCTGTACTCATTGGTCACATTTCTTGTGTCGGATGCTGTGACATGCATGCCTTGGTTGTGTGTATTATCAGTGTAAAATATAATTTCTATTATTTTTACAACAGTGGCTTGTCTGTCTCATGTAACAGCTAACTAGCTGAACCAACTTTGCACCTGTCATCCTTATCACTGATGTTGTCTTGGCAGCAGCTGTGACATAATATACATATCCATTACTGGCAGCAAAGGCTGATGGTGATGATACCCCATGTACATGTAAGAGATATGGACCAGTGATCTAAAAGTTACACGCAGCCCCAGATGAAACAGTTTTCACACTTATAAGCAAACATGTAATTGAATATCAATGAGAGCTATAGGATGGGAATTATTTGGGGTGTCCTCCACTGGCTATCTCTGGACACACCTACATCTTTATTGGCGTTATGCATCCTAAGTAGGTTGTGGTATGTGCTAATTTGTAAAGGAGACTTAAAGAACATGCAGAGCTGAGCAATTATTTCAAATCAGATTTTGTCATTATATTGACAGGTACATGTTTGATATACATAATTATCAATCAAGGTATGGGTAACATTTATTTAACCCCCTCCCCAACAGGACAACATTGCTAATTATGGACTGTCGGGGCAATCATTTCTGCTGTTCACTTTCCCTTTGTCTTGCATTTTAAATGTATGTGTACAACTTCATGTTCTATGTTACCTGACACTATATACAGGTGGGTTTGACACACATCCTGTGGTCCTCTATTCAGAGGTTCAATCATTTGTGATATTGTTGTCAGAGGGAGATTGATAGTATTTAAGGAGCCCATATCTTCCTCAAGTGAAAAAGCTGGGCTGTTCCCCAGCTTTACTGTTTTCATGATGTGCTGTTCAACCACTAGATGTCTAGGCTTCACCTCCTCTACACCTAATGTGTCATTCACTTCCACACTCCCAAAATGCAAACCTGCTAGTATCAGTACACCCCTCACCAACAACAGCACTTTAGTAGTTGTTTCCTGGCAAGCAAGTATCCATGTGTGGATATTAGGAATAGGTTGTGACTCCACCTCTCCATGATGGACTTGGGGACAACTTAATGAGCTCCATAAGGCCTCAAAAAGATCTCTCTTCGTGCAACTCCAGCTGCACACACCAGTAAATCATGCCTATGAGGCTACAGCAGGCCACAATGCATGCTTTGAAGTGGCCTGCGTGGAGTGTGACAATGGTGAACCAATTACTGTGTTGCCTCATTCTCCACTTGAATGACATTCCATGAACAATGGGAACACTTGTGACAGCTCCCCAGAGTGACAGAGCCATGTATACCCAGGAAGGCACAAACACCTTACACACCATGAGGTGAGTCATTGTGACTTGTCACATGTAGACCTCCAGCACTGACCCATGCAAAAATCAACCTACGTGAAGGTCTAGATGAACCCTTAGGTAGGTAATGTACACATGAATATTTGGTAGACACATCTTTGGCCAACATGTCAGGTCTTGTGTGGTATAATGTTATGAGCAATATATAAGCATATGGGGATGAGTGACAACAATGACATTAGACAGACACCACATACTGCATATTGAAGGCTCAGACCCAACTCTTCAGTACACCTCTGGACCTGTGAAAGACTCAGAATGACTGTTCTGCTGCTTTGTTGCAAGAAGGACTGCTACTCAGGTGCCCTGCTACTATGGACCTGCATTTTGAACCCAAGACTATCAGAGTGCCTTCAAGAGCTAATTGGCTGGATGGGCTCTGATCAGAACCTCAGGTACAAAAAAGGCTCCAACCACCTTGAGCACTACACCCGGACTATGTTTGCTGTGAGTCCTGGACGCCAAATGGTGCCATCCTAGTCCTGGACCTTTGGAAGTGGGGCTGGAGGTGCTTGGCCAGCCCAGCGGAGTCCTTCACCACAACTGGTGCAAAGCAACGCAAAGCCCCACAAAGCCTTGCCGCACACCTGCAAAGTTCATCACAACCAATGCCAAGCAAAGCGGAGCCCCACAGATCTTTCCTGCACTGATGCTAGCCTCAACGTAATGGATGCCAAGTAACACAAAACAACGCCCCTTTAGAACTGATGTGACTTAATGAAAAGCCTCTCAAAGCCTTGTCACGCAGCTTCGTCAGAACCAATGCAGCGCGATGTGACCCGATGCAGGACATCACACCTCCTCTGAACTGATGGCAGATGATGCAAAGCCTGGCAAACCAACATTGCACAGACCATGCACCAGAATTTAAGGTACTTTGTTCACGAGGCCTAATTTGGTCCCTGTAGACGGCCGCACCCCATTGCACTAGGTCTAAACCTATGACTTTGTTCCAGTTCAGCGCAACCAAATTACCACTGTACGAAAGCTTTTTCCCATAGACACAGAATGGGTAAAATCCTTTGGTACATCTGGCCCTTAGTGCATTGCACTTTTTAGCACTGTTTTCACCTAAATCTTTAAAATTGCATGTAAGGTTTTCGTGATGGGATTTTTGTCATTTCTGTCTCAAAAAAATATATTAAATTGTACTAAGTTGGAGTGAGATTTTTCTTGTGCTATGTTTTTCACTTTATTTTCGTTTGCGTGCTGCATAAATAATTTACACTTTGCCTCTAGGTTAAGCCTGACTACAAGCTACGAGAGGGTTGAGCACAGGTTAATTTGGAGTTGTGTTTCAACCTGACAAGAGCTGTGGTTGGTGCTTGAATACCGTTTCACCCCCTCAGCCAGCAGCCCTCATGCCTACAAATACTGCATAAGACAGTGCAGCATTATGCCACATAATGGGTTTACATATATGTTACTCTGCTCATCTTATCTCCACCCTCCAACTGGTTTCCCTTCCTGCTTTATACAAATATAAGTATTTTTCCTTGTGGCTAGTGAGACTGCCTAGGCTGGCACAGATTCTGATTCATACAGACATACGTGTGAGTTTTTCTTCATCAGTTTCATCAAAGCATCCTGGACTCACTAAACAAAGTGAAGGTTTCCTGTGTAGCCAGTTACGGTGATGGGTTTGGTCTTCAGATCCTCTCTGCCCCATGCAAACAAATTCCCCCACCAGCCCCAATCACACTCTTGTCTTCTCTTGTTGTGGGCCATGTATCATCTAGGACAGCTCTGTATTGGGTGTTGCTCTCTGAATATCGAATCAGTATTGATGGTAAAGTATATCGAAGACAGAACATTGAAAATAAAATATCAACAAGTAAGTAGGTCTAGATTTTCTTCACATAACGCCACAGATAGTTACCTATGCTGTACATAGATCTTCAAGGTACATTGATTTGGAGTAAGGAATAGTAAATATGTGCTTCCCTATATGCACTTATCTTTCAATATTTTCTCCCCCGATATGTTGTCCTTGATATTAGAATGCCACAGTATTGTTAATGTCGATATTCAGTAGTAAAATCTCTGTCATGCTTGAACTTTAGGCACAACAATTCAAAAAGAAAAAGTGGCAAGTTCTGGTTACTTTTCGCTGAGCCAGTGCAGCTCATCAAAATATTGCCCTGGTGTTTTGGAATAAATACCCGGGAATTACTCAGGCCCTCATAACGAGTTTGGCGGTCATGAGACCACCAAACTCGCGGAGGCGGTCTAACAGCCATGGACCCCGTAGTAAAGACTGCCGCATTACGGGTTGCGCAGTTTGACAGAAGACAAACTGCCACAATGTCACTTGTCCCGCCAGTCCGGTCGGACTGCCGTAGCCGGCAGTGAGCTTCTCAGGGCCGGTGGCAGGCCTAAGGCCGCCGGCTCTATTAGGATGCAGTGAACTGCCAGGCTTTTTGCGGCGGTTGCTCCACCATGAAAAACCTGGTGGTAACGCACCCAGTGATAGGAATCCCCATTCCTTTCGCTGGCACATGCACCCCTACACGTACACACACACATGCATACACCCGCCCACACACTTCCAAACAGCCCCCCACCCAACCACACACATCCATACTAACACCCCCACCTGCTCTCACACTGACATACACACACTCCCCCTCACACATATGCACCCCCCTCCGCAATCATTCACCCCCCATCTGTACACTTGCATACACCCCCATCCGCACACTTCCATACAAACACCCCCAACCACACACTTGCAGACACCCCCACCCGACTGCATGCATACCTACAAACAACCCCACTCGCTATCACACTGACATACACGCACCCCCTTTGCTCTCACACATACACAACTCCCCTCCACAATCATTCACAACCCCTCATACGCACACTTCCATAAAACACTCCCCCACCGAAACGCACACTTGCATACACCCCACCACCCCACCTCATACATACATACACCCCCATTCACTATCACACTGACATACAGGCACCCCCTCACTCTCACACATGCACACCCCCATCCACAATCATTCACACACCCTCATCTGCACACTTGAACACACCTCCCCCTCATCCTCACACTTCCATACAAACACCCCTCCGACCGCACACTTGTAGACACCCCCACCCAATCGCACACATACAACACTTGCTCTCACACTGACATACATGCACCCCCTCGCTCTCACACATATGCACACCCCTCCGCATTCATACACACGCTTCCCCCTCCGCATCCGTACACACACACCCTCTGCATTTGTACACACAATCATCCCCTCCGCATTCATACACACATTCCCCCCTTTGCATTCATACACACACTCCCCCCTCCGCATTCATACACACCCTCACCCCGCATCCGTATACACCCCCACTTCCTCCACGCACACCGATTTCCATTACACACACATACATGCACACTCTCCACCTTTTGGTCTGTCCACCCACCTGTCTGGGCAAGGTGGTTGTCCGGGAGAGTATGGCTATCGGCTGTTCCACCGCCAGCCCCGCACCGCTGTGTATGGTCCGCCGTGCCGTACTACATATCGTAATACGGTGGGCAGAGTCCTTGCGGTGTGGTGGTGCTGGCGGTGGAACAGCCTCTCACCTGCCATCAGTCAGGCCGATGGTGTTGGATTTCCACTTGTGAATAAGCGGAAAAACGTGGGTGACACCAAATACGGCTATTACTGTACCGCCAGAACTGGCGGTATGGTGGTGCGTTATGCACAGCAGTCTTGGCAAAAGACTGACGTTGTTACAATGAGGGCTTCAGTCTTCACTATTGGTACTCCTTTTTACCATCAACTACCTGAAAAACTGAGCCAGTGATGGCTGGGATTCAAGCAGGTAATATTTTAGGTCCCCCACTATTTTCACCAAAATACGCAATAGTCCAATAGACATTTAGTGCATGCAAGTGTTTACAAATGCATCCCCTAACCTGATTTGGGTTTGCTGCAACTATTAGAATATTTAACCCAGTGACTAGACCTTGAAGCTAATTTTGCTCTTATTGTTTACTCTTAACTCGAGTTTTATTTTTGTGGAGCATCACACGCCATTAACCTGAGAACGCGAAATAACAACCCAGGCTCATTTTCTTCTTACATTTTGTCTTCTGCAGAGCTTGATGGAATTGTTTATGTCTGATCTTTATTTGCATTGTCATCGGATCTCGCATCTCTGGTATTTGTTTTAGTTATGAACGTGGGTGTGACAACATCCAGTTGTTACTTAACCTCTTCCGACTACAGTATAAAAAGTATTGCTATGCAGGTACAGATTTTAGAAGGTTGCTATTGGCCCATGGACATAACCTGGAATGGCAAGACCAACCCGGGTATTTGAGTTCTTATGCACTGCGACCTCTGATCTTGCCTTCTTTTATGGGCGTACCTCTTATTCCTTGCCTCTTCATTTAGTATTCGAATAGGTTGATGTTAATGTCCTGCATATTCTCTTCATAGTGGGTTGCTGTCTTGCACTTTCTTCCCAAGCATAGCGCTAAAATATACAAGCACACAGGCGGACCTATCAGCATGTCAAGTGGTACCAGGTCCCCAGGGTGTAAAGGGCCCACTAGTCCCCACTTTTGTCTATATTTTGCTACCAAGCGGTGGACTGCGGCCTGCTTCTGTTGCTGACATGAGTGCCCTAGGCGTACTTGCTAGTCCAGTGTGCAAATGCCTTACGTCACTCACATGTTCAATCAAGCTAGGTTTCCGTTTTCGAGTTTATTTGGGAGCTAGTATTTTTCTTCGGGAATCTAATGTTCTGTTCAAAACTTAGTCACTATGGAGTGCAAGATGCTAAGAATAGATCTGTGGACCACCCACACATCTTCCAAAGAATGCGCTCAACTCCTTTGACTCTGAACAAATAATACCATGATGTAGCCCATATTGTTTTGGTCAAAGGTCTTTGTCAATTTTAGTTAAACCTGTACCTTAAGGAGAATGGATGTTGACGTATTAAAGCTCTATTTGCTTGGAAAGACTGATTCAACCCATTTGCATTGTTTTGTCTAAGTAATATATGGCCATGCTATTTTTCTTTCCTACTGAGGTACTGTCGAAAAGGGCCGCCCACGACCTCATGTGTGGTACACAGTGGGCTTTACAAAGATAGTATTAAGCCCCATGTAGGCAACAAAATAGATTTTACCATAATTCATAGTACAATAGCTTTGAATGTCCAGTCATCGGATGACACCATCTGTTCCGCCTCATTTTGTGAATTAATTCATGTTTTCTATGTTATCGGTAGTTTCAATTACAGAGCAATGTACAATATTTAATCTGGACTCAGACCTAAGCAAATAAAGTGCGCATGCGAGTCTCGTAAATGCATAATTCAGCAGTAATGTGGAAAAGCTGTTGAAAGTTTCATCCCAGGAGTTGAGCAGTTTACTGCTGGCACCGAGTCTGTGCAGACTGGTGGAGTAGATTTCCATTCGTGCCAGAAAATGGAAGCTGTGATATTAGCCTCCTTGTGAGAATAACACGCGGGCCCTTCCTGCAGCTTCCAGCACCTCGCGCAGGATTTTATGTGTTGTTTTCGGGAATTACAAACGGCAACTCTAAAAATGAAAAAAAATACATTCTCTCGTGCATTTTAAAGGTTTGTCCGTTTAAATTTAATTTGCAGATGTCTGATTGTGTTTCAAGTGCATGCAGTTTCTCTTTTTTCGATGTGTTTCATAATGCCTATAATAATTCAGTTTGGAAAGTTGTGCCGTGAAACCATTCTTGAATATTACCTGCAATTTTAATTGCCTTGCTGAGGTCTTCATTTAGTTTATGGTGGGAATTCCAAAATTCTGCAGAATCGTAGCTACTACTAATAAATGACTGCATCTGCATAGGTAACCTGTGACTATATTATCCCATATACAATATTCAGGATTCAATGATCCTCACGCACCCAAGTGGCATACTTCATCACTGGGTCATGCTCCATGCTAGGCAGGTGATGCAACCCATAGCTGGCCCCTGGTACTGGGAGCACGTTTTGGGGCTGTTTTCCTGCCATTTTGAGTGGTAGTGAGACCGAGCTGATAGTGGTTGTGGTGAAGTTTAAAATTGACTATAAATGAGCAAGTAGCTTTCGTTTGATTTTCAATAGGTTAATTTACGACGAGATTAAAAACTAGAGACCTATTGAGCTTTAATTTGTCTTTAATCCTATAGACTGGTCGATATGTTCCATGCCGACTGCCATTTAAGGTCAAATGTGTTTCTTCAGGACAGAAACTTGTGTACTCTAGTGGTGGTTCCTCCGTGTGAGCGGAGGAGTGTCACACTCCCCCGCACTGCTGTGCAGAAAGCATAAAAAATAAATGGCAATAAAATTATGTTATTACCATTTTATTTTTTACGCTTTCTACCAGCAAACAGAGGCCCATATTTATACTTTTTGATGCAAACCAGTGCCGGCGCTGGTTTGCGTAAAAAAATATACCGCCGGCTAACGCCATTCCTATGCGCCGGGTGGGCGCCTTATTTAAGGATTGACGTTAGCCGGTGCAGCAGGCTGGTCAGAGTTAAAAATTTTTTACTCAATCCAGGCAGCTCCGGCATAGGGAAAAATGGGGGTTGTGTGTAAAAAAATGGTGCAAGTCAGGTTAGAGTAAAACATCACGGCTCAAACCGGACTTGCGCCATTTTTTGATGCACAACCCCCATTGAAATGACTCCTGTCTTAGCAAAGACAGGAGTCATGCCCCCTTGCCCAATGGCCATGCCCAGGGGACTTCAGTCCCCTGGGCATGGCCTTTGGGCACAGTGGCTTGTGGGGGGGCCCAAGTTAGGCCCCCCTATGCCACTCTAAAAAAATAAAAAAATTATACTTACCCCAACTTACCTGTACTTATCTTGATGGGTCCCCCCATCCATTGGTGTCCTCCAGGGGTGTGCGAGAGTGGCAGGGGGTGTCCCTGGGGGCAGGGAAGGGCACCTCTGGACTGCTTCCATGGTCAGAGACCATGGAAGTGGGCCCACATGTCCCTTAACGCCTGCCCTCACCCAGGCATTAAAAAATGGCGCACATCAGGATGTGCACCGTTTTTTAAGGCCCGCCCCCTCCTGTGCGTCAAAATGACGCAGGGGTATAAATAAGGTGCACAGGCCTTAAAGTCATTTTTTGGATGGGAACGCCTACCTTGCATGTCATTAACACAAGGCGGTTTCCCGCATCCAGAAAATGACGCACATGGAGGGATTTTGACGTTTGCAGGGTGGGGCTTCATAGTATAAATATGGTGTCAGGTTTAAGCCGAATGTGCGTCAACATTTTTGACGCGCATTCGGCGCAAACAGAATATAAATATGCCCCAGAGTGCGAGAGCAGGGTCAGTGTGTCACTGCTTCCAATGACTGGCTGCAGTGATGAGTGGTCACTTCAGTTTGAAGTGCGCATGTAGGTTTGGCCGTCTACTTCGCTACGGCCAAATGGACATATGCAATTGAAACCTCTCGAATCCGACTGTCTTGGACGGCTGGGTTGGACAGCAGGCAAACAGTGCCTTTTGGAGCATGGAGCCAGTCCACTTCAGCCAATCAAGAAGCTTTTTTAATTCTGCTCAAGAGCATGAAAACAGCCCCTTGGTTGAATGAGGGAGTTGGCTCTAGGTTTTGCGCTCGGAGGAAAAGCTGCAAAATAACAGGGATGTGTAAGGTAAGGTAAGGTAAGTGTTTTTTCATATTTATATTGGTGTATATGTTATGTGTAGCTTTTTGCATGTGTGTTTTGCGCCCCGCTAATTTAATTTGCTACCAACCACTACTTGTGTACTCCACTATTTAAGTGGGTAATCTAAACTTAAGGTTTCATTGAGAAACAAGATGCACAGTACAGCTTTACTTTGATCATTACTTAATACCACAGTGTGAGTGACAGGATCGATGCACACTCCCAAATCTGTATTAGCAGCCTCTGCAATACAGTCTCATATGGTACGTTCAACCACCATTGAGCAAAGTTTGATGTTCAGTCTGAATGTGCAGCTCGTGATGAGTCGCCCTCTGTGTCTGAGAAAGCCATTACACATATCTTTGGAGCATGCTAAGTCTTGGGCAATGTGCAACTGCCCTGTACTCTGCTTTCTCTGCATCTAGCTGGTGAAGGGTCGCCATGTTGCATTGAATTTTGCAACTCTGTCTCAAGCAATTGTGGTGAGTTTTTCCATGGCATAGATTGACCACACCTTCCACATGTTGTGCGAGGGTGTTTGTGACTGTTTGCACACCTGGGTCATGCCCAAAAGCACAGCTAACAGGAGACAAGAGAATAGCTTCCCTTGGGTAGTCATTGTGGGGTAGAGTCTATCCGACCCCTGGGTCTTCCAAGAGGACTACAAGTGGATCTTGTGGCAATGAGATGCTAGTGATCTAGTGTAATGTGTGGAAGACCTCATCCCAGAATGCTTGAATGAGCAGGCTCTTCCACTATGAGCGTCGAAATGTGTCATGTTCCCCTTACCCCTTCCAGCCCAACTCTGATCCCCCAAACACCTTGTGAAGTCACACAGGTGTGGGGTACCAGCACGTTAGCATTTTATAGGCATTTTCTCTATAGCGGAGGCAGATAAAGGACTTGTAGGCCCTCTTCCAGATAGTGCCCATTGTTTCGTCCGAGATGTCTGTGGCCAATTCCCTTTCCCATTGTGTCACATAAACATGTTTTTTTAGGGGGGGTAAGGTTCAGGATGTAGAGGTACAACCACAAGAATCCCTTACAAGGAATGTTATTGAGGTATAAGGCTTCGATTTGTGTTCCTCCCTTTGCAGCAATGCAAGCTGGAGGACGTCTGGTCTAATGTAATATCTGAATGAGCCTATAGGTGTCCTGTCTGGTCAGTGTATATTTCTCAATTAGATCTTCCCTTGTCCCAAGGTCTTCATCACAAAAAAAATCCCTCAAAATAGGGAATTGGCCCCGCTCCAATCTAAAGGAACCTGGGTTTGACACGCCCAGAGGGAAATCAGGGTTGTTAGCTAGGGGGAATGAGTGGAAAGGGGTATGGTGGGAATGTCGGTCTCCTCCACACTACCCACAGTGGGCTAGGAGGGTGGCTGTCAACTGCAGGGGAGGTGAGGCGTCTGCTCATGCCACTGACGGCAGCCACAATACTCGTCTAGGAGGACTAGTGAGAAAGCTTGATCCACTTGTACTCAAGGCTTGCCACCAATGTGAATGTAACTATGTCCAGGAATCCCAAAGGCCCCCTCAGCCATTGATCGTAAAAAGGCCACCCTCTCCACCCTTGGGGATTTGCCCTTCCACACAAAGCTGAGCATGTTTTTGCAAATCAATGTCTGGATCATTTTAGGAATGGTAAGGGGTAGGTTTTCAATATGGAGTAGCCAGGGCATAAAGTTAAATCTCCAGCTTGCCCCACTTATAAAGATTTTTGAAGAGGATTGTGAGCAAGGGAGGGATATTGCTGTCGTAGAGGGCACATGTACGGGTCGGGTGGACCTCCATGTAAGTTATCATGGACGGGGCCCATTGAAAACCATCCCTCTGAATAGGTTCCCTGAGACTGCCTTGTGGGTCTGCCCCCCCCAGATCCTGTGATTTGGAGTAACTGATACTCATTGAAATGCCACCATATGGATGATTAGCTCTCTCCGAAGACCACATTTGCCACGCCCCATAGGTTTACAGGGGACATCTCACCATTGTTATTTTCAGTGAAGTAGTGTTCGATTGTGTCTTTTGCTGAGGTCTCTTAGGGTTGGGTCATGAAGTTCCTCCTCGTTCACTACCCATGGTCTTGGAAATGGTCACTGTGTAGTGAATCCTAGTTCGTTTTAATGGGATAACAGGAGTTAACTTAGCTTCTGGCTTGCAGACTGATGCCCGTCACCTAGTGACTTTTAACCTACTTAGCTTGCTCTGTCTTAGCCCATTTAATTATTTAATTATTCTAAGATGGCTGCCTTGTTTATAGTTAGGCCACTTGTTATGCTTTGCATTATCAGTGCCACCGCGCTAAGGCGTCAAGATCAAGCAACAAAGACAAACAAACAGTAGGTGTTCACACTTCGGGATTTTCCCTCTCTATACTTTCGAGGGATTGTTTATATTAATTGCCGTCCCAAGCATGTCTGTTATCTATTGTTTGGGAACACACCTACGTCAGAGGTCTGTATAAATACATCGCACTTTAGACAGATAATCAGAGGGATTCCGACCAGAGAGCATCGCCACCAACGTTGATACTGATGCTGCAGTCGTCTTGACGCTGACCCAGTCTTAGAGTCCTTGCGGAGTCTGAGATAGAGACCTCATTCCAAGGTAACAAGGGTTGGGGGCTCCTCTCATGGACATGGCATTGACAGATTAGGTTTAGCAAACCCAGCTCTCCTTTAGGTAGGAGTTTAGGCCTCTTACATTAGGGTATTAGGGCATATTACATCACGTATGTTTTTTCTATGCATTGCAAGATGGTGGGGGTCTTTGTAATAATGACTCTTGTCTTCACAATTCTGTTTCTTGCATTATTCATTATCCTGATCATTGCAGCCCATGCAACTTATGTCAAATTGCAGTTATGTTAAATAAAAACTATTGAAACTCTACTGCATCTTTGTCATTGCCTGTGTTTGTATGAGACATGATATATCTGTGAGAAAGGGGTAATCTGTGTTTAACCACAACACTCCCTTAGATGTCTTATTCTCTAGTCCATGCGTACAGGCTGCCACAAATCACCTTTTACTATTGTGTTTCTGGTGAGGTGCTGCTAGTGAGCCGGTAAGGTTGGGACAACAGTTGCGACTTGTTGTAGGATAGGCATAGTCGCCTACAAGCAAAAGTAGTGTCATCCTTTTACCAGCAGTCTTGCCTAAAGCAAGAGTCCAAACTACAACAACCACAGATCAGTGGGTCCCATTGCTAGCCACACCGAGGCATGGTCTGCTAGCACCCGGGCATCTATTTTGGTATCTATGAGCATAGGAAGCAGGGACTGGGAGACCAGAAGGTAGTTGAGGTGCGAATATGTCGTCTAAACATTGGAGTAGTCCTATTCACAAGGGTGGTAGTGACACCAGGCATCTACCAAGGACAGATCCAGCATTCCCTGGGTCAGAGCGGCAGGTGTACAGGACTCACCTTTGTGGGGATGAGAGCAATGCAGCAGGGTCAAGGGGAATGTTAAGATCAATGCCTATCACAATGTCCCCTCTTGCGAAGTGGGAAATCCTTGGGAAGAGGCCGAAGTAGAACTCCTGTCTTTCCCTGTTGGGTCCATAGATGAAGACGATGGTCCTCGGGTTAGTGCCTATTATGCCATGTACCCCCACCTGTCGACTTTCTCGGTCCCTGTGTATGCTATCTAGTTTGAAAGAGAGTTTCCTTCAGAGAAGGACTGCCACTCCCCTAGATTTGTGAGTAGAGGATGAGTGGAACTATGGGATACCAATAGGAGCGAAGACATTTAGGCCCTCATTACAACATTGGCAGTAAATCCCGCTTACAGCCGTGCAGAAGACCGCCAACACACCGCTGCGGCGGCGGAATACCGCTACAGCTATTACGACCCACAGCCCGGAATCCGCCAAAATCCAAACACCTACACAAGTCCGCCACACCAAAGGTCAGTGATGAACTGGCGATAACAAAACCTCCACTGTCACGCCAACAGGAATACGCCCACACTATCATGACACACAAATCAACACAGTGGTCTTTCAACCGCGGTATTCCATTGGCGGCACACACCGCCGCGCTCAAAATACACACACATTTACAAAACACAACCACATTGGACAATTCGAAATACACAAACCTGATACACATACACACACCACACCCACAAACCCAATACATTATAAAACACACACCCACGGCACCCACAAACACCTACGACCAAAATTGAGGGTAGAGCCACAGCTATTCAGATCACAGGTGCAGCACACCTCCACTGCTAGGAAGATGGAGCTATGGCGCAGAATCGTAAAAAGGTTAACCGTAGTGGGACAGCATCCAAGAACACGGGATGACATCAGGAAGAAGTGGAACGACCTACGGGGAAGGTGCGTTCCGTGGTCTCAAGACACCAGATTGCAGTACAGAGGACTAGCGGCGGACCCCCACCTCCTCCCCACACAACTAACAACATGGGAGGAGCAAGTCTTGGCTATACTGCATCCTGAGGGCATCGCAGGAGTAGCAGGAGGAATGGACTCTGGTAAGTCAAATCTTAACTATTACATCCCCCACCCTACCTGCATGCCATCACATACCCCACCCTCACCCTCACCCCCATCACTCCAACACCTCACAAATGTCCCACTATCACAACCCACCCATCCCAACACCAAGCCCTGCATGCAACACCAAAGCATGGACACCCATCACCAAAGCATGTCCACTACAGATACCCACAGAGACCCCAAACAAAATGTCACACAAGGACCTAGACAAGAATGCAAGCACCAGAGTACAGGGTCACCCACCCATTGCACACAATGGCACACACAGCTGCAATAATCATGCCTTTACACCCCTACAGGACCCCTACCCAACGTCACCGGACAGGAGGTTCCAGACATGTCCACTCCACCCACAGAAGAGGCCCACAGTTATGACAGCAGCTCTGTCCAACTGGATCTGTATGACCAGCCCAGCCCATCTGGATCCTCGGGACAGTCGGTTCCCCTGACACTGGCACAAGCCACCACAGAGCCTCTCCCCTCAGGAAACACCACCACAGCACCCACCCAGCGGGCCCATCCCTCTGTCCTCAGGACACGTCAAGCAGCAGTGTGTCCACCACGACAGGGAACCCAGGCAAACCCACCAACCCAAGACAATCAGGGACCTGAGGGCAGTGGCAGTAGGCACACAGCTCAGGGGACAGAGGCACAGGAAAACAGGGGAACTGGGAGGACTGCTGTGCAACAGGGGGAGGACAGGCCCAAGGAACCCACTCTCCACGAGGCCCTTTCCAACATCATGGGAGCGTACCATCATTCCCAGGAGACGATGGCAACAGTACTGGCCAAGTTTCAGGAGACCCAGCGGCTGCAGGAGGAACAGTATCTGGGGATCAGGGAGGAACTCAAGTCCATCAACACCACCCTGGTCACCACTGTAGGGGTGCTGAAGGACCTTGTCAACACCAGGAGGGACACTGTGGCACAACAAGGGGCCCCTGACACTAGCCAGGATGATGACCAGCCCGTCACCTCCACTGGCGCTAGTGGACAGGAGACACTGCCACAGGACCACGACACCAGCACCCCACCCCCTGCAGATGGAGAGCCACCCCACAAACGGTCCCTGAGATCCAGGACAAAGGCAGAGAACAATGCCAAGACCCCCACCAGGAAATGAGACCCCTCTGAATGTCATCCTTCTGTCCCACTTCGTCACCCTGTTCATCCATCAACTGCCCTAGCTCCACTTCCTATGCCCCTTTGGACAATGCACCTGTGAAACAAATAGACTGGACTCTGCCATGGACAATCCTCCACCATCACCCCTGCCCATTTTACAACCCCCTCCACTAATTTGCACTGAAAAAAACACCCTTGAATCACAAACCAATCTGAAGTCAGTCTGTGCTTTCACAAATCTGTATTTGCAATAACTAAGGAAAATAGCAATGTTGATTGTACTGTCAACATACCAATGAAACACAGCTCTAGTCCATGAGGTAATATAGCAGAGGTCACACAGTGGGACCCACATCTGTGAAATGGAAAGGCAAAGTGACAAGTCAGGGTCCATACACTGGGTGAAAGTGGCAGAATTATGCTAGCTCAAACAATTGTATGAAATGTGTGAGGCAGTGACATCTTCTTACCTGTGTCTCACTGGAAGTATTGCTGGATAACGATGTTTCTGTTGTCAATATCATCTTTTTCTGCCTCCTCGTCTTCACTGTCCACAGGCTCCACAGCTGACACAAGACATCCTTCTGGACCATCCTCCTGCAGAAAAGGCACCTGTCATCACAAAGCCAAGTTGTGCAGCATACAGCAGGCCATTATGATCTGGCACACCTTCTTTGGTGAGTAGTAGAAAGAACCACCTGTCATATGAAAGCACCGGAACCTGGCCTTCAGGAGGCCGAAGGTCCTTTCTATCACTCTCCTAGTTCGCCCATGTGCCTCATTGTAGCGTTCCTCTGCCCTTGTCCTGGGATTTCTCACTGGGGTCAGTAGCCATGATTGGGGTACCTAGAGTCACCTGCAAATGTTGAGGGACAATTGTTAGACACACACTAACCCTTAGGGACAACCCCAGACCCAGACAACTATTCACAGGGTAGAGGGTCCTTGTCCTCACCTATTAGCCGCACACGGTGCCTCTGGAGATGCCCCATCACAAAAGGGATCCTGCTATTCCTAAGAATGTAAGCATCATGCACTGATCCAGGAAACTTGACATTCACATGGTAGATGTACTTGTCGGCCAAACACATCATCTGCACATTCATTGAATGGTAACTCTTCCGGTTTCTGTACACCTGTTCACTCCTGCAGGGGGTACCAAGGCCACATGTGTCCCATCAATGGCACCTATGATGTTGGGGATATGTCCCAGGGCATAGAAGTCACCTTTCACTGTAGGCAAATCCTCCACCAGAGGGGAAAAAGATGTAGCTGCGCATGTGTTTCAGCAGGGCAGACAACACTCTGGACAACACGTTTGAGAACATAGGCTGGGACATCCCTGATGCAATGGCCACTATAGTTTGAAAAGACCCACTTGCCAGGAAATGGAGTACTGACAGGACCTGCACTAGAGGTGGGATCCCTGTGGGATGGCGGATTTCTGACATCAGGTCTGGTTCCAACTGGGCACACAGTTCCTGGATTGTTGCACGATCAAGTCTGTAGGTGACTATTACGTGTCTCTCTTTCATTGTCGACAGGTCCACCAGCAGTCTGTACACAGGAGGATGCCGCCATCTCCTCACCTGCCCCAGCGGATGTGCCCTATGGACGAGAACAGCGAGCAGAGAGTCAGCCAACACTGAGGTATTGCTAAATGTAATTAGCAAACATTTGTAAATCCGCAATGTGCCTGTTACTGTGTGTATGCAAGGCCTAGATAGATGTGACGCAATTATCATTAATGCCATGTGGCCCCCTGAAATGGCAGCAGCCTGACCTGTAAGGTGGGACAAGGGTATATGAGGTAACTGCGCTGGCGTTCTACACCGTCGCGGTAGGCGGTCAAAGACCGCGGCGCAATCCTGCATTGGTTAACATTGGACCCTATGGGTCCCAGGAGCCAATGACGATGTACGCCGGCGGTGACGATACGCACCGTCGCGGACGTGACATCCATTTTCTGTCTGTTCACTCACTTGATACCTGACGTTCAACAGGAGAGGACCTACACTGCAAGTGCTGCTGTGACATCAGTCTGGAAGCGACAATGGCTCATGTGTTTGGGGAAAGGGCCCCTGCCTTCACATCGGAGGAGTTGGAAAAGTTAGTGGATGGGGTCATCCCCCAGTACATGCTACTCTACGGTCCTCCAGACAAACAGGTGAGTACACTGTGAGCATGCTGCATGGGCAATGCCTGTTTGGAGTGGTGTGCATGGAATATAACTGGGGGGGGCCTGAGGCCTGCATTTGCGGACGGTGATTGTATGTGCATCAGGGCAAGGATGGGAACGGGGTCCAATGACTATGACGGTCCGGACGGTTAAAGTTTTACCTATTTCCCTGTACTATTTCTGTAGGTCAGCGCCCACCAGAAGAAGGATATTTGGTGTGCCATCTCCAAGGATGTTGAGACCTTGGGGGTCCACCACAGATGGAGCACCCACTGTTGGAAAGATGGGAGGACATTCGCCGCTGGAGCAAGAAGACGGCAGAGGCCCAGCTGGGGATGGCCTCCCAACTTGGGAGAGGTGCCCGTCACACCATGACCCCCCTTATGTTCCGGATCCTGGCGGTGGCGTATCCAGAGTTGGATGGGCGCTTGAGGGCATCACAGCAGCCACAAGGGGGTGGGTACTGTCACAACCATCTGACTACGAGGTGTCTGGGTGGGGGAGGTGGGCAGTGGGTTACCCTAGGCCAGGGCGAGCTTTGTAGGCAAGGACCCTTTGTGAGGCAGGCTATGTGGCACCCCAACCCCACTAGTGTGAAGAGCCATCTACACCTAGTCAGGCTCCTGTGACTTCCATGTATGCAGCAATCGGGCACAGGCCTTGTACCCCATGGGCATGTGATTAATCTAGGAACTATAAGTGCATGGCATAGTGCAGGGGGCTGCTGTGTCTGTAGTGTCCGCCAACGGTAGTGGTATTGCATGCACTGAACATGTCTTTCTTCTGCCTTTCCCCTCCTTTTTGTGGTCTCCCTGTTCTTGTGTGCATTAGCATCATCAGGCGGAGGAGCAGTGGCACTGGAGCAGGAGGGAACTGCATTTCACTTGGCCCTGGAGGGCGACACAACGGAGTCTGAAGCCACCAGTGGGACAGAGGGTGAGGGGAGCTCCACGGCGGGGACAGGAGGTGACATCAGCGACAGAAACTACTCCTCTGATGGAAGCTCCCTTGCGGTGGCTGGCCCCTCTGTGCCCCCGCATCAACAGGTACAGCTGCCACCCCCCCTACCAGCAGCGCCCTCCCAGCAGCCCCTCAGCATGTGTCCCGTGCCCCGCTCACCCAGGAGGGTGGGCATCTCCTTCTCCCCAGGCACCCCAGGCCCTGCCCTAGTCATCTCTGCTGCCCTCAGTGAGGAGGCTATTGACCTCCTGAGATCCCTCACTGTTGGGCAGTATACCATTCTGAATGCCATCCAGGGTGTCGAGAGGCAGTTGCAACAAACAAATGCATACCTGGAAGGCATTCATTCTGGCCAGGCAGCCCAACAGAGAGCATTTCAGGCTCTGGCCTCAGTACTGATGGCAGCCATTGTCCCTGTGTCCAGCCTTCCCCCTCCAACTTCCTCCACGCAGACCCAATCCCCTGTACCTCAGCCTATCCCAAGCACACCATCAGACCAGCATGCACGCACCTCAACACACAAGGGTGGCTCTGGCAAACATAAGCACCACACATCCCACAGGCACTCACACAAGCATCATACCCATGCACACATACCAACATCCACTGCCTCCACTGTGTCCCCCTCCTCCACGTCATCCTCCTCCCTCCCTGTCTCGTCTCCACTCACACCTGCATGCACTACATCCTCAGCCACTACCTCCATCACCAGCACCCCCATCACCACACACCGCTCATGTGCACTCACCACCCCCACTACCATTCACACGTCCCCTTTGTCCTCTACCAGTGTGTCTGTGAGCCCTCCTCCCAAAGTACACAAACGCAGCCACGCACCTTCACCCAAAGTCAGCAAACGTACACCTCTTACAACCACTACCTCTTCCTCCACTCCCAAACCCCCTCCATCTACCCGTCCCAGTGTGTCGAAAAAACCTTTCCTAGCTAATATTGACCTCTTCCCTACACCCCCCGTCCGTCCTAGGGCCCGGCTTTCCAGGTCCCAACCCAGCACCTCAGCTACCACAACACCGGGCACAGTGGTGCCAGCATCTGCAGGCTTTTGGAGTGCACCAAGCAAGAGGGCGCCAGTGTGCCACAGAGCGAGGGCAAGGACATTCTGCCATCTCCAAAAGTAAAAAAGTTGCCCACATCCCAGAGGGAGAAGGCGAAAACACCTGCCACCAAGGGCTCAGGCAAAACAAAAGTGGATAATGGCAAGACAGCTGCGCCACCATCCAAGGTGGGGAAGGGCCAGAAAACCAAGGGCAGGTCCGCGTCGACGCCAACCTGCATGGCAGACAAGAGCACCACCAGCACCGCCACCTGCACCGCCACATGCACCGCTACCAGCACTGCAGTCACTGAGCCCGCCACCAGCACCGCAGTCACTGAGCCCGCCACCAGCACCGCAGTCACAGAGTCCGCTGCCAGCACCGATGCCACAGAGCCCACCACAAGCACCGCTGGCAAAGAGTCCGCTGCCAGCACGATGCCACAGAACCCGCTGCCAGCACCGCTGGCACAGAGTCCGCTGCCAGCACCGATGCCACAGAGCCCGCCGAAAGCATCGCTGTCACAGAGTGTGCTGCTAGCACCGATGCCACAGAGCCCGCCGCAAGCACCGCCGCTACTGACACCACAGCAAGCACCGCCAGCGGCCCGTGACATCCTGAGCCAGTGGCACCACCGCAGACATGGCTGCCATCCCCAGGGGTCAGTCGTCCGAGCCTGGTGGTCAGTTCCAGGAGCATGGGCAGCTTGCATGTTGCGCCACCGTCAGTGGAGTATCTCATCCACTACCCCAGTCCTTGGCAGGATGAAGCACTCTGGGCACCAAGCCCCCTCCAGAACCAGTGGAGAGATACATCCACTACCTCAGTCCTTGGCAGGATGAAGCACTCTGCCCACAAAGCCCCCTCCAGAACCAGTGGAGAGATACATCCACTACCTCAGTCCTTGGCAGGATGAAGCACTCTGGGCACCAAGCCCCCTCCAGAACCAGTGGAGTATCACATCCACTACCTCAGTCCTTGGCAGGATGAAGCACTCTGGGCACAAAGCCACCTCCAGAACCAGTGGAGAGATACATTCACTACCTCAGTCCTTGGCAGGATGAAGCACTCTGGACACAAAGCCCCCTACAGAACCAGTGGAGTATCACATCCACTACCTCTGTCCTTGGCAGGATGAAGCACTCTGGGCACAATGCCCCCTCCAGAACCAGTGGAGAAAGGCATCCACTTGAGAGACTGTAGCTTTACACTCCCCAGGATAAAGCAGTGGGCAAACCGCCCACTGGAAAGACTTGAGAGACTGTGGCTTTGCACTCCCCGGGATAAAGCAGTGGTCAAACCACCCACTGGAAAGACTTGAGAGACTGTGGCTTTGCACTCCCCAGGATACAGCAGTGGGCATGGAGCCCCCTCGTGGAATTGGCGTCGTACACTCATCCGGCTGAGGAGCCCCACCCTTCCCTTCCCCCTGAGGTGCCTGTTTCATTTCGATCGGATGCCCCTGCAGTGTTCTCTCCGTTTGAAGTCTCATATTGAGTGTGGGCCTCGCCCATGCATTTTGGGCCCAGTGGTCCACGGACAATAATTTGTGCACTCTCCGGACTTGTGTAGTTGGTGTACATAATTGTATATACTGTATTTCAAGTTTTGACTAATGGATTTTTATTTATTACAACCATTCAACTCATTTCCTTTTGTCCTTGCGTTCTTCCAGGGGAGGTGTGGGGGTGTAAATGTAATTTTGCAGCATGTATTTGTGTGTATGTTGTTGTGGGTGGGTGGGGGTGGGGGTATTGCATGTTGCGTGTGTGTGTCACTTTCTTTTCCCTCCCCTGTGTTGTAGGTGCAGTACTCACCATGGTCATCGCCGCTGTCTTTCGTGCTCCTGGTAGAGGAGCAGGAATACCATCGCAGGGAGTATTTGGAGTTCCTGTTCCATGGTGTCCTGGTTACTCGTGGGGTGTGTAGAGGTGAGTGTTTTCCCTTCCAAGTCCTGTTTCCGCTGTGTTTTTGTTTGCGTTGGTTCAGCCCCGGAAAAGGTGGCGGATTGGCCTCTCATAATAGTGTGGGCGGTACATTGTCTTCCGCCTGTCTGTTGGCGGTGACTGTCGTGCTGGTTTGTACCGCCGTGGCGGTCGGAGTGTTAAAGTGGCTGTCTATGTTGGCGGGTTCCGCCACGGTCATGATTCCATTTTTTTCCGCCGGCCTGTTGCCGGTATTACCGCCACTTTAACACCGACCGCCGGGGTTGTAATGAGGGCCTTAGTGTCAAATTTGAGGAGTTGGGTCTCTTGAAGTAGTGCCACATCCACCTCCTTCTGATGCAGCCACTACAGCAGGGGTCTGTGTTTAAGTGGGGTAAGTAATCCCTGGAGGTGATGGGAGATAATGTGTATGGTCGTCGTGGCAGACCGTGTGGGGATCCCTGCCTATGTTGAAGGTGTAGTAAACAAAATGTGCCTCCGACCTGCCATCTAAGAACTGACTGCATGTGTGTGTCAATAGGTTTAATAATATACTAAGCAGCAACAAACGACATAGCATAAATGGGTAAACCATCAACTGGATGATGTGCCAGGTCCCCCACAGCTCTCAGGACCAGGAGGCCATCTCCCGGGGTGAGGAAAAAATGAAAGACACGGGAAGCATCAGACACAATCTGGAAAGGTAAGGCAGGCTCCTAGAATACCATGCAGACCCCTCCTTCCCATTACTCACAGTCAATATCTATGCAGGTGATTCATGAGCCCAGCAAGAGAAAAGATAAAAAAAGTCTGGTGCCTTTGGTTTGAATGCATTTGATTTGGGCATCTTCGCAATGAAGAACCACAGGGTTGTTGTATGAACTTGGGACCTACTTAAATTTGTGACTGAAAATTGAAGGTGTCACCTGAACAATAGAAGTATCTGGGGTCATACTTGTCACATGTCCGTAGCTGAGAAGGGAATTTGTGACTTCTGCTGAACATAGTTGACTAAAGTAACTTTCCCTTTCTTTGGATCCCACTCCTGCCTCTATAGAGTTTTTCTTACCCTTAAGCCCCCGTGTGACCCGTTTCCAAGACATTTTGGTCTTTTTGTCTTGCACAGTTGTTTTTTGGTTTCAATGGTCTCTTGGAGGCCTACTTCTTCATGATGTTTAAAAGGTTCTTAAATTCTGTATGGAATAGTTAAAACAGCTCATCACCTTTATGCCTGACATTTCACACACTAGTGCTCTATTTAGTTATTTTTTCTTGGCTTCATAATCCTTGTTGAATCAATGTAAATTGTTATACACTTAGGTGTTGTCCTATATTTCCCAAAAGTGACAAATTTCTGAGCTATTCTCTAGACCAGTCATTTGAATACTTTGACATAGGAGGCCTTGATTTGCATGGCCAATTATGTTTTAAAAGTATTCAGATCCTTTACATATTGCTCTTCAAGCACACTGTTCGTGGAACAAGGTTAGCACAATTTTTGGCTTGCTCATGGGTGGCCTTTTGGTTGTTAGAAAGAATAGTCCGATCTGTTGCTAAAAAAGGTTTGAACACTGTAGGGACACACGAGTTGAGGCAGTAGAAGGTTGGTTATCATGGTCTTGTGTTCACATTTCAACGCTGGATCCACTATTGTGTCTTGCACTAGCCCACCATTCTTCAATATTAACTAATGCGTAATCAATGTTAGGGGATCTGTTGGCAGCTCTAATGGTATCCGGATTTTGACTATCAAATTTAGTGAAACCATTTAGTGCTCTTTAACCTATTGCAGCCATCATAGTAGTAAATTGGCTCCCTTTCGAGGATGATCTTCACAAGGGCTTGTTTGCCTTCAGTAGTCACCATGCACTTCCTTCTTCAATTTTCAATTTTTCCAACATTCCTTGCACAAGATTGACATTATAGTCTTCACACACCATTTCCATATGGTCACTTCACATACTATTGTTATTTATTTGCATTACTTACTCCTAAAGGGTCCTTATCACAAAGTCTCATTCAATGAACTTCCCAGGAGTGCTATAAACATTACAAATATCTATGTTAAAGTAACTGCATTTTAGTTTGATAGATTTGGTCATAACATTTAGGGCTATTGAAATCCACATTACTAATCTAAACCTTGGTCTTCCGTTACTGCGTTTTTTGCCAATGCTAAATACATCACAGATCCATCTTTTGCCGTGCCTTCAAATTCCCAAGCGTCTTATTACCACCATAATTAATTTTGGTTAATGTGCCCTAACCATTCTTCATCTTCTAAATTGCGTCATACTCCAGTTTAGTGTTCGCCATATATTCTCTGAATGAGGTGCAGATTTCTTTAGTTCTAATTGCCACTGTTTGTTTTCGGACAAATTGCCTTTAGATAACTTTTCTTCTCTCATCCGAAATTCTTGTCAAGTTTTGACGCCGCTTGCACTCCCTTAGTGATATCAGTACATTTGTTGCAGATGGATAATATTGGGTGATTTGAAGTAACCAGATCACTTGAGTGGTAGAATCTTGAAGGGGCTCCATAATTAGTTTGCTTTTTCATCACCTGTGACGTTTTATTCACTGACTATCTGAGAAGGCTGATCCGCACTGTCTTTGAATAGCAATTCAACAGAGAATAACTTCAGATAAAGCTGCTTTCCCTCATCTACATGCTAGAATGATTCAATGTAACTGGAGTATCAGCAACATTCACACATTGCGTTAAGTAGCATGCATTTCATACTTGGGAGGATTGGCATAATGTGTGCAAGCCCCACATCTATACGATAAGTACAGGTTTACATGACCAAACATTGCTATGCATATGTAGTATATTACAGTATATCAACTGCGTCTTTCATATGTAAACTTAAACGTATATTTCTTAAATGAGGCTCAGGTAGAGGTATGTCTAATTTCTGGTTACCTTTCACCGGTAAGCATAGAAAGGCCTTGAAAGAGAGGTCTAAAACCAGCCAACCACCAGTCTGCAAGACTAATGGGATAATGATTGTTCTTCTATAGGCGACAAAGCAAGCCAGTAACCAGACTCTAAAACATATGATCTATTAACCACATCCCCTATTTGACAATTTATCCAACTACAAGTGGCAGGAGGTGCTCTGTAGGTACCTGTAGCAATTCAGGGCATTATTGCTAACAGCTCCTCTGCGGCATTGCTGAGAGGAATTAGTGCAAGCACTTACCTTACCTACAATCAACATTCCATCAAGCAGTCCCCAATGACATGTCTGTTGTATACTCCAGTATCATTCAGTTCAACTGGGCACCTCCAACAACATAGCCCAGTGCCAACAAGGTATGCTGGCTTGTGGAAGTGTAGTGGCACAGGAAGGGTGAATTACGTGAGGAGATAACTCCAAGCTACAAAAGGCTGCAAGGGAGTCCTGCCTCTCTATGCAGTTCTTGCAATAAATATATTGATAAAGATTTTTGTTCATTTCTTTGTGTTTAATTTAGCATAAGTAGACTCCATAACTAGTTTATTGGGCCTCTTGTCTGGTTGTACTGACAGCTGCAAAATGTGGCTTTTAAAAGCTGCACTGCACTGCATGTAGGCAGGATTTCTCTCTCTTTCTGTGTTTTCCCCTTTGATAAAATCAACGAAAATGTTATCTGCTCGTGGTGTTATTTATTTCTGCTATGTCAAATAACGTTTTACATGTTGCAGTATTCAAGGCTGTTCCTGCCTGCAGCCACACCTTTTGTCTATTCATCTTAACACTTTATGTATTTAATCAGGTAATGTATTTTCTACTTCCACGTAGGGAAAACGATATCAATACATATTAGTTTTCGGAGGTCTCTAAAGTAAAAACACAAAAGTTGATGGGAGGAATGCTTGTAGTTTGTCCAACCACTTGCAATCACTTGGGATAGCATTCCAAACCATCGTTTGTTTGCTCACCTCACCTGGAACCCAGCTATAACTGGCTGATGAGTCCTCATCAGGGTAATAACAGTGTTAGGTTGCTTGTGTTCCGGTTTGGGGAAGCCCTGTCCTGGCAGTTCAGGCTGGACTGTTCCCATGATGAGCAGAGTCAAGGCTGATTTGAATATGGCCGGCTCCAAACTGAGGTGGCATGGGGACCAAAACAGCTATGGTTGGGATTCTACCTCTAGAAATTACCAGTGGTTTTACAGATAGCAAGCGTTCCTCCCATCGCTTTTTGTGATTTTCAGGTCTCTAGAGTAATTTGTTTTATGTAACACAATTTCTACAAGGCTGATTGGGTTTGTGTCTGTAATTGCATTAGTTCACTCCACCTTGCTATCTGTGGAGGGCAGGATTCTCTACTGCTAAGCACCCATAACCAGCATTTGCAATGCAATGGGTTTCACGTTTCCTCGTGTTTAGCGTTGTAAACTCCTAACCGGACTTTCTTTGTTGATAAACTGAAAATGAAAAGTACAACAGTTTCACATGACTAACCAGACTTTTCTTGCCAAATAAACTGAAAATGAAAAGTAAAACAGTTTCACATAAGCGAGCCAACGGCCGCCATGACCGCAAAGCACACACACAAAAGGAAACAGAAGTTTGCTTGCAGTGAAACGTATTGGAAATAGTGCAATTTTCCATGTAACTAGCAAAAATGCAATTATCCATGTAACCAGCAAAAGTGCAAATTTCCATGTAACAGGGTTGATGTTGTGAGCGCATCGGTCCTTAATAAGTAAACTTACAAGGGGACGTGTACAGGTCGATGAACCTTTTAGCTCGTTTATGATGTTCTTACCATAGTTCCAAAGCAGAAACACAATGATCAATATGCAATGATCGATAATCAATAATCAAATCAATATTCAATGGAGTTAGTAAATTTCACACACCATGACTTTACAGCCATGAATAACCACACCTTTAGTAAAAGTTTAGTAATTTAATTACCCTTATAATAACAATACTAAAGTCACAAATCTTAATTATCAACTCAAATCAAACTAATTTCGTAATGCTTGTTAATCAACAAGTCGCAATAAACATGATCTAATCAAAGCTTAAATCAAAAGACATTCCAATGCATCAACACAAAACATTAATAAAACCTATTTAAGCAAGGCTGAGATGCCCGTAAAGTTCAGCAAAATAGTCTGTCAACCATTTGACTCTGTAATACGTCAGGTGTCATGTGAATAACCTCAACTAACCCAGATTAGCATCAGCATGTGGGGCTTCATGCAAACAATTTAGAACACAAATTTGGAAAACCTCTACCTAAAGAAAGTATTAAATCAGCTCAGTTGGTACCTAGTAAGAAAAGGCATAAAAATGCAATTCAGTCATTGTCATATCTACCTCCCCACGGTATGGTTCAGCAATCAGAATCAGTCTTCGCCCTCAGGTCATCAATCGATCAGCAAAACTTCAGGCTCTCAGTCAGAGAGTATGAGTCCAATGACAGAATCTTGCACAATATCGCAATAAATCTGAATAAGGTCTCCTCTGTCACATTGTTATATCAAAGTTCCCCAAACTATCCCCCAATTTCTAATTGGTCAATTAATCGTACGTTATTACTCTCCCCAATAGTGTCTATATACCAAATCTATAAATCTAATATTTCACACTTCACACGTCATTGATTGGTCTGCTTTATGATGTTCTCATCATCCGGCTCGTCACGTATCGAATTTGTTGCATCTTCGTCTCCAGTCAGTGTCTTCATTGTCCGCGTTCTGGAAAAGTACATCTCATGCATATTACACACGTTTGGATACATTACTAGAGACCTCATCTCCTGTCTGTCGGCTCCCATAGAAAGCTTCTCCTAAGCATTTTTATTAAAACAATGAGAATTTCACAGTTAGTTCACTCTGTCAGCATTTTATATTAAACGCTAAGAAATACAGCTTCTGCATGAGGCCTGGCAAAACTGGGCCAAGACACTTGCTAAGTTAAGGTCTAAAATTAATAAGTAGGAACATAATTCATAACCCTTAATATGACATATTTCTACATTAATCTAACACATTTTCAATATTTTGTATGTATTAATATTAATTTAGTACATTTCGTGAACACTGGTGGCCATTCTTCGAGGTCACATTTTCAAACGTGCATATTATTTTCCTACGTTATTCATTTTTCTACATAGGTCATTATTCAAAATACATAAATACTCATTTATAATTTATAATTAGGACATTTGCGTCAGCAATGTCATTCAAAGCAGTTGACTACTGCCCAGCAATATCGCGCTGCGTACGAATTACAAAGAAAAGGAGTCCAGAAACGACACCGAACACATAGAGCCTCTTATGTTTTCAGTAGTTGGCCCGGTGAGCTCGAGGCGGGCTAAACACTGGAAAAGGCATGATGTATGCATGCCTTTCACTAATTAAATGAAGTGAATTTTAAAAGGCAAGCCCACAAATGAACCAAACTGATGGGCATGCGGTGGGTGTGGTTAAAAGCCCACAGAGAGATTACACCAGGGACAGAGCGCTTTGCGCTCGACCCTAAAAAGTGTATGGCAAAGCGATTCCTGTATTCTTACTGAGCAGTCTCTATAACATTTTGTCATTTGACTATATACTTAGGATGTGTTTGGAGGTAAATTTATGTTATCCTCTTGTTTACCATGAAATGTTGAATTGCCTGACAAACTAATATTTTGTTTTCTTTAATGACTCCCAGTTTTTAAATAAACCTTCCTGGTGTGGGCTTATGTAGGTTTCCTTTATTTGACCACATGTCCTTTGGGGCCCAATACATCCAAGCTGCCCTTTGAGTAGAAAGCTGCAATATAGCACAGCCTTAACTCTGTGGCCCGGTCCTGCATAGTATTATGGACAAAATGTATAAGAAAACAGATTCTTGTGAGTCTGTCCATTTTGAGTTTCAATTCCAAATGGAGGTTCATTACTGGGACTGTTTAAACAGCACTTTCAAGTGCATTCATCTGTACAATAGTCTTCCTGCAGTCATGCAAGTCATTACAGCTCAATCACACCCCCTCTCTTCTCCACTGTGTCCCCAGAGCAAGGTAATTGCCTACAGGAGCTGCTCTATCACTGTAACTGCCCTTGGGCAATCAGGTGGATAGAATGCACCTCTCAGAGTAGCAGACAGTCACTGAATCGCTGAACATCCATTACTAATCACATCGCCTTAACCTTTTCACTTTGGAATGCTTGATCCATGTTGCACATGTGTTCATTTATAATTCTTCTCCACTGTGGTCTCACTAGTGGCCATAGTGTGGATAATCCTCTTGATGTATCATGTCAGACCATCTAACCACATATAAACCTGTGGCCTACCCAGCCATTCTCTTACCATACACACACCCATAGAATGGATGTGATAAATGGCAATGCTGCAAAGTATCTCGCTAAAGAAGCTGCAGTGGAATTGAGGTGGAGCGCTAAGGGGTAAGCGCTAGAAAATTGTCTAAAGATATACAGGTGAGAAAATAGGCAAAATGTGGGAGTGAGTTCTACTAAGTATACTGTTGGGAACAGAGAACAAGGGATTAAAACAAGGATACGGGGACCTTAAAATAAAAAAAAAACAAGGTAGTATTGTATCCAGGAAAGGAAAACACAAACAGGGTAGTGAAAAGTTCAACATTTCAATGAAATCCCATCACTATTGGTACCAAAACATCTTTCTCACACCTGCTGCATGGTTCAGGCACATGTCAGTCATTGCTTCTGAAAATGTCTACCTGGTTGTCATTCCCAGCCTGTATTATCTGAACTCCTACCTTCTGTTTTGGCTAGAGATTAACAACGGTTGTTTCTGATACCTTCACTATCTCACTGGGCTAATGAAAATTGGTGGATGGAAATGTGGTTGGTCTTCAGCAAAGGTGGTTGTAATGACAAATGCAACCGTAAGAAGAACTTGCCTTTATTCACCATCTCCTCTTCCACCATCAACTCTTCCACTCTCTCTCTCTGACTCACAAGATAGAATTCTTGCTAAGCTAAACTATCATATCAACTGGAAGTTCCAGGGGGTGGCAAAGGACAGTACCAACTATGATGGATGTCATAAACACACTTATAAGTACATTCAGTTAAGTACATTTTAAGAAAAGAGGAATCATATGACAGCACATCTTGCCCCAATAATAAATGTTGGATGAGACAAGAGATTGTTACTTTTTCATTTCATAGTCTTTATGCCAAGCAGGTGGTAGTCTTGTTCTTTTGCTCACAATGATTGTTTTGCCCAAGTCTTCCTTGCTTTTTTTGCTCAGATCTTCCTTGTGAGGGTCTGGGACTTGAGTGCCTCTTGATGCTGTGTTTGGAGGGGAGTGTTTTACTAGACTATCCATGCTCCACAATTGTCCATTGTGGCTATAATGCATTTATTCTTAACAATACTTCCAGGTTGTGGGAATTTGGATTTCCGGTTATCTCTTTCCCAAGGTTTTTTGATCTGTGCCCAATCTCCTATCGTCCAACGTTAATGTTGTTTTTTTTTTTATCATAATAGGCTTTGCATTTGAATTGGTACAAGCTGGTTTTGTTCCTTACTTCTGACAAGTCTTTCTCAACCCCATCTCCACCCAACCAGTTAGGAAATAATAGTGATTGTTTTCTGCCTTTGCGTGAAGAGAATGGAGATATTCCTGTAGCTGAATTGGGAGCTGTGTGATTTGTACACATTGTTTTATCATTCTGTTAGTTCACTGAACTAGACCATTGGCCCAGGGACAATTTAATGCTGTTTTAAGGTGGTTAATAGATAAATATGCTAAAAGTATTTTTATTGTAAAGGAATTGAGCTGTACGCCCCTATCTGTGATTAGTGTGGATGGGATGCCTTCTGTGGAAAATGTGTTTCTCAAAAACTCGATGAGTGAATTTGTAGTGACTTGATTGATCATCTTAGTGACCAGCCATTGATAATAGTAATCAATTAAAGCACATATAAACCGCTTCATTAGACCTCTGCAGTTAAAGGGGATGAAGATGTCTAGCGCTTACTTTTCCCATGGCTTGCCTGGGATGGATTCAGGAACTAAAGGAGGGTTGCAAATTATTTTTGACTTTTCGCTACTGGCACAAATGGTACAATCTTTAACATTTAACTTGACTATTGAGTCCATGTTGGGGAACCAATAAGATGCTTTGATTCTAGATTTAGTCAAACTCCTTCTTAAGTGGCATCATGGGGCAAGTCAATGATTTTGTTTGTCATCTCTGTAGGAGGTATGCTTTTGTTATTTCTTAGAATAAAACTGCCATTGATGTTGACTTGCCAATATCCCTTGATGTTTCATATATTTATTTGCAAATTTAGGGCCACACTTGTAATGTGTACTGCCTCAGTTGGTCTAATACCTTTTCTTTTGCGAGGTACAGATTCCACTCCTCCAAAGAAATGGCTATAGATGTGATTTCCAAGATGAGGTATTCTGAAGTCTCAAACACCTCTTCCTTGTCCATGTGAGGTCTGGACAAGAAATCATCCGCTTTGTTGAGATTAAATGGAACATATTCCCTTCTGAAACAAAACCCTTCCAAGCTATTTGTGGAGTGCTGTTATAGACTGCTTTACATGGGAGCATGTATATGACGGTCTTATGATCTGTACGTATGTTGAATTGTAAACCCCATAAAAAGAATTATATTTTTTTCACAACCCAAAAACATGCTAGAGTCTCTTTTTCTACAACTGAGTAGTGTAGTTCTAATTTACTAAGGGTGCGAGAGGTAAAGGCAATTATTCTTTCTTTCCCAGCAATGATCTGGGATAATGTAGCACCTAGACCATTTTTGCTAGCATCTGCGTTCAGTATAGTTTTTCTTTTGGGCTCAAAATTGCATTGGAGTTCTGAGAATTGCTTCTTCAAGGTTTTTTTTAGGACAATTGATGTTCCACTTGTCAATTGAACCAAATGCCATTTGTTATTAGGTTTATTAGGTTTATTATTGCTAAGTCTTCAAAGTTGTTGACATACATAGATATCTATTTCACTAGCCCTAAAAAGAACATCACCTCATCCTTTTTTTGGCACAGGTGTTTTTTGACAACTTCTAAAAGACACATTTTGGGTTTAAATCCTTCTCTGAAGATAGTGTGTCCAAGGTACTCAACGGAGCTGACTCCAATTTGACCTTCATCTTTTTTAGAGAGAGACCAGCCTTTTTTAATTGATAAGAACATTTCTTAGATTTGTATTATGTTCATCAATTGTCTTTGAAGCATAGTGTTTTGGGTACATCTTTTAGAATACCCTGGAAGATTTTTTGAAAAAAGGCAGCCCGATGCTACACTGAATGGCATCTTGCGGAACAATGAAGGTGCCCATGGGTGTGGTGAAGGCAGTCAACCTCTTAGACGTGTGGTGTAGTTCAACTTGGTGATATGCCATGTGCAGGTCTATTAGGCTGAAACATGTGGCTTTACCTATTGTGCCCAATAATTTGTGGATGCAAGACAATGGGTGACGTTCTACCCATACATTGTTGTTAAGGTCATGTAAATCAACAGATAATCTGATATCATCTCCTTGAGCCCTCTTGGCTATAACAATGGGGGCTACCCATTCTGGGCACTTTATGGGTTGTATAATACCTTGATCACTTTACCTAACCTAGAGAGTTGAATAGATGTAGTAAAGGACAGGTTTTATGTATAACAGGCTTAGCACCTGGTTTCAAGTTTGTCCTATGCTGATAATCTTGTAACAAGCCTAATCTATCTGTGAATACCTCTGGAAATTCTTCACATATTTGGTTTCCTGTGATGGATCTGTTTATAGCTTAGACCTATCCTATTTTTCTAGGTGTTTTTTTGTATTCGTTGGTTACTTGTGCATCACATCGACTGGTCTCTATTAACGGAATCATTTAAGTTGTCAGAGTCACATAGTTTATTTAAATCCCTTAGTACTGCAATGTAATTTGTAACACTTCCGTGTTTCCCTTGTATTCTACTGATATATTTGTGCCATTCTAGTACAATTTTAATTTTGCCTCCAAATAGATTTTCTAATTTTAGAAATGCTATTCTATATTCATCCAAATTTTCCTTTTCTAAATCTTGAGGAATATTTGGTTCTGGGAAACTTTCATAAATTTTACTTCCATGAGTTCCCAGGTCGTGCTGTAATATGTGTTGTATTCTGACTGGGCTGAATTGTTCTCCTCCTATGTCTATTAATTATGATTTGAAAATTGGTACCCACTCCCTCCATAGTATAGTCACCTCACCAAGTTCATTCAGAAAAGGTAGTGGTTGTGATATGTGTGCAGCAGCCATGGTGATAAACTTAATTAAGACCAATATATATATACATTTTAATAATAGGAGTAATGGATCAGAATCTCTATAATATGGAGGAAAGGTATATGGCATGAGATAGGGTAGGAATACAATATGACATTAAATATGTAATTTACTTAGCAAAATGGAAGAAACCAATTAAAACTGTATATGCCCAGAGCGGCAGAGTAAAATACAATTGTCAAAGATAATGCACACATGGGGTGTGCATGCAGAATAGAATGTACACTAAGAAACTAGTTTCAATGATGATGTACATGCAGATTAAAATACTCTCTTGAAATACTTATACATTTAGTAGGACTGCTTGTGATTACTATAGTGAATTCAGGGCCAGATGTACAAACCTATCTGGCTGTTTGAGACCGGTGCATTTTGTCATGTACAAAAGACAAAATGAGGCTCAGTAACTTGTTACTGAATCACATTTTGCTTTTGCAATTTGGTATTAGGAAGGGGCATGTTTAGGGCGTCCTTTCCTAATACCAAATATCACTGGCATGTATGAATGTTTTGCAACCAGAATACAATCGCAAAAATTAATATTTTGCCGACTCGGAAGAGGAGGCAGTAACCCATTAACAAATAGGAAGGGGTCTCAAAGGAACCCCTTCCCATTTGTGAATGTAGGTGAAAACATTTTTGAAGAGCAGGAAGTGGTCCCTCGGACCACTGTCTACTCTTAAAAAACAGAAAAGAAAACGTTTTAGTTTTCTTTTTGTAATTCAGCCAGTTTTCCTTTAAGGAAAACAGGATGCATTACAAAAAAATGCTTTATTTAAAAAGCACTCACAGACATGGTGGTCTGCTGATCCCAGCAGGCCACCATCCCTGTGAGTGCTGGCCATCCCTTATGGGTCACAAATAGTAACCTGCCTGATGAATATTGATGAGGCAGGTCCCTTGTGACCCATTTGAGAATCGCAAACAGTGTTAAACACACTGTAGTACATCACAGTTTACGATTTCCTAATTGATAATCGCAAAGATTCGCAAATAGGAAACCGCAAACTGGATTTTTTGTACATCTGGCCCTTAGTCATGGCCCACTGAGCCACGCCCCGTCCACCCTCGAAGTAGGCAAAGGAATTCCCGCCTTTTACCAGGATGATGGACAGCTTTACGAAACGACCCCACTGCGTTTACCTCCGATTCAGGTTGTGCGTTGTTGATGCGCAGAAGCATAAGGACATCTCCACAAAGACGCACTAGTAACAATCACATTGCCAAAGGCACACAAGGTTGCAGGAGACGTTTCCCCCGTGGTCCATCACGTAGCCTTAGTGTACAATATAAACAGGGCGTATAAAACATGCTAGGTATCGCTTACTGACTTACTCGTAGAAAATACTCCGGGTGGGTAGGCCATGATGCTCATTTTACAGAAACTGAACCTCAACAGGAAGCACTTACAAATATAAACGTAGAAGGTGCCCCAGTTGAAGCTCAGCTTCTGGAAAGGACAAGCCACCCTAACTCTTGGGCTTGGCAAAGATAAAGCAAGGCTGTGCGCTCAGAGATTCCATAGCAGAAAAAGATCTAGAATCCTTCCTGGAGGTGAATTGATGATGTACTGGAGCGTAATCTGTATCTGACTGTGACACGCGGGTTCTATCTTCCTCACCTGGAGACACAGAGTAGAAGGTTCTCCCTTTATAAGTCACCTGTAAGCTCCGCCCGCTGAGCCACGCCCCGTCCACCCTCGAAGTAGGCAAAGGAATTCCCGCCTTTTACCAGGACGATGGACAGCTTTCCGAAACGACCCCACTGCGTTTACCTCCGATTCAGGTGGTGTGTTGTTGATGCGCAGAAGCACGAGGACATCTCCACAAAGACGCACTAATAACAATAACATTGCCAAAGGCACACAAAGTTGCTGGAGACATTTTCATCGTGGTCCATCACGTAGCTTTAGTGTACAATATAAACGGTGCATATAAAACATGCTAGGTAACGCTTACTGACTTACTGGTAGAAAATACTCCGGTCTGGTAGGCCACGATGCTCATTTTACAGAAACTAAACCTCAACTGGAAGCACTTACAAATATAAACATAGCAGGTGCCCCAGTTGAAGCTCAGCTTCTGGAAAGGACAAGCCACCCTAACTCTTGGGCTTGGCAAAGATAAAGCAAGGCTGTACGCTCAGAGATTCCATAGCAGAAAAAGATTTAGAATCCTTCCTGGAGGTGAATTGATGATGTACTGGAGCGTAATCTGTATCTGACTTGAATAGCGGGTTCTATCTTCCTCTCCTGGAGACACAGAGTAGAAGGTTCTCCCTTTATAAATCACTTGTAAGCTCCGCCCGCTGAGCCACGCCCCGTCCACCCTCGAAGTAGGCAAAGGAATTCCCGCCTTTTACCAGGATGATGGACAGCTTTCCAAAACGACCCCACTGCGTTTAACGCCGATTCAGGTGGTGCGTTGTTGATGCGCAGAAGCATGAAGACATCTCCACAAAGACGCACTATTAACAATCACATTGCCAAAGGCACACAAGGTTGTTGGAGACGTTTCCCCCATGACCCATCACGTAGCCTTAGTGTACAATATAAACAGGGCGTAAAAAACATGCTAGGTAACGCTTACTGACTTACTCGTAGAAAGTACTCCGGTTGGGTAGGCCATGATGCTCATTTTACAGAAACTAAACTTCAAAGGAAGCACTTACAAATATAAATGTAGCAGGTGCCCCAGTTGAAGCTCAGCTTCTGGAAAGGACAAGCAACCCTAACTCTTGGGATTGGCAAAGATAGAGCAAGGCTGTGCGCTCAGAGATTCCATAGCAGAAAAAGATCGAGAATCCTTCCTGGGGGGGAATTGATGATGTACTGGAGCGTAATCTGTATCTGACTGTGACGCGCAGGTGCTATTGTCCTCTCCTGGAGCCACGCCCCGTCCACCCTCGAAGTAGGCAAAGGAATTCCCGCTTTTACCAGGATGATGGACAGCTTTCCGAAACGACCCCACTGCGTTTACCGCCGATTCAGGTGGTGCGTTGTTGATGCGCAGAAGCACGAGGGCATCTCTACAAAGACGCACTAGTAACAATCACATTGCCAAGGACACACAGGGTTGCTGGAGACGTTTTTCACTGTGGTCCATTCACGTAGCTTTAGTGTACAATATAAACGGTGCATATAAAACATGCTAGGTAACGCTTACTGACTTACTGGTAGAAAATACTCCGGTTGGGTATGCCATGATGCTCATTTTACAGAAACTAAACCTCAACAGGAAGCACTTACAAATATAAACGTAGCAGGTGCCCCAGTTGAAGCTCAGCTTCTGGAAAGGACAAGCCACCCTAACTCCTGGGCTTGGCAAAGATAAAGCAAGTCTGTGCGCTCAGAGATTCCATAGCAGAAAAAGATCTAGAATCCTTCCTGGAGGTGAATTGATGATGTACTGGAGCATAATCTGTATCTGACTTGAATAGCGGGTTCTATCTTCCTCTCCTGGAGAAACAGAGTAGAAGGTTCTCCCTTTATAAGTCACCTGTAAGCTCCGCCCGGTGAGCCACGCCCCGTCCACCCTCGTAGTAGGCAAAGGAATTCCCGCCTTTTACCAGGATGATGGACAGCTTTCCAAAACGACCCCACTGTGTTTACCTCCGATTCAGGTGGTGCGTTGTTGATGCGCAGAAGCATGAGGACATCTCCACAAAGACGCACTAGTAACAATCACATTGCCAAAGGCACGCAAGGTTGTTGGAGACGTTTCCCCCATGATCCATCACGTAGCCTTAGTGTACAATATAAACAGGGCATATAAAACATGCTAGGTAAACGCTTACTGACTTGTAGAAAATACTCCGGTTGGGTAGGCCATGATGCTCATTTTACAGAAACTAAACCTCAACAAGAAGCACTTACAAATATAAACATAGCAGGTGCCCCAGTTGAAGCTCAGCTTCTGGAAAGGACAAGCCATCCTAACTCTTGGGCTTGGCAAAGATAAAGGAAGGCTCTGCGCTCAGAGATTCCATAGCAGAAAAAAATCTAGAATCCTTCCTGGAGGTGAATTGATGATGTACTGGAGCGTAATCCGTATAAGACTGTGACGAGCGGGTTCTATCTTCCGCTACTGGAGACACAGAGTAGAAGGTTCTCCCTTTATAAAACACTAACAAAGAAAAAAAAAAAAAACATAACAATCCCACAAAATAGCCTGCTACCTGTCCAAAATCTCGACAGGACCTGAAGCACTGTATACATGCAACTATAGCACAATGCCTCTGCCAGACCTTGGTATGTTTTCACACCCTGGATGAAGTCTGCTTTATTCAGGGTTGTTTTTAAACTCGGCTCAGTGAAAAGCGCTCTTAAATCTAGTGAAAGGTCTCACTTGACATCCCCTTCCGAAGTCTAGCTATCTTGCTGTTCTTGCGAATCTTTTAAACCCTCACTGGTCCTTATGTGTTTGTTTCTAACTGCATGTCAACACAGTTTAGTACATAATTGTCTCATATACAAGAAACAGAAGGAATACAGGCTGCCTTTGATACGGTTGACCATGACACCCTAACTCAAAGACTCAATGAAGCCGGCATACAAGGGATTGCTCTCGACTGGATTACTTCCTATCTTTAAAAAAGAGCAAATATCATCCACTCGCCCCCCTTCTCGTCCGAACCCTACCTCACAAAAGCAGGGGTCCCCCAAGGGTCAATCATCTCACCTTTGCTTTTCAACATCTACATGATATCTTTACCAGAACTGATCAATGATTCCATCTCACATGCTACAACTATGAAGATGACACACAAATACTACTTAAATTAGAAGACCCCAAAAACATTGAAAACTCACAAATCTTCAGTTGCCCCAGAGCCGTTGATCAGTGGATGACCTGGAGCCATCTCAAACTAAAATACCTCCAAAACAGAAATACTCATATGTGGTGACTGGAAAAGTTATGAACCTCTGTGCGTCTGGCCTGAAGATCTCGGACCACCGCCTCAATTATCCAAGGAAGTTAAAAACCTAGGAATCACCATGGATTCCAAGTTAACTATGAATGCCCAAGTAGACAAATTAGCACGCACAAGCTTCATCACCTTAAAGACTTTATGACGCATCTTCCCCCACCTTGGATTTCCACACAAGGTGCAAGCTACCATCTCACTTGTACTATCCAAACTGGATTATGCCAATAGCCTCTACCATTGATCATCTCTATCTGTTATGAAAAAACTACAACGTATCAAAAATTCCACAGCCAGGCTACTACTGCATATAAAGGCGCAAGCCCACATCTCCCCTGCCTTGAGAGCACTACACTGGTTACCCGTTGCCAGAAGATGCACTTTCAAGCTGCTTTGTATCACCCACAAAGCTATACATGGAACAGGACCGCTTTTTTATCAGAAAGAAAATGACGGAATACATCCAACAAAGAACCCTCTGCTCAAGACTGGCACCCCGCCTTAGAACACCACCATACAAGAAATAGACTATAGGTGGAAATTCTTTCTCCGTCCAAGCAGCCAAACTATGGAATTCATTACCCCAACTATAAGAGCCACAGATAACTTTCTTGTCTTCAGAAAACTACTCAAGAGTTGGCTCTTTCCTTCATAACCACTTTTTTCAAACAACTATGAACTGCATATGCCTATGTGGATAAATATTTTTTTCAGATTATATGTATATTTCTATTTATTTATAGTTTCTTTGGAAAATATGTATTGCTACTATGTCATAACAATAAAATACACACACACTCTTTAAACCTGTCTGACTAAGTATTTTTTTACCCATGATTCTAATTATGTATTGTATGTGCATATGTGTGTGTGTGTGTGTGTGTGTATATATATATATATATATATATATATATATATATATGTATATATATATGTATGTGTATGTGTATATGTTGTTTCTGTGCTTGGCATGTTCGTGGATCATTGCATGGCTCCTGTTTTCTTTTGGGTTGTTATACTAGATATCTATGAATTCCTGCTCTCATCTTATCACACTTATCTACTCATCACTCTTATGTCATGTATCTATCAAACTATCCTCCATTCTCACTCTGACTCATCCCAAATCCCTTCTACCACTTTCATCTCCTAAATATCTCTGCCTAAGCTCTTCCCTCCACATCTAACTCACCAAACCTCACTCTACCTCCCACACAACCCTACTAAATTCTCCTGCATTCATCTCACCCTGCTACTATGCTCTCCCTAACCCTTCCACATACTCTTCCCCCTCAACCCCCCTTTACTCATGCCAAGCCTTTGGGTTGAGTAAATGAAGGATATACTCCCAATTAACACCTCTGGATTTATTTCCTCCTCCACCCCTCCATTACTCCAGTCTAACTAACAAACTCTCATATCCGCGGCTCAAATTAACTCATAATAATACTAAAACTGTACTCATTATTTAACGATACTAATCCATCACTAATTCTTGTTGGGTTCCGGAGTAGCGTGCTACTCATCGAAAAGCGCTTCAACGCCTCGTCAGGGGTAGTAAGCGCTATATAAATACGATTACAATTACAATTACAATTCCATTTTAACAAAGACTCCCTGTAGATAAGTAAGGTGTGCGTGTCACCGCAGTTCTTCTTAAATAAACACACACTTAGTTATATAGGTGTGCATGTCACTGAGGGAAGATTACTCCAGTATTAGGCACACCTCAATATGATGCTGGGTTTCAGTTATGCCAAATTTAATAACGTATTTGTATAGTCAAATAAGGTGCATGTGTCACCACAATTATCCTTTGATATACACCCACTTATTTAGAGATGTGCGTGGCACAGATTAACAATAAAAAACACTGAAAAATATTTATACACGCCTTCAATGGTGTGCTTGTTACAGAGGCTGTGAGGATGGCAAGAAATACACCTTGAGGCAGAACCATAAGCTGTAGTTTCAAGGGAACACATCAAGATGTCTTGCTACACTTCAAGCAACATCCTGCAGAGATGCACACCAAACAAGAAAATGTTGGAGACCAGTACGGCGGCACTGACATTTAAAGAGGTGTATTCACACCGGACACAGGGAATGGCAAGGCCAGAGTGGTAGATCACAAAACCGCTCGGATGGCCTCTCCTCAGTGATGCACTCTGATAAAAAAGTCTTGAGTTGTCCGATAAAGACCTGAATACATTAGGGCAGCTGCTCACACCAACGCAGACTGAGGCTCCTTCTGGGGCAGAAAAGATGAAGCTTACAGAAAAACCAAGTAATGTTGCTGAAGGTAAGCAAGAAGGTGCTCATGCCTAGTGGCGATAAGATAGGAAATACAGTAACATGTCAATGTGTGCAAAGACACTACCTTAAGATTATTGGTCTGTATAGTTTGATGTAAATGTCAGCTCCCGGCGGGTTGCATACTGATCTCAGTCAATAATGGAAATGCCTTTGATGTTAGGATGAAGAGAAAGTCTGGATTCTGTAAGTACATCAATGAACGGTTTCTTTAATGTCTTGGTGATGGAACCAGAAGGGGAGGAGGCGGTATCTGCCCTCTTACACAGAAACTCCCATCCTCGTCGCCAGTGTAGTAATGACAAATGCAATCGGAGGAAGAACTTGTCTTTATTCACCATCTTCTCTTCCACCATTAACTCTTCCAAATTCTCACTTGAAATGCCATACCACCTGTAAGGTAATACTATTATGTTATGGGGTGGGGGATGGACAGTACCAACTACGATGGATGCCAGAAACATACACATAGTTACATTCAGTTAGTTCATTTTTAAGAAAAGACAAATCAATTTACAACAGTTGTATATCCATTTGCTTATAATTATGCTAGAACTACCTAGAATAACTTGACCGCAAAGTCACCAGTGTCCCTTGTGATTTCATTTTTATGCCAGAATGGCTGTGCTGACATTGCTTCTGATATCACCAGTGCCCTGTAGCATGCACTTAAAAGCTGAAACCATAGTTTGATGGCCATCATAGGTTGCATTCAATCACACACAGACCTCTGGGAGGAACTTTTGAAGAGCAAGTAGCAAAAGAGACACTTTGCTGATTCTTGATGGGTTCGGACCCTACTGGTGCCAGTAGTGAAGGAGCAATCAGAGAGCTAGTGAAACTAAATTGGGCCACATGAATCTGCCCCCAGAGGGCAAAGAGGAAAAATATTTAACTTCCTGCAATAAATCCTGGCTCGAACAGTTATCTCTTCTTCACTTCAGATGAAGATCTCCTCATTTTATGGGCATTGTGGGATGGGATCCCTTGCTGATAAGGTGAATATGCACAGTCTTTTTTAGTTCTGAGGCATGGATTGAAAGCTGCTTCTGTGAAGACAACCTTAGTAACGTAGGCAGTGCACTTACATTTGATGTTTTATGCACAAACAGAATTTGCTCGCCACAGACACACATACTCTTCCCACCAGTGCCAGCTTTAGTGCCAGCACTGGTGTAAACCTGTAAAACACAAGGATCAAAGCAATGAGTTTTGAGAGACAAGCCATGCTGGAAGCTGTGTTTTAAACACAATGCAATAAATGAAAGTCTTTAAGTTTGGTCTGCTATTCACAAAGGTTTTAGGGACGTTTCTGGCATTAGAAACACCAAAAAGGTGTTTCAACGGAGCACTAACCTAATGCATACCTTCTATTTATAGTGCATACAATGTGTTCTTGTTCCACATTGGCTGGGTGTAGTAGTACATTTTTTACCCATTTCCCACAGCCTACACACTGCCTTTTCCTATGTGTTCAGGCATATGATACTCTTTCATTAGGCTCACTCACATTTCTTTTTTCATGCATGGGTACGCGGAGTGATGGTTATTTTTGTTTCTTTTGGTAGGTATGTGTTTTCCTTACTGTATCAATCCCCATGTGCCTTGCAGTTCTTTAACCACACAGAATCTGTTCTCCCTTTCTGGCACTTGTTGTTCATTGCAGGCCAAAAGGACACTATTTCCTTAATTACCATGATAGACAAACTCATTAAAATTGTTAAGAAGTAATTGATTCTGTAGCAATTCTTTAAAACTAGTTGAAGTTCATGTTAATGTCACAATTTTCATCCCAACTTGCATTCTTGTACAAAAGTGGACTAGAAGTGCAGCTTTTCATGTCAGTAGGCAATGCTAAGGTATATCAGTGTAAGAAACAATTGGCAGAAAAATGCGGGAGGCCAAGAGTAAGGGTTTTAAGAGGAATACCGCCCTAGTGCTGGATTTTCACGAGATAATAAATCATAAAGAGGGCATTCAGTTTTATGGAATTTATGTGTTTTAAAAATGTATGTATTTATCCATATTTATTTTTTGCCCATGTTATTAGTATATATGCAAATGTATTTTGTGCTTCGCAAACCAATTAAGTTGTACCTAATACATTTTCACATGTATTTAACTAATAAATATGAATTTATACTTTTCAGCCTGTCGAGTTTTAGCACTGTAATCAGCCATATATTACATAATACCTTCGTGAAAATATTAGGACAATAGTGTAAACAATTGCACATATAATGTTACTTGGGAGCATTCCATAACTTATTTCCAATCCTTCATGCTGTCAATCTGCACAGGTATTGGCCTAGAAGTCTTAAATGATAGCGTGTTAAGTCATGGAAGAGGAGACCTTTTCTGTATTTTTCTTTTTAAAAAATAAACAGAGTCAGGAAAAATATTGTTTTCTGACTGTATTTATCTATAAAAATCAGTAAAATCTGAAAGGTGTGAGCGTTACTTCTAATGCATTATTGATTAAACATGCGTTCTTACGTGGTGTCTCTTCAAAACAAACTGGTGCACAGCACTCTATGGACCAGATTTAAGAAAAGTGCTTCTGCACCCAGTGAACCCCACTTTTCTTGTGCTCCTTAGCACCCCCCTTACGCCACCATGTGTGCACCATATCAAAGATACCGCGCACCATGGAGGAAAATAGGGAAGTAGCAACCAAATTTTTGATGCTAGTTCGGAGCTTTGCAGGATTTGCATAAAAAATGTTGACGCTAATCCTGCAAAGGCCAATGAGGCCCATTGTAAACGATGGTGTGCCTCCTTTTAACGCCTGTCTAAGCACAGTTTTCCCTCTCTTTCAGAGATATGAAGTGAAAGGTGTGCACTGTAGAACATGAAGGTTGGGATATAGAGCCTGGGTTTAGGAGTGGATGAAGTAACTGGAAAAACCTCAAACCAGAGTTTTGTTCCTAAGTGCACTTCATAATTGCTGACCAAAGATTATACACCCATGATCTTTACACCATTGATCATAACTTCTCTCACTGAGCAATTCCCAATTAAGCACCATCAAGAAGTTTGCTGTCTGTTGGATACCCCTAAGATGGAACTCTCCTCTGCTATCAAGAGACATAGCTTGTCATTATGACCCTGGCGGTCTTGATAACGCCAGGGCCGCAGTGGCGGTAGGACTGCTGCCAATTTGGAGGTCCAGCAGCCACATTACGACCATGGTGGTTGCACCACGGAGGGACCACCAGCTCTACCACTTTTCGGCCACCTAACAGCCTGGCGTTGCTGGCAGTCCCAATCTGCCAGAGCAACATTGCCCTGGGTATTATGACCACTCTCTCCACCAGCATTTACCCCGCCATGTAAAGCCTGGCGGAAACGGGGTGCAGGGGGCCCAATGGGGGCCCATGCAGTGCCCATGCGCTTGGCATGGGCAGTGGAAGGGCCTCCATAGCCAGCCCTGTCGCGCTTTTCACTGTCTGCTTTGCAGATAGTGAAAGGCACAACGGGTGCTGCTGCGACCTATGCACTGCAACATTGTTTCCTGTTGTATGCCAAGAATAAAAGTCAAAACAGTGACCTTTGATGTAAAACATGAGAGACAGACTAAAAGACAGAGATAAAGCTCTGGTGGATGAAATTCACTATGTGAAATCAGATAACCTGGAATCAATACCACTACTCGTTCAAATTGTGTCATCCTAGACAACCATTTCATTCCAGTGTCTCCTTTTTCTTCATTTTCACATAAGAGAAAACTTTTAACTACTTGAGTTCGAAATGTGCACTGTACAAGCACCTCTTATTCTTGATTTATTAGAATATAATGTTCTTCTATCTACAGTAGGAATCTAGGCAACATTTTGATTTTGCATGAATACTCACTTGCCTCTTGGTGCACTAATAACATTGTTGTTCAGGGGCTAGCCATTAATGTTTCTAAGGTCATGATTACAAATTATCAATTTTACCAATTGTCTATCTATGCAGTGATATAATCTGGTGTACTAGGGTGAAATGCTTCTTTATGGTAAAAAAATGCATTTAAAAAAATTTGAAGGCACCCTTATCAAATGTTTACAGTGTGTTTTCTGCACTATATACATGGCAAAGGTTGTCATGGTCTGGCTCATTCACGGATGTTTAAAGTCATGCCAGGTCATTAGCTGGGCTCTGGCTCAGCTTGCCCTAATATTATGCTGACCTGCCCACTTCTATTTAAACCTCTGGTTTAGTACATGGAGCCGTCAGTCATTTGATAAAGTAATTTGTAAAAGTTGAGGACTGGAAAAATGGAGCCCTATCTACATGCACTGATATTACAACTCCACTATGAAGGCTTCTCATAGTAGAGACAAAGAAGAGATTGTCCATTGGAATTACATTTAAAATAAGTGCTCCCAGGACAGGGACTCCGGCCATTGTGTTGTACAAGATCATAGTCATAAGTTTCCAGGGAGAACTAGCAGACTTAAGTGAGGCGGGCAAGGGTGTAACTTCATGGGATGGGGTTTGGGATGTGACACTTGCTAAGTCTGAGTCAGTTTTTCTCATTGTTCTCATTTCATTGAGAGTTTTTAACTTTTTCATTTTTTGGAACAGAACCCTAACTATATACAGTGACTGGGTTACTAAAAAATAGTAAATACACCTACATATAACTACTTAATGAATTGGTGTAAATGTATTACTTTTTGGAAGTCACAAAACACCCAGAAGGTGGTGGAATGAATGCTTGTAAATAGTCTAACCAGTGGCAGTAGCTCGGGGTAGCATTCCAACTCATTGTTTTTCATCCAATGTGACACTCTAGGCAGAGGTCCACATAATGCAGATATGTATTGACCCTGTTCCTCATGAAACAATCAATCCCGATCATTCGTCATCTCACCCCTCTGCCCTGCAGCCCATTCCTTTTTGATTGGGAAATCTGAGATTCACACCTCCCTGAATTTCACCAACTAAGCTATACCCCTGACAGCAACTTGATTGTGTCGTTGTCAGCACCACATGTGGCCCAACTGAAGAGATGTCAGGTACTGCACTTGTTGGTGGGCATTGTTAATTCCTGAACCCGTCTGCACTGCAGGAATTCTTGTGGATGCCTTCCAGTTTGCTCCAGGAGCTTTGAAAAATGCCTTTGCTTTTGACTGAATCAAAATTTGTGAAACTGTTTTGAGCACCTTTGTATCTAAAATCAGACCATGTGCTGCCTGCATTATTGCCTTGGTGGGGGAGGTAGCTAGAATCCATGGCTATAAAACAGTGGGCACATCAAGCACTGTCAAAATTCCAAATCTTATCATCAGTTTCTGTGGCATAGAGCATTTTCAATATATTGCGCCCTATGTGAGGATTCTGTTGTATTGGCACCACATTCACCATTAGGGGTATATTTATAGAGTCCTAGTGTCACCTTGAGCCAAATTAACGTCATTGTTTTTGATGTTAATGTCGCCTAACGAGGCCAGAATCCCTGTGCCTTATTTACAGGGTGGTGCAATGCATGCATTGCGCCAACATGTAACCCTTTGCGCTACATTATGCCTGCCCCAGGCATAATGTATGCAAATGGGGCATTCCCCCGTTAGGGGAGCCGGACAAATGGCATAAGGAAATCTATGAAATTTCCTTATGACATTTTTTACAGCACTTTTAATGCCTGCTCAAGAGCTGGCGTTAAAAGGGGCGTTCCATTATCTAGAATGGGGTCCTATGTACTCCTGCAGAGTATATCAATAGCATCATGAATAATTACGCTATTGCCCCCTACCCTGCGCCATGGTGCGCCGTATTTTAAATATGGCCACACATGGTGGTGGTAGGGGGGTGCAAAAGGGTGCAGGGAAAGTGGTGCTGCACTCAGTGCAGCGCCACTTTCCATAAATCTGCCCCTTAGTTCTTCAGTGATGGCCTATCTGCCACTAGACTCCAGTGACTCTGCTCAACAACAAGCATCAGACTCCATACTCTGCCTTTGTATCCTTAAGAAGTAATTGTTTTTCTAGCCAAGGCTCTGAGTGGGCACTGAGTGCTTTGAGAGTGGTGGTACATTAATTCTCTAGGTTCTGAAGGGATCTATAGCAAGTACACTGAAGTCTCAAATAAATTCCAACACCTACACCTGGAACTGAAATCTGTGCTGTGCAAACAGAAAGACACATTTTACTTTGAAGAAAAGAAAGGTGAACCATTGATACTTTGAAGAGTATATTTTATGATACTAGCTTTTATATTTGGTTGCATATACTTGGGGAAGGACTTGTACCGAACCTAAAGATTTCAAATAAGGAAGCTCAAGCCTTTTGTCTCTGTTAAAGCAGATGGTCCTTACCCTATGAGCTTGTGAAGTTACACAGGTGATCACAAATGATTTCAAAGGCTAACATTGTCTATAGACTGCCCTCAAATGGCCATAAACACTCCAACTGTAGGTTGAAGACTGTAAAAAGAGGATGAATCCTTCCGGTACTCTGTAGGTCAAATCTGCTATCCATTTGGATCAGAAAGGTCCTATGTGGACAATGTGGTGTAAGTTGGAGAGATAATAAGGGAATCAGTGTAGTACAGTAATGGAAACTACAATGCTATTTTACAGGATGCTGATCATGGGTTTATATGGAACTGCATTTTAAAGCAGAAGGTACTGACTACTCTTGTCTTATATAATGAAGATGCCAACAATAATTTCAATAACAGCTTTGCTTGAAGCCTGATTGGTATGGGGGTAAGGGGGAGCTGGCATTCATTTGAGTTGGCTGGTGACTGCTTTCATGAATATCCTGTTGAGAAAGGGCTTCATGTGTGGTGGGCAAGAAGATAAAAATACTGAAAAGATTGAGGTTTGCTTTCTTCATAGTGTCAAGATTAGTTTGATTTTATTTGTGAAGAGGCCTAATGAGACAGACATGAAATATGTGCAGATGGGTCTGAGGGATTTGCTTGAGAGTATTTTCACAACAGTGGGCACATGTCATGTCATTTCCTTGTCTATATATGTGAATTTTAGGACTACCTAAAAAGCCTACAAACTTCGTATGAATGAATATTTTGAGTGCTGCCTTCCTAGATATGTTGTATGAGGGATGGAAGAAGGTGTGGTCATTTGTTGGTACTTTTGATGTATTGACCGATCTTGTGTATATTTCAGTGATGAATGGATGGACGGTGTTTAATTGGTGGCATTCAGGAGGAGAATTTGGATTGACACACATCTTGAGGACTTAAAAAAGGACATGCCTCTGAAATATGTAACAGTTAGGGCTGACCTATTTGCAATAGATGACTTTGGTTGTGGTGATCAGAATATTGCATAAGGTATTGCGTGGTTTTCTAACTAATTAGGTCATCTTTAGATTTGTGGGGTGCAAATGGCAAAAAAGAGTCAGATTTTTTGATTTATGGAGTGCAGGTATAAGGCAGAATGATTTTTGATACTGGCTTGCAGGATCAGCTAAGTTGCGGCAACGAGTCAGAAGCAGGTTGCCCATTAGGATTTGGAGGTCTCACTTGAGAATTCTGACAATTACAAGGCCAACATAAGTCTTTTTTAATAATTTTTAAACTCTTTGGCAGAATACTCTCTCATGATTCATAATGTGGACTATCGACATTCTTTTGGACCAGAACACTAATGTATGCTGACTAAATCTCAGTGACCACCATTTTCAGAAATAATTTATGAAATTCCTGATGGACAGTTGCAGGCCAAATTCCTTGACCAAAAGGTCACTATGAGAACTCATATAGTGTGTTATTTGCAGATGGTGGCACAGGACAAAGAAATGAAAAGAAATCAAATAATTTGCAGTGATCATTTTTGTCACCTTGGTTGATATTCTAGGGCCTAACTTAGAGAATGGTGGATGGGTGTGCCGTCACAAACATGTTCGGTATCCCATCCACCTTATTACATTCACCATTGGATATAATGCACTTGGAATATGACAAAGGCTGACTAGATACCTATCACATTTGTGACAGAGTAACCTACCCATCAAACTAAATCAGGAAATTAGATATTCAGGGCCAGATCTAGAGTTTGACGAACTGTACTTAGTACGACAGGGTAGAAGACAACATTACATCTGCCACCTAGACTGACTGTAGAGGTGATCTCTTTATTTTGACAGGAATCGCCACCATGGCGCTTCTTGTCAAGGTCCAAAACCTTTGGTGAATGACCAGCATCAGTTTAAATATTTTTGATGGCCATCCACCAAATATTTAATATTTATTTTTTATTTCAAATAAAAGCTCCCAAATTAGGAGATTGTTATTTAACAATTACTGACACCCACTCGCTGTGAGTTTTCTTTCAGGAGGTGGGGGTCATTATTTATTTTTTTCTGTCACGTACCACCAGGTTTTTCCTGTACACTCTAATTGGAGTGGATGGTATGCTGGCTTTAGTCAGATCATCCCATCCCGTTGGGACGTCAGAGGAGCTTTCCATCAACAGAACAAGGGAGCTTCCATTGATGGAAAGATGACAGTCCACGCATCTCTAAAAGAGGCAGGCAGATATTCTGTTTGGTGGGCAGGGTACCTTTCATGTTAGTAATAAAGTTCCTTGTCCACCAAACTTTAATAAAGCCCCTTGAGTTTAGCAGGTAGTCCTGTCATCAAATGTGCAATAGAGCTAGAAATTGAGAACATGGATTATGTCAATGGTGAAATTAGACTGCTCATCAAGATACTGAAACTGATGCCCCATTGTCACTTTTTGTGGAAATGACTGATCGAATAATAAATGTATGGTGTTTTCATTAGTAGGCAACAGGCACAGGCCCGCTTAAAAGTTAATTGCATTGCAGAGGAATTTTAAAATAGTGGCTGCATCAGCAGTTTTATCTTGAGCTGATGACCCAACCATATTACTCCCAAACCCAGTGAATCACTGAAAGCCTTGTCGCTGTCAGTGGTACCATAACCACAAGAATAGGAAATTGTCAAGCTTGTGGCTGACTTTGAATGAGGTAGATAATTTGCTCCCTACCCATTCAAAGTATAATGTAAAATATGTCCAGAGATTGCACCTCATACTGCCAATCGTTTGTCGAAAATGGAACAAAATTTACAACCTGGAACCAAATATATCTACGTGCAATTTCTTGCTTTAAGACCAGCATAGGAAATTATGATGCAATGCTTGCTGTAGCCAGAAGAGTTCCCACTTCATGAGCTGATCTTTTGGTTAATAAGGGCCAGATGTAGCAAGCAGTTTTGCCCATTCTGTGTCTATGGTAAAATGTGTTCGTACATATGGCCCTAAGGTCCTAACTGAAAGAACAAGAATTCTGATCCAAACCCAATGTCCAGAGAGCACCCTTAGATGAAGAAAAATTATGAGTTTTTATTAACTGATCTCACTCTTATTTGGAATAATCGAACATGATTTACATACAGAATCTGAAATAATATGTCACTTAAAATGACCAGCTGACCGCCTTTAGACCGCCTTTAGACAAACAGTCTGAGTTAAAGTTAGACATTAATAGAAAACCCTGTGAATTATTGAGGAAAACTAACTAACTCTTTGCGCTACATTATGTATGTGCCAGCAATAATGTCTGTAAAGGGGACGTTCCTCCCTTAGGGGGGGGCGAAAAAACGGCACAAAGAAATCTGAGAGATTTCTTTGTATCATTTCTTTCCGCACTTTTAATGCCTACTCATAGCAGGCGTTAAAAGGAGGCACACCATTGACTACAATGGGCCTCAATGAGCTTTCAGGGTTAGGGTCAATATTTTTTATGCTAATCCTGCAAAACTCCAGACTAGTATCAAAAATTCTGATGCTAGTCCCCTAACTACTGCCATGGTGTGCCATATTTTAAATACCACACACACATGGTGGCGCTAAGGGGTGCAAGAGAAGTGGCGCTGTACTGTGTGCAGGGTCACTTTTCTTAATTATGGCCCTTACTGATTTTCTTTGAGTGAACAGCTAGGGATTAAATGTGAACAGTAAACATTTTTTCTAGATGCTAAGAATGGGTTTGCGTGTTCCTTATGTGATGCAGTGGTTCATTTACCAGCTGTAGAGAAAATTTAATAGTAATTGAAAAAGCCTTGGAAAGTGTCAAACTGAAATCATAAGGTGTGATTGCCCTTTTAAAAACGGGATCTACTCTTTACAATTGAATATCAAGTAGTAGCTTGTAAGTTTCCAGAAGGAATATATCCTTATTACTGCTACTTTTTTGCAATAAAAAGAGAAACCAACTTTTAATGGAAAATTTCCACAAATAAATGTCACATTCTGTCTCCTAACTCTGTCTGAAAAACTCTTGATCCTAATGGAAGATAATTATTTTGCTATTATGACCAAAAAGTGAGTAGAGCTAAGTTGTAGCACTGGAGACCCAGATGAAATGTATTGCCAAGGTGTTGTAGGTTTTTACTCAAAAGGCTACTTAATACCATATTATATTTTGGAATGGTCGCCCATTTTCTAATGCTTCCCTTAGGGGCCAGTGATGTTTGTAGCAGCAATAATCAATGTTCATATTTTGAGGCTTATTTACAAGCCCCATGAGCCGCCAGTGTGTCACTTTTTCTGATGTACCAGCGGTGCATTGGGCAGGTCCATATCTACGAGGCCAGGCAGAGCCACTTTGCATGGCTTTTCATGGCGTGTAGATATGGTTTAAGGCTACACATCCCAAGTCACTGTGTTGCCTCATACTGCGCAAGGGAGGTGTTCAATGAGTGTTGTGGTGGGTTTTCCCATGTAACACCCAGGGGTTTTGGCGCTTTCACAGACTTACAAGGTATTGTAATCCTGGGAATGCATCAAAATGTTATGTCTCCCCATGGGAGGCGCAACGAGGAGAAATATCTTTATTTATCCTTGTTTTTTTCCTCTTTCTATGTGTGCTGCATTCTGCAGCACACATAGAAAGAGGAAAAAGCCTCAATGGATTGTTTTTGTACAGGAAGGTGTCCCTTCCTGCACAGACACAATCCTGCCTGAGATGCAGGCATCCTTGCACCATGGTGCACCAATGCAGGGAGAGAGGACAGAATGCACTTTATCTTGTCGATACAGCTCATATTGCCCTTTCCCTGTGGCACAGGGCAGAGCAGCAAGATCACTTGCTGCGCTGCCCGGCGCCGCAGTGTTTGTAAATAAGCCCCTAAATGTTTGTAGCGGAAACTGCAACATGGATTTTTGCTGCCACAAACAGCTCAAGATACACATGGTTTCTAGTAGTAATCAGGTAGAATCATATGACACGATTTTAGTGCCAACCGATACACTAAAATTAAGTAGTGGTCTTGGAGAAGTGACTAAGTTTCGTCATGTTTTAACTCTAAATACAAGCTATGTCCATAATAAAATACAAAGGTTGCATAAAGTCAAGTTCAAAAATAAGGAGTGAGATGGTCCCGGTGTTGAATATATACCAGATAGTTACATTTCTTACTAACAGAAAAGATAAAATCTTATGTGGCTTTTCACAATAAAACAACCATAATATTCTTTAAGTATAGGAGTAACACAGTGGTGTATTTTGTTCATAGCTTACACTTAATGACCCCTTGCGAGGTCTCCATGTTTAAGGGACACCCCTAACAGGGATCCTTGATTGAACTCTGATAATTCCCTGCATAATGGGATGGGAAATTACGAGGCAAAGGTTTTCTTTTGTTTGTTTTAATATAGCGCAAATTTGACCAGAAGGTATTGCCGTGCTTGTTACATTACTCAATGACACATTTATTTTTGGTAGGCACGGAGAGATTAAGGGCCATATTTATACTTTTTGATGCAAAACTGCGCTAACGCAGTTTTGCGGCAAAAAAATTAGCGCCGGCTAACGCCATTCTGAAGCACCATGCGGGCGCCGTATTTATTCAATGACGTTAGCCGGCGTTAGCCGCCGGCGCTGCCTGGTGTGCGTGGAAAAAAACGACATACACCAGGCAGCGCCGGCGTAGGGGAAAATGGAGCTTGGGCGCCAAAAAATGGGGCAAGTCAGGCTGAGGCAAATTTTTCGCCTCAACCCAATTTGCGCCATTTTTTTCAACTCCCAACCCCCATAGAAATGACTCCTGTCTTAGCAAAGACAGGAGTCATGCCCCCTTGCCCAATGGCCATGCCCAGGGGACCTCTGTCCCCTGGGCATGGTCATTGGGCATAGTGGCATGTAGGGGGGCACAAATCAGGCCCCCCTATGCCACAAAAAAAGAAAAAAAAAAAACTTACCTGAACTTACCTTAATGTCCCTGGGATGGGTCCCTCCAGCCTTGGGTGTCCTCCTGGGGTGGGCAAGGGTGGCAGGGGGTGTCCCTGGGGGCTTGGGAGGGCACCTCTGGGCTCCTTCCGAGCCCACAGGTCCCTTAACGCCTGCCCTGACCAGGCGCTAAAAAACGGCACAAAAGCGGGCGTACGTCATTTTTTTTTACCCGCCCACTCCCGGGCGTGAATTTTGCCCGGGAGTGTAAATACGGCGCATATGCCTCAGAGTCAATTTTTTAGACGGGAACGCCTACCTTGCATCTCATTAATGCAAAGTAGGTGTCCACGCTAAAAAATGACGCAAACTCCATGGACTTTGGCGCTAGACGCGTCTAACGCCAAAGTATAAATATGGAGTTAGTTTTGCGTCAGAATTGCGTAAAAAAAAACTACGCAATTCCGGCGCAAACAGAGTATAAATATGCCCCTCAGTGATTTCCGCAGGATCACAGGATATTGAGCCGACTCCAACACTCAAAGCTAGTCCCCCAGCTCTAAAGTCAGCAGCTCTCGCCGTTACGGCACAGCCTCTCTAAAGCTGATAACTTGATAAAGTTGATAATCTCCTAATTTATAATTCTGTCACCGATTCCCTTGTTAATCATATCCCCCAAGTTTTCCCCAGGGATTTCAGTTGACTACAACATCAGAAATCTCCATGACAAACAGGATAGATTCACTGTTAAGTGTGGACCTCATAATTCCCGAAGGGGCCAGTAACACAGTTCCCACCTCATCAGAAATTACTGGTCTTTAGTTAAAGGGGTCTCAGTCACATACAAGACAGTAAATTGTGTAAAAGAGCTGATGCATTAGTTGACCCTATGCCATAGTTTCTACGCATGTTCATCAGGGTAGAGAGAACTTTTCTGCGTTCCCATATAACCTTAAGAACAAACGGCCAGTTTTACATGGCCCTTGAGCCACCGGAGCACCACTTTATGCGATACTGCGGTGGCGGTAACCACTTTACCATATTTACAAGGCGGTGAAATGCCACTTTTTGTGGCTTTATGCCACCTTGTGAATATGGTCCACTCTACCTCAGTTTTCTGCATCAGAGGGGCGTGCAATGGGTGTTGCAGTGGGCGTTCCACCACAACACACATTGCTTTTGATGCTGCCCCAGAGTAATAAGAAGGAGTAAATCTGTGGCAGTGCCAAAAACTAACCCCACCTCTGGGGTGGGGTTAGCATGGCACAACGAGGAGGAATACTTTTATTGCTCCTTGTTTTTTGCTTTTTGTATGTGTACTGCATTCTGCAGTACACAAAGAAGAAGCAAAATGCCATGGATGATTGTTTATGTGCAGGAAGGGCCACATAAACAATCACATCCCTCATAGCAGACGCCCTTGCACTATAGTGCAAGGATGTCTGCTTTGGCGCAGGCTGCTTTATTTAGGTCAGGGGGAAATGCAGGGGTGCACCGTATTCTTGTACATATGGTGCATCCCTTTGTTCCAAAACTGGCACAGCTAATTTTTCCACAGCACTGTGCTGCACCAGTTTCTTGTAGATGTGGCCCAAAGGGACATATTTTTTAGAAAGTCGCACAGTGCAGCACAGCAAGTCACCTTGCTGTGCTGCCCTGCGTCACTGGGAAAGGGCAGGAATGCGCTGTATTTAAGTCATAAAAAGCATTGCTGATTTTTCTCCCTCGCTGCACACAATGGGCTGCCTAGCACCAATGCAAGCACCCTTGCACCATGGTGCAAGGGTGCCTGTGTTGCATGGAGAATTCCTCCCTGCACAAAAACAATCCTGAGAGGCATGTTCCATTACCAATGTGTGCTGCAGAAGGCAGGCGGAGGGGCTTGAAGGGGTGTAAATTGAAAAGTACCATAATATAATACAAGCGATGGTACAAGGCCCTGAATTTAAGAAAAGGGGTGCTGCACCCAATGGAGCACCACTTTTCTTGCAACCCTTAGAGCCCCCTACTGCCACCATGTATGAGCCACATTTAATAAACTGCGCCTATTGCACAGGGTAGGGGCACTAGCATCAACATTTGTGATGCTATTATTGTACTGTGCAGGATTAGTGCCAAAATGTTGGCACAAATCCTGCAGAGTACATAGGGGCCCATTGAAAACAATGGTATGCCCCCGTTTAACACCTGCTCTGTGCAGGCGTTAAAAATAGTTGCTGAAAATGGCACAGTGGAATCTATTAGATTCCACTGTGCCATTTTTGTGGTTCCCCCTAAAAGGGGAATGCCCCCCTTGCATACATTATGCCTGGCGCAGGTATAATGTGGGGCTGGGGTTACAAAGTGGCGCAATGCATGCTTTGCGCCACTTTGTAAATCTAGCACAGCTATTTTGGTCTCGTAAAAGATTTCTTTGCGCCAGCACAGAGCATACGTTAAAAGGAGGCACACCATTATTTATAAAGGACAACAATGTGCTTTGCAGGATTAGAGTAAAAAAATGTTGATGATAGTTTCCTATCTAACACCATAGTGCGCCACATATTAAATACGGTGCACACATGGTTGTATTAGGGGGACATTAATGGGCGCAAGAGAAATAGCGCTGTAGTGAATAGATGCAGCACCACTTCTCTTAAATCAGGCCCACAATGTCTGCAGATTAGAAAGTAAAGTCATGGGATACAGAAAGGTTAATTCATACTTGGGTTGTTCATGTCCTGTGCCTTTTCTCATCAGTGCAGCGAGTGAGGTTTTTGACATTAACCTATCTAGATATGACAGAGAGACTGTTTGGGGAATCAAACTGTCGACACTGGTCAAGTTGAGCCATTACAATAATTTTGCTTCATATGTCAAAACCCGAAAAATATGTTAAACATATTTCAAGGTTGCCTTAATAAAGATAGCAAAGGATATATTTCAGTAGCAGCCATTTTAGCTACATTTTCCATTTTCCCTCACCGTGACCCAGCCATATCAAGGATAAGAGCTCTAAGAGGACAGTGTGATTATGATGCAAATCTCTTTTTTATACTCTAATTTTTTATTTATTTATTTATTATTTGGAAAATAGACCAGCTATACATGTACCAAACGCATGTTCACAATCTCAATGGACGTACAGTATATTAAATTAAATATCTTCTAAAATATACTTATATTAGGCAAGACGATCCATATCAAAAACTCGTCAGAGAAAATACAAAAATTATAAATTATCAGTTCTAAAAAAAGCTTCCGAGTGGCGGAATCCTAGTCGCTTTTGATGGCATCTTCCATCTCAAATAGATGACTAAAAATGGCCACCAATTATTCATAGAGGGCACACTGGATGATTTCCAGTCTCAAGCAATAGAGACTCTCGCAGTAACTACTGCAATAAACAAAATAGGTGTATTTAGGTCTTGGACAATCCAATCTATACACATCATGATATTGTCAAAGTGCAGGATGAGATCAACCTACAGCGTGCTAGATAAATACCCACTAATTTGGAACCAAGAATTCGTAATGTTGAGCAAGTAGAGTATGCGATTTACGGGCAGTGAAATGCGCGACGGTTGCTGCTGCACCCGCTGCACTGCCACATTGCCGGCATCAACGTTTATGCCCTGAATCCACACTGTTTCCGCCCGCAGGCCCAGCTGGATGTTCGTAATGTGGCCAGCGGGTGGATTTGCTCGCTGGCGGTCTTCTGTTGACCGTCAGCGCCGATCTCTGTGGGTTTCCCCGCCGAGATCATAATGAGGGCCACAGTCACCCCCTCGAGGACCTGACATGAAAACAGAATGGCAGAAAGTAATTTGGTGTAACCATATATGTATCCCCTAGAGATTGTAGTGTCTTACACATTTTCAGGCGAAGCAGGCCAACTACAATACTATTACAAACAAGGTCCTTAAAACAAAAACTAATCCCAGCTGTAAAACAAAAGCTCCAATCATGAGAAAGTTTTAAACGTTATTGGATGTGACCATTTTTAGGTCCCCCAACCTAGTGTGGGGACCCACAGACGACCTACACAGAAAGAGTGTGTCATCCTGAAAGGTTTGGTGTGGTCCCATTGCCATGCGACAACCGCAGGCTGAGTTATGGACAAAAATGTTTTGAAAAAGAAATGCCCTGCAAAGCATTATAGGGTGAGTTTCCAGAGTCCAATGAATATTGTACTATCACCTCTCCCGCTGTGCCGGGAGAGCCGCGTTTAGGATTTCTGTGGGTTTTTTTCTGTTTTGAATGCTCCAGTCAACTGCTAAACTTGTACGTAAGTGGTAGTCTGGTAAAGTGCTCCTCAGATCAAGTTTGAGCTATATCAAACTTCACATACTCATTTAAAGAGCTCCTCCTATCGAGTTTGCCCAATATGAAACTTCACGTACTCATGTACAGCGCTCCTCCGATTGAGTTTGCACTATTTGAACCTTTAAAAAAAAATAAAAAAGAACTCACTTGCAGCCTTTGTGCGCAAACACCACAAAGAAACAGCTCCATGCCCAAAACACGGAAGAGGAAAAAACAACATACGGCCATGCAGTGCGAAGCAGTGGGGCAAAAGAAAAAAGTAGTGCACCACACTAAGGTATATGGCTGATTGTGCAATAATTAATGTCACAGGGTCAGTCTCCAAGGTGGTAAGAAATTTGCCTCAAGGCGAGATAAACATAAAGCATTTGCCTATGAGATCAAGAGAATTTCAAAAGGCAAGTCAAGATACGAGTGAAAATGATAGGCATGAGATGGGTGTAGCGCAAGCCCACAGATATAGATCACAACATGTCGAGAGACAGCGCATAAGCCCTGCCTATGCTCAACCTAAAAAATTGATGTTGGAGCAGATGACATTTTGCATGCAGATCTGAAAAGCTACAAAACACCTTGATTTTATAAAGTTGGCCACTGGTCCTCAAACCTTTCCAAACCAAACTCTGAGTTACAGAGCCACGAAAGATTTCAGGAAAGAAAGAATGTTAGCAAAGTTCTGTATAAAAGTTGATCATTCCAAGACCATAAATCTTACGCCAGCCCTCCCAGATTTTCAAGGCATCCAATATAACCCTTAATTTGACTTTTAAAAAATTGTTGACATCAATATATCGAGAGAAAACACCATAAAAGAAGGTGATATATGGCCAAATATCTTATGTACCCTTTATCAGAAACCAACAGTCAGATACCCTGGCCCAAGGCAGCCCAAAAATATAATTTAAAATTAAAGAGAGCCCAGTCTCCTCTTTCCGGAGGTAGTTGTGTAAGGCTATTCACTCTTCTTTTATAAGACCAGATAAAAGCTATTAATTGCAGAATCTAAGCTCCTAAAAAGGGAATGGGGACATATAACGGGATAGTTTGAAAGTAAAGAAACTTCAGAAGTTTTGTCACCTTGACATTACATCTGACATTACTTATGGTGGACCAATGCTATTGACGCAACAAAACAACAGTTTGTTGTAGTAGTTCTTCATAATCTAAATGTATGATATCCTGTGCTAGGTTTGAGATTTTAATCCCCAGATCTAATCCTACATTAATGGCCCTTGATTCTTCTCCCATAACCTTATAATTGACCAGAGACCTTACCAAACTCTGTTGCCTTTGCCCCTATAAGTGTGACAGCTTTTTCTTTGACAGATGAATACATTGCCACATTATCAACATAGTCGAGTTTCTTGGTGGAATACCCATTAAAAATAATTAGGCCAATACCCTTTTTATTCTTTATACAATAGAAATATGTCTCCAGATAAATGTCATACAAACACAAATAGATCGGCAGCCCTGGCGGGTTCCATGAAGGATAAAGAATAATCATAATAGTGTCTGTTCATTCTGACTCTGGCCTCAGGATGTTTATAGAAGAATTGTACCCGCTTACAGAAGACCTGACCAAACCCTATCTTTCTGATAGTTGACCATCGAAAGTGCAATGAATCTCTGTCAAAAGCCATCTCGGCATCCAATAGGATCAGACAAGCCTGACTCCCCAAAACATTAGCAGGATCAAACAGAGATACAGCTGTATTAATACGTGTAGTAGTATCTCAAGAGGAGATAACGCCATGTCATTGGGAACATACCAAGGTCTCAATAATGGAAGTGAGACAATAAGTCAGCATTTTAGAGAAAATCTTGGCATCAGCATTGAGGAGAGGTGAGAGCCGATATGATCCTCTCTCCATCTCTCATCCAATGGCTTCTCTTTTTCAGAAAGACAGCTAAGTTAACACAGTTCCAAATTCTGGGAATCTCTAGTCTGTGATTGAAACCTGAGACAATCTGGCAAAGGATGGAAGCAAGAGGATCAACAAAACTTTTATAAAATTTGGCAGGTATAGCATCCTCACCAGCTACTTTACCAGTGGCTACAGCCAATATTGCATATTTAACATATTCAACAGGGATTTCTCAGTCCAACAGCCTGGCCTGCGAATAGTGAACATGCTTAGATTTATTTTAGCCAGATAAGCTTCTATATCTGCATATTAAAGCACACTATTTTCTAACTCTTGATAAAAAGCTTGAAAAGATTCCAATATGTCCTTCCAATATGTCCTCCAGGTGAGATAAAAGTTGGCAATTGCTGCCCTTGAGAATAGTTACTGTGGGCTTGCTGAATCTTTCTTTATTCTTATAAACAGACATCTTGCAGATTGTGTAACTATGTTCATACTCTAATCTCTTATGTAGCCTGAGATCGGCGACCACTTTCTCCCTAAGTGTGCTGCTAATGCAACTCCTATGCTTCACCAGGTGCAAATATAGCTCACTTTCCCCCTTATCCTAATTCTGGATTAATCTGGGATGGGTTAATTCAAGGGATATTAATTCACATGGAGCCACTTTTGCCTTATTCCATTTAGTCCTACATTTAAGAACCACAAATTGAGCAGTTACATTGCTTATATAGGCTTTCAAGGAATCTCAGACTATAGATTAAGAGAGGCTGTGCTGACATTGAAAGAAAGAGACTCTTGAATGGCTGAGTACATCCAATCTTTGTACTCCAGATCTAACAACAGTGAACACTCAAAAGTCCTTCTCTCCGTTTCTTTCATTGTGTTAGACCTATCAGGCTTAGGGTGGTCTTCCCCCAAACCTTGTGTCTTCCTCCTCCATTTTTTGCCAATCTTGTTTTTGCTAGCCTTAGGACTCTATGCAACCAGTGCTAAAATGTATGTGATCACTCATTAAAACATGGTAACATTGGCTTATTTCCAACTAGCAGGTTGTTTCTTGTCCAGGGAGGAACCGGCCTGGCAGTTCAGGCTGGGCTGTTCCCATGGGGAGCCGGGTTTAAGACTGATTGGCATATGACTGGGTACAAACTGGGGTGGCATGGTGGGCAGCAATAGGATGGATTGGATGCGGCTCTGAGTGATTGCCAGTGGCTGAGATTAATTCAAGCATTCCATTCATCATCTAATCGTTTTTTGCATTTGCCACCCAAAGGGCACTGGGTGTGCCCAGGCATGGGTCCTGAGCTCACTGTGCCTCTGTATTCAAACTAGCCTGGCTGAAGACTGGTGATGCCCCGAAACCGGTTATTGGAAGCTTGTTTCTGGTCCAAAGAGAACCTGGCCTGGCAGTTTGGGCTGGACTGTACCCATACGGATCAGGGTCAAGAGTGATTTGCATATGGCTGGGTCCAAATTGGGATGGCATGATGGGCAAAATAAAGGTGGATTGGATGTGGCTTCAAGCGATTGCCAATGGCTGAAATTAATTCAAGCATTCCGCTCATCACTTTTTTTTTTTTTGTATTTGCATTTGCCACCCTAAGTGTGCTGGGTATACCCAGGCATGAGCCCTGGGCTCACTGTGTCACTGGATTCAAGTTTGCCTGGCTGAAGAGTGGTGATACCCCAAAACCAGTTCCAGGATGCTTGTTTCTGGTCCAGGGTGGATCTGGTCTGGTAGTTTGTGCTGGAATGTTCCCTTGGGGAGCAGCAACAAGACTGATTTGCATATGGCTGGGTGCAAGCTGGGGTGACATGGTGGGCAAAAAAATAATGGATTGGATGCGGTTCAGAGTGATCGCCAGTGGCTGAGATTAATTCAAGCATTCCATCCATCGTCATGTTGTTTTTGCAAATTTCTAAAACTGCCATTCGCAGAATTATGACTTAAAATCTGACTTTACCATTAAAGAGGATTTTAAATTACAGTTCATTTGAGTCCCAACTTGGCATTCCTATCTGTTCTCAATCAAAAGTTAGCACTAGTAACCCACAGTTATCACATTGGAAAGGAAGGCCATGCAGTAGTGAAAAATGAGTTTAGGAGATTTCACTATCAGGTCATGCTAAAGTTTAAAGTAAATATTGAACTTTTTAAATTCCCTCCATCCTTTCCTATTGGCTGTTTAAGACCTACCCAAGGGTGACGTACATGTGTTAAAAAGGAAGGTTAAGGCACTGTAAAGGATTTATTTTGCCAGGTATAACTGGCTGTTTAGAATTGCATTTCAGGTTGCAGTGGCATGTCTGAGACATGTTTAAAGAGCTATTTTAGTAGGTGACACAATGAGTACTGCAAGTCCATTTATAGCATTAAGGGGGATATTTATGAGCCCCTAGCGCCACTGTCGCATCACTTTTTGTGATGCTCCAGTGCCGCTAGGTCCTGCACCGTATTTACTAGGTGGTGTTAAGCCATTTTTTGTGGCTTAAGGCCACCTTGTAAATATGACACCTTCACATGCAGCCCTTTGCGTGAAAGGGGCGTGCAATGGTGTTGCTGTGGGCGTGCCACAACATCACCCATTCCAGTTTGATGCTGCTTCAGATTTATGAGTTTCCGTAAACCTGAGGCAGCACCAAAAGCTAACTTTAGCTGTCAATGCAGGCAGTCTTGCACCATCATGCAAGAATGTCTACGTTGAAGGTTGTGATTGTTTATGTGTGAGAAGGTGTCCCTTCATGCACATAAACAATCATTTAAAAATTACGCTTTGCCACTTCTGTGTGTGCTCCAGTATTGATCATGGGGTGGCAAGAAATGTAGCTTTGATTACGCATCAGATTTTGATCAGCTTATTTCATCTGGGTTTAGGTAATGGTGAACATTTTCGTAAGTACTTTCTAACCATTTCCGTTGTTGTACATCTTGTGGATGGGTAAGATTTCAGAGAAAACTACATTTATAGAATGCCTACTCTGAGAAACTATTCATCCTAAACTATTTGATAGAAATGTTCAAGTCGACTGGCATTTAACATTTGTTAGAAAGCAATCCATGGTAAGCCTTTTTTTGCATATGTGCTTTCTGTTTGTTTTATGAAGATTTAAAAGCCATTCATATTGAAAATGAGTCTCTCAATAGATCGTTTTTCCCTTCATCTTTCTTACCGATCCATGTTCTGTCACTGGGTAATGTTCACTTTTTAGGGTCGAGCCTGCGTTGCATGCGCTCGCGCATGCGTATCACAGCGAGGCGCTTTAGTTATTAGAAAAGGGCTCGGAGCCCTGTCGACGTCATGTCAGTGTGTTTGATTGGTTCGGGGGCTTACCTAGTAAAATCTGCTTGCTTTCATTAGTCGAAGGCATGCATATGTCATGCCTTTTCCGGTGGTTAGCCCTCCTCGAGCCCATCGACCAAGTACAGAAAACATGCGAGGCTCGCTGTTTTCTGTCGGATCGTGGACTACTTTTTCTCTATTTTCCTAGCGCGATTTCGCTTGGCAGAAGTCGAGCACTTTACACAGTTAATTTCACTTTTTCGGGTTACGTACATAAAAGCACTTTTGCCGATAGATGAAAAGTCGGGTTAGGAGTTTACAACGCGATCAGCTCTAATATGAGCAAACGCGAGACCCGTTGCATTGCAAATGCTTGTTTAAATTTGCCTCTCCAAGGGAACGTCCTTCCCTATTTTCATTGCTTATTTCCTCACTCATTCGTCCTGCCTTGTCCTTAGCTTAGCTTTTCTTTCTTGGGGACAAACTCTCAACACCCCTCCTCTACCTATTCTTAAAAATGGTTTATTTGTATGTCTAAGCTGAGATCTAATTATGTCTTTTGTAAACGCTGCATAATGAAATACACCTTTTCCCAAAAAGGTATAAGTGAACAAAAGGCATCACACGGAAATATTTACATGTAAAAAAAAGTATTTAACAGAAATGTGAATAGTCACCAATTTCCTAAACTTGCAGAATCTATCCAATGCTGACATTTCAGGTAGGTGGGTTAGAAAAAAACAGGTAGAAAAACATATACAAAAACCATATATTTTCACATGCAGATTTTAAAAGACACAAACAAAGCATGTACATCACGGGCAGTTCCATGAACACTGCAGACACCATGAGATCCTTGGAGTACACCAGGTTACCTCTAAACATCAGGTTATTGATGAAATGTTGTTTAATCTTGCCTTGTCTCATATTTATGATTGGGAGCTTCTGTAAGGCAAAGCCTTTCCCCTTGCATCTCTACGTCTGAAATCTTCCCTGCTTTGAAGTTAGCTTACTTTCCCAGATCACTATTTATGTAATGAATGAACAGTAACTGTGGTGTAGAGCTTAAGCTACATCATACTGATGAAGCCCAAAAGAGGCCGAAACATGTCTAGGCGTGTGTGTGTTCTCTTCCAGAGGAGACATGTCCCTTGCAGTTGAGGATAGGCATTTTTTTAGCGAAGTGGGGCTATGACCGATTGACCATCTAGCTTGTTCCTTCTGTTGATAACAATGGAATGAAGGACGACCCAGAGTAACGACCAAAGGCTGACGTTAATTTAAGAATTTCATCCATCTTGTTGCCATTTTTGCCATTTTTCAAGATCGTGCAGTGTGCAAGTCACGTTTTGCAGGGCGTTTGGACATTGAAAAGCCAAGGAAGTGGTGTGTTCAACCAAAGTATATAAAACAATTCTACTGAGCTTGCTCTACCGCATAAAACATTTTATTTCATGGAGCTGTTTGTCAAGTCAAAGTATAAAAAATGTTCTTTTCAAATGTTACCAGCTGTGGGCATTATATGTTCTCAAATTTCTGAGTTGCGGCTTTGCGGCCTTAAATTATTAAGGTTTGAAAACTAGGTCAGCTTTGTACTTCGTATTTCATCCAAGGGCACATGATTCCCCTGAGACCATTCCCCCTTCCCTCCCCCAGCTTATTTTTAGGCTTGCCCTTATGGTCTTTTAAGGCAACCCCTTTATTAAGAGGGATTTTTAGAGCAGCAGAGTCGGTCATGTTTCACTGCACATATATTGGTATTTCAGTTATTATTTTTATCAGGCCTCTTGTTGACTTGAATGTAGTTCCTTTGAACATGTCTTTTACTATTACATTTATTACTACATCGTGCAATACAATTGCAATTTGCACGAAAAGGCTGTTTTAACAGCTTCCTATGACATGTCTACTGTTATTGTGAAAATGTTTCTTTTTTTTATCATGATTTATTTTAGGAATAGTAAATTACAACTTGAAAAAACAAAAACAGAAGGGCAATATTCCATATTACACAAATGCAAATCGGCATGACTTGTATTGTTTGTGAGCTAGAATCATAAAAAAGTTATACGTTTGCATCTGTAATGTTACACCTTCACTTTGGTGAAGATTTACAACTTTGTGTAATTCACAAAGGTTTCTGGACAAACGCCTGCACACCTGTGACAGTAACTAATTTCTGCATATACTTCTGAAACATTCAGGACTAAGGGCCAGATGTATCAAGATTCCAGTTAGTGATTCTCAAATTGCGAATTTTAAGAAATCGCAATTTAAGAAATGCAAAAAGCGATGTATCAAATTTGAAAATCGCTAATAGCTATTTCTTTAAATTCGCAAACGCAATTTGCGAGATGCAAATACTGAATCGCAAAAACATTTGCGATTCGGTAATTGAAAATCACAAATTGCGAAAACGGAAAACCGGAAGAGCCTGATGACATCACAATCAGGTAGTGAGTCAGCCCATGCTGTTTCCAGGAGCCACACCCACAGGAGCAGGGAGAGAGACACAGCCCAGCACCCGGGAGTCAGCATTGTGAATAAGCCAGTACCAAACTGCAACATGGCCAATGCTGGAAATGGGAAGGAGAAGGGAGGCAGGAAGAGGAAGTTAAAATTTAGTGAGGTAGAATTGGAGGTGCTCATTGAGGAGGTTGTTGGGAACAATGATAGACTATTTGGAAAAAACTCACTCCAAGTACCTAAGAGTGAGAAGCGGAAACTCTGGTCTGACATACAGACAAAAATATGTGCAGTGGGTGTTGCGCAGCAATCTGTGGAGGACATACGCAAGCAATGGTATGACTTGCGGATTCCGTACCAAGGAGAGGGTGGCCAGCAGGCTTATGGAGGCAAGGAGCACCGGAGGCGGACCATCCACCCAGATACCATCCACTCCCATGGAAGACCTGGTGGAGGCCACATTGCTGCCAGAAGCTGTCAGTGGTGTAACTGACTTTGACACCTCAGGGACACCCAGCACCAGCAAAGGTAAGGCCAGTAATTATGTGTATCCCCACATGTGCATGTACAAATGCCCCTTAGTAAATAGAACATAGCTTGACTGAAAAGCAGTCCATGTCACATCTTACATACAACACAACAGTGCCTTATGGGAGTGGTAGTACACAACCCTAAGGTGAATACACAACATAAATAGCAAGATAGTGGTCAGCCACATAGCGAAACACCACAAACGACTCAGGGTGACACAATTTAATTGTACATTTAAAGCAACACTGTGGAAATCTGTGAAAAATGCTAGAACTGACATGCTGCACATTGTCCTTGCAGATGACTCGGTCCCTGCTGCTGCAGGATCTGAAAAAGTGGGGGAAGCAGAAACACAGCCACAGTCTGACTCAAATACCAGTGAGTCCTACAGTATTGTTCCAACTAGACGCAGGGCAAGGGTGTTACCACTGCCAGAGTATAACCTGGACACAGATGAGATGCCAGACACGAACCCACACCACCACCAGAGGCGAATCCCACAGGAAGACAGTAGTCCCTGCACCAGCGCCAGCGCCAGTCAACTCCCCTCAGGAGGCACCACAATGCAGGCAGACAGTGCACAGAAGAAGGAGTGGGCCCATCAATCTTTGGCGGCCTTGAAGCTTCCATGCTGAAGGCGCAGCGCCTGCAATGCAAACAACTGAAGTCACTGCACAGACAGTTTGTGTCTCACATTAGCAATATGGGGTTACTACACAAGCAGTTGGAGACTCTGATTGAGGGACAGCAAACAGCTGCTGAAAACATCAAGGAGTTGACACAGGCCATTGGGGAACTCTGCACTGAGATACGGCAGGAGCGCGTCAGCCAGCGCAGGCGTAATCACCAATATTTGGGAAGGTTTGATAGCTTCTGTAGATCCGTCAATCGGCTTGCAAGTTCTACAGCCCTGATATCACGGCGTGCTGTTGCCACACAGGTGGAGATGGCACATTGCATTCGGGACATTGCACAGGGATTGGTGCAAATCACCATTGTACTGGATGCCATGCAAACAGCACACAGTGCCACAACCAGCGAACTGGGTGTTGGGGACAGTGAGGAGTCCTCTAGCCTCAGCAGTCTGACAGTCCCTGTGATTGATCCGAGGCATCACAGTGCCAGTTCTGCATGTGAACCTGCTACTAGAGGTGCCAGCGAGGGCACAGAGCACTCAAGTGGAGTGCGTGGACGTAAGAAGTGATGTTGAGGGCTACAGGGGACCACCTAAACATGTAGAAATACAGTCATGCTATGATGCTAATAGTATGACACTGTGAATTGTTCATGTCTGCCCATTGTGAATAGCTATGTCCTAATGACACATTGTTTACCTGAAGTCAAGGTAATAAAGATGCTAACTACAGAAATACATTTCATTTAAGTGGATTTGTCATTACTTACATCAAAAATGGTTGCGCGTGATGTCAGCACGTCTTTGCCTGCCCTCTGTTGCACTGGTCCTGTCTGCTGGTAGAAGGGGTGGTAAGGGATCATCATCCTCATCTGAGTCTGGCTCCGTGAGTTCCACTGGTATGCCCCTGGTGGTTGCTATGTTGTGCAAGATAGCTCATGTGGCCACAATTTTGCATGTTGTCTCTGGGCTGTACTGTAGTGCACCTCCACTCTTATGGATGCACCTGAAGCGGCTCTTCAGCAGCCCAAAAGTGCGCTCCACCACATTGCGGGTTGCCCTATGTGCAGCATTGTACCTCCTCTCTGCTGGAGTTGCAGGGCTCAGGTAGGGCATTAGCATATAGGTGCGCACAGCGTAGGCACTGTCTCCTGAATGCACAGAGAGTAAAATTATTACATGCGCTGTCTGACGTCACACTTGCATTATTCTGAACTATCAAATTACCTAGTAGGTATCTTTCACCAAACTCTCCAGCTAGCAATCTTGTGTATCCCGCTGTGGCGAAAGATGTAGGAGTCATGTGTGCTCCCTGGGTATCTAGCCAGGAGATGGGTAATGATGTAGGAGGCATTGCATATCACCTGTATGTTCATAGAATGATGGTTTTTACGGTTACGATACACATACTCGCTGGCCCATGGTGGACAGATTGCTACATGTGTCTAATCGATGGCACCTAGGACATGTGGGAACTGTGCTATCTGGTAGAAATTGACTTTAGTTTGTTGTAATGCCTGTGGGGTGTTGGGGAACCTTATGTACAGTTGTATTCTGCTCAGCATGGCATTGAGAAATGCGTTGAAAAATCCTGAGAGGGCACTCTGTGATACCCCTCCAGCTGCTGCTATGACCCCTTGATAGCTCCCTGAGGCTAGTAAGTGCAGGGAGCATAATACCTGCACATGGGTGGGTATGCTATTGGTCCTGTGCGTTGTGCGCTGCAGCATGGGTTGTAGCTCAGCTATCAGGTCATGTATCATGGCTGAGCTTAACCTGCACTTCTCATAAAATTCCTCCTCAGTCTGGTCAAAAAGGGTTATGCGCACTCTAAAAATGCGCTCCTGTCTCCTCCTCTCTCTCCTCAAACCTGCCAAGATCCTCATTCTCCTCACCATAACGTAGAGTGCAGCCATTGTGGAAGAGGAGCTGAGGCATTCTGGCCTCTTTATATAGGTTGAACCTGGTTACCACCTGGTTTCAGTTCGTGGTAAATTGCATGTGCAAACGGCCATTCTGCGAATAATCGCAAATTGCGATTTTTTGATGCTTCGCATTGCAAATCCATTTTTGCGTGTCGCAATCTGCGTATCGCAAATAGCGTCACGATTTAGCGGATCGCTATCTGCGATTCACTTATCAGTATCACATTTACCGTTTCGCAAATTGCGATTCAGTAAATCATATTGCTATTTGTGATATGCTGTTTGCGACAAGCTAATTCATTTCTCATTCACACAAAATCGCTATTTTTGCGATTTCTTATTTTCGCACTGCAAATGTATTTCATACATCAGAAAAAGCATTTTTGCATTCGCAAACGGACATTTGCACCGTTTGCAAATGCAAAAACAATTCATACATCTGGCCCTAAGAGTAGGTCCATCAGCATTTGCCATTGTATGTTGTGTACAACTGAACATGGGGAACTGACACCGTTTTTGCGCAATGGCACCTTTAAATCAAAATGTTCTTATTTCCACGAGGGCCATTATTTTCCCCAGGCTGGTTCTACTTCTTCTACATTCCCATCAATTTTAAGTGTGGTCCCTTTCACATCCCATCATGAAAATACATATACTCCGCTCCTGTAGAGAAGTAAATCTCTGACCATTTTTAAGGCAAAATGGCTCAGAGAAATCTGTACCAGTTCCAGCATTTTCTTGAGTTTCGTGGTGTTCCCAAATTGTTCCCAATTTTTTGGGCCTTTCCCACCCTATGAAATCCACTACCAGCCTCTGGGGAGGCATTTCTTCACTCTCAGAATTACATCTCTGTGGGGTGATGTTTACATGAGTAAATAGAATTACGAATGTGAATTCACATTGCACTAGTAAATGACCCTGTTGAACATGAACGTTGAACTTATTTGTCCAATCGGTTTTGTGAATCAAGCCCTATGTGTCAACAGCGAGTAGGTTACCTTTAGATGTGTTATAAGAATTAGAATTCCTGGCTTTTTTTTTATTGGTTGAACCTCCTGACATCAATCCTAGGGTACCTCATGTTTTCATTCCTGCAACTAACCTTCACAGAAATCATTCAAGCCAATGCATTGCCTGACAAAGCTTCAGAAAATCTCTTTCTTTTTGCACATCACTGTACCACAGTTTTTTGCACTGGACATTCCCCGTCTGAACTAACGTGAATAATTCATATGATAGTGATATAGAGGAGGAAGATTAATGATCATAAGAGCAGTTGTTACTTATGACATTACTTTGTTCAGAATGAAGGTACACAGCGTCCAAGAACGCTTTCTATAAATGAACCAAAAACAAATGAAAATCATCCACACACAGAAATGATTACCAAGTAGCAAGTCTCATGAGACACCTTCAGATAGATCTGACTTTTGACACACAGAACGCTTTATTATCATTTTGAGTCTTAGAATTTTCAGAATGCCAAATACTTCTTCTTGCCAGGACTGCCTGAAAATCTCAGAAATGACATGAAACCTCCTGGAGCTGTTCATGTGCATACATGCCTGCATATTAACTGTGCATGTTTTTTCTTGATCCCAGTGTGTTATCTGTCTATATGCGTACCCGCACAAAAAAGGGCATTTGAGATGTGTTTGGTACTCATAAGTGACTATCCATCCCTTTAAGCAAGTTTCTCAAATGAATTACAAAAAAATGTAAAAATGCCCTTAATTATGTTCCAAAATGTCTTTTTTTCAGTAGATTATTCAGTCCTCATATTGTTTTCTAGCCCTTCTGAAACATGTAGTCCTGCATATATAATAAAATATACGACATGTTATAGAAGGCAAGAGAAAAAAATAGACTTAAATTGAGAAGACTGGGTTGTTGGAGTGGACTAAATTAAGAAAACCGGAGTTTCTATAAGAAGCATTGCTGCAATGGTGCTTGCCCCTACTGACTCTCACACCCAGACAGAGAATCCAAGTAACAGAGAAGCTTGCATCCTGCAAGCCACAGAAACACCCAAGGCCTTAACCAAATTCAGTTTGCTTCCCGTGGTGGGTCAAACCTCAGAGGAGGTCAAAGTAAGATCCCCTGCTGAGTGAGCTACTGTTATGCCCACTAAAGGTAGACATGTGTCCGTTCAGTCTATTGCCATCTTACGTTGATGAATTGCTTCCCACTCATTTCAGCTTTACTGATATGATACAGTGGAACCACAAAGAAACTGCAGACTGGGATTAGAGTGACATTGTTGAGTTGGCCCAAGTCATCTCACTTACATAGGAGCATCTACTATGTAACCTACATCTCTTCCTCATGACAGCTGAATATCTGGGATACCAATTTCTCATTAGGCCATCGAATCACCATGAGAGACATACACCGCCTGTTCCCTGCTTTGATCTTGCCCCTATAGACACTGAGACTTGACTTCAGCTGCCTCGATTTTAGAGCATCAGTTAGTCAGAAGCCTTTGAAGCCATTAAGCCCATCTATTACCAGACCCAGGATTACATGTTGATCCAATTGCACCATCAAAGTTTGACCTCAGCCAACACCTTATTGAGCCAGGAAAATATCCTACGCGCTTCGGCCCATATTCAAGGAGGATTCAACATGCACATCTTTGATCTCTCTTTGACATATTTGTCACTTCATAGTCAATACCCCTTTTTCACCCATGTATTCTCTCATTATAGAACAACAAATATATTGGAAAGACTTTCTGGGCCTAAATATCTTGTGCCTCCAATCAACTTATGTGGACTTCTGGTTTAACTTCCAGGCCGAAGACACAATTGACTTTGCAGGATGCAAAACTACAAAAAGGGTGCCAGGGTTTCTTATGAAACCAGCTTTGAATAAGATCTCACATTAGCCTCATCAATTAAATATTTAGAAGACAACAGTCAAAAGGCTCAAGGAATTATGGACAGAACTTCAAGTTGTATTAGGTGTGTCATTGTAAGCTGTGTAACACCGATCTGCACCTACCATCAAACTGTTAAATCTGCAGAATGATTCCGATCCAGCTGCTGCTAATCCTTGTATAATTGGAAGTAAAGCGTGGTATAAAAGACATTAACGGGATGATGTCTTGACAAGACAATGGTGCAGATCGAATGCCTTGCGTTCTGGCAAAGGAAGATAGAGCAATATGTGTTGACATTTGCTGAGAAAGATGGACTAGGGCTTGCAGTACAACACGGTTGCTCCATTGTTTATTACATGAGTAGCAAAAACAATGCAAAATCTGTTTACAGATGGAGACTGGCCTTCGAGAGAGACTATAGTTTAGATAGATAGATAAGAACAATACCTAGAATTCATTGAAAGAAAACTGAAGTGACCATAGATTTAGGTGTTAAAATACCACAAAAACTACGTCTAAAAACAAAAATAATCACTGAAATTCACTAGTTATAGCTTTATAGCTCACTGAGCTAACTGTAACTTGCTCACCCGTTCTGCACTGCATGTCAGCTCACACATTCCTTTCCTCATGAATGTTAAATGACACCATTCATGACATCACTGATTCTATCTCAAATAAAATCATTGATGATATCACTAAGAACATCACTGAAAACACCATAGTCATATACAGCATTGAGTATTGTGTGAACACGTGTGGGCATACGTTCTAGAAGCATGTGTGATTGTGCATGCTGAAAGTTATATGTTGCACTGTTTACAAATCATTAAAGTTTGGGGGGCAAGCATTCCCCCATGTTCAACAAGGTAAAGGCAGAGTGCACTTGATGTGGCTTACAGAGGCATGGTTCAAGGTAAGCTGTGGCTTAAAGTCAAAACATGCTCTAAAATATGTGTGAGAAAGGCCAAAGCTTCTGTTCACAATAGATTATCCACAGTAGATATCTGGGAATGTGTGGATTTTAAATAGTTGTGATACAGTGCTACAGGCAAGATTGTGTGTAGCATATTTTACCAAATTACGTAGTGTTGTCCATAAGGCCTGGCAAAAGGTGTATTTTCAGTAGCAAATGCATACCTGTGAATCCATTGACAACAGCAACATTTTTCTTCTGTTTGGGTCAGCCAATCAGATCGTTGGGTCCCACTGAACTTTTATCAATTTTGACTAAAATGGCCAACAGGATAAAAAGTTTTCTCGGTTGAGCAGTAACCTTTTTTTGTTAAATGTATCGTACAGCTGAACTCCTGCAGGACCAACCACCTAGATATTCCTGTGTTTTTTGCCCCCTTTTGAGCATCACAAGCACATCTTTAAATGCAAATTTATCGAATACAGATGAATGGATTTACTCCAAATAATGAAAAGCCCGCATTCTGAGTAAATATCTAACTTGATGCCAAATTTGATGTAATTCTGTTAAGATGTATTTTCTCAATTGCTTCCCAAATTTTTCTATGGGAATTAACATGGGAATATTAAGTTTTGGGAACCCAATTTTGGTTGGCCCCAGACTGACTGATTGCCCCAAAACTTTCCAGGAGTAAGGTTTGCTAAACTTTGTTTTGGAAAGTTCTTTAAAGATTTGTGAAATGGTGCCAGTTACTAGCAAAACAAAAAACGCTCTTACTATGGAAATTCTGATCTAATTAGAACCACGAAGAATATGTGTGTGTATGTATGTGTATATATATATATATATATAAACAAAAAAACAAAGGTTACAGGTTCTGAATTGACTCGTACAAAACCATAGAAATTCAGCAGTTATAGTTAAGAGTTCTTTCAAGTAACTATAACTTGCGCCCTAAGGTATTTATAAATCTTGCCCTTGCCATGCACAGTTTTCTTATCAATAATGTTATTGCAAACGTTGCAGTGATATCAAAGATGCCATACAAGATCTCATCAATGACATAATATATGGAGTAATTAGCTGTGCATGGTGAAGGCGCGAATTATAGTTACCTTATGGCACGAGTTAAAGTTACTTGAAAAAACAGTAACTGCTGAATTTCTATGGTTTTGTACGAGTAAATTCAGAACCTAACTGTAATGTCCCTGTAACCTTTGTTTTTTTCAGTAAAGTTATGATTTTTTTTTAACATAGAGTAATTTTAATTACTATATGCTATTCCAACCCCCGCCGCACACGGCCTTTGGCCGTTCATGGTGGGGATTGGTTGCAAGGCCTGTCCTTGTAGCCAGGCCTTGCAGCAAAGCCCTTATAACCACCCAACCCTGTGCCACACATGGCCTTTCGTCATGCGCAACACAGGTTGGCCACAGGGCCTGTCTGTCAGTGGATGTGTGAGTGGGTGCATGAGTGTCTGAGTGGCTCTGAACGTGGGTGTGTGTGACTATCAGGAGGTCTGAGTAGGTGCACAAGTGTCTGAGTGGGTGTGTGAGTGGGTGCCTGAGCCTCTGATTGCATGTATGAGTGAACAAATTAGTGTATGAATGAGTCTTTAGTTTTTCTTTCAAAAATTTCCACAATTGTGAATATCCTGCTAATAATTCACGGAAATCTGCGAAAATTCACAAACTTTCACAAATATCCCATGCCGTGACTCAAAATTATATAAACCTATAATTTGCCCCTAAAACACACCTATATTCCACCCCAGGGGGAAGGGTACCTTCACCCTGACCCCTAATGCCACTTTAAATTTGAATTTTCAAACCTGGGGACCGTGTCATGAGAAATAAAATGGCGGTCACAACTTTCTAGCCAGTCAGCCAATTGCAACACTTTTTTCCACGCGTTTGTGAAAATTTGTGCATTTCATGAAATATTTGCAGCAAAAGATATACAAATTGATTTGCCTTAAAATATTTACTAAACTACTGAACAGATTTACAGATTTACACCAAATAACAAAAAGCACAATCTGGGTACCGGCAGCTAGTTTTCTGCCAAATTTGGTGTAATTCTGTCCAGTGGTTCGGGCTGTGGACATGTTGACAGGTCCCCTGGGAATTACCATGGGAAACACAACATTTTCTGAGCCCACTTTTTCTCAGTCCCTGCTTGATGGATCACCCCAAAACTTTCCATGTGCAACAAGAATCACCAGGGCACTTTTTGGGGGAAATTTTGTGAAGATTCGTCAAATGGTGCCAAAGATATAGGCAAGTCAAAAAATGCCTTTTCTATGGAATCATGGTCCTAACTACCTACTGGTGACTGCCAGTAGGTAATATATATGCACTGAAAAAACAGAGGTTATGGGGAGTTTATAGCTAGAAAATAGAATTAAAAAATATGGAAATTCACTTTAAAAAGTTAGGCTCTCATTTTAAACTTACCAAACCATAGAAATTCACCTACTATTTTTAGAGTATTTTTCAAGTAACTATAACTCATGCCCTAAAGGTAACTATAACTCGCACCTTCACCTTGCACGGTGTTTTAGGAATATTTTTACAGCAAATGTTACAGTGATATTATCAATGATGTTATAGAAGATGTCCTAAGTGCTGTAATATCTGGGGTAAATAACAGTGCATGGCAAGTATGTGACAGATCCGTGGATCCAGATTCCAATAAAAAAAAATAAACTCACTCCCGACCCACTCACACACTCACTTACACACCCATTCACACACTCACACACCCACTCACAGACCCACAAAAACACAACCACACCCAGTCAGTTGGTGAGTGACTGGGTCCGTGACTGACTGGGACTGTGAGTGGGTGTGTGAGTTCTGAGTGATTCTGACAGTGGTTGTGTGAGTGTCTATATGGGTCTGTAAATGGATGAGTGAGCGTCTTAGTGGGTCTCTGGGTTGCTGCATTAGTGTCTGAGTGGGTCAGTAAATGGGTGCGTCAGTGTCTAAGTGGGTCTTTGAGTGGGTGGGTGAGTGACTGAGTGAGTCTATTAGGTGCGTGACTGGCTGAGTGAGTCTGTCAGTGGGTGTGTGATTGGGTCTGTGAGTGTGTGCATGAGTGTATGACGGGGTCAATGAGTTGGTGCACAAGTGTCTGAGTGGGTGTGTGAGGGTCAATGAGTTGGTGCTCAAGTGTCTGAGTGGGTGTGTGAATGTCTGTGTGTCTGTCAGTGGGTGTGCCAGTGTCTGAGTGTGTCTGTGAGCGGGTGCATGAGTGTCAGTGGGTCTGTAAGTGGGTGCTGGAGTGGATCTGTGAGTGGGTATGTGAGTGTCTCACTTGGTCTATGGGTGGGTGCATGAGTGTCTGAGTGGGTCTCTGAGTTGGTGCATAGTGTCTAAGTGGGTGGGTGAGTGAGCCAATTTTTTTTCTGATAAGTGCGAATTCGTCATGATGCTACACAGGGGCCCACACTGGGTGTCGCAATGGATTCACAAATATCTACATTGGGTAAAAAAAAAAATCTTCCTGATTTTATAACTCATAACCTGTCATAATAACCACTCATCTAAATAATACTTGGGGTCAGAGTACCTCCACTCTGACCGCTAATGCCACTTTACAGTTGTTTTACTACCACGTTTCAGCCCCAGAGACCATTCCCTGATATAGAAAATGGCGGGCACAACTTTCAGATCAGGTTGTGGCCAGCTAATGAGAGCATTCCTGTAGCTCAAGGGTTTGTGAATACTCCATAAGTGGAAATGCAAAATGCTTGTGCCTCCAGATATACATATTTAGTTTCTTTTAATTTCTCAAAAACTACTGACTAGATTTACACCAAACAACAAAAAGACTTCTTTATTTGTGGTCAAAATCCCTATAGGAATTATAATGGGAAACACACTTTTTTGACCCTCCCTTTTTCTTGGTCCCTCACTCCAAATCTTCCCAAGTATAACACGATTCTCTGGAACACTTTTTTGGGAAAATTTCATGAAGATTCATCAAACACACGCCAAAGATATAAACAGGTCAACAATGCTTTTTCTAAGGAAACATGGTCCTAACTATAACTACATACTGGCAACTGTCAGCAGGTAATACACAAACAAAACTACTGTAATTCGCCAGTTAATCAGTTATAGTTATCCCAAGTAACTATCTCATGCTCTAAAGTTACATCATAATTAGGACCTAGTTTCCACCATAGAAAAACCTTTTTTTTTCTTTTGCTAATAACTTTGACAAATCTTCACAAACTTTTCAAAACGAGTTTGCCACTCCTCACTTCAGCTGCTGTTTTGAAAGTTTAGAGGTAATTTGCCAAGTGGGAGTTGAGAAAAAAGGGGGGGGAGTCCCAAAAACCACCTTCCCCCTGTATTTTCCCAAGGAGTCTTTAGACATGACTACAGACCGAGCCACTGAACAGAATTACACAAAATGTTGCAGAAAGGTAGGCAGATATTGCGTTTTGTAATTTGGTGTAAATCCATTCAATAGTTTTAGAGAGATTAAAGGAAAAATAATATAGCTATATAGGGATGTGGCCCCTCCCCGGAACCATCCATGGTGGATCCAAAATATATGCCCCAAACCAAGAATCTGACTGGCTGGCCGCAACCTCACAGAAAATTGTGGGTGCCATTTTAATGCATCAGGAAACGGTCCTGCAATTCTTAGGAAGTGGGCAGGGTAGAGCTTCCCTGACCTCATATGTGTTGTGAAAATGTGGCAAAAGTGTAAACAATGGGCAGAAAATGCCTGACATATATATATATATATATATATATATATATATATATATATATATACACACAGACACTCCCAGTGCAATGTGACACACAGACAGGCACTCTCACATCCACTCACACACCCAGGCAGACACTCTTACGCCCACTATAAAACCCAGAGACCCACTTTCACAGCCACTAACACACCCAGGCAGACACTCTCAAACCCACTCACACACCCAGGCAGACACTCTCACACCCACTCACAGACACAGACAGGCACTCTCACACCTACTTGAACACCCAGACAGGCATTCTCACACCTAATCACACACCCAGATAGACACTCTCACATCCACTGTGACACACAGACATATACTCTTGCACCCTCTATCACACCCAGATAGACACTCTTACGTCCACTCTGATTCCCAGACAGATATTCTAATACCCACTGACACACACAGACACTCTCACACCCACTCACAGACCCAGACAGTCTCACACCCACTGACACACCTAGACACTCTCATACCCATCTGTGCAACCCAGACACTGTTAAACCCATTCACACACACAGGCAGACACTCTCACACCCGCTCACATATCCAGGCAGAGACTGTCACACAAACTGACACATCCAGATAGACACTCTCAGACTCACTCAAATAAAACCATTAAGCAACTGCCGACATATACATTAGGGTTGCTGGTGAGTATTGGATAAGTGATTTTGTTTTGTGAATCCACAATGGATCTGGGGACTCAGGTGAGATTTTAACAATTAGGAATTGAAAAACTATTAAATTTGACTATGATAAAAAGATTGGTTCTGAAAAGAGCCATTGAGTTTAAGATGTGTAAGTGATAACTACACATAACACAGGATGCAATCTTTCAAGTTCCGGAGGAACACCGTGTTGCCATTCTCCGTCAAGTGAACGCCATCATTTCTATTTATACCATCCAAATCAAAGCAAAAATTATTGTGGTATATAGAGCCCATGTTATAGTCTCTAACTAGTCCAGAAACAGTTTTGTTAACATGTTTCCTGGATTTGTCTATCTGTGAACACAATTCACTTGACCACTTCCACTTTTGCCTTTGGCGAATGTTGGAAAAAACAAAGGCAGAATGTGGGGAAAGTGCCACTATTTTACCAAAGATATTTTTCATTAGGATTTCCAGTCGTACTCCAGTAACTGTGCCCAGGTCATTGCCACCACAATACACAATCATGAGGTCTGGATGTTGGCAACCTATAATGCTTTCAACCAAAGGGAGCAATTGGTGCCACTCTAACCATCTCTGGTCAACAATACTAATATCCACATTAGTGAAACCCAGGGCCTTGTTGATTCCACTATTTCTAGCACTCTCTTTGGCCTAAAACACAAAGCTATGACCCACAATCCACACTCAGACCATTTTGGAGGAAAGCTGGAGTAACAGACAGGAAAGGATGCAGCTGAAAGAGACAGATTTAAAATGAAAGGCATAGACAAGGACCTGGGTTTCACTAATGAGGAAAATGAAAGGCAGTTAAATTGGAGGATAGCACCTAAAACATCATTTTTATTTAGATGGTGCACATGTGCTTGTGGCTAAAACTAAGTAGTGATAGTGAGATAAAAGTAAGTACTTATGTGATTGCCTTTTGAGAATTAACAAAAAAGCAATGGTGTTTAGGCTATGGTTATAATTCCAAACACTCAACCACACCTGCAAAAGTTGGTTTAAAAATTAGCATGCTGCTCTCAGAAAGTGTTGTGAACTTGTTACATACTGATAGCGGAGAATATTTGACAATTGGTTACCATGGTCTGTGAAATTGAAGACACAGTAGTAGTCCGACAAATGGTGAAGAAAGAGGTTGTGAGTGCAAGTGTAGTTTTTTATACAAAGTGTACTTTAAATGACACTGTTTAAGAACAGATTGTAAAAATTATTTACAGGCTCCCATATAGATTGGTGGATCTGCCAAGATTTTACAGTGAGGGCCGTGCTGAATGCCACGGCGGATCTGTGAATCTGCCCCAAAGCCCCTACTGAATTGGGCTTTCTTTTGAGGAGTGTTAGAAAGGATCAACTAAACTGATGATTCTGAAGTGGTTTAACATGGTCTAAGTATGAAACATAGGTTGTGATTGGTTTTCTGAATGAGTAACCTTGAAAGCAAAGTTGAAAAGGTTGTCAATAATGGTTGCCTTGTATGAGAGTGATGTGCCATTCTTCTGCTTGGTTTTTCACAAATTCAGTGAGTAAAAATTCTAACTGATACTGAGAAACCAACATACAGACCAACAAACAGTGTAGTTTATGTAAAAATTTATTTGAGAAGGCATGAGTGTAGGCAAGGTGGATGAAAGTGAGTAGCATGTTCACAAATGGTAAAAGGGTATTGGTAGGTATGTGATGAAAGTAAGGAAAAGTACAGTAATCCATACAGGAGAAAAAAAAAATTCTAAAGCGTAACAACAACCAGGCATACATCAATATACAGACGCTAGAGTATGAAATAATGCACCCTAGCAAATCATCATCTGTACACTGACACACTGAGGCATACACCCATGTAAACATTGAGATACCAAAGAACACACGCTTACTTACACTGAAACACACAGCCAGGCAGTGATGCTTATGCTGACACCCTGAGGCAGCCATTGATGCAAACACTAACAGACGCAGGCACACAGTGAGGCATGCACTGACACACCCAGCCACACGGTAATGCATACGCTAACACACCCAAACTGATGTATAAACTGACACCCTCAGGCTCACAGTGATGGATACACTGACACACCCAGGCCAGGGACACATTGATGCATGCACTAACACACCACGTAAGACACTGGTGCATCCAATAACATATGCAGGCACACATTGATGCATACACGTACACACTCAGTCATACATTAATGCATACGCTGACACACCCAGGGAGCTACTGATGCATACACTGACACATCCAGGTACACACTCTTGTCTGCACTTAAACTGCCAAGCAGACACTGATCAATACAGTGAGACACCCAGGCAGACACTAATGAATTTCCTAATACACCCAGGTACACACTGATGTATACCATAAGACATCCAGATTACACTAATGAATATACTGACACAACTAGGTTCACATTAATGCATACACTAACATACCCAGGCGAACACTGATGTATACACTAACACACCCAAGCACACATTGATGCATATACTGACACATCCAAGCACACACTATTGTATACACTGACACGCCGAGGTATATATTCATGCATATAGTGACATACCCAGGAAACACATGTATGCACTGACGTACCCAGTCAGACACTTAGGCCCTCATTATGTCCTAGGCGGTAAGTGCCGCCTACCGCCACAGCAACGGCTTTAAAAGATCATCACTGTGACTACCTACTGTCTACCATATTATGTCCGTAGCGGGAATTCCGCCAGAAGGCTGGCGGAATTCCAGCTACAGTCATGGCGGCAGTCGGCGGTAAGGTGGCGCTGCTGCCATCAGCAGCCCCACGCCAGTAGAACGCCGCCAACCGTATTATGACACATGATACGGCCTGGTGGTGTTCCTCTGGCGGTCGCAGCAGCGCCGCATCCCGTCTCCTGCAGGAGGACCCCCCGCAAGCAGGCAAGTCAGGTGATCCGACAGGGGAGGGGGTGGAGGGTGTTGTGTGTGGGTGTGTGTGTGTTTCTGTGTGCGTGCATGTGGATGTGAGGCGTGTGGAATGTGTGTGTGCTAGGATGCATGTCAGTGTGTGTTGTGTGTGTGTTTGAATATATGCATGCGTAGGTGAATGTGTGTATTTGCGTGTAGGTGTGTGTATGTAAGGGGAGGGGGATGGGAGGGAGAAGGGGAGAGTGGGGGAGGACTCTGGGGAGGGGGAGAGGGCGGGGGAGACCCCTATCAGTGTCAGGGAAGGAATTCCCTGGCACTGATAGTACCTACCGACATAGTTTTCATGGTGGTAAGATTGCCACGAAAACCATGGCGGTAGGCGGGGTCATAATCCAGAGGGTGGGACTGTGACAGCTGCCTGGCTGGAGACCAAAGTCTCCAGCCCGGTGGCTCTAACCGCCCTAGCGGACGGAGTGGTAAAGTGGCGGTTTGGCTTGAGCCAAACCACCAATGTCATATTTTGGGGAAAGTTACCGCCAGCCTGTTGGCAGTACCTTTCTCCAAAATAATGATGTCCGCCAGGGTCATAATGAGGGCTTAAGACATTCACTGACACACCCAGACACACTCTGATGTACACACTGAAACACTCATGCGTGCACTGATGCATACACCTACCCATCCCAGCACACACTGACATACCTATGCACACACTGATTCATATACTGACATACCCAGGTACAAGCTCATTCATACACTCACACACCCAGGCACACACTCATGAATACACTAACGTACTCAGGCACACTGTTATGCATACACAGACATACATGGGCACACACTGATGCATACATTGACACAACAATGCTAACTCTGATACAGACACTGACATAGTCAGGCATACACTGATGCGCACACTTATACACTCAAGCACACACTGATATATACACAAACACACTGAGGTGCATTCTGATGCATGCACTGATGTACCCAGACACACAGACATAAATACCTTAACATACCAAGGCAGACACCTGTTAGTAAGAGACGTAGGAACCCACTGTGTCTTATATGTACATTAACTAGTATCCACATTTATATATGTATAGTGAAAGACTTCTACAAGCATTTAAAGCCTAAATGACCACTTACGTAGTTTGTTAGGTGCTTACTGTACCTAAATTTATACTATGTTCTGTGAAGGTAAATGTATTCTTTATTTGCTATCCAGATATCTACTTCCATTTTAAAAAGGTTTACAATACCTGACAAAACACAAAGAAGAAAGAAACAGAAAGAACAGTACTATATAATTAAAAGTGAGAATAAAAAGGAAGATAAGGTGGTAAATGTGCAGAGACAAAAAGCAGTAACTGGTAAAAGTACTAAGGATTTTCGGAAAAATATATGCCAGAAAATGTAAAATGAAGGGAAGTTTAATGACTACCATCATCATCATGGAGAACTCAAGTGTATGTTGGGAAACTTAGGTACACCTACTTGGTTTGTGACACTTAGTTGTGCAGAGTACGCATGGGATGATTTACCTGGGTTTTTAAGAGAAACAAACTTCATATGCAATAAAACAAACCCTCCTCTTGGTGAAGTTACAGATTTCATTTGGCATAATATTCACATGATGTTATGGATAAAAGATGCACTAAATATCGAACAGACAGTGATGAGACTGTACTGTCTTTCATAGAACAGTATGTGACGTGCGTTTTCCAGAAAGATAATGATGATAAAGGCCTAATACAACAGGTTCTTCGCTTTCAAACACATATATGGTGCAAGTGCTGTTATCGAAAATACAGATTTAAAGGAACATTTTATATAAAATGTTGTTTTAGGATTTCCAAGACCTATCATTTCCAAAGGAAGAGTGAATAGCTTTTTATCTGCAGTCAGAAATACACTGGCACAAAAATCACCAAAAAAGACATATATCATCAGAAGAACAGACGCCTTCAAGTATATTAATGACTTTAATCCTGTTACTGTGAAATTGTGGAATGCAAATATTGATATACAATTTGTTGCAGACAACTCGATTGCTGTTGCCTGTTATGTCATTTCATACATTACAAAATCATAGATGACAATGATGAAGGAAATGTGGGAGGTTTCTCCAGAAAAGTCTCTAACCAAGAAATTGTACAGCTTTTGATTGAAAATTCTTTCAAACAGGGAGATAAGGTCCTATGAATAGAGTGACAGGTTGAGCTCAGCCAGAAACCTGAAATCAAAGGGAATTGTTTGGGTCAGTCTAGGCCTTGCAAGAACGCGAAACGCAGTCTTGAAGTATTTCCCAAAACGTCTGTGCCTAGCAGAGTTCGTCCAGAAAGTACAGATATTGTAAAAACAAATATGTTGGATATTTACTATCTAAGAAGAAGTGCACATCTTGAAATTTATGAGATTCCTCAACACTACAGGTACAGAAATAATGTAACAGAAAACATAGGTGAAGGAAATATGCATTTCTTGGTTGTGATAATTGTTTAGTTTGACATACAAAAGGAAGTTTAATAAACGACAGAAAACGTAGTTGTCGAACTCTTGAGAAAAGAATGTTTTTCTACTTGGCACTCCTGCATTTGTTAAAGCCTTGCCGTTCTGAATCAGAGTTACTCGAGCATTATGACTGCTATGAAGATTCTTTCAATGTGGGAAAAGACAGCATTCAGTGTTCATTCTTTCCCAACTACATGAAAATGTTAAATGATGAGATTGAACAGGAAGAAACAATTGCTGCTGAGATAGCAAAGGGCAGTTCATAGAGCAGCCAAAGTTCAAGACCTCCAAGTCAAGATCCTCTTGGACAACCAATAATTGAAAATGAAGATGCTATAACCATGAATGAGGTGGAGACTGTAACAGAGCAAGTAAGACAATGAAGTGTTGATTTGGAGCAGTTAGTTGGACAACTGAATGAAGAGCAGAAAGAAATATATATGGAGGTAAAAAAAATAGAGCATGAATTTCTCCTCAAAAAGAATGAATGTAAATGGTCAACATTTATACGTCAGTGGTCAAGCTGGCACTGGGAAAAGCTTTTAAATTGAAGTTCTTACTACTTATCTACAAGGACTACAGATTCAAATTTGTCATAGGTAGTAACAGCACCAACTAAATTAGCTGCACACAACATTTAAGGAATTACTTTGCATCAATTACTTATGCTACCTTTAGAACATGACAACAAACTGGAGTACCAAAAGTTATTTAGGGAAACTTGTCATGATGTTTCCAGAGTACTGAAGAAATTGATACTTTAATTATCAGTGAGATGAGCATGGTCTCAAATTTAGGGCCTCATTACGAGTTTTGTGGTTTCAGGACCACCATGTTGGCAGTGGCAGTTGTACAACAGGCTAGTGGAGAAGACAGCCAAATTATGACCATGGTGGTATTTCCAACAGAATACAGCCAAAGCACCGCTGGCATCGCCACTGCAGTCTGGGAGCCACAGACGATGGTTGCCACCAGCAGGCTGGCGAAGACCATATTTCCACCAGTCAGATTATGAGGTTGTACACCGCCAAGGTTTCTGCCGCTGTTGCACCACCACGAAAATGCAGGCGGAAACCAGTTGCATAAAAGGAGACACTCACCTTTAAGAATCCATACTCGGCCAGAGCCACCAAGGAACGTGAACTACACGTCTTCCCCCTGTTCCTGCTCACCCAAAGACTCCGGAATCTATGACGACGACATACTCTTACCTGGTACTGTTGTAGATTGGCAATTTTAGTATACTCACACAACAGTCATTCGGGAAGGGGGTGCGAGGGTGACACTCACACGCAACTGCACACTTACACGCACACTCACATACAGTCACACATACACTAGGATATACACACCAAACACGCCATGGTCACCAAACACACACACACATACGCATGTCACTAACACAGACAGGTACGCATAGAAACACTGCACAGGCCCACACTTACACAGTACCACACAACAACACAACCTGCCACAAACACAATACAAAAGCACCATCTCCAATCACTTGGCAGGAACCAACAGAAGACACTAACTGGGGACACATCGCACAGACATCACAATGTAACACAAACAGGCAAAAAATTGCATACAAAAACACAACGACTTACAGATCGACTTACGAAGAACACTGTATCTAACATTTCATGAACATAACACGCACACTGTCAAAGTACACAAAGCCACAAAGCACACCAACAAACACATCTCAACACAAACAACACACAATACCAACACAATAAAACCTCTTGGACACACAAATGTCCATCACACAGCAGATACCATACCACTTTGATACAAAAGCGCTACACACAACCTCACATACTGCCTATACAACACACGTAGCCCAAGCAGAACACACACACACATACACACACATAACACAACTAAGTCAGTGAGGAACAACTCCATACTAGGGAAAGAAATCATGACAAAGATGTAACCAGGAAGCTAACTACTTGTTGGTAGTATTAATTATTAAGTTAAAAATGTTAAAAATAACAAAGGCCATAGGCCAGTCCATTTGTTAAACAGTCTGTATGCACAAAGTGCACAGATGTGTGCCCCGAACTTGACTAATGACTGCCATGTAACCTCCATAGGTAGGGGCATCTATGGGGAAGGAATGCACCTCAGTTGTTATCTGGTGGGGGAGTTGGGTTTAGGTCCTGGAGATCTCGCTTGGGAGAGGGCCAGTTGGGATCTGGTTTGGAAGGGGGCCAGTTTGGGCTTGAACTTAGTTAAGGGGAGTGTTGGCATTTAGGTAGAAGGGTTGAATTCTTGGGAGGGCGAGGGGCATGGGAACTTGCAGGTGGGGCAGGGGAGGTCTTGGAGGTGGAAGAGGGACACAACATGTTTAGGGGTATCACTGGGTGGGAGAGGATTAGGGAAAAGGGCAAACTCTGAAAGGAAAGCCTTCTTAGACACACAGGGGTGGTCATAACAAAGGGGTTTGGGTGGGGAGGAAGAGGGAGTGGTTGTAAGAGGTGTTGGTGTGGATGCCTTAAGTGCATGTTTGTGTGAGGTATGCTTGGGGTTGTCTGTTGGGTGTGTGAGTGAGGTCACTTATGTGTCTTCGGAGGAGGTGGGGTGGAGGTGCTGCGGGATGCCATGGTGGATGGGTATGTCTGTTGGGATGGTGACCGCAGGTGTGGTGGATGTTCTACATGTAGGCATGTCTGTGCTTGTGGTGTCTGCAGGTGTGGTGCCTGGGGGATATCTGAGGGTCTGCAGTGGTGCTGGCTATGGGTGTCATGACTTACGTGCTGCTTAAACCTGGAGTCCGCAGATCGAGTGGCATGGGTCTCGAATGTTCGGCCTTGGCCCAGGTAGGGGCGACTCTTTCTGGTAGCCACCGTGCTGCAGGCAATTGAAACGCCAAGAGCAGACTGTGCCCCTCAGAAGTAGCGCCAGAGGGAAAAAAAAAACCTAAAAAGGGGAAAAAACCTCCAAAAGATAGGTTTCTGAAACAGGAACAAAAGAACAGGAATCAACAGAGGCAAAAATACAGGAAATATACTGGAACCGACGAGAACCAGAACAGGAAGGTAAAGAAACAGGCGCGAAGACACCATCCAAACAGGAAGTGTTGCAGCGCAAGGAGAGAAAGAATCACAGCCCTTAAATACCAACAAACAGGAAGCTACCAACAGGAAGTACAAGGACACCATCTTAGATAGGGAAAAGATACATAGAATAGAATGGACTAGGAGCCATAGAGAGTAGGGAACAAGGAATGCTGGGAAAAGAAGGGAAATATGGGAAGGGAAAAAAAAACAAAAAAGGCACAGCCAGATAGCCAGAAAAGGCAGACAAGAAAAGACCAGGTGAGTGGGGGGTCAGACCTGCCTGTGAGCGCGGTGTAGGAAAGGAAAACGAGGCCCCATGCCCAATTTGGGGCCTCGGAGGATGCAGATCAGCCTAGGGGCATGACGCGTCTTGTGACGGCGTGACAATGGGTAGGATAGGTGTAGTGGCTGGGTCTGTGAATGTTGGTGTGGTATCTGCAGGTGCGTCATGCTGAGGTAGTGAGGGTATCAGGGCAGGTTGTGACTGTTGCTGTGTGTGCAGGTGTATGTGCTTGTGTGCATGCCGGTGGTGTGTCTCGTGGTGCTTGTGTTTGCCAGGGCTAACCATGGATGTTGAGGTGGATGCATGCTTGTCTGTCTGTGTGCTTTGGCTGGGTCTGGGAAGAGGGGTTTGGGATTGGGAAGAGGAGGTGGAGGGGGATGGTAGACAAAGGGTGACTAGCTGCCGTCAGTGTGGCGGCCAGAGCCTGAAAGGCCAGCCAGTGCACTGTGAATGCCCTCCAGGAACGTATTACACTGTTGGATGTGAGTTGCCAATCCCTGGATGGCATTCACGATGGTCGACTGACCCACAGAGATCGACCTCAGGAGGTCAATAGCCTCCTCACTGAGGGCAACAGGGCTGACAGGGGCAGGGGAAGAGTAGCCTGCGGCAAAGGAGATGCCCACCCTCTTGGGTGAGAGGCATGGCTGACTGGGTGGGGAGCTACAGGGAGGACAGTGATAGTAAGAGGGTGGCGGACGGAGATGGTGCTGTGGCAGTCCAAGTTGCGTCCGTCACCACCAGGGTGTGTTCACTGGAGGAGAATTCTAAAGATGAAGATCATGTCTCCCCATGGCACTTCCCTCACCCTCCAGGCCACTGGGTCCCTCGGTGTCAATAGTCTCAGCACTCTGGGTGCTGTGTCCAGCAGCTTCCCCACTCAGCTGTGCCCCGTCTCCTTCGCCTGCCGATGCTGATGCAGAGAAAGTGAGAGAGAAAGTGAGAGGGTCATCACATTCTTAACATACACATACATTGCAGAATACACAACATTAACAACACATCTATGTCTAATGAAGCCCCAGGTAGGAACCGTTTAGAGCCTATATCATGTCACAACTACATGTTACCAACAATTTCATATGGCAACAGTATCACCACAACATAAGGCAACCATCTGATCACTACATCACCATCTCATCAAATCAGCTGTAACCCAAACAATTCATGCACAAGATGAATTGGCTACATCAAAAGTCTCCCCCTATACAGATTATCACTGTGTATCCACAAATCATCCTTAGAAAATGCAGTTAACTGACAACACAATATCATTCCTACCCCTAATCCATACTTGCCCAGTCTATCACCATTAGTCATGTTACATGAAAGTAAACTCATCTCACTTCAAATAAAACACAGCATATTGCATTGCAATCACATACCTAACATGTGGCTTTGTCCATAACATTAACAATGTCAAATACCTCAGATGAAATCACTACATGTGGCATACCCAAATTGTGACCCTCGTAAAATAACACAGCATGTCACTAAAACATCTATCAAAGGTATCTAAAAACGGGTTAGAATGATTTTTGTGACACACTAATCTTACTCTTTGGCACATAGAAAACAATTACATGTCCAGCAATAGGGGCCTACATAGCACACTGGATGATATACTCACAGACAACCACATGGAGCATACCAACATCTTCAATACAATGGACATTAATCATCTGCATAAAACCCACATACTATTCCACTATTCATGCTGAATATAAACTTTTACATGAATACATCAAAATACCTACATCACTAACACATGTCCAGACATGTGTAACCTAACACCTCAGGACTGAAGTAACACTGACATAATCTACTACTAATGTAACCATGATTGACACATACACCTAGAGTCCAGCAAGTTGACTGACAGTGGATCCCATTGCATCCAACATGAGTTTGTCAAATGGAACGCCAGGTACACTAATAAGTGAGCCAGAAATGAGCTGATCCATTACAAAATCTGCCTTAACTGCCTCAGGTTAGCAAAGGTAAGTCTGGCAAAGTAGAGGCCACAACATAACAAAAGGCATGAAGTACCAATTGACACATGATGTAGGCACAAAACAGTGTATGTTGCACCCATATAGGTATGTACAGCTCTGAGTAGCATGAACAAAATACAAGGCCTAAGGGTTCAGCAGGCTAGCCACTTACCTTCTCAACACCATATATATATAGTACTAAGGTGGTCATTATGTCCCTGGCAGTCTTCTGACCACCAGGGTTAATGTGGCGATATGACCGCCAACAGGCTAGTGGTACATACCACCAACTTATGAGACTGGCAGGTTGGCTGCAGCCAACCCACCACTTCTCCACTCCACTCATACTGCCATGGCGGTATAAGCCACCATGCAGGAGATATCTATTTCCAGCCCGGCGATTGACATTGTACCGCCCATAGTATTATGAACCGGCCTACCACCATGGTTTTCGTGGAGTTAGCAATGCCATAAAACCATGGTGGTAGGCCCTACCGGTGACAGGGAATTCATTCCCTGACACAGGTAGGCAGCTCCCCCACCCCCCCAACACTCACCTGATGCCCCCTCCATCCAAACTCACCCCACCAGCCCCCTCCAATCCACTCACTCACTCCCATACATGCACACACCACACAACTGACCCCACCCCCCACCAGCCACACACGCAAACATCACCCCCACCCCTACTATAGTCACAGTGTCCCATATCCCCCTCCCCACATCCACACACACAGACACCCACATGCACCAGGCATACACCCATTCACTTACACTGACATACATGCATTCATTCACACACTGACATACACGCATTAATTCACACATACTTCCAGACATACTCACATATATTCTTATACACAATCACACTGACATGAAGACACACACTCACTTCACCATTCTTACATGCATTCACTTACACGCATACACCCACGCAAACAACACAACACACACAGAGGCATTCACACACACACTCAGACATTAATGCACACACTCAGACACACACACACAACACCCCCCACCCTCCCACCCCCATCCCCTGTCAGAAGCCCGACTTACCTTGGGCGAGGAGGTCTTCCCACAGGGAACAGGAAGGGGCACTGCTACCGTCAGCAGCACCCCGCCAGCAGAACACTGCCAGGCCGTATTACTGGTCATATTATGGCTGGCGGCGTACTACTGGCATGGCGTTGCTGGTGGCAGCAGCGCCAGTTTACCACCGTCCATCACCAGGAGCACTGCAGGATTTCTGCCCTTATTGTGGCAGACGTCAGGCAGTGCTCAAAATATGGCAGACGGATGGTAGCCGCGGTGGCCGTATGTTGGCGGCCGTCACGCGGCAGTAGGCGGTATATACCACCAATGTTATAATTAGGGCCTAAATGTTTGAAAACACATGCCAATTATATGTCTTGTACTGTTAATGCTTTATTCCCACCATGCTTTTCACTATGTAGGATGTCCACCCTGATCAAATATCACATTTGCCAATGTATAGTTCAGACATAACAATGGGGACACCTCCTTACACCTCAGAGGGATTGTAGTGAGTATGCCATATCATATTCCTGTTATGATGACAGCCTCATGTGAAGTTCCCAGTGATTTCAGGACATAGGATTACCTGTTTCTGTTACTCATCTATCAGATCCATGTTGCACATAGAGCTAGATCCAGTGGAATAGTACTGGTCAGAGACCAAAGAGCTGGCCAACTTACCAATTGGTTACATGGACTGTGGAAGAGTAGGTGGGAAAAGTGACACTGGAGGTTACACATATGCATAGCAGTGTAATGGTACACATATGACTGTCACAGGTGCATCACCACATGCTGTCATACTACGTGGTTGACATAGGTGAGTAACATGTCCCAATACACAATGCTATGTCCACATCTATCAAAGTTGGCAACAGTAGTACTATGTCATCCTAGAAGACCCTCTACCTGTACCACTTACAACATTGTCACAGCTGAGACACTTAGACGTCATACACCTAACTAGCAGAGGCATCAACATGTGTTAAGTCAGTACTTACCCCTTTGTGGTTGTTGTACTGCCCTTAAATACCCAGCCTCCTCAGGGTGGACCACCACCAAAATGCAGGCCATTAGGGGGGTCAGGGTCCAACAGGTACCCCTCCCTCATTGGGAGGACATTCCCAGCTGGGCTTCTGTGATCTCAGGTCCTCCCACCGCTTCCTACAGTGGGTGCTCCGCCGACTGTGGACCCCCAGGGTCCGCACTTGCTTGGTGATGGCACGCCAGATTCCCTTTTTTTGATGGTGTTGACTTGCATGGATAACACAGACAAAAGCAAAAAGTTCAGGGCTGCAGGCACCTTACCAACAGAAGTGGACAGGGCACTTCAGTGACAGCAAGTAGGCAGCCATTACCATCATCTCAGTTCACGTTCATGCACAATTTAGCATCTCCATGCATCAACACATTCACAACTTCTAATTTCAGGTACACCGTCATTCACCCCAACTTTCACGCATTGGTATACCATTGGACTCACCTGCTCCTCAGGTGCACCATATAGCTGTTCATACAGGGGTAGGACCTCCCCCCCAAGCTTGTTCAGGTCTTCTGGGGTGAAGGCTGGGGCCCTATCACCTGCAGGACGTGGCATGATAGCTCCAGAGTCAGTACACAGCAGTTCATGTAGTGGAGGTCTTGCTGGCAGCAGTGTCAGATGCCAAGTGAGCAATACTGCAAAAGAAGATGGTCACGTCTGCGACGTACAGTCCTGCCGGCAGATGGCATTGATCCAAGTCCGCCAAAGGCAGCAATGTGTTCAATGGTAATTTCCACAGCAGTTGTGACCACCTACAGCCATGACGACATCCGCCGACGGAGTTAGGTCACTTCCACATGTCCAGTACAGTTGGTCAGGCGGCTGCCAATTTGATCACATTTCATGTGTAGAAATGTTTTTGAATCTGCATGATTAACAATTCCCTATAATGGGCTAATTAGCAGTACTACATTCCGTTTTTTTAGTCTATTTGTGCATGTGCGTAGTTAAAGCAGTGTAAAAGAGGGATTTGGGGGTGGTATTAATGTACACCTGTTCTCAACATCCTATGTGTGTTGGTAATGGAGATAATGTGCTACAAATGTGTTTCACATGTAAAGTCAGTTGGACTAACAAACACTGACAGTCACAGATAAATATGCATGTACAGAACATTAGATAATTGAGGGAATGTGCACCAAGGGGAGTGTCATAGGATGCATAACAATATGCGGTCCTGTAGATGTCAGATAACCAAACTCGATTGCAGATACATGTGAGTTGTATATGTACATGTTCATTATGTATGCATTGTTCATGTCACATACAAATCTTATATGTTTCCACATACTTACCCCGGCATGAGAAGAGGAAGACAACCTCCAGTGTACCGCCCTCTAGTAAATCTGCACACCAAGACATACTATCCAGACATATCGGCTGAAGAGGCGTACAATCATGGAACTCTGTGATTAGTTGGAGCCTGATCTGATGTCTGCCATTCGCAATCCCTATAGCATACCTCCAAAGTTCAAGTGCTGTCAGTGTACTACACTTCCTGGCTTCTGGGTCCTTTCAGAATACAGTAGCCCTAACTGCAGGAATGCCTTAGCCCATGTTCAGCCTGGTTTTGAAGGATGTACTGTTAGCATTGTTGAAACAACTGGACAGCTACATCAGGTTTCCCCAACATGCGGATTTGGCCTATGTGAAGGCAGATTTTTATGCAATGGGGCACATTCCACATGTGGTTGGAGGGATAGCTGGCATCCATGTAGCCTTGGTTCCCCCCAGTGACAATGAACAGGTATATAGGAACTAAAAACTACCACTCCATCAACATTCAAGTTGTGTGTTTGGCAGACCAGTACATTTCACAAGTCAGTGCAAAGTATCCAGGATCAGTCCATGATTCCTTCATCATGCAGACAGCATTATCCCACTGATGATGACATGATTCAACGCAGACAGCGCCTGGCTGGTTAGTAAGTCAGATTTGACATGTGTGTTTGCAAAGTTTATCTCCTGTTACCACAATTGTGCATGTTCTTGTTGCATTTTTGGGGTGGCTTGGCTTTACCAAAAAAAGTAAGAAAAGGGTTCAGGGTAGAGTCATCCTGACCCCTTAGCTCTGGTGCTGGGGATCCAGATGGATCCCCCCCGAGCAAAAAAGCATTAAAAAAAAAAAGAATTTAGCCAGAGTCGCCTTGGATCCCCAGATCTGCCAATTTATTTATTTTTTTAAAACACAAGCGCAGGCTTCCAGCTTGTTTCTATGAAGCACCCAGGTCCTCAAAGCATTTTGAATGTGGGGAGGGCCTCCAATCCTCTGCAGCCCCAGGGACCGCTACCTCCAAGGTTAATGTTTTTGAAAATGCAGGGGGCCACCCAGCCCCCGCGGTTTGGGGACCATCCAGCCTTGCGCTCAGGGACCACCAACTCCTGGGGGCACTTGTTATAAATGAAATGGGAACCCCGTCCAGCATCCTGGATACTGTCACCTCCCCAGGGCATTAATCAAATTAAAAATAGGGGGATGCCCACCCGCCAGCAGCCCAGGAGACCACAACCTCCCTGGGTCACAGATTCAAAACAAATGCGGGGGTGCCACTCAGCTGCCCCCAGAGACCACCACCTCCCCGGGGCACCAACTTTCCGGTGCTCCTCCAATGTTGTGGGATACCCACCCCCGGGGCATAGCTTTTTGATTTTGCTTGGTGGGAGCTGTCAGCTCCCACCAAGCATAAGCATACAAAGTCTGCTTTCTGCAAGAGAGAGCTGTCAAAAAGTTTTCATCTGTGTTCACTGCACACAAATATGTGCATGGGGAAGAAAGATAAACACATTGCTTCCACATGCAGGGAGCTGCTACTTAAAGCAGCTTCCTGCTTGTGAGAGCAATGCTGACGCACACAGGACATGGGGAACTGGCTAGGACCACAAGGGCCGTGAGGCTCCCCTGGCAGCCCTGTCTCTCTCTCTCTCTCTCTCTCTCTTCTATTCCACAGTAGGATAGAAGCGAGGGAATTTGTACAGAAATATCTCTTTCTAAGTACATCATCCATCAAAGCTTAAAAACTATCTCTCTCCCTCTCTTTCTCTCTCAATTTCTCTTTTTCAATCTGTTTCACCCACTCACACATTGACTCAGACCCTTATGCACCTACTCACAGACCCACTCACACTTATGCACCAACTCACAGTACCACTCAGACCCTCATGCACCCTCTCATAGCACCACTCAGACCCTCACGCACCCACTCATAGACCCACTCAGACACTCACACCCACTCACAGACCCATTCAGACCCCGTGCTCCGTCTTATAGACCCACTGAAACCCTCATGCATGCATTCACAAACCCACACAGTAACCGATGTACCCACTAAGACACTGATGAACCCACTCCGCACTTAGAACCTCTCACATACAGAGAGACAGGTCCCAGCCAAATCCTGCCTCGCACGGCCAAAGGGCAGTGTGCACTGTCAGGTTGGGTGATTAGGAGGGTTGGCCGCAGGGTCTAGTTATATATAAATAGATCCTAACTATAACTACCTAATGGTGACTATATGTATGTATTACCTACTGGCGGTCGACTGTGTTTCCATAGAGAAAGCATTTTTTTGAATTTGCTAATATCCTTGGCACTGTTTGATGAATCTTTCCAAAACTATCCCAAAAAAGTGTACTGGTGATTCTTGTTGCACACAGAATGTTTCGGGGTGATCTGACAAGCGGGGCTGAGAAAATGAGAGGGAGGTAAAAAAATGTGCACTTTCCATGTTAATTCCTTTTGGAGTTTTGAACACACCTACAGCCCAAACCACTGAACGGAAGTACACCAAATTTGGCAAAGAACTAGCTGTTGGTACGTACATTGTGCTTTTGCTTATTTGGTGTAGATCCATTCAGTAGTTTTTGATAAATTAAAGGGAAATTAAACCTGTAAAACTGAGGTTGTGACGATCGCGACGTATTCGCGAATGCACATGTAAACAGGAATGCTGTGACTGGCTGACCGCAACCTGACTAGAAAGTTATGGCCGCCATTTGAGAGAGTGGGACATAGTCCCCGGGACTGAAAATTGAAATAAAAAGTGTCATAAGGAGTCAGGGTGTCGTTACCCTGACCCCTGGGCTGTGATATTGGAGTCTCTGTAGGACAAATTATGACCTTACAATGTTTTTTTGGATGAGGCGCAATATTCCCTAATAGGTTGTTATGCTCAGCGCGACCCCTGTGAACCATCATGACAAATTTGTGAAAATCAGCGACAACAAAAAAACATTGAAAGAGTTATTCTTACTCTAATTCATGTAGTCAGAATCTTGCAACCATTCACTCACCCAGTCCGACACTCACCCCACCAATTCACAGACCCACTCAGATCCTCTTGTACCCATTCACAGACCCTCTCAGACACTGATTCACCCACTCACAGACCCAGTCAGTGTCTCCAAACCCTCTCACAGACCCACTCAGAACCCTCACGCACTCACTAATATACATACTCAGAGCATTATGCCCCCACTCACACCCACTCACCCACTGAGGCACTCATTCCAGACCCACTCAGAATCTCATGCAACCAATCATAAACTCAGTCTAATACTGACACACCAACTCACAGACCCACTCAGATTCTGATGCCGCTCTATGCATGCCTTTACCGGGCATGCCGTTACAATTAAAAATAGTTGTTAAGGCATTCGTGGTAAAGGCATTTGTGGTAACAATGCGGTCGTTGTTCCGACCACATTGTTTAGGCATGTGAGGTTCCAGCATTCATGGTTCCAACTTATAACAATCCAAACTTTTGGTCTTGTGAAATACCAAAAGAAACATTGGTGTAGTTGTGGAATAGAATAAAACATGTGTAGCTAAAATTGATTGCATTGATTTTAACAAGATCTATGATCCAAAAGACTGAATAGTAAAGACAACCTCTGTATTGCATGCCATCTGGAGAATACCACATTTTTATATCAAATTTTCAAACTTGGAAAAATGTATATTTGTACTTGAATCACTAAGCTTCAGTTTGCCAAATGGTCACTTAGCAACTGATGAGCTACAACATACAGTGGAAAGTGATAACCTGCCATTTTAAGTAATTTAGTGAGCGCTACCCATAGTTAAAGAATTTAATGTGTTGGAAACCATAAAGCAAGTGAGCTGCAGATCTAAAGATTTGCCTATAAATGAAGAATGGAGATTTTTCAGTGCTGAAATGTATTTCACTAAGCTTGGTTTTCTTGAAATTTGTGTCAAATTACATTTGTGCTAGTAGGGATATAGGCATTAAAATAATTGTAAAAGTATTTTCAGCTTTGGAAATTAAATTAAGCAGTGAGAATAAATGGTTTAGACAGGAGTGAAAAAACAAAGGTCTGTTAGAGAGCAATGAGAAGGCATTTGGGATATTCTTAATAGTTTACAAGATGATTTAAATATATACAAGCATAATTACTTGGACACAATCTGTTAATAACTTTGTGTTACAAATGTTTATGTATATGATATGTTGTTAAACAAATTCTGTGCGGCTAAGCTTACATTGTCTGCACTACCACCTGAGTTGATTGCTGCAATGATAATGTAGTCGTGTAAGTAAAGTTCCCCAGGCCCTAATTATATAATTATGGGTTTGTTCCAATTCAACAGCAAACTGGCTCAACACAGTTGTTTCCTGTTTTATCTGTATACCTTAATGGGGGTCTATTTCTGCCTCTTGGGAAGAGTCAATCTTATGCTTAGATTTTTTAAAACAAAATGAGAAAATAATTTAAAGAATTTTGATTCATAGTGCTCCTAAATAGTAATTAATAAGTATGGGCCACATTATAAGCGTGGCAGTCTGAGAGCTGCCACACTGGTGTTGACGGTCGTACCGCAGCAACTTTGGCGGTCCGACCGCTCAATTACAAGCATGGCAAGCAGACCCGCAAGGGGACTGCTTCCCTGCCGGGAACGTGGCTCCCGAGGGCATGACGGCATTCGAGCTTGCAACCAGCCAATGTGGCATTGAACTCAGCACCGCTTGGCTAATTACAACTCCTCTTTCCATCAGCCTTCTCATGGTGGGGACCCCGCCATGAAAAGGCTGGTGGAAAGCCAGTGCCGGAGGCAGTGCAGGGGCCCCCCTGCTCATCACTGTCGGAATGCCATTCCATGGGTGCTGGAGTGTTAGAATATTGGCCTTAGCTCACTTAAAGGAGCCAAGACTGATCTCCTAACACTGTTACCACTGGTCAGCCCAGCAGTAATGCGTATGAAAATGTTCCCGCCGGTCAGCCCGGTGGGAACATTGTATTACGTTTGGGAGGAATGTCACCGCTATGCCGGTGATGTCCTCCCTGTGAGTTTGGAAGTCCCATGGTGGGACTGCCAAACTCAGAATGAGGCCCTATATGTTGAGATGCATTTGAAGGAGTGTTAAGAGTGACTAGAAAGGTAAAACCTTCTTCCTACCAGGCTCATTTCATTGAGACAGTGAAATACTGGATAACATAATTGAAGTTAGGATATTGAGCCTCACAGGGCTAGAAAGCCAAGTTGAAAGTTTACTGCTGTTTGTTAGATGACTCATAGGTTTTAGCAGGGTGAATTGAAATAAAAAATAGTCAAAGTTTAAAATCTGGGCCATACCTGGGCATCATTTATGAGTAATTTACTTGTTGCATACAGATACTCAGGTAGAGGTTAAGGTATGCAATGACTCAAGATTAAGAGAGAGAATTTAAACTAATCAAGGATTGAAGCAGGGATATGTGCTGGCTAAAAGTCTATATAATGAAATATGAAAAGTTAGATCTTTACTCAGGAAGCGAGGAATTTGTTGTAAATTGGTTCACCTGTTTTTAAAAAGTTTGCATTTAAAGAGGTGCTTGGAATTATCATAGGGAGTTAAAAAAAAAACGGAATATCATAGTGGTAGGTCCAGCAGGAGCACTGCTGTACCATGAATTAAAAAAATAGGGTTAGCGTTTGGTTGAGAGAGCTTTTTCTCCTCTCAGGTTTTTCAGTCCTACAAAACCAGGTACGGTTCAATGGGAGTAAATAATCTGATTGTCTGTCCCAAGCTAAAGAAAAAATTTGCACCCACCATTACATGGCAAGGGGACTTTTGTCCTGAAAATGTAAAATAAAATAATGGAACAGGGCAGAGACACCTTGACCCCCTTGCACTTATGGGGTCCCCCCACAGCCAAAAAAAAAAATACAAGATGTACCGCATTATTCCTGTGGGGCCCAGCATAGCCCTCCTGTAGAGTTAAGCAGTGCTCCCATGAGAGTTGTGCCTTAAGTGTGTGCAAGCATCACCAGGTGAAGATTACATGGTCTGTGCTCCCACGGAGATAATGCATGGTCATGGTACAGCTGGAGCACCGCAGTACAACATAATAAAAAAATAAATAAATATACTTGTGAGATGGGGGCATTTGAGGATTGGCACCCGTGAGAATTGGTGACAGGCCCTGCCCAGATGCCAATCCCATTGGCAAGGCCTTAGGGCATCTTTCATCCTGCAGAGAGCCGAAGGCCAAGCACTGTAGGCCAACACTATGCCATGCACCATAAAAGTCCAGATGTCATGCCCTGTTGTCCTTCACATGCACTTTTTTACCTCTGATATTAGTATGTGTTTTTGAATTATTACAATTTTCTTCCTAGACTCAGGTGCCAACACATTTCTACTTTAATTTTCAGATGATACTGCAATTGTAGATTTCATAGCAGTAGATCGTTTACAAACCCTGAATGCTTGAAAGATATATAATATGTAAATTAATTGATTATCATAAAAACCAAGATCCTCACTTTTATAAAAATTATACGAAGTAGTGCTCGATAATTATTTATTTATACTGGTTGAGACTAGGCTACGAAGCCCATATTATCAGCTTAAACTCAAAAACTTCCACAATAATATTTACATTAAAATATTATATATTAAAATACTGACTGTAATGTGTTTCTTTTCTAGCTTTATTAAAAAGCTAATTTTGTCATGCCCTTTTGTATGATGCTTCAGCTTTTGGAAAGAAAATAGGTGACTAAAGGAACCGGTCTTCAGACAAATATCCTAGAAGCATTTTTTATCTTCCTCAATTTTGTCCATTTGCCAAACTTTGATTAAAATCTGGTTTGATTATTCAAGCTCACCTAGATGATAGTAATATTGTGACTACTATTTCTGATTAAAAGCTGCACCAATCCTGTCTCTGTTGCTGCAATAGTCATCATATGAGTTCCCTTATATAAAGTTACTCCAACGACTGAACCAGAATTGAACTTGCATTTCCAATGAAAATCATTCATGTATACATTTTATGAATTCAATCTCAGGGAAATACTTCACGCTCCAGAGGTCAATGTCTTTCAGAAACACGAGAACACTTTGTATGTTTGCTTGACATGAGTTGTTGGGTAAGCAAATGTACCCCAAAGAACCTTTCAGATCGTGCATACTTTAAAATATTCATGTTCTCCATGCTCTTCAAATATATGCTCCCCCCACTGTTTGTGTAGGGCAAAAAATTAAAACATACGTCATTTGATATGTGTTTCCCTAGCTTACTAGAAGAACATTAATATTGGTTAAAACCAATATTCTGTAAACTTTCAATTTGTAGATTGGGAAGGATTACATATATGTATTTTGAGGGTACAGAGTTGCCATCAATAGGGCACCTTTTTTATTGACATGATATTAAGTGAATTAGTCAGTATTGATTTCTATAATATCAATATACCTATATGATTTTATTGTATAGAAATGTTGATGCAATTTAATGTTTAATACTTGTATTTTTCTATTAGTTTTACTCAGTTGTAATATTGGTATATTTTATGATTTCAATAGATGGGAACAGTGAAACATTACTATCGCTATGGCTGACTAATTGACTAACGTTTGTGCAAAGTTAGATGCTCTCTGCTTATTTGTGAGTAGATTGAGTTTTTGCATTAATCATTTGTTGATTGTTGTGCTACTGGTTCCTATCTAACCCATCACTCCTTAAACCTGAATCAGGATGAACAATTTTCTTGAACCCAGGTTTCTTTGTTACTCTCCTATATTTACATTCTAAATATTTTGTACCACCTTTATACTGTCTTGTTATTTAATTTGTCTGTGTTTTTAATCAACACAATACAAAATGTATGTGGAAGACTCCGGTAACTCTGCTATACAGCACATAACTGGAAAATTAAATTCACCCAGTCTTTAGTCCGCAAAGCAAATCTAGTTTGTGGTGTTTTGCATCTGTTACTTTTTCCATGTAGAGATGTTATTTGGGCATTTGTAATATGGGTATTTCCTAAAATGATTTGACTACTTCACTGTTTACAGCGTTCACAAGAATCACATTGAACTGTGGAATTTGGTGTTTCTTGTGCTTGGTCAAAAAGGCCTAAAAAATCTACAAGAAGCAGATAATTTTGCCTAGGGTTTTGAACCTGTGAAAAGCTACTACTTAAAGACCACTGGAAAAATGTCACCAAGGGTGGAATTAGGCCATTTTGTTTTCCAGAGAAAATGTCTTCTCCACCCTTGTTTTTCAGATCAGCACATTTACCTCAAATACAACTAAACTTTGTTTTTACGCACACAAAAAACAGTAACAACTTTCTCCAATGCCATTGTGAAGGTTTGGCAAATTGAAGAGCTGCTAATGTTCTAAAAATAATTAGCATCTACTAAAATATTTTCCTCCTACCCGTGCAACTCCCTCTGGACTTTGTGTAGGACCTACGTTTGAAACAATTAAAGTGAAAGTTCAAGCAACCATTTGTGCTTAGAACAAGCTTTCATATCAGCTTCTCACAAGTCCTGTATTGCATATGAAGGGAAGCTGTTAATTGGCATCACTGACTATATAGCCATTTCTTTTGTAAGCTGTCAGGTGATCATCTACATTTCACTGGGAAGACCCGCTGGAGAAGACAGCAGAAAGAACAGAGCTCACTGCCAACTTTATGGGTTACATTGTCATCTTCAGGACTTAGAAAACGAAGAAGAAAAACTTGCAGGTGAGAGATGGAATGTTTTAAGCTTACTCTATGGAGTTTAGGTTTTATTTAATATAATATTGCCAAAGGTCAGAGGTTGAGTGGAGAACTATATAGAAAACATTTTTATAACCAGGGCTGGACTGGGAAACCAAAAGCAGCCCTACTACTTTCCTCCCATCACTCTATCGCTCTCTTTCCATCTATCCATTTTCTGTTTCTCTTCTCTCTCAGACCTCTTGCTCTCCAGCCCTCTTACTCACTCATCCTCTTCCTTGAAGGCTCCCTGTGGCTGATACGCTTCAACTTGGGAAATCGGGAACTAGCCTCCATTGGCTCCAGGCCCACCAGGGAAATGCCATATAGAATAAAATGCCAGTCCGGTCCTGTTTGCAGCACTGTCATCACAGACATTAGGGCCCATATTTATACTTTTTGACGCAAAACTGCGGTAACGCAGTTTTGCGTCAAAAAAATTAGCGCCGGCTAACGCCATTCTGAAGCGCCATGCGGGTGCCGTATTTAATCAATGACGTTAGCCGGCGTTAGCCGCCGGCGCTGCCTGGTGTGCGTTGAAAAAAACGACGTACACCAGGCAGCGCCGGCGTAGGGGGATATGGAGCTTGGGCGTGAAAAAATGGGGCAAGTCAGGCTGAGGCAAATTTTTCGCCTCAACCCGATTTGCGCCATTTTTTCCGACTCCCAACCCCCATAGAAATGACTCCTGTCTTAGCAAAGACAGGAGTCATGCCCCCTTGCCCAATGACCATGCCCAGGGGACTTCTGTCCCCTGGGCATGGTCATTGGGCATAGTGGCATGTAGGGGGGCACAAATCAGGCCCCCCTATGCCACAATTTTTTTTTTAAAAAAACACTTACATGAACTTACCTTAATGTCCCTGGGATGGGTCCCTCCAGCCTTGGGTGTCCTCCTGGGGTGGGCAAGGGTGACAGGGGGTGTCCCTGGGGGCATGGGAGGGCACCTCTGGGCTCCTTCCGAGCCCACAGGTCCCTTAGCGCCTGCCTTTTACAGGCGCTAAAAAACAGCGCAAAAGCGGCCGTATGTCATTTTTTTTGACCCGCCCACTCCCGGGCGTGAATTTTGCCCGGGAGTGTAAATACGGCGCACATGCCGCGGAGTCAATTTTTTAGACGGGAACGCCTACCTTGCATATAATTAACCCAAAGTAGGTGTCCACGCTAAAAAATGACGCAAACTCCATGGACTTTGGCGCTAGACGCGTCTAACGCCAAAGTATAAATATGGAGTTAGTTTTGCGTCGGAATTGCGTCAAACAAAACGACGCAATTCCGGCGCAAACGGAGTATAAATATGCCCCTAGATATTGTAAATAAATCAGTATTACACCTGAGTAGCATCGAAAATCTTAGGGCCTGATGTAGAACTCAGCGGACAGATTACTCCATCACAACGGTGATTTCTAAACCAGGACTTTAATCTGATAGCTGCCAAAATATGATAAATGTAACGTAGTTTATTTTCTTTACACAATTAACAATATTGACAGCGCTCACACCACACGTAAAAATATAAGCAGATGGTGTGATGTCATTGTAAAAGTGTAAAAACATAACACAGGTGTGGCACAAGAATTCAACAATGAAAATAAAATAGAGAAAACACAGAGACAATTACATAATTTAGGGGCATATTTAAATTTATATAAAGTCTCAGATTTCTTCCGCTAGTGAAAATCCCCATGATTTTTCACTCACACCTTTCAACTTAAGACAGGCTCTTCTGGGTGTGAATTGGATAAGTGTGGACATGCGTATGTTGGAGGCATACTGGAGTGGTTCAGATGATTCTTGGGCTCAGATTCTCAAACCTGTCAGGCAATGAAGCAAAGCAGCCACAAATGTTGTGCTGTGTTGCATGACAGGGAGAGAGCAGTAGAGCACCATAATCACAGAGATATGGCACTTTCCTCCCTTCTCCCTAGCGCTGGTGCAAATTTTTGTTGCCAAGCGGCACAAACAGACATGTGTTCTGTAGTGCAAGGGTGTGTGCTTAAGTCTAACATAGGTTTTGTACTGGAAGGTTACCCTTCCTGTACAAATTCCTATGATTAGTCTAATTTTAAAGTTTTCCCCACTTTGTATGTGTACTGTACAGTGCAGCACACATGCAAAGTCAGAAAAGCAAGGAGAAATTAAAGCTTTTCTCCAGTTAACGCCTGCTTTCAAATGGCATTAATCTTTGGTGCAAAACCCTATTTACTACTGTTAGTAGACAGGGTTTTGCGTGAATAAGCATGGATGGTTGCATGGGAATAACCATGTACTACCTATGTATGCCTCCTTGACGGAAAGTAAGGCAAAGCAGGGTTTCGCGCTGCTTTGCGTTACTTTTCCATATGAACCAACATGCATGCTAATTTGGATTGGTTTAGTAATCACCAAAAAGGTTTTGCATCAGGTTTGTGTTGCTTTTATAATGCAATCCCTACACAAGACATTTGTGAATCGTGGCCTGCCTTAGACTCCAGAATTTAACTAGGTTCGTTCATCAATTTCTTTCATATTTCCCACATCAGTTTTGCCATGTTTATGAGTCTTTGTTCTCATATATATTCTTTGCACAGCCCACTATGAAAGCTCCACAAACAATTTCACTAAAAGGTCATACAAATATGTATTTGTTTATTTTGTTATTTAGCTAGTCATTTAGGGCTGATGTAGGAAGCTAAAAAATTGCGAGTCGGAAATTGCGAGTCTTTGCGACTCGCAATTTCCGACTCGCAAACAGGTATCCAACAAGAAGAAGCGACTTCATTTTGCGACTCGCAAATGAAGTCGCACCGCAGATTGCGAGTCCGCTGTTTGCGAGGTCGCTTTTTGCGGCCTCGCTAAAAACGAACACGCAAATTGCGAGTGGGTGTCGCAAATTGCGACTGTGCCCCAAATTGCATGCAGGTGCAGCAAAACACTCTGGAAAACACTTCCTGGCTCCTGCTGATGACATCACAGCCAGGAAGTTTACAAATACACCTGGGAGGAGGGAGGACTACACTCATTTCCAACTGTTGAACAACCACCAGGAGGAACAGCAGCTACAATGGAGGACTCAGACAGGAAGAGGAAACTCAAATTTTCAGAGAAGGAACTGGAGGTGCTGACAGATGAATGCTGCCAGCACCATGATTAACTATTTGGAAGAGCTGCCCTCAGTGTGCCTGAGTCTGACAAAAGGAGGATTTGGACGGACATCAAGGAGAAGGTGAATGCAATCGGGGTGAGCCGCAGGAGCATAGACGAACTGAAAAAAAGATGGTACGACCTGCGCTCCAGGACCAATTAGAGGGTGGCAGAGCGCCTCCGGGAGATGAGAGGCACAGGAGGAGGCCCATCTACCGTCCTACCACCCACACCCATGGAGGAACGAGTGCAAGAGACCCTGGAGCCAGAGGCAGTGGCTGTAATAGGAGAGCTGGACACGTCAGCGCCAGGACCATCAACCAGTGAGTACCATGAAACATGCATGTACACCCATATCTGCCATTCCCCCACCTACCCAGTACACAGCAGCATGCACAACCAAAGTAGCTCCATTTCAGAGTAGCAACCACCATAATGGTGCATTATGGGCAATGTAGTCCAGTAGGCAGCTGATAGGCAACAGTTTATTAGGAAGCATACAACAGATGGTAGATACTGACAGTGTGTTCCCTATATCCCACAGGTCTCCCACAAGACACCCCCACCAGCCACACCGTCCAGGGTGCAGAGGTCAGCCAACAGGCAGCACAGGACCCAGGAGCAGCCACCACAGGGCCCTGCACCTCCCGACCACAGTCCCCTCCAGATGCACCAGTGGACATAGTGGAGATTGACCCAGCACCCGGTCCCAGCCACAGTGCCAGCCAACAGGACCCTGATGCTCCACCGCGTTGCAGACGACATGTCCATGTCCCTGCAGTGTCCCAGGGAGATGTAGGGGACTCCTCCATGTCCGCCGCCGAGGCAGCACTCATCAGAGGTCAGTGCCTGCAAACAAGGCAAATGAGACTGATATCAGGGGCCATGCGGCGAATGGAGAGAAATCACACAACAGGGCTGGCACAGGACCACACAGACCTTCAAAACCTGAAAAGTCATGTAGGTGACCTTGCACTCTCCATCAGGCAACTAGTGACTGAACTTGTTACAGAGAGAGAGAGTGCAAGGCGCCGTGAACGCCAACTTATCCACCGTTTGGACCTCATGGCTGCCTCCATTCTCCGCCTGGCTGTGAATACTACAGGGCTGTCACGCCAGACAGTCAGTTTACAAGTCGACATGGGCCACTTTGCCGGCGATGTGGCTCGGGGCCTGGGACGGATAAGCCACGCTGTGGACATGATGGAGGCAAGACAGGTGGCTAGGGGCGCGGCAGACACGCCTCAAGATAGTGAGGAGGGCTCCACTATCAGTAGTGCATCTGCCACAGACACCAGGGTCTTGAGGAGTGGAAGTGCACAGCAGGGATCTGCAGACGCTCCAGGCACTAGCCATGCTGGGCGTCCCAGGCGTAGGATTTGAGCTACGCACTTACTAACAATTGAGGCACATGAGGTTAATGTGTCCTCATAGCAGGTGGACATTTACAGCCCCTGACCAATAGTTCAGTTCTATAGTTTTTTGGTTCACTTAATTAAAGTTCTTGTTTGTTCCACTTCGCACCTGGGCTCCTTGTGTGTGACATTCGTGTGTATGGTGACAGGCAGCACATACCTTCCAAAGTATTGGTTTGCAATGTGGTCCCGTCTCTGTCTGCCTTGATTTGCAATGCTTCTATCCCCATGATGGCGATGTGGTAGCTCTTGCTCGTCATCCTCCGAATCTGGGTCTTCAGGGGTAAGATGTAGCCCACGTCTGGTGGCAATGTTGTGCAGTATAGCGCATGCGCCAACGATCTTGAATGCTGTTATTGGGGCATACTGGAGGGCACCTCCACTTCTGTGGAGACATCTGAATCTTGCCTTCAACAGTCCAAAGGTCCTCTCTATAACATTTTGGGTCCTCCTATGTGCACTGTTGTATCGCCTCTCAGTCTCATTGCTGGGTGTTAAGTACGTGGTAAGTATCCATGGTCGTAGTGCATATGCACTGTCAACTCTTTGGCAAAAATGAACAATGTTCGCAGGGCATTGATGGATTCCACATTGACCTGTGTGTATGTCTTCAAGGTGTATTCAGCTATACCTAGGAGATATCCGTCTCCAAACTCCCCACGTTCTAGGCGTTGGTGTATCCCACTGTGCCTGAAAATGTAAGAGTCATGTGTACTACCTGGAAATTTGGCTACCATGTCAGTGATAACATAATGGGCGTCACATACCACCTGGATGTTCAGTGAGTGGGTACACTTCCGGTTGCGGAACAGGTATTCCAGATTTGCAGGAGGGCATATTTGTATATGTGTCCCATCTACACACCCTATTACATGCGGGAAGTTGGCAATCCTATAGAATTCCAACTTGGTGCTGTTGATTTCTGCCTCAATCCTGGGTAGGTATATGTATCTGGACATGTGTGTGAGTATGGCATCTAGGAATGATCTGAAGAACCGTGAGAGTGCACTTTGGGATACCCCACCTGCCACAGCAATGACCCACTGATAGCTACCCGAGGCCAAGAGGTGAAGTGAGCATAGCACTTGCACATGTGTTGGGATGGCGCTGTCACGCACAGTCTGGCATTGAAGCTGCGGATTGAGTAGATCTATTCATTCTAATATTGCTGCACTGCTGAGTCTGTATTTATCATATATATCCTCATCAGTTTGTTGGAAAAGTGTCTGTCTGATTCTGTATATCTTCTCCTGTCTCTGGCTCCTCCTCCTCATCTGCTATGCAGCGAGGGATCTCCTCCTCCTTGCTATCACATATATCTCCGCCATCTTGATTTACCCAGGTGCCTTCTGGGTCTCCTTTTATACTTTGGTTCTGGTTACCACCTGCTCTGAGTTAGTGGTAAATTGGGTGTGCAAAATGGGCTTTTTGCGACTAGTCGCAATTTGCGAGTGGGTTTTTCATATGGTTTGCGACTCGCAAATTGCGACTTCCTATTTGCGGGTCGCACTATGGGGTTGCAATTTTTGCGAGTCGGTAATGGCTCACGTCGCAATTTGCGATTCGGAAATGGGGTTTTTGCATCCCATTTCCGATTTTGCAGGGTCGCAAATTGATATTCGGGCCATTTGCGACTCGCAATATTTTGCTATGTGCCTTGTGTTTTGTTGAGCTCTGGTGTGTAGGCCTGTGAGGGGGATACTGTAGTACTGTAAGAGTAAGTGGAAACGTCTTAGGTAACTCAGGGTCTAATTTGAAGTGTGGAGGATGGGGTTACTCCATCACAAATGTGACAATATCCCACCTACCTTATTATGATTCATTATGTCCTGTGGACATTGTAATGTGGCTGACAGGATATTCGTCATGTTTGTGACAGAGTAACCCATCCGTCAAACTCTAAATCAGGCCCTTAGACCCCTGCCTCAGGGGAAGGTGAGAAGAGAAACTTCTGTGCATGCGTTGAACTCTTCAAGGCCCAGTCTTGGGTAATGGATGGACAGTGTCTCACAGCTTTGTGGAGGGAGGAAAAGACATGCTTGAAGAGGCAGGTATCAAGCAGCCACATGGTAATGCAGCTGATACATGAGAAGGTTGTAAGTAATTGTTCAACATCACTTGAAAACAAACATAGCAATGATATGATTCGAAGTTCCTTGCCTCGGGCCCTATTCCATGAAACATATGGTGGAACTTAGGACAAAACCTCAGGTTTTCAGTTTTTTGTTGAGCACAGCCAGATTTGGAATGATCCTCACATCTAGGTCAGGTGTGTTCCAGAGTCGAGAGCCGAGAAAATGGACCACTCTCTTTTACAGCATCCATTTTAGGACATCCTCATTCCTCACTCCTCATCCCTACTTCTCATCCCTGCTTCTCATCCATCATCCCTACTTCTCATTCATCATATATTATACCTACTTCTCATCCATCATCCCTACTTCTCTTCCATCATCCCTACTTCTCATCCCTGTGTCTCATCCCTGCTTCTTACCCATCATCCCTACTTCTCATCCATCATCCCTTCTTCTCTTCCATCATCCCTATTTCTCTTCCATCATTCCTACTTCTCATCCATCATCCCTACTTCCCATCCATCATATATCATCCATCATCCCTGCTTTTCTTCCATCATCCCTACTCTTGATCCCTGCTTCTCATCCGTACTTCTCTTCCATCATCCCTACTTCTCATCCCTCATCCCTGCTTCTCATCCCTACTTCTCATCCATCATTCCTACTTCTTATGCCTCAGCCATCATCTCTACTCCTCATCCATCGTCCCTACTCCTCATTCCTCATCCCTCAGTCATACCAACACATTTTCAGTTTTGTGAACCACACCTTCACACTGATTGGTTAGGAACAGCCAATCAGAGTTATGAGAGAGAGCTGCATTCTTACAGCTCTGCTGGTTTGGGAAATACAAGGAGCCCACAGCTAGGGCCATAAATCAGCTCTTGGAGAAAGGGTTATACAGTTCATCTACAGTTCATGGAAAATCTTTCTGGTTTCAGAAGAGAAAAAAAAACTGTTCTCAGAGATAAAAGCAGCCTCAGATGTAAACATGTTATTTGTTACAAATAAAAAGCAGGCTCAGATTTAAACATTTTGGGGGTCATTCTGAGGCTTTAAATAACCTTCTACCCCCCCCAGCCATTGAATGCTGACACAAGATTAGATTTGGAAAATTTCCAAGCAAAAATACATCTTTATATATGCCTGGCATACAGTTACTGTATTTTACAATACTTTGACAACTAGCTGATAGGCTACATGCATAGGATTTAATTAGGGGTCACCTTAGGTCCAGATGTATGGCTGGTGAGAAAAGGCCAATTGGGAATGGGCAGAATCATGTTGACTAATTTAACAATCGGAAGGAAGGTTTCCTCAATAATAACCCTTGCATCATCACATGCTACTACCCCTGTGTAAGTGGGTTAATAATAAAAGCAATAAAGAAAAACATTATTTCCACATAATACAGTTTTAAAATAACATAGACCTCATACATAGGGCCAGATTCACTTTTTTTTACGCTCCGGTGGTGCTGTGCAGTGCGCCAATTTACGAGGCATCGCTAAGCCACTTTTTGTCGCTTTATGCCACTTTGTAAATATGGGCCCCTTCGACGCAGTTTTCTGTGTCAGAGGGGCATGCAATGGGTGTTGCTGTGGCCATTCCACTGCAAACCCCTTTGCTTTTGACGCTGCCCCAGATTTACAAGAAGGCATAAATCTGTGGCTGCACCAAATACTAATGTCCCCCCATGAGTGGCGTTAGCATGGCACCACAAGGAGGAATACTTTTATTCCTCCTCGTTTTTGCTTTTTCCATGTGTGCTGCATTCTGCACATAGAAAGAGCCAAAAGCCAAGTATGAATGTTAATGTGCAGGAAGGTTCCCCTTCCTGTACATAAACAGTCATTCAAAAATGACGATTTGCTACTTCTATGTGTGCTGCATTTTGCAGCACACATAGAAGTGTCAAATCGCCAGTGTAGATTGCTTATGTGCAGGAAGAGACAGCTTCCTGCACATAAACGATCAATCCACTCAACACAGACACCCTTGCACCATAGTGCAAAGATATCTGCATTAGGGCAGGCAGCTACATTTAGCGCCGGCGCTGGGGAAACACAGGGGTGCACCGTATTTTAGTAAATACAGCGTATCCCTGCATTTCTAACCTGGTGCAGCGCGGCAATGCAAATTTTAGTGCAGCACCACACTGCGCCACTTTTTAGTAAATATGGCCCATAGTATCTTAATCAACCAGCAACAAAACAACTGGGATAAATAGCACAAATACAAATCGCTAAAAAATGAGCTCTAGGTAGGCTCACCTAGCAGCAGCAGCCTACTGTTGCAGGTGAGGAGCGGCACAGATAATGAAGCATGCCACATACTCTGTTTGGGAGAGGTCTTTGTCCTTTTGTTTAAACAGCAGTCCAGAGTTTACTTTCAAATTGAGCCCAATAATGGCACAAGAATCATTTTCTAAGTGATATACATGGCATAATACTTACCTGTAGTTATATTATTAGGGGATGCAAATACTTGATGGTGAACTTACTTCTGTGAAACCCCATTCTTTCTCGTAAAATCCCCCACAAAATATCCCCATCTCAAAATCCTCCTTGGTGAACTTTCCTAACAAACCACTGAACATGCATAAATGCATCACATCCTTCTTACAAAAAGAATGTTAGCCATCAGTCTGTTGACTCAAGTCATTTTAGGGTCTTGCCAGGTCTGCGGGGATACTTCCTTCTCAAGCTTTCAGCGCCCTGAATCTATTAGTCCATGGTATGTTAGTGCCGTATTAGCATTAGCAGTATAAATAAACAAAGTAATTGCCAAGCACATAACTTTTAACAGTTATCTAAACTAATGCTTGTCTGATCTGGCCAATGAATCCACCTAGAACCTTGTAATGCTAATGAAATTAAAAAAAATCTTGGGAGCTTTACTTTCTCTCCAGGTTGCGGTTTTCAAAAGTCGTAAACAAAGTTGCTGTCAACAGGGCTGCCCTGCTTTAGTGCAGGCATATAGCTGCTGTGTTCCTAACTGGTTGTAGTCTGAAATATTGAGTAGGGAATACCATGATATCTTAATATTGTGTCCAAAATACACAGAACCAAAATATTGAAAGGTAAATGCATGTGGGGAAGTATACATGTATTACAGTTAAATCCACATTTACATAACCTGAAAATATATATTGTCAAGGTACATATATATGAAATTAGGTATAGAAAATCTACTCATATTTACATGTCAATACTAAGGTATAATGATATTCCCTACTTGATAGTCAAGACCCACAGTTTCATAATTAATGCAGACAAGTCTGCTACAATGAGCTGGACTGGGCATGCGGTGCCCAGCTCTGAACCTTGATGAGCCCTCTCAGCAACACACAGTAGCAGATGGTTGCCATACATCAGGAAAGTTGGTGTAGCATAGTCTCTAGACCCTTGTGTCTGTAGCAAACTGGGTTCTGCTCATCTGTTCCACCCCGTTTTTTGCTTATCATCTGATTTTTTAACGTTTACCTGAGTCTCACCCAGGGTAATCTCAAAGTAATTAGACTGAGAATGTTTACTGCCACTGTCCACCTTTTAAGATAAGGTCACTGCGGCATAGCTATGGTAAGTAGCACTGGGCTGGTTACAAGTGAATAAGTGTGCACACGTGTGTGCAAGCGAGAAGGCTGCACATGTGAGACTTCTGTGGTGCACAGCCCAGTAATTGCACACTGGCAGCTCGGCGCCCAAGGGACTCTATGCCAACACGTTGAGGGAAACAGTAAAAATCACGGTACTGCCTCCTGAAAAAAACTTAACACCACAAAAAGGTACGGTGAATAGCTATACAGGGATGAAAACGTATAATTATTAGATGAGGAAACCTCACCCACATTATATGGCATGCTTAGTCATCTGTGACCTTACCCCATCATAGTAAGATGTGACTACCAAGGTGGACATATCCTCTTCTATGAGGGAGTTCTTAAAATAAGCTAATGCCTGAATAAGACAGGGATCCAGATATAGTTAAAAATAAAAAGAATAGATTACATTTTGATGATTATAGGTGCAATGGTCCTATCCTGATTTAACGTGCCAACATGTTTTTCTCCCCATTCATAGCCATGTGGATGGTCAGTGGCATTCGTCGGGCGGTGGGGGAATCCCTATTTACTAGTAATGTGTACAAAACACAACAGGTGAGACAGGAATTTCCTACGTTCACAGGTTTTTTGGGCCAACCTCGGAGAGATTATGCACCATTAACAGGATTCATTTGCTCCCGAGATTATATTCTGTGATAGCAGTGTAACACAAGCACTTCTATCAACACACATGACAAGGAAGTGGCACTGCAAATGACACAAATGGCATACGTGTTGGGTGATTACTGTGAAGAATCCCTTAAATTTCTTTTTTTTGCATACCCAAATATGGTTTGTAATTGGGTTGTAATTGGCTTCATTGTCTGGCATAAAGGGCGACCCTATAGTCATACATTTTGAATCGATGAAGTATAACAAAAGTTACATGTTGATCAAGAAGCTGATTAATTATGATCCTCGCAGAAGTTCGACAGATATGCTGCAGAGCAACTAATGTTGATTCCAAACTAAAAAAGCTAAAATCTGAAAGCATCCGAAAGATCATCTATATCAATAGACAAGATATATGAAGGATACACTAATAAGCCAGAAATTGTCCCTATCCCCTCAAGAAGGGGTTCGCAGGTCACGCTCAACAATATCGCAACACCAGTGCCTGAAGTTACTTCCATCAAAGAGATGCACAATGAAGGGACCCGCGGAGAGAGAGACGCAGTCTAGTCTCTCCGCGGGTGGATTCGTGACGGGGGAAGTGGCGCGCAAGGCGCCCGATTGGGTAAGAGGTAAGTTGGGGCGGGGATTAGGACAGGTTTATAAGGGGGGGTGGAGGGTGGGGTCGGCCCTTTTTCGCGCCGACTTAGGTGAGGGAGGGTCGTTATTTGTAGTGAAGGAGGTTCTATTTCAGGTAGCTAGGCCAGTTGGGCAGAGTGGGGGTTGCAGTAGACAGGGCCCCGGGACGCGGACAGCATAGGGGGGGAAGGGCACCGGAGGAAAGGGAGGGCGGCCCCTTGGGCATATCTGCCGACCGCGAGTCGGAAACGGGGGAGGCCACCCCCTTGGGCATTCAGTTACAGCGCGCCGCATCAAAGGGAGCCGCCCCCTCGGGCAATTTTGTTTTTCAACGCGCGGAGAGCGCGCACGACGACACGAGGCGGCCCCCTGGACAGCAGGCAACGCGCGGAGGCCGAATAAAAAAGCCGGCTACCGCAGGCCTAGCTGCACAGCGGCGCCACCACACCCCCGCGGAGGGCCCCCATAGAAGGCCACTAAAAACACATCGGGCCGGGAGGGTCCCTTGGCTATAAAAAATTTTTTTAAAAAGGGCGGCATCCGGGAGGGTCGCGGCCGCAGTGGCGGCCTGTGAGTCACAGGACTCCGACGGGGAAAAAGAAGAGGGGCATATGCCCCCCGGACAGGGCACAAGGGCGCAAACGCTTCACGGGGCACAGAGCCCGCTGCTGTTTGGAGAAGAGACGCAAGCCACCCAGAACAAGGGAACAGACAGAGCGCAGGCAGGTTTTGACCCCGCAGGCTTGGGCGGGCAGGTGGCGGGGGGGACGGGCCGAAGGGCAAGGCAGGGAGGCAGAGCAGCCTATACCGGGGCCCAGCGGGGATTTCGCTCCCCTAGATTTGTCATACCACAGAGGGGAGGCCCCCAACCCAGGTTGGTCTGGGGCGCCAGTAAAGAAAAGAGGCAAGTACGCCGGTAAAAACAGGGGGGGGCTGGGGAGGGCCAAGATGGCGCCCCGCCAGGCCAGGGGCGGGGGGAATCAAGACACCACAAGAACCAAGGACCGTAGTGGGCCAGAGTTCGCACACACAAGGGAATTGGGAACAGGCGGAGACCTGGGACCTAGAGGCCAGAATTCGGGAACAGCGTAGGTTTGTACTAGAGACGGAGGCCAGGTGGGCACAGCTGTGCAAAGACAGGGAAGAGGCGAACGCCCACAGATAGACAACTCCTAAGATCAGAGAAGCCAGAGGGCAAGCAGGTATGCAGCAGCCAGGGACAGGGAGCGGAACCTGGGTATGGGTGCCACAGGTAAGGGGAGAACAGAGACAAGAGGCTCTAGCGGCCGAAGGGTTAGTTGGCGCTGGGAAACCTGGTGACGCAGACGGTCATGGGGGCAACAAGGCAGCAATGCCAACGACAGAGGTTGGCAAGAGGCGGTACACGCCGACTGGGCGCAAGACGGCCCAAATGCGTTGGCACGAAGCACTGGAGGGGTCTACGGCGGCCTTCTCCACACCGAGGGATCACGGACACCGTCCCGAGGACACACGTCCTGCGGGGAGGGAGGCAAACGAGAGTACATCAACCAATGCGAGAGATGTGGGCCAACACAAGGGCCAGTGGGAAGGAGAAGATGAGGTGGAATTGGATTACGAGGAGAAAGGGGATGAATGGGAGGATGGCGAAATACGTGATTGGGAGGTGAGCGCTGTGAAAAAGGGTGGCTGGCGAGGGCGCAAGAGCGGCGCAACCTCTTCTTCGTGCTCTGTTTTTCAGGTTACAGCTCCTTTGGAAGGCCCCTCTGGGAGTAGGCAAGTCATGCAGCGTGGCAGGAGCCTGAAAGGAGTGCCAAGGATTCTGGGGGACAATGCTGGAGGTAAGAAATGGTGGTCAGTATGGGGCGAGGGGGGGGGACAATAAGGGAGGCTAACACGAGTAGGTCCATCGGGGTAGGCGACAGGTCAGTTTTGGAGGTAACAGACAAAAGCACCGTGCAGAAGACGAGCGAGAACAAAGAGAAAGAGGGCACCGCCACGATAGACACTGCCACAACGGGAAAGGCGGATACGGGGGAAAAAACGGTAGAAGATAAGGAGGGGGGAAGTCACAAGAAGAGGCTGCCATACATGGGTTTAGCCATGCCACTGGGTTCACACGTGGCAGAGAAGACAAAGAGCAAGATATGGAAACATGAATATGTAGATGTTTTTAAACTATTACATAGGGACATACAGGCGAAGGAAGGGTCCAAAGAGGAAGAATGTGAACTAGCACGCAGGCCCCGGGTACCTATAACAATGGATAACTGGACGTCGGCCTTTTTGATATTCGCAAGTATATACTGCGAGAAATACCCAGACAGGGCTATTGCCCTGTTTAAATACATGGATATAATTAGAAAGGCCCAAATGAATTTTGGAGGTTTCGCGTGGCTCAGTTACGACGAGGAGTTTAGGGCCCGGATAAGTGTTAATCCGGATAAACCATGGGGTGACGTGGACTCCGAACTGTGGATGCAATGGATGGCATCGGCACAGACAGCGGCGTCCACTCACAACGCGAGTGGACTGCCGGTGACTTACAAGCCCTTTCAGGCGCGCCCCGCCCATGGAGGGGCGGGCAATACCACAAAAACAGCGGGAGCAACCGCGGGGCTTGTTGGAACTTTAACAAGGGATTTTGTTCCAGAGCACAATGTAGGTTCAAGCATGACTGCTCCAAGTGCGGGGGTCGTCATCCAGTCACCCAATGTTTCTCATTGTCCAGCCCAGCGGAACAGTGGAGGGCTTCTAGAGGGAGAGGGGCACATGGCGCTCATGCACCAAAAGGGGCCTACACCAGTTAGACTGGAATTTCTGCGGCCATGGTTACATATATACCCAGATATGGATAAGGCGCGACTATTGGAATGGGGCTTTAGAGAAGGTTTTAAATTAGGTTACCAAGGCCCTCGTCAAAGGAGATGGGCTGACAATTTGCAGTCAGCCAAAGAGCATCCGCAGATTGTGCGCGACAAAATAGCAAAAGAGGTAGGGTTGGGCAGAATAGCAGGCCCATTTTGCAAGTGGCCAAGTGACGGTTTAATGATATCACCATTAGGAGTGGTACCCAAGAAGGCGCAGGGAGAATTTCGTTTGATTCACCATTTGTCATGGCCCGAAGGTACGTCAGTCAATGATTGTATTGCCCAAGAGGACTCTAAGGTGATTTACGCGTCAGACGATGATGCGATAAAGCTAGTCCTAAAGTGCGGTACGATGGCGGAAATGGCAAAATGTGATATTCAATCAGCTTTTAGATTGCTCCCTATTCATCCAGCAGATTTTGACCTCTTGGGCATGCAGCTGGATGGCAACATCTATGTGGACAGAGTGTTGCCCATGGGTTGCTCGATATCATGCGCCCTTTTTGAGACGTTCAGCACCTTTTTGCAGTGGGTCTTTGTGAAGACAAGCAGGCATAAATGGGTGACGCATTATTTGGACGATTTCTTATTCATAGGAACAGCGGCATCTGGGGATTGTGGGCGGGCCCTGGACACGTTTCAGAAGCTGGCACAACAGGCAGGAGTGCCCTTGGCCCCGGAAAAAACGGAAGGCCCCACGCCGATTCTAACCTTTTTGGGCATTGAACTAGATGCGAGAAAGTTGGTCGCTAGGTTGCCAGCGACAAAAGTGGGGGAGATACTAGATTTCTTAGCAGTGGTGCGCACTCTGCGCAAGATGGATTTGCGGACAGCTCAAAAGCTGCTAGGTTATCTCAATTTTGCATGCAGGGTAGTTAGGGGAGGTAGGACTTTTTGTAGGCGTTTGGGCCTTTCCATGTCAGGTGCCGTACTTCCGCATCACAGGATACGAGTGTCATTGGCATTACGAGAAGACATTAGGATATGAGAGATTTTTCTGAGAAGGTTCAATGGAGTACCGATGTCTTTTGGTGAGTCAGACACAATATGGCAGGTACAAATTTTCTCAGACGCGGCAGGAGCGTCGGGTTTTGGTCTATACTGGGATGGGAGGTGGTGTGCGGAGACGTGGCCTGCATCCTGGAGGCAGCAAGGGAGAAGCATCGCGTTCTTGGAGTTTTTTCCCCTTTTAGTGGCACTAGCAGTGTGGGGACAGGAACTAGCCAACAGGACAGTGATGTTTCAAATAGACAACATGGCGGTGGTAGAGCTGGTGAACAGACAGAGAGCAAGGGACATCAGAGTTTTGCGCTTGTTGCGGCAGTTCATGCTTTTATGTTTATCTTTGAATGTCATATTTAAAGCTGCACATATACCAGGGATTTACAACGAGATTGCAGACTCCCTATCTCGTTCACAGTGGCGGCGTTTTTGCGAATTGGCCCCTGGAGCAGATCAGAACAAGACTGTGGTCCCGGCAGACATCTGGGAATGGGGGGCATGACGATCACGGGGCTGGTGGAGATGTCATTAGCAGTATCCACACGGCGTAATTACAGACTGGCATGGTTGGAGTTTCAATCTTTTGAACAGTTTGGGGGCAATTTTTGGGAGGAAAGCCTGCCGGTACTGGAGGCACGAACCAGACGTTTTGTGCTGTTTCTGATCAGGGAGGGTTTATCTCCGGCGACAATTGGGGGGAAACTGGCTGGAGTGTCTTTTTATGGGAAACTGTTTTTTGGATATGACCCAGCTCACAGTGATTTATTGGGTAAAATGCTGAAGGGATGGGGCAGGGTTAGAACGAGTGGAGAGAAACCAGCAAGAGAGCCCATTACATTTGAAATGTTAGTAGAGATGACACAGGTGTTACCAAGTTGTTGTAGGGACGAAGATGAGGTGGGTTTATTTCGTTTATGCAGGTTGTGGATGTTTTTTGGAGCATTTAGAGTATCAGAGTTGTTGGGGGTGGCTAAGGAAATTGGAGTAAGGAGAAAAGAGGTATGCATGCACAAAGAGAGGTTGGGGATATGGCTAAGACGGTCCAAGACGGATCAGCTGGGAAAGGGCAGGTGGATATGGCTAGAGAAAGGAGGAGTTGAAGCGGCTTGCCCGGTAGAAGAATGGGTCAGTTTCAAAACAAGGTGGCCTGGGGCAGGTGAATCAGGGGTTTTCATGCATGCGTCGGGGAAAAAGCTAACTAGTTATCAATTGTTACAAGTTATGAGAATGACCCTTGGAAGGATAGGGCGACGAGCAAGTGATTATGGAACGCACTCATTTAGAATTGGCACAGCGACAGAGGCAGCACATATTGGCTGGGACTGGGCTAAGATCAAATCCATAGGGAGATGGAAGTCTAGGTGCTGTGAGCGTTATGTCAGGCCTTGAAAAGTGCAAAACGAACAGGTTTGGGGGGGGGCGTTTGTGTTTTTTAGTTTATCAAGACAGTGGTTACAATGTTTTTTCTTTACAGGCTGTGTGGCCGGGCCGGAGAAGGAAAAGATGACGACGTGGTTGGTCGGCCATTCGTTCGTTCATTGGGTGGCGAAATTTGCAGAGAAGCAAATTTACGGCAGATCATTGGGATTGCCCAGCAGAAGCCATGAAGTGCGTTGGTGGGGCAAGAGTGGTATGAGGTGGGGGAGTCTGCTCCCATTTATCACGGGTAACTTGCCGCAGTGGGGATGCCCAGATCTTTTATTGATTCACCTGGGTGAGAATGATTTAGTGAAGCTATCGGGGCTCACTTTGATACAATTGATGCAGAGGGATTTAGAGCTCTTGAAACGAAAACTATGCGGGACAAGCTTGGTGTGGACCGAATTTGTGCCAAGAAGGGCATGGAGAGGGGCTATCAATCATGGAGCCATTGAGCGGGCTCGGAAAAAATTGAACAGAGCCATGAGAGTTTTTTGTTGGGCTCAAGGGATCAAGGTTTTAAGACACGGGGACATAAAAGAGCAAGAACAAGCGTTATTTCGTGATGATGGGGTACATCTATGACAGATAGGTAACGCGTACTATATCACAGAACTGAGACTAATGCTGGAAAGCATCTGGGGTACAAATTTGTGTACCCGAAAATAAAAAGGGGGTGGGGCAGTGAAACGCCTCACGGGTTTCCCTGGGTGGCAGGAGATGGGGGAGGGTGGAGAGCCAGGTGCGGGCTTGTCCACCCTTCCAGGGGGAAAACAAGGAGGTGAAGCATCAGAGCGGGGAGGGGTAGGCTACAGGCAAGGAAGGCATGGGCGGAATAGGGGAGCATATACGGCTGGAAAATTGAAGGGAGACATTTGAGGAGAAAATGAAGGCAAGGGAGTTCGAAAAGTTAAAGTCTGCTTTAAAAGATATACAGTTAAATGTTTTGAAGTATTGTTGTGTTTAAATCCTGTTCTAATAAAATGACCTTTTACACCAACAAGAGTGTCACGCATGTATGTCCCGATGAAGGGACCCGCGGAGAGAGAGACGCAGTCTAGTCTCTCCGCGGGTGCATTCGGGACAGGGGAAGTGGCGCGCAAGGCGCCCGATTGGGTAAGAGGTAAGTTGGGGCGGGGATTAGGACAGGTTTATAAGGGGGGGAGGAGGGCGGGGTCGGCCCTTTTTCGCGCCGACTTAGGTGAGGGAGGGTCGTTATTTGTAGTGACCTCCCACCCACCCAGCTTAGGAAGACAGGGGGAGGAAGGGTTTTTAGTTAGGCAGGTTAGTTAGGACAGGAAGGGGGGGTTAACAGTGATTTAGGACAGGTGAGTTGAGAGAGGTAGCAGGAGATGGGGGAGGGTGGAGATCCAGGTGCGGGCTTGTCCACCCTTCCAGGGGGAAAACAAGGAGGTGAAGCATCAGAGCGGGGAGGGGTAGGCTACAGGCAAGGAAGGCATGGGCGGAATAGGGGAGCATATACGGCTGGAAAATTGAAGGGAGACATTTGAGGAGAAAATGAAGGCAAGGGAGTTGGAAAAGTTAAAGTCTGCTTTAAAAGATATACAGTTAAATGTTTTGAAGTATTGTGGTGTTTAATCCTGTTCTAATAAAATGACCTTTTACACCAACAAGAATGTCACGCATGTATGTCCCGAAATCCAGAACGCACATTACCTTTATCTGCCAGCCAAGCTCGTATAGCCGATGCTGTATCCTCTCAAATTTAAACATGGCAGTGCTATGACTGGGCATAGCCAATGTCACATGCAGTATAGTCATATGATCATCTATGCTAGTACGATGGCAGGATTATTACCTTTTCCGGCTGAGGTAAGGAGGGTTTCTGGGAGATGGAGTTCCCAGCATGCTAAATATGTGTGTTTACAGCTCATTAACCTTAGAAAAAAAGGATAGAGATATGCCAGTTATGAAAGTTTAGAACCTTTTAGGGGAAGCATTTCACTTTTCAAGCACAAAAATATATTTGTGCATTGACAGCTCCTTTTTAACCCTCCGAAAAGCCACAAAAGTAGAAGGAGGAAGCGGGGAAGTTTTTTGAGGACTGTCTACCACTGTATTGATGTTCCCTACTTTTAAATTAAAATACTGAAGGGCGCTGATCGTACAAGATGGAACAAGGAGTCTGACTAGAAGACAAATCTGATGTCAGTTTATTAAACAAGACAGACTTTACACTAAGCAACCATAGGATATTTTCCTGTCAGAGTTTTAGATAGAAATGTTCACATTTATTGTGCATATCTATTAATCTGCACCCAAGAGAATTCATCAATAAAGCCAGGAATGTTGGTTTTGAGCCTCTACAACTAATGTTGTTCCTATGTTAATACGGACTCTGTCGTGTCCGGATGTAGTTGTTTTAGGTTCTCAATGATAAACTACTCAATACATAACATTGTCTGAGTTGTAGTTAGTGAAGCCACTAATTTGCCATGGAGGACATGGAGGACGGAGCTCCAGGTCCACATCCCTGGTCCTCGTTTTGAAGCAGCATACTCCACACCCACCGCAGGGGGTAACATTGTTTAGCGAATGGTAAATTGCATGGAGTAAATACTTTTTACTCTACCATTTGTGTCTTTGGATGTGTGTTGCAACATATCACAGAACCTCTGTCACCCCCTAAAGGAAATAATAAGTCTCTCAATTTTCCCAATAGATATTTATTATTTTTTACTTTGTTTGAACTGGTACAGAATGTGGTCACACAGATAGGTCTCATAATCTTCGATCTCTGTTGGGTAGTTAACATTTGGGCCCTATTATTATTAGTTGCCCCTTTCCAAGCATTGACTATTTCCTCAGGGGAATGTTTCTCTTCCAGTTTTTTGTGAGTTTTTTCTCATGCTTCTTGAATGTATTGACATCTTTGCAGTTACATTTCAGCCGTAAGAACTGCCCCACTCGAAGGTTTTCCTTAAAGAGCACGGATGGATATTCTCAAAACAGACTAAGCTATTCTAGTCCTTAGGTTTGTAAAATACCTCCATTTTAAGGGTCCCTGCCTCCAGATAGGTTATAAGGTAAGGAAATGCTATATCCCATTTATTCATAGTCATGGTAAATCTGAGAAATGGTTTCAAGGAGTTGGGCAAAAGGGAGGAGGTTTCAGCTTCCTTCAAAGTACTTTTCCAAATGGGGAAAATATAATCGTATTCCTCTTCCATAAACTAATCTGTGCTCTGTAGGGATTATAGTTACTATAGATGAATTCAGTTTCAAGTCACGTACATATAGACATGCTAGACTTGAAGCACATGGCCTCCCCATGGTTGTTCCATGTATCTTCAGGATTAATTATCTTTCTTAACCAAAAACGTTTCTGGTCAATGCCATGTGGTCACAGTTATGTACAACATTGGGAGGAGTGGTATACTCTTACATTTTTTTCCTTTTAAGTTTTTCAGTCATCTCCAAGGTAGATTCCTGAAGAATACTAGTATAAAATGACTCAAGCTCCCCCTGATGCCTGCAATAGGATTAATGGGAATATCGTCCTGGCTATGTGGTGCCCACGTTGGGCTGGGGCATCCCCAGTGTAAATTATAAATGATACGGGGTGCTGCAGATGTGTAACAGTACCACAAGGAGGGATTTAAGGCAATTCACTCTATGTCTCCAAGGTCATAGGATGCATGACCTGGGTCGACTTTCCATTATACTGTAAGCATGCCCAGAGCTGGGGCTTGATGCTTTTCAGCTGAGGAGTGTGAGGACACGCAAAGGGCACATGCATTGGAAGCAGGGGTGCTCCAAGACCCCCAAAGCAACCATGCTGGAGTTTAGAATGTGAATGAGCAATAAATATGCTTTTCAATTTTAACTTGTAATAGAGGTCAAACGTCAGGCTCTGTCTTCTGACAAACTGCTGTTTATTCTTTTACCATGGAGATTGGTGTTTCTTTCCCAGAGAGCATAGGGAGAGAATTGTGTATTGTGAACTATATGATAACGTTGCTTAGTTTGAAATGATAGGCTGCGTAGAATTTTATTTTATTTTCTAACACCAAACAAAACTTGAACTACACAAATATTTCAAAATATATCAGCAATTAGGAAAGCACACATTAAGCCCATTCTTTTGGAATTCTGAAATGCGATGGAAACACATATTTTAGCAGGATCAAAAGAAGGCAAGACACTTTACTGGGTGATGCACAAATTATTATAAATAATCACTAAAACTCAATTTCCACATATTATCTTTTGTACACTGTATAGTATTATCAGTAAATCTACAGGTCTGTGCAAATTTAGAGACCATTTAAATGGAAAATGTGGTGTCTGTACATCAGCACACCATGCTTTAGTAATAGATTTGTGACAATGTGCTCCAAAATTCACCACCAGCTAAATACCACACCTATACTACTAGGCTGCTGAATTGGCATTGCTCATTTGCTACACTTGTCCTTTGTGTGACATGTGGACTTTTCACAAACCCTTTGACTTCAGTGACCTAACACTAATGCCAGAACCCCCACTCAGAAAATTGTTCCAGCACTAATGATTAGTGGTAGGTCCTACAGCATTACTATGGATCTTAAATTAGTATAAGAGTCTCATACATGCTTAATGTGATTTTGAATGTAGATGCTTTATGGACAGCTTTGTTGATATTCAATGATTATTGATGATGCATGCAATTAAACATGATTACTGAATACTTTGGTATTAATTGTGGATCCTAGTTTGTGATTGTGGCCTTATATTTTAATGGGGTTATCCCTAGAGTCAATAGATTTGCTTTATATTTTGATGTGGTGACATCTTAACAAACTCAGTAGGCCTGCTCTTATTTACAATGACATCCACTTATATTGTGACGTGTATGGTATAGGTGGGAGGTACTGTGAACTTAGGGGTAATAATGCACTAGATGTCAATTGTAATTTCAAAATGTCACCACAGGTATTTTCTATGTACCATACTGATAATATTTGTAAATCAATGCATAGCATTTAGTTATGTATGTGTAATAAATGTACTTTTCCTTTTTCAAATAAAAAGCACTGACTGTACAAGGATTTATTGAATGTTGTTGTTGCGTAGCAGCAAATTGGGTTTGGTATCCCACACAGCATCCCCGAGAAGACCTTGGACTGCTTTGCATCGCTACCCTGAGAGAGTCAAGGACTACCATGGGGTACTTGGGAACCAGGAAATAGACAATTGTGGACCCATTACTTGTGCAGGCCTCCCATCCTGAACAACTAATAACCCACTTTCTTACAAAGTCTAACTTCTGTCCATGGCATTGTTAATAAATAAATAAGTCACTCATTCAGTATTAGTTATTGTTGAGCTACATTCTAGTAGGGGAGAGTGTGGTGGCCTGTACTCAGTGCCAGATTAAACGCCGTGGAGGCAACTGGGCAGTGGAAAAGCACCCCCCCCCCCCCACAAATTATCTCCTAATATGCTTTTACTTTTACAAAACAACAATTTTAATAAACCAATTTTATTACACAAAACTAAACATTACACATACATAGTTTGCACCTATTTGTTTTACAAACTGACAGCTGACAGAAGATGGGCTTTGAAGAGACAAACTATTATGTGAATCTGATGTCTGTGGTTTATGTACTTTAAGTTGTTAATGAGTATATTACTTTGAAACTGTATTTTCTGTATAGTCTTTAATGTAAAGTTTTCATTTCTATGAGTTGATTCATTCCTTTCTATCTTTTGGAAACAATTTAAGAAAGCTTGATTGCAATTTACTTTCCCGATCAAATCAAGAATATTTTGATTCATTGTTGCAGGGCCTCTAAAAGGAGTCCGGGACTGCCCTACTGCATGAGTTTCGAATGTAAGTCCAGTGGGGGTGATGCGTGCTAAATTTTCAAGATAACTGCTGACTAAGCGCACAATTTTATTCAGGTTTAGCTACCTGTATTGCTAACATCGGCACTGAACTGCAGCTTATGAGTTTCAACTCCCGCAGAGGAGAATTGTCCGCCGTCCTCGCAATGTTAGTAAATAAATGTATAGGGTAAGTAATAGCAACTCCTGCTGTTTACAGCCTTTAGATGTCCCCATCGATGTGCTAGATAACAGTACTCTGTTATGAGCAGCTCCTGGCATTCTGTCACGGACCCGGGGCCATGCCGAGCAGGCTTCTTTTTAACCGTCTATTTGAATGTGGAGGGTCATGTGTTTGAAATATGCCTCCCACGGGTGGAGAATGAAAGCTCTCACATCCTCTGTTCTACATGTGGCGGGGCACTAATGCCTCGAGACCGGTACTGCAATAAACGGCCGGCCTGATGTGAGAACAGCGAATGAGGCGTAGTCTCAGTTTCACGAGAACTGAAAAAGGAAAACATAGTCAAAAAGCCCTTGTTGAAACAGAAAACCGCAATTTCATTATCATAAACTCTTTCACACATGGTAAAAGGCAGTGTTGTTGCAGTTATTGGCTTCCTAAACAATGACGCCGCTGTGCTGTCCAAGAAAACACACAAGTGCCACGGGTGTTCAATCACGGGTTGCGCAGTAAACCGAATCCCGCAAAAAACCCACAATTCATACTGCTCCGTCTGCAACCAACTTCCTGTGGGACATTTTTGACATGAACTGGAAATAGCACGTTATTGTTAACTTGCGAAGTGTGCCCTTTCCCGAGGAATCACGAAGGTCGATGTCCACGGGCACCTTGGATTTGAGATGTTTTTCCAGTCAAGCCTTTTTGTGAGGTGCTACGGAAAAGAAAAATAACTGGGGTTATTCATTAAGACTGCATCCGGTGTGCCGCTCCTGCAGGCTCTTATAATATTAAGTAAACACATGCAATGATTTGCCTTACTTTCTGTTGCTTTTCGTGCGTGTAGCCTAAATGTTCGAGCAGTGAGACAAAGATAAAGCTCTTTAGTAAAATACTATTTGGCTATGCATCATTCTGTTGCTCAAACATTAGCTGCAAATGTTATATCTCGGGATGAGTTCTGTGAGCGCTGAAATCTGTTAATTAGAAAGGAGATGAACCACGAACCCGGTGATAATGGACAGAAGGTTTCATCAAGGTGATTCTTGTATCAATTGGATGTTCGCAAACGGACAAGAACCAATCATTGATGTGCAGATGTCTGTCTAGCATATTTTTCTGAAATGTAGCAAATCTGTAATTGGACAACCATCATCGCAAGATGTTTCTGACCAATGGACATAGTGGGACAACTTTGTCTTAATGACTCTGCACTTGGGGTAGGGCGGCAATGTTTGCCATGTGAATAGTCACTTCTTTGCTGATTTATGAGTCACTTTGTCTGTTACCAGCCTGTCTACTGAAGTTTTGGTACTTTATTATTTTAAGTTTATTTCCTATTCCCCATTCAATGATGCTGGTGTTTTCTTTAGCTCTTGATGCTTAAAACTAAATCGCTTTGCTGCGTGCCTCACGCGGTGACTTGATGGTTCAGCGAACTTAGAGTTCAAATACTGAACTGTCCCCTTTCCCAAATCCCCTCTGTCCTGATGCTGGTGTCCCCCTGATGAAGATGCCGATTGCTGTTCCTTAAGGATGGTATAAATTGAAATGTTTATTATTGTTTGGCTTTTGTTTTCCAGGTACCAATTGCTGTTTTGATAGAGTCATAGCTAGATGTTTTCTAAATGTATGTTACTAAAACTTTTGCCTGAAGCCTTATAGTTAGTTAGGTGTTTTCTTCTATTATTTGCTTTTGATAACAAACTGACAATATTCAATTGCTGATCAAATGTATTTTATCACGCTTCCTCAATTACTATTACTATTGATTTGTACTATTGCTATTGAAGTCATAGTTGTTGTAGCTCTGATAGAGTTAAGATTAATTAGGCATTTCGGACAGTCTGTGTTGTTTTTATACTTTTACCACATGGTTTTGAGACTAATTTACGTGATCTTAGCATTGTTCTTTTAGGGAAATAAACATTTTAACTGATATCAAAGGTGTGGTTATTTGTGGCCAATCTTTACTGACTCTCTAATGATTTGTATTGTTTAATTTGATGTTTTTATGTGCTACCTAGGTTATGATCATCTTAAACGAGCCAAAAGGTTCATTGGCCTTAAGGACGCTTCTGCTTATTAGTTACTCTAACTAAATAGATAAGCCTGGACGCACTCACAAGTTTTGGTAGCAGAGTTTGATTGTTATGTCACTTTAAGAGCATATCCTATGTAGTTGATTTTGAAGAAACATTTTTTATTTCAATGATACAAAATAGAGAGAAGATGTGTCCCTAAACACCCAAAGTGACTTTCTCCGGTCCTTAGAGTTTGCCTATGTTTGTTGGGAGTGTTCTCAGCATTGTATTAAAAGAGAGAATGAAGTAGATTATGCGCTTGCACAGCTTTTGCAAATTGCAGGTGAATTTAGTTGTTTGTGAGAATTTAGGCAGTTTGCGTACTCCAAGTGATGGTATAGAAGGAATGTGCGTACTCCGAAGTGTGAGAGTAGGGAATTTGGTGAACTTCACATGTGTCGGCGCTTTGTGCAAAAAAATTGTCCACATGGTTGTTGGTATACAGGCCCTGCGAGGTCTAAGACTCCGGAGTATATTGAAAAGTGTATGAGACGCCTGGTTTTTGTTGTAATCTGTCAGTTTAGTAGGTCGATCGGGCGTGGTCGACAAGTCAATGTGTGAGTCAAAGTGGGTGAAATAACTTTTTGACTGAGATTTGGTGAGTCCTATGTGCACCAGGACAGACCCATTGGTCACATTGAGAGTAAAATTTGTGGGTCGAATTTTGCTTGCAAATTTCAGGAGCTGAGAAAGAAAGAATAGCTTCTAAAGTGAAAGCCGTCAGTAAAAAATCCGTAATGTTCCTGAAGCGATTGTGATTCCCCTACCTATAGTAAATGCCAGATTTGTTTGTATTGGTTTTGTAGAAGTGCTCACAATAATTTTGCATTAGTTTGGTGTGAATCTGAGTTTAGGAGGTCAAGCCGTAAGACTTTGTCAGCTGCTGTGTGTAAGAGTGACATCATTTGAGCTGCTCTAGGATAGGTTGGTCAATGAGAAGGGTCGTGCACGGGTTGGTGGACAATCGTAAAGCATGATTGATTGAGAAGGTAGAGGAAGAGGATTGTGGGATTAAAAGTAATTTCCTGATTATCAATTCTCGACATACATTTGCGAAAGTGAAGTTTTTCAAAGCTTTAAAAAGCGCACTTAAGGGAAATTAATATATTCCAGCCAGGGTATGAGAAGTTTGTCCCCCAGAAGGTACTCCGGCATATATAGTAATTTAGGAGAAAGGTACCGGAACATGCCTTTGGTTAAAACATTGGTGCAAAATCACTGAAAAGGAAGGGAGTCTAGAGTTTCCTGAAAATGGAACATTTAATTTGAGAATTTTAGAGAATTTGAGAAAAGTAATGTATGGTTGTCAGAGTCACCAGATCCTCCACAAGACAGCTCCAATACTCTGATTAGAATGTCACAGAGTCTAAGAGAGTCCAAGTGGGGAAAAGGGGATTAGGTAGGGAACAGCTGGGAAGGAGACCTGTAGGAAGCAAAAGGGTTAGAACACACAATATCAAGATTATATCCTACTAATCATTACTAGGCTATGACTCTAAGCATTGTCATACAGGCAACATGAATAACTTATGCATGGACTTAAATAACAAGGCCTAAAAAATGTTTGAATACCTGTGAGGGAATCAAGAAAGATGAATACAACATTCTAATGAACCACTCAATGAAATGTTCTACATGAATTAGAAACATCAGAATTTTCTAAAATTACGCTTTCAAATTCAAGCATAGACTTTGGCATGAGGACAAGGAAATACTCTGAATGATTTCTTTAACACCATATGAACTATACTTGAGAGACTTGTTATGCACATACAATATAGCATCTAGAATTTTAAAACACTTTAGTTTTCTTAAAATGCAGGAACATGAATTGCGCACATTCCAGATTTCCACAAAGGTTTGTAACTGCCATGAAATTATTGTGCACAAGGAGTAACATGAATTAGACACGAGAAATGAATCGAGCATCTTGCCGATTCAAAGACCACCAAGTAAAAGCCATGAAGTGGTAGCGCACAATAAACTTCGTGATTTTAACACAAGAAATGATTCGCGCGTTCTGCTGATTCAAATGTCACTACGGAAATGCCATGAAATGGTAACACACAATGAATATCATGAATTAAACACAAGAAATGAATCGCGCGTCTTGCCGATTCGAAGGCCACCATGTGAATGCCAAGAAATGGTAGCGCACCCCGAATATCATGAACTAAGCACAAGAAATGAATCGCGCATCTTGCCGATTCGAAGGCCACCATGTGAATGCCAAGAAATGTTAGCGCACACTGAATATCATGAACTAAGGACAAGAAATGAATTCTCACGTCTTGCCGATTCGAAGGCCACCATGTGAATGCCAATAAATGGTAGCTCACACTGAATATCATGAACTAAGCACAAGAAATGAATCGCACGTCTTGCCGATTCGAAGGCCACCATGTGAATGCCAAGAAATGGTAGCGTGCACTGAATATCATGAATTTAGTACAAGAAATGAATTGTGCGTCTTGCCAATTCGAAGACCACCATGTGAATGCCAAGAAATGGTAGCGCACACTGAATATCATGAATTAAGCACAAGAAATTAATTGCGCGTCTTGCCGATTCGAAAACCACCATGTGAATGCCAAAAAATGGTAGAGTACAATGAATAACATGAGTTAAGCACGAGAAATGAATTGCGCGTCTTGCCGATTCGAATGCTACCTTGTAAATGCCATAAAATGGTAGCGCACAATGAATATCAAGATTTGTACTCGAGAAAAGAATTGCGCGTCTTGCCGATTCGAATGCCAGCATGTAAAATACCATTAAACATCAAGCGCATATTCACACACACAAGAGCAAAATCGTTTTATCATGCTAATTAGGCCCTAGAACTCGAAATCCTTCGAGAACGGAATCGGGGGCCCAGCCCGACCTCCGTCTTACCGCCCTGATCAAGAATCACCGAGCAAAGTGAAAGGGCGAGGCCTGGAAGATCAAAGCAGGCCTCCAGAACAGGAGCTCAGGAAGTTGCTGCTGCTCTGCACCGGGACCTCTGAATAGTGAGCACGTGGAGCTGGGCTGGCTCCCTTATATAGAGTCTTGGCCCAGCCCACAAACCACACCCAGGCATGCTGCAGGTAAAGCTTCTAGAAGGCCCTGGAAAGGGACCACACCCTGACACACTCTGAAAGCCTGCAGCAGTACATTGCAAATGAACAGTATTTATATGCACCTTGAACATAAGTCTTCAGGATTAAACTCTGCAATGCAAAAGGTTAAACAACAGCATATCAGCATAATGCATGAATTACGTTATCTTGAGAATGCTGGGTTTTTGCATTCTAGTCTGCCTGTGGAGCGCGCACTGCCCTGATGTTGACAATGGTTTAAAACCTCTGCCGATACCAGCTCAGCTCGAAGCATTAGCGGTCTAGGAGCTAGGAGACAGACAACAACAAGTGTTGAAAATTGAAGGAAAGATGAGAAGAGCAGAGAAAACACTCGCAGAAGCTAGGTGGGATAATGAGCAGAGACACTGAAGATTAGATACCCTAAAGGGAATTAGAATGTTTCCTCCAATTTTGCAGGACAGTGAGAAAGAAGCAAAGAAAGCTTCTAAAAAATAGAACAGGAGCCCATCTGAGGATGGAGAGCAGAAATCAAAGGAGACCAGCAAGTCTTCATCACCTGATGAAGAGTCAGACAATGATGAGTTTATTTTATAGTTATTGAGAAATCGACCACCACCATATGTGGCACAAGAGAATGGTCCAAGCACTAGTGTGAATCACGCACACTGATTCACATGTCACAGAGTTCTATACATAACATGACTGAGAGTTCCGTACAGGTTATTCCTAACATGGCACAAAGCTTAGTACAGACCAGTCCTCACTTAGTGCAGATACCAATGCAGAGCAGTTTTAACCTGCCTCCTGCGTCTGCAGTACAAAATCAGATGCCACAGCTGAACATTCCTAGGATTTACCCGGATGTGCCTATTGTAGATGCAGCAACAACCCTAATAATGCAGAAGGGACAGGTTTATCAGAAACCAATGTTGGTTCAGCCAGCGCCAACCCCATTCTTAACTCCTCAAATGCAGCCACAAGCAATTCCAAAATACACTTCTATAACAGGGACACAAACAGATATGTCTGTATTGATGAGTCAGAATACAGGAGTGATGCACCCTCAGAATACAAGTACTTGACCAAGTCCTGACGCTGTGTCTGTTCCTGTCACTATTGGTCCAGTCATACCATTGTTTGCTCAGGGAAATTATGGTACAGATGGTCAGGGAATCCTGAGTCAGAGTCGAGTGGAAAGAGGGCACAATGATAATGCCAGAATAGTTTCTCCAGTGGGACAGACTTTTGATGGAACATGGTTGTTATTAGATTTGAGTCCTTTCAGAGATCCTCTGAATACTGAAGCAGGGTCACATATTGGTCCCCTCTTGAAGTTAATGACACAGCATCTTCCGAACTTGACTATACAACAGTTATCAGGCACTCAGCATAATAACATTTCATTGCAAGGTCTGACAACTCAGCAATTGACCGAATGGTTAGAAAAGCTGAACAGCCCACAGTTGAGGGGACTATGGGAGTAAATTGCATTGAGTCCTATACAGGAGCAGAATTTAGATATTTGTGTCTCAAGATTACAAAAGAAGCAGGTGAGGTGCATCGAAGGTTAGCAGACCTACAGAGAAATACTACATAGACATTGAGAAAATGAAATATTTGAAGAGGAATCACAGGTTAGAATTTGATGCAAAAGATTTTGAACACATGAGAACTGCAGCAATATAAACACATCTTAAAGAGTTACTACAAAGCATTCAGACATGGAGAACATTAGACAAGAGGGAAGGCAGATGTGCAAAGAGAAGGAAAAAAAGGAAGAAGGATTCTGACATTCCCCCTGCAAACAAGCAGCAGGCTGGGAATCCAGTGCAAATTCTACCAATAAGAGAGATTCCAGGAGGGAATTTTTTACAAGACCCCAGGAGCAGAAATGACATTTTGTCATTCACAAATGACTATCCCCGGTTGAGGGAGAAACCTGTAGAATGGTATCAGCAGACAGATAGATTTGTGAAACATGCAAAATGCCTGTGGGAGGATTTGAATACTGTCTTAGAGATAGTAGTTCCAGCAGATTTATGGATTGAACGCAAAAGGAGCGTAGATTGGCCAACAAGGGAGCGGCTGAGTGATCCATCAACAGGTGCACCATCTCCTAAAGTAATGAAATATTACTATAAAGTGATTGAATGTTTGAAAATTAGAATTTCACCCAAGAACATTGATTGGCAGGGCATAGATAGGACAGCTCAGGAAGCAAAAGAGTCAATTCACGCATACTATGGGAGATTGTTGCAGGTGTTTAAGCATTACAGTGGTACAGAAACAATTGAGCCGAAAGACATGATTCATTTTGTGTTCAGATTTATTGAAGGACTTAGACCAGAAATTAGTCAGATAATTAAGAACCATTTGATTTGCTGACAAGCAAAGCCGATTCATGAAGTTTTGCAGCATGCGAAATACTGTAGTGATGAGATCAAGTTGAAACAACGAAAGTTGAAGGAGAAGGCAATGGTGATGCAGATCAAGGCTGCACAGACAGAGATTCAGGGAAGTTTTCTGTTCAGCAGCAGCAGGGAAACATGCTGTTTCAGAATATAGGCAGAGGTAGAGGTCGAGGAGGAATGGGAAGTGTATACCATGGTCCTGATTTGAATACAATGGTGGTGCAAGGTGAAGCACATTGGATGAAGACGATGTTGCCATGACACGCTTGCCAAGGCCTCAGGCATTGGAAACAGGAGTGTCCGATGGTAAATCAGGGAGATGTTGTTCAACAAGTGAATGATGTCAATTCTTTCCAGAGTGCACAAGGGCCAAGAATGAGAAGTCCAAATCCACATTTTCAGAATAATGTGAATCCGATGCAAGGTTTCCAGCCCATGCAACCTGCACAGCCATTGCAGGTTCAAGTGCCCCAGATACAGCAGATGCAACCCCAGGTGCAAATGGTGCCTCAACAACAGATTCAAATACCTCAAGCCCCTATGGACCAGCAGGAGGTGATGCTTTCTCAGACGGTCACAGGTCAAAGATTGAATCAGAGTAATAATACTGTACAGCAGAGGTTCCCAATCTGTGCGTCACGGCACCCCAGTGCGCCGTCAAAACTAGACAGGGGCGCCTCGCACCAAGCACATAGTTTGGGAACCACTGTGTGACATGAATTTGCCTGTAAATTAGATCTTTTCGAAGCCCAGAACTGCAGTTTCACTCCCTCAGCTCTCTCTGGCCAGGCCAGTCTCTGACAAGGGAATAATAAGCTAAGCAGCTGAGGCAGATGAAAGAAAACATTTCAGTCAGTAATGTGCAGTTAAAGTGTCAAAGCCAAGTTATTTATGATGCTCGGGTGCACTTGTCTCCAGTTATCACCAAAGAAAATTAATGAATTCACAATTACCAGTTCCATGCTACGTTTTAAAAACATACAAAGGCTGCCTGAAGTGTTCAAAGTTCATAAAGGGAGGCAAGACATTTGCAGTATTCGGTGCAGGTTAATGTTTGAGTTCATTCAGTTTGCAAAATAAGAAATAAGTCAATATGTTGATGCTTATTTCACTAAAAACAAATGAAAATATTCATAATCAATTCAGCAGATCAGAAACAGAAGACCAAAAGCAAATGGCATTGGTTAGAAATATAAGTTCAGAACCTAAGGTAAAAACAATTGGCCAAAGGTCAGAACAAATGCACATAAATGTGGAAAAATATGCCCAAACTGAGGTCACTGGAAAAAACATTGCTAAAGGCAGAGTGTGTGGTGGGACCTGGGAGGGACATGTCTGGGACCCTATAGAGGGGCTGGCACAACACGGATGCCATTATCATCCGAGCTGAGAGAGGCAGGCGCAAGCACCAAAAAGACAGGACACAGGGGTGTCAAAGTCATTGGGGTGGAACAGTCAGGGAGCTCGAGGACTCAAAGACCAGGGGCAAGAGAGCAGACAGGAGATTCATAGCACAGACAAGGTGTGTCCGCAGGTGACATAAGGCGTGAGTGTCCACACACGAGGCTTGAAGACTGCGACAGGAGTCAAGAGTGTAGAGACATGAGTCAAGAGGGCAGGGACAGAAGCCTAAGGGCAAAGACAGGAGACCTGAGGGCAGAGACAGGAGACCTGAGGACATCGACAGGAGGCCTGAGGACACAGACAGGGGGCATGAGGACACAGGGGGCATGGAACACAGACAGGAGGCAAGATTGCACAGTCAGGAGGCATGAGGGCAAAGACAGGAAACATGAACACAGACAGGAAGCATGAGGAGACAGACAGGAGGCAAGACCACACAGTCAGGAGTCAGGAACACCCAGACAGGAGGCAGGAACACACAGACAATGGGCAGGAACAAAGAGACAGGAGGCAAAGACACACGGACAGTAGGCAGGAACACACAGACAGTAGGCAGGAACACACAGACATGAGGCAAGGACACACAGGCAGTAGAGGCAGGATCACATAGACAGGAGGCAAAGACACACAGACAGTAGGCAAGAACACAGGCAGGAGGCATCAGGACACAGATAGGAGGCATGAAGGCACAGACAGGAGGCAGGAACAGACAGTAGACAAGGACATACAGACAGTGAGAAGGAACACACGCAGGAACACACAGGCAGGAACGCACAAGGACACAGTCAGGAGGCAAGGACACAGTCAGGAGGCAAGGACACAGAAAGTAGGCAGGAACACAGACAGTAGGCAGGAACACAGACAGTAGGAAGTAACACAGACAGGAGGCAAAAAACACACACAGCCAGTAGAGGCAGGAACAGACAGACAGGAGGTAAGGACACCACAGGCAGGAGGCAGGGGATACAGTCAGGAAGCGTGAACACACAGAAAGGAGGCAAGGACACACAGACAGGAGGAAGGAACACACAAACAAGAGGAAGGGACACACAAACAATAGGCAAGAACACCCAGGCAGAAAGCATGAGGACACAAGTCAGGAGGCATGAAGGCACGGACAGAAACAGGAACACACAGGCAGAAGGCATGGGAACACAGTTAGGAGGCAAGTACACACAGAATGGAGGCAAGTACACACATGAGGCATAAGGCAGACAGCATGCATGAGATCGCAGTCTGGTGTTAGAAAGAAGCAGACAGGAGAGTGCACAAAGCATGCTCATAAAGAGGACAGAGTTAAAAGGGAGGAAGCCAGACAAGAGTTTACCTGGTGCCATCGAACTGGAGGCAATAATGTGCAAAAAAAGAAAAAACTAGAGGGCAGACGCAGACCAAGGATCTGAAACAATATTCCTGTATCTATCAGGGCCTCACAAACCCTGCTCAGGAATGAGCTAAAGACACACCACTTTAAAAAGCACTAAATCACAATGCAGTAAATGTTCAGTTCTCTGGGAACCCTGTGTCCCTCCAATCAGTCATTGACACTGCATGGGACTCCGCAGTGGATAGGGTAGGATTTCACACATGATTATAACACCTTCATCGGCTTCATCCCAATTATTTTCAGGGAGAAAAATGGAAGCACTCCAGAGGCCGGGCTTTCATCTCCCCACCCACCAAAAAAAAGTAACATAATGGGGAGCCGTGGCCAACAGCCAATAGGTCAAGGGAGCCATGGTTTGGAAAAGTTTGGGAACCACTGCTGTACAGCAATACCCTCTACGCAGTAAGATTGGAATAAACAATGAATGGGTGAATGAGAGTTCGGATGAGGAAGAATGTGTGTTAGCTGCTTCATTAGAAGTAGATCAGAAAGGCCCCTATGTTAAAGTACAGGTGAATGGTCACAAAGTCTCATTTGTATTCAACACTGGAGGGAAGACAGTTCAGACTGTAGGAGTTGCAAATCAATATTTGACTAACCCAATTATAGAACCAGTTAGCGTTAAAATTGGCAATTTTAAAGGATTGCACAAATTCGTAGTCTGTGATTCAAGTCCTGTGCCTTTATAGGGAAGAGATTTATTGTGCAAAAGAAAATGCCTAGTTTCTTGTTTAAACAATGGTATTGGAATTCAGACAAACAATGGCGATGAAGAGGACCTGATACTTAATGTTGGCAATGAGACAGTGAATTAGGAATTTCCTCTGATCAGTTTCTTTCCAGTTTTTGCTGAAATCATTTGTGTCAAAGGTATGGGATCTTTCAGGAAAAGACATTGGTTTAATAAAAGGGGTTGAGCCAGTCAGAGTCACAGTTAAGCCTAATACAATTTTCCCTCAGACTCCATAATACCACATGCCAAAAGATGCAATTGAGAGTGTGAAACCGATAATAGCAGAATTCGTGGACAAAGGAATTTTAAAAGAAATATTGAGCAGCCTGTGTAATTCACCAATAATGGGACTGGGCAAGCCCTGTAGGAAAATATGAGTTGTTCAGTTTTTGAGAAAAATAAATGGCATTGTGGTCAAATGTTGCAGAGTAGTGCCAAATCCAGCTGTGATTGTGTTTCAAATTCCATGCGATGCTGAATGGTTCACTGTAGTGGATCTGTGTCAAGTGTTGTTTTCTGTGCCTCTTCATGAGGACAGCAGATATCTCTTCTGTTTCAAATTCTTGAACAGGGTCTACTGTTGGGGTAGAATTCCACAAGGGTTTTCAGAGTCACCATCCATTTTCAACCAGATCTTGAAAAATAATTTAGAGTTATTAGTGATGCCATACCAGTCAACATTGGTGCAGTATATTGATATTCTACTTATCGCATCCAAAACGAGAGAAGGATGTAAATACGATACAATTGCATTGTTGAACTTCCTGGGAGACAATGGTCATGAAGTGTCCCTGGCTAAGTTGCAGCATTGTCAGAAAGAAGTGAAATATTTGGGTCATTTGATTGAGAAAGGAAAATTCCAAGAGAGAGGGCTGCAACCATATTGCAGATGGCAGCCTCAACTACCCAGAAAGATGTGAGGATGTTTTTGGAAATGGTGAGCTACTGTTGACAAAGCCTTTGCAGAAACTGACTCACAAGGATTTTTCTGATCCCGTAGTGTGAGATCAGGACTACATGAAAACATTTACTGATTTGAAAGAGAGTTTGTGACAAGCACCAGATTTGGGTAAGCCTGATTACACAAAACCTTTTCTTTTGTTTTGTCATGAACGTGCTGCATGTTCTTTGTCTGTTTTTATTCAAACTCATGGCGGTGTGAATTGCCCAGTGGCATATTTTTCAGCCACTTTGGACCTAGTTGCAGCAGCTTTACCAGGTTGTTTGCGATCCGTTGTATCAGTTGGGCAGAGCCTCGCTAAGAGCAAGAGCATTGTGATGGGTTATCCCCTCACTATCATAGTTCTCCATTCTATTGAAGTCTTGCTCATTAGGTCCAAGACACAGGTCTTGACCAGTGCCATACTTGCTCGATATGAGACCGCAATCCTGGGATCACCTAATGTGACAATTAAGAGATGTACAGTGCTTAACCCGGCAACTTTGCTTCCAAATGAAAATGTTAACATTGATAAAATGAATGACATTGAGCATGATTGTCTAGAAATTACTGAGTTGTGCACAAAACCAAGAGCCGATATTACAGATACTTGCTTGGAAGAAAATTACCAAATTGCTTTTGTTGATGGTTCCTGCCTGAGAGATAATTTGAGCACATTGACAGTAGGATACACAGAATGTACCCTCTCTGGCATACTGGAAGTTTCATGGCTTCAAAGAGTGTTTTCTGCACAAGTGGCAGAAATGGTGTCTCTTACTAGAGCATGCCATATTTCAACCCATCTAAGAGTTACCATTTACATAGACAGCAAATATGGATTTGGCACTGTGCATGATTTTGGCCAATTGTGGGCACAGAGAGGGTTTCTGACCTCATCTGGCTCACCAGTAAGAAACGGTGAAAGAATACATGAACTGTTACAAGCAATTAAGTTGCCCAAAAAAGTTGTTGTGATGAAATGCTGTGCACATCAAAGATCACAGGATTACGTGTCATTGACATATTAATATGCAGATCAAATCACAAGGTTTTGTGCCTTGAACGGTATCTCATTCAAGGATAAGTGGGAATTGTTACCTGAGAATGATGAAATCTATGCAAATTATGCAATTCACATTATAGACACATTAGAAGAGCTAAAAACCTTACAGGATAATGTTCCACAGGAAAGGAAGAGCATAGAGACTGGCAAAAATTGAAATGCAAGCAGAGAGATGATGAGGTTTGGGTGTCTAGTGAAGGGAAAGTGGTGCTGCCTAACAGCCTGTTGACTTAAATGGCAAGATATTATCATGATCACACTCATGTGGGAAGGGGTGCTATGGTCAGAGCTTTTAAACAGTTCTGGTTTAATTAAAAATTTAGACAGGTTGCCAAAGCAATTTGCCATAGGTGTATCATATGCAAGGAGATAAACATGGTAAAAGGAACTGCAAATGGATTTAATTGAGATGCCTGTGTGTGAAGATTTGAAATACTTGTTGGTGATTGTGTACATTTTTAGTCACTGGATTGGGGCTTATCCCACACGAAGAAATGGCAGTCTCACAGTAACAAAGTTACTGCTTAGAGAATTAATTCCACGTTTAGAAGCAGATATGGGAAGCCACTTCAACAATTAAATGATCAAATTGCTATGTTCAGCCTTAAACATTGAGCAGAAACTGCATTGTAGTTACTGCCCTGAAGCCTCAGGACGTGTAGAACAGATAAATGGTATCTTGAAATCAAGAATGGCAAAAAAATTGTGTATCCACAAATCTGAAACGGCCTGATGCATTACCGCTAGTTCTGATGTCAATGAGAAGTACACCTGACAAGAAAACAGGATTGTTTCCTGATGAAATCCTCATGGGAAGAGCCATGAGAGTGCCAGCTGTTCTTGCAAATGCTCCTGTGACCATTACATATGATATGGTATTGGACTACAGCAAAGGTCTGGCTGATGTGGTTTGCTCTTTTTCTTATCATGTGGAAGCTACCACATTGCAACTATGTCAAGAACAAGGACGCAGCGTGAGAGCAGGTGACTGGGTTGTAATCCAAAAGCAAGTGAGAAAATCATGTTTGGAGCCTCGGTGGAAAGGTCCTTACCAGGTGGTATTAATCACTACCAAGGCTGTGAAGTGCGCTGGACTTCCGAACTGGATCCACGCCAGCCAAACTCGGAAAGTACCAAAACCTACAGAGCAAGAAGAAGAGTTGTTCAAAGTACCAACAACGTCCACACAAACTCCAGGCTTGGAGAAAAGAGGAACCGACCTGGAAACAGTGCCTGAGCACTCTTCAACTGATTTGTCTACTCCTGTGAGAGATGAAGTGGAAGAGATACAGGAGTATGAACATGAACCAACTTCAGCTGGAAGAATAGGAAAGCCTGATCAGAGGAGGGCTTTCCCAGAAGCAGACGATCTTCAAAGACTGACCGAAGAAACGACTGACCCCAGCGGGAAGGGAGGTGAGGCAGATAAAAGTCAAAGAGATTTGACTCGTTCTTAACCGGTTGCAGGAACGTCAAATGAAAGTAACTCGTGTCCAATACTGAAAAGAGCACTGACAGGAAAATTGTTGAAAGGAGACAAGTGGCCAGAAACCAGGCCAAAGACAAAGAAGATAAACTCGGTACCACCAATTCAGGAAGAGGTTGACACGACCAGAAAAGATCTGAGTGATGGTGAATTAAGTGAAAAACTAAAATTGAAAAGAAAGAGAATTGTAACCCAAAGATACTCAGGTCCTGATTAAGCATATGTAACGACCAGCGAAAGAAGAATTTTTGAGTTTTTGTTTTAATTAAGACATTCCAGGTTAATATTTTGGCACATGAAGAGAACTGATGAACTGAACTGTTGAGAATCTGTAAATTAAGAAATTGCAAGGAAAGAGACTGCTGAAAATTTTCTACTGGGAAAAAAACATTGATAACCCGAATTTGACAAGCTGATAAACTGATTTTTTGAAAAGTAAGACTGAGAGCTGTAAATATTTGCTGAAGAAGATTGAAAATTGTTTTAGATTTTTGCTGTATAGCTATAAATGTATTTTGCTTTTACTTTCTGACTCTATACAGATCATGAACAACATTAACCAGCAGAGTACGAAGAATAGGTGCTGTAAAATTAGGGTATTGGTTTGGCAATTGTATGCGTGATAACATGCTTGATATTGATTGTGTGTGTATCTGTTTTCGATAAGGATGAGGCCAACCATACCTCAGCTATAGAGACAACTAGTACTCTTTCAAATTTACATAGGTTTAGGTTAGACAAAAAATATCTGCATGTAGATGACACACATGGAGAACTTTCTTGTAATGCTTTCTATACCTTTTTGCGTATGTTGACATGATGGATGCAAGAGAGTGTTATGTTTTTACACAGATTCCAGCCTCTGTTGAAGAGGGAGTAACCTATCTTAGTCTGCCTTTACCCTATTGCATAAGTTGTAGTCTTTACTAATTAGGTTTTATAACCAGGAGTATATCCAATATTTCTATTCAAACTATGACATAGGCCCTCATTATGTCATTGGCAGTAAAAACTGCCTACCGCTGCGGTGACGGCCACCAAAATACCGCCACCGCGGCTACCATCTGTCCGCCATACTATGATCACTGCCGGACTGCCGCCACAAGAAGGGCGGAAATCCGGCAGTAATCCTACTGGCGGACGGTGGTAAGCTGATGCGGCTACCACCAACACCGCCACGCCAGTTGAACGCTGACAGCCGTATCATGACTTGTGATACGGCCTGGTGGTGTTCTGCTGGCAGGCGCTGCCGGCGATAGTAGCGCCCCTTCCCGTTCCCTGCTGGAAGACCTCCTAGAACAAGGTAAGTCGGGCTTCCGACAGGGGAGGGGGTGGGGGTGTTGTGTGTTGTGTGTGTGTGTGGCTGTGTGCATGAATGTGTGAGTGTGTGCATGAATGCGTCTGTGTGTGTAGCGTTGTTTGCGTGGGTGTATGCATGTGAGTGAACACGTGTAAGAATGGTGAAGTGAGTGTGAGTCTGCATGTCAGTGTGAATGTGTGTAAGAATGTGTGCGAGCATGACTGGAAGTATGTGTGTATGAATGCGTGTATGCCAGTGTGAGTGATTGGGTGTATGCATGGTGCGTGTCTGTGGGCGTGGGTGTGTGCGTGTATGGGGGGAGTGAGAGGATCAGAGGGGGTGGGGGAGCGAGAGGATCGGAGGGGGTGGGGGAGTGTAAGGATCAGAGAGGGTGTGGGGAGTTTGGATGGAGGAGGGTGGGGGTTGTCAGGTGAGTGTTTGGGCGGGTGGGGAAGCCACCTACCGGTGACAGGGAAGGAACTCCCTGTCACCGGTAGGGCCTGCCGCCATGGTCGCCACGAAAACCATGGTGGTAGGCAGGCTCAAAATGCAGTCGGCGGTCCTATGCCGGCAACCAGGCTGGAGATTGACCTCTCCATGGCGGTATGAGTGGAGAAGTAGCGGGTTGGCTGTAGCCAACCTGCCATTCTCAAAATGTGGCGGTATGTACTGCCAGCCTGTTGGTGGTACTGCCGCCACATTAACACTCACCGCCGGGGTCATAATGACTCCAATAGTGTTTTCTTTTGTTACTATAATTAAGTACCTGAGTAGGGTAGCTAAGGAAAATAACGTAGAAATAGTGAGAGGATTCTTTGAGCTTACCTTAATGTTCGGAATAGCACAAGCGCATAGGAATAATCTGACATGCTTACTTACACCAGTAGAAAAGAGTTTTTTAGATCACACAGAAGATGGGAGAAGAGCATTAAAGGCAAAAATAGATAAGGGAGTAGTTTTGCGAAAACCTGGGAATGACTATGCATTTACTGACATCACTAAGCAAAGGAGATTTGCTTTAGATGTACTCCATGTAGGGAAGCTTTGTATATATAGGCCACAGTCTTATATGGATAGAATATTTGTGGGAATGAGTGAATGCAGACATGTGTTTTCATTTCAAAATAAATGGTTGTTTATATTAAATGGTTAGGATCCAGCAGTGCCTGGAATTTATTACATCTGTGGGACAAATGCATATTACCGTCTTCCTGGAAGGATGGTATGGCACATATTTATTGGGAAGAGTTTTCCCAAAAATTTACCAACCTGAAGACTTGAATAAATTGTCTAAACTGACTCAATTACAACACAAGAGACAAAAGCGAGAATCAGTTTCTGGCATTGTTGGAGATATATTTGGAGCAATGATTCCTTCAGTGGGAGTTGTTCTGAATTCTATTAAAATTCGACAGTTGTCTACTGTTGTGGATAACATACTGACAAGTTTTTCAGGAGCCATTGTCCTCATGGACACTGAATTGGCTGCGGTAAGAGCTATGACTCTTCAGAACCGTCTTGCGTTAGATATCCTCTTAGTGAAAGAGGGCGGAGTTTGTAAATTGCATAATCCACAGCATTGTGTTCATATATACCGGACAACAGCAAAGCAGTTAGAGGCTTTATTAACAATCTAATCTTAGATAAAAAAATTATTTGAAACAACTAACAGAACCGACTTTATGGGAAAAAGCTGGCAAAGGATTTGCTTCTGTGGGGAATTGGCTTGGCAACCTGGGAAAAGGAATGTTAATAAAGATCATACAAGGGATTTTGATTACTATGATTTGTCTCATTGGAATATGGGGAATATACGTAAATTGTATAATGTGATTAAAAAGAATGGATTGGAAAAGAATCAGAGGAGGGTGGAAATTAGAATGGAAAAAATATTTAGGGAAAATTCAAGGAGAAAAAGAAAAAAGAAAAATGTGTCAGAGACAAAATTTTAGAAAATTGTGTAGCAAAATAAATAAATTTATTTGGAATATAAGTGTGATGATATATATATATATATATATAGTCATCTGAGGAGGGATTGTTAGTGCTGAAATTAATGGTAATAATTTGTACATGTATTCCTGTATTTGAGTTAACATATAAGATGTATTAGCATAGAAAAATAACATGAGACTCATAAGGTGCCTATTTGAATGACCACTATTGTGTATGGGATTGTTAACTAATAATGTATTAAGAGTTTATATATGCTTGAAAATACATTCCTCTGTCATACTGGCAGATAAATATTATGAACGTTATTTTGTGCCAACTAAAAGACCTCAAGTTTAACAAGACTAAATTGAACATCTGCAAAATATTGTAAGTTGTAACGTTAGTAGAACGTTCTCATGTCCGCTGTAAAACAAATTCTTTGTCTAAATCTCAAACTTGTTCAGAATTCGTATTAATAAAATGTATTTCTTTTGAGGAAATGGTGTGTAACTCAAGAATGTTTCTACATCCCTGTAACTGTTAATTCAAAGCATGTTAGAAATGAGATGAACAATGAACCCACTGATAATGGACGGAAGATTTCCCTTAAGTTGATTCTTATTGTGTCAACTGGATGTACGCAAATGAAGAAGAGCCAATCATTAATGTGCAGATGTCTGTCTTGCATATTTTTCCAATATGCAGAAAATCTGTAATTGGACAACTATTATCACAAGATGTTTCTGACTAATGGACACCATGGGATAACTTTGTCTTAATGACTCTGCACTTGGAGTGGGGGGGCAATCTTTCTTTGCCAATGTGCATAGCCACTTCTTTGCTGATTTACCAGTCACTTTGACTCCTACCAGCCTGTCTACTGACGTTCTGTTACTTTATTATTTTGCATTTATTTCCTATGCTGCATGCAATGATGATGGTGCTTACTTTAGTGCTTGATGCTGTTTTGATAGAGCCACAGCTAGATGCTTTCTAGATTTATGTTACTAAGACTGATGCCCAACATGCTGATGCTAATCTGGAGTTTGTGAGGTGTTTTCTTCTATTCTTTGTTTTTAATAACAAACTGACAATTTTCAATTGCTGATCAAATGTATTTTATTACGCTTGCTCAATTAGTATTACTATTGATTTGTACCGTTGCTATTGAAGTCATAGTTGTTGTAGATCTGATAAAGTTAAGATTCTTTAGGCGTTTTGGACAACCTGTGTTGTTTTTATACTTTTCCATATGGTTTTGAGACTAATTTACGTGATCTTAGCATTGTTAACATAGGGAAATAAACATCTTAACTGACATCAAAGGTGTGGGTATTCGTGCCCAAAAGGGTCATGGTGCGTTCTTTACTAACTCTCTAATGATTTGTATTGTCTAATTTGATGTTTTTATTTGCTACCTAGGGTATGATCATCCTAAATGAGTGAAAAGGTTAATTGGCCTTAAAGATGTATCCGTACTAGTTACTATGACTAAACAGATAAGCCTGGGTAAGTTCACAGTTCCAACAAGGCTTTCATATCCTAAAGCAGGGCACAAGTCCAAAAAACAAAGTGGAGGGACTAACCAAGTTAAGCAGAATGCAAGTGGCATTATGGTGCGTGACATCACAGTGCTGCATCACAGAGAGTGACACAGGAAGTGGCATCACAACCCATGACCTCACAGGAAGTGACCTCACAAGAAGTGACAGATCGTAAAACCTCACACATATGTTTAAAAGGTGTATCATGAGTACATTTGAGCACATCACGAGAATGAGCAATGGAGGTTCTGTGTCAGGGTTATTCCAAAAATGTGACACAACCCTGGCGCAAAATCTGGGCCTTCTTTTATACATTTTAGGGGTTGATTTAGGAGCCCCTAGTGCCTCTTAGTGCCACAATAGCATCATTTGTTTACACTAATGTGGCCCAACGAGGCCAAAATCGCTACACCAAATTTACAAAGTGACGCAATGCATGCATTGCGCCTCTTTCTAAGCCTTTGTGCTACTTTATGGCTGCGCCAGGCATAATGTATGCAAATGGGGCAATCCCCCGTTAGAGGGGCCAAAAAATGTGGCAAATAAATCTAAAAGACCATGCAGATCCCAGAACTGAGTGTGACCCACCATTTATATTGGCACTTTTAACACCTGCTCAGAGCAGACGTTAAAAGGAGACATGCCGTTGTTTTCAATTGGCCTCAATGAACTATGCAGGACTAGCGTTAAACCTTTTGATACTAATCCTGCAAAGCTCTGAACCAGCTTCAAAAATTTTGATGCTCGTTCCCCTAATTCTTAGATACGAGGCAGACATGTTGGTGTTAGGGAGGGGCTTAGGGGCACAAGGAAAGTGGAGCTACACTGGGTGCAGCGCCACTTTTCTTAAATCAGAGCCTTCATTTTTAAACACTGCCACAAAGAAATTAGCAACAAGGAGAAACGTGTCAATAAATCTTTTCTGCTTAATGGTCTGCAAAGTCTGCATTTTTTAATATCTTATGGGGTTAAGGCACCTGCTACAGAAATCTTTGTGTGCTCAGTAAATCTCCGGGAACAATGAAAATGGTAAGATAACTCTGGAGGTTAAAGCGTTTGCCAGATAGATCTGTGTTTTGTCTATTCCCAGTTTTTAACCAAAGTAGCATAAAGGGTTAATTTGTCTTCTGAAAAGCACTGAATCTAACATACAGATAACAGATTTTATTTAATGTAGCTAGTTAAGTAGATTACAGCTTTTAACATAGTGATCCTTTTGTTACCTACAGTTCATAAATTGTAATCCTTCTAATATGGCAGATTGAGCAATGAAGGACACGTGACCACACCTCATAACCTTCACTACCTTATGTAACACATCCTACCAGGGCTGGCTATGACCAGTGCAGCTGCACCTGGCGCTGACTTTGGTGGGGGTCAGAGGGCAGTGTGTTTAAAAATAAATTATGGGTTACAATTCACAATCTTTCTTGTGCTCCTAGCAGTTTTCAGGCTACAGTAAAAATTTCAAGATAACAGGTGAATTTTGTCTAGTGGCAGTTTTGACTCATCATAATAGCTCAGATTATTAATGTGCCTGCTTCAAAGAACATGCATCATGCAGATCCCAGAACTGTGTGTGAGTCACCTATGAATTGAACTATCAAAAAAATGAAATATGTGTCAGAAAGGGGTAATGGAGCGATGAGGGGAACTGCTGGAGGGAGGAAGTGAGGGAATTCTTGGAGAAGAAGGTCATTGGGGGTGCCAAAAAAGATTGCACACTGAGCTCCACCTGTACTAAAGTCAGCTCTGCATCCTACAAATTAATTTACCAATCTATGATTTATTTTAAATGTGTAATGTGTAAATGTGATGTAAAGCACTCTGACATCCTACCATGGGATGAGAAGTGCTATAAAAGAAATACAACAAAATAGTGATATTTAATTTGTTATTTGTGTAAATACTGGGACAGATCAACACTTCTGTCATTCTTACAGTGCATGCACATGTCTAATATATAGGGTCTGAACAATTTCAAAACCATGCCTCTCTTAAGTACCTGTGAAGTAATAATAAGCTATGTGCCTTTGTTGCCCCTCAATTTCATTTCTATCTAGGTGTGAGGCTCCTGATAGCTCACAGCCAGGACAGAATAGAAGGCCCTTTAACTTTCACCTTTGTTTTGGCCCCAGCTCAAATTTAAAATACTAAAGCCCTTTTGCAGCCTCCACGTTGTGTCTGGAAAAGGAAAGGAAAGCAGACAATGTGCATGTGCTAGTGAATGTGTCCTGGTGTTTGATGATCACACTGGGGCAAGTTCAGCATATTTCAGTGTGTGTCAACTGCAGTGCGGATTGCGTCCACCCTGAGAAAAAAGTGGGTAGACGACATCTACACACATGTACCCCCAACTTGTGCCCTGTCCTAAAGCCTATAGGGATAATCTTACCTTTCATTTTTACACCCTACACTTGATGTCAAAATTGTCTTAGGTTATGTGATGTCAACAATGGACTGCTACAGTATCCTGTACCTTGAAATCCTTGATACCACTATTGCTATGCTACAGAGGATACAACATTTTGCAGTTCAGAAAGTATTCCCTCTAAGAACCTTCAGTCACATTTTTCAAGACAGAATTAGGCTTTACTAGCTGCCCCTCAAGCCAGAATTATGCTTTACTGGCTGCCCTTCAAGGCACTTTGCCTCATGCACAACAAGAGCCATCCTGCATTTAAAAGCACTTTTTCAACTGCATCCCTAATAGGAATTTACTATCAAATTCTCACTGACTGATGTTATGTTATGTTATGTTATGTTATGTTACTATCGCTTAAAGAGTGCCCTTACACCACACAGTTTCTTGGCGCTGAGGAAACAAACCCAACACAACTCAGAATACTAATTAATAGGCTTGCTTGGAGAGCCAGGTCTTCAACATCTGTCTGAATTTCCCATAGTTGGGAGTAGTCCTGAGCTCCAAGGGCAGGGAGTTCCAGATGCAAAGGGCCATATCTGAAAATCTGGCTCCATGTCGTTCTCCTTTTGAAATGAGGGAGCACTAGACAATGTAGATGAGCCCATCTAAGATTTCCAATGGGGGTTTACTTTTGGATGCAAGATTTATTAAAAGCTGTACATTTCTTATGAAGGGATTTAAATACTAAGCAACATACTTTAATTCAAATCTCTGGGCAACTGCAAGACAGTGAAGATCTTTTGTCCCCTGAGAAATGTGGCAGTGTCTGGGGAGTTAGTAGATTAACTGAGCAGCTTGGTATTAAACCAAATGATGTTTACTGTCAGATAGTTGGGGAGGCCCAAATAAAGAGAGTTGGGCTAGTCAATGTGTGACATAATCAATGCAATTATGAGTGGGACCAAGGCATCAATAGTGAGAAATGTCTTTATCTTCCTGATTCTGCAGAGTTGGAAGAAGCAATAAGATATCACAGAACCAAGTTGCAGTTCCTCATCTCACCTCATCAATTATGATTTCAAGACTTTTTACCGAGTTTTATAGAGAAGGGAATACCCATCTTAGCAGCCCAGTAGGAAAGACTCCAGAGACTGAGCTTATTTTGGGTAATTACTATCTGTGTTTATCGAATCCCAAATGAATAGCATGGTGTCCTGGAAATATTTCTTGGAATTAGGGGTATTGTCAATTGTGAAGAGAAATTGCATGTCATCAGCATGACTGTGTATTTTAACTTCCATGTTTTTGAGAGAGTGAACCAAAGGGCAAATGTACGGATTGAAAAGGTGTGGAGACATAGAAGGATCCTGAGGCACCCCACAGTTCAGTTGTACTTTAAAGGATTTGAAGGACGGCAGTCTAACTGACTGTGATCTGTCTTTTAAAAAAGAGGCAATCCAATTGATTGCAGAGTCCTGTAGTCCTGTAGCCCTGACACGATCAACCAAAAGTTTATGGTCAACCGTGTAAAAGGCAGCTGAGAGATCGAGGAGGATGGGGGCTTGATTGGTGCCTCTATCAGCCTCCTCCGGCATGTCATCCACTACCAAAAAGATAATTGCTTCTGTAGAATGAACTGGGCGAAAGCCCACTTGGCAGGGTTCAACAAAGTCTGAATTCTCAAGGAAGGAGCAGAGGTTATGAGCTACATGTGCCTCAAGCATTTTTGCCAAGTAGGGAGTAGGGAGATCGTCCAGTAATTTTTTTATTCACGGGGGTTCTCACCTACTTTCTTTTGTAAAAGAACTACTATTGCCTCTTTAAAGAAGCTAGGAACTGTTCCTTCAGTAAAGGACAGATTAAGACGGGATAGTTCTGGTCCAGCAAAGAGTGTAAACACAGTTTTAGTACATGTGGGGGCAGGTATCGTAAGGGGAGCCTGATTTGCCCTTCATCAGTAGGTCCATTAGGTCCTCCTTAATCATCTCAAGAAAGGACGAAAGAGCGTATAAGTTCTTATCATTAGGTGGTATAGTGTTGTGCAGAGGACTGAAAGGAATACTCTTTTTAATAGTCTTAATTTTGTTATTAAAAAAGGAATTAAGGGAGTCACAAAGATATTGGGAGGGTGTGATAGGTAGATTAGTTCTATCAGGATTTGATAGCTCTGAGTTGATTTTAAATATCTCTTTTGATTTGTAAGAGGAATCCAGAATTCTGTTTGTGAAAAAGGAAGCTTTGGCTTGCCTGATTAGCTGTTTGTACTCTTTAAGTTGTCTGAAGAAGGTGTTCTTGAGATCAAGAGAGTATTCTGCCATTTGTGTTCACTACACGAAGTTCCTGTTTGGCTGTTTTCAGCTTTTCTGTGAACCATTTGTTTAATTTTACGGATGGGGCATGAATGTTGCTGGTCTTAACTAGCCATTCCTTGATTGCTACCATGTTTGTTGTCTGGTGATAAAGCGGCGGCCAACCCGCCAACAGGCAGGCAGTCAAAAAAATGGAATTCTGACCCTGGCGGGAACCGCCAACACAGCCCGCCACTATAACACTCCGACCGCCACGGCGGGACAGACAAACAGCGCGGCGGTCACCGCCAACAGGCAGGCGGCAGACAATGTACCGCCCACCCTATCACAACTCACCAATCTGCCACCTTTTCCGGGGCGGGAGCCCCGCCGATAAAAACACAGCGGAAACAGACTACGAACGGAAAAAGGCTCACCTATACACACTCCACGAGGAAGGAGGACAGCATGGAACCCGAATTACACATCCTACCAGCTATTGTCTACCTGCTCATCTACCAGGAGTACGAACGCCGACGCAGACGACAACGGTGAGTACTGCACCTACGACACAGGCGAGGGGGGAGGAGGAAAGCTTACGGGCACACACATGCGCCATACATCCACCCCCCCACCACAACTACCTACACCCCAATGCCGAGCAACAAGTCAGAGTGACACCACACAAACCCCCCGGAATAATGCAAAGACACAATTAAAATGAGCTATAAAATATATGTATAAATAGCTCCATTGAAGGTATGGGAAATATGCCATATAAAAGATACAAAAATAAGGAAAGAACATATTCAACAATATATACATAGGCAAAAAGTCCTGCACATTCCATCAAAGTTCCATAGTCCGTGGGCCAATGTGCACAAACACATGGGCAAAGCCCACACAGGAGACCAGATACCATTGGAGAGAACACTGCTGGGGCATCAGATGATAAAACAACAGGCACCTCAGGGGGAAGGGAAGGGGGGGCACCTCAGCCACATGAGTCCACGACGCCAGATCCATGAGGGGCCTCCATGCCCACTGTCCCATCCTGGGGAGTGCAAAGCCACAGTCTCTCAAGTCTCTACAGTGGGTGGCTTGCCCACTGTTCCATCCTGGGAAGTGCCAAGCCACAGTCCATCAGATGGATTACCGACTCCACTGTTAATGGAGGAGGCATGGTGCCCAGAGTGCTTCCTGAAGCCCTGCTCGACACAGAACCGGCAATGTCAATGGGCCAGCGGTGCTTGAGACGGCGTTGCCCAGCGGAGCGGTGCTTGACAGGAAGGGCCCAGCGGAGCGGTGCTTGAGACGGCGGTGGCCAGCGGAGCGGGGCTTGACAGGAAGGGCCCAGCGGAGCGGTGCTTGAGACAGCGGTGGCCAGCGGAGCGGTGCTTGAGATGAAGGCCCCAGCGGAGCGGTGCTTGACAGGAAGGGCCCAGCGGAGCAGTGCTTGACATGAAGGGCCCAGCGGAGCGGTGCCTGAGATGAAGGGCCCAGCGGAGTGGTGCTTGACACGGCGGTGGCCAGCGGAGCGATGCTTGACAGGAAGGGCCCAGCGGAGCGGTGCTTGAGATGAAGGCCCCAGCGGAGCGGTGCTTGACAGGAAGGGCCCAGCGGAGCGGTGCTTGAGATGAAGGCCCCAGCGGAGCGGTGCTGACAGGAAGGGCCCAGCGGAGCGGTGCTTGACAGGAAGGGCCCAGCGGAGCGGTGCTTGAGATGAAGGCCCCAGCGGAGCGGTGCTTGACAGGAAGGGCCCAGCGGAGCGGTGCTTGAGATGAAGGCCCCAGCGGAGCGGTGCTTGAGACGGCGGTTGCCAGCGGAGCGGTGCTTGACAGGAAGGGCCCAGCGGAGCGGTGCTTGAGACGGCGGTGGCCAGCGGAGCGGTGCTTGACAGGAAGGGCCCAGCGGAGCGGTGCTTGAGATGAAGGCCCCAGCGGAGCGGTGCTTGACAGGAAGGGCCCAGCGGAGCGGTGCTTGAGATGAAGGCCCCAGCGGAGCGGTGCTTGACAGGAAGGGCCCAGCGGAGCGGTGCTTGACAGGAAGGGCCCAGCGGAGCGGTGCTTGAGATGAAGGGCCCAGCGGAGCGGTGCTTGAGACGGCGGTGGCCAGCGGAGCGGTGCTTGAGATGAAGGGCCCAGCGGAGCGGTGCTTGACAGGAAGGGCCCAGCGGAGCGGTGCTTGAGATGAAGGGCCCAGCGGAGCGGTGCTTGAGATGAAGGCCCCAGCGGAGCGGTGCTTGACAGGAAGGGCCCAGCGGAGCGGTGCTTGACAGGAAGGGCCCAGCGGAGCGGTGCTTGAGATGAAGGCCCCAGCGGAGCGGTGCTTGACAGGAAGGCCCCAGCGGAGCGGTGCTTGACAGGAAGGGCCCAGCGGAGCGGTGCTTGACAGGAAGGGCCCAGCGGAGCGGTGCTTGAGACGGCGGTGGCCAGCGGAGCGGTGCTTGACAGTAAGGGCCCAGCGGAGCGGTGCTTGAGATGAAGGCCCCAGCGGAGCGGTGCTTGACAGGAAGGGCCCAGCGGAGCGGTGTTTGAGATAAAGGCCCCAGCGGAGCGGTGCTTGACAGGAAGGGCCCAGCGGAGCGGTGCTTGAGATGAAGGGCCCAGCGGAGCGGTGCTTGAGACGGCGGTGGCCAGCGGAGCGGTGCTTGAGAGGAAGGCCCCAGCGGAGCGGTGCTTGACAGGAAGGGCCCAGCGGAGCAGTGCTTGACAGGAAGGGCCCAGCAGAGCGGTGCTTGAGATGAAGGGCCCAGCGGAGCAGTGCTTGAGATGAAGGCCCCAGCGGAGCGGTGCTTGACAGGAAGGGCCCAGCGGAGCGGTACTTGACAGGAAGGGCCCAGCGGAGCGGTGCTTGAGATGAAGGCCTCAGCGGAGCGGTGCTTGACAGGAAGGCCCCAGCGGAGCGGTGCTTGACAGGAAGGGCCCAGCGGAGCAGTGCTTGACAGGAAGGGCCCAGCGGAGCGGTGCTTGAGATGAAGGGCCCAGCGGAGCGGTGCTTGACAGGAAGGGCCCAGCGGAGCGGTGCTTGACAGGAAGGGCCCAGCGGAGCGGTGCTTGACAGGAAGGGCCCCTGTTCAGCGGTGCTTGTCCCGGCGGGGCCCGTTCAGCGGTTCTTGTCCCGGCGGGGCCCGTTCAGCGGTACTCCTCCCGGCGGGGCCCGTTCAGCGGTGCTTCGCACGGCGGGGCCCTGTTCAGCGTTGCCTGTCTTGGCGGGGCCCTGTTCAGCGGTGTCTGTCTTGGCGGGGCTCTGTTCAGCTGTGCTCCTCCCGGCGGGGCCCGTTCAGCGGTGCTTCGCACGGCGGGGCCCTGTTCAGCGGTTCTTGTCCCGGCGGGGCCCTGTTCAGCGGTGCCTGTCTTGGCGGGGCCCTGTTCAGGGGTGCTTGTCCCGGCGGGGCCCTGTTCAGCGGTGCCTGTCTTGGCGGGGCCCTGTTCAGTGGTGCTCCTCCCGGCGGGGCCCGTTCAGCGGTGCTTCGCACGGCGGGGCCCTGTTCAGCGGTGCATGTCTTGCTGGGGCCCTGTTCAGCGGTGCTCCTCCCGGCGGGGCCCGTTCAGCGGTGCTTCGCACGGCGGGGCCCTGTTCAGCAGTGCTTGTCCTGTGTGTCTAGGGAGCCAGACCTGGCCAAGACTTCCCGCTCATTCACCATCCAAACTTGCGGTCGCGGCGCCCTCCTGTGATGGAGTCCTGGGCCCGTGTATGTCGTCCGTCACACCCGGAATGGGGCTGGTGGGGCTCTCCTGGGCAGCTCGCCTCCTGCCTGACTTCTCCGCCCTGCTGCCCTTGCCCTCCTTCGCTGAAGCTCTCTCGCCCTTGCCTCCCTTTGATGATGTGGCAGGTGACGGGGTAAGGCTACTGTCCTTGGTGGCAGCCGTCTCAGTCTTGTCGCGCCGGGCCTTTTTCTTTTTTGTCCTCTTCCCAGGGGGTGGGCTGGCTGTCCCCTTGCTGCTGGCCGATGTTCCTGCCCTAGGATCTGGTGGACTCCAATAGCCCTGCACTTTGGTCACAGTAGATGCAGGGCTGGTGGTGGCTGAGGTGCTTTTTTTACTCTTACCAGATGGAGGGGGTGGGTCAGTGATTGGAACGAGGTCAAGGTTGGAAAGGAAAAGGACTTTGGAAGGACAGGGACGGGTAGGTGTAGGTGGTTTGGGAGTGGAGGAAGAGGATGTGGTTGTAGGAGAGTCAAGTGTGCTCTCTTTGGGTGCAGGTGCCTGTGACGGAGGCTGTCGTGAGGTGGATGGCTGTTGGGTGGGTGGCTGCCTGCGTTTGTGTGCTTTGGAAGAAGGAGTGACAGACACACTGGGAGAGGACACAGGGGACGTGTAAATGGCAGTGGGGGTGGTGACTGCACGTGTGCGGACTGTAATGGAGGGTGTGCTGGTGATGGAAGTACTGGCTGATGGTGGTGTGCATGCAGGTGTGAGTGGAGACGTCACAGGGAGGGAGGAGGGAGGTGAGGAGGTGGGGGACACAGAGGTGGTAGTGACTGTTGGCATGTCTGCATCTGGATGTTGCTTGGGTGAATGCTTGTGGGATCTGTGGTGCTTATGTCTGGATGAGCTGCCCTTGGGTGTAGAGGTGTGTGCAGGCTGGTCTGATGGTGTGGATGGGATAGGCAGAGGAACAGGAGACTGGGACTGGGTGGAGGGAGTCAGAAGAGGGAGGCTGGAGACAGGGACAATGGCTGCCGTCAGTGCTGAGGCCAGAGCGTTGAGCGATCGCTGATGGGCAGCCTGACCCGAATGAATGCCCTCCAGGTATGCATTGCTCCGATGCACCTCCCTTTCTACACCCTGGATGGCATTCAAAAGGGTAGACTGCCCAACAATGAGTGTCCTGAGGAGGTCAATGACCTCCTCACTGAGGGCAGCAGGGGTAACTGGGGCAGGGCCTGAGGTACCTGGGGCGAAGGAGATGCCCGCCTTCCTGGGCGAGCGGGCACGGAGCAAAGGCTGAGGGGCTGCTGGGAGGGCGGGGCTGGTGCGCTGGGCGGCGGCTGTACCTGTTGTGGCGGTGGGCACGGATGTTGCCGCCACCGCTAGGGAGCTCCCTTCCGAGGACGTGTCGGTGTCGCTGACGTCTCCACGGGTCCCCGTTGTGGAGCTCCACTCGCCCTCCGTCTCACTGGTGTACTCGGAGTCTGTTGTATGGCCCTCCGGGGCCATGTGAGATGCAGCTCCCTCGTGCGCCGATGCCACTTCTCCTCCGCCTGATGATGCTAATGCACACATGAACAGGAAGAAAAACAAAAGGGGGGGGGAGAAATGAAGACAGGTTGAGTGCATGCATTGGCAACACCGTTGTCGGAGAGGGCAGACACAGAAGCCCCCTGAACTAGGCCGCGCAATGGGGGTACACTACTCAGTTATTGTGACTAGGCCTACAGGTCTATGGACGACAAATGCACACATGGGTGAGGCCGGACCATGGATAGCTGTACTTGGCACCCTACAGAGGTGGGGGGCGGGGGCACAGGGCCGTGTCTAATGGAGGGGCCTAGCCTACAGAATGCGCCCTGGCCTGGAGATAGCCACAGCCCTCCTCCCCCACCCAGACACCTTCACTGCGCGCAAAGATAGCAGAATGTGCTGATACTCACTCCCTTGTGTCTGCTGTGATGTCCTCACGTGCCCATCCAAATCGGGGTAGGCCACCGCCAGGATCCGGGACATCAGGGGGGTCAACTGGCGGCTGGCACCCCTCCTACGTTGGGAGGCCATCCCCAGCAGAGACTCGGCGGTTTTTCTGGTCCCGCGGCGGATGTCCTCCCACCTCTTTCGGCAGTGGGTGCCCCGTCTGTTGTGGACCCCCAGGGCCCGGACGTCCTTGGCGATGGCACGCCAAATGTCGATCTTCCTATGGGCGCTGACCTATGTGACATGTACAGGGTGGTAAAGGAAATCGCATCAGTTTTCTGCCTCGTCAATGTGAGTGGCCCCCCCCTCCCCAACCTTGCCATGTGGCACATGCTCTCATCTTTCGTGCGTTGCACTCCTCATTCACTCCCCTCCCCACCATCTTACATACACCCCACTCAACACAGGCATAGCCCATTCAACGTGCACCCTATGTACTAACCTGTTGGTCTGGAGGACCGTAGAGTAGCGCATACTGGGGGAGGACCCCATCAACAAGTTTCTCCAATTCTTCGGAAGTGAAGGCAGGGGCCCTTTCCCCAGTCGCAGCAGCCATTGTATCTCCCAGACCGAGGTCACAGCAGCACTTGCAGTATAGGTCCTCTCCTGTGGATGATCAGGTCTCGAGTGATCAATCAGATAGAAAATGGCGGTCACGCCCGCGGCGGTGTGTACCGCGGCGGTGCGTACCGCGGCGGTGCGTACCGCGACCGCCGGCGCACATCGTCATTGGCTCCTGAGACCCATAGGCTTCAATGTTAACCAATGCTGCTTTGCGCCACGGTCTTCGACCGCCTACCGCCACGGTGTGCCACGCCAGCGCAGTGACCTCACATCCCACTGTCACACTTCACAGGTCAGGCAGCCGCCATTTCAAGGGCCCACATGGCATGATTTCTACTGCGTCACACAGGCCTAGGCCTTGTATTGCCACTCATACAAGCCATTCAATGCATAGTGATTCGTGTACTGTGCAAGCTGTGTGAACGAACCTGTGGGTTGCTTGACTGTGTGCTCCATGTTGTCCTTCCTAGGCACCGTCCGCTGGGACTTGCGAGGAGAAGGATGAATCCTCCCATGTACCGACCGCTGGTGGACCTGTCGACAATGGAAGAACGACATATCATACTTACATACCGGCTTGACAGAGCAACTATACATGAACTATGTGCCCAGCTGGAGCCAGACCTGATGTCCCCCATCCGCCAACCCACAGGGATTCCCCCTCTGGTGCAGGTTCTGTCAGTACTCCATTTTTTGGCAAGTGGGTCTTTTCAGACAACAGTGGCAATATCATCTGGGATGTCTCAGCCTATATTTTCAAAGGTTTTGTCCAGAGTGTTGTCTGCCCTGATTAAATACATGCAGAGCTACATTATTTTCCCTGAGGTGGGCGATTTGGCTACAGTGAAGGGTGATTTCTATGCCCTTGGACATATCCCCAACATCATTGGTGCCATTGATGGGACCCATGTGGCTTTGGTTCCCCCCAAAAGAAAGTGAGCAGGTGTACCGAAACAGAAAAAGTTATCATTCGATGAATGTCCAGGTGGACTGTTTGGCTGACCAGTACATCTCCCATGTAAATGCCAAGTTCCCTGGGTCAGTGCATGACGCGTACATCATGCGAAATAGCAGCATCCCTTATGTGATGGAACAGCTACAGAGACACCGTGTGTGGCTAATAGGTGACTCTGGTTACCCCAACCTGTCGTGGCTACTGACCCCAGTGAGGAATCCCCGGACCAGGGCAGAGGAACGGTACAATGAGGCACATGGGCGATCTAGGAGGATCATAGAAAGGACCTTCGGGGTCCTGAAGGCCAGGTTTAGGGGCCTGCATATGACAGGGGGATCCCTCATGTACTCACCAAAGAAGGTGCGCCAGATCATCGTGGCCTGCTGTATGCTTCACAATCTTGCATTGCGACGCCAGGTGCCTTTTCTGCAGGAGGATGGTCCAGATGGTGGTGTTGTAGCAGCTGTGGAGCCTGTGGAGAGTGAAGAGGAGGAAGACGACGGGGACGACACGGACAACAGGGAGACAGTCATACAACAATACTTTCAGTAGCACACAGGTAAGAATCACCCCCGCCATTTTACATTTACTTAAGGCCTCATGCGTCTCCACTGTCTGTGTTTCCCCCCAGTTCCTGTTAACTGATTTGTGACTTTCCCTTCCCTTTTCAGAGCTGTATGACCCACTGCGTGACTTCTGCTTTGTTTGCCCATGGACTAAAGCTTATTGAAATTGGTATTTTGTCATCACAAAGTAACTGGACATTATAGCACCGTTATGTGTAATACATTTGTTAAGAATACAAGCAGACTCCTGTTTTTTTAAGTGGAATAAGTGATTTATTTTAAGTGCTACATATAGGTACATGATTGGGAAACGGTGATGGGTGGGAGTGGAGTAATGTCCATGGCAGAGTCCAGTTCTCAGTCGCACAGGTGCATTGTCCATATGCCTGTGGAAGGATGGAGCAGGGGCAGTTCAAGGTTGGACAGGGTGATAATGTGGGACAGTGGGATGACATCAGGGGGTATCTTAGGCTGGCGGGGGTCTTGCAATCCTACTCTGTCTTCTTGTGAGATCTCAGGTTCCGTTTGCGGGGTGGTTCTTCTTCTGCAGGAGGTGGGGTTCTGGTGGCCTGTCGTTGTGTGGGGGCCTCCTGTCCACTAGCGCCGGCGGAGGTGGTAGGCTGTTCCTGGCCTGGGCTAGTGACAGGGGCCCTTTGGGGTGCCACATGGTCCCGCAATGTGGTGACGATCTGGGTAAGGGTCACGACGATAGTCCCCATTGCGGAACCGATGTTCCTCAGTTCCTCTCTGAACCCCATGTACCGTTCCTCCTGCAGTTCCTGGATCTCCTGGAACCGGGCCAGTACAATCGCCATCGTCTCCTGGGAGCGGTGGTTTGCTCCCATGATGGAGGAGAGGGCCTCTTGGAGAGTCGGTTCCCCGGGCCTGTCCCCCCCCTGTCGCACAGCAGCCCTCCCAGTTCCCCTGTGTTCCTGGGCCTCTGTCCCCTGGACGGTGTGCCCACTACCACTGCCCCCATGTCCCTGTTGTTGTTGGGGTGGTGGGTCAACCTGGGTGCCCTGTAGTGGTGGACACACCGCTGAATGACGTGTCCTGGAGACAGAGGCATGGGCCCCCTGGGTGGGAGCTGTGCTGGTGTTCCCAGAGGGGGTTGGGTCTGGTGTAGCCTGTGGCTGTCTGTGGGGAACCGACTGTCCAGAGGTCCCCGATGGGCCGGGCTGGTCGTCTGGGTCCAGGGAGACAGAGCTGCTGTCATCGCTGGGGGCCTCTTCTGGGGGTGGGATGGACATCTCTGGACCCTCCGTGGCGGTGTGGTGGCGTTCGGGTCCTGCAGGGGTATAAAGGTATGGTTATTGCTTCTGTGTGTGGCATTTCGTGTGATGGGTGGGTGTCCGTGTACCCATGTGCAGGCATTTCCTTGTGGGGGCATTTGTGAGGGTGGCTTGTGGGGGTGATGTGTGTGTGCAGTGGGCATGCTTTGGTGATGGGTGTCCATGCTTTGTGGTCGCATGCAGGGCTTGGTGTTGGGATGGGTGGGTTGTGATGGTGAGCCTTTTGCTAGGGGTTGGTGTGATGGGGGAGGGGGTAAGGGTGGGGGTATGATTTGGCATGCAGGTGGGGTGGGAAGCAGTAGTGAAGATTTGACTTACCAGAGTCCATTCCTCCAGATACTCCTGCGAGGCCCTCAGGATGCAGGATGTGCAAGACTTCCTCCTCCCATGCGGTAAATTCGGGGGGAGTAGGTGGGGGTCCGCCGCCAGTCTTCTGCACCGCAATGTTGTGTCTTGATACCATGGAACGCACCTTCCCCCGTAGGTCGTTCCATCTCTTCCTGATGTCCTCCGGATTGCGTGGATGCTGTCCCACCGCGTTAACCCTGTCCACTATCCTTTGCCATAGCTCCATCTTCCTGGCAATTGTGGTGTGCTGCAGCTGTGCCCCGAAGAGCTGGGGCTCTACACTGACTATTTCCTCCACCATGACCCTGAGTTCGGCGTCACTGATCCTGGGGTGTCTTTGAGGTGCCATGGGGTGGTGTGGTTGAGGTGTGGGGTGGCGTTTGTGGTGATGAGTGTGGTGTGTGTGGTGGTGTGTGGTGTTTGGTGCGTGGATTCTGTGTGGGTGATGGTGTTGTGTGCCTCTGTGTTGTGGGATTGTCTATTCTGTGCTCTCTCTCTAGCCTTCATGAATGATTTCGGGTCATAGGGGCTTGTGGGTGATGTGGGTGTGTGTTTTATATTGTGTTGGGTGTGGGAGTGGTGTTAGTATGTGTATCAGGTGTGTGTATTTCAAACTGACCAATGTGGCTGAGTTTTCTATGTGTGTGTGTATTTTGACCGCGGCGGTGTGTACCGCCAATGGAATACCGCGTTTGAAAGACCGCCGCGTGGATTTGTGGGTCGGAATGGTATGGGCGTATTTCTGTTGGCGTGACGGTGGAGGTTTGGTCATCGCCATTTTTTCGCTGACCTTTGGTGTGGCGGACTTATGTGGATGTCGGGTTTTTGGCGGTTTGCCAGTTGCGGGTCAGAATGACCGTGGCGGTTTACCGCGGCGGCGGCGGTGTTATGGCGGTCTTCTGACCGGCGGTAAGCACCTTTTACCGCCTAGGTCAGAATGACCCCCTATATCTTCCTTAGGTGTTGGGAAATAATTTTATAACTGGTTGCAAAAAGACATCAGGTCAACTTGTTACCAGTTCCTAAATAGAGTGCTAGGGCAGGTCAGTGGTTTATAAAGGGTAAGATCTGAGTACAAAAATTTGATCAAACAGTGATGAGACCACACACATCCAACCTTGTGCAGTCATGTAGAACTTCACTCACTTCATCTAATGAGTACCCAATTGTGGAACTATCTTCCATCACCTTTATGTTTATCCAATCAAATCTCTCATTTAGAAAAGCTGGTTTTTGTAGCAATGTTGTAATGCCAGCCATAGAATCCATTACTTGCAATGCAGCAGAGTACCCTGCTCACCAACCCCTCTGTATGGCTGGCACTTTAAGAGACAGGCAGACCATAAGCGTGCTGTTGAAGAAGCCCCTGTTTGGTCTGTTAATATCAGTAGAAGGACATCATACTGTCCACCCTATTTGGGGTGGACAGTTTACTGACTTTTTTCCTGTCCGTCACCGCCAGGAAAAACCTGGCTGTGAGGGACAGGAAAAAATCTACAATTACCTTATAGTCATTAATATTTTGTTTGGCTTTTAGTTATTGAGAAAAAAAATTTTGCAAAGTTTAATGCCCTGGCCATCATGGCTGGCAATTTCACCTGTTAAATTCTTACTATGTGGAACGGGAACAACCATGATGGTGGTTTCTGTCAATGTAGAAAGGTCATTTGGACCTTTGGATATATCTCAAGTAGGTGGATGGAATGTCCATCAGGATGTCTGTAAGGGTGACAGAGTAAATAATTTTATCACCCTGACGGAAATGAATCTGTCTGACAAACTTTAAATCAAGCCCACAATTACTAGAACACCACCATATCCAATAAACAAAGTAAATGAGTAAATGTGTACTTAAGATGGGAAAGTTCCATTTCATGGTATAGGAGAATGATTCCCTCCACTGTGTGCCTAGTTGCATGTGAATCTGACACCCCCACTTTTCTTTTGGCCTTGGTGTCATGCTCATCTAGCATACGAGCAGGGTCCTAGGCCTGCCCTATACTGTGATCTGGAAGGGCACGCTAAGCAAGCATTCATAGTCAGCAGAAGACTACTGCCCCTACCCTCTGTGTAGCACATTGAACTGTGATGGCAATGTACACTGTTTTGTTACTTAGAGTGTAATCAGTCCTTTTTATCTGTGTCAGTGAGAGTATGGCCACTGATACTTTTTGTCTAAAGTTACACTATTATGTGTATCCCAGATCGCTGATATCATGTGTGTATATTAAGTTCATGTGCAGTGAGCCTCTTCTACATGTATGATAGTAGGAATCTCTGTGTGAGTCTGAGTACTGAAATCAGTGAGCTCCTTTTTAGATTGGTTTAGCATGTGATAAGAAGGAGGAAGGAACAGCTTCCCCAGACAGTGAAAGTGTCTTGCCTTGAATACTGTGGAAGGAGGGTGGAGATAAATATAAAGTCCTACTAAGAATTAACACGTAGCCTGTATAATTTTTAAATGGAGTTAATCGTCAATAAATACTGACCCAACAATGTACACACATTTTTTAAATTTCATTGCAAAATAATCTCTGTTACCTTTATATCTCTTTTATCTAATTAACAGCATAAAGCATAATAATATCAAATTTCTATAATCACAGCACATCTAATAATTTCATCAGTTTACTAAAAACATAGTTTTTAGGCATCACAAACCCCAGTTCTTTGTCACATTCACACCACACACGCAGAATCACATGCGCTCAATAAGGATGTTAATCTTTTCCCAGTTGTTTTGTTTACAACCCAACAATGAGACCATAATTTGTAGTCTTCCTTCATTGTGTCGCAGCCCGGGGGCTCAGGTAACGGTCAATGCACGTTTAAGTGGGATAAATAAATAGTAACCATCTTCTTCAAGACCTATGCCCAACTGTACTTTCACTTCACAGCAAAACATATGGGGTTTGTTTGTGTTCTTGTTGTATCTCTTCTTGATATTAGATTGAGTCTTCTGATTCATGAATGCACATATATCACTCAATGTCATACAAAAAACTGCTGGAAAATATTTTTGACCAGTTTTCCAAAATTATAGAGCTTCAGTAGATATAGTCCTTGCCCACATTTCTTCAAGGCACCGTGTTTTAACACACCCCAATCCTAATTAAAACAGGGCACCCTTGCAGATGGTGGATGGGATGAAGGTGCTGGTTGATGCAAAGAACAATGTTGTTTGCTTCAGTCTTGAAAAGCACAGAGGGATTCGAACCTCTAAATGGCTTGTGAACCTGGATGAACTGAGAGCATTAAAGGCTTCAGAGTGCTCTTCAGCAGCCGACAATATTGATGGCACAAAATGTTGAGGACAAACTGTCAGTAATAAAAAATCATCTGGTCAGTAAGTTTAGATCTTATATACCTAACTCCACATACATGTATGATGGTGATATATATATATATATATATATATATATATATATATATATCTTCAAGGTACGTAAATGTGGAATTAGGAACACTAAGGCCCATATTTATACTTTTTTAGCGCCACGTTTGTATTTTGTAAGTTTGCGCTGCTTTTGCGTCAAAAATTGACGCAAATGCGGCGCTAAAAAAGTATAAATATGGGCCTAAGTCTGTATTTCCCTATATGCACTTATCTTTTGATATTTGTCCCTTGATATTGTATCCCTCGATATTCTTGTACCATGATATTCTGGAGGTCTGCAATACAGAGCAGATGTATTGGCCGAGCCATTGCTGTTATTCCCCAGAGGGCAGCTTTGTGTGCTTCCATGCATGGCAGATACATGGGAATTGTTTTGCTTTCTTAAAAATCATTACAAAGGGGATGATTGGGTATGTGTGCTCTTTCATTGTGGTCATCCTGAAATATTTTTTCTTTAAGTATAAGAAAAAACATTGCAAGATCGGACTCAAATAATTTCATGATGGCCACCCACCAATACAACAATCAGCAGATGGTGCCAGATGGAGCATGATGGGGTTGAAGGGCAAGCAGCCACTTAGTGGCTAATGTACAGGGTTCAGGAAAGGAGGCGACCTAGGGAAAGACAGAAAGAGGGAATCCCTATTGCACTTTGAAAGGTCCTAAAGCCAGCAGTGGGAAAATATGACTGTCAAATCAAAACAAAATGATACCAAAATGCCCCCTGGACCAGAAGAACACAAGAATGGGAAGAAAGCCATTTACCCAGTAGCAGAAAACTGTGATAGACCCAAAAGACATAGAACATGAGCAGAGAAAGTTCACAAACCCCACTTAAAGTCTATATTGGATACAAAAGGCCTGATGTCAATAGACACTAAAAGCCTGATTTTGACTTTGGTGGATGGGTTACTCCATCATAAAAGTGACAAATCTACAGTCCTCTGTATTACGATGTTTATAAGATACAATGGGATCATAATATGGCGGACCGAATATCTGCCACATTTGTGATGCAGTAACCCCATCCGCCAAACTCTAAGGCAAGACCTAAGACACTAAGGGGGTCATTACAACATTGGCGGTAAAAGCCGCTTACCGCCGTGCAAAAGACCGCCAACACACCGCCGTGGCCGCGGAAATCCGCCACAGCTATTATGACCCACATCCCGAAATCCGACAAAATTCAGACACCCACACAAGTCCGCCACACCAAAGGCCAGTGATAAACTGGTGAAAACAAAACCTCTACCATCACGCCAACAGAAATACGCCCATGCTATCACTACCCACGAATCCATGCGGCGGTCTTTCAACCGCGGTATTCCATTGGCAGTACACACCGCCACACTCAAAATACACACACATCTCCAAAACACCACCACATTGGACAATTCGAAAGACACACACCTGATACACATACACACACCACTCCCACACACTCAATACTATATAAAACACACACCCACATCACCCACAAACCCCTACGACAAAAAAATCTGAAAGAAGGCCAGAGAGAGACACCACCATCCACAAACTAGCAGCCACAGGCACTCAACACCATCACCCACACTACTTCCACGCACAAAACACCACACACAACTACATATTACCACACTTATCACAACATACACCACCCCACACATCACCTACACCACCCCATGGCACGGCAAAGACACCCCAGGTTCTCTGAGGAGGAGCTCAGGGTCATGGTGGAGGAAATCGTACGGGTAGAGCCACAGCTATTTGGCTCACAGGTGCAGCACACCTCCATTGCTAGGAAGATGGAGCTATGGAGAAGAATAGTCGACAGGGTCAACGCAGTGGGACAGCACCCAAGAAATAGGGACGACATCAGGAAGAGGTGGAACGACCTACGGGGGAAGGTGCGTTCCGTGGTCTCCAGACACAACATAGCGGTACAGCGGACTGGCGGCGGAGCCCCACCTCCTCCCCCACAACTATCAACATGGGAGGAGCAGGTCTTGACAATAATGCATCCTGAGGGCCTCGCAGGAGTCGGTGGAGGAATGGACTCTAGTAAGTCAAATTTTAACTATCATATCCCCCACCCTACCTGCATGCTATCACAGACCCCCACCCTCGCCCCCACCCCTATCACTCCAACTCCTCCCAAATGTACCAATATCACAAACCACCCATCCCAACACCAAGCCCTGCATGCAAAAACAAAGCATGCACATACCCATAACACCCCCCTCGACCATCATCACACAAGCCCACACACAGGAATGCCAGCACTGGGGTACACGGTCACCCACCCATTGCACACCATGACACACACACATGCAATAATCATGCTTTTACAGCCCTGCAGGACCACTACCCAACGTCACCAGACAGGAGGGTCCAGACATCTCCACCCCACCCACAGAAGAGGCCCACAGTGATGACAGCAGCTCTGTCCAACTGGACCTAGATGACCAGCCCGGACCATCGTGGGCCTCAGGACAGTCGGTTCCCCTCACACAGGCACAGCCCACCACAGACCTTCCACCCTCTGGTAACACCAGCACAGCACCCACCCAGCGGGCCCATACCTCCGTCCCCAGGACACGTCAATCAGCTGTGTGTCCACCACTACAGGGAACCCAGGATAACCCACCACCCCAACAACAACAGGGACCTGGGGGCAGTGGTAGTGGGCACACGGTCCAGGGGACGGAGGCACAGGAACACAGGGGAACTGGGAGGGCTGCCGTGCGACAGGGGGCGGACAGGCCTAGGGAACCCACTCTCCACGAGGCCCTCTCCTCCATCATGGGAGCATACCACCACTCCCAGGAGACGATGGCGACGGTCCTGGCCAAGTTGCAGGAGACCCAGCGCCTGCAGGAGGAACAGTATATGGGCTTCAGGGAGGAACTCAGAACCATCAGCACCACCCTGGGCACCATCGTAGGGGTGCGAAAGGAGATACTGAACACCAGGAGGGACACTGTGGCACTCCAAGGGGCCCCTGACACTAGCCAGGATTATGAACTTCCCACCACCTCCGCCGGCGCTAGTGGACAGGAGGCACGGCCACAGGACCACCACACCAGCACCCCACCCCCTGCAGACGGAGAACCACCCCGCAAGCGGTCCCTGAGAACCAGGAACAAGACAGAGCACGATGGCAAGACCCCGCCAAGAAATAAGACCACCCTGATTGTCATCCTAATGTCCCACTTTGTAACCCTGTCCATATTGGAACTGCCCCAGCTCCACTTCCTATGCCCATGTGGGCAATGCACCTGTGAGACTCATAGACTGGACTCTGCCATGGACAGTCCTCCACCATCACCCCTCACCATTTTACAACCCCCCTCCAATATTTAGCACTTAAATAAACACCCTTGAAGTACAAAACAACTTGGAGTCAGTCTGTGATTTAGAAAATGTATTATAGCAATGACAGTGAGAAAATGCGTTCTCAAATGTAATGTCAACATACCTATGTCACACATCTCAAGTCCATGAGGAATCTAAGCAGATGACACACGTTGGAAACCACACCTGTGAAACCGTAATGGAAATGTACAACTCAGTTACCATCTACTGGTTGAAATCGACAGACAGGATAGAGGTAGAAGTGTGAAAGTACCTGTAGTAGGCAGGAATGTATTCTCACCTGTGTATCACTGGAAATATTGCTGGATAACTGAGTCCCTGTTGTCAATGTATTCTTCCTCTGCTTCCTCCTCATCACTGTCCACAGGCTCCACAGCTGCCACAACACCGTCATCTGGACCATCCTCCTGCAGAAAAGGCACCTGGCATCGCAAAGCCAAATTGTGAAGCCACGATGATCTGGCACACCTTCCTTGGTGAGTAGAATAGGGAACCCCCTGTCATATGGAGGCACCTGAACCTGGCCTTCAGGAGGCAGAAGGTGCGTTCGGTCACCCTCCTAGTCCGCCCATGGGCCTCATTGTGGCGTTCCTCTGCCCTGGTCCTGGGATTCCTTGCTGGGGTCAGTAGCCATGACAGGTTGGGGTAACCAGAGTCCCCTAATAGCCACACCCGGTGCCTCTGGAGTTGACCAATCACATAAGGGATGCTGCTATTCCGCAGGATGTAGGCGTCATGCACTGAGCCAGGGAACATAGCATTTACCTGGGAGATGTACTGGTCTGCCAAACATACCATCTGTACATTCAAGGAATGCTAACTCTTCTGGTTCCTCTACACCTGTTCACTCCTGTGGGGGGGGACCAGAGCTACATGGGTCCCATCAATGGCACCTATGATGTTAGGGATATGTCTAAGGGCATAGAAGTCACCTTTCACTGTAGGCAAATCCTCCACCTGAGGGAAAACGATGTAGCTCTGCATGTGTTTCAGCAGGGCAGACAACACTCTGGACAACACGATTGAAAACATAGGCTGGGACATCCCTGATGCCATGGCCACTGTTGTTTGAAATGACCCACTTGCAAGGAAATGGAGCACTGATAGCACCTGCACTTGAGGGGGGATTCCTGTGGGATGGCAGATTGCTGACATCAGGTCAGGCTCCAACTGGGTACACAGTTCCTGGACTGTGGCACGGTCAAACCTGTAGGTGATGATTAAATGTCGCTCCTCCATTGTCAACAGGTCCACCAGCGGTCGGTATACCGGAGGATTCTGCCATCTCCTCACATGTCCCAGCGGACGGTGCCTAGGAAGGACAACATCGACCACAGAGTCAAACAACTCAGAGGTATGTACCCACAGTCTACACAGAACACGAAACATAATCCAAAAAGTTGCCTGTATGTGTGTTGAGTCTAGGCCTAGGTATGTGTGACGCAGTTGAAAATGAAGCCATGTGGGCCCCTGAAATGGCAGCTGCCTGACCTCTAAACTGGGACAATGGGATGTGAGGTAACTGCGCTTGTGTTGTACACCGTCGCAGTAGGCGGTCGAAGACCGCGGCGCAATGCTGCATTGGTTAACATTGGACCCTATGGGTCCCAGGAGCCAATGACGAAGTGCGCCGGCGGTGATGGTACGCATCGCCGCGGACGTGACCGCCATTTTCTATCTGTTCAATCACTCGATACCTGATCTTCGACAGGAGAGGACCTACACTGCAAGTGCTGCTGTGACCTCGGTCTGGAAGAGACAATGGGTCGTGCGTCTGGGGAAAGGGCCCCTGCCTTCACTGCACAGGAGTTGGAGAAGCTCGTAGACGGGGTCCTCCCCCAGTACACGCTACTCTACGGTCCTCCAGACCAACAGGTAAGTACACAGGGAGCACGTTGTATGGGCTATGCCTGAGTGGAGAGGGCTGGTTGTAAGAAGGAAGGGGCCGCGGTTCTGCGTGCATGATGGACTGTGAATGCATGTGCCACATGGGAAGGGCAGGGATGTGGGCCACTCACTTCAACGGTGCAGTTGCTAATTACTTCTCTTCTTCCCCTGTACATTTCATTTAGGTCAGCGCCCACCAGAAGAAGGATATTTGGCGTGCCATCGCCAAGGACGTCCGGACCCTGGGGGTCCACCACAGACAGAGCACCCATTGCCGGAAAAGATGGGAGGACATTTGCCGCTGGACCAAGAAGACGGCGGAGGCTCAGCTGGGGATGGCCTCCCAACGTGGGAGGGGGTGCCCGTCGCACCATGACCCCCCTGATGTTCCGGATCCTGGCGGTGGCCTACCCTGAGTTGGATGGGCGCTTGAGGGCATCACAACAGACACAAGGGGGTGAGTACAACATCATTCTGCGGACTTTGCGCACAGTGAAGGTGTCTGGTTGGGGGAGGAGGGCTGTGGGTTCCCCTAGGCCAGGGCGAGTTCCGTAGGCTAGGCCCCTCCGTAATGCAGGCCATGTGGCACTCCACCCCACCTCTGTAGAGTGTAGAGTGCCAAGTACAGGTATACATGCCCCTGTGTCATCTATGTGTGCAGATGTCGACCATAGCCATGTAGGCCATATCCCAGGAACTGCATCTGTAGAGCCCAACAGTGCGGCGTAGTGCAGGGGGCTGCTGTGTCTGTATTGTCCGCCAACGGTAGCGGTAAGCCATCCACTCAACCTGTCTTTCTTCTGTCGTCCCCCCCCTTTTTGTGGTCTCCCTGTTCTTGTGTGCATCAGCATCATCAGGCGGAGGTACAGTGGCACTGGAGCACGAGGGAGCTGCATCCCACATGGCCATGGAAGGCCACCCCACGGACTCAGAATACACCAGTGGGACGGAGGACGAGGGGAGCTTCACGGCGGTCACAGGATCTGCAACCAGCGACACGGACTCGTCCTCCGATGGGAGCTCCCTTGTGGTGGCGGCAAAATCTGTGCCCCCCACTTCTACAGGTATAGCCGCCACCCCCCTACCAGCACCGCCCTCCCAGCAGCCCCTCAGCCTTTGCCCCGTGCCCGCTCACCCAGGAGGGTGGGCATCAACATCGCCCCAGGCACCTCAGCCCCTGCCCCTGTCACTTCTTCTGCTCTCAGTGAGGAGGCCATTGACCTCCTCAGGTCACTCACTGTTGGACAGTCTACCATTTTGAATGCCATCCAGGGTGTAGAAAGGGAATTGCAACACACAAATGCATTCCTGGAGGGCATTCATTCTGGTCAGGCTGCCCTTCATCGAACCCTGCAAACTCTGGCCTCAGCACTGATGGCAGCCATTGTCCCTGTCTCTAGCCTCCCCCCTCCAACTTCCTCCACCCAGACCCAATCCCCTGTACCCCAGCCTATCCCAAGCACACCATCAGACCAGCATGCACACACCTCACCACACAAGGGAAGCTCAGGCAAACATAAGCACCACACATCCCACAGGCACTCAGGCAAGCATCACACACATACAGACACAGCAACATCCACTGCCTCCACTGTGTCCCCCTCCTCGTCGTCTCCCTCCTCCCTCCCAGTCTCATCTACACTCTCACCTGCATGCACTACCACTACAGCCACTAGGTCCTGCACCAGCACACCCACCAGCACGCCCCGCTCACGTACACTCACCACCCCCACTACCATTTACACGTCCCCTGTGTCCTCTCCCAGTGTGTCTGTGACGCCCCCTCCTCCAATCCCAGACCCCCTCCAGCTACCCTTCCCAGTGTTCCTAAGAAACCTTTCCTGGCCAAGCTTGACCTCTTTCCCACCCCCCCCTCCAATTCATAGGTCCCGTACTAGCACCTCAGCCAAAAAGTCTCCGGGACCAGTGGCGCCTGTTGTTAGAGGTATGTGGAGTGCACCGGGCACCAGGGCAGCCAGTGTGACACGGAGCCACAGGACAGCAAGTCCCCCCCTGTGAAGCACCAGAAGTTGGACAGTGCCCGACGGGAGTGGGGGAAGACTCCAGCCAGCAAAGCCGCTCACAAGGGTCTCGGGGGGAGTGTCCACTCAGCTGTGACTCCTCCCAAGGTGGGAAAGGGGCAGAAGAAATCGCAAAAGTCTGGGAGGAGCAGCACAGCGGAGAAGACCGCCATCATCCCAGCTGCCCAGGAGGCCACCACCAGCCCAATCGTCACTGGCCAGGAGGCCACCGCCAGAGTCACTGCCCAGGAGGGCAGCCCAATCGTCACTGGCCAGGAGGCCACCGCCAGAGTCAGTGCCCAGGAGGGCAGCCCAATCGTCAGTGGCCAGGAGGCCACCGCCAGAGTCAGTGCCCAGGAGGGCAGCCCAATCGTCAGTGGCCAGGAGGCCACCGCCAGCCACAGCCCAGCTGCCCAGGAGGGCCCGGCAGCCACAGCCCAGCTGCCCAATGAAGGACCGCCAAACCCAGCCCAGCTGGGCAATGAAGGACCGCCATGGCAAGCACCGCTGAACAGGGCAAGGACCGCTGAACAGGGCAAGCACCGCTGAACAGGGCAAAGACCGCCATGGCAAGCACCGCTGATCAGGGCAAGCACCGCTGAACAGGGCAAGGACCGCTGAACAGGGCAAAGACCGCAATGGCAAGCACCGCTGAACAGGGCAAGGACCGCTGAACAGGGCAAAGACCGCCATGGCAAGCACCGCTGAACAGGGCAAGCACCGCTGAACAGGGCAAGGACCGCCAACTCAAGCACCGCTAGCCCATGAGCGGCAGGGGCAGGGACGCAACTGGGACCCTCACGGGGAGAGTGATGCACTCTGGGCACCAGTCCCCCTCCAGAACCAGTGGAGAAAGGCATCCACTACCTCTGTCCTTGGCAGGATGAAGCACTCTGGGCACCAGTCCCCCTCCAGAACCAGTGAGATATGCATCCACTACCTCTGTCCTGCACAGGATGAAGCACTCCGGGCACCAGTCCCCCTCCAGAACCAGTGGAGACATGCATCCTCTGTCCTGCACAGGATGAAGCACTCTGGGCACCAGTCCCCCTCCAGAACCAGTGGAGATATGCATCCACTACCTCTGTCCTGCCCAGTCCCCCTCCAGAACCAGTGGAGACATGCATCCACTACCTCTGTCCTGCACAGGATGAAGCACTCTGGGCACCAGTCCCCCTCCAGAACCAGTGGAGATATGCATCCACTACCTCTGTCCTGCACAGGATGAAGCACTCTGGGCACCAGTCCCCCTCCCGAACCAGTGGAGAAAGGCATCCACTACCTCTGTCCTGCACAGGATGAAGCACTCTGGGCACCAGTCCCCCTCCAGAACCAGTGGAGAAAGGCATCCACTCAGTCTGTCCTTGGCAGGATGAAGCACTCTGGGCACCAGTCCCCCTCCAAAACCAGTGGAGAAAGGCATCCACTTGGGAGACTGTGGCTTTGCACTCCCCAGGATTGAACAGTGGGCAAACCACCCACTGTAGAGACTTGAGAGACTGTGGCTTTGCACTCCCCAGGATTGAACAGTGGGCAAACCACCCACTGTAGAGACTTGAGAGACTGTGGCTTTGCACTCCCCAGGATTGAACAGTGGGCAACCCACCCACTTGTGAGACTTGAGAGACTGTGGCTTTGCACTCCCCAGGATTGAACAGTGGGCAACCCACCCACTTGTGAGACTTGACAGACTGTGGCTTGGCACTCCCCAGGATATATCAATGGGCATAGAGCCCCCTCGTGGATCTGGCGTGGTGCACTCATCCTGCTGAGGTGCCCCCCCCTCTCCCTTCCCCCTGAGGTGCCTGTTGTATTTGTATCTGATGCCCCAGCAGTGTTCTCTCCGTTTTGATCAGGTATCTTGTGTGGGTCTCGCCCATGCATTTTGGGCCCAGTAGTCCACGGACAATGACTTGTGCATTACCTGCACTACTAATCGTGGTGTATATTTTGTTTAATGTGTATATATATATATATATATATATATATATATTTGGTTACTGTATTTTGATATATTACAATGGTTCCACTCATTTCCTTTTGTCTTTGCATTCTTCCTGGGGTGTTGGGGGTTGTTACTGTAATGTTTGGATATGCATTGGTGTGTGTGTTGTAGTGGGTGAGGGTCGGGGTGGGGGTGGGGGTGTTGCGTGTGTGTGTCCCTGTCTTTTGCCTCCCCCTCCCCTATGTCGTAGGTGCAGTACTCACCGTTGTCTTCGCCGCCGGCATTGATGATCGTCGTATAGGAGCAGGAAGACTAGTGCAGGAAGGATATGGAGTTCAGGCTCCATGGTGTCGTCGTTCCTCGTGGAGTGTGTAGAGGTGAGCGTTTTCCCTTTGAAATGGCTGTTTCCGCCGCGTTTTTATCCGCGGTGAATCCGCCCCGGAAAAGGTGGCGGATTGGTAGGTTGTGAACTGTGGGTGGTACATTGTCTTCCGCCTGTCTGTTGGCGGTGACCGCCATGCTGTTTGTTTGTACCGCCGTGGCGGTCGGAGTGTTAAAGTGGCTGTCTTTGTTGGCGGTTTCCGCCACGGTCATAATTCCAATTTTTTTACCGTCGGTCTTACCGCCGCTTTAACACCGTCCGCCAGGGTTGTAATGACCCCCTAAAACTTTTGGTAGGTCATCAAAAAAAAAAATACCCTGATAAATACAAGTTTATAATACATGAGGTGTAGTTACTTTGCTGGGTTGGCATCGGAAGTCTAGTCGAACCCTTTAACCTCCCAGTCTGACCTCCATTTTCCCTCCTCACAGATTTATTCCTATTTTGTTTGAAAAGTGTTTGTCACGTACCCTGTTTTTTTAGAGTTACGTAAGCCATTTAAGTGGTAGCCTACAGGTTTTGTGGCAAATCAACAGCATGCAGATTCTTCGAATTCATCTATTCCTGAATCTAAGGCTGGATATTGATTTTGGGGAGCTGGGGCTTGAAGCCAGTATGAGACTGTCAAAGACAGCTTCTTGAGCAGTAAGTCATCAACAACCCACTGAAAGACACTTTCTGGTTTGAGTGCATGTCTGAGAGCTTTTGCTGGAGTTACTAATAGAAGACTCTGCAACTGCACATGTATGATTACTAGCAAAAATAATGGATCCACGACACTGGACCGTCCTACCTCAACGAATGAATCAACTTCCACAAACCAACTCGACAGCTCCGCTCCACCGACCTCGCCCTCGCTACAGTCCCCTGCATCAAACGCACCACCTCTGGCGGCAGATCCTTCTCCCACCTCGCTGCCAAAACCTGGAACTCCCTTCCCACCAACCTATGCAAGACCCAGGACCACCTAACCTTCAGAAAGCACCTCAAAACATGGCTTTTTGAGCAGTAACCACCCCCAGCTCCTTGAGACCCTACCGGGTGAGTAGTGCGCTTTAGAAATTATTTGATTGATTGATGGCTAGGACAAGTCTGGTCACATTGCTCAAAGGTCGCCCCTCATTTATTTCTCATCTGGGTAAGATTGCCCTCCCTTGGTTCCTCACTGGTGTGATATTCTATGATGTCACTATTGGTGCAGGGGTCCTTAGATGACATTTCCAGTGTTGGCATGATTACCTTAAAGAGTGGTGCTGCGACCTAAGAAGTCTTGCATTTTGTTGTCACAGCTCTCCGGAAATGATGCATACAACGAGAGGGTGGGGTACTTCAGCCATGTTGGTACTTGTCTTTAGCAGTTAGGATCATCATTCTGTTGGCTACCATTGACATTTTTCACCCCATCGAAAGCAACAAGTATTACTTCTTAAATTCCTCAATGTGTCTGCTCCCCAAATATGTAGTTTAAGATATTCATTAACACTCTTGCCAGATATCTCTGGCCAGCCAACTTCTGCATTTCTTTATAAGATGGACACTGTTTTCCTTTTTCAAAACCAAACTGGCTCACCTTTTCCCACAACATATTTGGCAGTCACCTTTGTGGACTGTTTAGATGCACTTAGTTCATGTTTATTTCTAGTAACTCTGTCAAGCAGGCCATTTCATGAAAACTTGGATATAGAGATGAACACGTTCACAAACTATTGTACAGCAAAGTCTCCGACCCTTTCTGCTCCTGCTTCTCACTGATAAACACTGTTATACTACTACTACTACAACTAGGTTAACATAGCATCAGTGGTGTTCTGCATTTCCATTGGTATAATTTGTGGAAAAGACACAGAGGCTATATCTCATCGTTAGTGAAAAACAACACTGGGGTCATTTACACTCTGGCATTAGCACTAATGGTAATGTAAAGATGAGAGCAAACCATGTTTGCTCATGAATCATGCCTATAATGGCAAAAGATTGTAAAAATGCACACTAATACAAGTTGCGCTGTACTGGGGCAACTTTACTACATGGTAACTTCACATGCTGATTTACTGTTACCATGTTGTATACCTGACTCCGTACAGTGCAATTACAAATTAAATCCACTGGAATTGCCATGTGAAACAGATTTTTCCAGACAGAGAATACAAAGAATTCCCATTTGCTTGGAATTTAATGCATACATCTACCACTCACTCTGACAGGTGGTAAATATATGCAGGACTCACTCGAGGGGTAGAGGATGAGGAAATGGGGTGCAGGAGTAGAGAGGAAAGCCGAAGGTTATTTCTAGTAGGAGAAGCATTGTATGCTCGTCTCTGTCAGAAAGATAATAGGAAATGAGGCTTAGCTGCTGCTACATTCGAAGATGATAAGATTTTAACATGCAGAATTATTGCACAGTAAAACTGGGTCGTGTTCTGCCACACCTGGAAAAACTGGGTGTGGAAAAAATAACCCGCTTCGAAGCAGGTTGAGAGGAATTAGATGAGGTAACTCTACTCCTCCAGACTTGCAATGAGGTTCTACATGACCACAAATAAGTTTTGCATACATAATTCCCCATTAATGGGCAGTGTGCAAACCAGTTTCAAAACCTAGTTGCTCCTATTTACCTTACTATAGAGAGCCTCTACATACAACCACCCAAGTGACAAGTAAATGTGCGTGTTTTTTATATTTTATATTCAAAATACACATTTAATGTTGGTTAAATTTAGCCTGACTAAAAGCTGTAATTCTAAAATGTATTTTGCTTGATTAGTGAGTACTTTCCTTTCTGGGTGGGCTTCAAGACTTTGTTAGCTACAGAAAAGGAGCATTGTTCTATGTATTAGTCTGCTGATAGTGAAGCATGAGAAGAGAAATATTGGCAAGAGAAGTGAAGATCTAATGAACAGCTGAACTCTCCTGTTCATCGTGTACCAGGAACGGTGGATGTTCAAGGTTGTAGTAACTGTCCGAGTTCCGTGGGATGAGAAATTCAGGTGGTGTTGTGAATACAAGCAACGGACCAGGAACTTATCGGTTCCTTGAGGGGAGGGAAGAGGTAACATTGATGTTGAAGGTCCTGTTTGATTTAATTAATGCCGTTACAAGTTAAGGCAGATTCCCTTAAACTCAGGGAGGTACAGACCTGCTGCTTCCTTTCTTCTTTCAAGAGTGAAGCTTCATGCTAAACCTTTATTCCTTTTTCTGGAACAGTTCTACTACTGAAGCCTTTGCTATGCTAACACTTTCTCACAATTTGGATCTTCCCATAAAATTTCAATCCAACTATCCAATTCCTGACTCTGATTAGATGATTTTAGAATCATTTCAATTTTAGAAGCGAGAGAGCAGGGGTTTCTTCATGGAACACCTATTTCTAATTCTCAGTTTCTGTATTGCTGTGGTTGTCATCAATGTGTATCTTAATCTGATCAGACTGAAACAACTGTGATATTTCTGCTTGCCAGCTATAATTCTGTATCTTTTTGAACATTTTCATGACCTGTATATATATTTGATTGATTACTGATTGGAAGAATTACTTAACTTCAATTATTGATTCTTGGTCCTCATTTTATGGATGCATGTGCTCCACAGAAATCTAAATTGTTTAATATTGTTGAATCCATACATGTCTCAGTTGACTAAAAGAGATCTATTAGAGACTTTCAAAACAAGTTCCTGCTCACTCACACTAGAAGGAGGGAAATTTCACTGTTTCCACGGGGCCCTTTGGAAGGTGGGGGGCCCTTGGAAGTTGCCCACTTAGCCCATGCCTTAAAATGTCTCTGGATCTGAGCAGAAACTTAACAATGACCTAAATTGTCTGTAGCTTCTGGCAACCATAAGCCAGAACGAATGTCCTTAGATAAGTGTAACACAAATAGACTACAAACACAAACGCATGAGATGAAAAGGTAAACATACAAAAATATTGCCATGGAAATGAAAAAAAGTGAATAAACAGATACATAATTAGCTATGTAACCTAATCACAAAACCTGGCCTCAATAATGCATATCAATAGAGAGAGCAAATATTATACTACTCTCTGTTGTGCGTCTAGAATCACTCTGCTTTAGAATGGGATTTTAGAAGTATGCCAGTCGCTGTGTTTATTGGTTACTGCTGAATTCTTTATTCCATTCTATTCATGTCCTTAAGGGTGCATGTTTATTATGCGTTTGCTCTTTGCTGGTGGTGGTAGTGATGTAAATAAGACATTGCATAATAGAGTCTTTTGTGTGCCCATAAAACCTAAGGCCTCCTTTTTATTTTTAATTATCTATTTTTTGCGTAGAGCTACAAATTAGCCCAACCTCAAGAAGAGCATGCTGAGGCCTTCATAAAACTTCAATGTTAATATTTTTGTTAAAATGTAATTCGATCACCACGTTTTTGAGCACCTATGTAATTGATATCTTAATGCATTTGAAGTACCCCATTCTTCTAGTAGCTTGTTTCTTTTTACCCAAGTCTGCTTTTCATTAAAAATCTAATTTCGGTATTCAAAAGGCAAGAATGACATTTGATTTTGGGTAAGTTTTGAATGTATTTGAGAAAGTTAGTACATCTCATGTTTCCAGGGACCAGTGCATGGAAATATGATGACAATTTAATTCAATACAACAAAGCAGAACAAACTCGGATAGCATGAGTATTCAGTTCTCTGTGCCTTGGGCAAAGCTGGCCTGCAAAAAACCGAAGAGGAAGGACTTTAAGGAACTAAGGGCCAGATGTAGCAAAGGGTTTGCGCCTCGCAAACGGCGAAAAACGCCGTTTGCGAGGCGCAAAAGCCTCTCTGCTATGCAGAAATGCATTTTGCGAGTCGGATCCGACTCGCAAAATGCATTTCCGACTCGCAAATAGGAAGGGGTGTTCCCTTCCTATTTGCGACTCGCAATGCTATTCAATTTCATTTGCGAGCGCGAAAGCAGTTACCATCCACTTGAAGTGGATGGTAACCCAGTCGCAAACGGGAAGGGGTCCCCACGGGACCCCTTCCCCTTTGTGAATGGAAAAAAAAATATTTTTTTAGAGCAGGCAGTGGTCCAATGGACCACATCCTGCCCTGAAAAAACCGAAACTAAAGGTTTCGTTTTTTTTGTTCAAGTGCAGCTCGTTTTCCTTTAAGGAAAACGGGCTGCAGATGGAAAAAAAAAAACTGCTTTATTAAAAAGCAGTCACGGACATGGTGGTCTGCTGACTCCAGCAGGCCACCATCCCCATGAGTGCGCATACTCGCAATGGGGTCGCAAACTGCGACCCACCTCATTAATATTAATGAGGTGGGTCTTTGCGATCCCATTGCGAGTTGCAGAAGGTGTCTGAGACACCTTTCTGCATAGCAAATTGCGACTTGCAAGTTGCGAGTCGCACGGACTCGCAAATTGCAAGTCGCAATTTGCTTTGTTGCTACATCTGGCCCCTAAGGGCCACATGTCGAAGCATTTTGCATGTCACAAATGGCAAATCGGGCCGTTTGTGACGTGCAAAATGCAATTTGGGATATACAGGCCCATTTTTGCGATTCGGTAATCTATTTACCAAATCGTAAAAAGGGTTTGCGACTCGCAATTAGGAAGGGGTGTTACCTTCCTAATTGCGAGTCGCAGTCCCATGTATGATTGTTATGTGACAGCGAATGCGGTCGCAAAACAATCCCAGTTAGCACAGTTTTCAAACTAGTGCTAACCCATTCGCAAATGGGAAGGGGTCCCCAGGTGACCTCTCTCCCTTGTGAATGGCAGCAAAAACATTTTTCAGAGAAGGCAAGAAAACTTTTCATTTTTTGTTTTTGAAATGCATCTAGTTTTCCTTTAAGGAAAACATGCTGCATTAAAAAAAAACAGCTTTATTTAAAAACAGTCACAGCTTTCTCCAGCAGGCCACCATCCCTGTGAGGGAGGCCATTCCCAAAGGGGTCACAAATTGCGACCTACCTCATGAATGTTCATGAGGTAGGTCATTTGCGACCCTCTTGCGAATCGCAAACAGTGTCATTGGCACTGCTGTTCATAAGGTTTAGCGACTCGCAAAACCTGTATTTCGTACATGTGGCCGTAAGTGCCAGATGTACAAAGCTTTCTTGCATTCACAAACAGTCCGATTCACAGAATCAAGCTGTTTGCAACCACAAAATATAATTTTGGGATGTACTAACCCCATTTTGCAAGTCAGTAATCTATTACTGAATCGCAAAATAGGTTTGCAAGTTTGTATTAGGAAGAGGTGTGTCAAGGACATCCTTTCCTAATAGCGAGTAGCAAGTGGATTGATGAATGATTTGTGACCGGAATGCAGTCACAAAACATTCACAGTTTGCCACCAAATTCAAGTTGGTAGTAAGCCATTCACAAAAGGGAAGGGGTTGTGAATGTGGCTGCAAACATTTTCCAAGAGCAGGCAGTGGTGCCAGGGACCCCTGCCTACTCTTAAAAAATGAAAAGAAAACTTCTATTTTATCTTTTTGTAATGCATCCCATTTTCCTATAAGGAAAATGGGATGCATTACAAAAAAAATTGCTGTATTGAAAAAGCAGTCACAGACATGGTGGTCTGCTTACCCCAGCAAGCCACTATCCTTGTGATTGTAGCCATTCGCAATGGGTTGCAAATTGCAACCTGCCTCATGAATATTGATGAGGGAAGTCCATTTGAGACCCACTGCAAATTCTCTAAATGTGTCTGAGACAAATTAATACATCACGGTTTGCGATTTCCTAATTGTGAATCACAAAGGTTCGCAAACAGGAAATCGCAAACCAGAATTTTTGTACATCTGGCCCTATGGGGCATATTTATGAGAAGCTTGTGCCACCGTTGCATCGATTTTGGTGATGCAGGTGCTGCACATACCTTTCAACCATGTCAATGTGATTACGCAAAGTGACTTTGCATGGCTTTGAATGGCCTCATGAATATGGAGGAAGGCAAGGAAGTGCAGAGCCCTACTTTACCTTACTCTGCTTTAGAGAGCCGGTCCATGGGAGTTGTGGTGGGTGTTCCCATGCACCACCCATGGATTTTGATGCATCCCCAGATTCATAAGAGCTCGTAAACCTGAGGATGCTCCAAAACCTTACGCCTACCCAGGGGAGGCGCAACAAGTAGAAATATCTTTATTTCCCCTAGTTCTTTCATCTTTCTATATGTGCTGCAACACACATAAGAGAAAAAAGCCTCCCATGATTGTTTTTGTGCATGAAGGTGCCCATTCTTGCAAAAAAAAAGTCCTGCCAATAACCCAGACAACCTTGCACCATGGTGCAAGGGTGCCTGCTTTGGCACTAGGCAGCAAAAAATTGAGCCAGAGCAATGAGAAAGGACAGAAATGTACTGTATTACATAGATATGGTGCAGTTCTGCCCTTCCCCTTTGACTGAGGACAGCGCAGCAAGGTGACTTTGCTGCTTAGCCCTGCACCAAAAGCCAATAAATCTGGACCTAAGTTTAAAAAGAGTCCCCTAGTCTTTAACAAGCATGTGTTTACCAAAAATTTGAATTATACTCATAAAATGACTATCACTTTTACGCATGAGTAAATGTTTTCACACAGACAGATAGTGGTGTTGCAGAGTTGGACTGCCTTCAAAAGTTCATCCACAGCAATAAAGGTTATGTGTTTGTGGATTTTCACAAATTTTCCAACAGCTCTTTCCAAAACTGTCCATAGTGGGTTAAGGGAAGGATTAAACCTGTGTTGAAAGTGGGGATCGGGAGAAAGGGAGGGACAAAAGGTAGTGAATCAGGAATGAAGAACCTCAAACTGTTGGGGGTGTACAGTAGAGAGTTTCTCCCAATGGTAAAATATTTCTGAACTGAAAAATGTAAAACCAATATTTTGAAGTACTACTGCACAAATGTGTTGTTTATTCAAGTTTAAAAGAACAGTATTTACAATTACTCCTGTAGAATGCTCTCACGTGGGCATAATTGGTACCTCAGCAAATAATGACAGCTGGGAAACTCCATCTGTCACAGCTGCCAAGGTGTAATGCTAAACTTCTTTGAGAATTCCCCCAAAATTCAACATTTAGTCCAACGTAGGATGAAACAGCCAGAGCTAAATGTCCTTTTCTGTAAATCAAACTCATCGTGCATTTTAAGTTGTATGGCACACTTTTCCTAATGTTTACACAATTCAACAGGTCCATTTATGTATAAATGAAGGACCACATTTATGCCCTGGTTTACGTCGTTCTTGCACCAGACAATGTGAGACGTGAGTGACGCAAACCTTAATTGAGATTTATGAAGCCATGTAAGGTCACCTTATTTAGCCCCACTTGGCTCCATAAATCTCGAGTAATGTAATGCAGCACAAAGAAGAAGGACGAAGGAGGACCTGGACCTCTCCGCAGCCTTCGACACAGTATGTCATCACACTCTCAACACACGCCTCCACAACGCTGGAATCCGCGACAAGGCACTCGACTGGATCTCGTCATTTCTCTCAGGCAGAACCCAGAGTCCGCCTCCCACAGTTCCTGTCAGAAGCCTCCAGAATCATCTGTGGCATCCCCCAAGGATCTTCGCTCAGCCCCACGCTCTTCAACATTTATTTACATGACCCCCCTCGCCAACATCGCATGAACCCACCACATCAACATAGTTTCCTACGCAGACGAATCTCAGCTCATCCTCTCCCTCACGAAAGACCCTACAACCTCCACAACGGACTTTACGCCATCGCCAGCTGGATGGAATCAAGCCACCTCAAGTTAAACACAGACAAGACAGAAATCCTCATCTTTGGCACCAACCCCTCAACTTGGAATGACTCCTGGTGGTCCACCTCCCTAGGAACCGCGCCCTTACCCACCACCCACGCATTCAACCTAGGCTTCATATTGGACTCCACACTCAGCATGACTCAGCAGGGCAATGCCATCTCCTCTTCCTGCTACAACACTCTCCGCATGCTCTGCAAAATCTTCAAGTGGATTCCCGTCGAAACCAGGAAAACTGTCACCCACGCCCTGGTCAGCAGCTGATTGGACTACGGAAACGCCGTATATGCAGGAATAACAACCAAACTCCTAACAAAGCTGCAAAGAATCCGGAACACATCCGCCCGCCTCATTCTGAACATCCCACGCCGCGACCACATTTCCCCCCACCTCAGAGACCTTCACTGGCTACCAGTATCAAAGAGGATCACCTTCAAACTCCTCATCCACGCACACAAGGCCCTCCACGACACAGGCCCAGCCAACCTCAACGACAGACTCACCTTCCACACCCCCACCCGCAACCTTCGCTCCGCCAGCCTCGCCCTCGCCTCCATCCCCCGCATCCGCCACACCACCGCCGGAGGAAGATCCTTCTCTCACCTAGCCGCCAAGACCTGGAACTCCCTACCGCTCCACCTTCGCCAGACCCAAGACCTCTTGACATTCAGGAAACGCCTCAAGATATGGCTTTACGACCAGTAGCTCCCCCTCAGCGCCTTGAGACCCTAACAGGTGATTAGTGCGCTCTATAAATCCTTGATTGATTGATTGATATTACTCCGCACCAGGGAAGCATTTCCATGAGTATTGCAGGGGTGAGCCCATGCAACATAGATGGATTTTGACACAATCCCACATTTACAAGAAGTTGTAAACTTGGGAATGAACCAAAAAGATACGCCTCCCCAGCAGAGATGTAACAAGGACAAATAGAGTCATAATGAGGAGAAATACCCTTATTTCTCTTCGTTTTTTTCGTCTTTCTATGTGTGCTGCATTTTGCAGCACACATAGAAACAAGAAAAGGCTCCCAGGATAAATAATCCTGCATGTGATGTAGACACCCTTGCACCAGGTGCAAGGGTGCCTGCATTGGTGCTAGGCTGCCAAAAGGATGTCAACACAGGGGGAAAGGACAGGAATGCACCATACTGGATAAGTGCGGCACATTCCTGCCTTCTCCTGTGATGCAGGGCAGCTAAGCAAGGTGACTTGCTGCGGTGTCCTGCGCCACAGAGTTAATAAATATGGGCCTAAGTACTCCTAAAATGGGTGCAAGTTACTTTCCAAACTTTTGTGGGTTCTTTTGAAGACGATCACTTTGTGGGGATTCACAAAATTTAAATTGCATGCCTTTTACCCTTTCTTTGGATCACATGTTTGTTTTCACTATGCAACGCACCCCCTTTGAGATTGCGTAATACCCTACCTACAAATTATGCTAAACTTATCACGATACACATGCATTACTTAAACATTTACAAGTGAACATATGCTCCGAGTACAAGTTTCTGGCTTTGTGAATCACCTGTAACGTAGACATTTCTAAATTAGGAGTTCTTCCATGACATCATCACAATTACCCTAGGCAAAGCATTGTGAACCTGCCTCATTATGAATTTTCTTAATAAATATATACAGCATCCTTATATGTTTTACCTTTACTTGTTTCCAGCAGCCAACATACTTGTTAATTTATCATTTTGTTTTAACTGAAGTTTCTGAAATGTACATCCAAGTTGTTGTCATGCAGCACTGAGGGGGCATTGGGACGAATCATTAGAATAATATTCAGGATTGAATAGAAGCCAGCAATCAAAGTAAAATTAAGCCCAAGTGTAATTTAATTACACCAGAGTAATTTGGGTGATTTTGATTACTCTTTGATGTAAAATTGTCAATATTAACGCAATTCCACCCACTCGAGTAAATAATTAAGGTCAAGGTTGCATTTTGTGCTAAAAAGCTAGCCCTAAATGCTGAGGTTAAGTTGGAGGACAACCCTACCCAAAGTGCACATTTAGCAAGTACCTTGACATGCTTGTGCTTGCTATTCATATTATGTTGCATTTAGTGCTATTTCTTTAGCGCAAAATGCATGCCCAAGTCAATGTTGTGCTATTTGTTAGCGCTAAATGCAGAATTACTCTAATTGCATGATTCTGAGTAATTGCAGAGAATTTTTAGGTAAATCCACGCTGTTATGCTACACAGAATTAGGCAAGTTACGCCCACCTTAAGTAAAATACTACGGACAAAGAGTTAAAGTATCCTCAAAAGTACTAATGTGAAACACTATACTTGAAGTAATTGACATTGGGAGAATAATAAATCAGGATGTTTTTCTTCTCTCAATATAATGTTATGTTCTGAAATAAAAGTTTTGTATCGTGGACCAGTGGTTCTGCTCCTTCAGTCTTCCAATTTCCAATGTATAGACTGCAGTTTTTGAAAAGTAGCTTCTTGTCTGCAAGTTGAGTCAGGCAAACAATTCCATCAAATGTGAAATAATCAAATTTTCTCCTAATTTGGGTTATGCTCTTTCTGGAAGACTTTGGCTAAGTTTGACTGACAAGTTTAAGGATTTTTTCAAGGATCTATGGGGAAGACAGGGCTGCATCACTAAATGTTGTCTTTGGTTGGCAGTCAGGTTACACCCTGTCCAAGCAAGGACCCTCACCCTAGTCAGGGTGAAGGAGAATCACACTCAGTTAACCCCCGCTCACTCCTTGGTAGCTTGGCATGAGCAGGCAGGCTTAACTCAGAAGCAATGTGTAAAGTATTTGTACCAACACACACAGTAATACAGTGAAAACACTACAAAATGGACACCACACCGGTTTAGAAAAATATGCAATATTTATCTAAATCAAACAAGACCAAAACGACAAAAATCCAACATACACAGGTCAAGATATGAATTTTCAAAAGATTAAGAGTCTTCCTCCGTAGAAAACAATGGAAATTATGATTTTGCACAAGGTACCTGGTTGCGTCAAAAATAAAGCTGCACGGGTGAGTCATTTCTTCTGCGGTCTGGCCGGCGATGCATTGTTTTTCTCCCTAGCAAGGAAGCAATGCATCAATTTCCAGATGGGGTACCTTGGATCCGCGGAGAGTCAGGTTGACTTTGACGCCCGGGGACGATACGTTGAAAATCCTGTTGCATGATGTTAGAAAAACTGCGCTGCATGGGATTTGCATCATTATCAGCAGCCGCAAGTGGATATTGCGTGTTGTTTCGCCAGCCGCGATGCAGGTGGAGCATTGATTTTAGCCACAAAGACCGCAGCGCTTCATTTATCAACTGTGTTGAGGATGGTTCATCAAAAATTTCCCCACACAGTGTTCTGTGCATGGATTTTCAGCTCTAGTCTGCCAACTGCACCTATCAAGACTGGATAGGAGACCACTTGGCAGGGCAGGAGTCTCAGCAGAGGAAGTCTCTGATGGCCCTGAGACTTCAAAACAGGAGGCAAGCTCAGTTCCAGCCCTTGGTGATTCTTCTCAAGCAGGAATGAACGACAAAGTCCAGTCTTTGTCCCCTTTTTACAGGCAGAAGCAGCAACTGCCCAAACAATCACAGTCACAGGTAAGGCAGCATTTCTCCTCAGCTCTTTTCCTTGTCAGAGGTTCCTCTTGAATCCAGAAGTGATCTTGAAGAGATCTAAAGTCTAGGATTTTGAGTCCACTACTGATACCCCTTTCTGCCTTTGAAGTTGGTAAACTTCAAAGGGAAGTCTCTCTTGTTTGCAAGATCCTGCCTTGCCCAGGCCAGGCCCCCAATACACACCAGGGGTTGGAGACTGTATTGTGAGAGGGCAGGCACGGACCATTCAGGTGTAAGTGACCACTCCTCCCTCCACTCTAGCACAGATGGCTCATCAGGATATGCATGCTACACCCCAGCTCCCTTTGTCTCACTGTCTAGTGGTGATTCACAAACAGGCTGACTGTCAAACTGACCCAGACAGGCTATCCACAAACGGGAAGAGCCACAGAATGGCTTAAGCAAGAAAAGGCCTAATTTCTAAAAGTGACATTTCTAAACTAACAATCTAAAAACCAACTTCACTAAAAGATGTATTTTTAAATTGTGAGTTTATGGATAACAAACTCCATATTTCTATCTGCTCCCAAAGGGAATCTCAACTTTAAAGTTATTTAAAGGCAGCCCCCATGTTAACCTGTGAGAGAGGTGTGCATTGCACTCGTGAAAATCCACATTTAGCCGTGTTTCACTGTTAGGACATGTAAAACACATCAGTACATGTCCCACCTTTAACATACACTGCACACTGCCCATGGGGCTACCTAGGGCCTACCTCAGGGGTGCATTACAGGTAGAACAAGCATTTGCAATGCAATAGGTCTTGCATTTGCTCGAGTTAGAGCTATTAGTGTTGTAAACTCCTAACCGGACTTTTCTTGCCACAGAAGTTGAAAATTAAAAGTGAAACAGTTGACACAAGCGAGCCGATTCAAAGCGCCATGGCCGCCATGAGCGTGAAGATGACACAAAAGGAAAAAGAAGTTTGCTCACAGTCAAACGTATCGGCAATCATGTAATTATCCACATAACAGGGGCAGTCTGCAAGGCGGTAACAAAACGGCCCTAAGGAGGGACAATCGTAAAGCATTTTCCAAGGATAACAAAGGATTTTTGAATGGCAAGCCCACGAGCGTTGGGAGTAAGGTGGGCCTGGTTAGAAGCCCAAATAGATAACTACACATCAGAAAGAGCAGTGCTTGTGCACTGCTATGCTCGACCTAAAAAAGGAGGAACGAAACATGTCCTACTAAACAGCCTTTGTCACAATTAGTGACCTTCGAGGAAAACATTAGTTGCAATGGCCCATTCACAGCAATGAAGACATCTCACCCGACATGATGGGAGGCCACCAGCCCATGGCCCAGAAATTAAACACCTCTACCATAGGCAGTATGTTCTCTGTTAACAGCCAATAGCGTTAGGCGAGAGGGAACAACTCCACTGAAATGAGCCAAGCTAAGACAATATTGACGTTTCAAACCAATGGCGGCAAGAAGCTGGTCGAAGAAAGATACTGCTTGAAGGGGGTCAGACTCTAAGCTCATTCCATGTATATTTGTACCAAGATGTATGTTTGACAATTGATCTGAAGACACAGACCTAAAGTACCACTTTGTGTGGCAATGATTCCACTTGCACCCAAGTAATTAGACTGAATTTTCAAAGTTTGACCTGCGGAGTTTTAGAAATGGATCACACAAGGCTGTTCTGCTGGGTCATACCTGAACTACAATTGTGATCCATCTTTAGGGGCTAAAATGAATGTGCCTCACACAAACATGCATTTACACTCGGGAATTAAGATAATGAGTGGGCAATTTTATCAAAAAAACAACAGTGAAGGTTAAATGAAAATCTGCTGCAAAAAGTTGCTGGTTGAGTGTGAAAATTAACAAGAACTGGCAACAAAAAACAAGCCCCCCTCCAAGTTGTACATCACAAAGCATCTTTTCTGTTGATTACATAAGGTCTGGTAGCAGTAGTGCAGAGCTAAAAAGTTCATCAGTGCTATTTAATTGAGCATTAAGGGGGTCCCTATGTATTTCATGTAAGGTAGTGAATTACTACACAGAGGGTTACTCCCATGGTTATGTCACCCCATATTCATCGGGATAGCTGCACCCCTGCTCCAATTTATGAAACAGCTCAAGAGAAACCTTTAATGTGAGGCACATCTGTACAGACATCCACTCACAGGACCTAGCTATGCCTTGAATCAAGTGGGGACCTGGTAGCTTTTTATCTTGTACAAAGTTCTGTTGCCCTTCTGCTATGTTTGAACAATATAAATGGTCAACAGTAGTTGTATATTCTGTATTTTAATTTAGCCATTTAGGGAGAATTGGACAATTTATCAAATTGTATCTGATTTCAGGAACGGAGCTTTCTTAGTTGAACACATGATAATGCATCGTAATGACATGTAAGTCACCACTTAGCCCAACAACACTGCCCACAGCCTGAACGGTTCTAACCCACGCCTCAAGAAAGTCAGTGATGAAGAACACTCAAACTACACAACTTGTCACACCGCAAATCGTGAAAAACTACCCAGAATAAATTATTCTTTGATATATGGAGAATGTATGTAAATGTGTTGAAAGAATGTATCTAAAAATTAGGAAGAGCTTTCAGCCCAGATGCACATCACGCACCTTGTTGGTTGTCTCCATTTGCATGAAAATGCTGGTCTATTGCTCATAAAGTAGCATATGCGGACACTAAAAAGGGTACACTTCTGGCTACGTCAGGTTCAAATCCCTGGCTATCCAAAGAGTGGTTCCCATCTCAGCAGTTAGGTGTGCACACCAGTAAGGCCAGGACTGGAGAGTGCAGGACCTTTCTTCAAAGAGGCCTTGCCTACACAGCTCAAATGATGGTATGGTTTGTGCCCAGCTCACGTGCTTAATGTAAAACACTGATGAAAAAAATATTTAAACTGAGGAGCTGAGGCCGGGAGTGTGCCAGAAGAATGAAACTACTGTTGCAGCAGATATGCTAATATGAGAATATGCTAATGAGTTGCCTATATTGACTAATGAGAAAATTTGACATTTGATTAACAGTAATTGAAAATAACGTGTATTGTGCAAAATGTGCCCACGGGGAGTGGTCACCATCTGTGTTAACAGTACTAGAATAATGTGAAATGTTTAATATTTTGTATTAATATGCTATAATGACGGATATAGATTTATAATTATGGTGTTACATATTCTTAAATTAGCTATTCCAGAGGCTTAGTCAGCGCTGGGCCTTGCCTGCTTAAACGTGGAGACGCGATGAGCTGCCGCAGACTGGAACTGGAGAAAAGGACCTTGAACTCTACAGAGTTCACCATTGAACACTGCTAGAAAAATCTGCAAACTCACCAGCGGACAGGAGACGATCAGAACAAATTGATACAATTATGTGTAGAGTAGAATAAGTGTACTTTCCCAGGACTTGAACAATGGAGCTACAGACTAAGAGCTGGGGGCAACAATTTTGTTACCTGAAGAGCCAGATGATGTCCTCATCGACTAAAGGACCAATCATGTTAGTGGAACTTGATTCTCAAAATAACGTAGACAAGTGGTAAACAAAAATGATAGGTTAGAGTCATAACCCCTGATAAGGTTGACCAATGGGCAAATTGTGGGACGGACTGAGAGACCCTCATAAAAAGTCATGACATGAGAGGAAAAATCAGAACGGAGAGGCGACTCTTGATGGCGTCAGGAGACGCTGTCTGAAGTGCTGAAATTTGGGCTTCCTCCTTGTGAGCCTGAGCCTAACTGATGACTGATCACCTGGAAATGAAGACTAACTTGCTGCTGATCTATTTTGATTAGGTAGCTATAACACAACTGACTAACGTGCTTTCCTTCTAGGTACCAACTGCGCTGTGTTACATTTTTAAAATCTTTTAGTTAGATTTTTCCAAATTATCGATGTTTGATTAAATTGTTTTCGCATAAGGACCCACATGCCAATGCTAATTTGAGATAGGTAGGCTGACGAGGGTGACTAATGGTGACTTGGGCTAAGACTGACTGACTCTTATTGCTGAATTATTCAATGTTCATGAATCGCTATGCTTGATTAATGTTGGTTGCATATTAATAAAATTCTGATAATTCATTGCTTGTGTTGCTAACAAAGCTTGGTATCTATGGTTCCGCTGAATAAAGGTTTTTGATTAGAGTTGTAACTAATAGGGAATAAAACAAACTAACTTCTTATGAGTGATGGTATTTTCTTTTAGATTGGTATTCGGTATTATGTGTTGATTTATAAATTAATTAGTGTGGATGTTTCCTTACTCAAAATACTTGACTAGGATACCCTATGCGATCCAAAAGATTCATCTACCTATACGCGTCCCCTTGTAAGTTTACTTACTAGGGACAAGGCGTGCTAGCACTACCTTCAATCAGATACAATACACCTACATTTTATGAGGGAGCAAGGCACTCATTACAAATTCGGAACAAACGGTTTGGAGTCATCAAAGGTTATGAAAATTGTCAGCACCGTCTTGGGAACGTTTTATTATTGTGCCCAACCTACCAATCAATGCTAAGACCCCTAATCACAACCTGACATGTGAAAACATATTCTTGTTTGAAACTAAAATTAGGTGTCAAAGGGTATATCCCGCAATCCTCAAGAGTTCATAGAAGGTCCTAGAGTTGTTTTTTTGGCAGCTTTGAACTACACTGGAAGTCTTAGCAGCAATCAATGAAAATTAGCATTTCAAGGCACTCTACCTTTCAAAGTGCTGCTGTTCAGCAGGCGAAGTGTCCGAATCCGTGCCGTACAGCAGTGGCACAGTCCGGCACGAGGGGCTCACAATGATGAGGTATGCAATTCTTTATACGGCACCGACTATGCGAATTTAGTGCCCCTCTAATATCAAAGAGCAGCCCCATAAAGAATAATCACAATTCTTAATTTTATTGGACCACTCAACGTACAGCCACAAACTGCCGGAGTGCCTCAGTGAGGCTGGCCATATGCATCCCATGCACATTTCACTTGAAGAATGAGTTGTGCAGTTTAATTGTCCGTGGTTTATTGTGTGTAATTAAACCTTCACAGTACCACGGTCAAATAACTCCATTACCCTTACACAGATCAACACTCAGGGTCAGGGAATGTTCCAGTCCTGGCACAGACGACGAAAGTCATGTCACTCAAATTAGTGCAAAGCCAAAAGCTAACATGAGAAGAGCCGCCAACTGCAATGACCCATGAATCGAGAAAGTAACTGAAAAATATGCTACAGGGCGATTTGCACCTCCATGGACCTGTGTTAAGACAGACAAAGAACAAGCATCACGTTCATGACAAAACAGTAGGAAAGGTTTCGTATAATCAGGCATACCCAAAGCTGGTGCCCTGCACATGCACTCTCTCAATTCCGTGAATGACTCAAGCTCTTCTTTGGATAGGGTTATGGTGTACGGTTCATCCTTAATCTCTTTGCCTGTTAGCTTTATCAATGGTTTTGAGATAATTGAGAAGTTGGCGACAGTAGCCCACCATGCCCAAAAACATCCTGACATCTCTCTTTGTTGTCGGGGGGTTCATTTGCAAATTGGCTGTCACCCTTTCCTTCGATATTCTCCTGGACCCTCTCTCAATCAAGTGTCCTAAGTACTTCACCTCTTTCTGACAGTATTGCAGCTTCTTTGGCGATACTTTATGTCCGTTCTTTCCTAAGTGATTCAGTAAGGCAATTGTGTCATATTTACAGTCATCTTTTGTCCTGGACGCAATCAGCAAGTCGTCAATGTATTGTACTAGTGTCGAATTGAAAGGCAGTACTAAGGATTCTAAGTCCTTTTTCAATATCTGATTAAAGATGGACGGTGACTCAGAAAACCCTTGTGGAATTCTGCACCAACTGTACACCTTGTCCAGGAATTAAAAACTGAATAAAAACTGACTGTCCTCATGAAGAGGCACCGAAAAGAAGGCTTGTGAAAAATCTACAACGGTGAACCATTCAGCATCGCAGGGAACCTGAAACATGATTACTGCCGGATTTGGCACTATGGGGCAACACTTCACCACAATCTCATTTATTTTTCTCAAATCCTGCACAATTCGAACCTTCCCACAGGGCTTTTTCAGACCCATTATCGGTGAATTACATGGACTGCTCAATACCTCCTTCAGGACTCCCTGTTTCACAAAGTCTGCAATTATTTGTGCCACCTGGATAAGAACATCTTGTGCCATGTGATATTGTGGCACCTGGGGAAACACTGCATTTGGCTTTACTTGTACTTTAACTGGTTCCACTCCTTTTATCAGTCCCACTTCTTTTCCTGTCAAATCCCACACCTTCTCTGTCACTGTTCCCTGTAATTCAGCCGATGAGTCAGTCACTGTAAGCATCGGGAATAATGTTTTCAAAGGGTAATCTTCATTTGCAGTTTCTGTCTCTAACTCTGAGAACTGACCATCATCCCCTACATCATCACTGTTTGTCTGTACCTCAATTCCGTCATTGGAACAGGTAATTGAGCATTTTGTCTTGCACAGTAAGTCTCTTCCCAGTAGGGATACCGGACTTGAATCACAGACTACAAACTTATGCAGCCCCTGGAAGTTGCCAATCTCAACTTGCACTGGATCTGTAAGTGGATTTGTCAAGTACTGGTTTGCTACTCCGACCACTCTTATGGTATGTCCCGAAAGTAGCAATTTTGGAACCTCTGCACTTCTGACTGTAGAGCGTGTAGCTTTACATAGGGTCCCCTCTGATCTACCTCTAGGGACGCTGCAAGCCTACACTCTTCACTGTCTGAACTGTCATCCGACCATTCCTCATTCATTCCATCTTCACCACGCAATGGGAATTGCTGTACTGTATTATTTTGGCTCATCACTTGACCTGTGACCTGCTGAGGAAGCATCACCTGTTGCTGTCCCATTGGAGCCATTGGGAGTTACATTTGCTGCCTAGGTACCATGGGAACCTGCTGTTGTACCTGCTGCACTTGTGTTGGTTGAACACGCGGCATTTGCATTTGCTGCATGGGTTGTAACCCTTGCATCTGGACCATGTTATTTTGAAAGTTCGGGTTTTGATTTCTCAATTTTGGACCTCTCATATTTTGCAATGTACCGACATTAGTGCTTTGTTGAACAACACCATCCTGCACCACATTTGGGCATTCCCGCTTCCAATGCCCCACGCCCCCGCACGCGTGACATGGTGACATCTTTTTCATCCGTTGTGCGTCATTATGAACCACAACAGTATTCAAGTCTGGACCGCGATTCACAAAACCTCGACCTCGACCTATTGGTTGTGCCTGAAACACACCATTCCCTTGAGGTTGCTGCTGTATCATCTGCTGAATTCCATTTCCCTGCATTCCTGCCTGTGCAGCCCTTATCTGCATCACCATTACTTTCTCCTTCAACTTTTTCTCCTTCAGCTCAATCTCATCACTACAGTATTTTGCATACTGCAACACCTCATCAATCGGCTTCGCTTGCCAACAGATTAAATGATTCTTAATCATCTGGCTATCCTCTGGTCTCAACCCTTCAACAAATCTGAACACGAGATGGTTCATGTCTTTCGGCTCAATGGTCTCAGTACCACTGTAATGTTTAAATGCCTTCAACAACCTCTCATAATAAGCATGTATCTATTCCTTAACCTCCTGTGAGGTCCGGTCAATTTTCTGCCAATCAGTCACTTTCGGCGACACTTTCTGTTTCAAAAACTCAATTACTTTGTGATAATACTTCATCACCTCCTCGTAGGGTGCTCCGGTCACCTTATCCCTTGCCGGATCCTGCGTCGGCCAGTCTACCTCTCTCTTGTACTCAAGCCATAAGTCGGGCAGAACAATGATCTCAAACAAGGTATTCAGGTCTTCCCATAGACACTTCGCAAGCTTCACAAACCTATCTGTTTGTTGGTACCACTCGATCGGTTTCTCCCTCAACCTGGGATAATCATTAGTGAAGGATAGGATGTCTCCCCTGGACCACGGTACATGAATTAGAACCCCACCAGCTGTTTCTCTCATTGGTAGCATCTTTACTGATTCCGTATCTGGTGTAGTTTTAGCTTTACTCGATCCTGGGCTGTCACCTTTCTCCTTGTCTCTTTTCTTAGCCCATCTGCCTTCCCACTTTTCTAACGCTCCCCAGATTTGTGGACTTTGCAATATTTCCTTTAAATGCGCTTTCATTCCGGCAGACCTCATATGCTCGAAGTCTCATGAATCAAAGTCTACCCTGTAACTTCTTTTCAAATGTTTAGTATTCTCAATATAAATATTGTATTTATCTGCCAGGTTCGCAAATTTCTGATGTACCTTGCCTACTTCTTTAGTAATCTTAGGGCACAGGTATCTCAATTCTGTTTCTGTGTATGACTCTAATCTGTTTACCCCCATTGTTCCTTCCACTAATTCAGCAGCTTCCGCGCCCAGTCTCACAAAGTTCAGGTAATCATCTCTCTGCCGTTATTGCAGCAAGTTGTGAAGGTTTATTATTTCCCAGCCACTCGTTTAGTTGCTGCACAGAAAAACCTTGCAACAAGATATTTCCTGACTGCATTATTGGAGTCTGTGATGTTTCCACACTCATTGTCTGAGGGGCTAACACACTTGACCCTGCTTGTCTTATCGCCTCAATAGGAGCCCCAATAGGACTAAGGCTTAACAGGGACCTGAGGTATTCAGCTGTTTGTGATCTTGGCGATATTGATCGAGGGGTTCCTGTGAGTCCCCCTCTCATCATTTCCTGGGTCCCCATTCCTTGATCACTTGTCTCAGGTTTACCCTGCGCATATAGTGGTACAGGTGGACCAACAGTAATTGGCAATGATATGGCAGCTGGTGTCTGACCTGGTCCCAAACCCCGTGGAGCAGCGACTCCAAAGGTCTGATCCAGTGAAGCCGGGGCAGGTATTAATGGAGGTCCTGCTGCTGGATTATATCCCGGTATCAGTTGTGGCTGCGGCTGGGGCAGCAATTGTGGAGTTGGCTAAATCTGCACTAACTTCAATTTTGTATATATCGGGTCTGGCAGCACTATCAGATTTGTAGTAGTCTCTAGTACTGGGACGTCTGGATAGATTCTCTGTATCTGCGGTGGAGGTTGCAACTGTATCTGCATGTCTGGCGCAGTGGGTACACTGACACCATTCTGTATCAAACCCGTATCACTAGTCTGCACTGTATCAGTAACTCCCTTCTCCTGCGTCTGGTTCCATGGACCCGCGCTAGTGCTCGGGACATTATCGCTTACCGCATAAGGTGGCGGGCGATCATGTAATATCTGATTTAGGAATTCTTCATCATCTGAATCATCTTCTTCTTCCCAAGATCTCTTAGTTTCTTTATGCTTACTAGAGTCTTTGTCTGTTTTACATGTGGCTTTCTTTCCCTGCGTCTCATCTCCCTGTGTTATAGCTGGGAACAATTTTATTCCATCAACTATTCCTCGTCTCCACATTTTGCTCTCATTGTCCCACCTGGCTTCCGCTAAAGTCTTTTCTGCCCTTTTTATTCTTCTTTGGAATTTTTCTTGTCTCTGTTTAATAGCCATTAGATCCCAAATTGCTAAAGCCTCATACTGAGCTGGCCTCGGGGGTGGTTTCTGTACACTTAACATCCACCTTAAATTCTCTACAACTCTCGTATTGAACGTCCCGTGTTCTGGGAACGCCAAACATCCCTCTTTTTCTGTCAATTTGCGCCACTGTTTCATCCATAAGCAAGGTGCGACACCTTTTTCCTCCATGACTATGTAAGCTGGGGTTCCCTCAGGCGGTGTAAGCTCCCCTTCACTCGCCATAATGTATGTGTCTCATTTTAGAGCACTCTTAAAAGCTTTGACAAAATTCATCTTTGTGTCTTTTCTTTCGTTTGTATTTGATCAAAATGTGACTTTAATTCCCAGGACACTCTTCACCCACCTTTCTCAACCTATTGCCTCTCACGGACGGCAGCCAATCCGTGTGCAACCCCTCTCGACAATTGACCTATCTCAGCGCGGCACCACTGACGTCACAATCACAAACTGCAGCTGACAAAGTCTTGCAGCTCATACGCCCCTCACTGGATTCACACCAAACTAATGCAAAAATTACTGCGAGCACCTTAACAACAACACAAATTTGCCGCTTTACTACAGGAAGGGTACACATTCACTTCAGAACTTTACAGAGATTTCACTGGAAGCCTCGGCCGCCACTCTCACCTTCTCAGTTCCCGCACCCGCAAGCAGAATTCAACCCACAAATCCTACTCTCGACTTGTCAATGGTTCGTCCTAGTGCACTTTAGAACTTGCCAACTCTCCATCGAAGGTTTCATACATACAATTTGACTCAAACTCGACTTGTCAACCACGCCCGATTGACCCCACACTTGTCAATATACTCCGGAGTCTTAGGCCACGAGAGGTCCGTACATGAACAACCAACCACGTGGATAATTTTGAGCACAAAGCGCCACACTCATATGAAGTACGCCGACTTCCCTACTCTCATACTATGGAGTACGCCCACTCCTACTAAAACAACATTTACCTGGCCTAGATACACACAAACTTCACAAATCACCTGCAAAATGCATAAGCTGAGCAAGCGCAAATTCTACACCACACATGCTATGACGCAGAGAATATTCCCAGACTCACTTAGGCAGGCTCTGAGATCCCAGGAAAGTCATGGTGAATTTAGAAACGCATCATATCTCCAATTCGCATTATCTCAGAAAAACAGTCTAAACAATAATTCTCCATCCTAGGGCCCCAAAGGGCCAAACCGTCGCTCTGCTACCAGAACTGCTAACGCGTCCCTTTATGAGAATTTATTACACATCAGGACTCGTTTTAGGCCAATGAATATTTTGACCCAGTTGAGAGACACCTTAGGACGAGATAACTAATCAATATGTCAATCAATACATCAATAATGTCATCAATATTTAACACGACTATGCATTTCACTTTAGTCAAAGTCATTAATAAATTCAAGACGCTACCATGACCTTTCAGCCATGAATAATCACACCAGTTTAATCGAATTTTATAAGTTTTATTCCCTATTAATTACAGTCTAAAAGCAGATGCGTTAATCTCAACACCAAGAAACATAATAGCATAATCCCGATATGACAACTTTGATAAGATTTCATGAATGCGAGAATCACAAACATCAGAACATAACAAGGCGTGAACATAGATCAACTTAGCAGAGTGTCAATATCGCGTCAGTTCAACAAAGCATAGATTCGGTCATTTTGTCTATTTGCGTCAGTTTAGTGAACACCTGCCCTAACCACTGATTAGCATTAGCATGTTGGGCTTCATGCAAAACAATTTAGAACAACAATTTGGAAAACATCTAACTATGGTCGCTGTCAAAAGTAAGCAGTTGGGAACCTAGAAAGGAAAAGCAAACAGACAAATCACAAATGCATTGTCATAATTACCCTCCAAGGTTTAGGTCAGCACACAGGTTCTGTCTTCGTCTTCAGGACATCATTCAATTCGCCATCAGTCAAATCTCAGCTCCGGGGCAAAAGGGCACTTCCCTCATAAGGAGGCAAAGTGTAAAATGGACAAATCTAAGGGCAAAGATGGTTTTAAGTAAACCAATAAATCACCAAACAGAGTGACAAAGTTTCTGGATAAAATCAATAGCATTCCCTACCTAATTCTAAATGACTCTCCGTGACATGGGTTTTTATCCCTTTTCCATTGTACATTCCCCCAAAATTCTATTGGTCATCTGTTATACCCCACTATCTTTAACCTATCAGAAAATACATTAGGTAACCTAACTCTTCACCCCATATTATTTTACAAGTCTTTGATTGGTCTTCATAATTGACGTCTTCAGAGGTGGCACGTCCGGTATGATTTAATCTTTCTGTAATTCTTTGCACATCTTTTGGTCAGCAGTTCCATTGTCTTCGCCGGTTTGAATGACCTTGTACATTACATTAATCTACACTGTTTCAGTTTGTTTTTAACATTTATTCTGCAAACAAGAAAAGGCTGTGAGAACGGATCTAACATGGTTACATTCGTCTTTTAGCTTGGAGGAGAAAATAATAATAAGGTTGTGTCCTTTTATGAATCAGCACACTGCAAGATAGAACAATACATTTAATATGAAAGCCAAGCAGCTAAACTTCGGCTCATGCTAACTTAAGGCCCATGAGGATTTCAGCACAGATTCAATAATGCAATCATTAGTATAAACTTATTTAAACGTAATACAAAAAATGTTGGTCATTATTATTAGTCTACGTATACATTGGCGGCCACTCCCCGTTGTCACATTTCAAGTGCACGTTTAAGCAAAAATTATTATTATTGTTTCTATGCAGCATTATCACACATTAATTCATAAACATTTCATGTTAATATAGATTATATAAGTTACACTCTCTCACATATAAAAAAAAAAATAGTAAATATTTGATTTTGACTCTTATGCAAAGCCTACAGAAATGTAGTGCTTCAGTGGCAGTCACTGAGCGCCTACATGTCTCCAACTGAAGGGGCGAGTGGCAGTGCTTCTCATCAGGTGTGTGAGTGCACTGACACTCCCTTGGGACTGCTCTTCTCCATTTCAACTCCTGAGAAACGGAGGCGATCGCATTTGTGCTCTTCGTCCATTGGTGCTGATGGTTAGGAGCACTTTTCATCGAGGGTACCGCACTGCACACAGGCTCTGGGGGGTTGTGCTGTAAGAATAGCGTGCAGTGTGGTGCCACAGCCACCCCAAGGTTACAGGTAGAATCCGGACACGGGATCCTGACTGAACACTCAAGGACACGCCATGCAAGCATGCCACAGGCCTCATATTACATGTGCCAGCAGTAACTGCAGGCGCTCCTCCAATAACGGGGGGGTGTCAAGAGCAGCGCCCCCTGCAGGCAGCAGCCTGGCGAGCACACAAGAGCTGCCATCAGGGTCAGAGATGCAGCCCAGCCCTGTACACTGCCGGGCCTGAGACTCAACCAGTGCCACGTAAATGCTTTTTTTCCCCGTACTTCAATGCATCTCTGAGATGCTAAAAGAGCGTTTCCTGCCCATTGTAGTAGTTAATAGAATCAACATCCTCCCAACCACACACCCTACGCGGTACAGCGTGCCACCCATGTATGCAAGTAAGTGCTATACAAATAAAAAATACAAGAGCTTCTGTACCCCACACTTTCTTGTCACGTAAATTGAAAATGATAAGTAAAACAGTTTCACATAAGCGAGTGACGGCCGCCATGAGCATGAGCCTAAAGGTGATACACAAAAGGAAAAAGAAGTTCGCTCGCAGCCAAACATATCAGCAAAAGTGCAATTAGCCATGTAACAGGGGCGATGCCCAAGGCGTAACCAAACCGCCCTAAGGAGGGACAAAGATAAAGCATTTACCAATAATAACAATGGATTTTTGAAGGGCAAGCCCACGAACGAGTGAACATGAGGTGGGCGTGGTTAAAAGCCCAAATAGATAACTACACGTGGGGAAAAGCAGCGCTTGCGCAATGCTATGCTCAACCTAAAAAGGGAAGGTTTAGGCCTGGCAAGTGGGTACACTTGCCAGGTCGAATTGGCAGTGCAAGACTGCACACACAGACACTGCAGTGGTAGGTCTGAGCCATGTTTACAGGACTACTAATGTTGGTGGCACAACCAGTGCTGCAGGCCCACTAGTAGCATTTAATATACAGGCCATGGGCACCTCTAGTGCATTATACTAGAGACGTGCTAGTAAATTAAATATGCCAATCATGGATAAACCAATCAACAATACAATTCACACAGAGAGCATATGCACTTTAGCACTGGTTAGCAGTGGTAAAGTGCACAGAGTCCTAAAGCCAACAAAAACTTGTCAGAAAAAATAGGAGGAAGGAGGCAAAAAGATTGGGGATGACCTTGCAAAAAGGGCCAGGCCCAACACAATCCCCCACCAGCCTAAATCCAGGGAAGACCAATTAATACGTTGATGGACTTCCCTGATTGGGGCGATAGAACAGGGACCCAGGCCCACAACAACAGGGGCATGCTCCAATTCTATGCCTTCCTGACTTCTATTGGATCCCTCAGTCCATACTCTCATGGCCCACTGAGCTAACCTGTGGGGAACCCTTCTCCTCATATGCAGATACCATCTGTGCAGCACCTAACCTTACTTTGCTCACAGATGTTTCCCAGGGGGGCAGACAGTACCACCATGGTGAACACAGTGCTGTGGTCCACTCTACCCCCATGGTGTGACTCCTGTTTCCCTTCAGGGGCAACTCTATCCACCAGGACAGAAAGCCACAGTGGCCACTGACAGCTGCAGGGAGAAGAGCCAGGCCCCAGGCATGTCAAGGCTCTCCAACCACTGTGACTCTGAAAAATGGGGGCCAGTAGCCCCAGGTGCCTGGCACCCTTTGACCACTCTCTCTTCCACGAGGTCACGGATGACAGCCTGACACTGGTCCTTCCTTCTGGGGCTCTGTACCCTCCCCCTAGGAGCGGTACCCCCATAGTCCAGAATTGCCAGGCTGCTTATGGAAGCAGTCCTGCACAATTCTCCCACCAGTGCAGGGGTGTTAACCTGCAACTGGTCTTCCAACCTGGGGTCTGTACCCTCAGGTTGGACTAGGGGTGAGGCTTCCCTCCCCCTACCCTTATTTCTGAGGTCCTGCACCCCGCCAGTAGGAGTGACCCCCCCAGAATCCAACATGGTAGGGGTACTGTTAGCAGTATTCCCTCCTTCCAGGTCAGGGGGGGTACCCGGAACCTAGCCCTTCAACCCAGGGTCTGTACCCTTGGATTGAACTGAGGTCAGGGGTGAGCCTCTCTCTCCCCTGCTCCTACTCCCAGGGTTCTGCACCCCTGCACCATGGAGAGCACCCCTAAAAGTCACACGGGCCAACCACCCCCCTATCAGGTCAAGGTTTACCCCCTGCACCTAACCCTTCAGCCTAGGGTCTGTACCCTCAGACTCAACCATTGCCTGGCAATCCAGGACTTCCTGGGGAGGACACCTCCCCCCATCAGGTCAGAGCTTACCCCCTGAACCTGACCATCCAAGCCAGAGTCCCACCTTCAGTCTTTGCCACTGCCTGGCAAGCCAGGACTTCCTGGGGGGCATACCTACCCACTATCAGGGAAACACCATCCCTAAGGGCTGCACAAGAGTCTGGTTGGTGCTGGCCTCCTGGCCTCTGCCTACCTGGCAGAGCCTGGTTTCCCCCAGCACAGAAATGGTATCACCAAGGTCAATGACCTCAGAGCTAACCCCTGACCCTCTAGGTTCTCCACTAGGGCCCGCAACCCCTCTTAACCCTCTGTCTGGACTTGTACACCCCCTCAATAGGCATAGTACAGCCATACACCAGAACTGGTGGGACGCTCGCTACAGCCACTCCCCCAAGTACTCCTGACACTATGGGGTCTCCCTCAGCAGATGGCCCTACAGTACAGGCTAGGCTCCCCTCCTGGAGCTCACTCATGGAACCCTCCAGGATCTGGGACTGGATCTCTGGCACTCTGGGACTCAGCCCATTCCCTCTCCTCTGAAACTGGACATGGGATCCCTCACCCATTCAAATATACTGGAACCTACCCTGGACACTGCAATCCTTTCCCACCTCACCTGGTTGGGAAAATACCTAGACCACTCCCTTCAGGAGCACCCCCAAATGCTTCTTCAGACCCTTTGGTACTCACACTCACCCAGAGGTCTACCTCCAGTGCAAGTTCCCTGGGGGAAGAGAACTCACACTCTACCTGGTGTTGGTGTAGCTATGGAAAACAAGGACTGGACATATGCTCCCCAGCAATTATATCACACAGCCCCTTACATGAGTTAACCAAACTCCCCTTCATCCAACCATCTAGTGACCTTGCCTGGAAAAAGTACCCCACATCACCTTCCTGAGACTGGTGAAACAGTACCTGACTGTCCATGACACTCATCCCACACCCTTCTGGGGTGTCTCCACACTCCACAACCAGGACCTCTACCTGTCACTGTCACCTAGAGCCAGTAGAATGTCCCTCCCACCACTAGGCATATGACTCCCTATGCCAGTTCCCCAATCCACCTCAGGGACCCTGCACACCACTGGAGCTACCTCATACCCCTGAACCTCCTGGTGTATGTAAACCCCCTCCTTCAGGTTGGGCACCAAGTCCCTGGGCATGTGCACTTCTTCATCAGTATTGGATGTAACACTTTTGCTGTCACCATCTGAACTGGACTTAGCCCTCATTGCTTCCAGCTTCAGCTCTTCACAGCTCAGTTCATCAACTTCAAACATTTATTCTTCCCAGACTAAGGCTCTCTCAGCTTTTGCCCTCTCAAGCTCTTCATTAGCTTTCTCAGCCTCTGCTCACAAGTTAGACTCCATTCCTCTCTCTCTGGTTCCCCTTCAGGGCAACTGCCCTCCTCATCAGAGTAGTCCTTATCATCAGAATTATCTGGTAGTGTTGCCTGCGAGCGTTTCACTTCATAACAAAACAGGGCTAACTCAAGATCCTCCCTTCTGGACTTCTTCGTCACAGCCAGTCCCCTTTCCTTGCAGAAAACTTTTAGCTCCCTCATTGTATAGATGAATAGGTGCCAGAAGTTGATTTCCATTCTGCTGAGGCCTCACAGGTGCTACCAAAAACCAGAGTCCAAAAAGTCACAATACCTCTAGGAGGACAACAGAGAACATGAGAGAAAAGAAACAGTATGCAGTAGCGTAATGGTCTACTCTGAAAACAGTAGTGTACACTTCATCACTGTATGTCAAGTACAAATACAAGTCCAATCCTCACCGTTGGTCACTAATGTGAGAAATAGAGTCTTTGGTTGGAAATACCCCATGTCCCTCACTCTAGTCAGGATATAATAGAATCACACTCAGTTAAACCCCACTCACCCCCTTGCTGGCTTGGCACGAGCAGGCAGGCTTAACTCAGAAGCAACGTGTAAAGTATTCGTACCAACACACACAGTAATAGAGTGAAAACACTCCAAAATGGACACCACACAAGTTCAGAAAAATAGGGAATATGTATGTAAATCAAACAAGACCAAAACGACAAGAATCCAACATAAGCGAGTCAAGTATATGGATTTTCAAAAGAATAAGGCCCTCATTAAGACTTCGGCGGTCTTGCAAAAAGACTGCCGAAGCTGCGGGTGCCACAATACCGACAGCTGGCGGTATTGGTGGCTCCCTATTTTGACATTTCCGCTGGGCCAGCAGACGGAAACAGCATTTCCGTCCGCTGGCCCAGCGGAAAAGTCACATCAACATTGCCGCCGGCTCGTAATAGAGCCGGCGGCAATGTTGATGTGCAGCAAGTGCAGCAGCACCCTTTGCGCATTTCACTGCCCGAAATTCAGGCAGTGAAATGCGCGATGGGACTGTGCCTGAGGGCCCCTGCACTGACAATGCCAAGTGCGTGGGCAGTGCAGCGGCACCCCAAGTCCCCCTTACCGCCAGCCTTTCCATGGCGGTGTTCACCGACATGGACAGGCTGGCGGTTGGGGACTCATAATCGGATTATGACCGCCCGGCGGAAGCCTGTCGGTCAAGTGGAGGGGCCGGCGGTATGGCCACAGTCATAATACACTGGCAGAACACCGCCAGCCTGTTGGCGGTGTTACCGCCAGTTTACCACCGGCTGCCAGGCTGACTGCCACCAACATACCGCGACTGTGGCGGTATACCACTACGCGTTTTATGACCCACACATAGAAATCCGCCACTTTACAGACACACACACAATTCCGCCAGCCCAAAGGTCAGTGATAAAATGGCGGTAGCAAAACCCACACCATTACGCCAACAGAAATACACCCACAGCATTATGACCCACAAATCACCGCGGCGGACATTCAACGGCAGTAATCCATTGGCGGTACATAACGCCGTGCTCAAAATTCACACACTCAAACAAAACAAAACTACATTGGTCAATTTAAATAACACACACCTGACACCTCTACACACACCACACCCACATCACTAGAAAACACACACCCACATTACCCACAACCCTTTACCACTACAAAAAATTAACATCTGAGAGAGAGACACACCAGGAGCACCCACTGAATCAGAGCCACAGAACACCATCACCCATACACCATCCACGCACCTCACAGAACACACCCCAACACATCACCCCACACACCCTCACACACACTACACCCATGGCACCACAAAGACAACCCAGGTTCTCAGAGGAGGAGCTAACGGTCATGGTGGAGAAAATCATCCGGGTAGAGCCACAGCTATTCAGATCACAGGTGCAGCAGACGCCCATTGCTAGGAAGATGGAGGTATGGCGGAGAGTCGTGGACAGGGTCAACGCTGTGGGACAGCACCCCAGAACAAGGGATGACATCAGGAAGAGGTGGAACGACCTATGGGGGAAGGTGCGTTCCATGGTTGCAAGACACCAGATAGCTGTACAGAGGACTGACGGTTGACCCCCACCTCATCCCCCACAACTAACAACATGGGAGGAGCAAGTCTTGGCGATCATGCATCCTGAGGGCCTGGCAGGAGTAGCAGGAGGACTGGACTCTGGTAAGTCAAATCTTTATTACTTTCCCACCCCCTACCTGCATGCCATCACAAACTCCTACCCCTACCCTCACCCCCATCACTCCACCACCTCACATATACCCCACCATCACAACCCACCCATCCCAATACCAATCCCTGCATGCAACAACAATGGACGGACCCCCATCACAGACCTGTTTGGACCCCGATCACCACAGCATGCACACTAGTGACAATCACTTAGCCAACCAAATCACAACTCACACAAGCCAAAGCTGCCTTGGTAATAACAACCATAGAGGGGAACATACCCATGCACAAGATGTCACATGCAGAAACAATAACACTGCATTTACATCCCCACAGGACCCCCACACAACATCACCGGAGATGAGGTGCCAGCAACATCCAGTCCCCCCCAGAAGAGGCCCACAGTGATGACAGCAGCTCTGCATGCCTGAATCACGATGACCAACCTGGCCCAACAGGGACCTCTGGACTGTCGGTGACCCAGCCACAGTCCCAAACCACCACAGAGCCTCCCCCCTCAGGAAACACCACCACAGCACCCACCCACTGGGCCCATCCCTCTGTCCCCAGGACATGTCAATCAGCAGGGTGTCCACCACCACAGGGACCCCCGGCAACCCCACAAACACAGGACGATCAGGGACCTGGGGTCAGTGGCCGTGGGCACACCATTCAGGGGACAGAGGCACAGGACAACAGGGAAGCTGGGAGGACTGCTGTGTGACAGGGGGAGGACAAGCCAAGGGAACTGACTCTCCACAAGGTACCCACCAACATCCTGGGAGCATACCACCATTCCCAGGAGACCATGGGACAGATATTGGCCAAGTTGCAGGAGACCCAGCGGCTGCAGGAGGGACAGTACCTGGGGATCAGTGAGGACCTGAGGAACATCCACACCACCCTGGTCACCATTGCAGGGGTGCTGGCAGACATGGCCAACACCATGAGGGAGGCAGTGGCACACCAAGGGGTCCCTGACACTAGTCACACCAATGAATAGCCCTCAACCTCCGCTGACGCTAGTGGGCAGGAGGCCCCGCCACAGGAACAACAGGCCACCAGCACCCCTCCCCCTGCAGAAGGAGAACCACCACGCAAAAGGTCCCTGCAATCCAGGCAGAAGCCAGAGAACATTGCCAAGACCCCCGCCAGTAAATAAGACTCCCCTGAATGTCACCCTTGTGTCCCACTATGTCAACCTGTCCACCTTGAACTGCCGTTGCCCCACTCCCTATGCCCCCTTGGACAATGCATCTGTGATACCAATAGACTGAATTCTATCCTGGACATTCCTCCATCATCAATCCAGCCCATTGCAATACACTCTACACTTATTATCACAGAAATAAACACCCTTGGAACTAATACAAGTATGGAGTCTGTCAATTGATTTAAAAATGTATTAGTTTAACAAGCCATAAACATAGCAATTCAAATGTACAGTTATTTGTACATAGGTATGACCTGTAGTGGGCAGAAGTAAACACACCAGGAGCCAGAGTGGGGCACAGATATCTGAAAATAGAGATGCCAAAGGGTACAGTAAGTGGCCATAGATTTTGGGAAATCAGGCTGCCATGTACAGTGTCCAACACAAAACTGCAATGGAAGGTGAAGTTACAGTGTCTTACCTGTGTGTCACTGGAAGTACTGTTTAATTCTAGTAGTTCTGTTGTCCACATCCTCTTTCTCTGCCTCCTCTTTGTCACTGTCCACAGGCTCCACCGCTGCCACACGACCATCTCCAGCCTCATCCACCTGCAGAAAAGGCACCTCGCTCAAGGCCAGGTTGTGCAACATGCAACGATGATCTGGCACACATTCTTGGGTGAGTAGCACAGCGATCAACCTGTCAGATGGAGGCACCGGAATCTGGCCTTCAGGAGGCCGAAGGTGCGCTCAATTATCCTCCTTGTTCGCCCATGTGCCGCATTGTAAATTTCCTCTGCCCTTGTCCTGGCATTCCTCACTGGGGTCAGTAGCAATGAGAGGTTGGGGTAACCAGAGTCACCTGTAAATATCAATGGATACCTGTTAGCCAGACACTCACCCTTAGGGCCAACCCCACACCCATATATCAACAGACACTTGGTGGGGACCATGGGCTCACCTATTAGCCACACCCTATGCCTCTGGAGTTAAGACATCACATATGGGATGCTGCTACTCCTCAAGATGAAGGCATCGTGCACAGAACCAGGAAACTTTGCATTGACCTGCATTGACATGGGAGATATACTGGTGGGCCAGCACACTATCTGCACATTCAGAGAGTGAAAGCTCTTTCGATTTCTGAACACCTGTTCATTTCTCCGGAGTGGGACAAAGGCAATATGTGTACCATCAATAGCACCAATGATGTTGGGGATATGTCCCATTGCATAGAAGTCAACCTTCACTGTGGCCAAATCCTCCCCCTGGGAGAATACAATGTAGCTGTGCATGTGTTTTCATCAGGGCAGACAACACTCTGGTCAGGACATTTGAGAACATAGGCTGTGACATCCCTGATGCCATGGCCACTGTCACTTGGAAGGAACCACTTGCCAAGAAATGGAGCACTGACAGGACCTGCACTAGAGAGGGATACCTGTGGGGTGGTGGATAGCTGAAATCAGGTCTGGCTCCAATTGGGCACACAGCTCTTGGATTGTGGCCCTATCAAGTCTGTAGGTTAGGATAATGTGCCTGTCCTCCATTGTTGCCAGGTCCACCCGGGGTCTGTACATGGGGGTATGTCTCCATCTCCTATTCATCCTCAGCGCTTGGACTCTACTGTGAAAAACGGTGAGCAGATGGTCATATTCAAACATATACTCATATTAATATGCCTTGCATTTTTTATAGAAACTTAATGTGAACATGTAGGTCCGTTGATGTGCCTATGTCTGCTGTGACGCAGTTAGGTGCCATGGCCTGTGCCCCCCTGAAATGGCGGCCGCCTGACCTGTGAGGAGGGACAAGTGGAAATGAGGTATTTTTGCTGATGTTATGCGCTGTTGCGGGAGGCGGTCAACGACCACCGTGCAACACATCATTGGTTATCATTGGAGACTAAGGGTTCCAGGAGCCAATGGTGATGACGCCGGCGGTGAAGGTACTTATCGTCACGGACGTGACCTCCATTTTTTATCTTTTCACTCACTTGCTACCTGACCTTCAACAGGAGAGGGCCTACATTGTAAGTGCTGCTGTGACCTGTGTCTGGAAGCGACCATGGCTCGAGTGTCTGGGGAAAGGGCCCCAGCCTTCACTTCTGAGGAGTTGGAGAGATTAGTGGATGGGGTCCTACACCAGTACCCTTTACTTTATGGTCTTCCAGACAAACAGGTGAGTACACTGTGAGCACGATGCGTGGGGCATTAATGTATGGAGTGCTGTGTGTGTAAGCCTCGTGTAGGGGGGATGCTGAGGGGTCCTGAGCAGAGTGCTGCATGTTTGGTGGGCAATGTCTGTGCGTAAGGGGATGGGAGGGATACGGTGGGCCATGAGTATAACAGTCTGGACCGTATTAATAATAGCTTTTCTGATGGTTCTTTTTCTGCAGGTCAGTGCCCATCAGAAAAGGGGTATTTGGCGTGCCATAGCCAAGGAGGTGTGGACCCTGGGGGTCTTTGACAGGCAGAGCACCCACTGTCGCAAACTTTGGGAGGACCTGCGCCGCTGGGCAAGGAAGATGGCAGAGGCCCAGCTGGGGCTGGGGCTGGCCTCCCAATGAGGAAGGGGTGCCTGTCGTACCCTGACCCCCCTGATGTTCCGCATCCTGGCGGTGGCCTATCCAGAGTTGGATGGGCGCTTGAAGGCATCACAGCAGTGACAAGGGGGTGAGTACAGATTCAGAATCATGAATTTGCGCGCGTAAAGGTGTTACCTGGGTGGGGGATGTGGGTCTGTGGGTGCCTCTAGGCCAGGGCTAACATGGCAGGGTAAGTTCCATGATGAACAAGCTCAGATGCACTCCAACCCCAATAATGCTAGTGGGCATCTACTACTGGGCAGGGTCCTGTGGGTTTCACGTGTGCAGCTAATGGTGTTAGGCATTGTACTCCATGGCCTGGTGACTAGCATTGTACCTGGTAGTGCATGGCCTAGTGAATAGGGCCGTTCCCTGTGAGTTGTGTACGCCAACGATAGTGTTGTTGCTGGCATTGACCAAGTGTATCCTTTGTATCCCCCCCTCTTTGTTTTGTCACCCTGTCCTTGTGTGCGTTAGCATCATCTGGCGGAGGAGCTGCATCCCACATGGGCCTGGAGGCCGAATCCACCGATGGTGAGGGCACCAGTGGGACGGAGGGTGAGGGGAGCACCACGACAGAGACAGGAGGGGACAGTTCTGACAGCAACACCTCCTCCGATGGAAGCTCCCTGGTGGTGGCGGACACCTCTGTGCCCACCCCAACTACAGGTACAGCCGCCACCCCCATACCAGCACCGCCCTCCCAGCAGCCCCTCAGCGAGTTTCCCGTGCCCGCTCACCCAGGAGGGTGGGCATCTCCTTTGCCCCAGGCACCTCAGGCCCTGTCCCAGTCAGCCCTACTGCCCTCAGTGAGGAGGCTATTGACCTCCTGGGATCCCTCTCTGTTGGGCAGTCAACCATACTGAATGCCATCTAGGGCCTAGCAGGGCGTTTGCAACAAACAAATGCATTCCTGGAGGGCATTCACTCTGGCGTAGCGGCCCAACAGAGATCATTCCAGGCTCTGGCCACCTTACTGATGGCAGCCATTGTCCCTGTCTCTAGCCTCCCCCATTCAACTTCCTCTACTCAATCCAATTCCCCTCATCCCCAGCCTATCCCAAGCACACCTTCAGACCTGCATGCACCCAAATCAACACACAGAAGTGGCTCAGGCAAATACACCACACTTCATCCCACAGGCACTCACACAAGCACCATCCAGATACAGACACACCAACCTCCTCTACCTCCACTATGTCCCCCTCCTCCCCCTCATCCACCTCCCTCCCAGTTTCGTCTCCACTTACACCTGCATGCACTACATCCTCATCCACTACCTCCATCACCAGCACACCTATCACAACACGCCCTTCATTGGCAGTCACCACCCCCACATCCATGCACACGTCCCCTGTGTCCTCTCCCACTGTGTCTGTGCCCCCTCCTCCCAAAGTACACAAACGCAAGCACTCAGACACCCAACAGCCATCCACCTCACAACCGCCTCCGGCCCATGCACCTGCACCCAAACACAGTAGACAGACACCTCCTACAACCACTTCCTCTTCCTCCACTCCCAAACCTTCACCCTCTTCCAGCCCCAGTGTCCCTAAAAGGCTTTTCCTCTCCACCCTTGACCAATTCCCTGCCCCTTGTCTCCCCCCGTCCACTTCGGGCCAGGGTGGGCAGAACCCAGCCCAGCACCTCAGCCACCCAGTCCACGGCCACTGTTGTTTCTGCAGCTACTGCAGGTGTGAGAGGCTCCAAGGAGGCACCCGTCAGCACAGCCAGTGTGCCTGCACCACCTGCCAAGGGCAAGAAGGGGCCGCCAGCTAGCTAGGTCAGGAAGGGGACACCAGCCAGCAAGGGGAAGGAGGCACCACCAGCCAGCAAAGGGAAGGAGGCACCACCAGCCAGCAAGGGGAAGGAGGGAACACCAGCCAGCAAGGGCAGGAAGGGAACACCAGCTGGCAAATGCAAGGAGTCACCACCATCTGCCGTGGGCAGGAAGGGGACAACAGCTGCCAAGGCCATTGTGAAAGGAACAGATGCCGCAGGCAGGATGGATCTGGTGCCTGGGGCTGGAGCAGCATCTGGGCAAACAACACCAGCCATGGCACTTCAGCCGTTCGAGGCTGCAGGGGAAGGGCTGAAGCCTCCCCCCACCACTGATAGCACCGCCACCTGCACCACCGCCAGCACCGCCACCTGCACCGCCAGCAGCACCACTGCCAGCAGCAGCAGCCCCAGTGCGCAGCCGTCCAAGGCTGCAGGGGAAGGGCTGGAACCTCCCCCCACCACTGACAACACTGACACCTGCACCGCCGCCAGCACCACCACCTGCACTGCCAGCAGCACCACTGCCAGCAGCAGCAGCAGCCCCAGTGGGAAGCCGTCCAAGGCTGCAGGGGAAGGGCTGGAGCCTCCCCCACCACTGACAACACCGCCACCAGCCCCGCAACTGCCGTCCACTGAGCAACCGTCACTGCCGGCGAGCAGTGTGTAGTCATGATTACATGGGCTGTAGTGCGTGCTGACCCCTGCAACACCTGTGGGTGTGACACCCTGGTGAGAGACTGTGACCTTGCACCATCCAGGATCAGCATCACAGGGCACAAGGCCCCCTCCAAAACCAGTGGAAGAAGGCATCCACTTACCCCCTCCTTGCCAGGATGAAGCACACTGGGCACAAGGCCCCCTCCAGAACCAGTGGAAGAAGGCATCTACTCACCCCCTCCTTGCCAGGATGAAGCACACTGGGCACAAGGCCCCCCCAGAACCAGTGGAAGAAGGCATCTACTCACCCCCTCCTTACCAGGATGAAGCACACTGGGCACAGGCCCCCTCCAGAACCAGTGGAAGAAGGCATCCACTCACCCCCTTCTTGCCAGGATGAAGCGCACTGGGCACATGCCCCCCTCTAGAACCAGTGGAGAAGCCATCCACTAGAGAGACTGTGGCTTTGCACTCCCCAGGACCAACCAGTGGGCAAACTACCCACTAGAGAGACTGTGGCTTTGCACTCCCCAGGACCAAGCAGTGGGAAAACCACCCACTTGAGAGACAGTGGCTTTGCACTTCCCAGGACCAAGCAGTGGGCAAACCACCCACTTGAGAGACTGTGGCTTTGCACTCCCCAGGATCAAGCAGTGGGCATGTAGCCCCCTCCAGGAGCAGTGGCATTGTACCATCTTCCGGCTGAGGTGTCCCCCATTCCCTGTCCCCCAGAGGTGCCAGTGTGTTTTTGACCTATTGCCTCTGCAGTGTTCTCTCTGTAATGAGGCAGGAGTCAAGTGTGGCCTTGGCCTATGTGTTATGGCCCTTTGGGCCACAGACATTTTGGAGTGGGCATTGTCCCTCCATTTCTATATATTGTACATACTGTTTAGTGCTTTAAGGACGTATTTATCTAAATTTATAATATTACACTCATTTTAATCAATTCCTTTTGTCCTTTCGTTAATCCTGAGGGTTACGGGGTGTATATGTGATGTTGTTGCATCTGTTTGTGTGTCTGGTGTTGATGATGGGGCGTTGCGTGTTACGTAGGTGTGTCACTCTCTTTTTCCTCCCCCCCCTTTGCGTGCTAGGTGCAGTACTCACCGTGGTCGTCTTCGCTGCTGTTCATGTTCCTGGTGTAGGAGGAGGTAGACCAGCATTGGAAATCTGTGCAGTTCAGGCTCCATGGCGTCGTGGTTCTTCCTTGAGTGTCGAGAGGTGAGTCGTTTCCCTTCTGTTTACTGTTTCCGCCATGCTTTTGATGGCGTTGGTACCGCCCCGGAAAAGGTGGCAGATTGGTGTGTCATAATACAGTGGGTGGTACATTGTCTTCCGCCTGGCTGTTGGCGGTTACTGCCGTGGTGTGTGTTACTACCGCCGTGGATGTCGGAGTGTTAAAGTGGCTGTATGTGTTGACGATTTCAGCCGTGGTCATAATTCCACTTTGCTTACCACCGGCCGGTTGGCGGTATGACTGCCAGGGCCGTAATGAGGGCCTAAGTGTCTTACTCCATAAAAAACAATGGAAATTATGATTTTGCACAAAGTACCTGGCACGGGTGAGCATGCATTATAAAAGTCAGTGAATCATCGATTAATTACTCGCACGTGCAGGCTGTGCGTCATTTCATCTCCTGTCAGGTTGGCAATGCATTGTTTTTCTCCCTCTCAAGGAATTGATGCATCAATTTCTGGACGGGGGGCATCGGATCCACGCACAGTCAGGTTGACTTTCACGCTCAGGGACTATACGTGGAAAATCTTGTCGCACGGTGTTAGAAAAACCGCGCTGAATGGGGTTTGTGTCATTATCAGCAGCCACAAGCAGGTGTTGTGTGCCGTTTCTCCAGCCGCCATGCATTGATCTACCAGCTGTGATACAGGTGGAGCGTCAATTTTAGCCACAAAACTGGCAGCGCGTCGTTTATCAACCATGTTGAGGATGGTTTAGCAAAAAATTCCCTGCACAGCGTTGTGTGCGTGGATTTTCAGCTCTTGTCTTCCAACTTCACCTTTCAAGGGCCCAGAAACTGGATAGGACACTTCTGGGCAGGAGTCTCAGCAGACACTCCAGATATTAGAAGAGGAAGTCTTTGATGGCCCTGAGACTTCAAAACAGGAGGCAAGCTCAGTTCCAGCCCATGGAGATTCTATTCAAACAGGAATAAACAACAAAGTCCAGTCTTTGTCCTCTTTGTCCCCTTTCACAGGCAGAAGCAACAACTGCAGGATACCCCAACAAAGCACAGTCACATGCAGCATTTCTCCTCAGCTCTTCTCCTTGGCAGAGGTTTCTCTTGAATCCTGAATTGATCTTGAAGAAATCTAAAGTCTGGAGTTTTGGGTCCACTACTTATACCCCTTTCTGCCTTTGAAGTTGGTAAACTTCAAAGGGAAGTCTCTCTTGTTTGCAAGATCATGCCTTGCCCAGGCCAGGCCCCAGACACACACCAGGGGGTTGGAGACTGCATTGTGAGATGGCAGGCACAGCCCATTCAGGTGTAAGTGACCACTCCTCCCTTCCACTAGAGCACAGGTGGCAAATCAGGATATGCAAGCTACACCCCAGCTCCCTTTGTCTCACTGTCTAGAGGCGATTCACAAACAGCCCAACTGTCAAACTAACGGAGACAGGCCATCCACAAATGGGCAGAGTCACAGAATGGTTTAAGCAAGAAAATGCCTACTTTCTAAAAGTGGCATTTGTAAACTAACAATCTAAAAACCAACTTCACTAAAAGATGTATTTTTAAATTGTGACCAAACTCCAGATTTCTATCTGCTCCCAAAGGGAACCTGCACTTTAAAGTTATTTAAAGGCAGCCTCCATGTTAACTTATGAGAGAGATAGACTTTGTACCAGTGAAAACTGAATTTAGCAGTGTTTCACTGTTAGGCCATTTAAATCACTTCAGTGCATGTCCCACCTTTAACATACACTGTACCCTGCCACTGGGGCTACCTAGGGCCTACCTTAAGGGTGCCTTACATGTATAAAAAAGGAAGGTTTAGGCCTGGCAAGTGGGTACACTTGCCAAGTCAAATTGGCAGTGCAAGACTGCACACACAGACACTGCAGTGGTAGGTCTGAGCCATGTTTACAGGACTACTAATGTGGGTGGCACAACCAGTGCTGCAGGCCCACTAGTAGCATTTGATTTACAGGCCCTGGGCACCTTTAGTGCAGTATACTAAAGACTTACTAGTAAATCAAATATGCCAAGCACGGATAAACCAACCAACAATACAATTCACACAGAGAACATATGCACTTTAACACTGGTTACCAGTGGTAAAGTGTCCAGAGTCCAAAAGCCAACAAAAACTGGTCAGAAAAAATAGGAGGAAGGAGGCAAAATTGTGGATGACCCTGCGAAAAGGGCCATATTCAACAAGAATAGACCATGCCTAAGTTTAGCTGTAGAGGAGACATGGCCAGGGAACTGAAATGCAGACTGTTTAATGTAGTGGAAAGTAGACATGCAAGTAGTGTAACATGAGACTTCCCACCTACTATACATATACTAGACAGACTATTAAGTCTGTGGCAGAATTGGCCTTACACATAATAGTGTGTCTAATTTGGTGAAGTCAGAGTTCCATGACAATTGTCAACAAGTTAGGGTTTGCTTCCATATTGGGGTATGTTTTACAGCAACAAGAGCTTCTGTCTCAATGGCAGGAGCTATATTTCATTATAAAGTTCTTCCACATGTGGTCCCATTTCCTCTCCATCAGCTTTGACCCTGTCTTGTAATATAGCTCTTCTTCCTGCTACCTTGCTGGACCAGGAGAATTCTGGAAAGTTACCCTCAAGGAGCCATGTCAAAATATTCCTGGTAAGTTTGCAGTTTTCCCCAATCACATTAGGATTTTTCTTACAGTTTTCGTAGTGATACTGGCATGGTTTCTATCGGTGTCTTGCACAGTAGCGACACCAAAAGAAATGGCATTAGACAGCCTACCCTAAACTGTATTGGTCCAACACTATTTTCACCAATGTCATGACCACCAAATGTGTGCCCCAATGGCAAAGGTGGCAAATATGTGATCAGAAATACTATCTTGTCCAACTCTCTACATGAGGGAGAGTAATCAGGAGTTGGGCAGACAGCCATATTCATATTTTGGCGAATGTCCTGTTACCACCTTCATTAAACCACACCAACAAGGGCTTGAATTTGACTTCATGATGATGGATACTTGTGAATGTTCTTCTAAAATAACCGTCTTCCTTTCTTTCCCTTCCTTCCAAAACATCCAAGTTTTCCATTGTTGAACACTCCTTGATTACTTCCAGGAACATTTTCAGTCAAACCAGCAAGCTCTTTTTCTTTTTTCCACTTACTCATTTCCGCAAAGTAGGCATATGTTAATGCATAGATATTGATCTTTTTCAACATGCCCTAGGATGTTTTATTATTTTTTCTACCATATTTCTGCAAGTTTTCTACAAATCCTGTTATGCTTTTTATATTTAGAATAATCCTACACAGGTATGTACATATCAATCCAGATAGCCTAGAAATACTTTTGTTTGTATTTCAAACTGAATTGATCCAATGCTCTTTTGACAACCAGCTAATGTGCTTTGGAAGAGGAAAATGTACAGGAGACACTGAAAGGTGAACATTGAATGACCTCTAACACTGAGAAGTTCTTCACCCAATGTATAACTAACAGAAAGCCTACCAAAGTATGTGGGGTTATTGCCATCTATGATCCTAGTCATGGAAATTTCAAATGTTCTGCCCCATTCATCTCCTCTTTCACCTGCAGCAGGAATTCCTCTTAACCTGTTGGTGGTCTCAGTAGGACAAAATCACCCAGTCTAAAATATGGATGCAATAATCAAGTTAAAATCCCATGGCCAAGAACATGTATGCAAAATAGAAGGGGTGGTGTTCAACTTGAATTGCAAAATTGAAGATGTCCAAATGTATATACCATGTAGGGAGGTTAGACAGCATAACTGTTGGAAATGCCCCTTTCTGCAGGGTTATCCCCAAACTTATAGCCTTCCTCCTCCTACTTTTCTGACCCTTTTATTGTTGGTTTTAGGATTCTGGGCATTTTAGCACTGCTAATTAGCGCTAAAGTGCATGGGGTTTCTCCCCCAAAAAGTGGTATGATTGGCTTACACCTGTTTTGCATATGTAATTTACCTGTACATCCCTTGTAAAGAGGTATACCATATACCCAGGTCCTGTAAATTAAAAGCTACAAGTGGTGACTATGGGTGGTACATCCTTCTCTGTTCAAGCAGCCAAACTATGGAATTCATCACTCCCAACTACAAGATCCACATATAACTATCTTGTCTTCAGAAGACTACTCAAGAGTTGGCTCTTTCCTTCATAACCACCATATTCAGACAGCTATGGACTGCATATGTCTGTGTTGATAAATATTTTTTATCTGATTATGTGTATATTCTAGATAAATATACTTCTTTAGAAAATATGTACTGCCACTATGTCATAACAATAAAGTTGACACATAGGGGGTCATTCTGACCCTGGCGGCCGGTGGCCGCCAGGGCCACCGACCACGGGAGCACCGCCAACAGGCTGGCGGTGCTCCCACGAGCATTCTGACTGCGGCGGTTCAGCCGCGGTCAGAAGCGGCAAGTCGGTGGGCTCCCGCCGACTTACCGCTGCTCGGGGGAATCCTTCATGGCGGCGGAGCGCGCTCCGCCGCCATGAGGATTCTGACAGCCCCTACCGCCATCCTGTTCATGGCGGGAAACCCGCCATGAACAGGATGGCGGTAGGGGGTGCCGCGGGGCCCCCGTAAGAGGGCCCCGCAAAGTATTTCAGTGTCTGCCTTGCAGACACTGAAATACGCGACGGGTGCAACTGCACCCGTCGCACCCCTGCAACTACGCCGGCTCAATTCTGAGTCGGCGTCCTCGTTGCAGGGGCATTTCCTCTGGGCCGGCGGGCGCTCTTTTGGAGAGCGCCCGCCGGCCCAGAGGAAATGTCTTAATGGCCGCCGCGGTCTTTTGACCGCGGTGCGGTCATTTGGCGGCGGTACTATGGCGGACGGCCTCCGCCGTCCGCCATAGTCAGAATCACCCCCATACTCTTTAAACCTGTTTAACTAATGTATATTTACTCACGGTTTGAATATGTATATGTATGTATGTATATGTGTGTATATGTGTGTGTATTCATGTGTGTATAAATATATATATATATATATATATATATATACATATATATATATATATATATATATATACATATATATATATATATATATGTATATATATATATATATATATATATATGTATATATATATATATATATATATATATATATATGTTATTTTATGCTTAACATGTTCATAGGTCATTGCATAGCTCCTAGATAAGTTGTTATATTAGATACTTATGAATCCCTGATCTCATTTTATATCACACTGATCAAATGTTTATTATCATAGGTATTTGGCTATTAAAAAATTGAGTAAAGATAAATAAATGTTAGAAAAGTAAACATATTAATTAACTTCAAATATTACAAATGTAGAAAGTCTGTTTTTATACAATACTACTCTTCTTCTACCCATTATTATATTCCTTGGACATATATTCCCTTACTATGTACTTACATATCTATTTATTTATTACTCTAGTCCTACTACCTAAAAACAAAATAAGATCTATAAATAACATTCAAATTATAAATAAATAAATAAATAAAATAATATATATTAATAATAAAGAATAAATAAATTAAATAAAAATAATGATCAAAAAAGTGTGAAAAAAAAAAAATATATATATATATATATATATATATATATGCTTAGTCATGAATCATTACACAGCATCCGAGAGGCAATATTTACCAGCTTCTCATGGCAGGAATGACGCCGGCACCATCCATCAACTCGAAAGGTAATTTATTTTCTTATATCATGTAGAGTACAAAGTGCATAGTGCTATTCAAACAGATATGGCAACGAGTTTCACCCTGAGTCTTCGACTGGCCATAGAGTTGATTGTGAAGTTAGTGTATCTAAGTCATGTGATCACCCAACATCCACCAATTAAAATCCAGAATCATTACATATCACTGAAATGGCATTTTATAGTCAACTATTTTAACCCAAAATAGAATAGAGATCTGTTTTTAAAAATAAATGTTTCTTATTAAATCAAAATATACATTTAATATGATTCAGAAACTGTTGCCCAGTTCTTAGTTGCATCAATATATAGTTACACTTATATTCCCTCTAACCCTATTATTTTTCTTTCTAGAAAAATATCCTTAGTAAAGTACAAGTTTCTACATAATTACATTGCATGAATTCATGAGGTGCAAAACAACGGGGGAAGAGGATTGTTTTTCCATTTTAAAGATACAACTATTCTGTAGGCACTATATTTCAAATTTTTTATTTATATATATATATATATATATAAATATATATGTATATAACAATTATAAATAAAAAATATTATACTTTTACTCTCTTGCAAACTTTCCTTCGTCTACTCATCACCATATGTCATGTCTCTATCAATCTATCCTCCATTCCCACTCTGACTCATTCCAAATCCATTCTACTACTTTCATCTCCTAAATAACCCTGCCTAAGCTCTTCCTCCTCTTCACATCTAACTCACCCAAACCTCAGTTTACTACCATGATCTCCCAAAACAACCCTACTAAATTCTCCCTCATTTATCTCACCTTTACCTCATCCAAAACCCCTCCTGCTACTATGATATCCCTAACCCTTTCCACAGACTCTTCCCTCCTCCACCCCCCCTTTACTCATCCCAAGCCTAAATCCTATTCCTATAAACTCCCAATTAACACTTCAGGATTCTTCCCTCCTCCACCCCTCCATTACTCCAGTCAATCCAAATAACAAACTCACATATCTGCGGCTCAAATTAACTCATAATAATACTAAAACTGTACTCATATTTCCCTATACTAATCCACCACTAATTCCTTTTGGGTTCCAGAGTAGCATGCTACTCGCCGAAAAGTGCTTCGATGCCTCGTCAAGGGTAGTAAGCGCTATATAAATACTATTACAAAATGAGTATAGTGTGCACGGTATTTATGAGTTATGTCATTTTTACCCTGCATGGCTAGGATAATGAGTGCTATTTCAGAATTTACAAATTATGCACTGCAATTATGATTCATGTAATTTTTGTCTGCAATTACATATATAATAATGTACTAGAAATATTTTATATAACCCCATGTGAAGCCTTATTTGTGGTGTATTTATTGCCACTGGTGTGAGTGTGTTGCGCAAATGCTTTACACATTGTCTCTGAGGATAAGTCTGACTGCACAATGCAAAGCTACCACGGGGTGAGCACAGGTTAGCTTTGGTGTGTAACTTACTTGCCCTGACTAGAATGGTGGGTTCTGCCTGGCTTTGGTGCACACCCTAGCCAACCTGAAACCCATTTCTAATAATAACGTTTACTGATTTTCCTAAATCCTTCTGTGCAAGTATACACTAAGACTAGTGTCTCCTTGCTAAGGGATGTAAAGAAAAAACTATTCAGTTCTCATCAAAATATATGTAAAGTAAATCTACTTTGTGGTTGGACACAGATGAAACACTCTATAAAGAGAAAGAATTAAAGAACTGAGCCTGACATTTAAATAGAAGGTCTTATACACATTAACAGGCTGGCGGTACATACTGCCACAATATGAGATTGGCGGGTTGGCTGAAGCCAACCCGCCACTTTTCCACTCATACCGCCGTGGCGGTATCAGCCGCCGGGCCGGAGATGTCAATCTCCAGCCCGGCGCCCAGCAGAGTACTGCCGGCGGCATTATGAGTCTGCCTACCACCATGGTTTTCATGGCATTAGCAATGCCACAAAAACCATGGCAGTAGGCCCTACTGGTGACAGGGAATTCCTTCCCTGTCACCAGTAGGCAGCTCCCCCACCTCCCAACACTCACTAGACGCCCCCACCCCCACGCATTCATACACACATACTTATAGTCATACTGACACACATTCTTACACAATCATACTGACATGCAGACACGCACTCACTTCACCATTCTTACACGCATTCACTCACACGCATACAAACAGGCAAACTACACGACACAGACAGACGCATTCACACACGCACTCACACACTCAGACACACACACAATACCCCCACCCTCCCACCCCTCTCCCCTGTCGGAAGCCCAGCTTACCTTGGTAGAGGAGGTCTTCCTGCAGGGAAGGGGCACTGCTACCGTCAACAGCGCCCCACCAGCAGAACACCGCCAGGCCGTATGAATTGTCATAATACGGCTTACGGTGTTCAACTGGCTTGGCGGTGCTGGTGGTAACAGTGTCACCTTACCACCATCTGCCACATGAACCCTGCCAGATTTCTGCTCTTCTTGTGGCAGAAGGCCGGCAGTGATCATAATATGGCTGATGGATGGTAGCCGCGGTGACGGTATCTTGGCGGCCGTCACCGCGGCGGTAGGCGTTTTTTACCACCAATGTCAAAATGACCACCTATATTGTTGACTTGATCAAACTACCACATAATTTCTCTTAAGTCTGTCTTTTACTGAATTTTTGCCCTACAGGTAACAAACCATTGGAGTAACGCTGCTTTAAAATGTTTCCCTTCTGTGAATCTGAGGTCGTAATTGATAGAAATCCTCTGGGTCAATGGAGCCAATCTCCTGATGATAATGAACGTTGAAGTGTGTGCAAGGCCCACCCCCCGCCCCCAACACCCTTAGGAAGCAAAAAACTACTGTCTCAAAAACAGTTATGTTGTTGCCATTTGCAGGTCATTAGTATATCTCGTAGCATTGTTGGCTATTTGAGGGTACCTCAGTGTGTGATTGAGTCTGGCATGGTGGCACTGTCACGTTCAATGACTGGTGGTTAAGTGATTTTCGTGTCAGAAAGTTTACCAAAAAGCTTTTAATGAATATTTACGCATTTCTAAGAGCTGTTGCATTGTCTCTGCCTACCAACTTGAAATAGTCTATGCATGGTGCTGCTAAATATGTGGCATCTGTGAGATTTTGTTTTTGAGTCTCCAACACTGTATTCTTTATTGCGTTATTTCTGGTACATTTAGAACCCCAGTTTTTCTCTGCCTTTGCCACAAGATGATCACCATTTAGAAACAAAGAAGCAGTGCTACGGCTCTCTGAACGTACGATGGGGAAGTTGAGCAGATTTTTAAGAATCTGGCTCATCAAAAACATTGTACTTTAAAGCCTAGTCAATTTGCAGGAACTAAAGATACTAAGGCAAATCATGTTGATTTCTACCTAATACGCATGGCTTGCAATGTGCGTGTTCATGGCACGCGATTAGATAGATTTTACCCCCAGTTACAGTTTTAAAATAAAAATTGTAGAACTTACAACAATGAACAATAGTCGAATCCATTATAGAATCAAACAGTTGTCTTGTATAACTGAATCTAAAACACAAAAGGATAATTGGCAGAATGTACAATTTGTGTGGGTGTCATTGCGGAACTATAACTGAAAGGAATAAAAGTAACCACATTAGTATTGACATGTAATTAAAAATGGAATGAAGAGAACATGAATTACATAACCAACATTTCCAGGAATTCTCTTGCAGTCACCAATGGGAGTATTCAAAAATACTTTCTTTCCATTAAGAGGTGTGACTCATGCCTGGAAATCCAGGAGTACACATCCAGAGTTCATGGAAGTAACCCACACCTACTCACGGAAAGATGTGTGTGCATCAGGCCCAATACAATCCATTCCACATGCCTTGCAGATGTAACAAATGTGTATGAAGTAGATTTTCGCTTGACAAAAGTATGACACATTAATATGGCTGCATTATTCCTTCCATAACTTGCAAAATGGCAGATAAATCTGAAGGTACCAACCCCACATGAAGCATGTGAGAGTTCCAATAATAGAATACCGGGCAAGACTTTTTTGGCTGTATTTGATTTGTGTTGATTTCTGTGTATTAACATGGAGGATCCTATTTGAAACATAATGTCACGGGGTGCATCAGTGATGTTGGATTTTCACTTGTGATGTTGCAAGAGATACAGTAATTTTGGTTTTGGAAGCCCATATTTCTGGAGAAGGTTATTGTAAACACACACACACATTCACTGAAAAAAACCACAGGTTAAAGGGACGCTTTAGGCGTTAAAATTAGGTGAATCTGTCAATTAAAACAAAACGTTAATATCAAGTTACTATAACTCGTACCCTAAAGTAACTATAACTGCCACCTTTGCAATGCACTGTGTTGTTATCAATGATGCCATTTCAGATGTCAATAGTAATATTATCAATGAAGTCACTGAACATACCATGAGTGATGTAATTTGTGAGGGTACAAGCAGTACACAGCGAGGGTGTGAGTTATAGTTACTATAGGGCACTAGTGAGATGACTAGCTTGTGAATTTCAGTGGTTTTGTCAGTTTATAATGTTTTGCCTTAACTGACCTTTACACATCATTATAATGTCCCTTTAACTTTGTTAATTTCGAAGGTTTAAAAAAAAATGTAAAGTAAGATAATATTACAATTCCTGAATATGCATCACTTTAAACTTTGATTTTTTTCAGTGAATTTCTATTTTTTTAATGCAAAGTAGGATGTCCATCATCATATGTGGCAAAGGGCTGGTTGCAAGGTGTGTGCCTATTACCACAGTTTGTCAATTCAATGCAGCGCAAGGCACAATGTGTGGCATGGGCAGAGGGCCCGGTCTGTAGCCAGGCCCTACACCAAATCCTTTGCAGGTGGCCAATCCCCTGCTGCACATTGCCTTTGTCCTCAAATGGCATGTGGTTAGCCCCAGAGCTTGAGCTCAACCCCCGTGGGAGCCCAATCCCCGCTGCGCATGGCCATCATGGGCTAGGCACAGGACATACGTGTTGTAGGGTTGGAGGCCAAACCCCATTTTTTTTATTCTGTGACACCACGGATCTGCTGTGATTCTCAATGAGGGGCACTCTGGGGCTCGCAATGGATCCGTTGGTCTATGGAATCAAAAAAATATTTTTTTTCTTCAAATTGACACATTGATACTATTGGTATTCTGCTCCTATCTGCCTATACCAAAGGGAGCATAGCAGGAGTACCCACTGCCAGACCTGTAGGGTGGGCTAAGCAACATAACTTGGTATTATGTGTCAGGAAGCCGGTCTCAGTGCATTCACAAATGCACCCTTCTAAGTGTAAATGTTATCTTCCTTCTCAAGATGAAGATTGGAGCCATCAGGGTTGCATCTTAGTCACAGTGCACAGCAGTTCCATGATAACTATTTATATAAGAAAACACTGTCCATATAATACTGTGGCAGAGGTGCAGAACAGTTCATGGGTGTGTCTGGAATAAGAGAGTTGTCTCTGTCAAGCACAGAGAAATAAAACAGAGGCATCAAGTTCTGATTGTATGACCTTGGCACTAAGAGGGTTATTCTAACTTTGGAGGAGTGTTAATCCGTCCCAAAAGTGACGGTAAAGTGACGGATATACCACCAGCCGTATTACGAGTTCCATAGGATATAATGGACTCGTAATACGGCTGGTGGTAAATCCGTCACTTTTCCGTCACTTTTGGGACGGATTAACACCTCCTCCAAAGTTAGAATAACCCCCTAAATGTGCAGACTATAGGGCAACAATGCCTACTAAGAATAAATGTGTAGGTAGGGAGTGTGGAAATGCTGACATCCAGAATGGCATCACGTCACCTGATTCCCCAAATATCCAGAAATTAAGGCCATATATGATCCATCCATGGCCATTGGAATCGCCGAGGCAACGGGTTGCCCAGATAGCCTAGGACCGATGTGTAGGGTGAGGTCAGGAGTGGGGTGAGGTTGCCGGCCGGGGTTGAGCCTGCCATAGCCTCGGAGCCCTGAGGTGACAGGTGAGCCTGAGGCATGGGGCTGCCGGGCCTTATTGGGGAAGGGGCCGCATATTGCTGAAGCCCCTCCGCTTCCCTGCAGACTTTGCAGTGCTGGCCTCTGGAGTCCACCTAAAGACATCAGAGCCTACGCTGAGCCATGAGGCCTAGGTGAAGTTGGCCCTGTGTTGCTGCAGAGTGGACTGCAGACGGAGGCTGTGAATCTAGTAGTCCTGTTGCCGGATATGGGGTGGGGGGCCAAAGGGGGCACACCCTGCACTTGCCACTAGCCGGAGCTGACTGCGGACTGTTCTGCTTTTTTCTGGCAGTGCCGGCCCTTCGCCGCTGGGCCCTGGGTTACTCTCACCCCATCCTCTCTGCCAGCCAGTGCTCGGGCACGCTGCCACTTGACTTCCTAGACAGGCTCTTACCTGTGGGGGATCCTACTTAGTGGTTCACTGCCTCCCAGTCCACTGGGTCTGAAATATAAACACCACTGGAAAAATCCACCTGTGGCCCCGATGCTTCACTCTACATGTCACGCTCTGAGGAGTGCTGGGAATTTTCTAACTGATCAGGGTCCCAGCCCTGGCTGTTTGTCCCTGTTGCTGCCAGTGCCTCCCCCTTCTCCATACTCACATGCGGCCTCTGCATGATACATGCTCGCCTACTCTGCCGCACTGGCCCACTACCCACTTCTGCTGGCACTGACCACTGACTGTTCCATACCTGCCTTGCCTGTACACAACATAGCACCGAACAAGGAAAAGAAGCTGCTGTTTGGGCATTAAATGGACCTGGTCATAACTGAGACTCCTACTGAAATGGCTAAGTACGTGACAGGCCTATTGGCCTGGGGACAATAGCTAAGGGGACAAGGCAGGGGTGTGTGCTGTCCCTGATATTATTTCTAATGGCCATTGGCCTGCTGGTTCAGCATTTACAAGAAAAACACATCCACCAAGGTTTACAGTTTATGTCTCTCTTTATATGCGGAAGACATGTTGATATTTGTACGGCATCTTGTGGTTAATCTTGCTCCCAACATCTGAGAGATCTTGAGATTTGGGCGCTATTTCAGTCTTCAAATAAACTGGGAAAAGTCTGAACGGTTCCCGTTGATGGGTGCAAAAACGCCAGTGGAGTGTGAATACCTCTTAAAATGGTGTGAAGACATAGGCCCTTATTTTAACCTCAGCGGTCTTTTTAGAAGACCGCCAAGGCTACTCCGGGCTGAAGACCACCAGTTTGTGCCAGTCACCCGCCCACCGTATCATGACTGCTGGCAGCCATCCGCCCTTTTTCAGACGGAGAGCCACCAGCAGCCATACTGACGGTCAGCGCTGAAGTGGAGGCTGCTCCAATCCACCGCCACATCATCGAACACTTTTTGCGGTAGTGCTTCTTAGATTTACATTAAATTTTGCCAGAAGCTAAATCTTAGTTTGCAGACTGTGCTTTTTGTGATTTGGTGTAAATCCATTCAGTAGCTTTTGTGAAAGTAAGTTTCAAAAATATTAGTATGTCTGAGTGGTGGGATCGTGGTCTCTTTGCTAGAGTTTCACAGGTGTGCCAACTCAAAAATAGAGCTTTTTGATTGCCACTGGGAGCTTTTTTTTCCCTTGGGCCATCTTACTCCCGCTGGAGAAAACACTCTGATTGGCTTGGAGCAAAATGATAAAAGGTTTGCGGTCAGCCATAATCAGACTCAGGGACTTAGTCAGCTGTCCGGAAGTTTAAAAAATATAATACCCTGCCCCCCTAAAACCTGTCGGGGACCCAGATGGACCCCTCTGGGGCCAAAATATTTCATATCTGCTGTTTTTGCTGAAATCATTTGGGACTCCTGCAGGATCACAACAAAAACAAAAAAAGGAAATGGCAGCTACCATTTTCTTTCATACATATATTTATGGGGATGGGGTCCATTTTGAGCCCTGCCCATCCCACAGGATGGGTATTTTCAATTAAAGGGAGAAGGGAGCATGGTCCCCCTCCATGAGCCGATGTTCGCCCGAGGACCTCGCCCTGGCTATTCACAGCTTTCTTATCCACAATTTTACTGCAAATGGTACAGTGATACTCTCAATTATGTCATAGAAGATGTCATGAGGGATGTAATATCTAGGGTAATTAGCCGTTGATGGCAAGGGCATGAATTATTGTTACCTTACAGCCCGAGTTGCAGTTACTTGAAATAGCTCTGACTGTTACAGCTGAACTTCAATGGTTTTGTGTGTGTAAAATCAGAATGTAACTATACCGTACCTTTAACCTTTGTTAATTTATTTTCCTAACAATAACGTCCCAGTAACCTTTGTTTTTTTAAGTGAATTTCTAGTTTTTTTAAATGTTAAGTAGAATGCCCATCACAATGCATAGTGGTATGGGGGGAGTTGGACCAGGTCCTAGCATTGAACTGCACCTACCCAACCTTGCTGCTCCTGTCCCCCTCCTCTTTGCTCTCCATTATCTAATTGCATGTCCTCCTACCTCATTACAGCCCTGTGTGGCTGATATTTTGCCACTGCCCTTTCCATCTGCCCTGAACAGATAGCTTGCTGCCCATCTACCTCCTTCCTACCCTTTGTTGTCCGAGTTCATGCACCAGCTCTCTCACTCCTGCCCTCATGGTCTGATGTGTTTCCACTGCTCTCCATTTAGTTTGAGGTCCCTGCCTACGCATTCTGCCCTATGTTGCCCAATTCTATGCCCCATCAGTGCCCTCCTGCTCAGCCTCTGTGCTTAACGTGCTGCCCCTATCCTCCTCCCCTCTGCCTTCCGATGTCAGTGTACTTGCCCCTGCTCTCTCCTTTTTGCCCACCATACTCTATGGACCTGCAACTACCCCTTCTATCAACTCTGAGTGTTCTGTTGAGCTGCCCCTGCCCCTCCTACTTGCCTAGCATGGTCAGATGACTACCACCTGTCCCTGCCACCTCCACCTTGCCTGAATTCCATGCCCCTAACCTTTCTCTACTGTCCTCCATGGTCAATTTTGCTGACACACCCTTCTGCTCTCAATGTTACGATGTGCTGCAACTGCTCTTCCTGCCTACCCCATGTGGCCTGTTGTGAAAAGCCTTCCCCTGTCCTCCCTTTCCTGTATCCAGGTTTTACCCATCCCATCTGTCCTCCATGGTCTTTTGTGCATGTCCCTGCACCCTCCCTCTTGACCAGCTTGCCATGCATGGCCTTCTGTTCTACCACAGCCCCTCCTACCTGCCCTGTGTGGTCCGCTTGCTGCCCCTGACCCCTCCCACTTTCCCTCCATTGTCTGTGTGTATGCCATTATAGTCTCACTATTGTCCTCCATGGTGTGTTGTGCTTCACTTGCCCATTCCTCCTGCCCTCCATGGTCGCCTTGCTGATCCAGCCCTGCCCTCTTGCCCCCTGTCCTCCGTTTTCAATGTGCAGCCCTTCCCTCCTGCCTTGTCTGGTCAGTTGTTGTGTCCCTACCCCCTCTCTCCTGCCCTCCATGATCTGTCTGTAATGGTCAGCTTGCTGCCCTTGCCTCTTTCCCCTCTGCTCCCTGTTGTCCATGTGCATGGCCCTGTCCCCTTCCTCTTGCTTTCCATGGCCTGGTGTGCTGCACTGCCACCCTGTGTGGTATTTTGTGCTGCTGCAACCCCTGCTGCAACCCCTGACATCTGCCTTGTAAGGTCGGTTTGGTATCCCTGCCCATCTCGCTCCTGCCCTCTGTTATCTGAGCCCATGTCCATACCCATTCCTTCTGCCCTCAGTGATCCATTGTACCATACTTGCCAACATTATTTCAAATTTCAAACGTACAAAACCACATAAATTCAGCAAATATAATTAGAGTTATTTAAAAAAACTATAACTCGGGCCCCAAGGTCACTAGAGCTTGCGCTCTCCCCATGCACTGGTAATTACCCCAGGTATTACAGCACCCATGACATCTAATATAACTTCATTGTTAATATCACTGTAACATGTGCAGTAGCATTATAGATGAGAAAACTGTGCATGGTAGGGGCACAGGTTATAGTTACCTTAGGGCACAAGTTATAGTTAATTGAAATAACAATAACTATTACTGCTAAATTTCTATGGTTTTGTATGTTTGAAATGTGAGCTTAACTATAATATCCCTGTAATCTTTGTTTTTAAGTGAATATTTGTATATATATATATATATATATATATATATACACACACACATACCCACAATATATACATTTGGGGGACCTCGGCAGGGCAAAAAAGCATTAAAAAAAAAAAAGCTTGCTGCAAATTAGCAGGATTCATGACTTTGCTGTAAAACTTTTCCACACTTGTTTGAATTTTAGCCCCTGGGTGGGCCAGGTCCTGAGGTCATTGTTTAGGAAAAGGAGGGGGCTCAAGATGCCCCACTCCTGAGGCCCCTGAAGCCCCAGGGACCACCACCTCCCAAGAGCTTTATTTATAAAAAAAAAAAAAGGAGGGGGTGCCCCCTCCTGAGGCTCTATAAGCCCTGGGCCCACCACCACCCTGGGGCTAAAGAAACAGTAATGGGGTAAGTTAAATATGAAGCAGGTGGTGGCTCCCCAGACCCCCCCCAGTGCCCCAGTGACCACCACCTCCCTGGGCCTTTTTTGTTTAAACAAAGGCAGGATGCTGCATGGCTCTCTCCAGGGCCATTCTTGGCCCCGGGTCAACTGCCTCCCTGGGCTGTCCTGTGCTGCACAGCCCTTCTCCTGTAGCCAATAATGGCCCTGGGGACCACCAAACCCAAGGGCTGGCTCCTACTATGTCCAGGGGTGCCCACCCCTGTGACATGGCTGTTTGATTTTGCTTGGCAGGAGCTTTGACAGCTCTCAGCAAGCAAAAGCTAACACTTTGGGGGTCATTACAACATTGGTGGTAAAAGCCGCTTACCGCCGTGCAGAAGACGGCCAATACACCGCCACAGCTATTATGACACACATCACGGAATCCGCCGAAATTCAGACACCCACACAAGTCCGCCACACCAAAGGTCAGCGATAAATATGCGGAAACAAATCCTCCACCTCCACGCCAACAGAAACACGCCCATGCTATTACGACACACGAATCCACGCGGCGGTCTTTCAACCGCGGTATTCCATTGGCGGTACACACCGCCACGCTCAAAATACACACACAGCTCCAAAACACCGCCACATTGGACAATTCAAAATACACACACCTGATACACATACACACACCACTCCCACACACCCAACACAATATAAAACACACACCCACATCACCCACAAACCCCTACGACCACAAATTAGAGACGAAGGCCAGAGAGAGACAGCACAGAATACATAACACCATCACACAGAGGCACACTACACCATCACCCACACAACATCCACGCACAAAACACCACATACCACTACACTCACCACACTCATCAACAAATACACCACCCCACACATCACACACACCACGCCATGTCATGCCAAAGACACCCCCGCTTCTCCGAGGAGGAGCTCAGGGTCATGGTGGAGGAAATCATCAGGGTAGAGCCACAGCTATTTGGCTCACAGGTACAGTACACATCCATAGCCAGGAAGATGGAGCTATGGCAAAGAATAGTCGACAGGGTCAACGCTGTGGGACAGCACCCAAGAAATAGGGAGGACATCAGGAAGAGGTGGAATGACCTACGGGGGAAGGTGCGTTCCACGGTCTCCAGGCACCACATCGCGGTACAGCAGACTGGCGGCGGACCCCCACCTCCTCCCCCACAACTAACAACATGGGAGGAGCAAGTCTTGTACATCTTGCATCCTGAGGGCCTCGGAGGAGTCGTTGGAGGAACGGACACTGGTAAGTCTAATCTTCACTATCATATCCCCCACCCTACCTGCATGCTATCACACACCCCCACCCTCACACCCTCCCCTATCACCCTAACTCCTCACTAATCTACCCATAACACCAACCACCCATCCCAACCCCAAGACCTGCATGACACAACTAAGCATGGACACCCATCACTAAAGCATGCCCACTGCACAGACCCACAACACCCCCCAACCATCACCACACAAGCCCCCACACAGAAATGCCTGCACTGGGGTTCACGCACACCCAACCATTGCACACCATGAAACACACACATGCAATAATCATGTAGTTATACCCCCGCAGGAACCCGAAGGAACGTCACCACACCAGAGGGTCCAGACAACACCACTCCACCCCCAGAAGAGGCCCACAGTGACAACAGCAGCGATGCCCTACTGGATCTTGATGACCAGCCGGGACCATCGTGGGCCTCAGGACAGTCGGTTCCCCTTGCCCAGCCACAGCCCAACACTGAGCTTCCACCCTCTGGTAACCCCAGCACAGCACCCACCCAGCGGGCCCATACCTCCCTACCCAGGACAGGTCAATCAGCGGTGTGTCCACCACTACAGGGCACCCAGGCTAACCCACCACCCCAACAACAACAGGGACCTGGGGGCAGTGGTAGTGGGCACACGGTCCAGGGGACGGAGGCACAGGAACACAGGGGAACTGGGAGGGCTGCTGTTCGACAGAGGGAGGACAGGCCAAGGGAACCAACTCTCCACGAGGCCCTATCCTGCATCATGGGAGCATACCACCACTCCCAGGAGACGATGGCAACGGTCCTGGACAAGTTGCCGGATACCCTGCGTCTGCAGGAGGAGCAGTATTTGGGGTTCAGGGAGGAGCTCAGGACCATCGCCTCTGCCCTGGGCACCATCGTAGGGCTGCTGACGGACATTCAAAAGACCTTGAGGGACACCGTGGCACTCCAAGGGGCCCCTGACACTAGCCAGGATGATGAAATGCCCACCACCTCCGCCGGCGCTAGTGGAAAGGACGCCCCGCCACAGGACCACCACACCAGCACCCCACTCCCTGCAGACGGACAACCACCACGAAAGCTGGCCCTGAGATCCAGGAACAGGACAGAGCAAGATGGCAAGACCCCCGCCAGGAAATAAGACTACCCTGATTGTCCCCCCACTGTCCCACTTTGTTACCCTGTCCAGATTGGAACTGCCCCAGCTCCACTTCCAATGGCCAGATGTGCAATGTACCTGTGAGACTAATAGACTGGACTCTGCCATGGACATTCTTCCACCATCACCTCTCCCCATTTCACAACCCCCCTACATTTTTATACACTTCAATAAACACCCTTGAAACCTTAATAATATTGGAGTCAGTCAATGATTGTGAACTTTGTATTGTCAATTACAGTGTTAAAAAAGGTTACCCATTGGAAGGTCAACATACCAATGTCACACATCACAAGCCTTTCAAGGGTGCAAGCTGTTGACACGTAGGTTACCACATTAGTGAAACTGAAATGGAAGGGGACAACTCAGTTACCAAATAGGGAGTGAAATGTAGGTACAGGATAGAGGTAGACGTGTGAACTGTAATATAATGTGAAACATGAAATTGTACTCACCTGTGTCTCATTGAAAATATTGCTGTATGACTGACTCCCTGTTGTCGTTTTCATCTTCCTCCTCATCACTGTCCACAGGCTCCACAGGCTCACCCGCTGCAACAACACCGTCATCTGGATCATCCTCCTGCAGAAAAGGCACCTGGCGTCGCAATGCCAAGTTATGGAGCATGGAGCAGGCGATGATGATGTCGCACACCTTCTTCGGTGAGTAGAATAGGGACCCACCTGTCTTATGGAGGCACCTGAACCTGGCCTTCAGGAGGCCGAAGGTCCGCTCGATCACCCTCCTAGTCCGCCCATGGGCATCATTGCCCTGGTCCTGGGATTCCTCACTGGTGTCAGTAGCCAGGACAGGTTGGGGTAACCAGAGTCCCCCAATAGCCATACACGGTGCCTCTGGAGTTCACCCATCATATCAGGGATGCTGCTATTCCGCAGGATGTAGGCGTCATGCACTGAGCCAGGGAACATTGCATTTACCTGCGAGATGTACTGGTCTGCCAAACAGACCATCTGGACATTCATGGAATGATAACTCTTCCTGTTCCTGTACACCTGCTCATTCCTGCGGGGGGGGACCAGAGCTACATGGGTCCCATCAATGGCACCTATGACGTTGGGGATATGTCCAAGGGCATAGAAGTCACCTTTCACTGTAGGCAAATCCGCCACCTCAGGGAAAATGATGTATCTCCTTACGTGTTTCAGCAGGGCAGACAACACTCTGGACAAGACGTTGGAAAACATAGGCTGGGACATCCCTGATGCCATGGCCACTGTTGTCTGAAAAGACCCACTTGCAAAGAAATGGAGCACTGACAGCACCTGCACGTCAGTGGGTATTCAAGTCGGATGGCGGATTGGTGACATCAGGTCTGGCTCCAACTGGGTACATAGTTCCCGGATTGTGGCACGGTCAAACCGGTAGGTCACGATGACATGTCGCTTTTCCATTGTCAACAGGTCCACCAGCGGTCGGTACACCAGCAGATTCCTCCATCTTCCAATATGTCCCAACTGACAGTGCCTAAGAAGGACAAAAGCGAAAAAACTGTCAGCATTCCTCCAGGTATGTACCCACAGTCACACACAAGACTACACCAGACAATTAACCCATCCGGGAAAGGTTTTGAGTGTAGGCCTCGGTATGTGTGACGCAGTAGTAATTGAAGCCATGTGGGCCCCTGAAATGGCGGCTGCCTGACCTCTAAACTGGGACAATGGAATTGTGGGGTAACTGCGCTGCCGTTGGACACCGTCGCGGTAGGCGGTCTTAGAGCGCGGCGCAATACTGCATTGGTTAACATTGGACCCTATGGGTCCCAGGAGCCAATGAACAGATGCGCTGGTGGTGATGATGCGCACCGCCGCGGACGTCACCGCCGCAGACGTCACCACCATTTTCTATCTCTTCAATCACTAGATACCTGACCTTCGACAGGAGAGGACCTACACTGCTAGTGCTGCTGTGACCTCGGTCTGGAAGCGACGATGGCTGCTGCGTCTGGGGAAAGGGCCCCTGCCTTCACTGCACAGGATTTGGAGAAACTTGTGGATGGGGTCCTCCCCCAGTATACGCTACTCTACGGTCCTCCAGACCAACAGGTTAGTACACAGGGAGCACGTTGTATGGGCTAGGCATGGGTGGAGAGGGCTGGGTGGGTGAGGGAAGGGTGCAGAGTACATGGAACAGTCATGCATGGGGATGAATGGGCCACAGGGATGGAGTTGGGAGGGGGCCAATTACAACGATGGTGCAGTAGGTAATGACTGTTCCTCTTTCCTTGTGCATGTCATGTAGGTCAGCGCCCACCAGAAGAAGGACATTTGGCGTGCCATCGCCAAGGAAGTCCGGGCCCTGGGGGCCCACCATAGACGGGGCACCCACTGCCGGAAGAGATGGGAGGACTTTCGCCGCTGCAGCAAGAAGACGGCGGAGGCTCAGTTGGGGATGGCCTTCCAACGTGGGAGGGGTGCCCGTCGCACCATGACCCCCCTGATGTTCCGGATCCTGGCGGTGGCCTACCCGGAGTTGGATGGGCGCTTAAGGACATCACAGCAGACACAAGGGGGTGAGTACAACCTCATCCTATGGACTTTGCGTGCTGTGGAGCTGTCTGTGTGGGGGTGGTGGGCTGTGGGTGTCCCTAGGCCAGGGCGAGTTAGGTAGGCAAGGCCCCTCCGTTATGTCGGCCATGTGGCACCCTACCCCAGCTCAAAAAAAAGGCAAATTGATGTATAGTTGCCCCTTTGCCATCCATGTGGGCAGATTTCTACCATTGCCATGTAGGCCATATCCCAGAAATTGCATGTGCAGAGGGCAGGAGCACGGCGTAATGCAGGGGGCTGCTGTGTTTGTCTTGTCCGCCAACGGTAGCGGTATGCCATGCACTAAAACTCTCTTTCTTCTGTCTCCACCCTTTTTCTGCTCTCCCTGTCCTTCTGTACATCAGCATCAACAGGCGGAGGTACAGTGGCACCGGAGCACGAGGGAGCTGCATCCCACATGGCCATGGAGGGCCACACCACAGACTCTGAATTCACCAGTGGGACGGAGGGCGAGGGGAGCTTCACGTCGGCCACAGGATCACCAAACAACGACACGGAATCGTCCGCCGATGGGAGCTCCCCTGTGGTGGCGGCACCATCTGTGCGCCCCACTTCTACAGGTACAGCCGCCACCTCCCCTACCAGCACCGCCCTCCCAGCAGCCCCTCAGCGTTCGCCCGTGCCCGCTCACCCAGGAGGGTGGGCATCACCTTCGCCCCAGGCACCTCAGGCCCTGCCCCAGTCACCCCTGCTGCCCTCAGTGAGGAGGCCATTGACCTCCTCAGGTCACTCACTGTTGGGCAGTCTACCATTGTGAATGCCATCCAGGGTGTAGAACGAGAGTTGAAACACGGTAATGCATTCCTGGAAGGCATTCATTCTGGTCAGGCTGTCCTTCAGCGAACCCTGCAATCTCTGGCCTCAGCACTGACAGCAGCCATTGTCCCTGTGTCCAGCCTCCCCCCTCCAACTTCCTCCACCCAGACCCAATCCCCTGTACCCCAGCCCATCCCAAGCACACCTACAGACCAGCATGCACACAAGTCAACACACACAAGTAGCTCAAGCAAACATAGGCACCACACACACCACAGGCACTCACACAAGCATCAGACCCATAGAGACACAGCAACATCCACTGTCTCCACTGTGTCCCCCTCCTCCTCTTCTCCCTCCTCCCTCCCAGTCTCGTCTACACACACACCTGCATGCACCACATCTACAGGCACTAGGACTCGCACAAGGACACCCAGCACCACAAGCCGCTCACCTGCACTCACCACCTCCACTGCCATATACACGTCCCCTGTGTCCTCTCCCAGTGTGTCTGTGACGCCCCCTCCCAAAGTACACAAAAGCCGGCAATCACTCACCCAACATCCATCCACCTCACAACAGCCTCCAGTACCTGCACCCAAAACAGCTAAAGTGACACCTCCTACAACCACCTCCTCTTCCTCCACTCCCAAAGCCCCTCCAGCTACCCATCCCAGTGTCGTCAGAAACTGTCCCTATGTCAAATTGACCTTTTTGCCCCCACCCCCCTCCAATTCATCAGTCCTGTCGTAGCGCCTCAGCCAAAAAGCCTCCAGTACCAGTGGTGCGTGTACCAGGTTTTTGGGTGCCCCGTCCACCAGGGCAGGCAGTAGGACCAGGAGCCAAGGCACTGTCAGCCCACCCCCTGTAAAGGCTCTGAAATTGGAGAGTGGACTACGGGACCGTGTCAAGACTCCTGGTGGGACAAACAGTGAAATGGGATCCAAGGCGATTGGTGAGTCATCTGTAACTCAAAAGAAGGTGGGAAGGTCCCGAGGAAGTCTCCCCAACCTGTTGTGAGTGTCACGGCGGAGAAGTGCGCCATCATTTCCGGCGGTCCAGACACAACCGCCAGCACCTTCGTTACTGGTCAGGAGACCACCGCCAGAGTCACAGCCCAGGAGGGCCCAAGTATCGTCACTGGTCCAGAGACCACCGCCAGAGTCATAGCCCAGGAGGGCCCAAGTATCGGCACTGGTCCAGAGACCACCGCCAGAGTCATAGCCCAGGAGGGCTCAAGTATCGTCACTGGTCCAGAGACCACCGCCACCGCCAGAGTCATAGCCCAGGAGGGCCCACGTATCGTCACTGGTCCAGAGACCACCACCACCGCCAGAGTCATAGCCCAGGAGGGCTCAAGTATCGTTACTGGTCAGGAGACCACCGCCACCGCCGGAGTCACAGCCCAGGAGGGTCCAGAATCCCACAGCCCCGCTGGACAATGATGGAACGTCAAGTCACACACCAACGTCCAGTGTGGAGTTCGTCATGCCACACACCAACGTCCAGTGTGGAGTTTGTCATGCCACACACCAATGTCCATTGTGGAGATCGTCATGCCACACACCAATGTCCATTGTGGAGATCGTCATGCCACACACCAATGTCCATTGTGGAGATCGTCATGCCACACACCAATGTCCAGTGTGGAGATCGTCATGCCACACACCAATATCCGTACCAGAACCGCCATGGCAATGCACCGCTGAACAAGGCCAAGACCGCCATGGTGACGACCGCTGAACAGGGCAAAGACCGCCATGGCAAAGCACCGCTGAACAGGCCAAAGACTGCCATGGCAAAGCACCGCTGAACAAGGCCAAGACCGCCATGGTGAAGACCGCTGAACAGGGCAAAGACTGCCATGGCAAAGCACCGCTGAACAAGGCCAAGACCGCCATGGTGAAGACCGCTGAACAGGGCAAAGACCGCCATGGTGAAGACCGCTGAACAGGGCAAAGACCGCCATGGCAAAGCACCGCTGAACAGGCCAAAGACTGCCATGGCAAAGCACCGCTGAACAAGGCCAAGACTGCCATGGTGAAGACCGCTGAACAGGGCAAAGACCACCATGACAAAGCACCGCTGAACAGGCCAAAGACTGCCATGGTGAAGACCGCTGAACAAGGCCAAGACCGCCATGGTGAAGACCGCTGAACAGGGCAAAGACCGCCATGGCAAAGCACCGCTGAACAGGCCAAAGACCGCCATGGTGAAGACTGCTGAACAAGGCCAAGACCGCCATGGTGAAGACCGCTGAACAGGGCAAAGACCGTGTGGGTATGAATAGTCCGGCACATCAGGCATCGTTCTCACATGTGCAGCTGGGACTGTGACAGGACATGTACTTTCACGGGGAGACTCATCCAGTCTGGGCACCAGTCCCACCCAGTACAAGTAGAGAACTGCATCTACTTGCGAAGATGTGTCTTTGCACTCCCCAGGATGGCACAGTGGGCAACCCACCCACTGTATAGACTTGAGAGACTGTGGCTTTGCACTCCCCAGGATGGCACAGTGGGCAACCCACCCACTGAAGTGACTTGAGAGACTGTGGCTTTGCACTCCCCAGGATGTAACAGTGGGCAACCCACCCACTGTAGAGACTTGAGAGACTGTGGCTTTGCACTCCCCAGGATACATCAATGGTCATGGAGCCCCGTTGTGGATCTGGCTTCGCATTCATGTGGCTGAGGTGCCCCCCCTTCCCTTCCCCCTGAGGTGCCTTTATTGTTTCTATCTGATGCCCGGCAGTGTTCTCTCGGATTTTGGTCAGGTATCTATTGTGGGCGTCGCCCATGCATTTTTGGACTGTTGGTGCACGGACATTGTTGTGTACATATCTGCACTACTTCTTGTATTGTACATTTATTTTTTGACAGATTTCGTGATATATATCCGTATATTTTTTAATGAGTAATATATTGGCACAATAAAAAGTTTGACCGCTATTCGCTTTGTCTTTGCATTCTTCCGGGGGGATTGTGGGTTGTTCATGTGATTTTTGGGAATGCATTGGTGTGTATGTTGTAATATGCGAGGGTGGGGGTGGGGGTGTTTGGTGGGTGTCCCCGTAACTTTTGCCTCCCCCATGTCGTAGGTGCAGTACTCACCGGTATGTTCTGCGCCTACATCGCTGTTGGTCGTAGATGAGCAGGAATGCAAGGGCAGGTAAGATTTGTAGTTCCGGCTCCATGGTGTCCTCCTTCCTCGTGGGATGTGTTGAGGTGAGCGTTTTCCCATAGCAAAAGCTGTTTCCGCCGTGTTTTTATCCACGGTGAATCCGCCCCGGAAAAGGTGGCGGATTGGTGTGTTGTGATAGTGTGGGCGGTACATTGTCTTCCGCCTGTCTGTTTGCGGTGACCGCCGCGCTGTTTGTCTGTACCACCGTGGCGGGCGGTGTGTTAAAGTGGCTGTCTTAGTTGGCGGTTTCCGCCAGGGTCGTAATTCCCTTTTTTTGTCCGCCGGCCTGTTTGCGGTATTACCGCAGCTTTAACACCGTCCGCCAGGGTTGTAATGAGGGCCTTTGTCTCCAGCGGGCAGGAGCTGTCAAAGTTCTCCTGTCCACTGAAGGCTGAGGTTTCATCTCTTTCCCTGCCTGCAGAGATGCGGGCAGGGAAAGAGATGAAAATATTGCTCTTGCACACAAGGAGCTGCATTTCCAGCAGCTCTCTATGTGCAGTGGGGTCCCCTGGCCCAAATCAACCCTAGGAGGGGGACCACCTGGCCCCCTACCCCCATTTGTTTTTCACCAGGGATGGGGTTTCTGGGGCCCAAATCGGACCAGGGATAGGGCCACATGGCATCCCTCCCCATTCTTGGCGATTCCATATTGAAAAACAATCAAAAATCCTTTTTGGAGGTGAATTCATTGTTGATCTATTGAAGCGCAATCTGTATGTGACTGTGACTAGTATGTTCTTACTTGTCCTCTCCTGATGAGAGCAGAGTCCATTGTTCTTCCTTTAACTTGCATTGAAATATGTAATCACCTGGGAGCTCTGCCCGCATTGCCCCGCATCATTCACCTTAGTAGTATGCAAAAGTCTTCCTGCCTTTTACCAGGATGATGGACAGCTTACCAAAGGGTCCCCCCTGAGTGCGTTTCCCCCTGATTTTGGTGGTGTTAAATCAGAGGAATATGAGGACATCTCCACAAAACAAGAAGCACTTACATCATATAGATAATGGAAAGCACACTGGATTGGTGGAGATTTACGTCTTTGTAGTAGGAGGATTCATGTTATCACATATTTCTTAATAAAGACACACCAGGAACATATTACCAAGGTGCACACAAGGTCACTGGTGACATTTCATTGTGCTCCATTACAAAGCTGTAGTGTAGAATACATACTGGACATTTACCAAAGGAGGCAGAAAGAACTCCACTTGGGTAGATATTTTTTGCAAAACTGTGGAACTTGGATAAAAGGACAGATGAGGTTGCTTTGAGGCGGAATTACTCACACAGCTACTGATACACAGGCAGTCACACACCCATTCCCAGATGCACTCAGCCACTTATGTACTCATTATAGACCCACTCAGACATTCACGCAGCCACTCACAGACCCACTTAGAGCCTCATGCACTTATTCACAGACACTCAGAAACTCATGCACCCACTCACAGATGTACTCAGAAACTCAAGTACCTACTCACAAACACAAACGGACACTTAGGCACCCACTCGTAGACCCACTTAGGCACCCATTCACAGACCCACTCAGAGACTCACACACCCAGTCACAGACCCATTCAGAGACTCATGTACTCACTCACAGTCCCACTAAGACACATTAGCAGGGGTAGGAGGGTTATGGGAGGTTGGCTTCACACCCTGCGGCCAATCCCTGCTGTGAACAGCCAAGGACCATGCGTGGCACAGGGTTGTGTAGTTATATCAGATTGTGGGCTAGGCCTAGCTACAGGTGAGGCTGTGCAGCCAACCCCCACTGCACACAGCCGAAGGCCGTGAGCATCAGTGGTTGGATTAACATATAGTAAATTCCTTTACGCTAAAAAAACATGGAAATTCAATTAAAAAAAACAAAGACTACAGGGATGTTATAGTTCAGAAACTGAATTTTAAAAAAACATAGAAATTCACAGAAAAAAAACAAAGGTTACAAGGACCTTATAGTTAGGATCTGAATTTACTCACACAAAACCATAGAAATTTAGCAGTAACAAAAAAGTGTCCTGGTGATTCTTGTTGCGCACGGAAAGTTTCAAGGTGACCTGTTAAGCAGGTGCTGAGAAAAAAGGAGAATTAAAAAAGCTGTGTTTTCTATATTAAATCCTGTAGGACCTATGAATACGCCTACAGCCTGAGCTACTGTATGGAATTACACCAAATCTGGCAGAAAGCTAGCTTTCGGTATGCAGATTATGCTTTTGCTCATTTGGTGTGAATCTGTTCAGTAGTTTTCGAGAAATTGAAGGGAATCCTCATTTGAATATCTGTGGCCACAACGACTTCGGAAATAATAACGAGCTCGAGCACAGAGCTGCAGAGCTCTAATTGACTGCCAACATTTCTAACCAGGAAGTGTTGGCCGCCATCCTGGGACTCGGCTTCAGCTAAGTCCCAACACAAAATGCAAAAAAAGGAAAAAGGGCCAGTGTAGGGACACCCTAACCCCTCTGCTCCGGTGCTAGGGTCCCAATGGGACCCCGCTGGGGCAAAAAAAAGCACTTTAAATTGATTTTTTCAAATTTTTGCTGTGAATGTGTGGTAAAATAAAAAAAAAACAAGTGTAGTCTCCCGTGCTTGTTTTTTAAAGTCCCCTGGTGGGCCAGGCCCTGGGAGCATATAAAAAAAAATAAGGAGAGGGTGCATGGGCACCCGTCCAAGGACTATTACTTTCCCGGGACCTCCACCTCCCTGGGCTCATCATTTCTAATAATGCAGGGGGTGCCGTGCATCCCCGTACCCTGGGGACCGCCACCTCTCCGGGGCTTTACTGAAATATAATGCTGGGGGCTGCACCAACCCCCTACAGCCCCTGGGATCACCACCTCCCCAGGGCTTAAGGAGAATGTTGGGAAGCACATGCCCCCCACAGATCCGAGGGCCACCACCTCCCTGGGGCTTTACTGAAATATAATGCAGAGGACCGTGCACCCCACCCCCACAGCTCTGGTAACCTCCACCTCCTCAGGCTTTAATCAAAGAGAATGCGGGGGCAGTGCGACCCCCTACAGCCCCAGGGACCATCACTTCCCCTGGGCTCTAGTTAAATACAATGTGGCAGGCTGCATGGCCTCCGCAGCTCCAGTGACTGCGACCTCCCGGGGCGTTAACCTAATATAATGAGGGGGGCTTCATGCCCCCCCTGTAGCTCGGGAACCGCCACCTCCCTGTGGCACACATTTTAAAACACATAGGGGATCTGATTTGGACCACTGAGCCCCGGGGACCACCATCTCCCCTGTGCTATTCATTTAGGAGGGCCATGCAGCACCCCTCGAGGAGCCAATGGTGGCCCTGGGGACCACCACATCCCATGGCCAGCTCCTGCTGTGTCCCAGGGTGCCCACCCCCAGGACATAGCTGTTGCCTTTTGCTTGATTGGAGCTGACAGCTTCCACCAAGCAAAAGCAAACAAAGTCCAGTTTCTGACAGCAAAGCTGTCAAAAAGCTCCCGCTGTCAGAAAGCAGAGCTTTCATCTGTTTCCCTGCACACAAATATGCTTGCAGGGAAACAGATGAAAACATTGCTCCCACAAGCAGGGAGCTGCTATTTAAGGCAGCTCACTGCTTGTGATATCATTAAATACAAGAGGCACTCGTTATGATATAAAAAAATATAGTACTCATGAGTCAGTGTACATTAAACAATGTTTTCCATATATTTCTGAAAATTAATAAGATTACTTTCAACATAATCCTCAAATTGAATATCAATGTCCAAATCCAAATGAAGAGAATTTTTAGGTCTGTTACTCCAAATTTGTTACGATCCAAAGTCCAGGTCCAGATTTCTCCAATCAAAGTTCAGTCATATTCTTCAAAGGCGTTATATAAGCAATGCCTTTTCCAACCTTACATCCAAATTAACAGCCAACACGTGTTTCGTCCGGAAATTTCCCAATGACTTCATCAGGGCTACACATGTATGTAAATCGGTCCTATAGCTTAAGTACTCCTTGTAGACATATCCCAAGACACTTCCGTTATGATACTTATCTACTGATTGCAGTTATGATTATCAGATGTTCCCGATATCGAATCTCGAAACGCGAGTGCGCATATGGTAACTGGATATCAAAGTTGTGAGAGGTCGCGTCTGCAACCCTTAAATAAAACCACAGGGCCGGACACTCTCCGAATTATTCAAAATCTCACGCTAGTATATTCCGATAAAAAATAGAAAAAGGACCAAAAATTGTGGCAGCTCACTGCTTGTGGGAGCAATGCCGGCTCCTGCAGGATGTGGGGCACCGGTTAGGACTGTGGGGGCCTTGAGGCTCCCCCCATGGGCCTGTCAGTCTCTCTCTCTCGCTTCCATACCATAAGGGGATGGAAGAGAGGGAGAGAGAATGTCATTAAAATAGTCTCTCCATGAAATGACTTCAAAGCGTCAAACTAGCAAGGTGTTTGGTACGAATGTTATAGTTAAGTTTGTATGCAGAGCGGAACAGAGTCACTTCTTGCATAATGATCAAGGTCTTGTGCTGACATTCAGTAGGCTGAAGGTTCAAATCCTAGTAATGCTTGGCAGTGGGTTTGTTTATTCACTAGTGTTGTGACTGTTAAACCTTCCTTGTGATGGAACATTCATGTTTCTTTCCTACCACATGTGTGGGTTGAATGTCATAGGGATGTCTGGAAACAACAGGGTAAGGAGTCACATGTGGTGTAATGGTTAAGATCACAGGCCCTCACACTGAAATTTGGGGGTTTTACTTTGGTGTATCTGTGTTTTTTCCCTTCTTTAATTTATTTTAAACTTGAAAAGTTAAAGGTTCATACTGAAAGGTGATCTTACTCGTTTTAAATGACACTCTGAATCTCTCAATTACTCTCTCTGTCTCTCAGGGTTGGGTGGTTAGGGGGGTTGGCCGCAGGTGCAATGTTGGGTCATTATAATGGACCGTGCACTGCAGTGGTTGGATTGGCATATAGTAATCAAAATGACTTTACATTAAAAAAACATAGACATTCACTGAAAAAAAGGTTACAGGGACATTATATAAAAAACTGCATGGCCAGTGAGCGAGTTATAATTACCTTAAGGCGTGAGTTACTGTTACTTGAGATAACTCTAACTATACACACACACACACACACACATATATATATATATATATATATTTATTTCTTTGAGGCCGCAAATGCCGAGCTGCTGAACTATAGTTATAATTAGAAATCTGTTCAGTAGTTGTGGAGTTACTAAAAAAAAGGAATTATTTATATCTAGGGACACAGATCCACCATGGACCCATGCAGCAACAGCAATGCCATGATTGGCTGTGAGCAAAATGACAGAAAATTTGTGGCTGCCATTTTGTGAATCAGAATATGGTTCCCAGGAGTGCAGAAATAAAGATTAAATAAGATATAAGAGGTCAGGATAAAGGTGTCCTGACCCCACAGGACTGATGTAGGGGTCTTTGAGAGATCCCTCACGGGGAAGAACCTGCACAAAATATTTTTTTCTGCACTCACAAGGATCTGTGGATCCACCACAGTGCTCAGTGTTGCCCCTCATGTGAATCTGTGACAGATCTGGCGGTCCAGGCACACACTCACAGAATGACTTGCACACACACACACTTATATACCCACACAACCACTCACACATCCATCTAGCCACTCACACACCCATTCAGAAATAGAAAACATCACTCGCAAACCCACTCAGAGACCCAGAAAACCACTCACAAATCCCACTCACAGACCCTCAGAGGCACTCCAACACCCACTCACACACCCATATACATACCTATACAGCCACTCACACACCCACTCACATACCCAAACAGCCAGTCACACATGTACTCACACACCCACCACACACACCCACTCACACACCCACATGCACACCAATAAGCCCCTCCCACTCCCACTCACAGACCCACACAGCTACTCATACACACACTCACAGACCCATACAGCCACTCACACATGCACTCACACTCATTACATAGGGGGTCATTCTGACTCCCGCCGGCCGCGGTAACCGCAGGGCCGGCGGGAGCCGCCGAATGACCGCGGCGGCCATACTGGCTTTCCCGCTGGGCTGGCGGGCGACCGCCAGAAGGCCGCCCGCCAGCCCAGCGTGAAAGCGCCTTCAACGAGGAAGCCGGCTCCGAATGGAGCCGGCGGAGTTGAAGGCGTGCGACGGATGCAGTGGCACCCGTCGCAATTTTCAGTGTCTGCTATGCAGACACTGAAAATCTTAGTGGGGCCCTGTTAGGGGGCCCCACGACACCCGTTATCGCCAGCCAGGTTCTGGCGGTCAAAACCGCCAGAACCAGGCTGGCGGTAAGGGGGTCGGAATCAGGCAGCGCCGCCATGGAGGATTCCCCAGGGCAGCAGGAAACCGGCGGGACACCGCCGGTTTTCCGTTTCTGACCGCGGCTGTACCGCCGCCGTCAGAATGCCCATGGATGCACCGCCAGCCTGTTGGCGGTGCATCCGCGGTCGTTGGCCCTGGTGGTAGTCAACCGCCAGGGTCAGAATGACCCCCATAATCACATACCATGTACACACCCAAACAGCCACTCACACCCACTCACAGACCCACACAGCTACTCCCACACTCCCACAGCCATGTACACACCATTACAGCCACTTACACACCCATTCACAGACCCATACAGCTACTGACACACTATTAAGAGACCCACACAGCCACTTACACATCCACTCATACACCCACCCACCAAACACTCACACGTCAACTTACATGCCCACAAAACCACTCAAACAGCAACTCAGAAACCCAGAAAATCATGGGATTAGCTGCATGAGAGGGGTTGGCGCAGGCGGTGTGGTAAACCCCCTGCTGTGCTTGGCCAAAGACCTTGTGCGGCCTGGGGTTAGCTGCATCCAAGGGGTTGGCCAGAGGGCCTTCCCGCTGGCCAGACCCCACACCCAATCCCCCTTCATGGAGACGCAAGGCCATGTGCAGAGTGGGGTTGGCTGCATGCAGAGGGGTTGGCTGCAGGGCCTGACTGCAGGTGGTTGGATTAACGTATGGTATTTAAATATTACTTTATGGTTACAAAAAAAGAAACAGAAATTCACTGGTAAAAACAAAGGTCACAGGGATGTTATAGTTAGGAAATAGCATTAAAAAAACCTTAGAAATTCCATAAAAAAACAGGTTACAGGGCACAATATAATTAGGCTCAGATTTTACACACATAAAACCATAGAAATTTGGGATACATAGTTATTGTTATATCAAGAAACTATAACTAATGCCATAAGGTAACTATAACTCATGCCCACACCATGCACTGCTAATTACTCCACATATTACATCAGTTGTGACATCTTCTATGATATCATTAATAATATCACTGCAACATTTGCTGTATAATTACTGGTGAGAAAACTGCATGGCTGGGGGCATGAGGAAGTTATAGCATACAATACACCACCTGCTACTCGAGGAGACCATTCCTGTCTCTGTGCAACAAAAGTTTCATGTCTCCTCCAACAGTGGGATAACCATGTCTTCTTCCCAATCCAGAAGGGCATTCTGCCTCTTTAAAAGCACCTCCTCTTGGGCTGTACAGTATAGAGCTGATATTAGGTGCCTGCTGTGTGGTGGCTAGGAGGATTTCCAGTGCCTTATAAGGGCTAGGCTCTGTGGGGAATGTTGGAGTCACCTGTTTAAATGCCCTACCTTATTCAGTAAGCTTGAAGCAGGTCTAGGGCAGAGTACAGGATTCTCCTTTTAAATTCCATTACTGTGAGAAAGGTACCATCTTTAGAGAGGTCTCCACAGTGTTGGAGTCCCTGTGCTTCCAGTTGAGATATGAACTTCGCATCATGTGTTCACTGAAAATAATGGGTGGTAGCTAATAGGAAGGTCTGGGGCATAAAATATATTGAGTCCTGGCATTTTTTTAATCTATCCTGTGCTCTGATCATGCGAGTGGCAATGACTACGTGTCTTTTGTGAATAGGAACTGGTGTGCCAATAAAAGATTGGAGTGAGATGGACCATACTATTTTAACTGCGAGGTGTGGCTCAGATTGGTGCTAGTATGTGACAGAAATGGGTCTGTGTGATAAATAATAGAGTCCTGGATCTGGTGCATCGTAACTTCCCGAGTGGAAGGGCTGGTGAGAATGACCCAGACAAAACTGAGCTGTTTCCCAGACCATGATTGCTTGATCTATTAGGTTTTGAGTGTGTTGAAAAAGGAATGATGGAGGGATCTATTTACAAACAGATCTAATGGCTAGGGAAGGACCACAATCTATATTAGTCATTTTTTTCCAGCTAGTGATAGTGGGAGGAACATCTAGCGTGTGACCTGCTCAGCAATTTGATAGATTTACATTGCATAGTTTGCATGCATAACAACTTCAGAAGCTTGGCTGATCCATATGCCCAAATATTTCACCACTCCAAGGGAAAGTCTGGCATTAATGTCGTAGAACTGTTGCAGAGAGGAAACAGTTGGGGCTTACTCCAGTTGATCATAAAGGCTGTGAGAGCTCTAAATTTTATATATTCCCTCAGAATATTGTTGGGCAGTCCTTGGTTTCCTAGCATAAATAGTCATATAGTGTATGTAAAAAGATATTAGTATTTGTCTACTGGTGTTTCTAAGGCCGTGGTCTGAGTAGTTTTGTTGTAGCCTAGCAGCTAATGGTGTCAGGGATAGGGCAAGAAGAATGGGTGAGAGGGGATACCCTCTATGTATGCCAAGTTAAATACCTACCAGTGCTGAGGAAGTTCCATTTATTTTGAACACAAACTGTTGGGGAGGGATACAACAACCTAATCCAGCTTTTGAACCCTGTTAGGATACCCCTTCTGTGCCATATGGTAAGGAGAAAGTCCCACTGAGTGAGTTGAATGCTTTGGAATCAACCAAGAGTGCAGCTGTAGCATTCAGATGCGGGTCCAAGACCTGCAACAGGGTAAATACGCTGTGCTGATTATACACAATGGAATGGCCTGGGGGAAAACCAGATTGGTCTAGCCTTACTAGATCAAGGAGAAGCAGCGTGAAGTAGTTGGTTGCCAGTTCCACCAATATATTTATGTTACAGTTAAAAAGCTGCAGCCTCCTACATGATTCACATGTAAGGCTGGGTGTCCAGGCTTTAGCAATGTTACAAGAATCGTCTTCCACATTGTAGGAGGAAGTGTCTGCTAAGATTGAGCTTACTCATAGACCACCAGCAGATAGAACACCAGATGAGTCGCATATTGTTCATAAAACTTGGCAAGTGAGCCGTCCAAGTCTGGGGCTTTACACATTGGAAGCTCCCAATGACTGCTAATATCTCATCTAATGAAAATGACTGCTCTGAGAAGAGGTGGTGTACATTGCCATTCCAACCTAGTGTCACCTGCATCAGGTAGTCAGTCACCTGTGTCACAGTTCCTTAGCCAGAGGAGGTATATATATGTCAATAGCATGATGTGAGCCCCTCTAGAATTTGAGGCGTATCCTATAAGAGTTAAGCCCTCCCATCAACTATCTGCAAAATGTCATTAGCCGCCCAAGGGCACATTGTTACCAAGGATTTCCCGGGGCATTCTCCCTCCATGTATGCCCTGGCATGTATGTATTTGCTTCAATATTTACATTTCTTCCCTGCTGTGTCAGTGTACTTAGGCAGCTTGGTCTAAATCTTGTTGAGGACCACTATATCCAACCCCAAAAATCCTTTCCAGCACCTTGATTTCAGCTTCTAATACGGATAGGTGAGCATAAAGAGATTTTAATATGCCATTTTGTTTTGGTGTGTTCTTGCCTCTAATTGTCACTTTAAAAGCCTCACACAGCATGCCCATGTGATCTACTGTCAAGATTAGGTGTAAGGTATTCCTGAATTTCAACTTTCAATTCATCAGCAAAAACTCTATTGAGGAGTGCCACAGGATTAAGTCACAAGGGAAGTTTAGTCTGCGTAGCACTGGTAAATTTTGATAAAGTGTACAAGCCTCCTGCACCCAGGTCTCTGCATACTGCGCAACCAGCCAGACATCCAATTATTTATCAATATTTATGTGGGTGGGAAGCAAATAAACTACACAGCCCTCTGTGCTGGTTAGTTGGGCATTACTGAATGTCAGTAAGCAGATCATACGGGATGGATGTTTCAGATGGCAAGAGCCCCACAAGAGTGTGGCCATCTTGCACACTGGCTCTCTGGTGTCTCTGGGGAATGTGAAAGGCTCTGTCTGATTTGCTTTAGAAGGTAAGAGTATTTCCTGCTTGCACTTTATGGGCTATTACCACTCCTAGTGGCAACTTTTAAACTTTAGTTAGGATTCGAAGTCAGGCGTGTTTCTGATGGAAAATTCCTCTCTACCCCACCATCCCCAATAAGAGAGCCATTGTTAACTCTGGGGTGTTTTTGTATTAATGTTTTTGGGGCTGCATTGTGGTCCCCAGTACTCTTCAACAGAGTTAATCTGTGGACAAGCCCTGTGCATTTTTAATTGAAAAGAAAAGAGTGAGCCCTGCCTTCTCCCATCTGAGTTATTTATTGATGCACAGGATAAGCATATCATCAGGAAAAACACAAACTCACACCAAGCAATAACACAGTTCCACATACATTCTTCTGTCTTCAGTCTGCAGCTTTCACGTTTAAGTTCTTCCCTTTGCAAAATGTGAAGAAAATTCCTGCTTGCACTTAGGAAGTTCAACTCTACTACATATAAAAAGTCTCCTTCCTTTTGGAAAAAAACTGTGGATTAGGATGGAATCCAGACAGCAATATGGATTTTATTGAGGGCACTGTGTTTTGGGCATTTAATAATAGCACTGTCCAACTCAAGGGAATTATCAACACCTGAAGAATGAAGCCCTGCAGGAATTGAAATCTGTGACATGCAGATGCATGCAGCCAGCTGTTAACCCACTGACCGATTTCTCAAGTATGAAATTTTTGCCATGCACCTTACAAAAGGGTCTGTACAATAACTACATGAACTGACTGAGCTACCTTGCTAGAATCTCAAACTTCTGACCAGCAAGCTAGTGGCATTATTTTTGCGAAAGGCACAGTGCTACTGATAGATACCAAATTTTGCTAATACATTAGGGGCATAGAAGTTAGCATGTGGTGACTTATAAACCTTCATTTAAAAGCCTAACAGAGATATTAACATGAAATGTAAAATGTGCACATTTGAATTATGGTGGACAATGTGGCCTTCATCCGTATTTGACCGCGTTTTGCCATGAAAGATGTTGTAGATACATAATTGGGTGAGCTACTGACATTAATTATTATTAAAAGTATTATTATTAGAAGAACATTAGAAATGAAGTATATTAAATGAACATAGATTAATCGTACTTATATTGATTTAAATTAATTTATTAACATGAGTTACACATGTACAGAGAAATAAATGCACATTTAAATTGTGTTCTAATATGCCCTGGATAATGTTTGCAATTAAATAATTTGCTCTGCATATGTGATTCAAATTGTAAGGTGTGCAATAGGATTTATGTGCATTAATTGTATTGATGTGAACTGAGGTTTTCTTAGCAAGACTAGGCCTGAGGATTCATTTTTGCATTAGTAGAGGGAAAATACATATTCACTCTGACCTAAATTAATTCCTAGGTTGCTGACATGTTGTTGAATGTCCTATTGTACTAATGACCAAGAACATATTTTTTTATGTTAACAAATGTAACAGTATTTGTTCTAGCTGTTTGTTGGAAATGGCACTTTTTGCAGGGTCATCCCCAGTCTTTTTGCCTCCTGCCTCCTATTTTTTCTGACCTGTTGCTGTTGGCTTTTGAACTCTGAGCACTTTACCACTGCTAACCAGTGCTAAAGTGCATATGCTCTCTGAGTAAATTATATGTGATTGGTTTATCCATGATTGACATATTGTATTTACTAGTAAGTCCCTAGTAAAGTGCACTAAAGGTGCCAGGGCCTATAAATCAAATGCTACTTGTGGGCCTGCAGCACTGGTTGTGCCACCCACATGAGTAGCTCTGTAATCATGTCTCAGACCTTCCACTGCAGTGTCTGTGTGTGCAGTTTGAACTTTAAATTCGACTTGGCAAGTGTACCCACTTGCCAGGCCCAAACCTTCCCTTTTGTTACATGTAAGGCACCCCTACGGTAGGCCCTAGGACTCCCCAAGGAAAGGGTGCAGTGTATGGTTAAGGTAGGACATATAGTAATGTGTTTTATATGCCCTGACAGTGAAATATTGCTAAATTCGTTTTTCACTGTTGCAAGGCCTGTCCCTCTCATAGGTTAACATGGGGGCTACCTTTAAATCTGATTAAAGTGTAGATTCCCTTTGGGAGCGGATGGACATGTGGAGTTTGGGGTCTCTGAGCTCACAATTTAAAAATACATCATTTAGTAAAGTTGATTTTAAGATTGTGCGTTTGAAAATGCCACTTTTAGAAAGTGAGCATTTTCTTGCTTATACCATTTCTGTGACTCTGCCTGTTTGTGGATTCCCTGTCTGGGTCAGTTTGACAGTTGGGCTGGTTGCACCTCACACTAGACAGTGACACAAAAGGAGCTGGGGTGTAGTCTGCATTTTCTGATGAGACATCTATGCTAGGAGGGAGGAGAGGAGTGGTCACTTACACCTGAAAGGGCTGTGCCTGTCCTCACACAATGCAGTCTCTGACCCCCTGGTGAGTGTCTGGGACCTGGCCTGGGCAAGGCAGGATTTCACATTCAAAGGAGACTTTACTTTGAAGTAGGCCTACTTCAAATGAAAAATTGGGTATAAGAAGGACACCCAAAACCACAGACTATAGAACACTTCAGGAAACAAGAGGAACCTCTGCCTGGAGAAGAGCTGAAGAGCTGAGGAGAAGTGCTGCCCTGCCTATGACTGTGCTTTGTGGAGCTATCCTGCAGTTGCTGCTTCTGCCAGAGTAAGAGGGCAAAGACTGGACTTTGTGTGCCTTCCATCTTGTGAAGAAATCTCCAAGGGCTTGATTTAGAGCTTGCCTCCTGTTGTTTGAAGTCTCAGGGACAGCAAAGACTTCTCTCTGCCAGCACCTGGAGCCTCTGGAGAGACTCCTGCTTTGACAAGTGGTGTTGTATCCAGTCCCTGGGCCCTTGAAAGGAAAGCTGGTGGAAATCCAAGAAAATCGACTTCAGACCGATGCTGCTGCAGAATCCGGTGACGCCACCTGCACCCGACGCCGTCACCTTCGCTGGAACGCGACGATCTTCGCAGGCCCGATGCCGCTACAGCCCCGCTGAAGCCCGCAACTCCGTGGAAGTCGCCGCACCACGTCGTGACCGACGCCGCTCGAAGTGCGCAGATTCAAAATTTCCCACAGACGCCGCGATCCCCGACTTCGCGCATCGACTTGTTTTCACTCTTCACCAAAGGTACTGTACTTGGGGGTCTACGTGACTCCGTGTCCGGCACCGCCGATGTTGACTTGTTGGGAACGACACCGTCACAACGCCGTGTTAGCACCTCATCGAAGCATTTTGTGCTTCTAAGTGCTATTTTTTAGTTTAATCTTTAAAAATTCATAACTTGATTTGTGTATTTGGATTTTTGTCCTTTTGGTCTTGTTTTGTTTGGATAAATATTTACTATTTTTCTAAACTGGTGTGTCATTTTGTAGTGTTTTCATTAAGTTACTGTGTGTGTTGGTACAAATACTTTACACCTAGCACTCTGAAGTTAAGCCTACTGCTCTGCCAAGCTACCAAGGGGGTAAGCAGGGGCTAGCTGAGGGTGATTCTCTTTTACCCTGACTAGAGTGAGGGTCCTTGCTTGAACAGGGGGTAACCTGATTGTCAACCAAAGACCCCACAACAGAAAGCATTATTAATTTTGTATGAGAATTGTTCAACTCATCCTGTGTACTGTGGGAAAGGATCCCACAGTTGCAATCAACTAATAAGTACCTTAGTTTGGCAGAACTATATGAATTCATTGACATGACCACACAATTTCCCTGAGAAATTCCAGAATAGTTGCAAACGTGATGTTGTCAGCAGTTACCAATGGATGTTGGCTATTGTGGACAAGATGAGCCCACCTGGAAGACCAATCAGAAACGCGTAGACATTTCTAGTTAGGGCAAGACTTTTGAATATTTTAGTTAGTCTGTTCGAGTTAGTTGAGCAGATTTGAAGCTGGCTGATGTCCCTTGATGGGGTGCTGCTCTCTCACTTCTCCTTAATCCCTATGGCCCCTAGATGCTTTATAAGGACTTCAAGTTATTCTTTCTATATGCCCCACTTGCTTATACTGTTCAGTACTCATATGCCCAATAAATTCTGAACTCCTGACCTGCCCTATGTGCAGCCCATGTTCTGCACTATCCTGATGCTGCTCTATACTGATGCTGTGAAACGGTGAATGTTCTGCTTGATGGAACTTTCCTGTCAGCTGTCCCATAAAGAGAGATATAATTCATAATGTGGTTTATTGTTTCCTCTTCAGCTTAGATGATTACACCAATGTATTTTCGCAGTGAGTTACCCTAGTTAGATGATTTTTCCAAATTATTTTTTTGCCCTTTCCTTTGTTTTGCCCGCAGGTGGTAGCCCGATCCCACACATGCAAGTCCAAATTCATATTAGAGATAAGGATGGCCCAGCTCTGAAACTTATTGCTATTCATTTTGATGATTTAGTGGTATCACCAGCATCTGCTTTGAAATCTGAATTTAATGTGCATATTATAGTTCTGTTGATTTGTGTTATTCTTTTGGAATGCATAACACTGTTGATGCTAAGTAGGCTTAATGTCTTTAGACGTTTTGGTCAGTCAATGGTTTTCATATATGATTACAATTTAGTCTTGCGCACCATTTATGTTAAATTAGCTCTGTGGTTGTAATAAAGCTTTGAAATGTTATTTAGTGTGGAGGTTTGTTTTTATAGTTAAATTGGTCATGGTGTTTAAAAATGTCTATGTATCTCATGTTATTGGTTTAAATTGAAGGAATCCATTTACCACACTCCTCACTGAGTCCAAAGATACGGTCGACTTCTAGGTGGTGGGATAAGGTTTGGTGTCTCACCAGAGTGCTTGCAGTTTCTGAATCCAAGACAGGAAGAAGACCTTTGCTGGCACCCCAGCATTTTTGGTAGCATAGTTATGGTTTTGCCTCATTAGAAGGGGAAGTGAATGTGGCCCAAATTGTGAGTTTTTCTTGCTGAAGTATAGGCGTTGATGAAATTCCAGCATTGTGATACAAGTATACGGTATGTGTTTTGAGTAGGGTTTGTGCTTGTAATGCTTTTGGCTAAATTGCGGTGAAGTGTAATGTATGAATGGGTAGGGAGTTTGCGTACTCCAAGTAAATGAGTAGGGAGTTTGCATACTCCAAGTAAGAGTGGAGAGTTTGCGTTCTTCAAGTGAACATTGCACTTTGTGCTAAAAATTGCCCACATGGTTGTTGATGTTTATGCATCCTGCGTGTCCTAAGGCTCCAGAGTACCACACAAGTGTATAGAGACTCTTGGTTAATTTATTGTCTGCAGTGAGGTATTGGTCGATTGAGCAATGTCAACAATACCAGTAGATTCCTTGAGTGTGTGAGTTGTTGTTGGTATAATGTGAACCCTAAGTGCACAGGGAGAACCTGTATAAACCGGAGTGAGATTTGGGGGTTAAATCTTACTTGCGTCTGTGCAAAGCCATAGTTGGAAGTCTAACAGTACAATTTTCAAAGCGTTTGAGACAGGTTTGGTTTCTGTGCTCACAATATTTGCATTTAGAGCGTATGCATGAGAGGTGTATGAGATGGCTCTGAAGTGAATCGCAGCTGCAGCGTGGATTGAGTGTGATGTCATTTGGTCCCAGCTGGGATTGGGCAGTTGGTGGGAAAAGCAGCGCACGGATTAGTGTACAAGACTGCGCTGCTATAGGTGAAGAACAGCTTGTGAAGAGGATTGTGAGATCGAAATTATTTCCGGATTGCCTTGAGAGAAGATGTTTTGATTCCAGTTTTAGAAGGTGAGCCTACTTCACCTAAGGGTATTTCAGCATTTGAGGTAATGTAGGAAAGAGGACTTTCTGCATTTTTTGGGTAAATCAATGGTGTACAATAACTGAAAAGGAAGGTATCTTAGCTTTTCCCTGTCACAGAACATTCAATTAAAAATATTAGAGAATCTGAGGAGTCTGTAATATTAATCAATACCCCTTCCTACACCTACACAATTTGAAGCACTTGCTATTTGGGAATTAGTTGTAAGGCAGAAAGTGGCTCAGAAATTCAAGAGGAGAATGAGGAAAGCAGAAAAGATGTTGGCAGAAGCTAGATGGGATGAGGAGCAGAGAATGTGGAGAGCAGATACATTGCATGTAGTGAAATTATTTCCAGCAGTGACACAGGAAGCGGATGGAAGTGTTAAATCTAAAGCCAAGACGAAACCTGCAGAAGAGCTGGAGCAAAAGCTAGATGTACATAAAAGTGTAACAGCCACGGAAAGTGATTCAGATGATGAATTTATAACTCAGTTGTTACAGAATAAGCCCCACCAGATAATGCTATTGAATCAATAAATCAGAATGTAGTCCCGAGTATAGCTACAAATCCAGTGGTACAAAGCCAGGTTCAGACAACTCCAAATTTATCTACTGCTGAAACTGCACAGGTGCCACAAATTTATCCAACAGTTCCAAATGCTAATACAGTTCAGAATGTCGCAGTTCCAGTTATGTCACAGCCAATTCAGAGTTCAGGAATGACTCAATTTGAGTCTATCCCAAATGTATAGACACCTGCACAAATTGTGACCCAGAAACAACGCCCATGTATTCCCCAATAAGAACACCACAGGACATTTCCCCAAATCAGTTGTTTCAGACCGTTGGCATAGTATTAACTGGCCAACGTAAAGCATTAATGTTTCCATCAAGTCAAACAAATTTGTTAGGACCAGATGCATTGACAGCCTCGGTGACAATAGGTCCAGTTGTCCTGTTCTATGCTCAGGGTAATAATGAGAGTGGTATACAAATTCCAAATCAGGTATCACCAATGAATTCTCCTTTTGGAACTAATGCAGAAATGGAGAGGCTGAGCACTACTCTGCCAGCCATGACTCCTATCAATTCTTTTAGTTCTGATCAGACATATGATAGAGTAGGTCAGTTGATTGACCCATGTTCAGTGGGATCGTATGTGTTGGCTCAGTAAAGCCCCGAGAGCTCCATGTCAAATTTCACAGTTTATACCTTGAGATAATGGTAATAATATTAGTTTACAACGATTGACAGCTCAACTACTAATGGAATGGTTCGATAGTTTGAGTGGAGTATCAGTCAAGGGAAATACCCCAGAAGGAGAGAAGACATTGAACATTGCTAAACTAAAATTTGCATTAAATGAACTGATTGAAGGAAGACTTGCATTGGACAGATTTGATTCTTACAATGGAAATGAGTTGCACCTCATGTGCAAGGATGTTAGCAGAACAGATCTATTTAATTGGCTCCCAGGCCCTAAGAGCGCTTTTTTTCTCTATGGCCTGCCATTATTGAACCAATTGCTATGGACCCCAAGACCATAGTTTTGGGAGACTTCAATATTCATATAGAAGATAAACACAATACGCCCACGGGTGCGTTTTTGGACCTTATGTTAAGCCTTGATTGGGACCTTACAGGCTCCTCTGCCACCCATCGCGCGGGACACGTGCTGGACAGCATCTTTATCCGTCATGATAATTGCACCTGATTGGAGAACACTGCCCTGGATTGGAGGGATCGTCACTTGCTTACCTTCAAGGTAGCAAGTGCAATAGTCTCCACCAATGTCCTCCTTGCCCACAGGTCATCCAGGCAATGGCACAAGGTGGAAGAGCAGAGCTTGGTTGTGGCCCTCAAGTTGGGCTAGGATCAGGTCAGGGAACAGGGCATTTCCACATTGGAGGACTTCGAGTATGGGCTCAAGGCGGTCAATGATTCACTCGCCCCTCTTGTCAAATCAGGTCCAAAGCCAGGGAAGAAATTATCTTCTCCTTGGTACTCTGAGGAAATCAAAGAGCTACTGATACTTTACAGATGGCAGGAACGTAGATGGAAGTTTCACCTGACCGATGCGGAGACAGCCAAGCTTAGGTCCATTCTGGATGATTACAAATTAGCAATCAAAAAAGCTAAATCTGACTATTTCTCCTGCAAAGTTAAGGAAGCAGACAATGTACCCAGAGAACTTTTTAAGGTGGTCTGCTCCTTGACCTCCCCTACCTCATCCCCGGTATTGGAGAATTCACCTGCTTTCTGCCAAAGGGTCGCCGTTTAGAAGAAAAGAAAATGCTACAGGTCCACGCAAACTTCGTGCAGCCTCCAGTGGATCTGAGTGTTGGGGATTCGGGGCAAGCTCTGGCCCAAGATAATGGACCTAAGCTCACCAGCTTCCAACCTTTAGAGGCAAACAGAATTAAAGAACTGTTGTGCGGGGTTAAATCAGGGTCTCCTAATGACCCTTGCCCTCCTAAGATACTGCAGCTAGTCCCAGACCTGGTTTCGACTGCGCTAGAACCAATTTACCATGACATCTTGAAGGAGGGGTGCTTTCCTCTCTCCTGGAAGTAGTCCACTGTTATTCTGCTTATAAAGAAACTGGGCGGAGCACCAAATGATTTGAAAAACCTTTGCCCCACATCTTTACTCTCCACCACAGCCAAAATCCTGGAGAAACATCTATATATTGAACTGCCTGGCTTTTTACAGGCCACTGGCGGCCTCAACCCTTCCCAACACAGGTTCTCTAAAGCACATAGCACGGAATCCGCTCTTGTCTCTACACTTGACATTATCCGGAGGCGAGTGGATCAGGGGGAGGGTGCCATTCTTGTTCTGCTGGATCTTTCAGCGGCATTTGATACCATCTCCCCACAATTGATGATCCAATGACTTTACCAAGCCAGAGTTAGAGAGAAGGCCCTTGACATCCTAGAATCCTTTTTTTTTAATATATCCATCACGGTAAGCTGTGGCGACTACAGTGCTACCCCGTTTCAACTCCCCTGCGGGATCCCACAAGGGTCCTCTCTCAGTCCTTCTCTGTTTAACCTATATGTGGCCCTGTTGGCCAGACTGGTCCGCTCCTTTGCCTTTCAAGTAGCCTCCTATGCTGATGATACTCAGCTGATCATCCCTGTCAACAGGAATTGGGAGGAGGTGGCAGACAGATTCCACAACTGCAAGAGCAACAAGTGGATGAGACACAATTGGCTCAAAATGAACAGAGAAAAGACAGAGATTATTTTCTTTGGCTTAAACAGTAACTTATGGAGCCCCCGCTAGTAGCCACAGTCCTGTAATGAGCATTCAGTTCTGAGTTCAACGGCCAGAAACCTCAGAATCTTATTTGACAATACTCTATCTTTTGAGCAACAGGTGAACCACAACATTAAAATTTGTTAATGGACTTTGAAAATGCTCAAGAAAATCTTTCCTTTTCTTCAGAAGGAACTTAGAATAACGGTGAGTTTGGCCTTAGTCATCTCTAAACTGCAATATTGCAATGCACTGATATTAAATATCAGCAATGGTTCCTTTTATAGGTTACAGCTGATTCAGAATGCCGCGACTCGCCTTGGTTTGGATCTTCCTCGCTCAGCGTTTGCAAGCAGCAGCTTGAGGCAGCTGCACTGGTTATCGTTGGAAAAGAGCACTATTTTTAAGACACTTTGCCTCACAAACAAGGCTCTTCAATTGAAAGGCTATAAATACCTTTGTACATCTCTGAAGCAATATGCGGCTTGCCGTCCTCTCAGATCTTCTGCTCTCAATTTAATTTCTGTGCCCTGCTGTCGAAAGGCCATATGGGGGACAGAGCCTTTTTGGTGGCGGCTGCAAAACTTTGGAACACTCTTCCGCTGCCCATTAGGAAGGAAGACACTCACCTGCCTTTTCGGAAGCGGTTCAAAAGTTGGCTCTTTTCTAATTATAGCTGGCTTTTTTGGCTTGTCCCATTGATCCTTGGGATTCTTCAGGGAACCTCCTGCTTCACTCACTCCTCAGTGCTTCGATGCTACGGTTGGAATGCGCTCAACGAATACAAAATACAAAAACAAATACAAATGGGAAATTAGCTGATTTATAAGAAAAAGTGTGAAGTTGAGATGAATAAATGCAAACAGTTAAAAAGAAGTTACAGACTAGAACTTTATTCTAGAGACATTGCACACATGAGATCACCCGGTATGAAAATTAAAATGAAGGAATTCATTCAGAGCATTCAGGCATGGGGAGCATTAGATAAATGGGAAGGAAGATGGGCAAAGAAAAGAGAACAGAAGAAAAAGCTGACTGCATCATCAAATGATATACAGCAGGCTGAGGGAGCTGTAAAAATGATGCCAATGAGAGAAATTCCAGGAGGGAATTTTGTGCATGTCCTATGGAGCAGAAGTGGCATATTGTAATTTACTAATGATTGATGATGAGTTGAGGGAGAAACTAGTGGAATGGTACCAGCAAACAGAGAGAGTTGTTAAGCTTGCAAAGATTTGAACACTTTATTTGAAATTTGTGGTTCCAGATGATTTGTGGGTAGAGTGTAAGAGGAGTGTTGATTGGCCAACGTGTAAGCCGACAAGGGATGCAGTAATAGGTGCGCTGTGTGAAGAGGTGATGAAAAGCTACTACCAGGTGATTGAATTTCTAAAAACTTGAGTTAATTGGCAGACGATTGACAGGACGGCGCAAGAGTCAAAAGAGTCTGTTCATGCTTATTATGAGAGACTGTTGCAAGCATTTAAACAGTACAGTGGTACAGAGATTACTGAGCCAAGAGAAATTATATATTTCATGTTCAGAGTTCTTTAAGGATTGAAGCCTGAAATCAGCAGTATGGTTCAGAATCATTTGATTAGCTGGCAGGGAAAACTGATTAATGAAGTAATGCAGTATGCAAGATACTGTAGTGACAAAATTGAATAGAAAAAGAAAGGATTAAAGGAGAAGGTTATGGTGATGCAAATCAAGTCTGCCCTAGCAACAGGAATGCAGCGGTCGCAAGGGATGGTGAACACAGGAGGAATGCAGGAAGCACAACAGCAGAGCAATATGATGCCTCAGTTCAGAGGTAGAGGTCATGGAATTAAAATAGATTTGAATGTTAATGCGGCTGATGTTCAAAATATGAAAAGAATGCTTCCTTGTCATGCGTGCAGCAACGTCGGACACTGGAAACAGGACTGTCCATATAATAGTGTAAATAATTTGGTGCAGGGTGGTGGTGTTACACAGATGGCTTACAATAGTACATTTCAAAATCAAAGAGTTCAAAGGCCCCATAATCAAAACATGAATGTTCCTGCTGGAGCTGTACAAATGCAAGTTCCCCAACAAGTACAATTTCCCCAACAGTACATTCAGGCCCCACAGCAAATGCAGATACCATAAACTCCGATGGCACGGCAACAGGTTCCTTAGCAGAATGCAAACCAAAGAGCAAATGCCAATATAAATCAGTTAATCACACAATATCCATTGATGGATATCAGTGATGATGAAGTGAATGAGAAATGTTTGAGTGAGAGTTCAGAGGTGGAAGAATGTATGTTCACTGCCTCCGTGGAAATAGGTCCGCGTGGTCCTTATGTGAATGCAAGTGTAATGTGTCATGATGTTTCGTTTCTGGTCAACACTAGAGCAACTCGTTCCACTGTCAGATCTACAGAAGTTCCTAATATGCCCTTTTCTGGCAGGACAGTTCAGGTAGTCGGAGTGCCAAATCAGCATTTGGTAAACCCCATTGCAGAGTTCATTCCAGTCAAAATAGGAACATTTGAGGATTTCCATCAATTTGTAGTCTGCGATTCCAGTCCTGTAAGTCTGTTAGGAAGAGGTTTGCTATGCAAATTAAAATGCTCCATCACTTGTACTCATGAAGGGATAGCAATTCAAACTAATAGTAATGATGAAACTTCCTGCCAAATTGATGAGATGTTTCCTCTAATTTCATTGTTTCCTGTCATGACAATTAAAGACTTGCCTGATGAGTTGCAGGACACAGTAATGTTGAGAGGTTGGGATCTCTCTGGAAAAGATATTGGACTCATATGAGGTGTTGTGCCAGTCAAAGTAGCCATAAAGCAAAATGCAGTTTTCCCCAGAATGCCACAGTATAACATGACTCCAGAAGTAATTGAAGAAATTACTCTAATAATTACATACTTTGTCGAGCAGGGGGTTCTAAAAGAAGTAATGGGTAGCCTGTGCAATTCTCCAATTATGGGATTGCAAAAGCCAAGTGGGAAATGCTGCATAGCACAGGATTTGAGAAAGGTGAATGAAATTGTGGTATCCTGTTGTCCCATGGTAACAAACCCAGCAGTAATCTTATTCTAGATTCCATGTGAAGCACAATGGCTTTCCGTTATTGATTTGTCCCAAGCTTCTTTTCAGTGCCTTACATGAAGATAGTCAGTTTCTTTTCTCATTTAAATTCGGCAACCATGTGTATTCATGGGTCCATACTCCACAGGGGTTTTCAGAATCTCTGTCCATTTTTAATCAGATCCTGAAAAAGAATCTAGAGTTCTTGAACTTGATGTTTCAGTCTGCTTTAGTGCAATACATTGATGGTTGCATCTAATATACAAGAAGCTTGGAGACAAGATACAATAACGTTGTTGAATCATTTGGGCGAAAACGGGCATAAGGATTCCCCTACCAAATTACAATATTGCCAGAAGGAAGTAAAATATTTGGGTGTCCAAATTGAGAAAGGTGCAAGGAAAGTATCCAGAGAGAGAGGTATAACTATTATGCAGATGAATCCCCCAGTTACACAGAAAGATGTCAGAATGTTTTTGGGCATGGTGAGTTACTGTCGCCAATGGATTCCACATTTTTGAGTAATTTCCAAACCACTGTTGAAGCTAAAGCACAAAGAAGTTACAGACCAAGTTCCAATTGATGAAGAATGTATGAAAAATTTCATTGAGTTTAGAGAGAGTTTTTGCAGTGCCCCTGCCTTGGAAACGCCTGATTACACTAAAGCAGGGTTCTGCAAAGTTGGTCCTAGAGAGCCAGGCCCATGCCAGATTTTTAGCATATCCACATTTAGAAAGACCATGTTTCAAAAATCTACAGTTTTCTAAATGTGGATATGCAAAAAATCTTGCATGGACCCGGCTCTCCAGGACCGACTTTGCTGAACCCGGCACTAAAAGTTTTTCACCGTTTTGTCATGAACGTGATTGCTTGAGCTCTTTCTGTTTTGACACAGTTGCAGGGAGGAACAAACAGACCTGTGGAAATAGTTCCACCACACTGGATCTTGTTGCTGCAGCTTTGCCCGGCTGTTTACAGAGTGTGGCTTCCACTGGTGTAGGCATTGATCAGTGAGAAGGCATTGTGATGGGACATCCTTTAACTGTATATGTCCCATATTGGGTTGAGGTCCTTTTGACCAAACCAAAACTCAATATTAGACTAGTGCCCATGGTACACATTATGAGTTATTAATCCTTGGCTCCTCCAATGTGACGATCAAAAGGTGCTCGACTTTGAACCCCGCTACATTGTTACCTGTTAATGTTGAGAATTTAAATAATGTTAATGAAATGAAACATGAGTGCCTTGAGGTCACAGAATTATGCACCAACCCCAGACATGATATTCAAGATACTCCTGTAAAGGAGAATGACCAAGTATTTTTGTTGGTGGCTCCTGTTTGAGAGAAAACAAGGGTTATCTGAAAGCTGATTAGGCATCATCTCAGGAGTAGTCGAAGCTTCATGGCTTCAGCTAGTCATTATGCCCAAATAGCTGAATGGGTTGCACTTACAAGAGCATGCTGCATATCCGACCAGCTTAAAGAGACAATACTCACAGGTAGCCAATATGGACTTTGTGTTGTCCATAACTTTGGACAGGTATGGCACTTTTGAGGTTTTATGACCTCTTCAGGATCACATATTCAAAATAGTGAGAGAATTCACAGTTTATTAAATTCCTTGCAGTTACCTGAGAAAATTGAGGTTGTAAAGTGCCCAGCCTACCAGAGATCAAATGATTATGTCTCATTAGGTGATGGCTATGCTGATCAAATTGCCAGATATTTTGAACTCCATTGCATCACCTTCAATGAAGAGTGGGGTGGTGTAAGTGACACCAGTGAAACTAATCAAAGCTTTCTAATGTCAGTGGTTGATACCTGGGATTAAATTAATAGTTTGCAGGAAGAAGCAACGGAGGTAGAACACAGAGGTTGGAGTAGAACAGGTTGGGTACAGAGGGAGGAAGGGGATGTCTGGATTTCAAATGAAGGGAAAGTCGTGCTGCTTGATTGTTTGTTGACCTCTGTGGCTAGATATTATAATGGTCAAGTTCATCTCAGCAGAGATGCAAAGATTAGCACATTTAAACAGACATGGCACAATCCCAGATTTAGGCTAATTGCAGAAGCAGTATGTCACAGATGTGTTACCTGCCAACAAATGAATGTAGGAAAATGCACTGTGGTTATTTTGAGCCATATAGGCAGATCAGGAGGTCTATTTTACATAATGCAGCTTGATTTAATTGACATGCCTGTTTGTAATAGATTGAATTATGTGTTGGCAATTGTCTGCATGTTTTCACACTGGATAGAAGCCTATCCAATACATAGGAATGGCAGACTTACAGTAGACAAGCTGCTGCGGAGGGAGCTGATACAAATGTTTGGTTTCCCGACTTCTTTAGAATCAGATCAAGGAACCCATTTTAATAATGAAATCATAAAATTGTTGTGTGCAGCACTGAACACTGAGCAAAAATTGCACTGCAGTTATAGACCCGAGGATTCTGGATTGGTGGAACAATTGAATGGAACACTGAAAGCTCAATTGGCAAAGGTTTATGCCTCCATTGTGTTGAAATGGCCTGATGCATTACCACTTGTTCCAATGAGCATGTGTAGCACTGACTGGAAGACAGGACTGTGACCAAATGAAATACTTATGGGGCGTGCAATGAGGTTACCAGCAGTGCCTGCAAATGCACTCGTGAGCATAACAGACAACTTAGTGCTGGATTATTGCAAAGGTTTGGCAGATGTGCTTCGCTCTTTCTCTCATCAGGCTGAAGCAGCAACAGTTTAAACAGCTCAACAGTGCCACGCTTCAAAGCTGGTGAGTGGGTGCTTCTAGAAAAGCATTTGAGGAAGACATGCCTAGAGCCATGTTGGAAAGGACCATATCAAGGCATCTTGGTGACAACAACATCTGTGAAGTGCACTGGTCTTCCAAGCTGGATACATGCAAGCCACACATGCAAAGTTCTGTATCCTCTTGAAAGCACATTGGCCCTCATTACAACCCTGGCGGTAAATCCCGCTTTTCACCGTGCTGAAGACCCCCAACATACCGTTGCGGCGGCAGAATTCTGCTACAGGTATTACGACCCACATTTCAGAATCCGCCACAATACAGACACCCACACAAGGCTGCCACACCAGAGGTCAGTGATAAACTGGCGATACCAAAACCTACACCGTCTCGCCAACAAGAATACGCCCACACTATCACGACCCACGAATCAATGCAGCAGTCTTACAACCGCGGTAATCCATTGGCGGTACACACCGCTGCACTCAAAATATACACACGTCTACCAAACACAACCACATTGGACAATTTAAAATACACACACACCTGATACACATACACACACCACCCTCACACCCCCACAACACAATAAACCACACACCCACATTACCCACAACCCCTTACAACAACATTTTTTGAAAAAGCAGAGAGAGAGAGAATAGCAAACACAACACCAGCATCCACATGCACACAACATCATTACTCATACAACATCCACGCACCTCAAACAACACACACCAACACAACACTTCACACAGCACAATAAACAGCACCTCACACATCCCCCACACAATATCATGGCACCTCAGAGGAGGAGCTCAGGGTCATGGTGGAGGAAATCATCCGGGTAGAGCCATAGCTTTTCGGATCACAGGTGCAGTACACCTCAATTGCTAGGAAGATGGAGCTATGGCGGAGAGTCGTGGACAGGGTCAACACAGTGGGACAGCATCCAAGAACACGGGATGACAGCAGGAAGAGGTGGAACGACCTACGGGGGAAGGTACATTCAGTGGTATCCAGACACCAGATTGCTGTACAGAGGAAAGGCAGGGGACCCCCATCTCCTCCCCCACAACTAACAACATGGGAGGAGCAAGCCTTGGCAATACTGCATCCTGAGGGCCTGGCAGGAGTAGCAGGGGGACTGGACTCTGGTAAGTCATATCTTTACTACTATATCCCCCCCACCCCACCTGCATGCCATCAAATACCCCCACCCTTACCCTCACTCCCATCACTCCATCATCTCACATATGTCCCACTATCACAACCCACACATCCCAATACCAAGGCCCTGCATGCAACACCTATGCATGGACCACCATCACCAAAGCATGTCCAGTACAGATACCCACACAGACCCCAAACCAACTATCACAAAAAGGCAAACACAATGATGCAAAGCACAGGAGTAGAGGGTACCTCACCCAATGCACAAGATGGCACACACAGATACTAAAACTATGCATTTACACCCCAACAGGACCCATACCCAACGTCACCGGACAGGAGGTGCCAGACATATCCAATCCCCCCCAGAAGAGGCCCACAGTGATGACAGCAGCTCTGCACGCCTGGATCAAGATGACCAGCCCGGCCCATCAGGGACCTCTAGACAGTTGGTTCCCCTGCCACTGTCACAAACCACCACAGAACCTCCCCCTCAGGAAACACCACCACAGCACCCACCCAGCGGGCCTATCCCTCTGTCCCCAGGACACATCAATCAGCAGTGTGTCCACCACTACAGGGAACCCAGGCAAACGCACCAACCCAAGAAAATCAGGGAGATGGAGTCAGTGGCAGTGGGCACACGGTTCAGGGGACAGAGGCACAGGATAACAGGGAAGCTGGGAGGACTGCTGTGCGACAGGGAGAGGACAGACCTAGGGAACCGATACTCCACGAGGCACTCTCCAATATGGGAGCATACCACCATTCCCAGGAGACCATGGGCAGGGTACTGGCCAAGTTTCAGGAGACTCAACGGCTGCAGGAGGAACACTACCTTGGTATCAGGGAAGACTTGAAGTCCATCAACAACACCCTGGTCACCATTGCAGGGGTGCTGGCAGACCTTGTCAACACCATGAGGGACATAGTGTCACACAAACTGGCCCCTGACACTAGCCTGGACGATAAACAGTCCTCCACCTCTGCCGGCGCTAGTGGACAGGAGGCACCGCCACAGGACCAACAGGCCACCAGCACCCCACACCATGCAGAAGGAGAACCAGCCCGCAAACGGTCCCTGAGATCCAGGAACATGACAGAAAACATTGCCAAGACCCCTGCCAGGAAATAAGACCCTCCTGAATGTCACCCTTCTGTCCCACTTTGTCACCCTGTTCACCTTAAACTGCCATTGCTCATATGCCCCATTGGACAATGCACCTGTGAGACCAAGAGACTGGACTCTACCATGGACATTTGTCGACTATCACCCCAGCCCATTGCACACACCCCTCCACTTATTGGCACAGAAATAAACACCCTTGAATCACCAAACAATCTGGAGTCAGTCTGTGCTTTCACAAATATGTAATTGCAACATCTCTGAAATATAGCAATGTCAATGTACTTGTTCACATACCAATAATACACAGTTGTAGGCCAGCAGTAAACATAGCAGAGGGCACAAAGTGGGACCCAGATCTGTGAAATGGAAAGCCAAAGTGACAAGTCAGGGACCATACACAGAGTAAAAAAAAGGCAGATTTATGCTAGGTCCTACAATAGTATGAGACTTGTGAAGCAGTTCCATCCTCTTACCTGTGTCTCACTGGAAGTATTGCATGATGATGTTGTTTCGGTTGTCTACATCTTCTTCTTCTGCCTCCTCTTCTTCACTGTCCACAGGCTCCACAGCTGCCACAAGACCACCATCAGGCCCATCCTTCTGCAGAAAAGGCACCTGGTGTTGCAAAGCCAGGTTGTGCAACATACAGCAGGCCACGATGATATGGCACACCTTCTTCGGTGAGTAGTATAGGGAGCCACCTGTCAGATGGAGGCACCGGAACCTGGCTTTCAGGAGGCCGAAGGAGCGCTCTATTATTCTCCTAGTTCCCCATGTGCCTCATTGTAGCGTTCCTCTGCCCTTGTCCTGGGATTCCTCACTGGGGTCAGTAGCAATGACAGGTTGGGGTAACCAGAGTCACCTGCAAATATCGAGGGACAACTGATGGACATCCTCCAAACATTAGGGAATCTCCCATACCCAGGCAGCAAATGAAACTATGTGGGGACTTTAAGCTCACCTAAGAGCCACACACGCTGCCTCTGGAGTTGCCCCATCACATAAGCGATGCTGCTATTCCTCAAAATGTAACCGTCATGCACTGAGCCAGGACCCTTGGCATTCACATGGGAGATGTACTGTCTGCCAAACACACCATCTGCACATTCATAGAATGGTAGCTTTTGTGGTTTCTGTACACCTGTTCATTCCTGCGGGGGGGGACAAATACCACGTGTGTACCATCAATGGCACCAATGATGTTGTGGATATGTCCCAGGGCATAAAAGTCACCTTTCACTGTGGGCAGATCCTCCACCTGAGGGAAAATGATGTAGCTGTGCATGTGTTTCAGCAGGGCAGATAACACTCTGGACAACACGTTAGAGAACATTGACTGTGACATCCCTGATCATGGCCACTGTTGTTTGAAAGGACCCACTTGCCAGGAAATGTAGTACTGACAGGACCTGCACTAGAGGGGGATTCCTGTGGGATGGCGGATATCTGACAGCAGGACTGGCTCCAACTGGGCACACAGTTCCTGGATTGTTGCACAATCAGGTCTGTCAGTGATAATGATGTGTCTGTCTTCCATTGTCGAGAGGTCCACCAGGGGTCTGTACACTGGAGGATGACCCCATCTCATCACCTGCCCCAGCGGACGAGCCCTATGGAGGAGAACGGTGAGCAGAGGGCCATACACCACATAGGTTTCACAAGGCTGTTTAGCACAATCGTTAAATTTTCTCTATGTGCCTTTGTCTGTATTCCTGGCCTAAATAGGTGTGACGCAGTTAGTTGGCCTGCCATGTGGCCCCCTGAAATGGCAGCTGCCTGACCTGTAAGGTGGGACAAGGGAAAATGAGGTAACTGTGCTGGCGTTGTACACTGTAGCGGTAGGCGGTTGAAGACCGTGGCGCAATTCAGCATTGGTTATCATTGGGCCCTATGGGTTCCAGGAGCCAATGACGATGTATGCCGGGAGTGACTGTACGCACCGCCGCGGACGTGACCAGCCTTTTCTATCAGTTCCCTCAATTGATACCTGACCTTCAACAGGAGAGGACCTACACTGCAAGTGCTGCTGTGACCTGCGTCTGGAAGCAACAATGGCTACAGAGTCTGGGGAAAGGGCCACTGCCTTCACTGCAGAGGAGTTCGAGAAACTGGATGGGGTCCTCCCCCTGTACACGCAACTGTACGGTCCTCCAGACAAATAGGTGAGAAAACTGTGTGCATGGTGGATGGCACATGATTGTATGGAGAGTTGTGGATGGAAGAGACGGGGGGGACAGGCCAGCATGTGAGGTTGGTGTGTGTATGTATTTCTGGGCCAGAGCGGGAGGTTTGTGGCCAATGTGTGAGAAAAAATGTATGGGGAAGTAACATCCATTCTTACTTCACTTTTCCTCTAGGTCTGCGCCCACCAGGGATTTGGTGTGCCATCGCCAAGGAAGTGCGAACCCTGGGGGTCTACCATAGACGGAGCACCCACTGCCGGAAAATATGGGAGAACCTGTGCCGCTGGACCAAGAAGAAGGCAGATGCCCAGCTGGGGATGGCTTCCCAACGTGGAAGGACTGCCCGTCGCACCATGACCCCCCTGATGTACTGGATCCTGGTGGTGGCATATTCTTAGTTGGATGGGTGCTTGAAGGCATCACAGCAGCCACAAGGGGGTGAGTACACTCTCATTCAGGTGACTCTGCGCGCTTGACGAGGTGTCTGGGTGGGGAAGGTGGGCTGTGGGTTCCCCTAGGCCAGGGCAGACACGCAAAGGTAGATCCATTGATTTCCTGCCTCATTCCCAGTCCAACCCCAAAGGTAGTATTTGCCCTCTACACTTAGTCAGGCTCCTATGGCTTCCAGGTGTGCATAAAATGGTTCTCAACAGAGTCCCCTATGGGCATGTGCTTTTCCCCTGCCCTGTCATTGCATGGCTTAGTGCATAGGGATGCTCCCTATGTGTTGTGTCTGCCAACGGTAGTGGTGTTGCAGGCATTGACCATGTGTCTCTTCTGTCCCCCCTTTTTGTTTTGTCACTCTGTACTTGTGTGCATTAGCATCACCTGGCGGAGGAGCAGTGGCACCGGAGCAGGAGGGAGCTGCATCCCACATGGCCCTGGAGGGTGAAGTAACGGAGTCAGAAGGCACCAGTGGGAGGGAGGTTGAGGGGTGCTCCACGACGGGGACAGGAGCAGACACCAGCGACAGCGACTCCTCCTCTAATGGGAGCTCCCTTGTGGTGGCGGGCACCTCTGTGCCCTGCGCATCTACAGGTACAGCCGCCACCCCCCCTATCAGCACCACCCTCCCAGCAGCCCCGAGTTTCCCGTGCCCGCTCACCCAGGATGGTGGGCATCTCCTTCGCCCCAGGCACCTCAGGCCCTGCCCCAGTCAGCCCTGCACCCTCAGTGAGGAGGCTATTGACCTCCTGAGATCCTTCACTGTTGGGCAATCAACCATTTTGAATGCCATCCAGGGTGTTGAGAGGCATTTGTAGCAAACAAATGCATACCTGGAGGGCATTTATTCTGGCATGGTGGCCCAACAGAGAGCATTTCAGGTTCTGGCCTCAGCACTGATGGCAGCCATTGTCCCTGTGTCCAGCCTCCCCCTCCAACTTCATCTACCCAGACCCAATCCCCTGTATCTCAGCCTCTCCCAAGCACACCATCAGACCAGCATGCACACTCATCAACACACAAGAGTGGACATGGCAAACATAATCACCACACATCCCACTGGAACTCACACAAGCACCATCCCCATGCAGACACATGACATCCACTGCCTCTACTGTGTCCCCCTCCTCCACGTCCTCCTCCTTCCTCCCTGTCTTGTCTCCACTCACACCTGCATGCACTACATCTTCCTCCACTACCTCCATCACCAGCACTCCCATCACCACACACCACTCACATGTAATCACCACCCCCACTACCATTCACACATCCCCTGTTTCCTCTCCCAGTGTGTCTGTGAGCCCTCCTCCCAAGGTACACAAACGCAGGCACACACCCACCCAACAGCCATCCACCTCACAACAGCCTCCGGCCCATGCACCTTCACCCAAATTCAGCAGATGTACACCTCTTACAACCACTACCTCTTCCTCCACTCCCAAACCCCCTCCATCTTCCCGTCCCAGTGTGTCTAAGAAACTCTTCCTCGCCAACTTTGACCTCTTCCCTACACCTCTCCCACCCCGTCCTTCGCATATGGCCAGGCTGTCCAGGTCCCAGCCCAGCACCTCAGCCACCAAATCATCCAGCACAGTGGTCTCAGCAAGTCCGGTCACATCAATGGCGGCACCCATCAGGGCTGCCAGTGTGCCACCTAGCGAGGCCAAGGAGCAGGCCATTCCGCCACCTGCCAAGGTGAAGAAGGTGCCCACATGCCGGCGGGAGAAGCCACACCTACCACAAAGCAAGGGCTCCTCCAAGCCAAAAGGGGACAGTGGCAAGGCACCAGCAGCGACATCAAAAGTGGGGAAAGGACACAAGCCGAAGAGCAGGTCAGGACAGGGCACGGAGGCTACGGCTGAGGGATCAGAGTCATCCCTTCTGTCAACCAGAACATCAACCTGTACGGCGGTGGACACCGCCACCTGCACCGCCACCTGCACGTCTGCTGCCTCAGCAACAGTCCTCAGCATCATCCCCAGTGGGCAACCATCCAAGGCTGCAGGAGACATCCTGCAGTTTCCCTCAACACGTGAAGACACATGCACCACCGCCAGCATCTCCACCACAGACACCGCTGCAACCACCGCCACCAGCCACACAACGTGCTCAGACAGTGCCACCACAGCTGACATGGCAATCATCTCCAGTGGCCAGCCGTCCGAGGCTGCAGGAGACGTCCTGGACCCTGCCCAGCGTACATGAGGCATGACTCCCAGCACTATTTGAACCTGCATGTGGCATGCGAAGTCGCAGCAGGGTGGAGTGTGTCTCTGCCTCCATGGAGTATCATGCTACCTGTTCCCAGGCAATCTCGTGGCACACACACCCAGGTGAGGGAATGGGACCTCCCACACTGCATGTGAAGCACTCTGGGAACAAAGCCCCCTCCAAAACCAGTGGAGAAAGGCATCCACTACTCCAGTCATTGGCAGGATGAAGCACTCTGGGCACGAAGCCCCTTCCAGAACCAGTGGAGAAAGGCATCCACTACCCCAGTCCTTAGCAGGATGAAGCACTCTGGGCACAAAGCCCCCTCCAGAACCAGTGGATCCTGACATCCACTTAAGAAACTGTGGCTTTGCACTCCACAGGATAAAGCAGTGGGCAAACCACCCACTGGAGAGACTTCAGAGACTGTGGCTTTGCACTCCCCAGGATAAAGCAGTGGGCAAACCACCCACTGGAGAGACTTGAGAGACTGTGGCTTTGCACTCCCCAGGATAAAGCAGTGGGCATGGAGCCCCCTCGTAGAGCAGTGGCGTCGTCCGTTCATCCGTCTGAGGTGCCCCCCCTTCCCCCACCCCTAAGGTGCCTGTTTATGTACCATCTGATGCCCCTGCAGTGTTCTCTCCGTTTTAAGTTATGCATTTTGGGACACTGATCCACGGACAATGATTTCATTCATATCCGGACTTGTGTAGTTGGTGTACATATTTGTATATACTGATATTTGAATTTGGCCTATCTGATATTTCAATTATTACACTTGTTACAATCATTTCATTTTGTCCTTGCATTCTTCCAGGGGGTGACGGGGTGTTTATGCAATGTTGCTGCATGTATTTGTGTGTATGGTGTTGTGGATGAGGGTGGGGGTGTTGCGTGTTGCGTGTGTGCGTCACTCTCTTTTCCGTCCCCCCTCCCCTGTGTGCTAGGTGCAGTACTCACCGTGGTTGTCGCCGGCGTCTTTGCTGCTCCTGATACAAGAGGAGGTAGACCAGCATGGGCAGGGCCTGTAACTCGGGCTCCATGGCATCCTGGTTGTTCGTAAAGTGTCGAAAGGTGAGTGGTTTCCGTTCCAAAGACTGTTCCAGACGTGCTTTTGATGGGGTTGGTACCGCCCCCGAAAAGGTGGCGGATAGGCGTGTTGTAATACAGTGGGCGGAACCTTGTCTTCTGCCTGTCTGTTGGCGGTGACCGCCGCGGTGTTTGTTTCTACCACCGTGGCGGTCGGAGTGTTAAAGTGGCTGTCTATGTTGGCGGTTTCCACCATGGTCGTGATTCCATTTATTTTTCCGCCGGCGTGTTGGCGGTATTACCACTACTTTAACACTGACCACCAAGGTTGTAATTAAGGCCATAGTCTAATCCCCTAAGAGCAAATGGAGAAGAAGAAGGGGTTCAGATTGATCGAGTTGTAAGGACTGAACAAGTGGCAGGAGAGCAAAGAAAAAGCCAACTGACTCCTGTCAACACAGCAAACGTTGTTAGTCCAGTCACACTTCAAAAATGATCTGTAAGAAGAGATCAAAGGCCTGCATCCGCACCTGAACTGGTTGCTGACAAACTCCCAACTATAACAGAAGCAGTTGAAGAGTCGAATCAGAGTGAAGGCGAAGTTTGTGCCGGAAGGAGAGCAAAAAGGAAAAGAGTGACAAGCTGCAAATACTCTTCATTTGAATGGATCTATCTTGTTCAAAATGAATCCGAGATGAAGTTAATCGCCTTTTTATTTTGACCGTGAGAACTGAGTTTTGAAATAACCTTACCAATTGAGCAACAGAGACATTACACACTGAAAGTGATAATAAACGATCATCATACTATAATACATTAAAGACAAAAACTTTGAATGATTTTTTTGAACTTTTAGTTGAGACTTCATGAACTTTCTAGAAGAACAAGAACAGTTGTAAATACGTTTTTTTAATAAATTGTTTTGGATTTGATTTTTGCTCACTTTTGCTTTTATTTTTTTTATTTTTCTTCTCCTGCTCTCATTCTACAGAAGCCATAAACCCAGGACAGGGTAAACACAGTAAATGTAAATATGTGTGCATTGGTTTAATCATAGTATGTATGAGTGTGTGCATTTTATTGGTTACGGAAATGAGTGTTTTAGTGAGAGAAGATGTGCTAAGCACAGCAACTCCAGTGCAGGGAATAATACCATCTAAACAGGATAAGTTTTGTAAGGATGAGGGATTGCTTCATTTAGATGACACAAAGGGAGATTTGTCTTCCAATGTTTATTATAGTTTGGTGTATGAGTATGTGGATACAATAAATGTGCGTGACTGTTATGTGTATACACAAGTTCCTTTAAGAGTACAAAAAGGGATCACATATCACAGCTTACCACTGAATTATGGCATTAGTTGCAGCTTATTTTTAACACGTTTGTACAATCGAGAGTACAGTCAGTATTTTTACTCAAACTGTGACTTAGTTTTCTCTTTTGTTCCCATTAATCAGCATTTGGGCAGCACTGCAAAAGCTAAGAACATAGATATAGCAGGTGTGTTCTTTGAACCTACACTAACATTTGGGGCAGCATATGCACACAGAGATAATTTAACATGTCTTCTAACACAAGTAGAAAAGGAGTTAATTAATCAAGTTGGTGACAGAAGAAAAGCAATAAAAGAAAAGATAGAGAAGAGCATAGTTTCACATGATTATAATAAATCAGCTTATAATACACCTAATATTCAAAGATGCTTAGCTTTAAATTGGCAACATGTAGGGAAGCTTTCTATCTATGGGTCGTAATTGAAAACTGACAATAAATTTGTAGGAATGAGTGACTGCAGACATGTGGTTTTGTTTAAGAATGTATGGGAATGTATGTTAAATGGACAAGGCCCTGCGGTGCCCGGTGTGTATTACATTTGTGGGACGAATGCTTACTACAAGTTGCCTGGAGCCACGGTGGAAAGGCCCATTTCAAATCATCTTGGTGACAACAACAGCTGAGAAGTGCGCTGGTCTTCCAAGCTGGATACATAAGCCACACGCACAAAGTTCTGTGTCCTCTTGAAAACACATAGGGGCATATTTATACTTGTTTTGTACCAAATTTGTGACATTTTTTATGCAAATTTGGTGTTAAACTAACTCCATATTTATACCTTGCCGCTAGACCTGTCTAGCGCCAAAGTTATGGAGTTAAAGTCTTTTTTTGGACGTGGAAACCTACCTTGTGTCAATGAGATGCAAGGTAGGCGTTCTCATGCAAAAAATGACTCTATGGCCTTAGCACCATATTTATCAACCTACTAAAATCACGCACAGGGTGAGGAGGGGTCAAATAATGGTGCAAAGCATGCTTTGCACCATTATTTAACGCCTGGGTCAGGGCAGGCGTTATGGGAACTGTGGGCCTATTTCCATGGTGAAACACTATAGAATAAGCCTACAGGTGCCCTCACCAGGCCCCAGGGATATTCCCACCCACACCAGAGGGAGAGCAGAGGATGGGGGACCCATCCCAGGCAAGTATAGGTAAGTACTGATAAGTATTTTTTTGTAAGTGCCATTGGGGGCCCTGAAATGGGCCCCCTACATGGCACTGAGCGCAATGGCCATGCCCAGGGACCCTGGTCCCTTGTGCTGGCCATTGGGGTGGTGGGCATGTCTGCTGTCTTTTCTCAGACAGAAGTCATGTGGTATGAATGGTTTTGCACCAGAAAATGACGCTAGCGTGGTTAGAGTAATTTTTTTTTACTCTAACCTGCCTAGCATCATTATTTTGTGCAAAACACCCTTCTCCCATACCACCAGCCCCACCCGGCTAACGTCATTTTTTTTACGCTAGCCTAGCCTTTGCACCGGCTTGCAAAATTCCATAAATATGGTGCCGGCTGGTGCACAGAAATGGTGCAAGCCAGTGCTAAGCTTTTTGGTGCAAAACTGCGTTAGTGCAGTTTTGCACCAAAAGTATAAATATGCCCCATAGTCTGATTCTGCAAGAGCGAATGCCGATGAAGAGGGTGTTCGACTTCACCAAGCTGTGAGGACGGAACCAGTGGCTGACGCAGAAAACGTACAAAGTGGTGAAGGCACAAGTGGACTGCATGCAGATAAAGGTGCAAATAAAAGTGCAGATAAAGGCGCAGAAAAAGGTGCAAGCAACTTGCAAACAGAGAAAAGTGCAAGAGAACAAAGTCAAAATCAACAGATTCTTGCCAGAACAGCAAATGTTATGAAAGCAGTTGCACCTGGAAAGAGAACAGTGAAAGGAGACCAATGGCATGCAGCTGCACACGAGGCAGTTGCTGATAAACTCCCATCAGTGACAGAAGTAGTTGAAAAGTCAAACCAGAGTGAAGCTGAAGATGGCGCTGTAAGGAGAACAAAAAGAAAAAGTGTGCCAAGTCACAGATACTCTTCACCTGAATGGATCTATTTTGACACAAACGAAAGGGAGAACACTTTTATGACCTTTTCTTTCCTTTCATGTCTCTGCTGGCCCCCTCCTCCTGATCGGAAGAAAATTATGGATCTTAAAATTGTATTTGAACTGAGCTTTGAAATAACCTTGCCAATTGATCAACAGAGACATTACACTCTAAAAATAACAAGTGATCAACACACTGTTTTATTGAAAATGAACATTTGTACTGATTTTTGATGACTTTTGCTGAGCTCAAGAAGTTTCTTCAAGATCGAGAATGGCTGTAAATAGTGCAAAGAGACTTTGGTGGTCATTATGAACATGGCGGTAAACACCACACCGCCAGTGGTGGCAGTAACTACCGCCAACAGGCTCGCGGTCCAGACCGCCAAATAATGAAGCACATGAGAAACAAGTAGCGCTCCATCCACACACAGCCATTTTTGTAGTCCTGATGACGATGGAGGAGGCCGCCCTCAGGCAGATGGAAAGGCTCTACCTGCCCACCAAATAATGAAACACCACACCGCCATCAGTTCCAGGGCAGGAACCACCGCCAGGAAAAGTGTGGCGGAAACAAACAATAAAAAAGAAACACTCACTGGAGGTACTCAGAACACGCCAACGCAGACATGGAGCGAGAGTTGGAAATAATGCCAGTACTTCTCCTTGCCATATTCCTCCAGGACCGTGACGGTAAGTACCACAGCCCAGTACACATGGGAAGAAAGGGCACAGTTACATACCCACCCACCCTGCAATGCACTCCCAACCCCTCCCACCATCTCAAGCCATACATACCATAACAAAATGTACTTACCAGACACAAGCCAACAAATACCTGCACCAATGTACATACCGGTGCACACCACATCCCCACAGTGAAACGCTGAACAACGTCACTATATTGTGCCAACAGCACTGCTGGGCACTTGATTTTTATTACAAGGAACAAAAGTAATGTCCTGATAAGGCCGTTGGCCAGTCCATTGTAAAGTTCCAGAAGGGAAAATATAGCCCAAACCTGACCCCCACGTGTGCAAAGCAAACTTCACTGGAAAGGGGCATCAATGGGGTAGCCAGGCACCTCAGGGAACAGGGGCAGAGGGTGGCGGGGGTGGGGAATCAGGTCTGGAAGGGGAGGTCTTGAGCTTACGTTTGGGAAGTGGAGGGGGTTTGGGCTTGCCCTTTGAAGGAGGGGTAGTGGGCCTGGATGGGGGGATGGGGGAGGGATCTGGGGCAACAAGGGGCTTCTTCCTTCCTGGGGAAGGGGCACAGGAATGGGAAGGGCGACTGGGGCAGACTTAGATGAAGTGGACTGAGCAAGGGCATGGGAACGTTTAGGGATGAGATGGGGTGGACCAGTGTGTTCAAACAGGTCAGCACGGGATAGAAAAAGCTTCTTAGGTGCAGTTGGAGGGGATCTGGAGCCAGGTCTGGGAGTGAGGTTGAGGGAGTGCTCATACCAGGTGTAGGTGTGCCAGACGTGGATGCAGGTGCCTGTTTAGTATGCTTATGTGTGGTGGATGTGTGTGGTGTGGATCTGGGTGTACATTTGAATGTTTTGGGAGGAGGGTGTGGACACAGCGGGAGAAGACAGGCTGCTAATGTAGATGGATGTTATGTGGGTGTCTGTAAGACTGGTGAATGTGCTGCAAGTGTCTGCGAATGTAGTCGTGGTGAGTGCAGGTGTGGTGACTGGGGTGCATGTCTGGATATTAGATGTTGTGGTGGCTGCGTGAATGGGGGCAGGAGCAGTGACTGAGGGTGCAGGGCGTGTGGGTGTGCATGGTGAGGTAACAGACAGGGTGGCAGGGGAGGTGGATATTGTTGTGTGTGCTTCGGTATGTTGGGTGTGTGCCTGCCTGTGGTGGGAAGTGTGGTGCTTGTGTTTGTCTGTGTGCTTCTTGTGTGTTGATCTATGTGCATGGCAGTCTGTATGTGTGCTTGGGATGGGTGAAGGGAGTGGGGTGCTGGAAGGAGGGGTGGCAGAAGATGACAAAGAATGGGTGGGCCCAGTAGGGTCCGCCACCACCAGGGAGCTGCCATCGGAGGAGGTATCAGAGTCACTACCTCCAGTGGTAGTTGCCTCCCCCGTGGTACTCCACTCGCCCTCCAACACACGGGTCCCCTTGGTGTCAGTAGACTCTGCCTCCTTGGAACCATGGGCTGCTGCATCCTCACTCGCCGGTGCCTCAGCTTCCTCACCAGATGATGCTAATGTACACAGGGATAAAAGAGCACAGGGTTGGGAAACAAAACAAGAAAGAAGCATGTCAAATCCTGAAAATATGTACATTTTGGGTAACAGACACTCCCACCCAGGTCAGACACAAACCCTCAGCAGACACAACATACGTTATGTATGTGCCCCTGACTAGTAGGCATGACCCCAGAATTTACCATATAACCTTCATGAAACACAACTCTGATACACTTTTTGAAGTATCACAACAGTGTTGGTACTCACCCCCTTGTGGCTGCTGTGCTGCCTTCAAGCGGCCATCTAAATCCGGATAAGCCACTGCCAGAATGTGGGCCATTAGGGGGATCAGGGTCCGACGGGCACCCCATCCTGGTTGGGAGGCCTTCCCCAGCTGGGTCTCTCTGGTCTTCCTGGCCCAGAGCCTCAGGTTCTCCCACCGCTTCCTGCAGTGGGTGCTCCATTGGTTGTAGACCCCCAGGGTCCGCACTTCCTTGGCGATGGCTTGCCACAAGCCTTTCTTTTGATGGGCGCTGACCTGCATGGAACACACAGAGCAAAGAAACAGACGTCAGTGTGGGTGCCCCATACACAAATGCCATGCCGTTTCATACTGACATGGCCCATGGAGACATGCATATGAACAAATTACAAGCAGAAAGTGCCAGACAACCTACAGCTGGGCAGTCAGACATCGAACACACCTGCATACAGGCATCCGCCACAATCACACACATCTAAGGATGACAGATGGCAACTCACCTGCTCCTCTGGTCGCACATACAACTTCGCATACAGGGGTAGGACCCCTTCCACCAGCTTCTGCAGCTCCTTCACAGTGAAGGCTGGGGCCCGTTCCGCTGTCACACGCGCCATCTCGGGGACCAGAGTCAGGACACAGCAGCACACGCAGTGGAGTACTACCCTTCACGTGATGCAGGAGTCAAGTGTCAAGGGTCTGTCAAAATGGCAGTAGATCCCACGGTGGTGTGCACCGTCACCGCCGGCGGTGATCATGATTGGCCCAGGTTCCCCGTTGACAACCATGTAATCCAATGATCAGGTGCACGGCAGTGAACACCGCCTACCGCCATGACGACTAACGCCAGCGGAATGAAGTCACTTCCACACTACCATAACTGGATAGCAGGAGGCTGCCATTTTGCTTTCACCACAACTCCATAGCCTTGCCAGGGGCCTCATCTATGGCCCCACTCTCTCTCCCCTTTGTCGATTACTGACATGATTCTTTGATCCACACGTATTCACTGTTCGAAGTGTGTATACAATGTGATGCCATCATGACAGAGAAACCTCAGCACACATTAGCCTGATGACGTACCTCATTTTTTCTATTTGTGTGCGTTACCTATGTATTGCATTTACAAATGTACAGTGACATCACGTGATGTAAGTGTATGTTGACACTCAAAATGTGTTCTTTCCTCCCCCATAGGTACAGACCCATGTGGCGAGGGAGGGCCCCATCTGTTTTCAGACCCCTGGTAAATCTGGCCACTATGGAGGAACATCACATCATTATTACCTACTGACTTAATAGAGCTACAATCCATGACCTCTGTGTATTAATGGATCGTGTTCTGAAGCCGGCCAATCGGAATCAGTATGCCATCCCTACAATTGCGCAAGTGCTATCTGTGCTAAATTTTTTGGCCACAGGCTGATTTCAGGTGATAGTGGGCATGGCTGTAGGGGTATCACAGCCAATGTTCTGCCACATCCTGTCCAATTTCTTGGATGCATTCGTTCAACACTTGCAAACTTATGTCCAGTTTCCGCAAAGGGCTGAACTCACCGCCATCAAATCTGGATTCTATGTCTTTGCTAATATCCCTCATATGATAGGTGCCATTGATGGAACCCACATAGCCCTCATATCCCCAAGAGTGAATGAACAGGTGTATAAGAATCGTAAGAACTATCACTCCATGAATGTACAATTGGTGTGTACTGCTGGTCAGTACATTTCACATGTCAATGCCAGGTTCCTAGGATCAGTCCATGATTTGTTTGTCCTGAGAAACAGCAGTGTACCACACATGATGGGACAACTACAGGTGGACAGGGCTTGGCTCATAGGTGAGTGTGTATGATACTGGATAAGTTACATAGCTGCAGCCAGGCTGTATGCAAGTAAAACCTGTTTGTTCAAGTCCTCTTTTGCCCACTTTTGAAGGTGATTCTGGCTACCCCAACTTGCAATGGCTCCTGACACCTGTGAGGAATCCCAGAATAGATGCAGAGATGAATTATAATGAGGCCCCTGGTCATACTAGGAGGGTGATAGAGCGCACTATAGGACTCCTGAAGGCAAGATTTTGTTGCCTCCATCTCTCTGGAGGATCCCTGTGCTATGTCCCTGACAAGGTGTGTAAGATAGTGGTGGCATGCTGCATGCTGTACAACATGTCTGTGAGGAAAGCTATCTGCCTTCTGGAAGAGGAGGGTGCTGCCCAACCAGCCCTGCAACCTCAGAGAAGGGATGAGAGTGATGGTGAGGCAGAAGAGGGGGAAGATATGAACTCCAAGACCCAGATAATCCGGCTATACTTCCAGTGACTCTAAGGTACTGTTGAATGATGCTGATGTCTGACTCATGTAATAGATACTGTGGTGTCTTTTGTCATTGACAATGTAAAATCGTGACATGTGCCAGGTAATGCAATTTTAGGTACAGTGAAAAATTGTTCGAACACTACAGTGTGTTGGATCCCTTCCTGCAATAAAAGTGGGATTATGATAGTAAGTGCCTAATGCATTCACACTCACAATTGATCTCTCATATTAATTAAGGACATATTTGAGTGCACAGGTGTATTTATTCAATGGCAATATATACATAAGTGTTGGGACACTGAAAAGGAGTGGGCACATGGTTAAAAACATACTCAGGTACATATGCTCAGCTTTAGGTTGGGTTTTAGTCCATGTGGCCATTGGAAGATGGTGTGATGGCAGTGGCATGTCAACAAGGTAGCTCAGTGGCACACTAGGGAGACAGTTCAGGGCAGAGTCACTTCCTGGCGCTGGGCTTGGTCTTGGCTGGTGTTTCAGTTACATATCTGGGTCTGAGGGCACCTTTGCGAAGGTGCAGGTGGCCTGCAGGGGTTGGGGTGCTGTTGTCCTGTGAGTCCTCTGGCAGTGCCACCAGTCCAGTGAATGCTGTAGATGTAGATGGCAGGGCAGTGTCCTGGCGAGTGGTAGGGACCTGCAGGTGGGTGGAAGACTCAGGCTGGCTGTGGTACTGGTGCTGCAACACCCTTGCAATGGTGGCCATGGTGGCACTGAGCTGTTTCCATTGCTCCATGGCCTCCTGGTGGTGTGCTATCTGCAGCCTTTGATTCTGCTCCAAGTTGGCAAGGATCTGGCCCATCCTGTTCTGGGAATGGTGGTATGGTCCCAGTACCTCTGAAATCACCTCCTGGGCTGTTGCATACATCCTTTGGCCAACCCCCTGGGCCACTGTTGCATTCCCACTGGCTCTAGCCCCCTGTGCCTGTGTCACCTGCACAGGTCTGGCAGTCCCACTTGCACTGGGCCCTTCATCATCCTGCCTGTTGATGGGTGGAGACTCTGGCCTCTGTACATGTGGGCAGCCAGTCTGTTGCCGGGAAACACTGGTGTGGGGTCGTTTGGCCAGAGCTGATGATGGTGGCTGAGTGGTAGGGGTGTCAGTGGTGTCCTTGGTGGGGCTTCTGGAGGGTGACAGTCCAGGACTGGGGGTGGGCCAGAGATTTCCTCTGTGTCCAGACATCCCTCTGCATTCTCCTGAGTGGGGCCTCCATCTTCAGGTGGAGGACTGGCACTCCTTGACGTCTCCCTCCAGGTGGCATGGGTGGTGGTGCCTGTGTGCGAGAGAATAGACATGTGGGTTTTCTGTACTTTTTTGCAATTGCTGCACTGGTCTATACTAATTGATGGTTATATTCCCCTGTAGTGGCATGCAAGGTCTCTTCGTGTACATTTTGGTTCATTTTTTGTGGGGGGTAGGGGTGTATTGTGGATGCTGTAGTGCCACTGGGATACCAAGCAGGGGTAGGTGACTGTGCACAGGGGGCTGGATGTTGATTCGTTTGTGGGATTATGGGCATGCAGGGGACTTGGATGTCGGTGTTGTGGACTGGGTAGGGGATAGGGTCCTGGTGGTAGTGAGGGGATGGGGTGATACATGCATTACAGGTGTGGTGACTGTTAAGGTATTGTAGTTGACTTACCCCAGTCCAGTCCTCCAGTGAGTCCGGTGAGGCCCTCCAGGTTCAAGATAGCCAGGACCTTCTCTTCCCAGTTGGGGTATTTGGGGGGAGGAGGTGAGGAGGTGAGGGACCACCACCAGCCTTCTGCATGGCAATGTGCCTGGATGCCGTGGATCAAACCTTTCCGCGCAGGTCATTCCATCTCTCCCTGATGTCGTCCCTTGTGTGTGGATGGTTTCCCACTGCGTTGACCCTGTAGACTATCCTCTGCCATAGCTCCATCTTCCTGGCCACGGGTGTCTGCTGCACCTGTGCCCCGAATAGTTGTGGCTCGACCCTGAGTATTTCGTCCACCATGGTCCTTAGCTTCCTGTCTGTGAAGCGGGGGTGCTTACGGGGTGCCATGGTGGGTGCTGTGCGTGGTGTGTTTTAGGTGTATTGGTGAGGGTGCTGTGGTGTGATTTGGTGTGTGGCTTGTGATGGTGTTTGGAGAATGTATGGGTTTTGGTGGTATATTTGTATGTGTGACTTGTGTGATGTTGAGTTCAGTGTATGCATGTTGTGTTGTCAATATCTGTTATGCTATTGGTGTTGCAAAGGATTGTGGGGTGTGTATGTGTGTGTTTTATAGTGTTGTGGATCTGTGTCAGGTGTGTGGGTTTCAAACTTACCAATGTGTGCCTTTATTGTTGGTGGGTCCGTACCGCCAAATGTCGTTCGACATTCACTGTCCACCAAGCTGATCTGTGCATCATTATTGATGAAACATAGTTGTCTGCATGGCGGTGGCGGGTTAGAGTGTACTGCCTTTCCACCATCTTTGGCCCTGTCAGTGGGTAGGAGTTGCAGGATTTTTGGAGGTTTGTCTTTTTGGCATCATAATTCAGCAGTGTGCAGTTCAGCGCCACTGGCGGTCTTTTGTTCACCGTCAGCACGGCAGTCGGCGCTGATTACCGCCAAGTTCTTAAGGAGGGCCTTTGAAAAGAAAATTTTTGTTTTTGATTTTTGCTCACTTGTTTATATTTCTCTTTTTCTTTTCTCCTCTGACTCTACAGAAGCCATGAATCCTGGACAGAACAACCATAGTAGATGTAAATATGTGTGTATTGCTTTGATAATAGTATGTATGATTGCGTACATTTTATCGATTGCAGGAATGAGTGTTTCAATGAAAGGAGAGGTGCAAAGTACAGCAACTCCAGTGATGAGAAGGAAAACATCTGAGCAGGATAGGTTTTATAAAGATGAGTGATTGCTTCACTTAGATGACACAAGGAGAGATATATCTTCCAATGTATATTATAGCTTGCTGAATGAAAGCCAATGAAAACAATTATAGATAAGGGAATAGCTAGCAAGAAGAAATAATTTCACAACACACCTGATACACAAAGGCACTTAGCTTTTAATTGGCAACATTTAGGAAAGCTTTGTATATGTAAAAGGCAAACAAAAGCTGACAATAAGTTGGCAGGAACGAGTGATTGCAGACGTGTTTTTGTTTAAGGGTGTATGGGTTTTTATGTTAAATAAACACGAACCCACTGTACCCTGTGTTTTTACATATGTGGTAAGAACGCTTATTATAAGGTCCCGAAATGCTGGTATGGTACATTTTATTTGGGAATAGTATTCCTGAAAATATACCAAGTGAATGACATTAACAATCCTGAAGGGTTTGAGAGACCTAAAATTAGATTTAAAATAGAAGCAAGTGGTTCAGAAATTACAGGAGATATGTTTGGAGATATTATTCCATCAGTGGGTGTTATCTTGAATGACATTAATATATGGAATTTATCAACAATTGTAGATAAGATGTTAACTGATTTTTCAGATGCAATGCTACTAATCACAGCACTGCTGCACTTATATCCAGAATAACAACAAAGAGATAAGGTGATACTCATCTAATTTGACAAGTCTGAGACATGACTTAAGTGACCTAAAGGAGACAAATTTTGGGAAAACAATAGGTGAAGGATTTTCTGAGGTAGGATCTTGGTTTGTTAGCTTGGGAAATGACTTTGTGAAGAAGATCCTAAAAACTTTATTGATTGTGACAGTGTGCATAATTTGTGCACATGGATTTAACAAGGTTTACAAATTCTGGAGAAAACAAAGAGCAAAGAATAAACAAAGGACAGAAGAAAAGGGATTGGAGAATAGGAGAAAAAGATATGACGATGAAGAGAATTGACAAGTATCGCAAACCTAGACCAAACTGTTATCAAACTACAAGGTTTTGACTTGTCTCATTGAAAATGAAAATATTTCTTTTGTGATGGCATAAATTTCTGTCAGGCGAGGGATTGAGAGAGATCAAGGGCCAGATTGAAAGAAAAGTGGTGCTGTGCCAAAATTGCCAGCGCTGCGTCACTTTAGAAACGCAGGGATGCGGGGTATTTAAGTGAATATGGCGCACCCCTGTGTTTCCCAATGCACTGGTGCTAAATTTAGCTGCCAGCACCAACGCAGGCATCCTTGCACCATCGGGCAAGGATGTCTGTGTTGAGGGGTGTGATTGTTTATATGCAGGAAGGTGTCCCTTCCTGCACATAAACAATCACTAATGGCGCTTTGGCACTTCTGTGTGTGCTGCACAATGCAGCACACACAAAAGTGCCAAAGCGTCATTTTCAAATTATTGTTTATGTGCAGGAATGGACACCTTCCCGCACATAAACAATCATTACTGGCATTTTGCTTTTTCTATGCGTGCGGCAGAATGCAGAACGCATAGAAAAAGCAAAAAATGAGGAGGAATAAAAGTATTCTTCCTCGTTGCGCCCTGCTAATGCAACCGCTGGGGGGTGGCGTTAGATTTTGGCGCTGCCTCAGGTTTACGAAATTTCATAAATCTGAGGCAGCGTCAAAATGCAATGGGTGTTGCTGTAGCATGCCCACAGCAACACCCATTGCATGCCCCTTCCACGTACAGTGCTGTGTGCGAAGGGGCCGTATTTACAAGGTGGCGTTAAGCCACAAAAATTGGCTTAATGCCACATTGTAAATACGGCTCTGCGCTTAGCGCCACAGGAGCCTCAATAAAAGTGATGCTCTTGTGGCGCTAGGGACCTATAAATACGGCCCCAAGTTTTAATAATAAATTAGTGGCACAGAAGTAGCATTTTTAAAAGCTTAAGAGAGAAAAATAACATAGGAATTAAAATGTGCACGGTAAAATTGTGGTGGACATAGTGGTGGACATTTGTGCCTACCATTCATATTTTGACCCCATGTTTAACATGAAAACATTTTGAAATTGTAAATGAGTGAATTATTACTGAATATTAACCTGAATGTGTGGAAACAGTAGAAATAAAAAATATTATGAGTATTAATTGAATATGAATCAAACACACTTACATTGAATTAAATGGATTTCATAACGTGTGAAGAAAAAAAAAATTAAGATATTTTTACATAACGTGAATGATGTTTTAGATAAATAATTTGCTATGCATATTGGATTTTAATTTTAACATGCGCAAAAGGTTTATTAATGTATTAAATGTATCAAGGTGCGTTTAGGTCTCCTAACTTGATTAGGCCTTAGGATTCATTCTGCAAGCAGTAATGGAAAAATTATTTGTCTATTCTGTCCCCTCTGACCTGAATTCTTTCCCTAAGCTGCTAACGTAATGTTGAATGTCTTACTATATTGTAGGCAAGAGACATGTTTCAGATTCAATAATGTAACAATATTTGTTATAGCTGCCGAACGGAGCAGGAAATCACAGTGCTCATATGAAAGAATTTTAGTTTAGTTGATTGTGGATCATGTGAAAGGAACTGTGAATTGCAAATCATTTGAAATTGTAATATGTTGGTGGAACTGTGCCAAGTCATGCAGATGACAACACATTTTGGTTGAGAAGATTCCTAAAAGTTGCAAACTTGGAGATGCCATCTACAGTGATTGGATGCTGAAACTGATGCCCAGTATGCGTCCACGTGAAGGACCAATCAAATGGATTTTGGTTATTTTAATTAATGAAGAACTTCAGAATTGAAGTCAGTTCCCTTCTGAATCTTCTTGAAGTCAGTCCGTGTTGAGATCTCCTTAGAGTCAGTTTATGTCTGCTTACGTCGTCTCTCTCACACTATGGTGGTCATTCTGACCTCGGCGGTAAAAGGCGCCCACCGCCGGTCAGAAATCCTCCATAATTCCGCCGCGGTAATCCGCCACGGTCATTCTGACCCGCAGCAGCCAAACCTCCGAAAATCCGACAGCCACAACAGACCGCCAGACCAGCGGTCGGCGGAAAAGTGGAGGTGACCAAACCTCCACCGTCACGCCAACAGAAATACGCCCATGCCATTACGACCCACGAATCCACGCGGCGGTCTTTCAAACGCGGTTTTCCATTGGCGGTACACACCGCCACGGTCAGAATACACACAAACGAACAAAACTCAGCCACATTGGACGATTTGAATTCCACACACCTGATACACATACACACACCACTCCCACACACACAATACAATATAAAACACACACCCACATCACCCACAAACCCCTTCGACCAAAATCTAAAAAGAAGCACTGAGAGACACAGCAGCGATCACAGAACACCATCACACAGAGGCACACTACACCATCACCCACACAATATCCACACACAAAACAACACACACCACCACACTCAACACACTTAACTACACATACTCCACCCCACACATCATACACACCACTCCATGGCACCCCAAGACACCCCCGCTTCTCAGACGAAGAACTCAGGGTCATGGTGGAGGAAATTGTTCGGGTAGAGCCCCAGCTCTTCGGCACACAGGTCCAATACACCAGCATTGCCCGGAGGACGGAGCTATGGCAGAGGATTGTCGACAGGGTCAACGCTGTGGGACAGCACCCCAGAAATCGGGAAGACATCAGGAAGCGATGGAACGACCTACGGGGGAAGGTGCGTTCCATGGTATCCAGGCACAACATCGCCGTGCAGAAGACTGGCGGAGGACCCCCACCTCAACCCCCACAATTTACAACATGGGAGGAGGAAGTCTTGAACATCCTGCATCCTGACGGCCTCGCAGGAGTCGGCGGAGGAATGGATTCTGGTAAGTTGAAGCTTCAATACTGCTTCCCCCCCACCTGCATGCCAAATCATACCCCAACCCTCACCCCCATCCTCGAACCCCACCCTCACCCCCACCCCCATCCTCACCCCCACCCTCACCCCCACCACCATCCTCATCCCCACCACCATCCTCACCCCCACCCCCAGCACACCTATTCCCTGCCAATGTCTCACCATCACAACCCACACATCCCAAAACCTAGGCCTGCATGCGTCCACCAAGCATGGACACCCATCACCAAAGCATGCCCAATGCATATACACATCCCCCCCACAAGCCACCCTCACCAAAGCCCCCACACACGAATGCCAGCACTTGGGGACACGGGAACCCACAGATACACCCATATGGCACACATTGAAACTATAACCATACCTCTATACCCCTGCAGGACCCGACCGCCAACACACCGCCACGGAGGGCCCAGAATTCTCCACACCCCCCACCCAAGAGGCCGTCAGCGATGACAGCAGCTCTGTCGACCTGGACACTGATGACCAGCCCGGACCATTGGGGACCTCTGGACAGTCGGTTCCCCTCAGACAGCCACAGGCCACTACAGACCCAAACCCCTCCGGGAACACCAGCACAGCTCCCACCCAGCGGGCCCATGCCTCTGTCTCCAGGGCGCGTCAATCAGCGGTGTGTCTACCACTACAGGGCACCCAGGATAACCCACCACCCCAACAACAACAGGGACCTGGGGGCAGTGGTAGTGGGCACACCGGCCAGGGGGCAGAGGCCCAGGGAAACAGGGGAACTGGGAGGGCAGCTGTGCGAAAGGGGGGGGACGGGCCCAGGGAACCCACTCTCCACGAGGCCCTCACCACCATCATGGGAGCATACAACCGCTCCCAGGAGACGATGGCGACGGTACTGGCCAGGTTCCAGGAGATCCAGGTACTGCAGGAGGAACACTATCGGGGGTACAGGGAGGACATCAGAGCCCTCACCTCCACCCTGGTTACCATGGTAGGGCTGCTGCAGGAACTCATCAACACCAGGACGGACACTCAACAACAACAAAGGGCCCCTGCCACTAGCCTGGACCAAGAACAGCCAACCACCTCCGCCGGCGCTAGTGGACAGGAGGCCCCCGCACAACAGCAGCCCACCAGACCCCCACCTCCTGCAGGAGAAGAACCACCCCGCAAGAGGGCCCTGAGATCTCGCAAGAAGGCAGAGTAGGATGTCAAGACCCCCGCCAGCAAAGGATACCACCTGATGTCATCCCACTGTCCCACATTGTCACCCTGTCCATCCTTGAACTGCCCATGCTCCATCTCTCCACAGGCCTATGGACAATGCACCTGTGTGACTGTTACTCTGGACTCTGCCATGGACATTCATTCACCATAGCCCCCACCCACTTGAAACCACCCATCCCATTTTGAGCACTGAAATAAACACCTATTTTGCACAAAACTATCTGGAGTCTGGCTGTGATTTCAAAATATTGTAATTGACATGACAGTGCAAATATGTCCTTGTACATAGTGAAGTCAACAAACAGCTGCCACAAAGCTGTAGTCCATGGGGAAACGAAGCACAGGACTCGTAGTGGGGACCCCAGATCTGAAATAGGGAGGGAAAAGCCACAACTCAGTCATCATACACTGGGGCAAATAGACAGGCAGCAGAGATGCAGGAGAGTAGTTCACATTTACTAAATTATGTTTGAATTGTTACCTGTGTCCTATTGGAAGTACTGTTCAATGATTCTGTCCCTGTTGTCTGTTTCAGCCCCGTCGTCTTCCTCCTCGTCACTCTCCACAGGTTCCACAGCTGCCACAACACCACCGTCTTGACCATCCTCCTGCAGGAAAGGCACCTGGCGGCGCAAAGCCAGGTTGTGAAGCATGCAGCAGGCCACGATGATGTGACACACCTTCTTAGGTGAGTACATTAGGGATCCACCTGTCATATGCAGGCACCGAAACCTGGCCTTTAGGAGGCCGAAGGTGCGTTCGATCACCCTCCTAGTACGCCCATGGGCCTCATTGTACCGTTCCTCTGCCCTGGTCCGGGGATTCCTTACTGGGGTCAGTAGCCACGACAGGTTGGGGTAACCAGAGTCCCCCAATAGCCATACACGGTGTCTCTCTAGCTGTTCCATCACGTAAGGGATGCTGCTATTCCTTAGGATGTAGGCGTCATGCACTGGCCCAGGGAATTTGGCATTTACATGCGAGATGTACTGGTCAGCCAAACACACCACCTGGATGTTCATGGAATGGTAACTTTTTCTGTTCCTGTACACCTGCTCCCTGTCTCTTGGGGGAACCAAAGCCACATGGGTCCCATCAATGGCACCAATGACGTTGGGAATATGTCCAAAGGGCATAGAAATCACCCTTCACTGTAGCCAATTCGCCCACCTCAGGGAAAAGGATGTAGCTCCTCATGTATTTCATCAGGGCAGACAACACTCTGGATAACACCTTCGAAAACATGGGCTGAGACATCCCAGAAGCAATTCCCACTGTTGTCTGAAATGACCCACTTGCCAAGAAATGGATTACTGCCAGGACCTGCACCAGAGGGGGAATCCCTGTGGGTTGGCGGATGGGGGACATCAGGTCGGGCTCCAGCTGGGCACACAGTTCATGTATAGTGGCACGGTCAAGCCGGTAGGTCAGTATAACGTGGCATTCTTCCATTGTCGACAGGTCCACCAGCGGTCTGTACACGGGAGGATTCCTCCTTCTCCTCGCCAAACCCAGCGGACGGTGCCTAGGAAGGACAACATGGAGCACAGAGTCAAGCAACCCACAGGTACGTACTCACAGCTTGCACAGTAAACGATTCTCTATGCAGTGAATGGCGTGTATGAGTGGCTATGCAAGGCCTAGGCCTGTGTGACGCAGTTGAAATTGAGCCATGTGGACCCTCGAAATGGCGGCTGCCTGACCTGTGAAGTGTGACAATGGGATGTGAGGTCAATGCGCTGGCGTGGCACACCGCGGCGGTCGGCGGTCGAAGACCGCGGCGCGAAGCCGCATTGGTTAACATTGAAGCCTATGGGTTTCAGGAGCCAATGGCGAAGGGCGCCGGCGGTGGCGGTACGCACCGCCGCGGTATGCACCGCCGCGGGCGTGACCGCCATTTTCTATCTACTTATTCACTCGCGACTTGAACTTTCACAGGAGAGGACCTATACTGCAAGTGTTGCTGTGACCTCGGTCTGGAAGGGACAATGGCTGCTGCGCCTGGGGAAAGGGCCCCTGCCTTCACTGGAGAAGAGTTGGAGAAACTTGTGGATGGGGTCCTCCCCCAGTATGCGCTACTCTACGGTCCTCCAGACCAACAAGTGAGTTTAATTCAATATGGATTTGGGGCCACTGGCTGGCTTGGGGGCGTGGCGGGGGGCCTGGCGGGATGGGGGGCATGTTGGGCCTGGCGGGGGGCATGGCGGGGATGGGGGGCATGTTGGGCCTGGCGGGGGGCCTGGCGGGGGCATGGCGGGGATGGGGGGCATGTTGGGCCTGGCGGGGGGCCTGGCGGGGGGCATGGCGGGGATGGGGGCCATGTTGGGCCTGGCGGGGGGCCTGGCGGGGGGCATGGCGGGGATGGGGGGCATGTTGGGCCTGGCGGGGGGCATGGCGGGGGGCTGGCGGGGATGGGGGGCGTTGGGCCACTGGCAACGAAAATGCAGACAAACTTGAACGTGGTATTTCTCCCTCCCTGTACGTGTCACATAGGTCCGCGCCCATGAGAAGATCGGGATTTGGCGTGCCATCGCCAAGGAAGTCCGGACCCTGGGGGTCCACCATCGACGGGGCACCCACTGCCGCAAGAGGTGGGAGGACATCCGCCGCGGGACCAAGCAGACCGCCTAGTCTCTGCTGGGGATGGCCTCCCAACGTAGGCGGGGTGCCTGCCGTCAACTGACCCCCCTGATGTTCCGGATCCTGGCGGTGGCCTACCCTGATTTGGATGGGCGCGTGAGGGCAGCACAGCAGACACAAGGGGGTGAGTACACGCATAATCTACTCTGTTGTCGTGCAGTGGAGGTGTCTGGGTGGGGGAGGAGGGCTGTGGGTCCCCCTAGGCCAGGGCGATATCTGTAGGCTGGGCACCCCCGTAAGCCCCTGTGTCCCCAGCCACCACCCTCAGTAGTGTGTCAGTACAGCCATCCCTGGGCCGTGTCATCCATGGGTGCAGTTGTCAACTCTAGTCGTGTAGGGCATGTTCCACGGAATGCGTAGCGGACCTCAAGTGCGCAACTTAGTGCAGGGGGCATCTGTGTCTGTCATGTCCGCTAACTGTACCGGTGATCCATGTCCTCAAAATCTCTTTATTTCTCTCTCCCCCCCCCCTTTTTGTTTGTCTTTCTGTGCTTGTGTGCATCAGCATCATCAGGCGGAGGAGAAGTGGCATCGGGGCAGGAGGGAGCTGCATCTCACATGGCCCAGGAGGGCCATGCCACAGAGTCTGACTGGACCAGTGAGACGGAGGGCGAGGGGAGCTCCACAACGGGGACGACTGGACCCTGCAGCGACACGGACACGTCCTCGGAAGGGAGCTCCCTTGCGGGGGGCAACATCCGTGCCCCCCGCCATTACAGGTACAGCCGCCACCCAGCGCACCATCTCCGCCCTCCCAGCAGCCCCTCAGCGTTCGCCCCGTGCCCGCTCTGCCAGGAAGCCGGGCATCTCCTTCGCCCCAGGCACCTCAGGCCCTGCCCCTGTTACCCCCGCTGCCCTCAGTGAGGAGGTCATTGACCTCCTCCGAACGCTCATTGTTGGGCAGACTACCCTTTTGAATGCCATCCAGGGGGTGGAGAGGGAGGTTCATCGCAGCAATGCGTACCTGGAGGGCATTCATTCGGGTCAGGCTGCCCATTAACGATCGTTCCAGGCTCTGGCCTCAGCACTGACGGCAGCCATTGTCCCTGTCTCCTGCCTCCCTCTACTAACTCCCTCCTCCCAGTCTCCTGTTCCTCTGCCTGTCCCACCCACACCATCAGACCAGCCTGCACACACCTCAACACCCAAGAGCAGCTCATCCAAACATAAGCACCACAGATCACGCAGACATTCACACGAGCAACATTCCGATGCAGACATGCCAACAGTCACTTCCACCTCTGTGACCCCCACCTCCTCGTCTCCCTCCTCCCTCCCTGTGATGTCTACACTCACACCTTCATTCACCTCACCATCAGCCAGTGTTTCCATCACCAGCACACCCACCAGAACAGTCCGCACACGTGCAGTCACCACCCCCACTGCCATTTACACGTCCCCTGTGTCCTCTCCCACTGTGTCTGTCACCCCCTCTTCCACACCACACAAACACAGCCACCCACCCACCCAACAGCCATCCACCTCACGACAGCCTATCCCTCCTGCACCTGCACCCAAAGACAGCAAACGTGACTCACCTACAACCACATCCTCTCCCTCCACTCCCATTCCCACTGTACCTATCACTCTCCATTGTCCTAAGAAAATCTATCTCTCTACTGCTACCTTCTTTCCTGACCCTGAGCCCCCCCCTCCTTCTCGTCGGGGTAAAAAGAGCACCTCAGCCACCACCAGCCCTGCAGCCCCCTTGACAAGGGTGCAGGGGTATTGGAGCCCACCAGCCCGCATGTCTGGATCTTCGCCCAGCAGCAAGGGGACAGGCAGCCCACCCCCTGGGAAGAGGAGCAGAAGGCGGAAGGGGCGCCGCAGGAGCCCGGGTTCTACATCCCCCAAGGACACCACCCAGACACCGTCAGCAGCCACAGCTCCAAAGGGAGGAAAGGGCAACAGACTCCCGACTAAGGAGGGCAAGGGCAGCAAGGCGGAGAAGTCAGGCAGCAGGCCTGCTGCCCATGGAGGAGCCGACACAGCTGCCCAGGAGGAGCCCACCACCCCCATAGCCGCTGCCCAGGGAGGAACCGGCACAGCTGCCCAGGGAGAGCCCACCACCCCCATAGCCGCTGCCCAGGGAGGACCCAGCCCAGCTGGCCAGGAGGGCCCCACCACCCACAGCCCAGGTGGGCATTGAAGGAGCACCATCCCCGCTGCCCAGGAGGGCACCACCAGGCAATGAGCAGTTGGCCATAGAATGGCCGCCGTCTCCAGCACCGCTCCGCTGGGGACCGCCGTCTCAAGAACCGCTGAACTGGGCCCTTCAAGGCAAGAACCGCTGAACTGGGCCCCGCCGTCTCCAGCACCGCTCTGCTGGGGACCGCCGTCTCAAGAACCGCTGAACTGGGCCCTTCAAGGCAAGAACCGCTGAACTGGGCCCCGCCGTCTCCAGCACCGCTCCGCTGGGGACCGCCGTCTCAAGAACCGCTGAACTGGGCCCTTCAAGGCAAGAAGCGCTGAACTGGGCCCGCCGTCTCTAGCACTGCTCCGCTGGGGACCGCCGTCTCAAGAACCGCTGAACTGGGCCCTTCAAAGCAAGAACCGCTGAACTGGGCCCCGCCGGCTCCAGCACCGCTCCGCTGGGGACCGCCGTCTCAAGAACCGCTGAACTGGGCCCTTCCAGGCAAGAACCGCTGAACTGGGCCCCGCCGTCTCCAGCACCGCTCCGCTGGGGACCGCCGTCTCAAGAACCGCTGAACTGGGCCCTTCAAGGCAAGAACCGCTGAACTGGGCCCCGCCGTCTCCAGCACCGCTCCGCTGGGGACCGCCGTCTCAAGAACCGCTGAACTGGGCCCTTCAAGGCAAGAACCGCTGAACTGGGCCCCGCCGGCTCCAGCACCGCTCCGCTGGGGACTGCCGTCTCAAGAACCGCTGAACTGGGCCCTTCAAGGCAAGAACCGCTGAACTGGGCCCCGCCGGCTCCCGCACCGCTCCGCTGGGGACCGCCGTCTCAAGAACCGCTGAACTGGGCCCTTCCAGGCAAGAACCGCTGGCCCTTTGGCAGACGTGGCAGGGCAGGATCTGTCTCGGGCAGGGCTGCAGGATGTCCTCTGGCCAACATGCCTCCTCCAGTGGCAGTGGAGTCTGTTATGGACTGTTTGGACTGTGGCTTTGCACTCCCCAGGATGGCCCAGTGGGCAGGCCACCCACTGTATGGACTGTATGGACTGTGGCTTTGCTCTCCCCAGGATGGCCCAGTGGGCAGTCCACCCACTGTATGGACTGTATGGACTGTGGCTTTGCTCTCCCCAGGATGGCCCAGTGGGCAGGCCACCCACTGTATGGACTGTATGGACTGTGGCTTTGCTCTCCCCAGGATGGCCCAGTGGGCAGGCCACCCACTGTATGGACTGTATGGACTGTGGCTTTGCTCTCCCCAGGATGGCCCAGTGGGCAGGCCACCCACTGTAAGGACTGTATGGACTGTGGCTTTGCTCTCCCCAGGATGGGCCAGTGGTCATGGAGTCCCCTCGTGGATCTGGCATCGTGTACTCAAGTGGCTGAGGTGCCCCCCATTCCCTTCCCCCTGAGGTGCCTGTCCTTTTTTCTTTCTGATGCCCCTGCAGTGTTCTCTCCGTGGAGTTCTTGTTGTGGGACTGGGCCTTGCCCCTTTGCTCAGGACCCCTGTGGTCCACGGACAGTGGTTGGACTACATATAGTTGATGTATATATTTTGTACATAGTTTATTTATTTATTTGGATTACTGCTGTCCATTTTTCAATATATCTGCCCGTTTAGGATCTCTTCTTTTGGTCTTTGCATTATTTCGGAGGGGGGGGTTTGTGGGTTGTGACAGTGATCTGTGGGAATGCATTGATGTGTGTGTTGTAGTGGGTGTGGGTGGGTGGGTGTGTGCCGGTAATCTTTTCCCTCCCCTGTGTCGTAGGTGCAGTACTCACTGATGTCTTCCGCGCCGCCGGGCGTGCTCCTGGTACAGGAGCAGGTATAGGAGTGCGGGGATGACCTGTAACTCGGGTTCCATACTGCCGTAATCTCGCGTGGAGTATGTGGAGGTGAGCGTTTTCCCGTTCGTAGTCTGTTTCCGCCGTGTTTTTATCGGCGGTGCTCCCGCCCCGGAAAAGGTGGCGGATTGGTGGGTCGTGATAGGGTGGGCGGTACATTGTCTGCCGCCTGGCTGTTGGCGGTGACCGCCGCGCTGTTTGTTTGTTCCGCCGTGGCGGTCGGAGTGTTAATGCGGCGGGCTGTGTTGGCGGTTCCCGCCAGGGTCAGAATTGCATATTTTGGACCGCCGGCCTGTTGGCGGGTTGGCCGCCGCTTTATCACCGACCGCCAGGGTCAGAATGACCCCCAATGTTTCCTGATGAGTTTTCTCTTCAGAATCTTAACTGCCCTATTCTGTTATGTGGTTCTGTACTAATAAGGCAAACGAATTCTGAACTGCGGATCTATCCTATGTGCAGCTCATGTTCTGCACTGTCCTGACGCTGCTGTCAATGGACACTGGAAGATGGTGACTATTCTGTCTCATGAGAGGAGGGGTATAACAAAATGTGGTTTCTTGTTTTCCTTCAAGTTAGTAAATTACACAAGCATATTTTTGTAGTGAGTTATTCTAGTTAGATGTTTTTTAAATCATTTTTGTTTTTCCCCGCATGTGTTAACCCATTTACGCAAGTCCCAATTTTAATTAGTTTTTAGGAATGGCACAGCTCAGAGAAATTGATTGTTAAAACTGTATTTTTAATGATATACTAATGGCACCATCATCTGCATTGAATTCTGGTAATAAAGCTCATATAATATACTTGCTAATTTACATAATTCTTCTGGAGTATTTAACACTATTGATGTTCAGTAGATTGAATCTTTTCAGACGTTTCGGTCACCCCATAGTTTTCATGTATGTTTATAACTTAGTTTTGCACACCATTTATGTGAAAATAATTTTGGGATTGTATAAAGCTTTTAAACTTTATTCGATTTGGAGTTTGATTTAGTGTTTAAATTACTTGTGGTGTTGTTATGGTTTAATGTCATTGATTTGTGATTGACTACTACACTTTTCGCCAAGTCCAAAGATTCAGTCAACCTCTAAAATTGAGAATAGTGATGGTGTCTCACCTGCGCGCTGGTGGTTGTTGAACCTGGAACAGGAGAGTAAAATCTCCTTTCTGGGTCCCCAGCTGCACCCTAGCAGAAGCAGAAGCACAACATCTCATCGGGCAAAAATATAGGCCCTATGTTTTTTGTAACGTAGTCTACTTTCGGAAATACAATTACACAACCAGAGAGGATTATGGCCATATAAGGACACTCCTGCCACAGAGTGGTGCTGCCTGATGATGGCATCCTTCACAAATCCCAACATCCCTCGGGAAAATTACTGTGCATTATGTTACTAGAGCTAGCGTAAGATTTGAGGAAAGTTTGTTATTAGAGGGTTCACAAATGGTTTATGGCAGGGCCAGGACCCACCAGCAAGAAGACGATTAAGCAACAGAGAGGGAGAGGGCAACTCATTGTATACTGAGTGAGCAATGCCTCTCTATCCTGGGACAGCCAGAGTTCCCATATTCCACTGGGATCTGGATATCTAGGCCAGTATTTATACTTTTTGACGCTAAACTGCGCTAACGCAGTTTAGCGTCAAAAAATTTTGCGCCGGCTAACGCCATTCTGAAGCACCTTGCGGGCGCCGTATTTATTGAATGGCGTTAGCCGGCGCAAGCAGACCGGCGCTGCCTGGTGTGCGTGGAAAAAAAACACGTACACAGGCAGCGCCGGCGTAGGGAAAAATGGCGTTAGGGCGTCTTAAAAATGGCGCAAGTCAGGTTGACGCTAAAAAATCGTCTTAACCCGATTTGCGCCATTTTAAACGATGCCCAGACGCCATTTACATGACTCCTGTCTTAGTAAAGACAGGAGTCATGCCCCCTTGCCCAATGGCCATGCCCAGGGGACTTCTGTCCCCTGGGCATGGTCATTGGGCATTGTGGCATGTAGGGGGGCACAAATCAGGCCCCCCTATGCCACCCAAAAAAAAATAAAAAAAAATAATTTATACTTACCTGAACTTACCTGAATGTCCCTGGGATGGGTCCCTCCATCCTTGGGTGTCCTCCTGGGGTGGGCAAGGGTGGCAGGGGGGGTCCCTGGGGGCAGAGGAGGGCACCTGTGGGCTCATTTTGAGCCCACAGGCCCCTTAACGCCTACCCTGACCCAGGCGTTAAAAAGTGGCGCAAATGCGGGGTTTTTTGACCCGACCACTCCCGGGCGTGATTTTTGCCCGGGAGTATAAATACGACGCATTTGCGTCGCCGTCATTTTTTTAGGCGGGAACGCCTTCCTTGCATCTCATTAACGCAAGGAAGGCGTTCACGCAAAAAAATGACGCTATTTGCCCATACTTTGGCGCTAGACGCGTCTAACGCCAAAGTATAAATATGGCGTTAGTTTTGCGCCGAATTTGCGTCGAAAAAAACGACGCTAATTCGGCGCAAACGGAGTATAAATATGCCCCCTAATGTCATTTTGGGGAGGGGGGCCCTCCATTTAGCCAGTATTGTTAGGAGCCAACATGTTGGGCATCACTTATGCCATTAGACTCCAGGGAGCAGAGGCAGCTTTTACACTTAATTTCAGCTGCAACCAAGAGGGTTCTGTCTACACAATTACAATTTCTTTTGCCATTATCACAGCTTCTTCTGGCGAATTACGGTAGAGGGAACTTTGCAGGCCCATCATAATTCAAATAATATTTGCTTGCAATAAGTCACCAAAGGATGACTTGGTTGGCTTGACGAGGCTCTGTGTCAGGCAGAAACAACAACATACAAAACATAGAGAACGCCATCATAGGATGTTATTTACAATAAGAATGTAAAACCCATGTAGATGGCTGGCCTGGTTTGTAGTGGGTACCCTAGCTACCTTATTCCAGGTCCAGTTATCTCTTATTAGTGAAATGTAGGCACTGTTCTAGCAGCTCAGGCTGTCTAGATGTAGCTTTAGCAGAGCAGCTTAGGCTGAACTAGGAGACATGCAAAGCTCCTGCAATACCACTATAGTTACACAGTACTTATACACAATAAAAGACAATACTCAGTGTTACCAAAAACTAAAGGTACTTTATTTTAGTGACACAAGGCCAAAAATATCTTAGAGGCAATACTCCTTCTGGTGGTAAGTATTATCCACAATACATACACTAGAGAACAAAATCAGGTAAGTAAATGGTAATAGAATAGTGCAAACAGTAGAAAATACAATAGAATGCAATAGGCCTAGGGGCAACACACACCGTATACTAAGAAAGTGGAATGCAAATCACGAATTCCCCCCTAGGCAAGTGTAGTGTGTAGAGGGGTGCTGGGAGTGTAAGAAAACACCAAAGTTATGTACAATACCCCACCCCAGAGCCCAAAAAAGTAGGAGTAAAGTACTGCAAGTTTCTTCAGGACACACTACAAGTCGTGATTAGAGTTATTGCAAGAACCAAGCAAGACTGCAAGTAAAAAATGGTGGATTCCTGGACCTGAAGACCTGTGAAGAGAGGAGACCAAGTCCCGATGTCGCAGAAGATTCCAGGAAGGACAGGAGCCCCTGCCAACCTAGAAGATGGTGCAAAAGAGGATTCTCTGGTTAGAAGAAGTCTGCAGAAGAGCACCAAAGAAGATGGCTGTGAGTTCCTGTGTGATGCAGATGTCCCATGTCGAGATGTTGGATGCAGGCTGTTTGCGTCACTGGATTCGTCCAACAAGCCTTGATTCATGCAAGGTCGCGGTTTGCGTCAAAATGGTGCGGCCTGGACCCAGGAGGGACCTGGGGGCCTCAACTCGGACTGAGGAGGCAGAGAGGGCTCCCAACACTGGAGAGAGCCCACAGATGACCAGGTAGCACCCACGGGAGTCCCATGACACGGGACAAAGAAGGTGAAAATTGAGGTTGGTGCAGCACAACAGCAAAAAAGGCCCACACCGCCGGAGAACAACTCAGCGAGTTGTGCGTCACAAGATGCAGCGCTTGGGACTCCGTCACTCCACGGAAGATTCCTTCGGTTCTTCTGGTGCAGGGTGAAGACAAGGAGTCCTCAGAGCGTGCAGAGAGCGTGCAGACCTTGGAAACTGTTGCAAATGCTGGCTGGAGCCAAAGTTGCAGGTCACACGAGTCATTCTAGATATGTTGTTGCAGTTACAGCGGTTCCTGGAGCAGTCTGCGGTTGATCCAATGGTCAGAAGCTGAAGCAGAGGATGCAGAGGATTTCTGGAAGAGTCTTGCAATCTGAATCTGAAGAGGAACCCACAGGAAAGACTCTAAAAATCCCTGAGAGGGGGATTAGCAATCTAGCCAGGTATGCACCTATCAGGAGGGATCTCTGACGTCACCTGCTGGCACTGGCCACTCAGAGATCTCCAGAGTGCCCCCACACCTTGGAAAACAAGATGGCTAATGCCAGGGACACACTGGAGGAGCTCTGGGCACCACCCCTGGGGTGGTGATGGACAGGGGAGTGGTCACTCCCCTTTCCTTTGTCCAGTTTTGCACCAGAGCAGTGACTGGGGGTCCCTGAACCAGTGTAGACTGGCTTATGCAAGGAGGGCACCATCTGTGCCCTTCAAAACATTTCCAGAGGCTCTGGGAGGATACCCCTCCCAGGCCTGTAATACCTATATCCAAACAGAGAGGGTGTAACACCCTCCTCCCAAAGGAAATGCTTTGTTCTGCCTTCCTGGGACTGAGTTGCTCAGACCCCAGGAGGGCAGAACCCAGTCTGTGAGGTGGCAGCAGCTGTAGCTGCAGTGCAAGCTTAAGAGAGCTGGTTTGGCAGTACTGGGGTCCATGGTGGGGCCCCCAGGATGCATGGGATTGACCCCCATACCAGATTTGGAATGGGGAAAATTCTTTTATCTTAGACACCTCAGAAGGCCATATTCAGAGTTACCATTGTGAAGCTTCATATAGGTATTGACCTATATGTAGACGGGTGTGATGGTATACCAGCACTCACGAAGTCCGGGGAATTGGCCTTGGACAGCGTGGGGGCACCTTTGTTAGTCCAAGGGTGCCCTCACACTTAGTAACTTTGCACCTAGCCTTTAGTAAATGAATGTTAGACATAGTGGTGACTTAAAAGTTACTTAAGTGCAGTGAAAATGGCTGTGAAATAGTGTGGGCACTATTTCACTCAGGCTGCAATGGCAGTCCTGAGGAAAGGTTTGTCTGAGCTCCCTATGGTTGGCAAAAGAAATGCTGCAGCCCACAAGGATCTCCTGGAACCCGAATGCCCTGGTTACCTAGGTACCATATACTAGGGACTTATGGGGGGGGGGTCAGTGTGCCAACTGCATTTGGAATAGGAAGTCACTAAACTATAGTGACTAATTTGGAAGTGGAGAGAGCATAAGCACTGGAGTTCTGGTTAGCAGAACTTCAGTGACACAGTTAAGCACTACTGACAACACACACATAGGCCACAAACTATGAGCACTGGGGTCCTGGCTAACAGGATCCCAGTGAGAAAAGCAAAACACACTGACAAATAGGGTTTTAACTATGAGCACTGGGGTCCAATTGGCTAGTGAGACAGTAAAAACACACTGACACACACTCACAAACACGCCAAAAGTGAGGGCAACCATGCTACAAAGAGGCTACTTTCTCACAACCCACCTTTATGTTGCGGTGCTTAAAGCTGTCCAAGTTACATGTTCACAACCCTTAAACCCACCGTACCTAGGATTCTGTAACTGGTACTCAACTAAATCTCCTATTTCATAATGTTCTATTCGCATTTCATGGTCCTGCCACCTTACACCTGCATCATTACCATAAAAAAGCCTTGAAATAAAAAATAATAAATGTAGAACCATCTTTTTAACTACGGCATGTCTCATAAAGGATCAGAGCCTTAGCAGATGCTGAAATGGCTTAACTCACGAGGCCACCAATAGTGGATCTTTGGGTAGCTGTGTTCCCCTCCATCTCCTAGACTCCCTATGGGACGTCCTATCTAGGGTCAGATTGCTGCCGGACTTTTAAGATACCCACATGAGATACATTTTCAGCCAGTGCACCTAAATAGATACCATTCACATATTCTATGGTTATCCTGAAAATCAGGCATGATTTCGGCCAGCTTAGATCTGTGGTGGACAACCCTGCTCCAGAGGTTAACAGCAAAGTAATAAGTGGCTTCTTACACGATGCAGGTAACCATATTCAATGTCGGTTTCCGATCTGACCTCACGTATGACTAAACCGAAACCCTTGAGCTGACTTTGTCATTGAGTGTGACATTCTTTCCTCCCTTTTCCAACTGTGGATACAGGGTCATTGATGGGCATTGCCCATCAACTCTCCGGCAGTAGGTCTAAGTCTGCTTTTCAAGGAGGTGCGGGGGGGGCTACTTCTAAGTTACAGGGGTAAATCAATAGGGTACCTTTCTCAAGTTTCTCAAAAATAGATGCGGCTTTTTAATACAGGAAAATGCTGGGAATGTGTCATAAAAATGCAGCCAGGAACCTTCAGAAATATGTGTAAAACGTGAATGCAGTTCTTTCCCTAGCTATGTTTATAGACTTTAAAATTGTTGAGAGATTGATTTTTCTAGCAGTAATTGGCCTTACCAAGTTCTTTGATTTTCATATCAAATAGAATTATAACAGGGAGTCTGTTATACAAAAGAGTCCTATACAAAATTCGAGCATTGGATGGAAACGTTGTATCATAGGTCTCGTGGAAAGAAATGTATTTAATCCAAAAATAGCATTGGCAGTATACGAATGGAAAACATTTTAAGCAAAATGAAGAGTGAGGGAGAGACGTAAATCTGTTTTAAGGTTCACCGTCGTGGAAAGCTGACACATTTGAGAGTTCTCTTGTTTCCCAATGAGTCCATAACAACATGTTTTTGTATTTTGCTAAGAACAGATGAGGCAAGAATATCTAGCGTCACCCTTATATCAGAAAATAAAATAAACACAATACTGAGTGGGCGTTTACATCTATTTAAGATTAGTAATTAATAAACTTTGCGAATGGGTTTTTAGGCTCAAGTTGTGACTTACTGCATTTCATTTGCACGATATTCCAATGGCCTGTCACATCAAGGGTGTTGTGCTGTCAACACATGAGGTGGGAGGAAGAATAAGTCAAGCATTTTGAACAGTCCAGCCAGCAAAACTGAATTGTGCCAGCTCAAGCAATCCCCATACACTGAAAAGTGGAATTTATACACATGTTTTTGTTAGCAAAATGTCATCATTAACAGGCAGCAGCCCTGTACTACTGCCTTGTCTCACATTAGGAAAGGGGCCTGGGGTCGGTTCTATACTGATGTATGATGGAACCACGCATGCCATTTCAATGCATGCCTTTACTACACATGCATTACCATGCAGTGCCTTTACTAAGCATTGCCTTTATCACTCAAGACTTTACCATGCAAATGCCTTTACCATATATGCTTTTACCACACATGCCTTTACAATCAAATTGAAAGTATATATATCAGGTAAGTAAAACCTCTATTTCTATATAAATATATATGTGTGTGTGTGTGTAGTCATCCTCTTATTGACCCCTGGCCCCTAAATTCACCCACCCCTAAACCTTAAAGCAGTCTTATCACCCAAATACTCTTACGCACCCTAAAACACACTTGCCACCCAAGTACCTTTACCCACCATAAACCCTAATAATACACTTACCACCCAAATGCCTTTACCCACACTAAACCAAAAACACCCTTGCCACCCAAACACCCTTACTCACCCTAAAACTAAGTTTAACATCCATAATACCCTTACCCACTCTAAACGCTTAAAACACCCTTATCCACCCTAATCCATAAAACACCCTTACCACCCAAATACCACCCAATACCCTTACCTACCCTATACCCTTAAACACTTTTACAACCCAAATATTCTTAGACACCCCTTAACCCTAAACATATCCTTACAACCCAAATACCCGTACTCACCCTAAACCCTAATAACACCCTTCCCTCCCAAATGTCCTTACCCACCCTAAACCCTAAAATGCCCTTACTACCCAAATACCCTTACTCACCCAAAATCATAAATATATCCTTACCACCAAAATGCCCTGGCCCACCCTAAACCCTAAAAATACTTATACCACCTAAACACCCTTACTCACCCTAAACCCTAAAAACAAAACACCCTTCCCACCCAAATACCCTCACCCACCCTAAACATTAAAATACACTTCCTACCCAAATGCCCTAACACGCACTAAAACCTAAAAGCACACTTAACACCCAAATGCCCTAACCCACCCAAAAACCTAAACATACCCTTACCGCCCAAATGCCTTTGTCCATCCTAAACACTAATATATATATATATTTTTTTTTATATATATATATATATATATATATACATATACGCCCTATCTCGTCGCCATCCTGGTGCCTTCTGAAAAACAAAGCCACACACGGAGCTGTAAATCACACATCTTTATTCTTCTGCATGCATATATATATATATATATATATACTGTATATCCTACTGCGGGTCACTAGTCTGTAATTAGAGTTAGGACCGAGTTTCCATAGGAAGAGCATTTTTGGTTTTTCGTATAACTGGCGCCACTAGATGAACCTTCATGAAATTCTCAAATCCATCAAGTGGGAGCTGAGATAAAGGGGGGTCCCAAAATGCATTTTACCAAAGCACTTTTCCATAGGGATTTTGAACACGACTACAGTCCAAACTGTTAGACCGAATTACAACACATTTGGCAGAAAACTAGCTCTTGGTCCAGAAAGCGTGCTTTTTAAAAAAAATCTGGTGTAAATCCATTCAGTAATTTTTGAGATATTAGAGTTTTAAAAATATAGATATCTAGGGCCGCAGATCCTTCATGGATCCAACTGTCCCTTTTCTGATTGGCTGCTAACACTTCAACAAGAAAGTGTTGGCATCCATCTTGGGTCTTCGCTTCAGCCGAGCCCCGCAAAAAAAGATTTAAAAAAAGAAATGGGTCCAGGGTATGGTCACCCTGAGCCCCTAGTCTTGGTCTAGGAGGTCACCCACACACCCCAGCAGGGCGCAGAAGCATTTTTAAAAAATCTCTGAAAAATCCATGGATGGATCAGCGGATTTTTCTTAGAATTTATTTTAAAAAGAGCCATCTCCCACACTTTTTCCTTTTCTTTGCGCTAGGGTGGGCCAGGTCCTGGGGGCATTGGGGCCTCAAAAAGGAGGGGGAGCACTGGGCCCCCCTCCTAGGGCTTATATTAGCCCCAGGGACTGCCACCTCCCAGGGACACTGTAAAATAAGTGTGTAGAAGGGCTGTGCGGTTTCCCCCGCACCCTCGTATCCACCACCTCTCTGTGTCAAAACAGTAATTTGTAATGGGGAGGCCAGTACAGCCTCCCCACAGCCTCAGAGACCACCACCGCCCCAGGGCAAAACAGAAATTTATAATGGGGGAGGCCCATACGGCCTCCCCCACAGCTCTGGGGACCACCACCTCCCCAGGGCTAAATGTGAAATAATGCTAGAGCCCCAGGGACCACCACCTCCCTGGGACTGAAATAAAAGAATGAATGGGGTCCATTGCAGACCCTGACCCCAGGGACTACCACTTTCCAGAGGCTAAATTAAAGGTTGGAGGGGGCCATGTGGCCCCCCCTCGGGGAGCCAGTATTGGCCCTGGGGATCACCACCCTCCTGGGCCAGCTCCTGCTGTGTCTCATGGTGCCCACCACTAGGACACAGCTGTTGGCTATGACTTGGCGGGAGCTTTGACAGTTCCTGCAAAGTCAGAGCAACACTCCACTTCCAGCGGGTGAGAGCTATCAAAGAGCCCTTGCCCGCTGGAACCAGAGGTTTCATCTCTTTCCCTGTCCACAAGATGCAGGCAAAGAAAGAGATGAAGCAATTGCTCTTGCACACAGGGAGCTGCAATTTTAGCAGCTCCCTGTGTGAAATAGCAATGCCAGCTCCTGCAGGAGGTGGGGCGCTGACTGGGACTGCGGGGGCCTTGAGGCTCCCCCCATGGTCCCCATCGTGCACACTGGGTCATGGCCAGGCCCCGGTGGGAATGATTTTCTCGGGCTTAAATTGACCTGGGGAAGGTGGCTGCCTGGCCCCCCTCCACTTTGAATGAAGGCCGTGCCCCAGGGGATAGGGTCCCCACTGCTGAGATAGGCCCAGGAAGGGGGAAGTATGACCCCCCTCCTCCATTTGTTTATATCTGGGCCTGGGGGATGGGGTCCACTGGGCTGAAATAGGCCTATGGACTGGGGATAAGTGACACCCCTCCACTAGAGTCCATGGTTCTCCTTTCAAATTGCTAGGAGTATTTAAATGTGCAAATCACCTGAAAGCTGCGCCCTCTTGGCCCCGTAATGTCCACCTTAGTAATATACAAAGGTCTTCCCAAATTTTACCAGTATGATGGACAGCTTACCAATGTGCCCCCTGTCTGTTTCCCGCTGGTTCTGGTGGTGCATTCTTGATGGCCAGGAATATAAGGACATCTCCACAAAACAAAGAAGCACTTATGTCACATAGGTAAGGGAAAGGACCCTGGTTTGGTGGAAATTCTCATCTTTGTAGTCTTGTTGGCCTTTATAGGATGATTCATGTTATCACAAAATTCTAGAGAAAGACGCAACAGGAACAGTCATGCTGCCAAAATGCACACAAGGTCACTGGTGACATTTCCTTGTGCTCCATTGCACAGCTGTAGTGGAGAATACATACTGGACATTTACCCAAGGAGGCATTAAGAACTCCACTTGGGTAGATAGTTTATGCAAAGCTCTGGAGTCTTGTTGGATAAATGGCAGGTGAGGTTCCTTTGTGTCTGAGTCACTCACACAGCTACTGACACAACCACACAGACACTCACACATCCACTCACAGGCTCACTCAGAGACTAACGCACACACTCACAGACCCACTCAAACACTCATGAACCCACTCACAGAACCACTCAGAAACTCATGCACTCACTCACAGATGCACTCAGAGACTCATGTATCCACTCACAGACCTACTCAAACACTCACACACCCACTCACAGACCTACTTGGACACTCAAGCATCCACTCACAGACCCACTCAGAGTCTCAGGCAAACACTTACAGACTCATTCAAAAACTCACACACCCACTCACAGACCCCCAGAGACTCAGGCACTCACTCACACACCCACTCTGAGACTCACACAGCCAGTCACAGATCCACTGAGACACTCATGCACACAATCACAGATCCACTCTGAGACTCAAGCAGTCACTCACAGACCCACTCAGACATTCACATACCCACTCAAACACCCACTCAGATTCTCACCCACCCACTCATAGACACTCACACACTCACTCACAGACACATTCTCACAATCATTCTCACACCCAGAGACACCCTTTCCCACCTACTCTAACACCCCGACCTACACTCTCACACCCACATAGACTGTCTCACACCCACTCTCACACCTAGACAGACACTCTCACACCCGGAGACACCCTCTCACGCATATTCTCACACCCAGACAGGCCCTGTTGCCAACTCCCTCCTTTCACCATGTGTAGCCCAGGGTTGGGTGGCTATGGGGGTTGGCTGCAGGGCCTGGCCTCAAGTCAGGCCCTACAGTCAACCCCCACCACATACTGTGGAAGGCTGTGTGGGACACGCAGTTGGGTGGTTATAGAGGGTTGGCCCTGTGGTCCACCCACGCAGTGCTCAGCCAAAGGCCGCACACACCACTGGTTGGATTAACTTAAAGTAATGAAAATTGCTTTATGTTAAAAAAAACATAGAAACAATTAAAACAAACAAAGGTTACAGGGACATTATAGTTAGGAAATAAAATAAAAAAAACTATGGGGGTCATTACAACCCTGGCGGACGGTGTTAAAGCTGCGGTAATACCGCAAACAGGCCAGCGGAGAAAAAAAGGGAATTATGACCGTGGCGGAAACCGCCAACATAGACAGCCACTTTAACACTCCGACCGCCACAGCGGTACAGACAAGCAGCGCGGCGGTCACTGCCAACAGACAGGCGGGGGACAAAGTACCGCCCACAGTATCACAACCTACCAATCGGCCACCTTTTCCGGGGTGGATTCACCGTGGATAAAAACACGGCAGAAACAGCTTTTGCAATGGGAAAATGCTCACCTTAACACACTCCATGAGGAAGGAGGGCACCATGGAGCCCGAACTCCAAATACTCCCTGCGCTTGTCTACCTGCTCCTCTACGAACATCAGCAACGGCGGCGCCAAAGACAACGGTGAGTACTGCACCTACGACATAGGGGAGGGGGGAGGCAAAAGTCAGGGACACACACACGCAACACCCCCACCCCCACCCCGAACCTCACCCACTACAACACACACACCAATGCATATCCAAACATCACAGTAACAACCCACAACCCCCCCCGGAAGAATGCAAAGACAAAAGGGAATCAGTATAACTATTGTAATGAATACAAATACAGTAAGCTCATATATACAGAAATATATACACATTCCAAATATATACTTCACGATTAGTAGTGCAGGTATGCACAATTCAATGTCCGTGGACCACTGGGCCCAAAATGCATGTGCGAGGCCCACACACGATCCCTGTCCACAAATGGAGAGAACACTGCAGGGGCATCAGATAGAAATACAACAGGCACCTCAGGGGGAAGGGAAGGGGGGCACCTCAGCCGGATGAGTGCAAAGCCAGATCCACGACGGGGCTCCATGCCCATTGATGTATCCTGGGGAGTGCAAAGCCACAGTCTCTCAAGTCTCTACAGTGGGTGGGTTGCCCACGGATCAATCCTGGGGAGTGCAAAGCCACAGTCTCTCAAGTCTCTACAGTGGGTGGGTTGCCCACTGTACCATCCTGGGGAGTGCAAAGCCACAGTCTCTCAAGTCTCTACAGTGGGTGGTTTGCCCACTGTACCATCCTGGGGAGTGCAAAGCCACAGTCTCTCAAGTCTCTACAGTGGGTGGGATGCCCACTGTACCATCCTGGGGAGTGCAAAGCCACAGTCTCTCAAGTCTCTACAGTGGGTGGGTTGCCCACTGTACCATCCTGGGGAGTGCAAATTCACAGTCTCTCAAGTCTCTACAGTGGGTGGTTTGCCCACTGATCAATCCTGGGGAGTGCAAAGCCACAGTCTCTCAAGTGGATAACAGTCTCCACTGGTTCTGGAGGGGGACTGGTGCCCAGAGTGCTTCTTCCTGTGAAGGATTTGGGTAGTGGATGCAGTTCTCCACTGGTTCTGGAGGGGGACGGTTGCCCAGAGTGCTTCTTCCTGTGAAGGATTCAGGTAGTGGATGCAGTTCTCCACTGGTTCTGGAAGGGGACTGGTGCCCAGAGTGCTTCTTCCTGTGAAGGATTCAGGTAGTGGATGCAGTTCTCCACTGGTTCTGGAGGGGGGCTGGTGCCCAGAGTGCTTCATCCTGTGAAGGATTCAGGTAGTGGATGCAGTTCTCCACTGGTTCTGGAGGGGGACTGGTGCCCAGAGTGCTTCATCCTGTGCAGGACAGAGGTAGTGGATGCAGTTCTCCACTGGTTCTGGAGGGGGACTGGTGCCCAGAGTGCTTCATCCTGTGAAGGATTCAGGTAGTGGATGCAGTTCTCCACTGGTTCTGGAGGGGGACTGGTGCCCAGAGTGCTTCATCCTGTGCAGGACAGAGGTAGTGGATGCAGTTCTCCACTGGTTCTGGAGGGGACTGGTGTCCAGAGTGCTTCTTCCTGTGAAGGATTCAGGTAGTGGATGCAGTTCTCCACTGGTTCTGGAGGGGGACTGGTGCCCAGAGTGCATCACGCTCCTCGTGACGGTTCCAGTTCCATCACTGTCCCAGCCACACATGGGCTAACGATGCTTGAGTTGGCGGTGCTTGCCCTGTTCAGCGGTGCTTGCCATGGTGGTCTTTGCCCTGTTCAGCGGTGCTTGCCATGGCGGCCTTTGCCCTGTTCAGCGGTGCTTGACTTTGCCGTTTCTGACCTGTTCAGCGGTGCTTGCCCTGTTCAGCGGTGCTTGCCATGGCGGTCTCTGCCCTGTTCAGCGGTTCTTGCCATGGCGGTCTTTGCCCTGTTCAGCGGTGCTTGACTTTGCTGTTTCTGACCTGTTCAGCTGTGCTTGCCCTGTTCAGCGGTGGTTGCCATGGCGTTTTCTGACCTTGTTGCCAGGACAGGACGCTCCCCCCGCCGCGCAGCGCACCTTGCAGGTGCCCTGTCCCTGACTGCCGCTGCTGCCTGAGTTCGAGGCCCTCCTCCACCCGCAGGCCCCCACCTGCGCCTCATCCCTGGTGGCCCAGTGGTGGGCAGTAAGGTTTGCTCTGTCGTGTCTGTTTCTGTCTCTGTTTCCTCGCCGTCTCTCCCTGTTGTGTATTCTCTGTGCTGTATTGTGCTGTATTGTGTTGTGCTCACGTTGTCACTGTTGTTCACTGTTGTTCCATCTGTGCTCTGTGTTCTAGTGTCTGTACCTGTTGCCTAGTGGTCTCGTTGTCCTGTGTATTGTGCCGCTTTCGCTCTCTCCCCTTGCGCGTCTCCCTCCTCCTCTGGCCCCCCCACCCTCAATCCAGCGCCATCCGCCCGCTTCCCTGACTCTTTTCTCCCAGCCTACACCCCCTACCCTCCCACCTTCCCCGCCCCTCTAGCTATCTAGCGTTATTTCCCCCCCTCCCTACTCGCCGCTTCCTCGCCCGTTTGCCGCTGCTTAGGCCCCGCCCCCCTCCCGCCCCCAGCTCCTCCTCCCTCCCTCCACCCCCTCTTAATGCAGGTCGCTGCGCTCCGATGGTGCGTTCTCTGACCTTGTTGTCAGGACAGGACGCTCCCCCCGCCGCGCAGCGCACCCTGCAGGTGCCCTGTCCCTGACTGCCGCTGCTGCCTGAGTTCGAGGCCCTCCTCCACCCGCAGGCCCCCGCCTGCACCTCATCCCTGGTGGCCCAGTGGTGGGCAGTAAGGTTTGCTCTGTCGTATCTGTTTCTGTTTCCTCGCCGTCTCTCCCTGTTGTCTATTCTCTGTGCTGTATTGTGCTGTATTGTGTTGTGGTCACGTTGTCACTGTTGTTCACTGTTGTTCCATCTGTGCCCTGTGTTCTAGTGTCTGTACCTGTTGCCTAGTGGTCTCGTTGTCCTGTGTACTGTGCCGCTTTCGCTCTCTCCCCTTGCGCGTCTCCCTCCTCCTCTGGCCCCCCCACCCTCAATCCAGCGCCATCCGCCCGCTACCCTGACTCTTTTCTCCCAGCCTACACCCCCTGCCCTCCCACCTCCCCCTCCCCTCTAGCTATCTAGCGTTATTTTTCCCCCCCTCCCTACTCGCCGCTTCCTCGCCCGTTTGCTGCCGCTTCGGCCCCGCCCCCAGCTCCTCCTCCCTTCCTCCACCCCCTCTTAATGCAGATCGCTGCCCTCCGAGGGTGCGTTCTCTGACCTTGTTGTCAGGACAAGACGCTCCCCCCGCCGCGCAGCGCACCCTGCAGGTGCCCTGTCCCTGACTGCCGCTGCTGCCTGAGTTCGAGGCCCTCCTCCACCCGCAGGCCCCCGCCCGCGCCTCATCCCTGATGGCCCAGTGGTGGGCAGTAAGGTTTGCTCTGTCGTGTCTGTTTCTGTCTCTGTTTCCTCGCTGTCTCTCCCTGTTGTGTATTCTCTGTGCTGTATTGTGCTGTATTGTGCTGTATTGTGCTGTATTGTGTTGTGGTCACGTTGTCACTGTTGTTCACTGTTGTTCCATCTGTGCTCTGTGTTCTAGTGTCTGTACCTGTTGCCTAGTGGTCTCGTTGTCCTGTGTATTGTGCCGCTTTCGCTCTCTCCCCTTGCGCATCTCCCTCCTCCTCTGGCCCCCCCCCCTGCCTCAATCCAGTGCCATCCGCCTGCTTCCCTGACTCTTTTCTCCAAGCCTACACCCCCTGCCCTCCCACTTCCCCCGCCCCTCTAGCTATCTAGAGTTATTTTCCCCCCCTCCCTACTCGCCGCTTCCTCGCCCGTTTGCCGGCACTTCGGCCCCACCCCCCTCCCGCCCCCTGCTCCTCCTCCCTCCCTCCACCCCCTCTTAATGCAGGTCGCTGCGCTCCGAGGGTGCGTTCTCTGACCTTGTTGTCAGGACAGAACGCTCCCCCCGCCGCGCAGTGCACCTTGCAGGTGCCCAGTCCCTGACTGCCGCTGCTGCCTGAGTTCGAGGCCCTCCTCCACCCACAGGCCCCCGCCTGCGCCTCATCCCTGGTGGCCCAGTGGTGGGCAGTAAGGTTTGCTCTGTCGTGTCTGTTTCTGTCTCTGTTTCCTCGCCGTCTCTCCCTGTTGTCTATTCTCTGTGCTGTATTGTGCTGTATTGTGTTGTGGTCACGTTGTCACTGTTGTTCACTGTTGTTCCATCTGTGCCCTGTGTTCTAGTGTCTGTACCTGTTGCCTAGTGGTCTCGTTGTCCTGTGTATTGTGCCGCTTTCGTTCTCTCCCCTTGTGCGTCTCCCTCCTCGTCTGGCCCCCCGCCCTCAATCCAGCCCCATCCGCCCGCTTCCCTGACTCTTTTCTCCCAGCCTACACCCCCTGCCCTCCCACCTCCCCTCCCCTCTAGCTATCTAGCGTTATTTCCCCCCCCTCCCTACTCGCCGCTTACTCGCCCGTTTGCCGCCGCTTCGGCCCCGCCCCCCTCCCGCCCCCAGCTTCTCCTCCCTCCCTCCACCCCCTCTTAATGCAGGTCGCTGCGCTCCGAGGGTGCGTTCTCTGACCTTGTTGTCAGGACAGGACGCTCCCCCCACCGCGCAGCGCACCCTGCTGGTGCCCTGTCCCTGACTGCCGCTGCTGCCTGAGTTCGAGGCCCACCTCCACCCGAAGGCCCCCGCCTGCGCCTCATCCCTGGTGGCCCAGTGGTGGGCAGTAAGGTTTGCTCTGTCGTGTCTGTGTCTGTCTCTGTTTCCTCGCCGTCTCTCCCTGTTGTGTATTCTCTGTGCTGTATTGTGCTGTATTGTGTTGTGGTCACGTTGTCACTGTTGTTCACTGTTGTTCCATCTGTGCCCTGTGTTCTAGTGTCTGTACCTGTTGCCTAGTGGTCTCGTTGTCCTGTGTATTGTGCCGCTTTCGTTCTCTCCCCTTGTGCGTCTCCCTCCTCGTCTGGCCCCCCGCCCTCAATCCAGCCCCATCCGCCCGCTTCCCTGACTCTTTTCTCCCAGCCTACACCCCCTGCCCTCCCACCTCCCCGCCCCTCTAGCTATCTAGCGTTATTTCCCCCCCTCCCTACTCGCCGCTTACTCGCCCGTTTGCCGCCGCTTCGGCCCCGCCCCCCTCCCGCCCCCAGCTTCTCCTCCCTCCCTCCACCCCCTCTTAATGCAGGTCGCTGCGCTCCGAGGGTGCGTTCTCTGACCTTGTTGTCAGGACAGGACGCTCCCCCACCGCGCAGCGCACCCTGCTGGTGCCCTGTCCCTGACTGCCGCTGCTGCCTGAGTTCGAGGCCCACCTCCACCCGAAGGCCCCCGCCTGCGCCTCATCCCTGGTGGCCCAGTGGTGGGCAGTAAGGTTTGCTCTGTCGTGTCTGTGTCTGTCTCTGTTTCCTCGCCGTCTCTCCCTGTTGTGTATTCTCTGTGCTGTATTGTGCTGTATTGTGTTGTGGTCACGTTGTCACTGTTGTTCACTGTTGTTCCATCTGTGCCCTGTGTTCTAGTGCCTGTACCTTTTGCCTAGTGGTCTCATTGTCCTGTGTATTGTGCCGCTTTCGCTCTCTCCCCTTGCGCGTCTCCCTCCTCCTCTGGCGCCCCCCCGCCCTCAATCCAGCGCCATCCGCCCGCTTCCCTGACTCTTTTCTCCCAGCCTACACCCCCTGCCCTCCCACCTCCCCGCCCCGCTAGCTATCTAGTGTTATTTCCCCCCCCTCCCTACTCGCCGCTTCCTCGCCCATTTGCCGCCGCTTCGGCCCCACCCCCAGCTCCTTCTCCCTCCCTCCACCCCCTCTTAATGCAGGTCGCTGCGCAACTGCGCAGCACCCGTCTGCGCCTGGCCCGCGCCCAGCGCCAGGACCCCTGGACCTTGCACCGCGCACCGCACACCGCCCAGGCTCAGTTACGACGCCGCCTGCCTCCACGCACTCAACTACGACCAAGACCGAAACTAACGCTGCTACCAAGCCGCCCGAAGCACACCCACGGACCTTTCACCTGCCGCAACTGCCACTTCTCATGCGACCGAACCCCCAAGCCAACGACCACCAGTCCGAACCACCTCCGCTGCGTACTCCTCAACACCCGCTCCGCACGCAAACACGCCGTAGAACTCTGGGACCTGCTCGACAGCACCGCCCCGGACGTAGCCTTCCTGACCGAGACATGGTGGAACGAATCATCCGCACCAGACATCGCCATCCCAGACGGATATAAGATCTCCCGCAGGGACGGCATCAACGGCCACAGAGGAGGACTCGCCATCGTCCACAAATCCTCCCTCAAGATCACCACCCACACCGACGACCACTTCAGCACCGCAGAGCTTCTACACTTCCGGTTCAGCACCGACCCCAACACCACCCTCAGAGGAACACTCGTCTACAGACCCCCCGGACCACGAGCCCAGTTCTGCAATGCCATCGCTGACCTCGCAAGCACCCACGCACTCGCCTCCACGGACTACATCCTCCTTGGGGACCTCAATTTTCACCTCGAGAACAACAACGGCCAAAACTCCACCACGCTGATCAGCTACCTCACGAACCTCGGCCTCAGACAACTCGTCACATCACCAACTCACGCCGCCGGACACACACTGGACGCGATCTTCTCCACCAGCGACCACGTTACCTTCAATGACACCACTGAACCCTACTGGACCAAAACACCGCACACCACCACAGCCGCCAACTCCCCCCGCCGCAACTGGGGCAAAGTCACCAAAGAACAACTTCTCAGCACCCTCTCCCAGAACCCACCAAACGAGCCCACCGACCCAGACACCGCGGCCTGTAACTTCAGACAATGGATCAACAACTGCACCAACATCCTCGCCCCACTGAAGAAACCCCCCAGCAACCCCGCCAGCAAGAAAGCCTCCTGGTTCACCGACGAACTCCTGGCCTCCAAACGCGCCTGCAGGAAACTGGAAAAGAAATGGCTCCAAGAACGCACACCGGACAACCATGCAGTCCTCAAAGACGCAACCCGCCGACACCACCACCTCATCAGGACCACCAAGAGGTCCTCCTTCAAAGACCGTCTAGACAACAACGCACATGACAGCAAAGAGCTCTTCCGCATCGTGAAGGAACTATCCACCCCCAACACCAACGTCAGCGACATCCCGCCCTCTCAGTAACTTTGCGACTCCCTCGCCGCCTTTTTTCACAGCAAGATCGCCGACATCCACAACAGCTTCAACACCACGACCGCACCCACCTCCGTCACCACCTCGAACCCTAGCAGCACCAACCCCATCACCGCCTGGTCCAACGTCGACGACGACACAACACGCAAAATCATGAACTCCATCCACTCCGGATCTCCGACCGACCCCTGCCCCCACCACATCTTCAACAAAGCCAACTCCATCATCGTGCCCCAACTCTGCAAGATCATCAACGCCTCCTTCGAAACAGGCACCTTCCCAGAAAGCTGGAAGCACGCAGACATCAACGCCCTCCTCAAGAAACCAAAAGCCGACCCCAAGGACCTCAAGAACTTCCGCCCCATCTCCCTCCTCCCCTATTCAGATAAAGTCGCAGAAAAAATCGTCAACCTTCAACTGACATGCCACATCGAAGACAATAACATCCTCGACCCCTCACAAACCGGATTTAGACGCAACCACAGCACCGAGACCGCCCTCATCGCCGCAACAGATGACATCAGACGCCAACTCGACCGCGACGAGACCTCCGCCCTCATTCTCCTAGACCTCTCCGCGGCCTTCGACACAGTCTGCCACCGCACCCTACTGTCACGCCACCAAGAAGCCGGCATCCAGGAAAAAGCCCTAGCCTGGACCTCATCCTTCCTTTCCGGCAGAACACAGACCGTACGCCTCCCACCCTTCCGCTCAGAAGCCAACAACATCATCTGCGGCGTCCCCCAGGGCTCCTCCCTGAGCCCAACGCTGTTCAACATTTACATGGCCCCCCTCCAACAAGTGGCCCGCCGGTTCGACCTCAACATCATCACCTACGCCGACGACACCCAGCTCATCCTCACCCTCACCAACGACCCTGCCACCGCCAAAGCCAACCTCCACGAGGGAATGAAAGCAGTCGCCGACTGGATGAGTAACAGTCGCCTGAAACTCAACACCGACAAGACAGAAATCCTCATCCTCGGGACATCTCCCTCCGCCTGGGACGACTCGTGGTGGCCCACCACCCTCGGAACTGCCCCGACGCCCACCGACCACGCCCGCAACTTGGGATTCATCCTCGACTCCGCACTCTCCATGGACAGACAAGTCAGCGCCGTCACCTCCTCCTGCTACAACACCCTCCGCACCCTCCGCAGGATCTACAAGTGGATCCCGACCAACACCAGGAAGACAGTGACCCACGCCCTCGTCAGCAGCAGACTGGACTACGGCAACGCACTCTATGCAGGAATCCCAGCAAAACACCTACAGTGACTCCAACGCATCCAAAACGCCTCAGCCCGACTCATCACCAACGCACCCCGCCACTGCCAGATCACCCCTCACCTCAAAGGACTCCACTGGCTACCCGTCAACAAAAGGGTCACCTTCAAGTTCCTCACCCACGCACACAAAGCACTCCACATCGCCGGCCCCTCCTACCTCAACGACAGACTCAACTTCTACACCCCGACCCGCCAACTGCGATCCGCGAGCCTCGCCCTCGCCACCGTCCCTCGCATCCAACAAGCCTCCTCCGGCGGCAGATCCTTCTCCTACCTCGCCGCGAAGACCTGGAACACGCTCCCTACCTACCTCCGACAGACCCAAGACCTACTCGCCTTCAGAAGACTCCTCAAGACCTGGCTCTTCGAACAGTAGTAGCCCCCCCCCCAAGCGCCTTGGAACCCTAACGGGTAAGTAGCGCACTCTACAAATGTTTGTGATTGATTGATTGATTGATGGCGGTCTTTGCCCTGTTCAGCGGTGCTTGCCATGGCAGTCTTTGCCCTGTTCAGCGGTGCTTTACTTTGCCGTTTCTGACCTGTTCAGCAGTGCTTGACTTTGCTGTCTGTGACCTGTCCAGCGGTGTGTGGCATGACGGTCCCTCAGTGCCCAGCGGGGTTGTGGGTGCCGGGGCCCTCCAGGGTACTGACGCTGGCGGTGGTCTCCGGACCAGTGACTATAGTGCTGCCCTCCAGGGCACTGACTCTGGCGGTGGTCTCCGGACCAGTGACGATAGTGCTGCCCTCCACGGCACTGACTCTGGCGGTGGTCTCCGGACCAGTGACGATAGTGCTGCCCTCCAGGGCACTGACTCTGGCGGTGGTCTCCGGACCAGTGACGATAGTGCTGCCCTCCACGGCACTGACTCTGGCGGTGGTCTCCGGACCAGTGACGATAGTGCTGCCCTCCAGGGCACTGACTCTGGCGGTGGTCTCCGGACCAGTGACGATAGTGCTGCCCTCCAGGTCACTGACTCTGGCAGTGGTCTCCGGACCAGTGACGATGGGGCTGGCAGTGGCGTCCTGGCCAGCAGGGAGGATGGCGGCCTTCTCCGCCGTGCTGCTCTTACCAGACTTTGGAGACTTCTTCTGCCCCTTCACCACCTTGGGAGGGGTCACAGCTGACTCGACACTCCCCCCGGGACCCTTGTGGGCAGCTTTGCCGGCAGGAGTCTTCACCCTCTCCCATCGGGCACTGTCCAACTTCTGGTGCTTTACAGGGGGTGGACTGGCAGTGCTTTAGCTCCGTGTCACACTGGCTGCCCTGGTGGCCGGTGCACTCCACATACCTCTAACACGCACCACTGGTACCGGACTTTTTTTGGCTGAGGTGCTAGTACGGGACCTATGAATTGGAGGGGTGGGGCTGGTGGGACAGAGGTCAAGGTTGCTCAGGAAAAGTTTCTGACGAACACTGGGACGGGTAGCTGGAGGGGGTCTGGGAGTGGAGGAAGAGGAGGTGGTTGTAGGAGGTGTAACTTTAGATGATTTGGGTGCAGATGCAGGTTCTGGAGGCTGTCATGAGGTGGATGGATGTTGGGTGTGTGGGTGTCTGCGTTTGTGTACTTTGGGAAGGGGCGTCACAGACACACTGGGAGAGGACACAGGGGACGTGTAAATGGTAGTGGGAGTGGTGAGTGCAGGTGAGCGGGGTGTGGTGCTGGGTGTTCTGGTGCGAGTCCTAGTGGCTGTAGTGGTAGGACATGCAGGTGAGAGTGTAGACGAGACTGGGAGGGAGGAGGGAGATGACGAGGAGGGGGACACAGTGGAGGCAGTGGATGTTGCTGTGTCTGTATGTGGGTGATGCTTGTGTGAGTGCCTGTGGGATGTGTGGTGCCTATGTTTGCCTGAGCTGCCCTTGTGTGTTGACGTGTGTGCAGGCTGGTCTGATGGTGTGCTTGGGATAGGCTGGGATACAGGGGATTGGGTCTGGGTGGAGGAAGTTGGAGGGGGGAGGCTAGACACAGGGACAATGGCTGCCATCAGTGCTGAGGCCAGAGATTGCAGGGTTCACTGATGGGCAGCCTGACCAGAATGAATGCCCTCCAGGAATGCATAAGTGTATTGCAACTCCCTTTCTACACCCTGGATGGCATTCACAATGGTAGACTGCCCAACAGAGGGTGACCTGAGGAGGTCAATGGCCTCCTCACTGAGGGCAGCAGGGGTGACAGGGGCAGGGGCTGAGGTGCCTGGGGCGAAGGTGATGCCCACCCTCCTGGATGAGCGGGCACGGAGCGAAGGCTGAGGGGCTGCTGGGAGGGCGGTGCTGGTAGGGGGTGTGGAGGCTGTACATGTAGAAGTGGGGGGCACAGATGTTGCCGCCACCACAAGGGAGCTCCCATCGGAGGACGAGTCCGTGTCGCTGTTTGCTGATCCGGTGACCGATGTGAAGCTCCCCTCGCCCTCCGTCCCACTGGTGTATTCTGTGTCCGTGGTGTGGCCCTTCATGGCCATGTGGGATGCAGCCCCCTCGTGCTCCAGTGCCACTGTACCTCCGCCTGATGATGCTGATGCACAAAAGAACAGGGAGAGCACAAAAAGGGGTGGGGAAACAGAAGAAAGACATGTTGAGTGCATGGCTTACCGCTACCGTTGGCGGACAATACAGACACAGCAGCCCACTGCACTACGCCGTGCTCTTGGCCTCTACAGATGCAGTTCCAGGGATATGGCCTACATGGCTATGAGTGTCATCTACCCACATAGATGACACAGGGGCATGTACACCTGTACTTGGCACTCTACAGAGGTGGGGTGGAGTGGCACATGACCTGGATTCCGGAGGGGCCTAGCCTACGGAACTCGCCCTGGCCTAGGGAAACCCACAGCCCTCCTCCCCCACCTAGACCCCTCCACTGCGCGCAAAGTCATGAGAATGTGAGTGTACTCACCCCCTTGTGTCTGCTGTGATGCACTCAAGCGTCCATCCAACTCAGGGTAGGCCACCGCCAGGATCCGGAACATCAGGGGGGTCATGTTTCGATGGCCACGCTCCCCGTTAGGAGGCCATCCCCAGCTGAGCCTCCGCCATCTTCTTGCTCCAGCGGTGAATGTCCTCCCATCTTTTACGGCAGTGGGTGCTCCGTCTCTGGTGGACCCCCAGGGTCCGGACGTCCTTGGCGATGGCACGCCAAATATTCTTCTTCTGGTGGGCGCTGACCTACATGACATGTACAGGGGAAGAAGAGAAGTCATTAGCAACAGCACCGTCAAAGTGAGTGGTCCACATCCCTGCCCTTGCCATGTGGCACATGCAATCACACTTCTACATGCTCGCAGGACTCTGCCCCCTTCCTACTGACATACAGCCCTCTCCACCCAGGCATAGCCCATACAACGTGCTCCCTCTGTACTTACCTGTTGGTCTGGAGGACCGTAGAGTAGCGTGTACTGGGGGGGGACCCCGTCCACGAGCCTCTCCAACTCCTGTGCAGTGAAGGCAGGGGCCCTTTCCCCAGATGCACCAGCCATTGTCTCTTCCAGACCGAGGTCACAGCAGCACTTGCAGTGTAGGTCCTCTCCTGTCGAAGATCAGGTATCGAGTGATTCAACAGATAGAAAATGGCGGTCACATCCGCGGCGGTGACGTCCGCGGCGGTGCGTATCATCACCACCGGCGCACTTCGTCATTGGCTCCTCGGACCCGTAGGGTCCAATGTTAACCAATGCAGCATTGCGCCGCGGTCTTTGACCGCCTACCGCGACGGTGTACAACGCCAGCGCAGTTACCTCACATCCCATTGTCCCACTTTAGAGGTCAGGCAGCCGCCATTTCAGGGGCCCACATGGCTTCATTTACAACTGCGTCACACATACCTAGGCCTACACGCAACACACATACAGGAAGGATATTGTATTTAGTGTCGTGTTCTGTGTAGCTGTGGGTACATACCTCAGAATTTGTTGACTCTGTGGTCGCTGTTGTCCTTCCTAGGCCCTGTGAGCTGGGACATGTGAGGAGATGGCGGAATCCTCCGGTGTACCGACCGCTGGAGGACCTGTTGACAATGGAGGAGCGACATTTAATCATCACCTACAGGTTTGACCGTGCCACAATCCAGGAACTGTGTACCCAGTTGGAGCCTGACCTCATGTCACCAATCCACCATCCCACAGGATTCCCCCTCAAGTGCAGGTGCTATCAGTGCTCCATTTCCTAGCAAGTGGGTCATTTCAGACAACAGTGGCCATGGCATCAGGGATGTCCCAGCCTATGTTTTCCAACGTGTTGTCCAGAGTGTTGTCTGCCCTGCTGAAACACGTGAGGAGCTACATCGTTTTCCCTCAGGTGGAGGATTTGGCTACAGTTAAAGGTGACTTCTACGCCCTGGGACATATCCCTAACATCATAGGTGCCACTGATGGGACCCATGTGGCTTTGGTCCCCCCCGCAGGAGTGAACAGGTGTACAGGAACCGGAAGAGTTATCATTCGATGACTGTACAGATGGTATGTTTGGCAGACCAGTACATCTCCCAGGTAAATGCTATGTTCCCTGGCTCAGTGTATGACGCCTACATCCTGCGGAATAGCAGCATCCCGTATGTGATGGGTCAACTCCAGAGGCACCGTGTGTGGCTATTAGGGGACTCTGGTTACCCCAACCTGTCATGGCTATTGACCCCAGTGAGGAATCCCAGGGCAGAGGAACGCTACAATGAGGCCCATGGGTGTACTAGGAGGGTGATCGAACGCACCTTTGGCCTCCTTAAGGCCAGGTTCAGGTGTCTCCGTATGACAGGTGGTTCCCTATTCTACTCACCAAGGAAGGTGTGCCAGATCATCATCGCCTGCTCGATGCTTCACAATCTTGCTTTGTGATGCCAGGTGCCTTTTCTGCAGGAGGATGGTCCTGATGACGGTGTTGTGGCAGCTGTGGAGCCTGTGGACAGTGATGAGGAGGAAGCAGAGGAAGAAGACATTGATAACAGAGACTCTGTCATACAGCAATATTTCCAGTGACACACAGGTGAGAACATTTTTTTTACTATTACATTCACTTTCACACTTCTACCTCTATCCTGTCTGTCAATTTGTAGTAGTATCTGCTAACTGAGTGATACATTTCCATTACGGTTTCACAGGTGTGGTTACCAACGTGTGTCATCTGCTTACATCCTTCATGGACTTGTGATGTGTGACATAGGTATGTTGACATTACTCTTGAGAATGGATTTTGTCACTGTCATAGCTAATACACATTTTCAAAATCACAGGCTGACTCCAGATTGTTTTGTGGTTCAAGGGTGTTTATTGAAGTGCTAATTATGGGAGGGGGTGGCAAAATGGTGATGGGTGATGGTGGAGGAATGTCCATGGCAGAGTCCAGTCTATTAGTCTCACAGGTGCATTGCCCATATGGGCATAGGAAGTCGAGCTGGGGCAGTTCCAATCTGGACAGGGTAACAAAGTGGGACAGTGGGAGGACAATCAGGGAGGTCTCATTTCCTGGCTGGGGTCTTGCCATCTTGCTCTGTCCTGTTCCTGTATCTCAGGGACCGCTTGCGGGTGGTTCTCCGTCTGCAGGGGGTGGGGTGCTGGTGTGGTGGTCCAGTGGCGGGGCGTCCTGTCCAGTAGCGCCGACAGAGGTGGTGGGCAGTTCATCATCCATGCTAGTGCCAGGGGCCCCTTGGAGTGCCACGTGTCCCTCATTGTCTTTTGTATGTCCTTCAGCACCCCTACAATGGTGCCCAGGGCGTAGCTGATGGTTCTGAGCTCCTCCCTGAACCCCAAATACTGTTCGTCCTGCATGCGCTGGCTCTCCTGAAACTTGGCCAGGACCGTTGCCATCGTCTCCTGTGAGTGGTGGTGTGCTCCCATGATGGAGGAGAGGGCCTTGTGGAGAGTGGGTTCCCTTGGCCTGTCTGCCCCCTGTTGCATGGCAGCCCTCCCAGTTCCCCTGTGTTCCTGTGCCTCCGTCCCCTGGACCGTGTGCCCACTACCACTGCCTCCAGGTGCCTGTTGTTGTTGGAGTGGTGGGTTATCCTGGGTTCCCTGTAGTGGTGGACACACAGCTCACTGACGTGTCCTGGGTACGGAGGTATGGGCCCGCTGGGTGGGTGCTGTGCTGGTGTTACCAGAGGGTGGAAGGTCAGTGTTGGGCTGTGCCTGTGCGAGGGGAACCGACTGTCCTGAGGCCCACGATGGTCCGGGCTGGTCATCTGGATCCAGTTGGCCAGAGCTGCTGTCATCACTGTGGGCCTCTTCTGGGGGTAGAGTGGAGATGTCTGGATCCTCCTGTCTGGTGGCGTTAGGTAGTGGTCCTGCAGGGGTATAAAAGCATGATTATTGCATCTGTGTGTGTCATGGTGTGCAATGGGTGGGTGTGCGTGTACCCCAGTACAAGCATTCCTGTGTGGGGGCTTGTGTGATGATGGTTCGGGGGTGTTATGGGTATGTGCAGTGGGCATGCTTTAGTGATGGGTGTCCATGCTTAGTTGTGTCATGCAGGGCTTGGTGTTGGGATGGGTGGTTTGTGTTATAAGTACATTAGTGAGAAGTTGGAGTGATAGGGGAGGGGGTGAGGGTGGGGGTGTGTGATAGCATGCAGGTAGGGTGGGGGATATGATAGTTAAGATTTGACTTACCAGTGTCCATTCCTCCACCGACTCCTCCGAGGCCCTCAGTATGCATAATGGTCAAGACCTGCTCCTCCCATGTTGTTAGTTGTGGGGGAGGAGGTGGGGGTCTGCCGCCAGTCCGCTGAATCGCGATGTTGTGCCTGGAGACCACTGAACGCACCTTCCCCCGTAGGTCGTTCCACCTCTTCCTGATGTCCTCCCGATTTCTTGGGTGCTGTCCCACTGCATTTCCCCTGTCGACGATTCTTCGCCATAGCTCCATCTTCATGGCTATAGAGGTGTGCTGCACCTGTGATCAAAATAGCTGTGGCTCTACCCGTATGATTTCCTCCACCATGACCCTGAGCTCCTCCTCGGAAAACCTGGGGTGTCTTTGGCGTGCCATGGGGTGGTGTAGGTGGTGTGTGGGGTGGTGTATGTGGTGATGAGTGTGGTGATGTGTAGTGGTGTGTGGAATTTTGTGCGTGGATGTTGTGTGGGTGATGTTGTTTTGTGCCTCTGTGTGGTGGGGTTCTCTATTGCTGTGCTCTCTCTCTATCACCTTCGTCTCTGATTTTTGGTCGTAGGGGTTTGTGGGTGATGTGGGTGTGTGTTTTATATTGTGTTGGGTGCGTGGGAGTGTTGTTTGCATGTGTATCAGGTGTGTGTATTTCGAATTGTCCAATGTGGTGGTGTTTTGGAGATGTGTGTGTATTTTGAGCGCGGCGGTGTGTACCGCCAATGGAATACTGCATTTGAAAGACCGCCGCGTGGATTCGTGGGTCGTAATAGCATGGGTGTTTTTCTGTTGGTGTGACGGTGGAGGTTTTGTTTTCGCCAGTTTATCACTGACCTTTGGTGTGGCGGACTTGTGTGGGTGTCTGGGTGTCTTCGGCGGATTCCGAGATGTGTGTCATAATAGCTGTGGCGGAATTCCGCGGCGGTGTATTGGCGGTCTGCACGGCGGTAAGCGGTCACTGGGGAAAGGGCCCCTGCCTTCAGCACGGAGGAGTTGGAGAAACTCGTGGATGGGGTCCTTCCCCAATACACGCTACTCTACGGTCCTCCAGACAAACAGGTAAGTACACTGGGAGCATGCTGTATGGGTAATGCCTGTGTGGAATGGGGTGGATGAAAGATAGTGGGGGGGAGAATGAGGCGTGCATGAAACGACGGTGAGTACAAGTGCCACATTGCAAGGGTGGGGATGCGGGCCAATGACTTTGACAGTGCAGTTGGTAATAACTTTTTTTTTCCCCTGTACAATTCCTGTAGGTCAGCGCCCACCAGAAGAAGGATGTTTGGCATGCCATCGCCAAGGAAGTCTGGAGCCCGGGGGTCTACCACAGACAGAGCACCCACTGCTGTAAAAGATGGGAGGACATTCGCCGCTGGAGCAAGAAGACGGCGGAGGCCCAGCTGGGGATGGCCTCCCAACGTGGGAGGGGTGCCCGTCGCACCATGACCCCCCTGATGTTCAGGATCCTGGCAGTGGCGTATCCGGAGTTGGATGGGCGCTTGAGGGCATCACAGCAGCAACAAGGGGGTGAGTACACTCTCATTCTGCTGATTTGTGCGCGCAGTGGAGGTGTCTGGGTAGGGGAGGTGGGCTCTGGGTTCCTCTAGGCCATGTCCCAGGGATTGAATAGTGGACCCCAAGTGCGCGGCGTAGTGCAGGGGGCTTCTGTGTCTGTCGTGTCCGCCAACGGTAACGGTAATGCATGCACTCAACATGTCTTTCTTCTGGTTCCCCCCCCCCTTTTTGTGGTCTCCCTGTACTTGGGTGCATTAGCATCATCAGGCGGAGGAGCAGTGGCACCGGAGCAGGAGAGAGCTGCATCCCACATGGCCCTGGAGGGTGAGACTACGGACTCCAATTTCATCAGTGGGACGGAGGGCGAGGGGAGCTCCACGGCGGGAACAGGACATGGACTCGTCCTCTGATGGGAGCTCCCTTGCGGTGATGGGCCCATCTGTGCCCCCCACATCTACAGGTACAGCCGCCATCACCCCCTCCAGCACTGCCCTCCCAGTAGCCCCTCAGCCTTTGCCCCGGGCCCGCCCACCCAGGAGGGTGGGCATCACCTTCGCCCCTGGCACCTCAGGCCCTGCCCCTGTCACCCCTGCTGCCCTCAGTGAGGAGGCCATTGACCTCCTCAGATCCCTCACTCTTGGGCAGTCTACCATTCTGAATGCCATCCAGGGTGTAGAGAGGCAGTTGCAACAAACCAATGCATTCCTGGAGGACATTCATTCTGGTCAGGCAGCCCTTCAGCAAGCTTTTCAGACTCTGGCCTCAGCACTGATGGCAGCCATTGTCCCTGTCTCTAGCCTCCCCCGTCCAACTTCCTCCACCCAGACCCACTCCCCTGTACCACAGTCTATCCCAAGCACACCATCAGACCAGCATTCACACACCTCAACACATAAAGAAAGCTCTGGCAAACATAAGCACCACATATCCCACAGGCACTCCTGCAACCATCACACACATGCAGACATACCAACATCCACTGCCTCCACTGTGTCCCCCTCCTCGTCGTCTCCCTCCTCCCTCCAAGTCTCGTCTCCACTCACACCTGCATGCACTACATCTTCAGCCACTAAGTCCATCACCAGAACACCCACCACCACACCCCTCTCACGTGCAGCCACCACCCCCACTACCATTCACACATCCCCTGTGTCCTCTCCCAGTGTGTCTGTGAGCCCACCTCCCAAGGTACACAAACGCAGCCACACACCCACCCAACAGCCATCCACCTCACGAGAGCCTCCAGCCCATGCACCTTCACCCAAAGTCACCAAACGTACACCTCCTACGACCACTACCTCTTCCTCCACTCCCAAACCCCCTCCATCTACCCGTCCCAGTGTTCCTAAGAATCTTTTCCTGGCCAGCCTTGACCTCTTTCCCTCACCTCCCTCACCCCGTCAGTCTCCTAGGGCCTGACTCTCCAGGTCCCAACCTAGCACCTCAGCCACAACATCGGCGGGACCAGTGGTGCCAGTAGTCACCGGATTATGGAGTGCACCAGGCAGTAGGGCAGCCAGTGTGGCAAGGAGCCACAGCACGGACAGTCCCCCACCTGTCAAGCATCAAAAGTTGGCCAGTGCCCGGCAGGAGAGGGGGAAGACACCAGCCACCAAAGCCGCTCCCAGGGGTACAGGTGGGAGTGTGGAGTCAGCTGCGACACCTTCCAAGGTGGGGAAGGGGCACAAGAAAACCGGCAAGTCTGGGAAGATCAGCACGGCGGAGAAGACCGCCATCAGCCCCGCTGCCAAGGAGCCGACTGCCAGCAGCCCCACTGCCCCAGACAGGACCGCCATCAGCCCCGCTGCCAATGAGCCGACCGCCAGCAGCCCCACTGTCCCAGACAGGACCGCCATCAACCTCGCTGCCAAGGAGCTGACCGCCAGTAGCCTGCTGCCCCAGACAGGACAGCCATCAGCCCTGCTGCCAAGGAGCTGACCGCCAGTAGCCCCATTGCCCCAGACAGGACCGCCATCAGCCTCGCTGCCAAGGAGCCGACCTCCAGCAGCCCCACTGCCCCAGACAGGACCGCCATCAGCCCGCTGCCAAGGAGCCGACGCCCAGCAGCCCCGCTGCCCAAGACAGGACCCCCAGCAGCAGCCCCGCTGCCCAAGACAGAACCGCCAGCAGCTGAACCGCTGCCAAATACACTGCCGCCACAGGCACCGCTGCCAAGGACACCGCCGCAACAAGCACCGCTGCCAAATACACCGCCGCCACAAGCACCGCTGCCAAGGACACCACCTCCACAAGCACCGCTGCCAAGGACACCGCCACCACAAGCACCGCTGCCAAAGACACCGCCGCCACAAGCACCGCTGCCAAGGACACCGCAGCCACAAGCACCCCCACAAGCACCGCAGGCCCATGAGCGCCAAAAGCTCTGACGCTACTGAGGCCGTCACGAGCAGGATGAAGCACTCTGGGCACAAGGCCCCCTTCAGAACCAGTGGAGAAAGACATCCACTACCTCAGTCCTTGGCAGGATGAAGCACTCTGGGCACAAACCCCCCCTCCAGAACCAGTGGAGAAAGACATCCACTACCTCTGTCCTTGGCAGGATGAAGCACTCTGGGCACAAGGCCCCCTCCAGAACCAGTGGAGAAAGACATCCACTACCTCAGTCCTTGGCTGGATGAAGCACTCTGGGCACAAGGCCCCCTCCAGAACCAGTGGAGACTGTTATCCACTTGAGGGAATGTGGCTATGCACTGCCCAGGACGAAGCAGTGGGCAAACCACCCACTGGAGAGACTTGAGAGACTGTGGCTTTGCACTCCCCAGCATTGAACAGTGGGCAAACCACCCACTTGTGAGACTTGAGAGATTGTGGCTTTGCACTCCCGAGGATTGAACAGTGGGCAACCCACCCACTGTAGAGACTTGAGAGACTGTGGCTTTGCACTCCCCAGGCTTGAACAGTGGGCATTGGGCCCCCTCGTGGATTTGGCGTTGTGCACTCAACCGGCTGAGGTGCCCACCCTTTCCCTTCCCCTTGAGGTGCCTGCTTTATTTCTAGCTGATGCCCCTGCAGTGTTCTCTCCGTCTTGTTCGGGTATCTTGTGTGGGCCTAGCCCATGCATTTTGGGCCCAGTGGTCCACAGACTTTAATGGTGGAATACCTTGGACTAATATTTTTGGTGTAAATAGTGTATGTATATTTTTTGAATACTGAATTTTAATATATTACAATTGTTCACCTCATTTCCTTTTGTCTTTGCATTCTTCCGGGTGGGTTAGGGTGTATAACTGTAATGTATCATGCTGTGTTAGTGTGTGTGTTGTCTTGGGTGAGGGTGGGGTGTTGCGTGTGTGTGTCACTGTTTTTTACCTCCCCCCTCCCCTGTGTTGTAGGTGCAGAACTCACTGTGGTCTTCGCCGCCGGCGGTCGTGCTCCTGGTAGAGGAGCAAGAAGATAAAGGCTGGAAAAATGTGGAGCTCTGGTTCAATGGAGTCCTGGTTCCTCGTGGGGTGTGCAGAGGTGAGCGTTTTCCCTTCGAAGTCCTGTTTTCGCCGTGTTTTTGTTTGCGGAGAATCCGCCCCGGAAAGGGTGGCAAATTGGTAGGTTGTAATTCTGTGGGTGGTACATTGTCCTCCGCCTGTGTGTTGGCGGTGACCGCCAAGCTGTTTGTTTCTACTGCTGTGGCGGTCGGAGTGTTAAAGTGGCTGTCTATGTTGGTGGTTTCTGCCACAGTCGTAATTCCAATTTTTTTACCGCCGGCCTGTTGGCGGTCTTACCACCGCTTTAACACCGACCGCCAGGGTTGTAATGACCACCTATGTTCCTTTTTAGCTGGGGGGATGGATGGCACTGTGCTAATCCTAGTATTAAAATCTGTGCTACAAAAACAGATGTTTGGGGTGAGCAGATACAGGAGCTGCTCTCCACCGAAACTTGAAAACTGCCCAAAGATCTCTGCTTTTGTTACATAATCTATGCAACACTTCAAGCCTAAAAGGGTATGGCTCTTGTGTTTCTACAAAGTCAAGGACAGCCTCATATGCGTCTGAGTGGCCTATATGGTCCTTACCTTTGAAGTTCCTGTACAAAAATATTAGTTGGACACAGGAAGGTTTGGAGGTATGGGGTTATTTGGTTGAGAATGGACAGTTGTGGTAATTTGAGAATCTGAGATAAATATATGATGCTGGTCCTGGGCAATTCCTACTATACAATCTCTTATCACAAATAATAGAACTAATGTGGGACTTAGTGCAAGATGTGCCCTACCCTACGCTTGTACTATCTGTACTGCTGTACCACGGTCATCATTTATTTCATGCTTTCATGCTTGTATAGTGCACCGTTGCAACAGGCAGCTATCAACCTTGAGGAACTCAAGGAATGCTGGGAGGTTAGACTGGGGCAGGTGCTATCGAACGCCAACTGGAGAAAGTGCCTATGTTCTGTGAAAATGATCTCCACAAATGGTAGAGTAGGATGCACACAATTTAATTTTATTCATGACACTTACCTCACCCTGAAATGTACATGTACATGGGTACTTCTACCGCATATCCCAGATGTGGTGATACAGTGGCAGATTTATATCACATAGTCTGGCAGTATCCAGTGATACTGTAATTCTGGGGGACTTGCTCAGATTTACAGCAGAGTTGACCAATACCCTCCTTCATCAGGACCCCTCACTGTGACTGGTCGACATGAGACCTTCTTCTATTGTTTTGTGAGCTTAGCCATGTTTTTAGTGAAAAAAGACACATTGTCATAATCTCTGTTGCCCTATTGTACAGGATTGTGACAACGATTTGTTTAACTGGTTGAAGGTAGAAATAGCTTTTAAATCAGGTGCTCTGTATAGAGGGGTGACGCTAGGGGCGGGTCATACAAGAAACAGGATGGTTTTATCAAAAGACTACAATATAAATCAGCTGAATGCCCACCATGAATGGAAGGGACAGAATCTGACATTACTAACTACATAGAACTGGGGAATGTTGGGTGACTGCACAACTACAGTGACAAGAAGACCTTGAATTGTTTATAGATGTACTAATATCTGGGGTGGGAATCTCATGTGAACTGTTATCACTTAATAATTCCCTCTCTCCTCATAGAATTCTTCATTGATATGCATGCAGCTACATGATAAGTGTATGTATTGCCAGGTATCAAAATGTCTTGTCTGTTAGATTTTCACTTCTTTGGATGGCATTATTGGAAATGAGATGTAACAGAGCAACATTCACATGGTGTCTTAAGGAGATTTTGCTCAATTGCTGTTAAAGTGACCTGGGCCTGTAAATGTACTACATCTGAAATAGCTGAGAGACATAGGGGCTCATTAGGTACATGGCGGTCTGGGCCGCAATGCCGGCGGTGGCGATAAATACCGCCATCTGACCTGGTGGCCCAGACCGGCATACAATGATCCACCCAAAAAAAACACGGCGGAAGACACCGCCACCGCTAGCGGTAATGCTAGCGGGGCGGTGTATTACTATCCGACAGGGCAGGGCTGCCGGATAATGATACCCATTCCGCCAGCCTTTTCCTAGCAGTTCACACCACCAGGGAAAGGCTGGCGGAATGGGTATCTTGGGGCGATTTGGGGCCCCCCTGGGGGCCCCTGCACTGCCCATGCACTTGGCATGGGCAGTACAGGGGCCCCTGTGCAGTACCCCATCGCGCAGGTCACTGCCCAATTTACGGGCAGTGATCTGCACGACGGGTGCAGCTGCACCCGCCGCACAGCGGCATTGACATGGAGCAACCGGCAAAGTCCCAGCCATGCATGCTGCTGGGCCGGCGGGCGGAAACAATGTTTCCACCCGCCTGTCCAGCAGAATGTTCTTTATGCGGCCGGCAGGGTCCCAAGAGGGCTGGCGGTCAGTGAAATGACAGCCAGCCTGAACACGGCGGTAAACACCGCCGTGTTCATAATGAGGGCCATAGTCTCATCTTAAACTCTTAATAAAGAAATGTAAAAATCAATAACTTGGAGAGTTTAGTGCAAAATTGTGGTGCTGTCAGTGCGATCTCTGCAATGTGTATTGAGAGCTTCGAGAGTGGCTTCATTATTCACTGTCAGACCTTTGCGATTATCTCAAAAAGATCTTAACACTGAGAAGGTGATAAACAAAACATTTTGTTTTAGAATGTTTTACAGGGGTGGGTGAGCCAACAAATTAACAGAGGGAGCCAAACCAGAGGCTAGTCAATGGTCGGCTCTGGCTCTTAGAGCCTGTGCATGAGCCGATCTTTGAAAATATATGGCATGTAAGTCTTGTTAGAGTATGGTACGGTGTCTTCAAAATTTTAAAAAGTCTATAACACACAGATTCATTAGTATATAATATTGAGAGTTTTTAAACATGAACTAAGAAACATTACAGCCACCATCCTCATGACAATGCAATTGGTTGTCTACGAGGCAAGTCGGGGATCATGTGCTTCCTATTTATGGCCTAGATTCTGTAATAGATGGAGCTACATTAGAGACTAGTAAACAAAAAGGTTTTTGTACAGTTCTTACCGAACACACAGCGAAATATTATATATGCAGACCCTCACACAAGTAGGCCATGCAGGGCAGCTGGGATTGATCTCAGATTTTCCATCTGCACATTTATTCAATTCAGCTATTCTGATACTTCTTTTTGATGTTAAAAATTAAATCGTTGTCCTTATTTCTTGGCGGATGAGAAAAGAATGTGAGTGACAGGCAGAAAATGCATTTCATTTTTGGCAGTTGTATATATGGCAAACTTTTCCCAAAGATATTGGAGCGCTTCACTACAAGCACAGTTACACATTTATTTTTCAGCGCACAGAGATTTACTAGGATTCACAAGATGCTGATCTGAGAGTTTGATTCAAACCTTGTTCCTCAAATTAATCTATATATAATTGAGGTGTTTTCGAAATTTTTAATGAATGTATTTGAAGCCCATATTATTTTGCATGCTAGGTTATCATTGGTTTTATAATGAGGCAAGGCCTGTTGAAGGGCTGGTTGATTAATGTTTCTGGCTAATATTTGTTTTATTTTCATAATTATTCAAATTTTGTTATAGTTTTGATTAACTAAACAATAAACGTATCTACCTATCTATCTTGCTCCTCGAGTGACAACGGCAGGGGCTGTAAACGCTGGGCCACCTAGACACCAGTTAAATATTTGCTCAATTTGGGCCTAAGGTTCCAAGCGGACAACAAGCTGAGCCAGGGAAAGGCAACAGGCTTTCAGTGGCTCTCCCACCTCTAAGTTTTACTAACAAATGTGGTTACATTCTTTTGGTCTCTTTTTAAAGACATGTTAGTGCCACATTGTTGGACCTGGCTTTTTGACAGGGTCATCCCCAAACTTTTTGCCTCCTTCCTACTATTTTTCTGACCTGTTGTTGTTGGCTTTTGACCTCTGGGCACTTTACCACTGCTAACCAGTGCTAAAGTGCATATGCTCTCTGTGTAAATTGTACTATTGATTGGTTTATCCATGATTGGCTATTTAATTTACTTGTAAGTCCCTTGTAGAGTGCACTATATGTGCCTAGGGTCTGTAGATTAAATTCTACTAGTGGGCCTGCAGCACTGGTTGTGCCACCCACTTCAGTAGCCCCTTAACCTTGTCTCAGGCCTGCCATTGCAAGGCCTGTGTGTGCAGTTTCACTGCCACTTCGACTTGGCATTTAAAAGTACTTGCCAAGCCTAGAACTCCCCTTTTTCTACATATAAGTCACCCCTAATGTGTGTCCTAGGTAACCTCTATAGCAGGGTGCTGTGTGGGTAAAAGGCAGGATATGTACCTGTGTAGTTATATGTCCTGGTAGTGTAAAACTCCTAAATTCGTTTTTACACTACTGTGAGGCCTGCTCCCTTCATAGGCTAACATTGGGGCTGCCCTCATACATTGTTGAAGTGGCAGCTGCTGATCTGAAAGGAGCAGGAAGGTCATATTTAGTATGGCCAGAATGGTAATACAAAATCCTGCTGACTGGTGAAGTCGGATTTAATATTACTATTCTAGAAATGCCACTTTTAGAAAGGGAGCATTTCTTTGCACTTAAATCTTTCTGTGCCTTTCAATCCACGTCTGGCTAGGTTTAGTTGACAGCTCCTTGTGCATTCACTCAGACACACCCCAAACACAGGGTACTCAGCCTCACTTGCATACATCTGCATTTTGAATGGGTCTTCCTGGGCTGGGAGGGTGGAGGGCCTGCCCTCACACAAGGGACTGCCACACCCCCTAATGGGACACTGGCAGACAGGATTGAACTGAAAGGGGACCTGGTGCATTTCTTAGCCACTCTTTGAAGTCACCCCCACTTCAAAGGCACAATTTAGTATAAAACAGGGCCTCTGCCCTACCTCATCAGACACTTGCTGGAGAAGAAACCTGAACCAGAACCTGCATCCTGCCAGGAAGAACTGCCTGGCTGCCTAAAGGACTCATCTGACTGCTTTCTACAAAGGACTGCTGCCTTGCTGTTGCCCTGCTGCCTTGCTGAACTGTTCTCTGGCTGTAAAAGTGCTCTCCAAGGGCTTGGATAGAGCTTGCCTCCTGTTCCCTGAAGTCTCAGGACCAAAAAGACTTCTCTTTTTCATTTGGACTCTTCGTGCGCCAAAAATTTCGATGCACAGCTTGCTCCGCGGCGAGGAAATCGCCGCACACTATTGCTGATCGACGCAACACCTCCGGGGCGACCGGAACTTTGATGCCCGGCCTCTCAAGGACAACGCCGCCCGACTTCCAGAGGGGAACTCGACGCGACGCCTGCCATGAGACCAAGAATTCCACGCACAGCCTCCCGGAACGACGCGCAGACGGAAAACAAGCTGAAGAATCCACGCACAGACCCCGGGACATCTGGTAATCCCGCGACCCAAAGAAAGAGACTGTCCGTGAAAAATAACGACGCAAGTCCATGTGAGCAGAGGAGAAATCGACGCACACCCCATTTTTCCACTTTAAACCAGGTTCTTTGTGCCTGAAAGAGACTTTGTTTGCTTTTTAAAGACTTAAGACACTTTATATAACTTTTCAGTGATATCTCTACAATTTCACATTGCATCTTTATTCGTTTTGACCTACAATTATCCTGATAAATATTATATATTTTTCTAAACACTGTGTGGTGTATTTTTGTGGTGCTATATTGTGTTATTGTATGATTTATTGCGCAAATACTTTACACATTGCCTTCTAAGTTAAGCCTGACTGCTCGTGCCAAGCTACCAGAGGGTGGGCACAGGATAATTTTGGATTGTGTGTGACTTACCCTGACTAGAGTGAGGGTTCTTGCTTGGACAGAGGGTAACCTGACTGCCAACCAAAGAACCCATTTCTAACACACATTAACTATTAACTAAATTCTTGTTGGAGAGATCCTGCCTAGTGAAAAAACATGAATTTAACCCATTTCTTTTTTTTTCTAGGAATCTTGAGCTTGTTGGAGTCTTCTAACTAAGGCCCTGATTGTGACTGGGGTTGTAAAATCTGACTTCCACCCATCCGAGGCAAACCACAGTTTGGAAGGGATTGGCATTATATATTGTGCGGTCTGTACTGGATCCTCAACAGAATTTTTCGATTGTGAATGTCAGCATGTCAAACCTGCTGAAATTTGTCAGGTGAAAGATGTATTTTGATGCATTAGGGGTTGAAAATGCAACTTAGGGGTTGAAAATGCAACTTTCTGTATGTTAGACTTGTAGGTATTTACCACACTAAGGGCCAGATGTAGGAAAGGATTTGCGACGAGCAAACGGCGAAAAATGCTGTTTGCGAGGCGCAAAAGCTTCTCCGCGATGCAGAAATGCATTTTGCGAGTTGGATCCGACTTGCAAAATGCATTTCCGACTCGCAAATAGGAAGGGGTGTTCCCTTCCTATTTGCGACTCGCAACGCTATGCAAGTTCATTTCGCGGTCGCAAATGAACTCGCAGTTACCATCCACTTGAAGTGGATGGTAACCTATTCGCAAACAGGAAGGGGTCCCCATGGGACCCCTTCCCCTTTGTGAATGATCACAAAAACAATTTCTCAGAGCAGGTAGTGGTCCTATGGACCACTGCCTGCTCTGAAAAATACCGAAACAAAAGGTTTCGTTTTTTTTTCTCAGTGCAGCTCGTTTTCCTTTAAGGAAAACAGGCTGCAGATAGAAAAAAATAAATGCTTTATTAAAAAGCAGTCACGGACATGGTGGTCTGCTGTCTCCAGCAGGCCACCATCCCCGTGAGTGCCCATACTCGCAATGGGGTCGCAAACTGCGACCCACCTCATTAATATTAATGAGGTGGGTCTTTGCGACCCCATTGCGAGTTGCAGAAGGTGTCTGAGACACCTTTCTGCATAGCAAATTGTGACTTGCAATTTGCGAGTCGCACGGACTCGCAAATTGCAAGTCGCAATTTTCAACCTACCTACATCTGACCCTAAGGAACAAGCATTTGCACTGCAATGGGTCTCGCATTTGCTCGAGTTAGAGCTATTAGCATTGTAAACTCCTAACCGGACATTTCTTGCCACACGAATTAAAAGAAAAAAAACGAGTGTGATTGCGCAATGTAAAAAGCAGCGTGATTGTGCTGAAATTGAAAACGAAAAAACGGAGCACGATCCTGCTGCGTGGAAAATAAAAGGATCAAGTAGTCCGAAAACCATTCTGAAACCATGGAGCCTAGTATTTTTTCAGTAGTTGGCCAGTACACTCAAGGAGCACTAAACACTGGAAAAGGCATGGCGTATGCATGCCTTTAACTAACGAAATCAAGCATATTTAAAAGCCCACCAACCAATGAATGTGACAGGCGTGGCTTGGCCGTGGTTAAAGGCCCAAAGAGAGATTACGACAGAGACACAGCGCTTGTGCACTTTACCCTAAAAAGCAGACTTCGTGGTGTCAGCATTTGCCTAGTGTGGTAACTATCTCACCCCCATCTGGGTGACTTATCACAGGCTGAGAAGAGCTCCTCTTATATAGAAAGCATGACAGCTATGTGGCTGAGTTTGGAAGGTTTCTAGCAGTTCGTTTTCTCGTGTTGTGGACTTTGGTCAATGTAATTGCTTTCAGTACAAATCCTATAATAGTCAGCATAATTATCTCTGCACCATGGTGCAAGACTATGTGGCACAAAAGGTCGCTATATTTTAGTATTAGCACATAGGATGACACCAGCAGCAGGCAAATTGTAGATATTGTGCTGAGCTGTGTTTCCCCACTACATAAAGGAGCATAACATGTTTGGATGCTGCACCATCTGCAAATTTTGCATATCCTCTCCTCTGTATGTATTTAGATCCTAATTGACAGCAATGAAAACTGAACTTGCAGTTACAAGAATATCATTTGGATCACAGGCTGCACTGGATCAGCTCCTCCCTTCTAGGCCTATCCTTGAAGCTCTGAAGGCAGTTCATTTGCAATGGCTATTCAGATATGTGATTTTCCCTGACATTTTCAAAATCAGAGCCAAGTTGTCTAAGATGTTTATTGTGTAACAAAGCTGAAAGTTGTCCTGGTAGTTGGATTGCAAACACCTCAACAGTCCACATACGGAACAGGAATTTCCTCACCACTAGCAAAGACCATACTTGAATGATTACTACTCCTCATGTCCATGTTACTAAACATCAATTGAGATTTATTGTGTACAAAACAGAAGCATAAAAAACTAGAAGTGTTTTATCCCCACACTAGCAGACCAGCTGCCCCAGCAGGGGTATGTACAATCCTGTAAACCAATGAACTTGACCTAAAAGGTTTTCTAGTGTTGTGGCAAACCCTTTAGGAATGTGATTACCATATTGCCCACAGAGGAAGGAATCCTTCTGATTGAAGCCTCCATGCTTGGTATGCCAAGCAGAAAGGGGAAATCACTTGGGGATGTTCCTGCAGTGATGACACATTTCAGGTGCGTTTCCAACTGGACCCAGTTTTTTTACCTAAGAGTACTGCTATATACTAATTTATGTAGGCACAGCTTGAATATATTCTTGTACAGCGCTGTGGTCTGAATGGCAAAGCTAGACACATGCCACTAATTACTTAAATCCAATGCGCTTTTTGTGTAAGCTGCACAGACATGTTAACACTACCTTCTGACTTTTCACTTGGCTAATTTAAGACCACACGCTAGAACCGCATGTATATTTTCTTAACATTCTTTTCATTAGCTCAGCTTTCCTTCCATTTTTTTCCAAATCAGACAATTTGGCAGTGTTCCTCCTGGCTTCTCTGAAACATACACACAAGTTTGGAATATGTATAAAAATAATAGCTAATTCCTTAATCCAAGAAAAGGCAAGAGAAAATATTGATTTGGTATCTAAGCATAAATATTGGATGTAGAAATGGGTAAATATTTATTGTGTGATTTATTAAAATCATAGAAGAGAAATATTAAATATATATATATCAGTAAGTAAATGATAATAGTACTGATCCCTCCAATGCCTCCAATTACTTTTGACATATGCAATAAACCTGTGCCATCAAAGCACAGATGCTGCTAATGACACTCAAGGACCAGCAAGTACTTCCCCGTAGGCTTCACTGCATACAAGCATCCATGTTGATGCTCCTTTTGTCAAAGGGCCTGATTTGTTGTTTGGTCTACTGGTTACTCGTCACAAGCATGACGTATAATCCTGGCCGCCTTACTGCTAGTCAGTGATATCCTTCGGCACTTGTAATAAGGTGGGCAGGATTTGTGTAGCCTTTTGAGGTTGTGTAACAAGTCTGCCAAACTCTCAATCTGGTCCTAGGCCTTTCGAGAACGGGACTTTGTTACGATGAAAATGACGAGTCCTGCAGGTGCTGTTACCTTATACCATAACACATGTGGTATTACATACATTGATACGTGTAGGCAGTGGATCACCTTGCTCATGTGATATTGGGACATGGAGGTGTGATGCATTTTTAAAAAGTGATAATTACACTGGAAGTTCAGTTTATATAGACAATGCACAAATATCTAGAAGAAGATTATTTCTACTCTTTTTCCGTTTTTAAAAGGACATCATTTTTTCCAAAAGTTATTTAGGTTTGTGATATTTTGTATCTTTTTGTTGAAAAATGGATCAATCAAGATATGTTTCAAATTGGAGGGGTTGAGCCTGGGGCTTTTTCAAAGTAGAACAGTTGTTTTGTAAAAATAGTTTTAGCATATGTAATGAGCATTTGTAGGAATATATATATATTTTCAGTTATAAACATACTTAACGCTGCACATTGCTGAGACATGGTAAATGCGGGTCACACAGAAAAATGTATGGAAGGTGAAAAGAGGTTGTGTTTTAATATTCACATCTTTAGCCAAGGCAAAAAGACAAAAAGGCAAAAAGACAAGAATAACTGTTTACAGCTTTTGTAGTCAGAAATGAGAGCACCATAGTTAAGGCAATATAATCTGAATATGGGTAGATAAAATAGAACATTCGGATTATAAGTAAACTCTGAAGTCACAGAAAAGGAGGCATCCTTAGTCCAATAGCGTGGAACATCGGAGCAACCATCAGAAGGGAAAGCACAAGCGTCCGAAAGGTAGTATTAGGATTTCGAGTAAGGTCTCGGGGCATACCAAACTTCAAGTGTCCCTCGATCCAGTGATATGAGAAGTAGGAGCCAACTTGGGAGAAAAGAATGCTAGGAAGTGGGAATTATTGTCAATGGTTTGGCAGGATGAAATGGCCAAAAGGCTCCTGTCAGCGAGGATATTAGTCATAGTTTGCAATAGGGTTTGGTCAGGTAGTTACAGGGCTAAAGTTACCTATAATTTGGATACATGAGGTCGAAAGTAATCTTGGTTAGGCAAGAGTCACAATGAGAGACTAAATTGATAGATATCAGTAAAGAGGAAGGATTTGAAGCATTGAGAGATCAATAAGTAAGCCAATCAATAGGAAATATAACAAACTCAGGGGTTTCAACAGGAAAGTAATACGCCATTATTACAGATTCATGAGACTTATGTGGCATGGGGCTTTAAGGCATATACACTTGTCTATGATTCTTTTCAGTATGATGTGACATTTTCCATGGTAAGGTCATCAATCATGTGTTATATAATACAGCTCTGAGTGAGTGAATATTGTGATATTCGACCTGATTTCATTTGAGTAACATTACAACATAGAGAATAAGAAATATGCTTCATGTCGAGTATAATGGAAATTCACAGACATTTGTCACAATGTTTATACAGTTGTTGTCAGTGATTATTTACTATGACATCGCATTTTCAACTCGATCTTTGATTCTGTAAATTCATCAGCTGTAATGTATATAGCATGGTCTTCAAAGAGTGTTGCAACATTTAACGTGATCTGATTTCAACATAGTAATAGGATGAGCTGTATCTTGAACACTATGGTCTTGAGCACAGTGGTGACCCTAGTATATTTTAAAGTTTGGGCAGTTAAAAACAGATCTATCAGGACTAACATATTGTAGGCGAGGAATAGCTAGGAGAAAAGGTTACATCAAAATAGCTGGTGGAGGCACCAGTAAATGAACACTGTGCACTGTTCGATAGTTACAACATGGTGATATATAACAAGGATCATACATCATATCAAGCATGGGGGAGATATTCATCACAAGGAGCAGGAGAGTAATGCTTGGCCTGAATAATACTGGTTAGGACATGGTTGCATCAGCAGATATCTTTTTTGTTGGCATATAGTATGAATCAGAATATGTTATCAGAATCATTCATCATAGAAAGTAGAGTGAACATTTGGAGACATTTATCACAGGGAGCGAGAGAGAAATTTGCACTTAGTATATGGTTACATCATTCGATATCTTCGTTCTTGATATAAGATATGAATCAATGAGATATGGAATGCCGATACTCATGCATTTGATTTAGAATAGCAATGGAGTATAGTCATTGAATATCAGTCAGTCTGCATCTAAAAAAACAGTATGTGGTGTGGTTATCTTCAGTTCTCTAGTGGGATACTTTCACTTGCATGAAAGATAATCACCAGAATCAGTAGATGGGAAAACATTTTCAAATGCTGTGAATGAACACTGTCCTTTCAAAAAGGTAATGCTCCCAATTAACATCTGATAATGAGTACAGCAGGTGCAGTTTGAGGGGTCCTTTGAACATCAAATATGGATATTTTACTGCCTGAAAATGTTCAAAAGTACCTCGTTTCTATGCTTGATTAAGGTGCCATGGCACCCTTGTTACAGCACTGGCCACACAGCTGAAATTTTCATTGTGTTTTTGCTTTTAATTTCTGCAAATACGAGAAGGGAAGGACATATCATGTGGTATTATTAAACTGGGCCACGGAATTATTTATTGTTGTGGTTTTTAGCAAAACTTATTTTTATATACTGTGAATATAGTTTTATGATTGTAAATTTTAGTAAATTGTAATCGTTTGAAGTTGTACAAGTAGCCAGTACATTATCAAATTCAACATTCATTTACAAATAGTTTTTTGCACTTTTCTGGATCCTGCTAAGAAAAATAGAGCCATATTTATGAAAAATGATGCAAACTGCGCTAGCGCAGGTGTGCGTCAAAACATTTAGCACAAGCTACTGCTATTCCTTCGAGTCATCTTTTGCAAATTAATAAAATGACACATGATGGCTTTAAGGAATGGCTAGTATCATGAAAAATGACGCTATCCGGGGCTGGATGACGATAGAAAAAATGGCCTTAGGTAGATCAGCTGCAAAACATCTGCCGCTAGTCAGCCTAGCATCATTTTTTCCTCACGCAGCTAGCCAAAAAATTACTCCTGTCTAAGCATAGACAGGAGTCATTACCACATCCACAATGCCCACCACTGGGGACTAGTGCCTCCTGGACAACCCCAACATACCCAGTGCCAGCCAGGGGGCCAAATGTAAGTGGCCCCCAATGGCACATAATAGTAAAAAATATATACTTGTCTAAACTTACCTGGGATGGGTTTCCTCCACCTGCAGTGTCCCTGTGATGTGGGTGGGGGTGATGCTGAGGGTTGGGGTGGGCTTCTATGTGCCCAAAATAGGGACACCATGGTGGAATCAATGGTGTTTCCCTAAGAAAATGTGCCTAACTGCACTTTAACTCCTGGTCTGACCAGGCGTTAAATGTTGACGCTAATCGGCCTTAGCATAATTTTTTGGATCCGCTTTCTAGGTGTGTGGTTTTAGCATAGGGAGTTACATATGGCCCTAGGGGGCTAGCAGCAGTTTTAGGAAGGGAATGCCTACCTTGCACCTCATTGTCTCAATGAGACGCAAGATGGGTTGGCGCTCCCTAACAATGGCGCTAACCTCAATATTTTGACGCTAGATGGTTCTAGCGTCAAAATATAAATATGGAGTTAAGTTAGCGCCGCTTAAGCATAAAAGAACTAACGCTAAGGCAGCACAAAAATATGGGCCATAGTGTTCTCAAGCAAGACTTTAGTGAGTTCGAGAACTAGGATCTCTCGGCATTGATAAGTTTTCCACCTTGTTTCTTTCTCGGTTACTGGCTGTGCTGATAAAACAGGTACTACTGCAACTGAGATTATTCCTACAAATATAATGGGGCATCAGGATTGGTAGGCATGTATGTGCTTCTGATCTTTTTTGTTTGTTCTCGAAACACTTACTGAGTTTCAACACAGTGGCCTCAGCTACAGAATAAAGAAAATTTTTTAAGCATTCTATTGCTTTGCATTTCCCATTGCGTGGAATGAGGAATTCTAGTGATGCAAGGTATTCTGCCTGTAATTAACTTTTTTAGCTCTGGTATTCACCAAGACCTAGTGATTTCACTATATTTATGTGTAATGTATATTTACTTATAGGGGCTTTCACCCAGCCCTTTTCACCATTGGTCTGTTGATGTCTCATACACGTTTCTTCTGCCAACTAACACATACAGTATGGGGCAATGGGTCAGTCCACTTCAGTCATAGACTAAATCACTTTAAGTGATGGCCTTCCGTTCTATCACAAGGAGCACCTCTACTCAAAAACGAGTTTCCTTCATTGCCAGGGATTACCTTGGCAATGAGTACTTTTTGGGACCAAAAATATATTTTTGCTTTTAGTCACTTTGTGTTTTTGATGGACGAGGTCAAGCAGCTACACCAAAAATAAAGTTTTGCAAGACGCATGACAAATCAAAGCAGTTTATTAATAAATCCTAAAGGTAAGCATGCAACGCAAAAGCTTTGGATTTGCCAATGCTTGTTTCCATTCAGGGGCAGGAAGGTCTGAAACTACCAGAAACAGGCCAAAAAATGTCAGAAATTTTGCATCTGCTAACCATGGATTAAAGCACGGAATTCACCCAACAGTACGCACATCCGACTGGCTTCCCTTCTATCTTAGGACTGTTTTAACAACAGCTTTTCAAGTAAAAAGTAAAAAAATACTAATTCTATAATTCCATCCCAACCTGTACCCATCCTTTCAACCAAGTCCAGATATAAACATATTGAATAAGATCTTTGCTTCTACTGTTGTGAATTGTGACTTACTCATCAGTTATCACACCGACGACACTTAGGGGGTCATTATGGGTTTAGTGGCCTTTTGGGAAGACCGCCACAGTGCCGGCCGCCGAAAAGACCACCATGTTGGCAGTAATCTGGCTGCCGTCTTAAGAGTCACACTGTGAAGTCCGCCAAAAAACAGCCAAAATACTGAAACCGTCAGGACACTGGAGGACAGAAAAGAGACGGTCCGACCACCAGCACCCCCATCCCAACAAAAATTCTCCCATCAGATGATGATCCACAAATCACAACAGCAGTACTTCCATGGTGGTAAACCACTGGGGGTGTGAATCGCGGCGGTCTGAACTCACATTACGCAGAACATCACACCACATTGGATAGCTTGAATAATCCACACCTGACACACATCCACACACCTGACACACCTACACACTGCACTATATAACACACCCCTACACAACCCACAATCCTTTGCAACCAAAATGCTGCACACAGTCACAGACAGGCAACATTTTACAGAGAAACAAAAAGCAAGATTAGGCACCCACACACATATCTTTACACACACATCCCACTCCTGCACAACATTCACAACACAAAATTTACTATCACACATAATACACAACAACCATCACGCACTCACAACACAGCACCTGTACCTCATCAGTAACATTTAATTCCACCTTTTTTACACTACTTCCCTGTCTTTTGTCACCACTACCATGTCCCCACAAAAACACCCACGTTTCACTGATGATGAGTTGAGGGTCATGGTGGACGAAATTGTCCGAGTAGAGCCACACCTTTGCAGAGCTCAGGTCCAGCAAACATCAATAGCCAGGAAAATGGATAGTCGACAGGGTGAATTCTGTAGGCAGCTATCTATGCACAAGGGAGGATATCAGGAAGAGGTGGAACGACCTGAGGGCTAAGTTATGTTGCATTGCATCCAGGCACCAGCTGGAGGTACTCAAGACTGGTGGTGGACTCCTACGTCCTCCTCCTACTTTCATATCTTCGGAAGAGAAGGTTTTGGACATCCTGCATCATGAGGGTCTGACTGGAATACCTGGGGGAGTGGAGTCTGGTAAGCCCCCACAACATTCACGTCACCAAAAAGCTTTGTCTTGCATGCTCCCTCACCCCCTTTCCTCACCTCAATTACCAAACCACCCACCACCTCTCTGTGCCAAATGCACAAATACCCCTCTCTGGCATGCCACATTTCTACTAAACTCACCTGGGTCTTCAGTCCTTGGAAATGGCATGTGAAGTACTGGAACGTGACAGCACTACAACTCCCAAAAGGCCCTATTCCACCATAAAGAAAGCCCAAATAGTGCACTAAATTTGAGATGTCTTGCATGTGAAACTAAAAAGCAATGCAACCCAAAATGAATGTTCCACTCTCAAACAGTTTATGGCAATGCCAGCAATGCAATTGCCTACTTCCACTACATCACAAGAAAACACAGCTACAGCTGAGTGCCCTATCATACTGCTCTTAAGTTTCCAAAGATTGACAATGACTCACCTGGGGTGGGAAACTTGACACCAAACTGGATGCACTTGCAGTACATCCAGAGAGAGGCCAAATGTCAACTGCTAACTCCTTTACTGTTTGCCAACTCTGACACCATTTTGCATTGTTCAAAGATAGATCTATGATGGCATACACTTTACTAGGCAAAACATGTAATCACTCATGTCATTAGTCAGGCAACATAAGAGGGTATCAGCAGTTATCTTTCAACATAGTCAAACAGCTTGGAGCATGGTGTATGGAACTGAAAATTCTGACTCTTTGTTCTAATTAAGAGTTCGTAGCAGCTGTCATTGTTATTTCATGGGACCATGTAAAGGCAGTCTGTGCACCTCACACAACATCACTAGTACACAAACTTAAACATCACTTGTTGAATCACTTACACCAACTGTGTGTTCAACTTTTCCCACAGGTAACCTTGCCATTGTCATCATGAAGAGGACACCAGAGCCTGCCAGAACCCCTCTGGATGAAGACCCCAGTGAGGACAACAACCCTGGATGTTTGGACACTGACAACGAAGCTGGCCCATCAGGGGCACCTGACCAGTCCACAACTGTCAGCCTCACCCTGCCCACATTGACTCTTCCCAACCCTGTTTCTTCTACACCACAGGCAACCGTTTGCTCCAATCCTGTGTCGTGTCCCAAGGAGAGTCTCTTCCATTGTGTGTCCCCCAGTACAGGTACCTGAGTCACCTCTTGTCACCACTGACAATGATGGTTCTGCCAACAGTGGGGGTGGGCACACTGTGCCGGGGCACAGGCACATGAGGGTAGGGTGCGTGTTAGCGATGGTGTGGGCCAGATAATGGGGCTCAAAGGGACACTTCTGACCAGGACACCATCTCCCAAGTTTTGGGATCCTACCAAAATTCCCAAGGCATGATGGGCCAGGTACTCACCATGATGGGGGAAATCCAACAGCTGCAGAGGGACAACCACCAGTAAGCCACGCAGCAGTGGCAGGCCCAAAGTGTCATCCTGACTTCCATTACTGGGGTGCTGAGGGACATCAACACTACCCTGAGTAGGTCTGGCACCCACCATCAGGCCTCTTCCACTAATGATCCATCAGGTCTTTCAACATCTGTGGCTGCTAGTGGAATGGAGGCCCTGCCAGGGGAAGGACATGCCTCAGACACCCTACCCTCTTTAGCTGAAGAACCACCCCACAAATGTGAACGTCTACCCAGACATCCAGGAGGAGCAGATGCCAAGAGCAAACCCAATGCCAAGAAGTGAACCTCTCCTGTTTGGTTCCTTGTGCAAGAGAGACACCCTGTTGACTGTTCTGAAACATACTAGGACACTGGACTTGTGTCTCCAAAAGGTTTAGCAGCTACCCAGATGAGTTCATCCCCAATGACTGGCCCCTTCACTTTTTTCATTGTGTTATTTTGTTATTAAATACTCACATAGCTGTGCAGTCTCCAATAAATACCACTTAAACACGGGTCCTCTGTAAGTGTGATGTATCAACCATACACAACTGTCATTGTACCAAACTGACCCTCTCTAATGTACAACCTTTGTTAGGGTCATCACATGTGTACTCTATAACCAGGATACATTTAGCATTGGGATTGTTACATAGACATTTCAAAATTCAGCTGTATTGTATATCTCCACATATTTATTTGTAGATTTTCAATCAGCAGATAGAGGAGCACTGCTGGTGTCTTCTGGATGTCAGCTGAGGTGTCATACACTACCAGGCCACAGGATACTGAAGTTAGGGACATGTTAGTTTTTCTACAGCCCAGGAGGCAAACACATTGGTTCCATGTATTACCAGATAAAGCCTTATCACATGCCCATACCTTTGCTTCCTAATAACCATACCCCATGATACAGACAGAGATCAGTACTGATGTCCCCAGTCCTGGAACCTTTCACTTACCATGGTCAGATAGCTGTAGGCTTGCCACTCACCTATGTCAGTCCTCAGAGACATGCACATTGGTCTGCAAAGTAGTAATACACACAGCTTTGCACAAGATAGTTCACATACAACAGAAACCAAAGTGATTATAGAGGCTCTGGATTCCACATTATGACATGTGTCAGACACATGTGAACACTCATGGCACTATTTGTCCACCTCCAGTACCATACAGATCTACAGGAAAATCACACTGCCATCCCAACATCCTGATAGTATGGCCAAACAAGTCACACTCCACAAACCCATGATAAACAGTACCTGGTTTCATCCATGTTCACTTCTCATGTCTGCCTGAAAATCCCATCAGCTTGTGACACTGTGTGAGATATCTGAATGAGGAAGAGCCAAACAGAAACTCAGCTTATCTTTGATTGACAAAGTTAAGGGATAGGACAGATTTGGACACATACATCACTTTGACAATGCATTAGTACAAGTATGACTTTGCTTGTGCGTTTACAAATCATGGCACTGTATCCCTAACTGCTCTATACACATTACCAAGTAACAGTCTGCATACATATCTGAGTCATTGGCATTGGAGCAACACATGAACTTACCGATGCTTGTAAATAGGAGATGATATGCCAGGCATAAATTAAACAATACACTATGGACTCATATGTAAAAACACATCACATACCTTTAGTCAGTGGAAGTACTGATTGATTAAATCTGCCCTGATGTCTCCAGCTTCATCTTGATCATGCTCATCCTCACTTGCCAAATCTGCATTTCCACCCACAGGATCTGTGGCTCACCCTCATCTGGTATGAATGGTATCTGACGTCTCAGGGCAAGGTTGTGGAGCATGCAGTAGGCAACAATAATTTGACATACCTTGTTGGAGGAGTAGAGGAGGGCTCCTCCAGATTTGTTGAGGCTGCAAAATCTTGCTTTCATGAGCCCAAAAGTCCACTCCACAACAGGCCTTGTTCTTCCATGGGCCTCATTAAAGCGGACTTCCCATGGCTTGGTTGGGTACCTCACTGGTATCAACAACCAAGGACGGTTTGTATAGCCAGAGTCACCTGTAAGAAATAGGTACAACAACACAAACACATATCTTGGACATGCACATTTGTGATAGCAGGAGAAAACCTTTACAGACACATATGATATCTATGACTTACCAACAACCAGGCCCTCTCTGTGTACAGTTGTGTCATCAGCAGTGGGATATTGTTGTTCCGCATGATGAAATAATTATGGTCTGATCCGGGATACTTTGCACATATCTGTGAAATGTACAGGTCAGCCAAACAGACCACTCGGGCGTTGATGGAGTGGTAGTTTTTTCTGTTCCTATATACCTGTTCATTGGCACTGGAGGGAACCAAGGACTTCCTGGATGTCATCTATGGCTCCAACCACATGTGGAATGTGTCCCGAAGCATAATACTCTGGCTTCACATAAGCCAGATCCTCACATTATGGAAATCAGATGTAGCTATCCAGGTGTTTCAACAATGCTAACAGTACAGCCTTCAAAACCAAACTGAACATTGGCTTAGACATGCCTGCAGTTAGGGCCACTGTATTCTAAAAGGGCCCAGTGACCAGAAAGTGTAGCACTGACAGGACTTGAATGATGGGAGGTATGCTCAAACTGACGACATAGATCCATGTATGTATGAATGTATGTCTATTCAGGCAATAGATTTGTAGTATGTGTCTGTCCTCCGTGGTGTGCAGGTCTACTAGTAGGTGGTACACTGGAGGTTGTCTTCCTCTCCTCATGCCAGGGTAACTATGTGGGACAAAACAAATTCTAGGTGAAAGGTTCAATCTACACATCATGACTATATTCAAAACACGTTACACATCTTGATATGATGTCAGATGAAACATATGAAATTTGATTTACAGCACATAGCTATGCATTCTATGACTGTTTCCTTGAATCAGATCCCTTAAACAGTCAGATGTACTTTACATGCATAAATATGTGACAGGCAGTAATTGACTAATCTACCTAGTTTACATGTGAGACATATTTGCTGCACCAAAACTCCATTTACATTGAAAATAGGATGTTGACAATAGATTTTAATGTCCATAACCAGCCATAACTCCCTGTAGTAAATTTACTCTACAATCCTTACAAATATTCCAGTAAAAGAATTGGTCAATCTGAAACACAGATAATATGCGCTCAATTATGGGAAATGTTACACACTAAGAACAAGAACAAACACGAAAAGACATGCAGAAAGTTACATATAAGGAAGCTAGATACACATCAATTAACAGAACTACCATATCATAAAATTAAGAAACCCACAACAAGGCCTCTATAAAGTAGATACATATAATGCAGCTAGGTGGAACTGAAAAAGGAAACACTCACATCTCTGCCCTTGCTAAACCACCCATCTACGGCTTTTCACCATGATGGAAAATACCTTCCCAATTTACACAACCTTTACAACTCACATGCACATTGAGACTAGTAAACATGAAGGCAGCACTTAAAACGTGTACGTAGAGACTAGTTAAAAGTAAATGTCACACCTTCCATTACTTTTGCATTCATATAAATGCCTCAAAATGGTAGCTGCCTGACCTACTGTACTAGACATAAGGAAGTGACCTAACTCCACCAGCAGATGTCGCCCATGGCAGTAGGTGGTTTCAACCGCAGTGGACATTGCCGATGAAATACATTGCTGCCGTTGGCAGACTTAGGCCAATGGCAACATCCATTGGTGGTGACGGCCCTGTACGTGGTGGATGTGACCACCATCTGCTGCAGTATACCTCACTTGACTCCTGACACTGCTGCCAGAAAGACCTCCACGACCTGAGCTGCTGTGTAGTGCCTCAATCATACCATGTCCTGCAGATGATAGGGATCCAGCCTACTCTGCAGAAGAGCTGGACAAGCTTGTGCACCACATAGCTGTCCATACACGGGGGATCCTACCCATGTATGGACAGCTATATGGTGCACCAGAGGAGCAGGTGAGTCCAATGGTATACCAATGTGTGAAAGGTGGAGTGTATGATGTTGTACATGAAATGTGCAGGACTGAAGGATTGATTTATCATGTGTGGGTGTATGGACATGTGTACATGTGCATAGACAGATATACAGTACTGATAAACTATTGAGGAATTATACATTTTGGGAGGACGTCTAGTTCTGGTTCCATGGTGGCTCCAGATAAGTATGGCTTCCTGAAGGTGGGTGTCTCCTTTTATTGAGTTCATTTTCGCCTTGGTTTCCGTGGTGGCGCCACCGCGGCGGAAACCTTGGCGGTGTGCAACCTCATAATCTGTCCGGGAGAAACATGGTCTGTGCCAGCCTGCAGGTGGCTACCATCATCCATGGTGGCCAGGTTGCAGTGGCGGTGCCGGCAGTGCTTTGGCTATATCCGTTGTGAATACCTCCATGGTCCTAATTTGCTGGTCTTCTCCGCCAGCCTGTTGGTGGTACGACCGTCACCACCAACATGGGGGTCCTTAGACCGGCAAAGTCATAATGACTATTCTCCACCCTAAAGTCTTGGGCCCTCATTCTGACCCTGGCGGATTGAATCCGCCATGGCCGAGGGCAGCGAATGCACCGCCAACAGGCTGGCGGTGCATTCATGGGCATTCTGACGCCGCGGTCAGAAACGGGAAACCAGCGGTCTCCCGCCGGTTTCCCGCTGCCCATGGGAATCCTCCATGGCGGCGCAGCAAGCTGCGCCGCCATGGGGATTCCGACCCCCTTCCCGCCAGCCTGGTTCTGGCGGTTTACACCGCCAGAACCTGGCTGGCGGGAACGGGTGTCGTGGGGCCCCTGGGGGCCCCTGCAGTGCCCATGCCAATGGCATGGGCACTGCAGGGGCCCCCTAACAGGGCCCCACATTGCTTGTCAGTGTCTGCTTAGCAGACACTGAAAAGCGCGACGGGTGCCACAGCACCCGTCGCACACCTTCCACTCCGCCGGCTCCATTCGGAGCCGGCATCCTCGTGGAAGGCGCTTTCCCGCTGGGCCGGTGGGCGATCTTTTGCAGATCGCCCGCCGGCCCAGCGGGAAAGTTGAAATGCCCCCCGCGGTCTTCTGACCGCGGGGCGGTGTTTGGGCGGTTTCCGCCCGGCGGGCGGCGTCCGCCTCCCGTCCGGGTCGGAATGAGGCCCTTGATCTGTATACCATGAATCATGTTGTTATGTACAGGGTTTCTTGTCAAATTACTTATACAGCTAGTATTTCATCTGAATAAATAAAAAATGTCATAAGCCTATCAAGTTGAACATATAATGGCTTATTAAAGTCCCACACAGAATGGACGTCCCCTTCAATTTGCAAGAAATGCATTTGATAAAGCATTAAGCAGGTATTCTGTTGAACATTGCCATAGCAGTAATGGTATGTCTCTACGCTTGTCATCTTTTATTTTTGACTACACTTATCCAATGATGGGGTCTCTAGACCTATTTTCAAAACAGGTAGAAGTCAAATTATTTGACTTTCTTTTGGTTATGTACTGTTTGTACTTTTCTAATGTGTGGTGTTTTTTTTTGCAAACGTGATGCTCATGTCTAAAAAACAGACGTGACAACTCCATTTTTTCTTTTCATTGGACAGCAGCAGTCATGTAAATGTCTTGAACTAGTGAACACATGAAACAACCAGAAAACCGCTTCGGCATTTCCCTGGGTGGCTGGAAGGGTGGGGGGCGCTTTTGTTACTAGGGGCCGGTTTTGTCGTAATGCCGTAGTTTTAAAAGCACTGCAGAGTTCCTTGTACATCCAACAGTTTTCAGGCAACTATAAAAGTACCAAGATAACTGGTGATTAATGTACCTGCTAGAGAGAGATTGGGTTTTGTCTAATGGCAGTTTTGACTCATCTAAAGTAGTGCAGAGGTTTAATATGCCTGCTGCAAAGAGTGTGTACTATGCAGATTACTGAACAGTATTTTATGTGCATAGCTCAGTGGGATACTGCTTTTGTCACAGAGATCCTTTTGTTACTGTTCAGTTCATAAATTACAATCTTAATCCAGGACAGTGAGCTATGAACTACCACCAAAGATCTACATGCAAACTGCAGGATACAGGTTAGAAAGATGTGTTTTTCCCCACTCTTTGATTATCCTAATTTTGCTAATAAGGGTTTGTTGACTAGAAATTAATTGTTATTAGTAAAGTCAACCCTAACCACTGCGTCACATTCTGAATCCTGAGTTCATACTTCCGCAGACCAAGCACTCTTACAAAATGCCTAGCATTATAGACTACATGAATCCTACACTTTGCAGTCCCCTTCATCTAATGTATCATTTTCTATACACTGATTTACATATGTATGATTAATTGTTTCTGTACGCGTGTGTGATGTAAAGTGCCCGGCACACTATGCTGGTAAGAGAGGCGCTATAAAACAAATGAAATAAATGTGAGAGATGGGCTTTGGAGAGATGAGAGGTACTGTTAGAGGGGGATGGTGAGGGAATCATTGAAGAGCCCCAATAAAGATTGCCGTATCCTGATGCACTGTAAGGTCATCATTTACTTGGCTTTAAAAACGAATACAATTGAATATATAATGAAAAATGTGTAGTGGAATGAACCATTTTTACCATTTTCCCCCACATTTTCTCAAAGGTAGGGTGCAGAACTACCCCAATCCCCATTGTAGTCATCAGGCTTGCTCAATATGCACCCTTTGGGGGCTGGTCTGACACAATTTGCCATGGCTGCTCTGGATTCCCAGTCAGGGCCCTGCATGGGGCCACTCATCCTCACACCCTGTAGTAAATTTACTCTACAATCCTAACAAATATTCTAGTAAAATAATTGGTCAATCTGAAACACAGATAATATGCGCTCAATTATGGGAAATGTTACACACTAAGAACAAGAACAAACACGAAAAGACATGCAGAAAGTTACATATAAGGAAGCTAGATACACATCAATTAACAGAACTACCATATCATAAAATTAGGAAACCCACAACAAGGCCTCTATAAAGTAGATACATATAATGCAGCTAGGTGGAACTGAAAAAGGAAACACTCACATCTCTGCCCTTGCTAAACCACCCATCTACGGCTTTTCACCATGATGGAAAATACCTTCCCAATTGATATAAAATTAATATACTAACAACACAATCTCACACCACTGCAATATAGGCAGGTTGCTTAAGGTTCCAGCATCAACAAGGACATATGGATATGAACACAAGCAGGAAATCTTCATAAGTGCTGCTTTGCATGCTTAACACTGATCCCCTAGAAGGAGGCACTAGAATAATCTCCAATAAACTACTACATGTAGATATGTACTCTTCAAGAAACTATTAAAAATGTTAATCAACCTCTGCTCCTTTCCAGGACATTTTGGGTGATCCATAAAGCAGGAGGGCCCGAAACATATTTTCTGCTTGCACTTTTCCATAGTAAGTTTAAGAAGCATTTTAGAAAACAGGCCAAACAGAATTACACCAAATTTGACAGAAAGCTAGATTATAACTCAGAAATCCTGCTCTTTGTGATTTGGTGTAAATCCTCTCAGAGGTTCTTGAGGAATTAAGGTTCAAATGTTAGTAATATCTGGATTGTTGCCCCAACAGGAGCGCTGCAGAATTCCAGCAGTAACACAAATTTAAAAAATATGATTGGTTGAAAGGCCTTTCTCTCCTATTGGCCACCTCAGTCCTGTGGGACCGCAATTGGTTCCTGGGACTGAGGGATCTGATTGGCAAGCCTCACCACAAACAGAGCTACCATTACAGGTCACAAGACTCAGTTCCCCTTTCCTGAAACATACCTTAAAATAAATGACGAGGGGGCAGGGTAGGATGTCAGGATACGAGGTCAAGGTATACTTGACCTTGTATCCTCACATCTTACAGATATGGGAGGATCCTAGAGAGACTCCACCAGGATTCTTTTTTTAAATTCAAAATTCAAAATTGGGGCCAGCGAGTCCCACTGTAGTGCAACCGGAGCCAGAGAAGACACCTGTGTGGTCATGCTGGACACTTGTGCGATTACAAGGGTGTCTGAGCTGGTTCCTGCAGAACTACTGTGGCACCACTGGAAAAATAAAAATACATTATTATATATATATATATATAAAAGGTTATTTCTGCCACTACATTGAATGACAAAAAAAGAAAAAAAGAAAAAAGTCGCACCCAATATGTCCACTCCTCAAGCATAAAGCTTTATTTAAACAAGATATTAAATAATTTCATTGGATGTAAAAAAAATCGGACTATTAGTTGTGGGGTGTCAGATCCCACCTCAAAAAATAATGATAATCCTTTTCAGGATGAACCACAACAGTCAATAAATAAACCTGTGCTTAACCCTCGGGTAGCTTAGCACAGAGCAGTCAGGCTTATGTTAGAGGCAATGTATAAGGTATTTATGCAGTATTTGAACAGTAATAAAGTGAAAACACAACACAAGAAAAATTTCAGACCACTTTAGAAAAATAGAGAATAATTTAATAAATAGAGTGACACCAAAACAACAAAATCCATCAAGTACAATGAAAGACAGGAGTTTTCAAGTTTGAATTTAAAAATAGCACCAAAAAGCACATAAAGTCAACCGCATTTATCTTGTCATGCTAAATCAGGTCAAAGTCAGACGCTCAAGTCTGCTGCGATGGAGTGCAGGTCAGATACAGGTAAGTATCTATACTGGTGGAAAGCTTACCTTCAGACATAGAAAACTTTCTGGAGAAAAAGTGGTAGTTGACAAGCCATCAGCTGGGCAATCTGCATGTTGGACATGAAGAATGGCTCTACCACGATGAGAGCCACTGTGCAAAGTCTTAGATTCAGTCAGTGACTGGTCGGCACCACACTCAGTGAAGCTGCTGATGAGGGTTGTCAGCATCTGTCATGTGTTGCTCATCGTCAAGTTCATTCAAACCAATGATTATTTGCCATTTGGCATTACATACAGGAAAGCCATCAACAAAGGTTGCCATACTTGGTGTTCAGCATTGAATCTAATGAAGCTTGTAGTTATCCAGAAAGGAGTACACTCTGTTCTCAACCAAACATCCAGCACCTTGGGGGCAGTATTTGGGGGTCTAGGACTCATTCCCAAAGAGGTCGGTAGAGAGGGCCAGGTCAGCTCCAGTTGGGACTGGTCATCTGGAAAGTGGAGTGAAATTTCTGAAAGCTTGCTGTGTCCTTGTAGCTCAAACAGGGGGACTGTCAACTGAATGTTGGGGTCATTTCTGCTACCCTTGGTTCAAGGCAAGCAGATCCGTCAAATTCTTCAAACAGCAGTGCAGTCCTTCTGATGACTCTTCACAGGTCAAGGAGTGTTCTGAAGATGACACATTTATGCCTTGTGCCAGCCTGTGTGCCAGCAATCCTTTGTCCATCATCCAACCCAGTTTGGGCAGTTCCACCCTCTGTCACAGTGTCCTTTCCTCGGGATCTGCACGCCGCCGAACAAAAAGGCCCACCTTCCGGCGTCACCAACTCAGAAAGCTATTATAGCACAGAGTTATGATGAAGCCAGTCGGGGGAAGGGAGTTAGGGTAGGGAACAGCAGGGAGAGAGATCTGAAAAGGGAAAATGGTTAAGCATATATGTATATATTTGTTCATAACAGCATTCACATGCAATTATGCACCTAGACAAAGGCGTCTCCGTGAATGCAAGTGTTGAGACACTTATGGAATATACAAAGGCGTCTCAGTGGATGCAAGAGTTGAGACCCTTATGGAATAGACAAAGGCGTCTCCTTGAATGCAAATGTTGAGACCCTTATGGAATAGACAAAGGCATCTCCGTGAATGCAAGAGTTGAGACCCTTATGGAATATACAAAGGCGTCTCCGTGGATGCAAGTGTTGAGACACTTATGGAATATCAAAGGCTTCTCAGTGGATGCAAGAGTTGAGACCCTTATGGAATAGACAAAGGCGTCTCCTTGAATGCAAATGTTGAGACCCTCATGGAATAGACAAAGGCATCTCCGTGGGTGCAAGAGTTTAGGCCCTTTAGGAATAGACAAAGGAGTCTCCATGAATGCAAGTGTTGAGACCCTAATGGAATAGACAAAGGCGTCTCCGTGGGTGCAAGAGTTGAGACCCTTATGGAATAGACAAAGGCGTCTCTGTGGGTGCAAGAGTTGAGACCCTTATGGAATAGACAAAGGTGGCTCCGTGAATGTAAGAATTGAGACCCCTATGGAATAGACAAAGGCATCTCTGTGGATCCAAGAGTTGAGCCTTATGGAATAGACAAAGACGTCTCTGTGGATGCAAGTGTTGAGACCCTTATGGAATAGACAAAGGCGTCTCTGTGGATGCAAGAGTTGAGACCCTTATGGAATAGACAAAGGCGTCTCCGTGGATGCAAGAGCTGAGACCCTTATGGAATAGACAAAGGCGTCTCCGTGGATGCAAGAGTTGAGACCCTTATGGAATAGACAAAGGCGTCTCCGTGGATGCAAGTGTTGAGACTTCTTATGGAATATACAAAGGCGTCTCCGTGGATGCAAGAGTTGAGAACCTTATGGAATAGACAAAGGCGTCTCCGTGGGTGCCAGAGTTGGGACCCTTATAGAAAGGGTGTGGCCCTTCTCTGAATCATGAAACAAGACATATTGACTCACAATACACCTATGGACAAAGACATCTCTGCAATTGCAAGTTGAAACCCTTATGGATAGGGCGTGGCCCTTCTGTAAATCATGGAACAAGAACAATTGGTAGAATCATGATACCTCAGGATGGCATGAGCTTTAGACAAAAAACTGGGCGTGGCCCTTCTCTGAATTATGGAACAAGAACAACTAGTGAAATCATGATACCTCAGGATGGCATAAGCTTTAGGCAAAAAACTGGGTGTGGCCCTTCTTTTAATCATGGAACAAGAACAATTGGTAGAATCATGATACCTCAGGATGGCATGAGCTTTAGACAAAAAACTGGGCATGGCCATTCTCTGAATCCTGGAACAAGAACGAACTGAGACCTCTGAACCTTGAGAAGGCAAGAGCCTTGGACTATGGATATATTCTGCGTATCAATCATGCACCTACTATACATTCATAAACATAAAACGTTTGATCTCAGTCTAGAAATTCGCAAAGACTTAAATATGTATCTCACATATCATCAAAGATTTAAATATGTATTTTACATATCCTCAAAGACGTAAATATGTATCTCACATATTATGCTTCCAAAAACAATGAAACTATGATTTGCTTATCTTTGAAACATTTTCACATTTGCCACCTATGCCTGAAAGTTTTACTCATGTACGCTGAAACGCTTTGATAATTTGTCCAAGGGCGCTTTACTCATGTGAACTGAAGCGCTTTGATTACTGTGCCAAAGGCGCTTTACTTCCTGTGAACTGAAGCGCTTTGAATGGTGTGCCAAGGGCGCCTTACTCATGTGAACTGAAGTGCTTTGCTTTCCGTGCCAAGGGTGCTTTTCTTCCTGTGAATTGAAGCGCTTGAATTGCCGTGCCAAGAGCGCTTTACAACTGTGGACTGAAGCACCTGAATTGTCGTGCTAAGAGTGCTTTACAACTGTGGACTGAAGCGCCTGAATTGTCATGCCAAGAGCGCTTTATAACTGGATTAAAGCGCCTGAATTATCATGCCAAGAGCGCTTTACAACTTTGGACTGAAGCTCCAGAATTATCGTGCCAAGAGCACCTTACAACTGTGTACCGAAGCGCCTGAACTGACGTGCCAAGAGCGCTTTACAACTGTGAACCGAAGTGCTTGAATTGTCGTGCCAAGAGCGCTTTACAACTGTGAACTGAAGCGCCTGAATCGTCGTGCCAAGAGCGCTTTACAACTGTGAACCGAGACACTTGAATTGCCGTGCAAAGAGCACTTTACCTCTGAATGAAACGACTTCCTTCAAAATTGGATTCATCAAGGCCTTACCGCTACGAGTATGACCTACTCGTTTTTAAATTCACCATGGAAACAAGGATACTTCGATTAGATGACACTCTGCCGTCCAGGAACTCTGCCCTTCTTCAGAGAAACCCCCACGAGGTCTGACTGCATCGAAGTCTTCAAAATAGTGAGCAACGTGCTTGGGTGTGGCTGGGATTTATAGGTCTGCCACACCCCAAGATGGCTGCTGCCTCTAAAAACATGGGAATTGTTGTCCCTTCATGGAATAGCACTGATAAGTGCATCTTGTTCACCAATGGCCTGAACCTGCAGCTCTATGAGCTTTGCTACAGGGCAGACGATGTTGATGGCCACCTTTGGACCAAGAGGGGATGTCAAGTGGTGCGCATAAAGCGCCGCAGAGCCGCGCAGCGGAGTTTCGGGCGGGACCTGGACCGCGCATGGCCTTATTCCTGACACCCTCCCACTGTGTTTGGAGTCAGCCTGACTAGAAATCAAAAGGGAAGCAGGCCCAGGAGTGAAGTACTTCTACCGGTGGCAAGGAAGGTATCATTTGAAGCTTGGAGCAGGATACAGCCTCCGCATCATCCTGCACAAGGAAGAAAAAATGCCTTCCCATACCCAAAGCTCTTCGCCTACTGTATGGGAGCAATGCATATCCCTCTACAAGCGAAGCATCAATAGTGATGTGACACTGGACACTGAGTAAAGGGCCTTTTGGTTTAATGCAAGAAGACACATTTCTAAAAGGCTAATTTCTGTAATAGTAATATAAAATCTGACCTCACATTTAAGTGTGATTTTTCATTATTAAAATTAGTCCTTCAATCATTTTTCTAGTTGCTCCCATTAAAATCATTCGAAGTTGGTATAATGAATGTCGGTGTTTTCCTATGGGAGAGCCAGCCTTACAACAAAAAAGAACAACTTTGGTTTTTTTTCACTCTCAGAACATATAAAACATTAATTTCAACTTGTCATACTTCTAAATATCATGTGTCCTGCAACATTGGGAAATAATCTCTACCTTAAGGGTGACAGATATTAAAAAGGAAGATTTAGACCTGTCAAAAGGGTGATTTTGACAAGTCCGATTTGCAGTTTTAAAACTATATGGGTAGGCTGCAATGGCACGGCTAGAGACATGCTTTGCAGGGCTACTGCAGTGGGTGATACCGTGAGTGCTGTAGCCCACTAGTAACATTTAATATCCTGGGCACAGGTAGTACTATGTACTAGAGACTTCTAAGTAAAGTAATGTGCCAATTAACTGTATGCCATTTTAACCATTTTTAAAAAGGAGAGCATAATCATTTTACCACTGGTTGGTAAGGGTAAAGTGCACAGAATGCTATGGCCAACAAAAGCAAGCTCAACAATAGAAGGCAAAAATCTGGAGGAATACCATGCGAAATATTTTAATCTGCAACACCTATATACCAACATTTGTAGAGGGTGCTGTGCTCCAAAAATACGAGTCTCCTTAAGGCCAATGCAAAGAAGAAAAGTTGTATTTGCTTCAAAGATTTTCCAGCTGTGCGTCTATGCTGTTCTTAATACAAATACAAGGAGGAACACGTTTCTAATTAGTCTGCGTCTAGTATTTTGCATTGGTAGACAATCCTTGCAGTACAAAACCTACGCTAGGCTGAATGAACCCCTTTGCTGAACCGACACACACCTTCGCGCTATGCTGCAACGTTGTGGGCTGGAAGCTAGGCAGACAGAAGAGTGCTAGCACGAGGGAAAAGAACAGCAGCACCATGTAGTAGTGTTATCATCATGGTGGTGTATAAACTAAAGTCCTGCAGATTTAAATTTAAACACACAGATTATCATGAATTGCAAATATCCCAGTTAATGGTATTGTTTGGTCAATCACAGAGACAGCATATATGTTAATTAAAAACCGCATATTTTATTTTGAATTTAAAAAAAAAACTTAGCGCGAACTCATCTTAAAGTTGATGTATTTAGCATGCCGTTGCCGTGATTTGATTTTTTTTGTCATTGACCGAAAGTGTAACTACCTTTTTATTTTCTGAGACAAATATCTATTGAAATAACCGATCTGTCAATCAAGCCATGGGCACATGTTTACTTTTTTGTTTCTTCAAGACAATATGTGCATGCAATGTGTTTACTCCAACCGTTAAACTCAGTTTCAGCTACTGAGTGCTTTAGTGTGCTGCAGCTGTGCCTTAAATAATAAGTGACCAGACCTTGCATCGTTCGCTTAATGTTCCAAATACTGTGAACTCAAACGTTCCCAGGGTGCTATAAAAACAATCTGGAAGAATTGTTACACACAATTACTGTGACCTTTATCTTGAGACAGGCTGTTAATTCAATTTCATTTCAACAGACATTCTGGCATTGCATGGTACCGCACTGGTCTCTGTGCGGCATTTTTGTGGAAAAACAGCACGCATTTGATAGGCACTCTCCACTCCACGGTCGAATAACAAATTTCATTTCATTGTGATTATTTAATTCAATTGAGGGGCTGTAATCGATCTGAGGGTGGGAATCGGTGTCTTCTGCCCTGTTATCTCTATTCCAAATTACTGGGCAGCTTTAAGTGGGGTCTTTAATATTTGCGAGATATTTGGGGATGGATTGATTTCCGTCATTATTTCCATACAGATACCGGCCATTCTTAATTTCAAACCCCGATTTTTAGTTCCAGTTCCACGTATTTACTGATCACTAGCCCTTTCCTGCATACTTTTATCTCCTGCTTTCAGCAAGAGGATAATGTCTGAAAAAACACATCATGTAAGTATAACATGGGCATGTAGGTCATAACTTTGCATGGTTTTACATCAAGAGTCATTATATTACTGGAGTTATAGTACCAGTACATCAGAAGTCTTTATTTGAGAAATGTCTTCAATTTACTATTATTGAATTTAAAAATATAGGGGGTCATTACAATATTGGCGGTAAAAGCCGCTTACTGCTGTGCAGAAGACCGCCAACACACTGCCGCGGCCACGGAATTCCGCCACGGTCATTATGACCCAAAACCCGGAATCCGCCAAAATCTAGACACCCACACAAGTCCGCCACACCAAAGGTCAGTGATAAACTGGCAATAACAAAACCTCCACCATCACGCCAACTGGAATACGCCCACACTATCATGACCCACGAATCCACGCGGTTGTCTTTCAACCGCGGTATTCCATTGGCGGTACACACCGCAGCGCTCAAAATACACACACATTTACAAAACACTACCACATTGGACAAATCGAAATACACACACCTGATACACATCCACACACCGAATACAGTATAAAACACACACCCACATCACCCACAAACCCCTACGACCACAATTGCAACTGAAGGCCAGAGAGAGACACCACCATCTACAAACTAGCATCCACAGACACTCAACACCATCACTCACATAACATCCACGCACCTCACACAACACACCTCTAAATATCACCCCAGACATCACAACACAAACCACCCCACACATCACCCACACCACCCCATGGCACCGCAAAGACACCCCAGGTTCTCTGAGGAGGAGCTCAGGGTCATGGTGGAGGAAATCATCCGGGTAGAGCCACAGTTATTCAGATCACAGGTGCAGCACACCTCCATAGCTAGGAAGATGGAGCTATGGTGAAGAATCGTGGACAGGGTCAATGCAGTGGGACAGCACCCAAGAACTAGGGATGACATCAGGAAGAGGTGGAACGACCTACGGGGGAAGGTGCGTTCCGTGGTCTCAAGACACCACATTGCGGTTCAGAGGACTGGCGGCAGACCCCCACCTCCTCCCCCACAACTAGCAACATGGGAGGAGCAAGTCTTGGCTATACTGTATCCTGAGGGCCTCGCAGGAGTAGCTGGAAGAATGGGCTCTGGTAAGTCAAATCTTTACTACTTCATCCCCCACCCAACCTGCATGCCATCACATACCCCCACCCTGCATGCAACACCAAAGCATGGACACCCATCACCAAAGCATGGCCACTGCACATACCCATACACCCCCCTAAACCATCATCACACAAGGTCCTACAGAGGAATGCAAGAACTGAGGTACACGGTCACCCACCCATTACACACCATGGCACACACAGATGCAATAATCATGCTTTTACACCTCTGCAGGACCACTACCCAACGTCACCGGACAGGAGGGTCCAGATATGTCCACTCCACCCACAGAAGAGGCCCACAGTGATGACAGCAGCTTCGTCTAACTGGATCTAGATGACCAGCCCGGCCCATCTGGGACATCGGGACAGTCAGTTCCCCTCACAGTGGCACAAGCCACTACAGAGCTTCCCCCTTCTGGAAACACCAGCACAGCACCCACCCAGCAGGCCCATACCTCTGTCCCCAGGACACGTCAAGCAGCAGTACGTCCACCACTACAGGGAACCCAGGCTAACTCACCACCCCAACAACAATAGGGACCTGGGGGCACTGGCAGTGGGCACACGGTTCAGGGGACAGAGGCCCAGGAACACAGGGGAACTGGGAGGGCTGCTGTGCGACAGGGGGAGGACAGGTCTAGGGAACCCACTCTCCACAAGGCCCTCTCCAACATCATGGGAGCCTACCACCATTCCCAGGAGACGATGGCAACGGTACTGGCCAAGTTTCAGGAGACCCAGAGGCTGCAGGAGGAACAGTATTTGGGGTTCAGAGAGGAACTCAATTCCATCAATTCCACCCTGGGCACCATTGTAGGGGTGCTCAAGGAACTCATGAACACCAGGAGGGACACTGTGGCACAACAAGGGGCCCCTGACACTAGCCTGGACGATGAACTGCCCACCACCTCCGCCAGGGCTAGTGGACAGGAGGCACCGCCACAGGACCACCACACCATCACCCCACCCCTTGCAGAGGGAGAACCACCCCGCAAACGGTCCCTGAGATCCAGGACAAAGACAGAGAACGATGCCAAGACCCTCACCAAGAAATGAGACCACCCTGATTGTCATCCTTTTGTCCCACCTTGTCACCCTGTCCATCCTTAAACTGCCCCAGCTCCACTTCCTATGCCCCTTTGGACAATGCACCTGTGAGACTAATAGACTGGACTCTGCCATGGACATTCCTCCACCAACACCCCTCACCATTTTACAACCCCCTCCAATATTGAGGCCCTAAATAAACACCCTTAAAGCACAAAACTATCAGGAGTCTGTCTGTGATTTCGAAATAGTGTATTAGCAATTGCAGTGGCAAAATGCTCTTTCAAATGTAATGTCAATATACCTATGTCACACAGCTCTAGTCCATGAGGAAACAAAGCAGATGTCACACAGTGGGACCCACATCTGTGAAATCGTAAGGGAAAGTGACAACTCAGTGACCATACACTGGGTGAAAATGACAGACAGTAGAGAGGTAGTAGATTAAAATCAGATGTAGCAGGCAGTATTGCCTTCTTACCTGTGTCTCACTGGAAGTATTGCAGGATCACTGTGTTCCTGTTGTCGATGTCATCTTCTTCTGCTTCCTTGTCTTCACTGTCCACAGGGTCCACAGCTGCCACAAGCAGAAAAGGCACCTGTTGTCGCAAAGCCAAGTTGTGAAGCATACAGCAGGCCATGATGATCTGACATACCTTCCTTGGTGAGTAGAATAGGGAACCACCTGTCTTATGGAGGCACCGGAACCTGGCCTTCAGGAGGCCGAAGGTCCACTCTATAATCCTCCTAGTTTGCCCATGTGCCTCATTGTAGCGTACCTCTGCCCTTGTCCTGGGATTCCTCACTGGGGTCAGTAGCCATGACAGGTTGGGGTAACCAGAGTCACCTGCAAATGGCGAGCAACAACTGTTAGACACACACTAACTCATAGGGACATCCACAGACCCAGACAACTATTCCCACTGTATTGGGTCCATGTCCTCACCTAATAGCCACACCCGGTGCCTCTGGAGTTGCCCCATCACATAAGGGATGCTGCTATTCCGCAGGATGTAAGCGTCATGCACTGAGCCAGGGAATTTTGCATTAACATGGGAGATGTACTGGTCTGCCGAACACACCTTCTGCACATTCATGGAATGGTAACTCTTCCGGTTTCTGTACACCTGTTCACTCCTGCGGGGGGGTACCAAGGCCATATGTGTCCCATCAATGGCACCTATTATGTTGGGGATATGTCCCAGGGCATAGAAATCACCTTTCACTGTAGGCAAATCCTCCACTTGAGGGAAAACGATGTAGCTCCGCACGTGTTTCAGCAGGGCAGACAACACTCTGGACAACACGTTGGAAAACATAGGCTGGGACATCCCTGATGCTATGGCCACTGTTGTTTGAAAAGACCCACTTGCTAGGAAATGGAGTACTGACAGCACCTGCACTTGAGGGGGGATTCCTGTGGGATGGCGGATAGCTGACATCAGGTCTGGCTCCAACTGGGCACACAGTTCCTGGATTGTGGCACGATCAAGCCTGTAGGTGATGATCACATGTCGCTCCTCCATTGTCGACAGGTACACCAGCGGTCTGTACACCGTAGGATGCTGCCATCTCCTCACATGCCCCAATGGACGGTGCCTATGGAGGAAAACAGCGAGCAGAGAGTCAACCAACTCTGAGGTACGTAAACACAGCTTACTCAGAAAATATTAGCAAATCTAAATTTGCCTGTATGAGTGTTTAGGCAAGGCCTAGATAAGTGTGACGCAGTCCAAAATAATGCCATGTGGGCCCATGAAATGGCGGCTGCCTGACCTGTAAAGTGGGACAGGGGAATATGAGTTAACTGTGCTGGCGTTGTACACCATCGCGGTAGGCGGTCGAAGACCGTGGCACAATCCTGCATTGGTTAATATTGGACCCTATGGGTCCCAGTAGCCAATGATGATGTACGCCGGCGGTGACGGTATGCACCGCCGCAGACGTGACCGACATTTTCTGTCTGTTCAATCACTTGATACCTGATCTTCGACAGGAGAGGACCTAGACTGCAAGTGCTGCTGTGACCTCAGTCTGGAAGAGACAATGGCTCGTGTGTCTGGGGAAAGGGCCCCTGCCTTCAGCACGGAGGAGTTGGAGAAACTCGTGGATGGGGTCCTCCCCCAGTACACGCTACTCTACGGTCCTCCAGACAAACAGGTAAGTACACTGTGAGCATTCTGTATGGGCAATGCCTGTGTGGAGTGGGGTGGATGAAAGTTAGGGGGGGTGAGAATGAGGCGTGCATGAAACAACGGTGAGTGCATGTGCGTCTTGGCAAGGGTAGGGATGTGGGCCAATGACTGTGATGGTGCACTCGCCCTCTGGTTGACTTCCTGCGGAGTACCAGCTATCCGCTTCCATCTTCTGCCTATGATCCTGTATTTCTTGTAAAAGAGAGAAAATAAAAAAGGTTAAAAAAACTATTTGTGTTCTTCTGAAATCTTCAAGCAAGTAACTTCCTTTCAAGGTAAAGAAAGATTAATCGCTTAAATGAAACAAAACCAAGCTATGTCTTTTAAATAATTTATGACAATAACAACTAGCGTGATTTATTGTTTGGGTGGGAATCCAAGATACTGCTAAATATACATTAAGGAAGATGAATTTCCTGTAAAAAGCTCTTCCCTGAGAATAAGGAGATCGGAAACAGAGCAAGTTTTCAAAACTATTATTGACAAGAGATTACACCAGAACACAAAGAACCCATTTAGTCAAGTTAATTGTTTTTGAGTTTGGACATTGCTTCAGAAACTCTGAAAGTATTGTAAAAAGAGGAAGGGACTTGTTTAGCCTTACAGAAACGTATGCACAATGTGTGAACAGTAACTGATATTTTTCACTAGTTTATGTAAATTCAATGTATTAATGAAGTGATTATTTTGCAGCCCAGAATCCTAAAAACCAAGAATCCAGTATTTTGAGAAAGCCCAACACGACAAGCAGTCTAGGGTCTAGCAGTTCGATCCTGCAGTCCACGAAGCAGAAGCTAGTATTTTCTCTTTTTCTCTTCCCAAAATCCCCTTCCCCTTGAGGACTTGTGAGAGGGAAATGTATTCTTCATCGCAGTCACGTTAGTCCTCACCGGGATTGGGAAATTGTCATTGCCCCATTGGAGCACCTGGAATTGAGGTGAGAGGCTTGCACAGAACACCCGTGGTCCTTGCATGTTTTTTTAAAGGCCTCCCCCGTGGTCCTATTGCTTCAGCAACCATGGAACTCTTAAGTAGCAGCTAATGTGTGTAACCTAGACCTCCTATTCATTGTAATAGATCAACTTTGACTTAGAGGTAAGTCACCCTCAGAATGTGTTATCTTCATTGTAGGAACAATTAAACCTTTTGAACCGAAATGGGTAGAGAGATATTTACCACCTGAAGCAACTATTTTCTTTGGTCCATTATATCCTAATTCCTGGTTTCGAACCCTTTGTTATCAAGTTCCTTCTTTGCCATCACATTTAAATCATGTCAGTGTTTTTATTTTCCTTTGCTTTTTTTTCTTATTGGATTTTAGTTGTTTGCTTAAAAATGATGTGGACATTGTCGGTTTGATATTCCTTTCTTTGCTGTTACAATGGATGCATTGTTACGGCAATCTTCAACAATTTGACCTATGGTTCTATACCTTTCATACCCTCCTGTTCATTTACAAGAACCTCTCAATAAACCTCCTTGCCAGACAACATCTTACTCAACGATGGGATCTGTAACAAGATCATTCTCCAGCGTTCCCAATCCCTCATATGTACAATCTCTTCGTCTCTGAGGGATTCTCATCTAATCAAATCTCCCCTATTCATGTGTGTCAATCCCCTCCTATGAACAGTCCTGTTCCAGACCCATCTTCTCCTCTTTCCAACAATACTTATCTCCAATCACTACCCCTCCTTCTTGCAATAATTAAATGCCCTGCTCTTTGATCACCATTTACCCATCCACTAAATGAATCTATCCTGGAACTTTTCCCCTTACTACCTTTCAAAGGTCAGCTTTAAAATGTGAGCATGTGTCCCCAAATGAGTCATCAGACAAGATACTAACATCCCTATATACAATTTTTATCATGGACAGCATTCCGTCCACCGCTACACAAATGAAGCCCAGACCATCCTCCTTCCTTGAGAAACCTTATTTGAATTGAAACACCTAGAAAGGAACCAAAGAACCATACAAAAGTCAACCTTCCTTATCCTAATGTCAGATTTCTACCTTTATGCAGGGATGTAATGGATGCAAGGTATTTTCTCTACCTCCCTATGAGGCAAGCAGACCTCTAAGAAGTCACGTCTTGTCACGGTTTTAGGCGGGTCTGATCAGGACTCTGGTTGGAGCACCCCTTGAGAATATCACAGAATATCCCAAAGAGGTAGTGTACTGGAGCACAAGAGCAGCTAAAGGCATACACAGGAAAGGACAGCTATGGAAAGGCACAAGAAGTAGGAAAGTAAAAGCAGAGCAACCTTAGTGTGAACAAACAGGAAAGAGATTACTAATGGACAAACACACTGGGGTTACCACTAAGGTTGTACACAGGGTAGGGCTCAAAACTTCCCACAGCAACAGGGAATGTCAATGCCTCTATGCAGATTGCTCTTATAGATAGTCACCCCACAAGCCCCATAGAAAGGAAGCAGCAGAAGTGATTCTGTCTCTGGACCCTTAGAGCACAAACAAGGATTGTACTTACATACACAAGACAAACCCTTGTGGGTCCAACTGGAAACACAGTGGCAATTCCTGGAAAAACAGCAATAACACACTGTCACTGTTAGGAACTAAAGACTATGTTTAATAGTAGACAAAGGATAGGTATAGGGGCTGGAATTGCCTCCTGGAAACCAGGAGTCAACCTCAGTATAAAGGAAAACACTTACACACAGGTGAAGACTGATAGTGCACTTACCAGACACAAATACCCAAGAGGAAACGGAAACAGAAGGAACAAACTAGGAGGCAGGGGCAGGAACTGGGAACAGGCTCAGGCTGAAGCAAAGGCAGGAAAGGGACTGAAAAACAGAGCACAAGCTCTTGCTAGAACAAACAGAAACAGGAATGGGAAACAGGGAGCAGGCACTGGCTGGAACAAGCAAGGACAGGGCTGGAATACAGGGAGTAGGAATAAGCAATAAACAGGACTGGAAAACAGAGAGCAGGTCCATGTCGAAACAAGGCAGGAACAGGACAGAGAAACAGGAAGCAGGCTATGGAAGAAACAAACAGGTACAAGGCTAAGAGATAGGGAGCAGACTCTGGCTGGAATAATCAGGAGCAGGACAGAGAAACAGGAAACAGGTTCAAACTGGAACAGAACAGGAACAAGAATGGAACACCATCCAATAAAGGGTTTGTAACAAAAAGGAATCGAACAATGCACGATGAGGATCTTGAGGAAAAGGCTGCTTATAAGTAATTCTAAGCTGCAGCAAAACCCAGATGGAATCACATGACTGGGCTGCACAGGAGAGGTTTCAGGTTTGTGTAGTTCCAGACACTCGCAAGTCCTGGAGGAGAGGATCTGGTGAAACGAGCAACTGGACTTCTCCCATAGAAAACAATGTATAACAGAATCCAGGCTTTCCTGACTACCAGGATGTGCATTATGGGATTTGCAGTCCCAGGAAGCAAATGTAATCCTACAAAAGCATACCATAGCGAAAAGAGAGACAAACAGGAGCCAGCCAGGGACTCTAGATGAGTGTTCAAGGTGATTCCCAGGCTACCGACAGTCCTTTTACCGCGCCCCCTAGAGAAGGGACGACAGAGTCGTAACACGTCTGGCCCAATGGGATGAAGGGACGAATCTTGACCAGGACACAACCAGATTTCACCAAACGATAAGTCTTCACTCTCGTTTTCAAGAAAACATAAAAAATATCTTTTAGACCTAGCAGTTACCATATATTGTCACTTATCTGTTATTCCCACAAATTATTTACCTCATGTCTCTTCTCCCTTTCTTTAAAGTGCAGGGTCCTGGAGACAGAAAGTGTTATATGCATAATATATCTAAAAAAGACTCACAAGAATTACTATCTCAAAGTGGAATACTTGTGATGGTATAATTAATTTATACTACACATACCTAAAGGTCTTAATGGCACACAATCATCAAGGGTTCTAAAAAGTTCAAAGAATCATCAATTTGTGTTCTCCTGCAATTATAAGTACAACACGTTATTCAGAAAAAAAAAACCTTACTAAAAACCAGGTAAGTCTATACAATGTGAATTAAGCACCTAATATTTTTCTTAGAAAAAGCAATGTTTTAATTATTCTTGATTCAGGTTCTTTCGTTCTCCTTTTAATGTAATAGAAGGCAAGTTCACAACTAGTTCAAACAATGATTATCTCTCTTGTCCCACCCATTTCACTTTTAACCAAGAATACCCCAATTCATCCCAATAGCCACCATGTAACCTGAGATACAAAAAAATACAAAGAAAGAAGTAAAAGAAGGAAGTATAATTGGCCTTAAAAGTGACCAATGGCATTACAGATACATTAGTGGATCTCAATACGGAAGCAAGGTGTCAGCATCACAGCGGTGCACACTGTAGGGCCAGCCACTACCTGGTGCTCATCATTAGGACAGAGACCATCCATTTGCCATCATGTTAAAACATCTGATAAAGGTTGTGGCGAAGCGCATGGTATACTATCAGGACTTTGTTGGCTAGTTTGTCCAAAAATCAGGAATTGCCTTACGCATAAACCTTCACTGAGTTATCATTAAAATTGTTGGTCTTACTTCAAGAATTAGCGCATTATATGCACACTGTGTATTGTTCATAGAATTATTTAAGGACTTCAAGTCCCAGTTATACTTGGGCGGGACACTTTGTGCGGGGCACTTCTATTGAAAGCAGCCCCACCAAGTTACCAATGCTCACTATTCTGAAATGCTTGGGTGAACAGGGAGCTTTGTTGTGGTGTTCCTCGATACAGACTGGAGTTCTTCATGACAAGTGGTTTCTTGTACCTGCCAATTGCTTGGGATTTCCTTGTTTGGGTTCTGAAGCAGAGTGTGGTGTAAACCCGGGGCGGTAAGACAGATGGTGGTTTCTTCCACCATCCATTTTCTTTTGTTACTTAGAAGTTATTTGAAGTTGTTTTCTCCATGAGGCATACTTATCTCTGGCAGTCATCTTTTGATACATAATTGCTGCTCATAGCAGGTCGAGTGCAAGCTATTGCCGCTGTTTGTTGATACATAGTTGCCGCTACACGGAATCACTTATTTGCGGCAAAAGAAAAGAGATATACTGTAACAGTCGATTTCTAAGGTGCTCTAATGTTTTGAGGAGCTGCTAAAATAATACTTTTGAATGCGACGGAATACATTTATGCGAATATCACAATTTAATGGCACAAATTGACATCATGTTTGTTGAACTTCTTGAAATGTGAGGTAACATTTCTTTTAGTGAGTTTCTTGCTAATCCTTCATTTCTTGAGATCTATGAAAGGTACTAATATTCTATTACTACTCAAACAACTGCAGGATTTATGGTCTACAGATTTCAAAGAATCAATGGTAGATATTTCTTGTTTGTATATGCTTCTTATTTCCACAGGTCTCCTTCGCAGCTGTTCCCTTCCCTAATTCCCTTCCCCCACTTGGCCACTCTAAAACTCAGCTTTGTTATAGCTAGTAGAATTGGAGGTGCCGGAGGTGGGCCTATTGGCAACGATGTGTACACCCTGAGGATTTGTTCTCACTGACAGAATATTGAGCCCACAAATTTAAATCCCCCTGTTTTACGCTTGAGTTGTCAATAAGGCCACCCTGGACAATTTGTTCAAGGTGATTACGCAAATACAGCAAGATTTGGTTGACTCAAGGAAAACCACTGCAGCCTTAGCTGATAAGGTTGCACAGTTATAGGATAGAGTGGGAGAAAAGGAAAAAAGTCCTTTGAGAACAGGTTGTCATACTGTTTCACCTCAAGCATCAGGAGCAAATCCCCCAACTAACATTTCACTCACGGTTCCCACACCAATTCCGTTAGCTGCACTTGAACGATTTTCAGGTGATCCCAATAAGGTACAGACCTTCCTGACACAAGTGGAACTTCATTTCACTTGTAGGCCGAGCACCTTTCCAGATCCACAATCTCAAGTAGCATTTCTAATCTCTTATTTATCTGGAGATGCTGCCACATGGGCAGTTCCCCTAGGTCGCCAAGATAGTCCATTACTCTATAATTGGAGAAGATTTGTGCAGGAGTTTGAAAAAGTCTTTGATCGAAGAGTAATTACTTTGTCAGCAGATCGTGAATTGCTAGAGTTGCAGCAAGGAAATAAGGATTTAGTTTCATACTTAGCTAATTTCAATCGATTAGTAGCTGAAACAGCCTGGCCCGAGGAAAAAAGAGCAGCCCTTTTGTATCAAGGTCTCAAAGACGAATTGAAAGATGTCCTGGCACAAGTTGATCCTCAACCAACTGGTTGCTCAGAGCTCATAAACCTTGCTTTAAGGAAGGAGGAAAGGAGACAGGGGAACGGAGAAAACCAGAGAGAAGCAATTGGTGTACAGATAAGAGTAAAAGTCCACAACCAAATAACAAACACACCCTGGAGCCAATGGCGATAAGATCAGTCAGGCAACCTTTGACTAAAGAAGAAAAAGAGCAACACCAGAAAAATGGACAATGTTTGTATTGTGGGCGCAAGGGACATTTTGTAAAAGAATGGCCAGTAAAACCAAAGAACAAGATACCTGTAGCAAAAAAAACTCTAGCAAGTGTTGATACCAAAGTGGAAAACTAGAACACCCAAGGTGTAAAGAAGGGTTACTCTTGGGTGTAGTCGTTAACCCTTCCCAAGAGATAAATCAAAGTAAAAAAATCAACAAGATTACAACATTTAAGAATTGATCTGGAAGTACAGGCACAAGAACAAATTCATCTAGGCAAGGCATTAGTGGACTCGGGCGCTACCGGCAATTTCATAGATGCACATATAATTTAATCATGAGATATTACGTGTGAGAAAAAGAAAACACCAGAGGCGGTGCAAGCAGTTGAGGGCAAAATACTATCTGGAGAACCAGTGATTTTACAAGCTCTTCTGTTATCACTAACCTGTTATGGACAAAATCAAAAGACTAAACATGTTGAATTAATAGCGTTTGATGTGATTCATGCCCCTCAGTATGGGATAATTCTTGGTATGCCATGGTTGAGTTGCCACAATCCCCAGATAGACTGTAAAGAAAGAAAATTAAAATGTTCCTCTCCTTTCTGTATTACGAAGTGTCTTAAGGCAACAGACACTGACATTTCCAGAGAATCCTATGTAGCCACAGCTGCAGAGAAGGATATAGTAGTACCCTCTCAATACTTATCATGTACTGATGTTTTTGATGAAAAGGAACCAGAAATTCTACCCCCACACAGACCATATGACTGTCAAATTGATCTCTTACCCGGAGCTGTACTTCCTAGTTGTCGTATATTAGCCTTATACGAACAAGAAAATCAACCTCTCAAGAAGTATTTAGACCAATTTTTGGCTAATGGATTCATTCGTCCTTCTAAATCTTCAGCCGCTTCTCCTCTTTTCTTTGTTCCCAGAGCAAATGGAGATCTTAGAGCTTGTATAGATTATAGAGCACTTAACAAAGTCATGATAAAGAATAGATATCCATTACCCTTAATTCCAATCCTACTAGACAAAGTAAAAAAGGCAACAATCTATACAAAATTAGATTTAAAAGGAGCATATCATTTGGTCAGAATGAGAGCTAGTGATGAGTGGAAAACTGCCTTTAAAACCCAATATGGCTTGTTTGAATACACTGTAATGCCATTTGGACTGTGTAATGCCCCGGCTGCATTCCAGTTCTTTCTGAATGATGTCCTTCAAGAACATTTGGATCTTTTTGCAATAGTGTATATAGAAGACATACTTATTTATTCCAATAATGAGTCTGATCATGAACAACATGTTAAAAAGATTCTTTTAACCCTTCGAAAAAATCATTTATATTGTAAACTGAGCAAATGTGAGTTTCATGTCACCACCGTTGAATTTTTGGGTGTAATACTTACCCCAAAAGGAATGACAATGGCTGAAAGAAAGGTTAAAGCTGTCACTGATTGGCCAATTCCTAAAACAGTACGAGACGTGCAATGTTTTCTTGGTTTTGCCAATTTTTATTGCAGGTTTATTGATCATTGTTCTCAAACTGTATCACCCATCACCAAGTGGCTAAGAAAAAAAAGAACCCTTTTTGTGGTCTCAAGAGGCAGATAAGGCATTTTTAACTCTAAAAAAGGCTTTCTCTACAGCTCCTATCCTAGCACATCCGGACATGGAACGCCCATTTATTGTAGAAGCAGATGCCTCTGATATTCCAATAGGCGCAGTACTCTCTCAACGCAATAAGGAAACTACATCCTGTGGCTTATAAGAACCAGGGGGAGTACCGAGGAGTAAGTGATGGCCCCCGTCGCGACCATGGAGCAGATGGCTGCAGCTGAACGGAGCCGCGCCGGAGGCACCGGGCGCTGGTAGCTGCTCACCAGGATTTGGGTGCTGGACCGAACGCGCCGTGAATACCCCGAAATAGGTAGGGAGGTGCAGAGGAATCTCTGCCAACCATACCCCTTACCAGAACCCAGACGCTCCACTTCACTTCTTGCCTACATTGCGGCTCCCCTCAATTGCTCCGCCGCGCGCCTCCTGTGTTTTGTCAGTGCCTCGCGCCATGTGTCCTCGGGATTGTGTCCGTGCCGAGGGAGCTGCCGGGGGAGCCCGGGGCCACGGTATGCCCGCCCGGGGCTAGAGGCCGCGGAGCCCCGGACCCGCAGCGCAAGATGTCCACCCGGACGCCATTGCCGACCGTCAACGAGTGCGACACCGAGAACGTACTGCATGGAGCCCATGTGGGTACAGCAGTCGGTAGGCACGGGGGCGGTGCACCCTGTAGCCCAAGAGTGACCAGAGGAGCGTCGGCGAACCGTGTGCGGAGGTGGAAGGGTGCCCCGGTGCCTACCCGGAGCCCACGGATGAGTTTCTTGAAGGTGGGAGCACCGGACGCAGCTAACAGCAGAGCCCGCTCTAGTTTCTCCAACAGCTCAGCAGAAAGTTTACTCGGGAGAAGCCCCTCGCACTAACTGCAGGCTTCCGCCGAAGCAAGAGCCCCGCACTCCCCAGCAGTGAGTCCGCCACAAAGGAGGCTAGCTAACCCATACCAAGAATGGTACACTCGGCGTCATTTTGACGGATGGAAGGTTCTCCACAGCTCCGCGACCCGCCATCTCAGGAACAGTGTTTTATTACCGCCGCCGCCCGAGAGACTAAAATTGAACTTAAAAAAACACAAACCCGCGCCTGCCTTATACCCGGTGTAATAAAAGCGCAAGCGATGCTTTAAGTTCGTTAAGAGGCTACTCGGATTTACGAAGCTACGCAGAAAGAAGTGCCAAAGTGGGAAATTAACATTTAGAAAAAGTATTTTTGTGAAATAAAAACATGTGTAACCTAACAGTAAAAGCAGCGCGCGAGTAGCGACTGCGTGTAGGCTTAAGGGTGATTTAAATCATTTCCGGACGCTGCTATACAGAGCCAACACACTATATTGCTGCACAATAAGAGCAGATAAATCCTCTCCCAACGGGTGAACTGACGAAACTTATCTTCCTCTAGACTCTTAGGGCTTTTGGAGGTAGTTCTGTCTGAGTTAGGAGTGAGATGCACTCCTTGCACCATTTCTTCACAGCTGTGCAGCACTTAGTGCCAGTTGCAACGTTTAGGTTGGCGCAAGTACGCACGCTGGTCTTTCGCTGCATTGGCAGCAGCCCCGACAATCTGGACACAGGGCATTTGAGCCCCGTTGAGTTGGCCAGGTGACCAGGGGATCCTGGTGGTTCCTAGGGCGCCAGGCCCCATTGTGTATTTGTGGTGCTAGGAAATGTATTTCTTGTAGTTCGATTTTCAGACCCTGGTCTGGCTACCTCTAAATTGTTTTTTATGATTTTGAGGTTGTCCTGCATATTTTGGGTTATGCTAGTGAAATTATGTTCCACCCTGTGCTTTTTGCCCATAATGTTGGTGATACTTACGAGTAACTCAGGTTCCTGCACTCGACGTCTGGATTATATGCCCACTTCTTGCCCTCATACTTCTCCTCACCACCACCATCCTAGTAACACCCTTCCCTTATCCCCACCACCCTCCTCCTCCACAATTTCCCAACATGGCCACAGCTCGAATTAAGTCTGGAATTAATTGCTACAAAATCATCTACCCTTCTAACCTGACTAAAGCTGCAGCAAAACGTTTTAAGCATAACACCATTGAATGTTTCCCCGATTCCCTTTTCGTCGATCAGTTTTACAATGGTCGGTATGGGGGGCTCAAAAACTATCTAATTTTTTTCACGCACGACATACCCTCTTGGTCTACCAGCTTTTACAATTCCTTTAACGTCACCTCCTCCTCCTCTATCCCTCATGGGAAACAGCTAAAAATGTCCCCCTCTGTGGGTTTTAACGGCTCCCTCACTATCTCACTCTATAACAACGGTACTGTTATGATCCAAGCCAAAGACACCTGTCTCTCTCTCTTTGACCGCCTCTTCCCTTCCCTACTCCCCTCCCCTGCGACCGGGACATCCCTTGACTCTCCATCTAGCTCCACCAATTACTCCCTTTCTCCTCCCTTGACCCCCCCACTCTCCAATAGGCTGCACCCTGGGGAGGCACAGGTCGACCCTCTTCTCTCCCCTTGGACCTCCCCTCCCATTCTTCCCCCATCACATTATGCCCCTCCCCTCTTCACTTCAGCCTCACCTCTAGCTAACACGCTCCTCGTCCATTCTGCACCGTCCCGGCACTCCATTCTCATCTCCTCCCCCCTATCCCTTCCGGCCACCCCCCTCTTTAGACCACCTCTCCTTCAGCCCTCTCCCCTTGTCTATGTTCCCTACGTTCCCCTTGTTCCCTCCTCCTCTCTGCCCCTCCGCCCACTCCTCCCCTCACTATGTACCCCGATTTCCCCACAAATACATTCCATCTCTCTCCCTCCCCACTCTCCTCCAGCAAGACTGTCCTACCCCCTTTCCTCCCCTGGTAACCCCTTCCCTCCCTCGGACCGAGCAGAATCACTTCCTTTCTTCAACTTCCCTTTCTCCCAATCCCCCCCACTCTGCCTGATACCCGCTCCCTCACAGCCACCTCACTTAGCCACCAGGACTTATCCAACCCCCTCCCCTCCCTTCCTTCCATACCTCCCTATTCCCTATGACTCCTCACACTCCTTCCCTCTCCTACCGCCCCACCGCCCCACTCCTCTCCTTTCGCCCCCTAAATCTGCCCTTAATTCCTATCCTTCTTGCAATGCTAACGACGACAACTCTCCTCTCACCCCTGGCGCACCAACTCCTGCTCTTATCCAAAACCTTTCCCCACCTCTGAACCCTATTCCCCTACTCCCCTCCCGTTCCCCCACCTCTCCCTGCCGTACACTGCCCAGTGCACCTCTGAACCCTATACCCCTGCTCCCCTCCCGTTCCCCCACCTCTCCCTGACGTACACTGCCTAGTGCACCCCCTCCTGTTTCCATCGAGCCACCCAACATGCCGTGCTCTTCCTTACTCTCTCCGGAAAATAAGCTAGGCTCTCTAATCACCGCCATCTCCCAACTTGAAGCTACCATTTTAGTTTTAAGCTCCAAGATCTCGACTTTTCCACACACCTCAATTCCTTTGGCAAACACTCACCCTTCCACGAAATGCACCTCACCCCCACTCCCCATTATAGCTAAGCATAGCCTGTCGTCTGCAAATCCACACAAGCACTCGAACGCCACCCTTTCTTCACTTCCACTGCCCAGTAAACCTGTTATCTACTCTATTCCGACCATCTCCTCTGCCAGAACCACTCGCCCACCTAAACCCTCCAGAGCGCCCTCATATAAGTACAATATCCCTATCACCCCTCATAGCCAAGTGCCCCCGTCACCAAAACAGTTGCGTCAGAGCTGCGCTGTTTGCTCCACAACTGCAGATCTGCAATAAAACACAAACTTGAAATCTCCGATACCATCAACTTGCACAATATTGACATGCTCTTCCTCACAGAGACCTGGTTCAACGATACCTCTCACTCTATGTTTGATCTCCTTGTACCCACAGGCTATTCTATACTTAGAAATGACAGAATTGACAAAGTTGGGGGAGGTGTTGCAGTCATCTTTAGAAACTCCCTTCTACTTAAGGCTCTTCCTAACAGCTCCTGCCACACTTTTGAATGCCTATCTCTTGAGCTTCAATTGCACCACCGCTCACCTCTCAGATTCCATGCTATTTACCACCCGCCTGGTAGCAGCCCTTCGTTTATAGAGGAACTCATGGACTACATCAGCGACCAATACACGCAAAGTGACAATCAGATCTTCGTGGGTGACTTCAATGTCCATTGGGGCTCGCCTCAAGACTCCTATGCGAATTCGCTGGCCACCTTCCTCTCTGCAAACGATCTTATCCAACACTGCACAGAAACAACACACTCTAAAGGCTCAATCCTGGACCTTGTTATTTCTAAAGCAGGCTTGCTGACTATCGCTACCCCTATTCTTGTAGACTGGTCGGACCACCTCCTCATCCCATTCTCTCTTCACCTATCACACTCTATAACTCTTGGCCAGCCTAAGAGGGCTACTTCCTGGTTCCGTGACACTAAAAATATTGACCTCAGTACGCTCTGTGATTCTGCTTTGCTATCACTTCCAAGGCTAGACCCGGACCTGGATGTTAACGAACTCACCTCCCAATGCCTCACAGTCCTTACAGTCGAAATCAATAATGTCGCTCCTCTCCAAAGCAAAAAGAAAAGGCCCACTCCCTCAGCACCTTGGTTCAACAAATCCCTCTATGAAGAAAGGAAGCTCATAAGAGCCCTTGAGAAACAATGGAGACAAGCGCCCTCCACTGAAAATTTGGCCTCGCTTCGTTCAGCAAGATCCAAGTACCACAAGCTCATCTTCCTTGGAAAAGCGTCGCACTACAAATCCCTCCTTGACTCAGCCAAAAATAGACCCAAAAAACTATTCGACCTCATCAAGAACCCAAACAGCTCTCCCCCAACCTCCAAATTGGAAGATTCCACAAAGAAAGCAGCGGAATTCGCTGTATTCTTTGACGAAAAGGTTAAATCACTTGTAGATCAGGTCATTCATCCTACCCCTACAGAGGAGCGCAAATCCTTAACCATTTGGCAAGACTTTGACCCCATCTCTGACGATGCTCTCCTTAAATGCATCTTCGATACAAAGCCCTCTAACCATTCACTTGACCCCATCCCTAGTGCCATTGCCATTGACTTCTATACTAATTCTCTTTCCTATTGGACCACTCTGGTCAACCTCTCCCTCAGTCAAGGCTCCCTTCCTGTTTCCTTCAAAACGGGGCAGGTCACCCCTCTGCTTAAAAAACCCACCGCTGATGCGAACGACCTCAACAACTACCGTCCCATCACTAACCTACCCTTTCTTGCGAAAATCACAGAAAAATGTGTAGCGAAACAACTCTCTCGCCATATCAAGGAAAATGATCTTCTTGACAATTTCCAGTCTGGCTTCATTCAAAACTGCAGCACTGAAACAGCCCTGCTGTTAGTGATTGATGACGCGCTGCGGATACTCGATTCAGGGGAGTCTTGTCTTCTAATTCTTCTTGACCTTTCTGCAGCCTTTGACACTGTCAATCACAACACTCTCCTTAACACTCTTCAACAGAGAATGGGCATGGAGGGCACTGTGCTCAAATGGTTTGCCTCCTTCCTCTCTGATAGATCCCAAATGATCAAAATAGCGAACAGTCTTTCAGCTCCTTTAGCGGTCAGTCAAGGTGTTCCTCAAGGCTCCATACTTGCACCCACACTGTTCAATCTCTACTTAGAACTGTTGGGAAATCTCCTGAGTAAATCCGGGATCCACTATCATCTATATGCGGATGACACTCAGATCTACCTGAAGGTGGCCTCCACTCACGATCTCTCCTTCCTTAGCTCTACTCTCGACTCCATCCAAAACTGGATGTTAACTCATCAACTGATCCTGAATCCTTCCAAAACAGAATTCCTCCTCCTCTCCTCCTCACTTTCTCATCCCCCAGTGCAATCATGGATGGATCAGATCAATCTAATGAACAATAAGCCCATCATTGTCGAGAGCGCAAAATCCCTTGGTGTCATTCTCAACAAAAAACTCAATCTACTCTCCCACATCGACTCCATTGCAAAGTCTGCTCGACACCAACTGCGCCTTCTTTGGGGGATTCGTCGCTTCTTCCCGGAGCACGACCTTAAAACCCTGGTCCAATCGCTGGTTCTCTCCAGATTGGACTACTGCAACTCTCTTCTTACTGGCCTTCCCAAATCCCACCTTTCCCCCCTGAAGTCTATTCTCCATTCAGCAGCTCGTTTCATATATGGGGCCAAAAGAAGCGACCACATCACACCTATTTTATCCACCCTCCGTTGGCTTCCCATAGAGGCAAGATCTATCTACAAAACTGCATGTATCACTCACAAAGCCTTGCACTCCTCCTCCCCTCGCTACCTGGTGAATAAACTGAAACTCTCTGGGGGCTCCAGACCATCACGTAATGCAGAAAAGTTATTGCTTGAACCTCCCATTTTCAAGAAGGAAAGATCGATGGCCCAATCCTTCTCAGGCAACGCAGTGAGAATCTGGAACTCACTTCCGCCTCAACTTCGGACCACCACCTCTTCCCAGGCCTTCAAAACTGACCTCAAAGCTCTCCTCCTTCAAAGACACTTCCAAATTTAATTCAAGCCCTCTGTTTTCTGAAGGAAGTCCTTTCATTATAGGAAAATCTGTTCCCCATGCCTATAGAAGTGCCTTCCCTGGGTGTTTTTTGTGTTTTGAGTGTCTGCCATTTAGTGCAGTATTATACCTCTACCTGTATTTTGTACTCTTTTGTAACATGTACACAGCACCTTTCCTTTTACAACGTATCATTTGCTACCTCTTATATCTTGTTTGCTTTTGATACATGCACAACGGCCACCACTGCCTCATGTAACGTAACTATTGTTTTAGTGTTTTGAGTATCTACCATTTATTGCAATTTTTTTACCTCTACTCGTACTTTATTTGCTCTTGTATCCTGCACACGTCACTTTTTCCTTTCGTAACGTATCGTTTGCTACCTCGTGCATTTTTTGCTCCTGATACTTGCACAATTATCACTATTGCCTCATGTAATGTAACGTTTGTTTTGTAACAGGCTCACTTGCAACTCTTCTCCTCTTGTATCTTTACTTTGCCTATTGTGAAGCGCTCTGACACCTTCGGGTAAAGTCCGCGCTATATAAAAACACATTAAATAAATAAAAAATAAAAATAAATATGTTGCGTAAATTGAATGAAGCAGAGCAAAATTATGTTATAGCAGAAAAATAGCTTCTAGTAATACGTGATGCTTTTAAAGAATGGAGACATTACTTATTGGGTGCAAAATATACCATCACAGTCTACACTGACCATTGTAACTTACAATTCATGAGCGCAGCATGTCTTTTAACACCCAGACAATTACGATGGATGTTATTTTTTGCAGAATTTGACTTTGTAGTAACCTTTCACCCTGGTAAAGACAATCGTAAAGCTGATGCTTCATCCAGACAAGACTCCACGCTGTTACCCATAACTCAACCACCACAAGCTATAATCGCCCCAGAAAATGTTCTATGCATTATAAAAACTGAAGACTTTTTTGAGAATATTCAGAACTATTTTACCATCCAGAAATGGCAAAAATGGGTTCAAGCAAATCCTAACAGAACAATTAAATAAGGTCTGCCCTTCCACGAATCCTGTTTATTTGTCCCAAAAACAAATCTACGCAAGCTAGTTTTTTTATTGGCTGAATACCATTCCTATAGCAGGACATCCAGGTATTCCAAAGACACTTGAATTAGTACACAGGTATTTTTGGTGGCCCAACCTTGTAAAGGATATTAAAATAATGGTGACAAACTGTGAAACATGTGCCCGGACAAAAACTAGTCATTCAAAACCCAAAGGACTCTTGCAACCTCTTCCAACGCCAAGTAAACCATGGGAACATATCTCTTTAGATTTTATTACAGGATTGGCATTAGTACAACATCATTCCGTGATTCTAGTAGTTGTAGACAGACTCACTAAATACGCACACTTCATCGCTTGTAAAAAATTACCTACTTCTAGTGATTTGACAATTATACTTTTAAACCAAGTGGTTTGTCTTCAGGGACTGTCTAAAGTAATACTCTCTGATCAAGGGTCGCAATTTACCTCACATTTTTGGCAAACATGGTGGAAAGTGTTAAAAGTCACATTCACTCTGTCCACCAGTCATCATCCTTAAACAGATGGACAAACTGAAAGTTGAAACAATCATCCTCAAAACAGATGGACAAACTGAAAGGTTAAATCAATCATTGAAACAATATTTACAAGCTTATGCAGAAAAAGCTGTACATTCTTGGGTATCAATGCTCTGGCTAGTTGAATTAGCTTAAAATAACTCTTATCATGCATCCACTGGATCAACACCTTTTTATGGGGTATTCGGACATTATCCAGTTATATTACCAATCACAATACCTCAAGAAGCCTCGTTCACTCCTGCAGTCTCAGATGCTGTACAACAACTTCATCACACTCAAAATCAAATTCAACAGCACTTAGAAAAAGCTAAATTGAAATATAAAAGAAATTATGATAAAAAACATTGTGAAGGCCCTCAATATAAACCAGGGGATAGATTGTGGCTTTCAACTCGTCACATAACCTTTAAAAAGAGAGATATGTTCCACCCTAAGCATATTGGTCCTTATACAATACTTCAACAAGTGAGCCAAGTTATGTACAAATTACAATTGCCCGCATCGTTACATATTCACCCTGTTTTTCATACTTCCCTTCTGAAAAAAGCACACCAGAAATCATGTTCTCGTCCTCCTCCAGTTTTGGTACAAGGAGAATTGGAGTATGAGCAATGACAAATTCTAGATTCTAAATTCCGAGGTCCCACCCTATGGTATTTAGTGGCATGGAAAGGCTTTCGACCAGAAAATGACTCTTGGGTTCCAGCACAAGGGGTCCATGCCCCATGTCTAGTGCAGCGTTTTCACCACCTCCATCCTCATAAGCGGGCCCTAGAGCGCACTTGGGAGGGGGGAATACTGTCAACATCATAGCAGTGTGCGCTCTAGGGCCCGCAACTACCTAGTGCTCATCATTAGGACAGAGACCATCCATATGACATCATGTTAAAACATCCGATAAAGGTTGTGGCAAAGTGCATGGTATACAATCAGGACGTTGATGGCTAGTTTGTGCAAAAATCAGGAATTGCCTTCTGCATAAACCTTCACTGCATTATCATTAAAATTGTTGGTCTTAATTCAAGAATTAGAGCATTATACGCGCACTGTGTATTGTTCATAGAATTATGTAAGGACTTCAAGTCCCAGTCATGCTTGGGCGGGACACCTCGGGCAGGGCACTTCTATTGAAGCAGTCCCACCCAGTTACCGGTGCTCACTATTCTGAGATGCTTGTGTGAACAGGGAGCTTCGGTGTGGTGTTCCTCAACGCAAACTAGAGTTCTTCATGACAAGCGGTTTCTTGTTCCTGCCAATCGCTTGGGATTTCCTTGTTTGGGTTCTGAAGCAGAGTGTGGTGTAAACTTCGGGACGGTAAGGCGGATGGTGGTTTCTTCCACCATCCGTTTTCTTTTGTTACTTAGAAGTTATTTGAAGTTGTTTTCTCCTTGAGGCATGCTTATCTCTGGCAGTCATCTGCTGATACATAATTGCTGCTCATAGCAGGTCGAGTACAAGCTATTGCTGCTGTTTGTTGATACATAGTTGCCGCTACACATAATCGCTTATTGGCGGCAAAAGAAGAGAGATACACTGTGTAGCACTCGATTTCTAAGGTGATCTAATGTTTTGATGAGCTGCTAAAATAATACTTTTGAACGGGATGGAATGCATTTATGCGAATATCACGATTTAATGACACAAATTGATATCATGTTTGTTGAACTTCTTGAAATGTGAGGTAACATTTCTTTTAGTGAGTTTCTTGCTAATCCTTCATTTCTTGAGATCTATGAAAGGTACTAATATTCTATTATTACTCAAACAACAGCAGGATTTATGGACTACAGATTTCAAAGGATCTATGGTAGATATTTCTTGCTTGTATATGCTTCTTATTTCCACAGGTCTCCTATTGCATGGGCACCTAATATTTGGCTTTCTTTTGTCAACAATTAAAATCATCCTTCCATCTCCCACTAGAATGCATCTCACCTACCACCATCTGGGGGACAACTCATCCTTTGCAGATCAATTCATTTAACTAATGACATACTACTTGATTTCACATGGAAGCAATGTTTTTCTAGACTTTACCTTGCATTACGGAACTTTGCCTTGTCTTATGTGGTTGCGATTGAATGCAATTAATTTCTGCTGTTACCCACAGTAAAGGCTCCATATTTGGTTTGATAATCTTCACACCCAGTGAAGATACAAAAGGAAACACCAATACCTCTTGATTGGTCATAACACCACCTTATCCCCTTTTATCACCTTTCCTGTAGAATAACAACTTCAGACCAACCTAACCAATGTTTTAAAGACTTTATATATGTTGATAAGGAAACTTTAGCTGATACTAGAACCACGTCTTTTGTAACCAACCAGACACATGGCCAACATGCAAATCATCTTGCTTCCCAGGATACAGTGACCCTGACAATAGTCATAAATATTACAGTTCAACAAAAAATAAAAAGAATAAAGACAATATAGTCTGCTCCTTGGTTTTCTAAATATCTGAATAAAGAAAGGAAGGGCATTAGAAGTATTAAAAACCAATGGCAAAGGCATCCCTCCCCAAAGTATTTAAAAGCTCCGGACTGCTAGAAAGAAACACAAACAGCAAATCTTTGAAGCTAAATCTTTCTGTATCAGAATAGAAATTCATAATGATTTTATTTTATTTTTAAATAGTCAAAAATCCCCACAGCTTCCTTTTTGTATGACAGAAATACTATTGACCATTGCAAGCACCAAAGGTTTCATCTACTTCTTTGAACTAAAGCCTTTATCATTCCTGAAAGAAATTAGTCTCTCTTTGAGACTCCATTCGACAAACCCAATTAAAGATTGCTTGCCCTAAAGCACTATGCTAGATTGCTTTAATGTAGTCATATTACCCCCTTACTTAAGAAACCAGATGAGATCAACAGTCTGAATAACTTTCACCCAGTTTTCAAACCTAGACTCCAGCTCAGCCTATTGTGGAATGTGCCAAATTCCATGTCTTGTTCCCAGACAAAAACATGACCTTCAAGGCTTAGGGACATATTATCAACTCAGGGCCATATTTATACTCTGTTTGCGCCAGATTTGCGTCGGTTTTTTTACGCAAATTCAACGCAAAACGAACTCCATATTTATACTTTGGCGTTAGACGCATCTAGCGCCAAAGTTCATGGAGTTTGCGTCATTTTTTAGCGTGGACACCTTCCTTGCGTTAATGATATGCAAGGTAGGCGTTCCCGTCTAAAAAATGACTCAGAGGCATGTGCGCCGTAAAAATGACGTCCAGCCGCTTTAGCGTCGTTTTTTAGCGCCTGGTCAGGGCAGGCGTTAAGGGACCTGTGGGCTCGGAAGGAGCCCAGAGGTGCCCTCCCATGCCCCCAAGGACACCCCCTGCCACCCTTGCCCACCCCAGGAGGACGCCCAAGGATGGAGGGACCCACCCCTGGGACATTAAGGTAAGTGCTGGTAAGTATTTTTTTTTGTGGCATAGGGGGGCCTGATTTTTGCCCCCCTACATGCCACTATGCCCAATGACCATGCCCAGGGGACATAAGTCCCCTGGGCATGGCCAATTGGGCTAGGTGGCATGACTCCTGTCTTTGCTAAGACAGGAGTCATTTCAATGGGGGTTGGGAGTCTAAAAAAATGGCGCAAATCGGGTTGAGGCGAAAATTTTGCCTCAGCCTGACTTGCCCCATTTTTTGACGCCCAAGCTCCATTTTCCCCTACGCCAGCGCTGCCTGGTGTAAGTCATTTTTTTTCACGCACACCAGGCAGCTCCGCCGGCTAACGCCGGCTAACGTCATTGAATAAATACGGCGCCCGCATGGCGCTTCAGAATGGCGTTAACCGGCGTTAACTTTTTTGACGCACAACTGCGTTGGCGCAGTTGTGCGTCGAAAAGTATAAATATGGCCCTCAGTCTCTTTATAGGGTTTACTTTAAACCTTTTGTTTGAAGAGGACTTAAAATGAATTGATCTTCCCATATAGTGGCATTTTACACAGCAGCTAGACTTACAACGGCTTAGTAAGTGTGATCATATGTCACAGAAATGATTCCCTCCTGAATCGCGAAACATCTTCAAGATAGTCCTGCATCACTCATAAAGCTTTACATATCGGCTCCATTACACACCCATCACTTATACAAACCATTGCAAGCAGGGCGAACTGTTTTTAAAGTATGAACTCCCTTTTTTTTTAAATCCCAAGCAAAAATACTAAAACAATAAATATCTTAAAAACCTCAGAGTCAAGAATTCTAAACCTCAAAAAAACTCTTCCTATGGAACTTACCAAAAGAAATTGAAACATCTGCTTTGTAAATGTAAATGCTTAAATTGAAAATCGATTCAAAACCAATTCATTATAACTGTGCCAGGCTACACTATAGTTTTATTTGTACACTATTTTAGAAAACTTTCTCAGACTGTTTCAGTGTTCTATGACTGACTAGCAATAACTTAAATGCTCATATGCAATAAGAACACTACTCATTAGATAATGTACATTCATTGTTATCATTATGATTTTGGATACAATGGTGAAAAAGAAGGGCACATGCTAGCCAAAAAAATTATCCCAATGTGATTATATTTTACACTGTCAAATTGCACAGTTTTGTTCTACATTACATCTGAAATTAAATTCAATTTATTAGACTGCAAATCCCTTTCTGGGTGGAAGGTACCACACACATACAGCCTTTTCTCAAACCACGCGAAAGACTATCATTATGTACCTCATTATTCCTTATTATGGCATATCCTGTCACTGTCATGATTACTGTTTAATGTTTCTCCAGCTATCATTCCTTATGGTCATAATTTGCTGGCTAAGTAGCCCCTGTTTCACTTTATAAATGGGTTGCAAGGAACTTCTTTCTCATCTTGTCTTTGGGCTTGTCTACACAAGAGAATAGAGAATAACTAAAATTTACTTTAGACTGAAAAAGGAAAATTGGTGTATTGTCTCTTTAGTTGAGGCTGGGTGCCTGAGGAGGTGTGGTCATTATTGATACCGGATGAGGGGTGCTTGGAAAGATGAGGTTTCTCCTATTTTCTAAACTGCCCAACTAAACCAGTTATATATGATCGAGTGGTGGTCGTGATTCTGGGACATGTGCTTTAAAATGTTTTCCCTCTTATTGTGACATCTGGCCTGGAAAAAGCTTTAGCTATCTCACAAGTCTCATGTGAGGTGAAATTTTTTAAAATACAAAAAACATAGATACTTGGATGTGGCTATTGCTCTTATGAACTCTCATTTTTGTTTGACCTTGCCCACCACAGAACACATATGGGATAATGTGTCATCCCACTTCGGCCGTTAACTGTTTTGCACTGTGACTTACACTATTTTCCTGATCTAATGCTGATATCCACCTACAAAGAAGTGCATTTCACTGTCAGGGCAGGTGGACCAACACTTTAGGTTTCCAGTGCTTTTTAAATTCCATTTGTTGTCATTGTTTGTATTTAGCCATTCTGTGTATTTAAACTGTGTCTTCAGTGTACACCAACGAAAAGGAAGTGGTACATTTTCCCTACATCAAATACATCATATTTCCTTGTGATGGAGCTTAAAATTAAGCAGGGTTTCTACCCCTGTTCTGAGTATACCTGCCTGCCAGAAAGGACCCATACACTTCTATTAAATGTACATGGAATGATAGATGTATTTTTCAGATTAAAATGTGTATTTCAAGCACATGCAATGCATATGGCATGTAGGCCCTCATAAATACCGAATACCGCCGCAGTGACTGCTGCCCAACATACTGCTGCAGAGGTGAACATCTGTCCGCCAGATTATGACATATACAGATAAACCTAACAGAAAACAGCCACAACCACCAGAACTACTGAATGTGATAAACTGTTGGTACTACCACCCTACTGTTACGCCACCAAAACAACACCCTCCTAATAATGAGCTACAAATCACCACAGCAGAAATCCAACAGCGGTAAACCATTGGCAGTGCACAGCGCCAAGGTGGATATGGCCAACCAAAAACAAAACAAGACAACATTGGCCAGAACCAAAAACCCACAGCTGACACAATTACACACACCCCACACACTCACCAACAGCACTATAAAACACACCCACACATCACTCACAATCCTTCGCAAGCGCGAGAAGACCACTACACTTTGCCATGCTAAACCCAGAGAGAACTGCGGACACATATCACAACTACCCATTCATCCAACACACACCACACACGCCACCACTTCACACATCACCCTCTGCACAACACACTCCACACAACACCCATGTCCCTACAAAGGCACCCCCGGTTCACTGATGAGGAGTTGCGTGTCATGGTGGAGGAAATAGTCAGGGTAGAGCCACAGCTGTTTGGAGTACGGGTACATCAGATCTCCATTGCAAGGAAGATGGAGCTATGGTGGAAAATCGTGGACAGGGTGGACACTGTGGGACAACATCCACGCACAAAAGACAACATTCGGAAGAGGTGGAATGACCTACGGGGGGAAGGTGCGTTCTATTGCAGCAAGGCACCAACTTGCCATCAGCAGAATTGCGGTAGACCCCACCACCTCCTCCACAGCTGACAGCATGGGAGGAGCAAATCTTGGCAATACTGCATCCTGAGGACTACTGCACTGCACTGAAATAGCCGGAGGACTGGACACTGGTGAGTCAACATGTACTACCTATCACACCCCCATACCTGCATGCCATCTCAACACCTCACCCTGACCCCCACCTCACCACCCCAATTAACAAACCTAAATGCCAAGCCCTGCATGTCATACCCACTGCATGCAAATCCTTCCATCTCTGCAAGCACACCCACCACCAATGCATGCACAGCATGGAGAACTAAGAATTCCACAATCCATCACCATACACAACCAAAGGTGGGAGGACAACAGCAATAACATTGGGAAAGCTAGTAATGTGGAATATGTCACAGACAGGTACCATAATACATCACTTACATCCCCACAGGTGCCCCAGCCAATGTCAGCGGCGAGGATGTGCCACGGCTACCCAGTCCCCCATCAGAAGATGCCCCCAGTAATGACAGCAACTCAAGAGCTCTGAATCTGGATGAACTCCCTGGCCCATCTGGGACCACTGGTCAGTCAGCTACCCCATCCCACAGCCAGTCCACCTCTGAGCCCCCCCCCAAGAATCTAACACCAGGAGGCACCTGAACCTGGCCTTCAGGAGACGGAAGGTCCTTTCAACAATCCTCCTGGTACCCCCATGAGCATCATTGTACCTATTCTCAGCCCCTGTTCTTGGATTCCTAAGAGGAGTCAAGAGCCAGGACAGGTTTGGTAGCCAGAGTCACCTGCAAGAAGTGAGGGACACACATTAGCCTTGCACAATGGCCTGGGGTATGACTCCTGAAGGCATATATTGACATACATTGGGTGGGGACTCAGGCTCACCTATAAGCCACACTCTGTGCATCTTTAGTTGTACAATCAGTTGTGGGACGCTGCTATTCCCCAGGACAAAGGCCTCATGCACTGACCCAGGATACTTGGCAGTGACGTGGGAGATGTACTGGTCAGCAAGGCACACCATCTGGACACTGAGTGAGTGGAAACTCTTCCTATTCCTCTACACCTGTTCCTTGTCCCTGGGGGCGACTAAGGCAATATGGGTCCCATCAATGGCTCCAATCACGTGTGGTATGTGTCCCATTGCATAGAATCCAGCCTTCACAGTGGGCAATTCATCTACCTGTGGGAATGCAATGTAGCTACACATGTGTTTGAGCAAGGCAGCCAAAACCCTTGCAAGCACAATAGAGAACGTTGGCTGTGACATTTCTGCACCAAGCCCACTGTCACCTGGAAAGAGCCTGTTGCCACGAAATGGAGCACTGATAGTACCTGCACAAGAGGGGATATTACTGTGGTGCAAAGGACAGCAGGGAGCAGATCAGGCTTCAAATGTGCACACAGCTCTGTGATTGTGGGGCTGCCCAAACCATGGGTGCGTATGATGTGCCGCTCCTCCAATGTAGCCAAGTCCACAAGGGGTCTGTACACGGGTGCTTGCCTCCTCCTCCTATTCCTCTACAGTGCTTGGTACATAAGTGACCCAAAAGTAAGAAGGGAGTGACAACAGGAACTATGGACACACATCAGTGTGCACAGAGCATGTTTGTATGTTGGACACTGGAATTGTCTAAGTGTGTACAGTTGACACCAATGACGCACTTTTAAAACAATACATGAGTACTAGCAGTAGACTATGGCAACCGCCTGTCGTGTATGCAGGGACAGGTGGATGTGACGTCACTCAGTCGGTGTTAGGCGTCATGGCAGGAGGTGCTCTGCACCGCCGTGCAATTCTTCATTGGCTAAAATGGGGCTCAATGGAATAGAGGAACCAATGATGATCAACGCCGGTGGTGACGGTGTTCACCGGTGTGAACGTGACCGCCATTTTCTTCCTATCACTTCACTTAATTCCTGATTTTCCACAGGACTACATCTCCACTGCGTGTGCTGCTGTGACCTCTGGCTGGTACCTTCCCTGTGCTACAGGGGAAAGGGCCCCAGCCTTCACACTGGAGAAATTGTAGTGGCTTGTGGATGGGGTCCTACCCCTCTATGGCCAGTTGTATGGGCCTCCAGATCAACAGGTGAGTACATGATCGGTATGTTGCATCCAACATGGCAGCATGTAGATGTGTATGTGTGCTGGCAGTGTGTCATTTGGGGGGTATGGCTGGTGGCAGTGTTAATGCAGAGGTACGGGTCATGTGTGTGCCTGATAAGGGGCAAATGCAGTATGTAAGCCATATGGGTGACAGGCTGGACTGTTTGGTTCATGGTGTCCATCTGTCTGTGTTTCCTCTGCAGGTCAGCGCCCATCAGAAGACGTGGTTGTGGCGTGCCATCGCCAAGGACAGTCGGACCCTGGGGGTCCATAGACGGCAGAGCCCCCACTGCAGGAAACGGTGGGTGGACATGAGATGCTTGGCCCGGTAGACAGTGAAGGCCCAGCTGAAGAGGGCCTCCCAATGAGAGAGGGGTGCCCATCGGAACCTGACCTCCCCTAATGTCCTGCATACTGGCGGTGGGTTACCCAGAGCTAGACGGGTGCTTGAGGGCATCACAGCAACCACAAGGGGATGAGTAGAGTGTGTGTCACATATCATTTATTGCCTGACATGGGATTTGGGTGCAGTGTTCTAGTCAGTGGATGCCCCAATATGCCAGTTTAGACATTGCTATGTGGTCCAGCTTAGTATTTTGGGTGTAATGCATATTTTAGATAGCTAGGTATCTGGCTTTCCATGTCAGACAGGGCTTAGTTGGTCCCAGTTGGTGTGCAAATGGCAGTTTGGGCTCCTACCTGCTGTAATACCTAGCCAATGGTATGCCAGTGTGGTCCATACTGCCCATTCTTAGTGTCAGTGAGTGATAGTGATGTGTATGCTGTCTGTGCTGTTGGTGCTGTGATTGACCCTGCGCTTCCTTTCTTACTCCTCCCCCTCCACTTTTGTCATCCTGTCCATGTGTGCATTAGCATCATCTGGAGAAGGAGCAGGAGCACCAGAGAGTGAGGGAGCTGCAGCCCATGGGACACTGAAAGCAGAGTCCACTGATGCTGAGTGGACCAGTGGGACTGAGGGCGAGGGGAGCACCACAGGGGGGACAGCAACTGATACAACTTACTGATTGCTCCTCCGATGGGAGCTCCCTGATGGTGGCGGACCCCTCAGGAACCACCACAGATACAGGATCTTCCGCCACCCCTGTACCAGCACCGCCCTCCCTGTAGCCCCCTAACCAGTTGCCCGTGGCCACTCACACAGGAGGGTGGGCACCTCCTTCGCCCAGGCACCTCAGGCCCTGCCCCAGTAAGCCCTGCTGCCCTCAGTGAGGATGCTATTGACCTCCTAGTATCCATCTCTGTAGGGCAGTCAACCATAGTGAATGCCATCCGGGGGGGGCATCCCAGATGCAGCAATGCAATGCCTTCCTGGATGGCATTCACGGTGGCTTGGCGGCCCTACAGAGATCGTTTCATGCTCTGGCCTCCTCTCTGACGTCAGCCAGTGTCCCTGTTTTTTCCGTCACCCCTCCAATACCACTTCCCAGTCCCAGTCTCCTCTCCCCAAGCCCAGTCCACGCACACATTCTGACAAGCATGCACCCAAAACAACAGAAAAAAATCACACAGATAACAATACAAGCAGCACACTCAGACACAGCCAACACACAGATCCACACACATCACCCTCTGCCTCTACTGTCTCCCCCTCCTCCCTCACAGTCACATCAGCACTCACACCTGCATACACTGCATCAACAGTCCCCGAACCTGTCACCTGCACAGCCTTGCCCACAGTCACCACAACAGCAGACCCGCAGACATGCACCCCACACACCACATGCGCAGTCACCACTACCACCATCACAACCTCATGCAGCACACCCACCTCACTTGCAGACACCATCACAACATCCACTCACACGTCATGTTTGACCTACCCCACCCTGTCTCCCCACCCTCCAAAGACACACAATCACTCGCACTCAGACCCCCAACAGCCATCCACCTCACACACGCACACTGTCCATGCATCTGCACCCAAGTCCGGCACACCTCCTCCTCCTACAACCACTCCCTCTGCCTCTACTCCCATTCCTCCTCCCACAGCCTGCCCCACTGGCCCTAAGAAGCTTTTCCTTTCCCGCCTTGACCTTTTCCCTACTCCTCCCCCCGTCCTGCCCTTAAGAGAAAAGTCCCACCCCCCAGCCCAGTACCACCAGCACCAAATCTAGCCCTGTTCCACCCCCTAAGACTTCAGCTGCCAATATGGAGCACATGAGTGGAACTCCATCCCCCATCCCAAGCCAACTCATCCGCCCCCAAAACGGAAAAGCAAGGACCCGCCCCCTCCCAAACCCAAACACCTCCATACCCCCTGAGGTGCCTGCTTATTTCCAACATGATGCCCCTGCACAGTGGAGTCCCGATGTTGTCAGGAGTCAAGTTGGGCCTTGGACTTTGCCCTGGGGGCATTGTTTGACTTTGAACTGGCCAATGGTCATGCATATAAATATGCATTTCTATATGTTTCTGGATTTGGGCTCTTCATCCTACTGGATCACAGTAGTTGGAACAGAGGTATGTGTCCTGGCTTTCTTTGCTCCTGGGTCCTGTTACTGTCGATTTACTCTGCAGATGGTTCTGAGTATGTGGTGTGTGTGTATGGTGTGTGTTGTGCGTGTGTCACTCTACCCTCCCTCAATCACTCCCTTGTGTGCTAGACGGCTCTACTCACCGTCGTCATCTTCGTCGGCGTTGGTGCTGCAGGATGGCCCTGGCGAGGTACAGTATCGGGGAGACTTCCAGTTAAGGTTCCATGGTTGCCGCTGACTGCTCTGTGTCCCTGGAGGTGAGTGTCTCCTTTTATATGATGTGTTTTCCGCCAGGCTCTTCCTGGCTGTGTACTATGTCATAATATGGTGGGCAGACCCTTGTCTTCCGCCTGCCTGGAGATGGCTAGTTCAGTGGTCGTACCGCACTGGCGGTTGGTGTGGTACATTGGCTGTCTATAGGAGGGTTCACCGCCATGGTAATTTTTGGCTGACCGCAAATGTCATAATAAGAGCCATAGTCACCAGGAAAAGGCTATGTTGTTTTCATTTTATTCTTCTGTTTATTTTTTCAGTATGCAATAAACCTAAATGCCAGACCTATTGCGTTGTCAATGCTTGCTTGAAATGTTTGCAGTTCTTGGCTTCGAACCTGGTGACAATTGAGTTTCTTGTTAGGCGGATACCGCCCGAAATGGTGAGCGCATATGCAAGTTAAGGAGGTGCATCTGTAGTTACACCCCATTATGCGAAAAAGTGATGAACATACTAGTTGTTTAATAGAAAATTATATAAAATCTCCCATGAGTGCGTTATTAAAATGAATCATAGGGCAGGCAGCGTAAGATTCCTTTACTAAGATATAAGATGGATGATTTTAGGGCTGAATTAAGTTTTATTTTCATGGTTACGTGTGAAGAATATGTCAAATATATTTCTATATCTTTTTGGAAAGAAAGTATGATTTTCCTGCTTGTTATGTTAAAGACACCCATTTGACGTTTTCTTAATGATCTCTGAGAACCCTACACGGAGAAAAGCATGTAGTAAAGGGTTTTCCAGTGACACCATTTGGCGGTCACTGCTATTTGCACAGTATGAGCAGCAGTGGGAACCGGTTGCTGTGCCTCTGTTTTCAAATACTCAAATCATCGGCAACATTGCTGTGAAAATTGGTAATTTGTGCCTCGAGTGAAACAGAGTTCTTTTACTGAGTAACTCTGTTTCCTGCTAAATACCCACGTCATTCAACTCAGCCTTTCAGTATATATGATGGCAATAAAATAATAGCAAAAGGAATGAGGGCTGAATGGGCTTAAAAATGTTATGGAGGGCTTAAATAAATTAGAGAGAGAAAACGAACCATACCCATCTCATGCTTTGTTTGTTGACATCAGAAATTCTGAAATTGCTGCTTTGTTTGTAATCAATCACAGGAGGTGGGTGGTAGAAACCCGCGGCAGAAAGTCGGAACTCGTTTCAGCTACCCATTAGGATAGAACAGCTAATCACCTAAAACGGGCGGAAAATAGGATCAGAAAGCTGATCATTGGTCAGAATGATGCTGGCGTAAAGAGACGGCTGCGAACCAAACAATGGCAAACGGATAGGTCTGGTATTGGCTGTCCACTTTTCCACCTTGCCAATGCTGATATTACTAGTGAATGACTTTTATATGAAGGCACTTGACATACTTGGATACATACTATATAAATGTAAAACAAACATTACACTAGTAATCCATTTCACTGAAGGGGGGTAGTTATCGCATGGACTAATTATTGCGTGGATGTGTACACAACTGCGCGAGAGCAGAATGCCATTACTCACAGAGGCGTAAGTGAATGACTAAAGTGGGCTGACCCTGTGCTTCATGCAAAGGCTGTGGTGGTCAGAAGCATAACGTTTATGACACTAAGGGGCATATTTACACTCTGTTTGCGCCGAATGTGCGACAAAATTTTTGACGCACATTCAGCGCAAACCTTGACCCATATTTAAACTTTGACGCCCGCGGATGTCAAAATTCCTCAGTGTGAGTAATTTTTTGGATGCGGGAAACTGCCTTGCGTTAATGACATGCAAGGTAGGCGTTCCCGCCCAAAAAATGACTTTAAGGCCTGTGCGCCTTATTTATACTCCCGCGTCATTTTGACGCACAGGAGAGGGCGGGCCTTAAAAAACGGCGCACAGCCTGATGTGCGCCGTTTTTTAACGCCTGGGTCAGGTCAGGCGTTAAGGGATCTATGGGCTCACTTCCATAGTCTCTGACCATGGAAGGAGTCCAGAGGTGCCCTTCCCTGCCCCCAGGGACGCCCCCTGCCACCATCACCCACACCTGGAGGACACCCATGGATGGGGGGACCCATCCCAGGTAAGTACAGGTAAATTGAGGAAGTTGACAGTAGTAAATTGAGGTAAGTACAGGTAAATTGAGGAAGTTGACAGTAGTAAATTGAGGTAAATTGACAGAAGTCCCCTGAGCATGGCCATTGGGGAAGGGGGCATGACTCCTGTCTTTGCTAAGACTGGAGTCATTTCAATGGGGGTTGTGCGTCAACAAATGGCGCAAGTCCGGTTTGAGGCATGATTTTAGCCTCAAACCTGACTTGCACTATTTTTTGACGCACAACCCCCATTTTCCTCTATGCTGACGCTGCCTGGTTTTACTCTGACCAGTCCGCAGCACCAGCTAACGTCATCCCTTAAATAAGGTGCCCGCATGGCGCGTAGGAATGGCGTTAGCCGGCGGTAAAAAATTTTGGCGCAAACCAGCTTGGGGTTTTTGGTCTCCTTGGGCTATTTCATAGCTCAACTGGTATATAACCCAACATTTTACGGCACCAGTCACCATTTTGTTCTTGGTGCCATGGTGGCTGGTAATAGGCTAGTAGCATTTTTAAATTGACTTTTGATTGTCATTAGATCAGTGCTGGTGTTGTTAGTATCACATTTTATGGGGAAGCAGGTAATTCACATATATATATAATTTACATTCGTGACCTACCTCATCATGTCTGCAAAGGACAAAGTAGCCCAGACCATGAGGCTCCTACAAGAGGCCATTCACCTCGATCCGCTGGCAGCGGGCGTGCTGAAGGGTGGCTCAGGGCTGCGCAAGGGGTCACAGCAGCTGCCTCAGTTTCAATAAAGCGGTCTGTTTCACACAAACCAAGTGTCAAAGGTCAGAAATGCACCTATCGTCCCCAAAGGGTATATTGAGGGAGAGTCTCAATCTAAAAGACTTGAATCGCAAGAGGCTAGTGCTTCTGCTTCTGTGATATTGCGCTGGGACTCTAAGGATGATGTCAAAGGTGCATCTGACTAAATTACAGGTTTATTAAGGTGGACGCGATCAAGTTCAGGCTATTGCTTGTGGGACATAATGTCCATTGACAATTGACTGCAAGGCAAGTTAATTGCAATCAATAATTGAAGTATAAGCTGTCAAACATGGGTGATGAGAACAATTAGATATCATGGAGTTGCGAAACTTTATTCAGGCCAGTTACAACCCTGTTAAATTTGAGAATCAAAATGCTTCTTTTTCCAATAATATTGCTTCCAATTCACCTTCCCTAGGGTTTAGAGTAATGACATGGAGAACAGTCCATCTAATGTCCTCTGTTTCATGTGAGTGCTCGATAAAGTGATTAAGTCATGGCGCTGTTTAGACGTGGCACTTGTTGGAGTATTTGTGATGGATAATCGTTTTACGGATTTCCTGATTAGTTTTGCCAATATATGTTCAATGTTTCCAGGAAATGCCTTGGTGTACGAAGGCAACTTCTTCACTAATAATTACAGACAAGGCATGTGCCACATTTATCATGACCTCGGGTGGGATCGGGATCCCAAAATTCTCTCACGGTCTTTTGTTCTAAATTCAGTGAAATGCCAGGTCTGACTGATGAATTTCTTAAAACACTTGTGCTTGGAAAATCACTTGAGTAATGCAGAAGATTTGTATTGCTTTTTTAGGGCTATGTCTCTGTGACAAAGAGAGTAACCTACACACAATGCACATGTATATGTACATGACATATCTCAGACTACTGCCATACTAAGGACTGATCTGTCTATTTCCAAACCAATCACGTATAATGGAAAAGAATGAAGGGATATTCCATAACAAATTCCATATGTGGATACATACCTCTAAAAATTTCAACAGAAAATGACAACCCAAAAAATGTGGCAGGTCAAAAATCTGAATGCTCACTTTGTCTACAGTGGATAGTGTTGGAAACATACATGTACACATCTATACTGCGATAACAACTGTACCACACTTCACACAATCCAGATCTACACATGTTTACTTATAGAGTGGGCCGTAGGACTAAGACAGTTAGGGTTATGGTGTCCATATGGATCTGGAAGAGTACTGAAGTGAAAACCGACCTTCACTTGGCACATTGCCTGTATCACAGGTGAAGAAATAGAGGACAATGATATTAATCCTGGTGGGATGCTTCAAACAGAACCCCAAAACCTAGCAGGCATGTATGTAAGGAATTGTCAGCTCAATTAGGTTGCTGTTTATCATAGCAAAACGTGAAAACTAATTGAAAGACAAAATACATTGATATCACATTCTCAGGTACATGTTTAATTTAAAGTTGTTAGGAAAAAAGATAAACTCCTTTTCCCAACAAAGCATGTCACCTCCTTCCTTCATAACCTGCAAACGACATTTGCTCTGTCATTGTCCTTTCTTCCTTCCTATCTCAAAAGATCATCCTGCCCCTTCAACACTCTACTCCCCTAATACACAAATGGTGCTGCCATATCAGTTTACATCAATCCATGAAATTCCCAAGCTCCTACATCATCCCAACTATTCTTCTAACTCACATAGTGCCTGTTTATGGTAGATTAGGAAAGGTGCCATGACAAAAGTCTGTCATGTGGATGTCTACAGCAATGTAGTTTCAAGAACAACTGTTACCAAGTTGTGTACCTGAATGTGTTGCCTGCCCAAGTAGGGACCCTAACTCTAGTCAGGATAAGGAAGTCACACAGCTAAGATAACCCCTGCTCACACCCTGGATTGCATGGCACGAGCAGTCAGGCTTACCTCAGAGGCCATGTGTAAAGTATTTGTGCACACACCACAAAAGCACTCCACATCAGTTTAAGAACATAGCCAATATTTATCTGAATATAACAAGACCAAGATGACAAAAATCCAACATACACAAGCACAGATATGAATTTTTAAAGGTAAATCTCAATAAAAGAGCTTAGAAACACAATGGCTCCAACTAGGGCTATTATATTTTAGTTGACGGAGTAGCTCCCAACAATCCCGTGGTACTCGCAATGGAGTGTGGGCCAGTCACAGTACTTTTGGTAAACAATGATACAAAGATGTTGCACGGAGTCAGGGAGGTGAGACGCCGGTGGAGCTGGTGCAGCGTTGGTTCCTTACTGCTACAGGCAAGGTGAGGCATTGCTTCCTTACAGTTGCAGGGGAGCTCATGAGGTGTTGTGACGAGGTGTGGGTTCCTGAAGATCCGGTGGGGTCAATGAATCCAGCAGGTCAAGTCCTGCTTGCAGGTAGGTCGCTCCCCGCTCCGCCTTCCGCGCCACCTCCTTGCCCGTTCCCCCTTTGCTTTTTTCCCCGCCGCTGCGTCTCTTGTGGCCCCTCCCCCCTACCCCTCCTTCTCTCACCGTTTTTCTCATTCTCTTCCCACCGCTGCGTCCCCTGCAGCCCCTCCCACCTCTCCCCTCCTTCTCTCACTGTTTTTCTCATTCCCTTCCCGCCGCTGGGTCCCCTGCGGCCCCTCCCGCCTCCCCCTCCTTCTCTCACCGTTTTTCTTGTTCCCTTCCCACCGCTGAGTCCCCTGGGCCCCTCCCACCTCCCCCTCCTTCTCTCACCATTTTCTTCGTTCCCTTTCCCGCTGCTGCTTCCCCTGCGGCCCCACCCCCAGCCCTCTCATAGGACAAGCCCTCCCACCTCACAGCTGCCACTCCCACCCTCCCCTCCTCTTATGGCAGCCGCGGCGTGGGTGCACCGCTGGCGCGCCAAAGCGCACAAAAGGCAAGCCCGTCTGCGCCCGTCCGCGCCTGGACCCTGCCCAGCGCCACCCCCCCTGTCTGCGAGACCCCTGCACCTCAAGACACTGCTACACGGCCGACCAACTCAACGCCCTCAATCCCGGCCGCATCACAGCATGCTTCCAGCCCTCACCAAGGAACACCCACAGAACCTGCAGATTCACCTGCGACAGAACAACGAAACCAACAAAGACTGAAACTAACCACCTCCATTGCATGCTCCTCAACACCCGCTCCGCACGTAAGCACGCCATTGAGCTCTGGGACCTGCTTGACTCCACCGCCCCAGACGTAGCCTTCCTGACCAAAACCTAGTGGAACGACTCCTCGGCGCCCGACACCGCAATAGCCATCCCGGACGGCTACAAGATCATCCGTAGGGACCGCAACAACGGAATCGGAGGAGGCATAGCCATCGCCCACAAATCCTCCCTCAAGGTCGACACCCACACTGAAGACTCCCTCAAGACCGCCTACATTTCCGCATCCACACCGACCCCAACACCACTCTCAGAGGAACGCTCATCTACAGACCCCCCTGGACCATGAGCACCATTCAGTGATTACATCCTCCTCGGGGACCTAAATTTCCACCTGGAGAACAACAACGACACCAACTCCACTACTCTGATCGACAACCTCACCAACCACGGCCTCAGACAACTCATCAACACACCAACCCACATCACCGGCCACACGCTTGATCCCATCTTCTCCTAAAGCGCCCACATCACCCTCAACCATACCACCGTACTCCACTGGACCAACCACCACTGCATCCACTTCACCTACAAGAAACATACCGAGCACCATCGCACCCAACAACCACCCCTCCGATGCTGGAGCAAAGTTACGGAAGACCAGCTTACCAACGCCCTCGCCCAGAACCCACCACCCGACTCTACCGAGCCAGACACCGCCGCCCACAACCTCACCCTGTGGATCAACGACTGTGCCAACACCCTCGCGCCACTCAAAAAACCCACCGACAACCAAGCCAGAAGAAAAGCCACCTGGTTCACCGACGAGCTCCTAAACTCCAAACGCGACTGCCGGAAGCTAAAAAAGGAATGGCTCCTCAAACACACACCTGACAGCCTCACAGCCCACAAGGACGCCACCTGCAAGCACCACCAACTCATCAGACAAGCCAAACAATCCCACTTCAAAGACCACCTAGACAACAACGCACACGACAGCAAAGAGCTCTTCAGCATCGTGAAAGAACTCACCAACCCCAGCGCCAACGTCAATGACATCCCTCCATCCCAAGAACTCTGCAACGCACTGTCCACCTTCTTCCACCGGAAGATCACCGACATCCACAACAGCTTTGACGCCACTCCCACCCCAGACCCCACCTCCGAACACTTCACCTGTGCAAACCACCTGACCTCATGGACCAACGTGAACGACACAGAGACACGCAAGATCATGAACTCCATCCACTCAGGATCTACGTCAGACCCCTGCCCCCACCACGTATACAACAAAGCCGACTCCACCATCGTCCCCCAACTACGGAAGGTCATCAACATCTCCTTCGAAACAGCGACATTCCTTGAAGCCCAAAGCAGACCCTAACGACCTCAAGAACTTCCAACCCATCTCCCTGCTCCCTTTCCCAGCAAAGGTGATTGAAAAAATTGTCAACACACAACTAACCAGCCACCTCGAAGACAACGGCATCCTAGACCCCTCCCAGTCCGGCTTCAGACAAAACCACAGCACTGAAACTGCCCTTCTCGCCGCCACAGACGACATCAGACGCCAAATGGACAACAGCGAAACATCAACCCTCATCCTCCTGTACCTATCTGCCGCCTTCGACACAGTCTGCCACCGCACCCTGAAATCACGCCTCCACAAAACCGGAATTCAAGGAAAAGCCCTCGACTGGATCGTCTCATTCCTCTCCGGCAGAACCCAGAGAGTTCGCCTCCCCCCCTTCCGCTCCGAAGCCACCGACATCATCTGCGGCGTCCCCCAAGGCTCATCCCTCAGCCCGACGCTGTTCAACATCTACATGGCCCCCCTCGCACAAGTGGCCCGACAACACAACCTCTACATTCTCACCTACGCCGACGACACCCAGCTCATACTCTCACTCACCAAAGACCCGCACACTGCCAAAACCAACCTCCACAAGGGAATGAAATCCATCGCGGAATGGATGAGATACAGCCGTCTGAAACTAAACTCGGATAAGACGGAGGTCCTCATCCTCTGACCCACCCCCTCCGCCTGGGATGACTCCTGGTGGCCAACCGCACTAGGAACCCCACCGACACCGTCCGACCACACTCGCAACCTGGGCTTCATCCTCTACTCCTCCCTCACCTTGTCTAAACAGGTCAACGCAGTCTCTTCCTCCTGCTACAACACACTCCGCATGCTCCGCAGAATCTACAAGTGGATCCCGACAGAAACAAGAAGAACAGTGACACAGAGCCTCGTCAGCAGCAGGCTGGACTACGGCAACGCACTCTACACAGGCATCCCAGCAAAAGACCTACTACACCTCCAACGCATCCAAAACACCTCCGACGGCTGATCCTCAACGTACCCGGCCCCAGCCAGATCTCCCACCACCTGAGAAACCTTCACTGGCTCCCCATGTACAAAAGGATCACTTTCAAGCTTCTTACCCACGCTCACAAAGCGCTCCACGACACCGGACCAGCCTACCTAAACAACAGACTCAGCTTCTACACCCCCACACGTCAGCTCCGCTCCACTAACCTCGCCCTCGCCGTCGTCCCCCGCATCCGAAGAAAGACCTCCGGCGGCAGATCCTTCTCATACCTTGCCGCCAAAACCTGGAACACCCTCCCCACCAACCTGCGACAGACTGAAGACCTACTCACCTTCAGAAGACTCTTCGATCAGTAACAACAGCTAAGCACCTTGAAACCCTCACGGGTACGTAGTGCGCTTTATAAATCCTATGATTGATTGATTGTGGCATCGACTTCGCAGTGTCGCTTTGTAGTGCAGAAGACCCTGCCTCTCCCTGTCCTGCCCCAGATACACTCAAGGGGTTTGGAGAGTGTATTGTGTGAGGACAGGCACAGCCTTATTCAAGTGCAGGTGTCAGCTCCTCCCACCAATCTAGCCCAGTAAGACCCATCAAGATATGCAGAACACACCTCAGCTCCCCTTGTGTGACTGTCTAGAGTGAAGTCACAAACAGCCCTATTGACGGTCTGACCCAGATGTGTATTCAGCAGCCAGGGAGAGGCACAGAATGGTTAAACAAAAAAATGCCCACTTTCTAAAAGTGGAATTTTCATACTTACAACCTAAAAAACAACTTTATCAAAAGATGTATTTTAAATTGTGAGCACAGAGACCCCAAACTCCATTCTCTAGCTGCCCCCAATAGGGAATTACACTTAAACGATATCTTAAGGCAATCCCCGTGTTATCCTATATGAGAGATAAGCCTTGCAATATTGAGAAACCACTTCAGCAGTACTTCACTATCAAAACATGTAAAACCAGTATGTGTCTTACCTTTTAAATATACTGCACCCTTCCCATGGGGCTGCCTTGGGCCTACCTTAGGGGTGACTTACATATGTAAAAAGGGAATGTTTGGGCCTGGCAAGTGAGGGCACTTGCCAGGTCAAACTGGCAGTTCAAACTGCTCACACAAACACTGCAGTAGCAGGTCTGATAAATAGTTACAGAGCTTCTTATGTGGAAGGCCAATTAGTGCTGCAGGCCCACTGGTAGCATTTGATTTACAGGCCCTGGTCACACCTAGTGCACTTTACTAGGGATTTTCTGGTAAACCAAATATGCCAATCATGGGTAAAACAATTACAAATACCATTTTAGACACTTGCACTTTAGCACTGGTCATCAGTGATAAAGTGCCCAGAGTCCTAAGCCAACAAAACACATCAGAATAGGTAGCAGGAAGAGGGCAACAAGTTTGGGGATGACCCTGCAAAAAGGGCCCGGTCCAACAGTGGGTTTTTAAAATGGTTTTTAAAATGACACTGTCTTTTGCATCATTTTGTGTAATTGCTGGTGCAAAACTTTAGTAAGTACAGGCCTAATTAATCTGTATTAGGCTAGTATGCTTAGTGCTCGTGATTTCCTTAGACTGAGGTTGTTTTATGTATTTTCAGAGGACAAGGACCCTGAACATTTACAGTAACAATTGCAGAAAGTAGATCTGGTGGAGGTAGAACAAGATTTTAACAAGGAATACAAATAATTACACTTAAAACTTTGAAGAAAAGTACTCCTTTATTTGACCAATTTGCAGTTACTCAAGGAGATTAGAGGAAGTCTGCCAAATTTAAAGCATGCTCATAGTTCCTTTGTTGATTGTTATAAGCTGTAAACAAACCATTCAAGGTGTGTTCCACCGTATGCCAGTTGTACTCAGCTTGTGCACAAGTATGTATGTTGCATAAGTCTTAGTTAGTTTGATTACAGCACTGGCAGGGCAATGCACCTATGGCCAAGCTGAGTGGATTCTATAGCACCTAGTCCATGTCTGTATGTTGACCTGGTGAGGGGTATTAAGCATCTTCTGTTCAAATTTTGCTGATGTCCTAGTGTTCTTTGTTTGAAGGACATTGGTTTGTGCTGTAGTCAAGAAGTCTCCACCCTGAAGGTCTGTTGACAACAGGAGAAAAGGGATTTATTAACATTGAACTAAACTACATGTGCAAGTTAGAACTTTCTCTATTCTGTATGTTATACAGAACAAGGTGTATTACAGCGTTCCACAAGATTTAATTGACCTACTACACTGAAAAAGTGTATGGAGAGAGCCTCTCACTTACATGATTTATAAGCCTATACATCTGGTTTGCACATGGGATAGATGTGTGTCATTCCTCTGTACTGCCTTTTGTTGCTCAAGTCAAGTCAAAGATTTGATTGATTAAGACTCCGAAATGGGTCAACAATTTAAAATGAGATACAATTGCCAGAATCAAACTGTAGAGCCAAGTGTGCATATATATAAAACATTTACAATAATTTCAGAAAGGATTTTAAAACTTTGAATAAATTAGAAAATACTAACTCATTTGGAGGAAACCTTATAAATCTTAGCATTTCATTTATATCTGTTATGCTAAACTTAAGATATAGCGGAGCTGTATAACAATGGCACCCTGCTGAGACTGCAGGGCAGATGTCGAGCGTATGTCTTAAGCCAGGATTCCTCTCTGACGCCATGTTCTAGCTTTAAATACTTTTGCAAACATATTTTGTCTTTAACAGCCAACATGGATTAGTAAACTTTTAACTTTATGCAATTATTGATGTCACGTAAGTGACTCAGGGCCTGATTTAGATTTTTGTGGACAGGTTACTCCATCACAAATGTGACAGATATCCGGTCCACTGTATTACGATCTCCATAGGCTATGATGGAGTAATCCCCTCCACCAAACTCTAAACCAAATCCTTAGTCTCTGAACAGTTTTTTAAAAAGATCCTAATTTGTGCTGGCGACAAGGAGGATGAATAGTCCACTTTGCATTCTCATTTATCTAAAACCAATTTTAAGTTTTCATTATACATGTTAACTTTTTCTAGAGTGAAAAGATTTTCTGCCTCAAAATGTCTGTAAGTGTGCCATCTGTTGCATGCCATAGGCCATTGGCCAAGCGGACTATATTTGCCATTGCAGAGGCATAGGCACTCGTAAGGTCAAATTCAAAGTGCAGTGAATGAACGGGGGACTGATTGGCTTACTGACACAATTTTCCCTTCATGCTGTTGCTTTATAGGTGTGTATTCAAGAGCATAAATGAGAGTCAGCAGAACTTTTGCAGCATATATTTCGAGTAGGTACTTAAAATGCCTCTTTCTCACGTATTTATAACATTGATTTAAAACAGCTGCATGCCCCATGGCCTTGTTTCCTAAATGTGTGTAATGGGATTTACTATTGAGATTTTGGCAAAATGTTGTTGCTAGGTAAATGTATGTGACAATGACATAGTCTTCCAATGTAATTTATATACCATGGGACCTATTTGCAAACTGCATTTTCTAGAAGTTTTGAGAGTACTACAGGAGTTGTTCATGCACTATAAAATGCTATTAACTAACCTATGGGTTGAAATCTCCACCCTCTGTATGGTTCCTATGTAGGGATCTCCATCAACACATGTACACCTACTCTTCAGTAGTGAATGTGGGAGAAACAAGAGGAGGCAGCTGGGAAATGGAGACTGTGCATTACAAAATGGGAGGGGTTTAGGGAAATTCAAGGAGTGATTTGGGAAGATACAGGCTGCTACACCTCACCGGAAAGGAGTAACACCATTGATATTCACAATGAACACTTCTATACTTAATACAGCCCTAAATGTGTCAAAACAGTTGTAAGTATATTCCAGCCCAGCTGTGGAGAAAGTCCAGTACTAAATATGGTCACTCACAAGCAGTGCAACACACTTTCATGGAATATAATGGAGGTAGGGGCTGAAAATAACATGCCTTAGGAATTAATGATAAATAAGTACACTTATTTTGTATTTTAAAACATATATGTTTTGTTTAATGGTAAAAAATAATTATTGAATAATAATTTTCTTATTTTAGGGCCTGATTTAGATCTTGACAGGAGTTCCGTCTGCCACCGTGACGGCGGTTGCAAGAACCCTTTCAAGCTGACAGAGTTGCGACCGCCATATTTAGCTATATGGTTGCTGATCCTCTGTCCACATCAACAGAGTAGAGTCTGCCGCGTAAGCAGTCTACCGCTGCCGACACAGTGGAATCCAATGCTGGTTAATGGTACTGCATTGCTGTCAGGGTGGTGAGATTGCGCCAAGCATATTTAGATTTCACAGTTATGCTGGCATTTTTCTGGCAGCAGATTCCTGACAGTGGGAGTTCGTCACTGGACCTTCTCAAAATTGTACTATGGCTGTGGCTATTGGATGGATGGCAGCAGACCACACCTGATGTATATTGGCCAATTGTGAACACCTGCATATCAAACTATAAAACACACTCTATTTTAGACCATGATCCTTTGCCAAATCACTGCAGAACACCATTTTTGCTACTGAATTTGCCACTCAGAAGTCAGGTTGTTTAAGTTTTTCCAGTTTTTATTTTTTCATTAACTTGTGGGCCTCTATTCCATTTATTTTCACTTACGCTTGATAGCAGGGAGTAGAAATCCATGTTTTGTAGAGGGAGAATTACCAGTCATGCTATATGAAATAATTAGAGCAGAGCCACAATTGTTTGGAGCCCACGTATAAAATACAAACAAATTCTCAGAAAAGACAAATGTGGGCCAGAATAGTTGGCACAATGAATGATGCAGCAAACAGCCCATGCACACAGGAGGAAATTAGGAAGAGGAGGAATGACCTGCAGGGAACAGTGAATTCCCTGGCCTCCATGCATCACCTGGAGATCCAGAAGACAGGTGGTGGTTCTTCCAGCCCCCCTTACATCTTTTTCCCTGGGAGGAGAAGGTCTTGCAGATCTTACACCCTCAAGGCTTGACAGGAATCCCTGGTGGAGTGGAGACTAGTAAGTTAGACTTATGTAAGTCTCACCAAACATAAATGTAGTTTTTGCTCTTAAGTCAGCTGCACATAATGTGTTTTCCAACTTTGTAAAACACAGTTTGAAAAATCACAAATCGATTGTCACCATGATATTATTAGCATTATGGTGCCAACCCTACATTTAGTAATGGGCAATAATGGTGGTCATTATGTGCGTTGTTCTTCATTTATCATCTTTGATTGTTTCTATGTTTGCATGAATTATGTTGTAGTTAAGATACAAGGTTCAAACCCCCATCCATTTTACCGGGAAGGTATGGTGCTTGTAAATCTTTTATCAGATTTTGACATATTTTACATATTTCCATTTTTTTTTTTAATGTGTGCATACTGCATATATTTGACTAGGAATATTCAAATTACACGGTTTCCAAGTGTTGGCAATGTCAAATTGAAAGGAATACAACTACCATGATGACTTGTTTTTGTACGTGGAAAATATGTTTGCACTGTGAGGCGCTCTCTTTTCATACATATGTGCGCAGATGTCAAAATGTCAGGCATTTCTCAAACCACATTTTATGCAATGAATAAAAAAAAGATTACTTCATGTAATTTTATATGTTGTCACTTTTTGTCATTCCATTGAAGGGATGTAATTGGTTTTACTACTCAAAGAATGTGGCTTAATGCATTTATAGCATGTCATGTTGTATGCAGTGTATACATAGTAATGATTAGCATTTTACTTAGCATATGATGACCAATGCCATCAATCCTACTAAGGTGTACATTGGTCTGAATTTTAGCCTTCCAGGCCATGGAATGGTTTACGTCTCATTTCTCCACTATACTAAATTGGGTTGAACATGTGGTATAATTTATGTTCACTTCAGGACTTTTCAGGATATCTCTTCACATGCCTATTTTCTTGAAGTTTGCATGTGTGTAATTTATAATGTATGGGTAATATACAAAACACACTGAAAGGCCTAAACATACTATAGATAACAATTTATTAATTATAGTTTGCTTCACTTGTAGCGCAAAACACATTTGATGAATAATCCAGACTTTTACAATTTGTTTTCTTGTAATCCATATTAGGTCCTCTACCCAGAGTATGTGGACAACCATCTGCCACTGAGGATACCTCCATTCCAGACCAGGATCAAGCCTTCAGTTGGGACTCCACGTCTGCAAGTCAGGATGATGTGGAGCAGCCTGGTCCATTTGGTCTGCCTGGGCAGACAGCTCCAGTGAGTTTCACTCAGCCCACACCTACACCTCCCCCCCCCAGCTGTTACAACACCTCAGCCAACGGGCACCTCCACTTCCTGTGTTTAAAGGTACATCACCCCAGTCTTGTGCCCACCAGTTCTGGCTGCTGCTGAGCAAACACCACCATCTCCACCACCCCCAGTTCACCTAGTACCCAGTGGAATGGGGCACATTGGCAAAAGGGCACAGGGGAGTGGGGGTAGGTTATGTGTGAGGGAATCTGTGGGCCAGCAAAGTGAGGCCATTAGCTTTACTATTACCCAGACCACTATTGAGCAAGTCTTTGGATCCCTACATCAGTCCCAAGAAATGATAAGCAGGGTCCTTACAGTCCTACGGGATATTAAGCAGTTGTAGAGGGAATGCAATGTATCGATGAATACTCTAATCTCAAATTTGAGCTCCCTGACTGGGGCGCACTTTGATATTTACTACCATTTGTGCAGGGCTTTTCCTGCAGCAACATCTACCCCTTTCTGTGGCCTTACATCATCTGGGCCCACTACATCTGGGTCGGCCGCCGATAGGGAGGCCCTGCCACAAGCAGATACACCTCCAACCACCTAAGTCCCTGCATCTGTGGAGCCCTCCCTCCCCTCAGGATGGAACGGTATTCCGGACCACTGGGAGAGAATGGCAAGACCTCGACCACCACCAGCAAGAGATGAAGAACCTAGGGCCAGATGTAGCAAAAAAACTAATTGCGACTTGCAATTTGCGAGTCCCTGCGACTCGCAAATTGCAAGTCGCAATTTGGTATGCAGAAAGGTGTCTCAGACACCTTCTGCAACTCGCAATGGGGTCGCAAAGACCCACCTCATTAATATTAATGAGATGGGTCGCAGTTTGCGACCCCATTGCGAGTATGGGCACTCACGGGGATGGTGGCCTGCTGGAGACAGCAGACCACCATGTCTGTGACTGCTCTTTAATAAAGCAGTTTTTTTTTTCTAAGTGCAGCCCGTTTTCCTTAAAGGAAAACGAGCTGCACTTTGAAAAAAAAAAAAACGAAACCTTTAGTTTTGGATTTTTTCAGGGCAGGTAGTGGTCCATTGAACCACTGCCTGCTCTGAAAAAATATTTTTTTGTCAAGTCACAAAGGGGAAGGGGTCCCATGGGAACCCCTTCCCGTTTGCGACTGGGTTACCATCCACTTGAAGTGGATGGTAACTGCGATTCCGTTTGCGACCGCTTTCGCGGTCGCAAATGGAATTGAATTGCATTGCGAGTCGCAAATAGGAAGGGAACACTCCTTCCTATTTGCGAGTCGGAAATGCATTTTGCGAGTCGGATCCGACTCGCAAAATGCATTTCTGCATACCGGTGAGGCTTTTGCGCCTCGCAAATGGTGTTTTTCGCCGTTTGTGACTCGCAAACGCCTTCTTACATCTGGCCCCTAATCTCTTCCAGTGTGTGCCTACCATTCACTCTGTGGACTATATTCTTGACACATTTACCTTTCAGATGCCAGTTGTATTGTGTACATTCAACTATTTTGCCTCTAAAATAGTAGTTTCATCCACCACGAGTGACTATTTCTTTTGGGTTTCCTTTTTTGTTATTTTGTTTTAATTCTGTATCAATTCTGAAAACACAAAGTCAAGGGCGGGTGTTGTATTTCTTGTGATTCCCAATTTTAATTTTCTCCCTTCAATTATTACTTTCCAAAATGCAAATAATCAAAATATTTTTAGCCAAAAAAATGTTACATTGAGGTAATGGTTCTCGCATGTTCAAAAAAGAAACATGTAACAACCACAAATCTTAACTTATTAATTTAGCAAATTAGTAAGTAAGATTAGTTTGTCAAATGTAAGAAGAAAAATTACAATAAATGCATTAAAAAAATAGTCTGTGTAATTTATTGTTTTACAGTTCTAGACCTTGACACTATGGAAAAAGGGATATATTTGTAAAAAAGAGATTGAATAGGCAAACTATGATTGATTCATGTCATCAGCTGGAGACAGGCCTCCTCCTTCACAATAGTAATCACACATCAAGAACACCAATAGTCAAAATCATGGAAGTACACATTTTGGGACCACAGAATCCTTCCAATAAACTGTGGCAGTAACTGGTGGCATGTCACAACCGACTTTAGGTGGTGTGCTAAAAATGTCCTTTCTACAATGGTGAGACACATCAATAGGTTCATACACTTAACACAAAATGAAGATTTTGAAAATGTGAAGGGAGATGAGTATGCTATTGGTCGACTTACACATATGGTCAGAGCAAGTTAAGCAGCATATATTGCCTAGGTGGCAACAGTCAACAGAAAAAAAGTCTGATGCAATTTCATATACTTCCATTCAATCACTGGTCATGTTATCAGCAATATATAAGAAAAAATGTCACAACTTTGAAATTTCCAAATGAAGATGACATGGTGAAGGATCCTAAAACAGAATAGCAAGAAAATTAATTACTTTACATTACAAAATAGACACCTTACAAATGACAAATAATGAGGACACATTTGCTTAGAACAATCAGATTAACAATGTAAATGAACACAGTAGTCAATGTGTCAGAAAGTTCATCAACAAACATCTTTTGCCATGGAAATTCTGAAACTACTATGAACTTTATATTACAAGTTATTTGGACGTTGAATGCAATGTTAGTTAAAGATGTACACTTATCTACACTCTTGTGAAGAAGCTGTCAATTACATCCTGATGTACGTCACTTCCTTCCTCTTCTCCACTATCCTCTTCATTTTGCATTTTGACATCCTCACCCGGTGGATTGTATGTTCCGTCACTGGGCAAGGTTAGGAATCATGCAGCAGACCATGGTGATTTTGCACACCTTATCAGGTGAGTAGAGGAGGGCTCAACCAGTTTTATCCAGACAGCAAAATCTGGCCTTTAGGAGTCCAACAGCCCACTCCACTGGCCTCTGTGTTATTACATGGGCCTCACTGAAGTGGCGTTGTTGGATTCCTCAGCAGTGCTAACATCCATGGTCAGTTATGAGAAGTTGAGTCTCCTATATGAAAGGAAAAATTAGATTGAGCAAAAATATCTTATCCCATTGTACCTCCTTCAACTAGAAATTGAGCAGATAATCATGTTGTCATATTGTACTTACCAACAAGCCAGGGCCTGTTAGGTCTAAGGTGTGACATTTGCAGGGGTATGCTGCTGTTCTGTAGTACAAATAAATCATATGTTGACACTCTGTGAAACTGGCACATGCGCTTGAGATGTACAAATCCAGTAAACAGACAACTTTCATATGGATTGAAAGGAAGCCCTTCCACTTGAGGTAGACCTGTTCCCTGGTGTGTGGTGGTACTAAGACAATATGTACACCATCAATTGCTCCAACCACATGTGGTATGTGACCCAAAGTATAAAAATCTCCCTTTACATCTACAAAATCTTCATAATGTGGAAACTGGATAAAGCTGTCGATGTGTTTCATTATTGAAGAAAGGACTTCTTGTAGCACACCACTGAAAGACTGCATAGTGTCTTGGATCCTGTGGCCACACAACTGAGTACTGCCATGATTTTCAATATTGCTGTTATTGGTGTAGGATTCCAACTACGAGGCAGAGCATGTTACCCCAGCTGATTACATAACTCCAAAATAATTTGCCTATTGAATCAGATTTTTTTTTAAATTATATTCCTTTCTTCCATGGTGGCAAGGTCTAGAAATGGTCTAAACTCTTGAGGCTGTTGTCTTCTATCTCTCCCCCCCCGGGTTCATGTGTCTGCATTAAAGTCAAAATGAAAATATCACTTTAAATAGGCAGACAATCCTTTGAGAATCAACACGCATCTTATGTTTTTGTAAAATCCCATATGTTTTTGTGACATATTTGTACACATAATTTTTAGTGATGTTGTAACTTAGATACAAGATTTTTTACATGTCTGCTAATTTCTAAAAATAATGTGTAAATAATACATTTTAAATGCTTTATTTACACATTTTTTTTTTTATCTGTCAATGGAAGCATAAAATAAACGGTATCACTATCAAACTGAAACACAGTAACACATTACATTATAATGGCCACATTTTTCAAAAAACAGTAATGCACGTATTTTGCATTGGTAAACAAACAAGCCACAACTTTGAGTGGTGGTGATTCACTTAACATTTTAAAAAATACTGGTTGACATCCTAAAATGGCAGCCACCTGACCTTGCCATCAGGATATTTGGAATCCAATGGCCCTCAGCAGAAGTTGCCCGCTTAGTACGTGTAACACTCCCTGACGGATATGGTCGTAAGATAATGTGAGTGACGGCAATGCATGAAAGTCAATGGCTGTGTCCGTCTCAGTTGACGATCTCATAGTTGTGTACATGTTTGAGCTGTTATGAACAAAGCTCACTTGTCTCCTAACAGTGCAGCCAACAATAGGTCCTCCACTTTTGCTGCTGTTATCTACCTCTGGGAGCCACGATTTGAGGCAAAGCAGTTGACAGGGCCCCTAACTTCTCAGCTGAGGAGCTCAAACAGCTTACAACAGAGGTCCTGTCCCTGTACAACCAGCTGTATTGGAACCCAGAATAACAGATACATGTTTAAATGGAAAATGTATTTTTAAGTTTTCTTTAAACACAGTCTATCCTGTCCCTTTTAGTTCCCGTGTGAAGTGTTGTGATTGGAGTGTAGCAGAAGCATAAAAACATCCATTAAAGTAATAACAAAATAACATCCATACAGTTAAAATAAGAAAAAAAACAAATACAAATAATTAATTATAGAAAAGTCTAATTTTAAATCCAAAACAAGAAGCTGTGATACACATATTGTTATGACAGCATGAACCTCTGAGCTTGTACAGTGAATTTTTAAAAGGCCCCAATGTGTACAACTACTTCTCAATTATATCACAACAGTGGAAATATAAAAGCAGGCCTATACTGATCCAAATTTTAGCAGTACCTTTTTAAAAACTGGCATCAAATAAAATCTAGTTTAGCTTACATAAAATTTACAAAAGAGGTAAAAAAGAAGCAATGACTGACCTGATACATTATCACAAGGACAAAGTACATCATCTAGATTCCGCGCAAACCCTAATGGAAAGAAGAGCATGTATTTCATTGTATCACATATAAAACAGAACAATAAAGATCGTTCCCAATGACTACAACCTTAGGATAAATACACTGTAGGATAATCGGGATTAGTCAGGCTTAAATAATCATTCACAGTGTGTTTCCTTACCGCTTTACTATATGGTTGAGATTCCACAGAAAGGCAAAGTGCCTGTGCCACAGTCCTTTTATCTATATTAATGCATGTCATTGGTTCATCGAAAATGGACTGCATACCATTTTTACAATATTCAGCATTCACATATGCTAACCAAGGAATAAGCATACCTTTATCCAGAGAAAGGCAATCTGATTCTTCCATATCACAAGCCATAGCATAGCGGGCTGAGCTCCAATCCTATCTGCCAAATAGGTCAGCCCTGGTTCTTTGTATCACATATAATGAGATGCTAATATCGGGACAGACAATAGTTTTCTACAGAATCTATTCTCCTCATATTGGATCGCCTTACAATTCAATATACCCCAAACCATTGCTCCGTACATATCAACAGATAAGCATTGAGTAGTGTATAATTGAAGGAGTGGCGCAAAAGTGCCCCCTGCTATTGGCTAGAGAGGCTACTTAAAGACCCTACAGTTTTAGAGAATCTTGCACAGCAATATACAATGTTGGGGGTCCACGTATCATCTGCAGAAAAAATAACATCTAAATAATGGAAAGTACTAATACTACTTAGGCAATGCAAACTGATATTTACACTAGACAGAATCTTACTAATAGGACCACATGGCATGTTATGCGACCTAGAAAATTGGTATGGAGATCTAACGCATCCATAAAGTCAACAAAGTGTTAATTAGCTGACACAAGGCTCTAGGAGTATGGGCCATAAGCACAGCGTCATCGGCATATAGAAGCATTTGCAGTAGCTTCCTCTTTATTTTAAGTACTTCAGGAGTCGAGTGCAGTAATGTGCGACTTAACTCATTTATATATGGAGTAAAAAAAATGTGGGGCCAACACACAACCCAATGATGTATGTGTCTTTTCAGCATCTACAGCAGCAGGTGAAGGAGACATTGGCCAGGAAAGCAGGAAAGCAGCTGGCCACTCTGTATCGGGTGGAGAAACATTGGACATTGACAGACACAGTGGCATGGAGGGTGAGGGGACTGGCACGGAGGCCACAAGCTCATCATCATCTTCGGAGGCCTACACAGGTGACCAGTCCCTGGTGGTGGAAGACTCTACAGGGCCTCTTCCATCTGCATCCTTGTCTGCCACTAGATTTACAACTCCACCCCCCCTTTTGCTCCACCACAGTTGGCCAATCCCATGCCCCTAAAAGGGCTGGGGTATCCTTTGCTGCAGGCACCTCCCCACCACCCCTGCCTCCCTGGCTGTGCTCAGTGAAGAAGTAACTGACCTATTACGCAGCATCTCTGTAAGCCAGACAGTGACTGTGAATGGGATCCAGGGGCTTAGTTCGCAGTTGTAACAGATGGTTGCATTCCTGAATGCCATGCAGAGATCACTAGTGAAGATCGCCTCTGCACCACAGCCCCCAACCAGCCCAGCCTTGTGTCGCTACTGACATCCCTTCCTCATCCCAAATCCCAACTCACACACCAATCCAAAGGACACTAACTTCTTTGTACACATCCACTCCAACAGATTCCAGCAGCACACCCGCACATAAACAAACACATCAAGTAAAACAAACATACACCCATCCAACAGAGACACACCACTTATACTAAACCCATAGGACCACAGGAACTAGCACCACAACCACTACACCCACAAGCATCACAACCACCACCATCACTACCACCACAACTACCACAACCACCAGCATACCCACAAGCATCACATCCATCTCTACTTCACACTCATCTGAACACACACAGTCTCATACACACACACATACACCTACACACAAAACAGTACCCACCAGACGTACACACATGTAGTCAGATCACAATCACCTAATTACACATCTACAAAACCACACACATCTAAACATACACCAGACACACATGCATCTACAAGACATACAGACAGATGCACCAGAACCATACCAACCACCTCGACAGCACATTAATCCAAACAAACACACTCACAGAAAAGCACACACAAACCATCACCAATCAAATGTAAACTCACACACTCACCAACACACTAAACACCTTCCAGGACACACACACCCAAACATACACCACATACAACAGACCCACATGCACCTGCAAAACAGACAAACACAACACTCACTCCATCTCCCTCTACCTCCCAAACCCATCCTCTCCCGCCCCTTCTAGCATTTTTCCTCTATCCACATTTACTGATTACCTATCCCTGACCCCTATGAAACCTGAACCCAGCCCTCCCAAGAAAGATCATTGAGGTGCTTGTTCTGCCCACTAGATGTCTGTTACTGAGGAGGTTGTACTTGGCAGTATCATTAGGAGGCAAGCCACGGGCCAGAAACCCAAATTGTGAATCATTGGATTTGATGGACAATAACTTTTTTTAATTACAACATTATTTCTGAGAGAAGTATCTCATTATTTTGCACACATTTTCATTTGTTTTCACAAAGTTTGTCCCGATATTATTTTTAAAATGATAGTAATTGTTTGATGACAATGTTATTAATGCAAGTGTGAGAAACATGAACTTATTGTCATCTATGACCGTGACAAAAACATGTTTATTTTGACATATTTGTATAGTGCCTACATTAGTGAGGAACATTTGTAATGGACATGTTAATTCTGGTGCAAGCATTCATCCTTATAATGGACACTTACACCAACTTGTTTTGTAACTTGTGAAGGCAGATGTGTTTATTTCATAATGATAAATGTTCATAGTAAACATGTAAGCATTAGACATGACAGAAACCTTTTTGAGTTAAATGACATCTAATGGTGTACATAAAATGCACAAGGCAAGGCTAAACGTGATGGTAATACATATATGAAATGTTTTAAGTTTAGAGGTGACGTTGAATGTACATTTAGATAAACCCACTTGTTGCATTGTGTAGTGCAATTACAACATTTTATTAGATTTATGTAGTTACAATGTAGTGTGGTCATTTTTATGTATCCTTTGCGCATTTGCTTCTGGCGTTAGGCCTTTGCGCACTTTGCCCTGGATGTATTTTATTCCTTGCTTGCAGTATAGAGCCTCTGTGCACTTTGCTCTAAATGCATTTTATTCAGCTTCGTACTGTTATTTTTCAAATAGCCAGTTCTACGGTCTTGTTTTATTTTTGATATCACACTGTTTAGCCTACTTCAGCACTGGGGTTCTCAATAACACATTCTTGCTCACTCTGTGTTTCAGTCAAGGATACAGTCTGGTACATTGCCGATAGACGTGGTAGCAGTTTAGTCTCTGGATACATTCTTGCGTAGGGACGTTTTGTGATCACACTGACATGTTAGTTGTAAAAAGACTTCCTTGTCCTAATACAAAGGAGAGGGAGATTCCGGCCAGGGAACCACAACTAGACGCTGACTGCCTTGTTGCAGATGCTGAACCAGATCACAGGCCTTTGCTCAGGTATGAGGGTTGATGTCTCCCCGGGGAATCGGAAAGGCAAGTTAGAAGCTTAACATGCTGTGCTCGAAATATAAGATACTGAGAGGGAATAGAACTTATTAACACCATGATCGCGTTGTTCTTATGTTTCACTCTCATTGTGACTATTTAAATCCTACTGTGTTGTATGGTTCTGGTTATTGCGGTTCATGCCTTATTATCTAAAATGCAGTCGTTTTATTAAAAACAATATATAAAACTTAAACTGCTTATGTCATTTGTATATGAGATCATACTGTAAATGAGAGAGCTGGTTGGGACCTGAGTGACCACGACTTCCCTGAGAAGTTCTAAAGATGTCATGCGCTCGGCTGCCCAATCATCTCTCCCCCTTGGGGCACTGCTAGTTAGCCAGAGCAAAACCGGATTGAAGGTGACAGAGGTTCTTCCAAGTGGGTCAGACTCAGTCCCCCACACCAGGAACGATCCTGCTACCTAGAAATCCAGTAGTCTCATTCAGGATAATGAGAGCCCACGCGACATGGCGCCGCCAACGATTGGTCTGGCTCTAATTTTCCGATCCGACTGACTCTCTCGGTCTCATATATATATTGACTCCTCGGTTCCGTTAACGGAGACGTCTGTGGCACTGAGGATTTCCTCCACCACAATATAGGTAGATCCTATTTTTTGGGGTTGGTTGTTCAAGCTTGAACTCTGAAAGGAAAACCCCGATGTTGGTGTCCCTTCTCTGAAATAGCGCTGTTTTTATAATGGTGAATCCCCAAGTAGTGAATATTGCACTTAATATGCGACACCCGCTCACGGGACATCTGGTAGGACATGGTCTGACGAACCAGGGGGGTCCGGTCACGTTTGTGGTGGACGCCCATGCAGCCTATAGAACAGAGCTTTTTTATTCTTGGGTCATATTTCCGGCAGTTGATGGGGCTACACACACTTTTCATGATTACACTGTTGCGAATGCCCCTGGACAATACAGGGCATATGCATACTTAGAGATACCTTTATCTTATCAAGAACACCATAATTGGCTTGATGGCGCCCTCCCACACACCATAGCACAAGTTAGGTTAGGTCCACTAAGTAATGATGGTCCTACCTGGCCTTTATTGGCTACATATACACCACATCCTGCGGTTGCTCAATTGGCAGTTGCTGAAGTTCGTCGTTTATATACGGACTTAACGGCTACATATAGACGCTTAGTTCAATTTGTAATGCAAACACTAAACACAAACCTAGCGCGTGCTGCTCCGGCACAACCACATGCAGTGGTTCCGGGTATCAATCCGGCCACTGTGCACTCAGTTATGGGTAAAGTACCGGCTAAACGGGAGGAAACTCCATTTTGGCTGGCGCAAAAAATTCATACGCTGGAAGCAGTATTTCCCCATACGGGACCTCAGGATAAACATAGAATATTGACGATATGTTTGCCGTTTGGTATGGTTCCTACTGTGGACCATTGTAATACAGGGGGCACGGTGTTTGCCGCGCTCTACACTACAGCACACGGTACACCGACTTTGGCTAATTTACCGGAAGTGCTAAAACAAATTCAAGATGAATATGGGGCTGCCCCAGCCTTAGATTTAGGGATGCAACTGATGGGCAATTTTGCCACGGTTTCTTCTATTATATTGAGTAATCTAAAAGGGGAGGCAGTGGCACTAGCGGTGCGTATGCGTCTTCGAGACATCCCGCAGCTTAATCAGGAGCGGGATCTGCCGAGAATAATAGCGGAAACATATTCGAGTATCGGTCGTGATGGCCTAGGGGCTAGACCGCAAAAACCACAGTTTCAGGGTAAGAGTAGTAAGGATACTTCTAAACAACAGCAACCTGAGGGTACTAAAAAGCGCTGGGAGAAAAAACAGCAAACACCTAAAAAAGAAAGGGGAGAATCTGCACAACCGGAGACCCCGCAGGCTAAATATAATCTCAGAAATAGGGATAATTTGAAGACGCCTGATAGATATCAATATACTGATACACGCCAATCTCGTTCCTTTCAGGACTCATCGGAAAAGAGAAATGAGAGAGGTGGGCGGTCAGAGCGGAGAACTGAGTATGTGAAACCGAGACAGGAATCACAACGCTCTTTGGAGGTTTCTGTCAAGAAGGAAGAGAAACCGATCCAACAAAAACAGCAGCTTAAAAAGAAAAAAGTGGCGGCGGTCTCAGTTAGACATGCCACACAACAAGAGAGTTCTCTTGAAGAACAAGACATGGGCAATAGCACTGTTAGACAGCGCTGCAGAGGTCACAATAGTTCACCGGAATCTTCTAGAGCATCTGGAGGTGAAAGCAACTGATGACTTCATACAAGTCGAAACAGCAGATATGCGTGTCTCTGATCCCGATAGAGTTTATACAGTAACTTTACAGTTGGAAGGGGACATTGAGCGCACAATAAACGCCATCTTTTGGGATCGTGTAGTCAAACTGTATGACATTCTGCTGGCTGAACAGGATTGGCCCCATGACTTTGCTCGCGACTGTCCAGTTGGGGAGGAGGTTATTACACCTTCGTTCTCACCACTTTTTCTGGGAGAACTCGCAGAGTCCTATAGCATTAAATGGGCTCTGGCACAAGCACCTGCCTTATATAGAAATCATGTGGGGTGGGTTAGGGATTCACCTTATCATGTAATTCCAATTAAAGGCGAACCTCAGCCACAACTGCAATATCCTATAAAATTTGAAGCAAGGGCATCGGTTAGGAACATACTTACACAATTGGAGTACCAGGGGGTAATTGAGCCCTGTGTCTCGCTGATGAATAATCCCTTATTCCCTGTAGCTAAACCGAACCATTCTTATAGGATAGTGGTGGATTACAGACATTTAAATGGTCATACACGCACATATGCAATACAAAATTCACACAGCGCTGCGCTTATGAATAATTTAGTGCGTAAAAAATACAAAACCACTTAAGATATCTCGAATGGTTTCTCCTGCCAGAATATAGCGCCCGAAAGTAGTGATTTTACTAGCTTTAGCGCGTTTGGCTCTCAGAAAAATTTTGTCGTTTGCCTCAGGGGTATAAGAATAGCCCAGGACTGTTTTCAGCTCGTGTCACTGAAATTTTGCACGAATTGGACCCTAAGGCTTTGTCATATGTCGATGATATATATCTGACAGATGACGAGTTGTTACAACATTTAAGGCGGGTTGCCCGCATTGTTGTAGGATTTGCCGAAATTGGCTACAAATTCACCTTTAAAAAATAAAAAATTGCCTTCCTCACCGTCATTTTCCTGGGATATGAGCTGTCGAATGAGGGTAAGAGCCTAGCGCCACACTTTTTGGAAAAATGAGCACGTTTGCAACCTCCTAATACGATTAAGAAACTCCAGTCGTTGTTGGGATTTCTAAATTGTGGCAGAACTTACATTCCTGATTATGCTACACGTATAAAGCCTTTATACGAGTTGATTCGCCCAAATTTTTCGAGTAGATTTTGGACGATTGAGCACACCCATATACTTCGAGACTTGCAAACTGATCTCTTAGCTGTAAAACATTTACACACACAGGACAATAAGACACATCTGGTCATCAGGGTAATCGCTGGGGCCGTTGGGTTTACGTATGTCACCTTTAATGAGGGTGAGACAGTCCCGATAGGATACAAGTCTCACTTGTATTCTGCTGCAGAACATCGCTTTGCACAAACAGAGAAAATTCTCACTGCTGTACAGATGGCTGTGATTAAAGAAAGACCTCTTGCCCAGGGCCAACGCATCATTGTCGTTTCCCCGATTCCAGCCTTAGAGGCTGTTACAAAAGCGAGTGTTCCTAATGCGAAAGCACTACACCCGCGCTGGATACAATGGGCTACGTCTTTGACAGCCACTGATGTAGATTACATTTTTGACCCAAAACTGCAGACTCAAGAATTTCTTCAATATGAAATGGAATACCCAGTTCCCGATGGCACGTTGCCTATTGATCAATATCAAGTGGTCATGTATACTGATGGCTCTGCGCAGCCTGCAGTGGGAACTAAACAGCAGTATTCCGCTGCATGTGCAGTGGTGAGCGGCTATATGGAGGGGGAGAAGTTCTACCCCCAACATACTTAAACACAGACCTTGGGAGACTGTACGGCACAGTTGGCTGAGCTTAAGGCTCTGTTATTAGCATTAGAACATGCGGATCCAGCACAGTTTACACTACTTGTTTGTGATTCCTATTACTGTGTTCAGTCTTTCAATTAATATTTACATTACTGGAGGTTAAATGGGTTCAGAGATTCCAAGGGCAACACCATCAAACACAGGTTACTGTGGGGGAAGATTGCGGATCTGAAGGAAACGCTTCCTAAAGTCAATGTTGTGCATACACTTGGACACCAGCGCGTTGGAATACACGTTGCTGGAAATACTTTGGCTGATGAAGCCGCGAAGTCGGCGGTGGCAGTTGCCACTGTAGCCGCAGTAACTCGTTCGAGTTCCAAACCAGTTACAGAGATTTTGGCTGCCATAAGGGCTACGGCTGATGGCACGCCATATCCTAAAGGATTCCCTTCAAAATATCATTATTCCATGGGTGGTATGCTGAACGCTGAGGTTAAAATCCCAGGCGTTGGTGTACGCGATATGCCCAATAAAATTGTGCAACCTCAATTGATCACTGCAGCTCATGAGGGGGCGACATCTGCACATGCTGGCGTGGCTGCCACAATTTCGCTCTTACAGGCCCGTTACTGGTGGCCTGGTCTCTATAAAGAGATGAAGCAGTATGTCCTTTGTTGTGACATTTGTCAACAAATTAAAGTTTCCACAGCTAGACGCCCGCAGCAGACGCCCCTTCTAATATTGAATAAACCATTACAGTGTGTGTACTTGGATCATTGTGGTCCGTTGACCCCAGATAGTGCATACAAATATATATTGTTAGCTGTAGATACGTGCTAAAAGATTTGTGTGGGTCTGGCCAGAGCGCTCGGCTGACGCTCGGACTGTTATTAAAGATTTGCGCATCTTTGTCGATACATATGCAGTTGCGGCTTTTCATTCGGACCAGGGCCCTACTTTTGCCTCTAAGGCATTCAGGGACACCATGGCTTCATTGGGGGTCCAACTCCAGTTCTCGTCTCCATTTCATCCCGAGGGAAATTCTGTCGTGGAGCGTTTAAATTGCGATTTAAAGCAATCCTTAACGGCCAGAGTTGTAGGTACGGGTCGTAGCTGGCTAGCCCACCTGTATGGAGTACAGAGAGCACTGAATAACTTGCCTAGAAGGTCCCTGGGGTGTCGTACTTCATATGAGTGCCTGTTTGGAACGCAAATGTATGTTCCTGATCTAGATGGTCCTGGTGTGGAGGCAGCAGATACGCCCTTTGACATAAATGATTGTGTCACTGTTTTGCAGGATTTACAACAATTCCGTGAAGATAACTCTTCTGCCAGTGCTGCCTCCACGGGAATTAAGGATGTACCAGTGATGCCCACTGGTTGGATTCCCAGAATTGGGGATCTTGTGCATGAAAAGGTCGCAGTAAAAAAAGAATTTGGCCCTTCGTATCGTGCGCCAGTCCCTGTACTAGGGGTACACAGCACAAGAACTGTGATTTTGCCGCCGTTGCAAGTGGCCAAAGGGAATCCCTCTGTATCCATTGACAATGTCAAGTTACACCATGTGGCCGAATCTGCACAGCAAACCAAGAGGAACGCCCAGTAGTTCCGGAATCCCTCTCACTACTGGGGACGATGTTCCGCTGCAGGTGATTTGCACCAATGCTGTTTTCTCTCCGAGCTTGGGGAGGGTGGAAGCTGATCTTGCAATTGTTCCACTAACAACGAATAATTTGGAATCTTTTGATCAAGTTGCTGTGAGTACTGATGATGCTGAAGCTGTTATCTACAGCGTACCACGGCGAGAGACACAATCTGCTCCTTTGTTTGCGGTTGCACCTTTTGCGAGAACTGCCTCCGGCTGCTTTAATAACAATGATGATGCCGTGTCGGACTCTTCGTCCTCTTCAACACCAGCCCTGGGTCCATGTAAACTGTTGTATTGGCTCAAACATACGTATTTTGTTTTTCCTTGGAACTACCTGTGGCTTTTTATGACTGTGATGGCTTTTTTCCTGTGGCTGGGGTTTGTTGTCACCTTTTTTCTGGAGATACATGGTCATTTTCTTCCTGAGCGATCTGAGATTGAGCAGGTGGAGAAGGTGTTGAAACCGCATTTTTCATCACGCATAGTTCGAAGAGACCTGTCCTTTGTGAGCATTTCTGCTGTACCTATTCCGGATGGGATTGTGTGGGATAGAGTAATGTTTGATATATATGGTCCCACTGAAATAATTCAAATACCGTATGTTCTCAAATTATCAATGAATGATATCATTATACCAGGCAGTGTATCTGACGATTGGCATGTGAAGACAGTTGATTCTATGTTGACAGAATTGCAGTATTATACTGTCTATGAAAATGAAGATGCTTACCAGTTTAGAGATAATTATGGTGACATGTTTTGTTACAATTATTATGGACACCACTTTATTCATAAAGCCAGTAGCCCTAAATCAATATTGGAGTATATGCAATGGGAACATTGCCCGACTCCTCCACAGGGGAGTTCTATAACTTATTCTGACAACTTTGCATATTTTTCTGGGCATCATCAACAGAGTGCTAAGTCATAATATTTTAGAGTTACTCCGCATGCTAATAAGCAAATGTTGTTGACTGATACAAATTACTGTATTCCAATTTGTTTGTATCCAAACTATCTGTTGAGGGGTATGAATACTGGTCCAAAACTATTGATTTGAAAAGTGTTTGGGGAACAAAAAATTGGCAAATGCGGGGTAGGGAGACATTGTTTAGGGCATGTATTATTCCTGTCCAGATGATTTTCTTAAATGACACTGTACAACAGACTAGCTGCTTAGGCTTAGCAACGATTAGAGAATTAAATATGCCTGGCATACCTGTCCCTTCGAAACTGACAATTGGCAACATTATATTAATGCCACATTTAGTTAGCTTACAGACTGGGTCCAGAATGGTACGCTTAACACTTCATTGACACGTCCAGGCGGGTGGTTATTGTGGCCCACAGACACTAATGGGTGTCATCAATGTTTTGTCACCTCTTCGGGGGGTTTCAGGACTAGTAGGGCAGACCCTCGCTATATATCACCAGAACATGCTGATATCATTACTAAATATTGCGTGGGGAAACTTTGTCAACAATGGTTAAAGTCATCCACACTAGATGCAGTTAAGATACATCTCACGTTACTGTCTAATTATACTGGCTTGCAAGATTTTTTGTCAGGTCCAAGAGTGCCCCGAAAAAAATGTTTTTTGTATGAAGTGTACAATGAGATATGGAAACTTTCACAACAGGAGGCAGCAGCCCGGTTGAGGCAGATAGATCAGGAGAATTTGAAGCAAGCGTTGTCTGTTGTAGATAATGGGATGCATACCTTGTCCGACCGTGTATATACGATTGACAACATTGTTTCCTCTGCTATAGACATTATTAGATCAGATATGTCTTCTTTATATCATGGGCAGAGTCAAACGTGGTCCATTATGCAGTTGGGCTGGACTCTACAGACATTGAAGGTAGGTCGTGTTCTGTGGCAGCACGTCAAAGCCAGGGAGATTTTCTTTTCCTTTAATTTGATACGTCAGCAGCAGCTGATGGCTAAAAAGGAGGCGACATATGTGATGTTGAATATTGAAAAGTTGGAGAAGTTGCCTTTTACTGTGGCTGAGATTCCGTCAGCTGAATGGTTGATACACGGGGTTATAGATTTGCCTATTTCCACTCTGCAATTCACTTCTTGTTTGAAGCATATTCCGGTGGGCAGGTATGAGAAATTGGGAGACAGTTACATACATGAGGTGTGGTAGCTTCCCTTTTTATACAGATGTCTTAATGGTATGAGGGAGGATTTTCTTAGCGGTACTGAATGTGAAACTTCCGTCAGCCATTCGATGGTTTGTAAGCAGCTGTCCTTGCATGGGGCGTGTAATGCCTCAGTTGCGAATTTAGCCTGCTACCTAAACGTAGTTCCAGTCCCCGTGATTAAAAACACATTCCAGGTGCTTTCAAACGGCAGCTACGTCCTTCTTAACAGTGAAGCCTGTTGTGGCATGCGTGCCGGAATAGTTTACGTGGTCGTTGTCACCAAGGCCATTACGTGCTGCGGAAATGTGTTGTTTCCCCCCACTCAATTTAGGGAGGTAGCAGACATCTGGCCTCACATTGCTACTTCCAAGGTGAATTTCGACAAGTTGAGTTGACTAAAGGCTCTATTGTTTCAAAAGCATGTGGCCCTTACATCTGCACGCGAGACCTACGCACTTCAGGTGGCGAGGTAATCAGCAGAAATACAGTCCCTTTTAAATGCTAACTTTCCGAGCCACTTTGGTGAACTCGTGGGACGTATATTTAATGCGTCCAGCACTGCTGGAATTGCACATTTTTTTAAAGCCGTTGGTGTTGGGTTTGCTCATGCCTTCTCTTCCATATTCGGTTTGATACCTTCGGCTATTCATTCAATTTTCGGAAGCATCTTTGGAGGATTTCCGATCACTTTGGCTTTATTGGCTGGTCTTTTGCTGTTGCTGTTGCTGTTGCTGTTGTTCCTCCGCAATGGCTGTCCCGCCGCGACCAGATCCAATATGGGCGCTCCCATCAGCGCAGCTGTGTCGTGAGCGCATGATGCAGCATTTTGGAGCAACACTCCTGGGACATTTGGAGTGTGACTGGTCTCTGTCATTCTGACCAGTTTTGGATTGTGTGCAACGCGTGTTTCGGTGCCTCTGGTGCTCATTCGAACATGCAATGGCTCTCTGTCTCTCACTGCAGCGCCCCCAGTGGTTGATGCTAATCTGTTGATGTTCCCGATTAGGGCTCATTCCCAGACATGTGCACTGCGGTTGCGTTTGCTTCGTGAGACAGTTTACGAGATTCCCTTCCTGGAGGAAGATGGTATTGTCTCGTTCATAGGCCCTGCATGGGATGCCGCCTTGGATGGTTCTGGGGCTTTGGAACACACCTGCTCCATGATAGTAGTGGGCGTGGATTTTCTGGTGTTGACATCTGCCGAGGTGGAGGATATCCTGCTTTCCGTGGCTTCCATTTGAAATTGGGTTTTCTTCTAAATTGACATTGTATTGATTCGGCTTTACCGTCACATGCTTACGAAATTAAATATGGTTCTGTGCTTTGCTGTCCTCCGGACTTGTCGAAATATGTTTTGTATATTTTAATGTCTGGGGCATGTTATTTTTGTTTTTCGTTTTTGGTTAGAACCACTTACTACCGACAAGGGGAGGGTGTAGTGTGGTCATTTTTATGTATCCTTTGCACGTTTGCTTCTGGCGTTAGGCCTTTGCGCACTTTGCCCTGGATGTATTTTATTCCTTGCTTGCAGCATAGAACCTCTGTGCACTTTGCTCTAAATGCATTTTATTCAGCTTCGTACTGTTATTTTTCAAATAGCCAGTTCTACGGTCTTGTTTTATTTTTGATATCACACTGTTTAGCCTACTTCAGCACTGGGGTTCTCAATAACACATTCTTGCTCACTCTGTGCTTCAGTCAAGGATACAGTCTGGTACATTGCCGATAGACGTGGTAGGAGTTTAGTCTCTGGATACATTCTTGCGTAGGGACATTTTGTGATCACACTGACATGTTAGTTATAAAAAGACTTCCTTGTCCTAATACAAAGGAGAGGGAGATTCCGACCAGGGAACCACAACTAGACGCTGACTGCCTTGTTGCAGATGCTGAACCAGATCACAGGCCTTTGCTCAGGTATGAGGGTTGATGTCTCCCCGGGGAGTCGGAAAGGCAAGTTAAAAGCTTAACATGCTGTGCTTGAAATATAAGATACTGAGAGGGAATAGAACTTATTAACACCATGATAGCGTTGTTCTTATGTTTCATTCTCATCATGACTATTTAAATCCTACTGTGTTGTATGGTTCTGGCTATTGCGGTTCATGCCTTATTATCTAAAATGCAGTCGTTTTATTAAAAACAATATATAAAACTTAAACTGCTTATGTCATTTGTATATGAGATCCTACTGTAAATGAGAGAGCTGCTTGGGACCTGAGTGACCACGACTTCCCTGAGAAGTTCTAAAGATGTCATGCGCTCGGCTGCCCAATCATCTCTCCCCCTTGGGAGAGATGAGGCACTGCTAGTTAGCCGGAGCAAAACCGGATTGAAGGTGACAGAGGTCCTTCCAAGTGGGTCAGACTCAGTCCCCCACACCAGGAACGATCCTGCTACCTAGAAATCCAGTAGTCTCATTCAGGATAATGAGAGCCCACGTGACAACAATAATGTGTAATGTGTATGTCTCTGATTTGGTAGTTTAGGGAAAATGATTAAATACACCCGTATGGACACATTTTGAACTTGGGATTTATGTGACCTTTTGTGTAGATGACCATTAGCATGAAGGCAGTGAGGACCAAATTGGTAAATAAAATATAGAGGTGTGTTTCTTTAAGTTTCTTAAACTACCACATTACACACATATGTATTGGACATTATTGTACTATTGCTTGCAAGTATTTTAAAAAAATGCACAAGCCCAGAGCTAAGGACACAGACATCTCCGATGGTAACAATTAAAACAGTCACTTGCCTTCAGTTACGGTGACCCTGGGGTCGATTTTCTTTGTAGTCCAGTAGCAGCAGAAAAAGTAGGGCTTTTATGATCGGGTTCATAATGGCAAGGAAAGTGAAAAGTCGAAGAAGTAAGTTTCAACCTTACATGCCTTTGATTCTGCTAACTGAGGTGTAGAGGTTTAGCTGCCACAGTAACGTCAGCCAGAAGGCACATCTTGGTTGGCCCGGTGGTTAAAGTGGCTGTGGCCTAGCCACCAGCCACTTTTGCCTATGGCACAATCGACACGGGTGAGAAATTATGGCAGAGATGGTGGTTTACTGACGGACGTTCATCAATTGTCCTGCCAGCATCTAATTGGAGCAGGTGGACCACCCAGTCGGCAGAGGGATTCTCTGACACAAAAACAAGGGTGGGACGGATTCCATCAACATCTAAATCAGGCCCTTAATTTCAAATAAAAATATAATTAGGCTTTACAACTTTTGTTAAAAAATAAAAAATATTTTATATTAATTCAACACATAGATTTGACCAAAATGTGATACATGTTAAATAAAATGTAACTGTGGGTGTTTTTTATATTATCTAAGATATATTAATATTGGATTAATATATTTAATTAAATAATTCAAAGTTATTTTCATGAGTTAATGTGCAGTTAATTTTTTTTTTATTACTTATAGGTAAATAATAAATCTTCAAAATTATTTAACTCACCTTTTCCGGAGCGGTACCAAAGCCAACAAAAGCCTGGTGGAAACAGAGCTCAGAAGTGAGAGGGCTCACCATTGGAGACACAGGGAAGAACCACGCCGTCATGGAACCCGAACATCAAGTCTTCCCGATGATCTTCGACGCCATGCTCCACCTGGAACACCAACGCCGACGAAAATGATGACGGTGAGTACAGCCGCCTAGCACACAAGGGAGGGTGGGAGGAAAACAACAGTGACACACGCACGCACAACACACACCCGACACACGCACCCTACACACAACCAGCTACACACGTAAACCAATGGCACACGACACACAGCATAGTGAAACACGGACCACAATGCTGGAGCATAGCAAAACCCACCACACGAACCAAATATATTTATAGATGTACATAAAGGGCCAATGGCTAGTCCAAAAACATAAGGGCACACAAGGCCACAGGGCACAGTCCAAGGCCCAACATGTATCCTGACACATCCTGAGAGAACACTGCAGGGACATCATTTTGCAAGTGGGAAGGCACCTCAGGAGGAAGTGGGGGCACCTCAGCCGAATACGAGAACGTCTCCACTGGTTCTGGATGGGGCTCCATGCAAATTGCTTTGTCCTGGGGACTGAAAGGCCACAGTCTCTGAACTGGGTGACTTGCCCACTGGTTCTGGATGGGGCTCCACGCCCATTGCTTTGTCCTGGGGTGTGCAAGGACAGTCTCTGAAGTTGGTGACTTGCACACTGGTTCTGGAGCGTGCAACATGCAAATTGCTTTGTCCTGGGGAGTGCAAGGCAACAGTCCCTGAAGTGGGTGACTTGCCCACTGGTTCTGGAGGGGGCAACATGCCCATTGCTTTGTCTTGGGGACTGCAAGGCCACAGTCTCTGAAGTGGGTGACTTGCCCACTGGTTCTGGAGAGGGCAACATGCCCATTGCTTTGTCCTGGGGAGTGCAAGGTCACAGTCTCTGAAGAGGGAGACTTGCCCACTGGTTCTGGAGGGGGCAACTCACACAGCAGCCCCTGGAGTGTGGCCTACATGGTGTCCCCTGGTGGTGACGGTTGCACTATGGTGATGGTTGGAGGTGCCACCTGGGCAGCCTCTGTACTGTCCGATGGCTGCACTGTGGTGGTGGATGGAGGTGCCTCCTGGGCAGCCTCTGCACTCTCTGATGGCTGTACTTCCACAGCTGGTGGTGGGGGCCCAGTGACAGCTGGTAGTGGTGGCAGCTGCAGTCTGACACCCTCCGCTGGCGTAGAGTGCATTGTCTTCTCCTGGGTTGTGGATCCCTTACCCTTCCTTGCAGGGGTGGATGGGCTCTTCCCCTCTCTGCCTGGTGGTGCAGGCTCCTTCCCCTTCTTCACAAGTGGTGCAGGTCCCTCCCCCTTCTTCACAGGTGGTGCAGGCCCTTTCCCCTTATTCACAGGAGGTGCAGGCCCCTTCCCACTCTTCCCTGGTGGTGCAGGCCCCTTCCCCTTCTTCCTTGGTGGTGATGGCTCCTTCCCCTTCTGTGATGGAGGTTTGGTATCCTTCCCACCATGAGTAGGTGGTGCTACCACTGTCCCCGTGGACTGTTTGGCTGAGGTGCTGGGTTGTGTCCTTGGTACCCTGCCCATATGTGCAGGATGGGGGGAGGGGTAGGGAAGAGGTCAAATTGGGAAAGGAAAAGCTTTTCAGGGATGGTGGGGTGGGAGGAGGGAGGAGTAATGGGAGTGGAGGATGAGGGAGTGTTTGTTGGAGGTGTCTGCTGGATTTAGGTGCAGGTGCATGGGCAGTATGCTGATGTGAGGTGGGTGGCTGTTGGGTGTGTGAATGCTTGTGTTTGTGTCCCTTAGGAGGGGTGACAGACAGAGTGGAAGAGGACAGAGGGGACGTGTGCATGGCTGTTGAGGAGGTGTCTGCCAGGTGTGTCTCAGGTGTCTGAGGTGTGTTCTGCTTGGTGTGGTGATGCTGGTAGTGGATGTAGATGTAGTACATGCAGGTGTGAGTATAGACGTGACTGGGAGGGAGGTGGAGGAGGAGGAGGAGGAGGAGGGGGAGACAGTGGAGGCAGAGGATGTTGTTGTGTCTGTAACTGTATGGTGTTTGCGTGAGTGCCTGTGGGATGAAGTGTGGTGCTTGTGTTTGCCTGTGCCACTCTTGTGTATTGCCTTGTGTGCATGTTCATCTGTCTGTGTGCCTGAGATGGGTTGGGGTTGAAGGGAATGGGACTGGGAAGTGGTAGTTGGAGGGAGGACGGTTGAAACAGGGACAATGGCTGCCATCAGAGAGGAGGCCAGAACCTGAATCATTCTCTGCTGGGCCGCCAATCCACAGTGAATGCCCTCCAGGAATGCATTGCATTGCTGCATCTGAGAAGTGTGGCACAATGGTTAGAGTGGCAGACCCTGATGCAGAGATCTGGCCCGGGACCAGGGTTCAATTCCCACCTCGGCAGGTCTTGGGCTCAATTCCCCTGGACCAGATAATTCTCGCCTCGGTGCCTACTCTAATTGATGGGTCTTAAGCCTGCTAAATCTCCACAACGGCCTTGACAGCGCTGGGATGCCTGGCTTCACCCTGGGGGTTGCCCAGGAGTGGGCACTTCACAGGGAAAAGCCAGGAGGGGTTCCACAGTGGTATGCGTACAGCGCCTTGAGACCCTAACGGGTGAGTAGTGTGCTATACAAGTGTGAAGTTTACAGTTTACTGCATCTGGGATGCCAGCCCCTGGATGGCATTCACAATGGTTGATTGCCCAACAGAGATGGATCTCAGGAGGTCAATAGCCTCCTCACTCAGGGCAGCAGGGCTCACTAGGGCAGGGCCTGAGGTGCCTGGGGCGAAGGAGATTCCCACCCTCCTGGGTGAGCAGGCACGGGCAACTCACTGAGAGGCCACTGGGAGGGCGGTGCTGGTACGGGGGTGGCGGTTGTACCTGAAGCTGGGGTGGTCACAGAGGTGTCCGCCACCACCAGAGAGCTCCCATCGGAGGAGGTGAGTCTGTGTCGTCTCCTCCTGTCTCCGCCGTGGTGCTCCCCTCGCCCTCCGTCCCACTACTTCCCTCAGCGTTGGTGGACTCTGCATTCAGGGTCCTGTGGGATGAAGCTCCCTCTGTCGCCAGTGCCCCTGCTCCTCCATCAGATGATGCTAATGCACAGAAGGACAGGATGACAGAACAAAAAAGGGGGGCAGAGAGAAAAAAGGAAACACTGGGTCAATTACTGCACCAACACCACCGTTGGCGTACACAGCACCCTCACACACAGGGAACAGGCCTAAGCAATACGCATTGCACTGCCAGTAATATGACTAGTTACCAAGGCAAGATGAGGAGCACACGCCGCCAACTGCAGCACACCTGGGACCCACAATGCCCTGCCTGAAAGTGACTACTAACAAGCTAGGTTACCTGTATTTGACGTGCAACTATTACCCTAGAGATGACCCACGCCGCAATGTCTGGCCTGGCCTTAGGGGCACCCACTAACACACAGCCACAACCCGGATACCACCCCACCAGCCAAAAGATGCAATGATACCCACTGTACTCACCCCCTTGAGGCTGCTATGATTCCCTCAAGCGCCCATACAGCTCAGGGTACGCCACCACCAGTATGCAGGCCATCAGGGGGGTCAGGGTCCGACGAGCACCCCTTCCTCGTTGGGAGGCAATCCCCAGCTGGGCCTTAGCGGTCTTCCATGCCCAGCATTTCCGCCTGCCATAGACCCCCAGGATCCGCACCTCCTTGGCGATAGCACGCCATAATCCCTTCTTTTGATGGGTGCTGACCTGCAGAGGTAATACATACAGGAGAACTCCATTAAACTAACAGTCCATCCAATTGTCACACACATGGCCCACCATACTCGTTTCCATCACCATTAGCACACACATAGCCCAGCGCACAACATGTACACCACCAACAGATAATCCCACCTTACACAATGCCTTTGCACACATCTGCATGCATCTATGCCACATTCATCTTGCCCAAAGTGTACTCACCTGTTGGTCTGGAGGCCCATACAGCAGTCCGTACAGGGGTAGGGCCCCATCCTCCAGTCGCTCCAACTCCTCCGAAGTGAAGGCTGGGGCCCTTTCCCCGGTCACTCGGGCCCTGGTAGGTTCCAGACACAGGCCACAGCAGCACACGCAGTGTAGGTCATCTCCTGTTGAAGGTCAGGAAAGAAGTGAGCAATCAGATAGAAAATGGCGGTCAAATCCGCGGCGGTGTACACTGTCACCACCGGAGTACATCCCCATTGGCCACTGCACTCCATAGGGCCCAATATTATCCAATGAGGAATTGCATGGCGGTGCACGACCACCTACCGCCACGATGCCCAATGTCGGCAGAATTACCCCTCTTCCACCTGTCTATCTTTACAGGACAGGCGGTCGCCATTTCGGGGGGGGGGGTGAGCAGGCCTATTGAGAATTGCTGTGTCACAGGATAAATAGGCACATACTTTGAAATTTACACTGTCCCAATACATAAGTGCACGATGTGGACTGCTGTTGTGGTTTAGTTGTTCAAATTGTGACAGCTTACTCACTTTTGTGTCCCTTAGATACCTACTGCTGCGGATGAATAGGAGATGGAGACTTACTCCCATGTACAGACCACTGGTGGACTTAGCTACAATGGAGCACAGGCACATTATCCTCACCTACAGAATGGACAGGGCCACAATCACAGAGCTGTGTGCGCAGCTGGAGCCTGACCTAATCTCATCTATCCATCAACCGACTGGGATCCCCCCTCATGTGCAAGTGCTATCAGTGCTCCATTTCCAGCAACAGGTTCTTTCCAAGTGACAGCGGGAATGTCAAAGCCAATATTCTCAATCGTGCTGGCAAGAGTGTTGCCTGCCCTAGTAAAACACATGTGCAGCTATATAGCTTTTCCCCAGGTGGAAGATTTGACCACTGTGAAGGCCAGATTCTATGCAATGGGACATATTCCCAATATTATTGGGGCGACTGACGGAACACATATTGCTCTTGTTCCCCCCGCCAGAATGAACAGGTGTACAGGAATTGTAAGAGTTTCCACTCCATGAATGTGCAGATGGTGTGCCTGGCAGACCAATACATATCCCACGTCAGTGCTAAGTATCCTGGGTCAGTGCATGATGCCTTTGTCCTGAGAAATAGCAGCATCCCAAATGTGATGGCCCAACTACAGAGGCACATGGTGTGGCTTATAGGTAAGCCTTGGTCCCCACCCGGTGTATTCCTCTGATGTTAACCTCATAGGATAGTGTGTGGCTAAATGTTGTCCCTCAATACCTGCAGGTGACTCTGGCTGCCCAAACCTATTGTGGCTGCTGACCCCTGTGAGGAATGCCAGGACAAGGGCTGAAGAACATTATAATGATGCACACTGGCAAATCAGAAGGATCATTGAGTGGACCTTTGGCCTCCTGAAGGCCAGGTTCAGGTGCCTCCAACTGACAGGTGGATCCCTGCGCTACTCACCCGAGAAGGCCTGCCAGATAGTAGTGGCATGCTGCATGTGCACAACCTGGCCCTCAGACGCCATGTACCTTTTCTGCAGGAGGAGGAGACTGGAGATGCCCCCGTGGCAGCAGTAGACCCTAATGACAGTGAGGAGGAAGAGGCTGAGGATGAGGATGAGAACAACAGAACATCAGTCATCCTTCAGTAATTCCAATGACACACAGGTGAGACAGTGCAGCTTAACATTACCATGATTATTGGTGTATTCTGTGTGGCTGTGCCATGATGGCATTACCCACTTTTTACTTCTACTTAATGTCTCATATGGATTCTCAGTTTACAGGTGTTAGTGCAATGATATCTGTCTATTGATGTGCTGACTACAGCTAGCTACAGGTCATTATGCTCTCACACTGTACAGTTCTTTTGCAACGGATATAACTGTTTCCATCAATACACTGTTTCAAAACATGAAATACAAGTATTTGAGTTGTGTTCAAGGGTGTTTATTGTAGTGCTAAGAAATTGAGGGGAAAGTGCAATGGAATGGGTGATGATGAAGAAAAGTCCAGGGTATTGTTCCAGTCTGTTTATAGCACAGGTGCAGTGTCAAGGTATCCATAGCAGTTCAAGTGGACAAGGTGACAGGGTGGGACACAAGGGGGACATTCAGGAGAGTCTCATTTCTTGGCGGTGGTCTTGGCAGTTGTCCCTGGCTTCTGTCTGGGTCGCAGGGAACGTTTGCAGGGTGGTTCCCCTTCTGCAGGGGGAGGGATGCTGGTGGCCTGTGCGTTCTGTGGCAGGGCCTCCTGCCCACTAGCAGCAGTGTAAGTGGAGGGCTGTTCAGTTGTCTGGCTAGTGGTAGGGGCCCGCTGGTGTGCTGTTGCCTCCCTCATGTGATGGCCATGTCTGCCAGCACCCCTGCAATGGAGATCAGCGGGGTGTCGCTGGCCTGCAAGTCCTCCCTGATCCCTTGGTACGGTCCCTCCTCCAGCCCCTGGTACGGTCCCTCCTCCAGCTGCCTGTTCTCCTGCCCATTTTGAAGCATCTGGCACATCGTATCCTAGAAATGTTAGTAGGCTCCCAGGATCTCGGCGAGTGCCTCTTGGAGAGTCGGTACCCTGTTCCTGTCCTCCCCCTGGTTCTCAGCAGCCCTATCAGTTTCCCTGTTGGTCTGTGCCCCCGTCCCTTGAATGATGTGCCCACTGCCACTGACCCCAGGTCCCTGATTGTCTTGGGGTCAAGGTGTGGCCTGGGATTTCTGTACAGGTGGGCACACTGCTGATTGACATGTCCAGGGGACAGAGGTTTGGGTTCGTTGGGTGGGTGCTCTGGTATTGGATCCTGATGGGGGAGGCTCTGTTGTAGACTGTGATTGTGCTTGGCTGACCGGCTGTCCAGTGGTCCCTGATGGGCCAGGTAGGTCCTCCAGATCCTGAAGTCCAGAGTTACTGTCATCACTGGGGGCATCTTCTGTTGGGGGACTGGACAGTGGTGGCACCTCATCTCCACTGATATTGGCTGGGGTACCTGTGGAGATATAAGTGATGTATTATGCTTCAAGTGTTTGACATTTGTACATCCCTGCCTTCCCCTCTATCGTTGGTGTTGCCCTGCCATCTTTTGCTTGTGTATGGTGATGTATTGTGGGCATGTTAGTTTCCCTATGCTGTGCATGCTTCAGTGATGGGTGTCCATGCAGGGCTGGGAGGGGTGTCCATGCATTGGTATGGCATGCAGGGCTTGGAATTGGGGTTAGTCATATGTGTAGGTGCAGTGTGTGGGATGGAGTGGAGTGATGGGAGTGAGGGTGTGGGTGTGAGTTGGCATGCAGGTATTGGGGGGTGATAGGTAGTAAATTTAGCTTAGCAGTGTCCAGTCCTCCGAAACTCCAGTGAGTCCCTCAGGATGCAGGATTGCCAAGACTTGCTCCTCCCATGGTGTGAGCTGTGGGGGAGGAGGTGGAGGTCCACCGCCAGTCCTCTATATGGCAAGCTGGTGCCTTGCTGGAATGGAATGTACCTTCCCCCGTAGGTCGTTCCACCCCTTCCTGATGTCATCCCTTGTTCTTGGGTGCTGTCCCACTGAGTTCACCCTGTCCACGATTCTCCGCCATAGCTCCATCTTCCTTGCAATGGAAATCTGCTGTATCTGTGCTCCAAAGAGTTGTGGCTCTACCTTGACAATTTCCTCCACCATGACCCTTAACTCCCCTTCAGTGAAACGGGGGGTGCCTTTTTGGTGCCATGGTTGTAGTGTGATGTGTGTTGGTGTGAGTGTGTTGGGTAATGTGGTGGGGTGGGTGATGTGGAGTGCGTGAGGGGTGTATGGTTGTGAGCGGTGTGTGTGTCTAGTTGTCTCTGTGCTCTTCTTCTCAGTCTCCTGGTAGAAATTGGTGTTCATAAGGGGTTGTGGGTATTGTGGGTGGGTATTTTATAGTGGTGTGGATGTGGTGTGTGTATGGGTGTCAGGCGTGTGTTTTTGGTATTGGCCAATGTGGTGTTGTTATGTATGTGGGTGTCCATTATGAGCGCGGCTGTATGTACCACCAATGGTTTACCACCATTAAATGTCCGCCGTGTTGATTCGTGGGTCATAATGTGATGGGTGTTGTTTTGTTGGCGTAACGGTATAGGTGTTGGGACTGCCACTTTATCGCTGACCTTTGGGCTGGAGAATTTGTGTATGTGGCAGTATTCTGTCAGATTGGTGTGTTCATAATATGGTGAACGGATATCCGCCACAGTGGTGGTATGTTGGCAGCCATCAGCGTAGCGGTAAGCGGGACTAACCACCAGTGTCATAATGAGGGCCTATGCTTCTTATCTTTTGTACTGCTTCAACTGAAATTCTTGTGTGCCTTATGCTTATAGGACTTAACTTCATTCAATACTTTACTTCACCTTTTGAGATTTTGTTCTTTTGTAGCATGTTTTTGAGATTTATTTACATTGGTTTGGTCCTCAATTTGTAATAAACTTTTGAACCTTATCCTCCGCCTCCTCGTTTTAATGTGATTCCAAATAGGTTATACTTTCAATTGAACTGAAAGGTTTACTTTAACTCTTCTTTACCTCTCAAGCATCCTCAAAGAGTCTGCCAGAAGAAGAAAAATAAGAATATGGATCCAGAGCATCATAAAATGGTAGTAGTGTGAGGATAGCTAGATCTTGAAGTAAGGGATGCTAGAATCACTTATTATAGATTATTTAGTTACTAGAGCCCAGTCCCTAGTGCATATGTCCAGAATTTGGATGACCGGTGGAGTTACGAAGATTCGGGAGACAGTTGTCTGAGTGGAGGATTGAGTATCAATATCGGCACAAGTTTATGTTTAGCATGCGGTGATTAGTGGAGTTTGGATGGTGTTTTGTGGAGACGTATCAAATGTTGTGTGAGTGTGGTAGTGTGGTGTTTAGTAAAAGAACTTGAAGTTGTATCAGGTACGACGTGACCTAAGATCCAGGGATAGTATTAAAAAGTGTAGAAGACAATATGGCCCTAGAAGACAATATGGCCCTCATTATGACCCTGGCGGTCTCCTGACCGCCAGGGTTAATGTGGCAGTATTACCACCAACAGGCTGGTGGTACATACCGCCACATTATGATATTGGTGAGCTGGCTGCAGCCAACCCGCCACTTCTCCACTCATACCGCCTTGGCAGTATTAGCCACCGGGCCGGAGATGTCCCTCTCCAGCCTGGCGGCCGACATAGTACCACCCATGGCATTATGAGCCGGCATACCACCATGGTTTCTGTGGCGTTAGCAATACCACAAAAACCATGGCAGTCGGCCCTACGGGTGACAAGGAATTCCTTCCCTAGTAGGCGGCTCCCCCACCCCCAACACTCACCTGATGCCCCCTACCCCCTCCATCCAATATACCCCCATACACATACTAACCCCCACCCCATACACAAACTAACCCCCTCTGATCTGATCACTCACTCCCCACCCCTCCAATACATTCAGACACACCTACCCCTATACTTGCACACACCCACAGACACGCACACAGACACCCACATGCACCACGCATACACCCATTCACTTACACTGGTATATACGCATTCATACACACACTGGCATACACGCATTCATACACGCATACTTCCAGACATACTCACACACATTCTTACACATAATCACACTGACATGCAGACACGCACTCATGTCACCATTCTTACACGCATTCACTCACACGCATACATCAGACACACTCACACACTCATGCAGACACTCAGAAACACACACAACACCCCCCACCCTGCCACCCCCTCCCCTGTCAGACGCCCGACTTACCTTGTCCGTCCAGGAGGTTGCCCGGTAGGGAACAGGAAGGGGCACTCTACCGCCAGCAGCACCCAGCCAGCAGAACACCACCAGGCGTATTACTGGTCAAAATACAGCTGGCGGCTTTCTATTGGCGTGGTGGTGCTGGTGTTAGCAGCGCCAGGTTACCACCTTTCACCACTATGAACACTGCCAGATTTCTGCCCTTACTGTGGCGGAAATCAGACAGTGCTCATTATATGGCAGATGGATGGTAGCTGCTGTGCGGTATGTTGGTGGCCGTCACTGCAGCGATAGGTGGTATTTACCGCCAATGGTATAATGAGGGCCTATACTGTAATTGTCTGCTAAGTTTGATGGTACTTGTCATAAGATGTCATCCACGCCACAATTGATATAGGTACATTTATCTTTGCATGAATCTGAGGTGTGGTTAATATAGTGGTGTAGGAGGCTGGCCTGGCATATAGTGGGTACCTGATGGTACTTACACCTTGTGCCAGGTCCAGTTATCCCTTGTTAGTAGATTAGTAGTGTTCTAGCAGCTTAGGCTGATAGAGGTAGCTATAGCAGAGCAGCTTAGCTGAACTAGGAGACATGCAATGCTCCCACTATACCACTTATATCATATAGGTACTCTATCTTAAAAAACACAATATTCAGGGTTACTAAAAATAAAGGTACTTTATTTTAGGGACAATGTGCCAAAAATATCTCAGAGGATATACTCCTTTAGGAGGTAAGTAAAATACACAAAATATACACACAAACCAAAATCAGGTAAGTAAACAGTTAGAAAAATAGTACACACACTGTAGAATACAATAGGATGCAATAGGCCTAGGGGCAACACAAACCATATACTATGAAAGTGGAATGCGAAGCACAAATGGACCCCTAGGCTAGTGTAGTGTGTAGAGGGTCTCTGAGAGTGTAATAAAACACTAAGGGTGTCCAAGATACCCCAACCCAAGACCCTGGAAAGTAGGAGTAAAGTACTACTATTTCCCCAGAAATACACTAAAATCGTGATAGAGGATTTTGCAACAACCACAATAGACTGAAACACACTGAAGACGGATTCCCGGACCTGAGGACCTGCAAAGAAAGGGGACCAAGTCCAAGAGTCGTGAAAGTGTCCAGGGGGGGCAGGAGCCCACTAAACCCCAGATGAAGGTGCAAAATGGCTGACTCAGGATGGAAGAAGCTGAAGATTGTGCAACAACAAAAGGTGCTAGGAACTTCTCCTTCATGCAGAAGATGTACAACCGAGTGCTGGAGGATGCAGAGTTGTTTCTTTGGCAAAAGACTGCAAACAAGCCTTGCTAGCTGCAAGAGTTGTGGTTGAAGAAAAAGGGTGCTGCTCGGTCTCAGGAATTACCAGGATGTTGCCACTTGTGAGAGGAGACAGAGAGAGCCCTCAGCAATGTAGAGAGCCCACGCACAAGAAGGTAGTACCCACAGAAGCACTTGAACAACGGTTCAAGAAGTCTGAACATGGCAGTTGCCTCAACACTGCAAAAGAGGGTCCCACAAAGCCGGAGGTCAACTCAGGGAGTTGAGCAATGCAGGATAGAGTGCTGGGGACCTGGGCCTGGCTGTGCACAAAGGATTCTCTGGAAATGTACACAGGAGCCCTAGCAGCTGCAGTTCACGTGGTGCACAGGATTACTGTCTGGAGAGGGGAAGCAAGGACTTACCTCATCCAAATTTGGACAGCTGGACCACTGGACAGTCTGGGTCACTTAGATCCACCACCTGTGTTCCAGGGGCCACGCTCGTCAGGATGAGAGGGGCCCCAGAGTACTGGTGGTGCTGAAGTTTGGTGCCTCTGAAACAGGGGGATGATTCCATCAACCCACTGGAGATTGCTTCATGGCTTCCAGTGCAGGATGAAGGCAGGCAGCACCCAAAGCATGCACCACCAGGAACCAGTCAAGAAAGCCAGCAGGATTAGATGCTACAATGTCACTGGTAGTCTTCTTGCTACTTTGTTGCAGTTTTGCAGGTGTCCTGGAGCAGTCAGCGGTCGATTCTTGGCAGAAGTCGAAGAGAGAGGTGCAGAGGAACTCTGGTGAATTCTTGCAAGTCGTTATCTGAGGAAAAGCCCACTGGAGAGACCCTTAATAGCTCTCAGAGGAGGATTGGCCACCTAGTCAGGTAAGCACCTATCTGGAGGGGTCTCTGACGTCACCTGCTTGCACTGGCTACTCAGAGGCCTCCAGTGTGCCCTCATACCTCTGGATCCAAGATGGCAGAGGTCTGGGACACACTGGAGGAGCTCTGGACACCACCCCTGGGGTGGTGATATACAGGGGAGTGGTCAGTCCCCTTTCCTTTGTCCGGTTTCACACCAGAGCAGAGACTGGGGGTCCCCTGAACCGGCGAAGACTGGCTTATGCAAGGAGGGTACCATCTGTGCCCTTCAAAGCATTTCCAGAGGCTGGGAGAGGCTACTCCTCCCCAGCCCTTAACACCTATTTCCAAAGGGAGAGGGTGTAACACCCTCTCTCTGAGGAAATTCTTTGTTCTGCCTTCCTGGGACTGGGCTGCCCAGACCCCAGGAGGGCAGAACCCTGTCTATGGGGTGGCAACAGCGGTAGCTGGAGAGAAAACCCCAGAGAGCTGGTTTGGCAGCACCCGGGGTCCATAGTGGAGCCCCGGGGATGCATGGGATTGGCACCCCAATACCACATTTGCCATGGGGGGACAATTCCATGATCTTAGACATGTTACTTGGCCATATTCTGAGTTAGCATTGTGAAGCTGTGTAGTGCACATGTGTAATGGCGTCTCTGCACTCACAAAGTCCAGGGAAATGGCCCTAAACTATGTGGGGGGACCTTTGCTAGTGCAAGGGTGCCTTCACACTTAGTAACTTTGCACCTAACCTTCAGCAAGTGAAGGCTAGACATATAGGTGACTTATAAGTTACTTAAGTGCAGTGAAAATGGCTGTGAAATAATATACGTTATTTCACTCTGGCTGCAGAAGCAGTCCTGTGTAAGATTTGTCTGAGCTCCCTGTGGGTGGCAAAAGAAATGCTGCATCCCATAGGGATCTTCTAAAACCCCAATAGCCTGGGTACCTAGGTACCATATACTAGGGAATTATAAGGGTGTTCCAGTGTGCCAATTAGAATTGGTAAAAATGGTCACTAGCCTATAGTGATAATTTTAAAGGCAGAGAGAGCATGAGCACTGAGGTTCTGATTAGCAGAGCCTCAGTGACACAGTTAGTCACTACACAGGTACACACATTCAGGCCACAAACTATGAGCACTGGGGCCCTGGCTAGCAGGATCCCAGTGAGACAGGCAAAAACAAACTTACATGCATGTAAAAATGGGGGTAAAATGGCAGGCAAGATGGTACTTTCCTACGAGTGGATCCTAATGTACACAGTATGAATCTGTACCAATCTGAATGATACCGCACAGGTTGAAGTTTTGTTTGAGTGCTTGATTGCTTTGACTTTTTGTGATTGGATACTATCAATTCTTTAGTGGAGCAGACAAAAGTTATTTGTATTGTATATTTGATGCTGAGAAGAGTGTCTGCGTACAGATTGTAAAGGAGGGTGAACCGCTGAAAGGAGCGAAATTGACCTTATAGTGTGCAACGCGGGACAGAGTTATTTCCTGGTCTGGAACATAACTCAGTCTGTGATTGTTGATATTTGATTGAAAAATGACTTTTTTTTTAAAGAATGTCAAACGTTTTTAGGGGAGAACATGGCGGCCTGCGTTGTGGCTGGTCACTATAGCGCCTAAGCATTTGGAAACCCTGGCTGGTGTTTGATGGGAGAACAACCCAGGGAAACTCTTTTTGAGGTAGAGAAGGCCACAAACTAGTACAGTGGGGCTGTGTGTTGGTTTAGAACCAACTTGGAGCTGTGGAGGAGTCACAGGGCAGCAGCGTGCATTTGGGGGAGCGGAGGCAGCGCAGCACCAGCACAAGCACAACGGCTGCAGTGGCAGCGGTGGAAGGTGAGAGCAGTTCTGTGGAGGTGGAGAGAATGAAGGCGTCAGAGCAGGAAGCACATGAAGCGGACATGACTTTACAGGTTCCGTGAGTTAAGAGTAGGGGTCGGTGAAGAGGGGTAGGCCCCAGAAAAGAGACTAATGAAACAGCTGCCCAAGGTGGGGAGAGCACCAGCAAGGGTAGTGGTAGGAAAGTGCACAGCTCGGTGTAGAACACGGCTAGGAGAAGCTTTCAAAAAACACTTCCCACACTTTCGTCAGTAACAGAATCTAAAGGCATAGGGACCCTCCTACATTCACCACTCCCTGTACCTCAAACCTGACAAGTTCACATAAGATGTGATTTTTTTTAATTAGTAGTAAAGTAAGCTAAGCAAGCAAAAGAGTTGTACCATTAACCAAACTAAAACTACTCCTTCACTGCCGCCTTTTTTTAAGGTTTTGCCACTGGTGGTAGATATCAGGGGACCTCCCTAGTGAAGCTGAAGAAGAAGCAAGAGAGAAGAGGTACAAGCTTTGTTAACCATGGCCAATGGAGATGAAATGGTAAGGAAAGTGGGGACAAGTTTGAGGCTCTGCCAAGTCTGGAGGGGAGTCCCATGAGAGCATGTAGGTAAGGGTATTGAAAAAACAGCAATCAGATTAGCAGTTATACAGTAGCAGTTTCTGCTCCTGCAGGTGTTGCACCATTTCAGGACTCCACATAGAAGCCTATACAGGAGGTACCCTCCTTAAAGGCCCTGCAGTTTAATGATCAATCAACTGCACAGTTAAACACTTCCCTAGAGACTATGGGCCTGCTTATGAGTTCGGCGGACTGCATGACCCATCCACTGAACGTCCCATGGGGAGGTTGCTGCATTACTGGCTACCTCCCTGCCGGGCCCATTACGACTATCCCGCTGGGCTAGTGGGCAGAAACCCAGGTTTCTGCAGGGGGCACCAGCACCCTTGCAATACTCACTGTCAGTGAGCATTGCAAGGGTGATGGGCAGGGGGATCCCTGCACTGCCCATGCTAAGTGGTCCCTCTGTGGCCTCCTGCACCTGTTCTCTGCCAGCCTTTTCATGGTGGTAAAATTGCCATGAAAATGCTGGCACAGAACCAGGTCATAATCAGCAGGGTGGCGCTGCATGCAACGCCACCCTGGCTGATTGCAACCTGCACCCGCCATCAACATGTCTGGATCATCGATCACAGCGAAGATGACGGTACCCTGATGATCTGACTACCAGAGTTGTAATGTGGTGGCCGGACCCCTACAGCAGTGGCGGCCCTGACCGCCACTGCGAGTCTGGCAGTCTAGTGACCACCAGACTCGTAATCAGGCCATATGATCTTATCACTCTTGGATGACTTTGAAAAGGGCTTTGCTGTTTCTGAAGCAAGCCAAGGGGAAATAGTTGATACCTGTGAAGCACTTGAGAAAAGGTTGGACCTTTTGACCATCCGAATCTAGGCCCTAGAAGACACAGTAGGACTTCTAAAAGTGGAACTGGGGAAAAACCAGGCAGAAATTCAGTCACTAAAGCGTAGGGAGCAGGAGATACATGGCAAACTGGAACAGCTGGAGAACAGCTTAGGAAGAAACAACTTAAGAATTATAAATGTTCCAGAGGGGGTGGAGGGTGATGACCTAAAGTCATATGTGGTTTCCCTTATAAAGACCGGAACATTGATAGAAGACAGAGAGGAAAATATTGCAAGGATATGCACAGGATTCACAGGGACCCCGTTAGGAGAAATCCTTATAAAAACAAAGCCAAATAAAATTCTTATAAACTTTAAGCCCTTTGCTCTAAAGAAGAAAAGATATTACTAATGCACTAACAATGAAATCTTTGAGCGAGACGGACGTTCCTTCAAGACCAGGTCAGTTTGTCCACAGCAACTATAAATAGGCAATGGGAGCTGGGGATGCGGCTGGAGGAATTCAAAAGTTTATGTGCAAAGGCTCAGCACAGATTTCTGACTTCCCTTTGAGTTATGTATAATAATAAGATGTTAAATCTGAGGGATCAAAGAGCAGCAGATGAGTTACTAGAGGTCATCAAAGGAGGGAGCTCTGATGCCTGAAAGATTTTAAAAGCATTAAATAGAAGGTTCCTGAGTTATGTGAGTATCCCTACTTTTTGTGTATTATTTTGGTGATAAGGTGCAGTTTTTCAAGTTAAGAATATTACCACTATTTTTGGTTAAAGGCCAGGTCTTCCCAATGGTACTCTAAAATCAGACTAACAGCTAGTCCATGTTGAAGCAGTGGGGGTTCTTCAGGGGTTGGTGGGTGAAAGTCACAGGTGTGAGGGGGGGTAGGAGTACGTGGTGGGGAGCATGGGGGAAAAATCCTCAAACACCTCAGTTGGTTTATTACTGAATATAACAAATGTGTAGACCTGATATAGGCCAGAGAGAGGAGGATGCAAATCATGTCATGAACTGTTAACAGACTACATACTAAAGGGAGAAGGGATAAGATCTTGCAATATTTAAGGGGGTCTCCAGCCAACATACTAATTTTGCAGGGACCACATATGACTAGAGTCAAATGTGAGGAATTGTTCAAGTCCCAAAAGTGGGTCCAATTCTTTGCTTACACTGATCATAACTTTAACTCAAATTGGGGTTGTCATCCTAATGAAACAGCAGGTTAAAGCGACTATTTTGGGAGTAATGTCAGATAAATCAGGGAGATGGATCACAACAAAGCTCCAACTATATGATAGAATCCTTTCATCAATTGGGTTCCATGGTCCAAATTGTGACAATATCAAACCACTTGAGGTGTTTTTTTCCAGTCTCCTTGACTTTTCTTGTTCAATTATATTGGCAGGTGACTTCAATGTGATTTTAGATAATATATTAGATAGGTCAAAAAGAAGTAGACCCACAGGCACCCCTAAATCACAGACATATCTCAAAAGGATGATGAAGCAATATGGATTGTGTGATTTGTGGAGGCAGAATGTTGGCACACAACAGGGTGTTTCCTTTCATAATAAAAAGTTTGGGCATGCCTCCCAGATTGATTACTTTTTAGTCAACCAGGTGCTAAGTGAAACAGTTGATGATATTTCTGCCCATTTATTGGTCCACTCAGCAGTGATACTAATCATTAATCCTTCTCTGAGGTAAGGAGATGGACTCTTGATTGTATGTTACTGCTGGATAGTGACGTTGTTTCCCAACTCCATATTGAGACAGAATAATTTTTTAAGGCTAACATGGGATCAGCTCTCCTTACTGTGGTCTGGGACACTTTTAAAGCTCTTTTGAGGGGGAAAATCACAAGCCTCACAAGCTTTAGAAATAAGAAGTATAGAAATGAAGTGAGTATTTTAGAGACAGGGATGGCAAAATGCGAGGACCAACTGCTGATAGCTGTAGATGCGGAAGAAAAACATTCTTTAAGGAAAAGGTTGAGACAGTTGAGGGAGCAGCTTGGATAAGTATTACAGGCCAGAATAATAAAAAAATAAGAAGCAAGAAGAGCTTGCTCACTTTGAGTTTGGAGAGAGAGCACAGAAGCTGTTAGCTTGGAAAATCAAGATGGACCAAGTCCAAAATGCTATTAGAGAGATCGTTTGTGGGTGGACTTGGGAGAAATGTGTGAGTAGTACCGACATAGAGATGGCATTTCAGAGGTTCTTCACAGAGCTGCATTCTGAAGAAAAGTTAGTGACTGAGGAGGAGGTGAGAGACTGGCTGAAGACGAATACCCTGCCTAGTCCTACCTCTTGGCAATAGGCTCTTTTGAACCAACAGATTTCCCAAGGAGAAATAAGGGCAGCAATAAAAGCAAGTAAAGGAGGTGAAGTGGCGGGTCATGATGGTATACCAGTGGAACTATATAAAGTTCTGGGGGACTCCATATTACCTGCCATTAGAGCCTGGTTTGGGGGTGATTATGGATGATGATGTTCTACTACCAAAATCCTTGAATGAAGCAACCATCACCATGATTCTAAAACAAGGGAAGAACTCTATGTGTTGTGAGTCTTACAGACCAATTTCACTTTTGAATAGTGATTCTTAATTATTTGCCAAGGTGCTGGCTGATAGGTTAAGCAGGGTTGTGGGGGAACTCCTACACTAAGGTCAGAAGGGGTTTGTGAGAGGTAGATTCCTCAATAAACTAACTTTTGGTTTGATTGGTGCCAATGACCTGGCTACAACCTATGATGCTCCCCTTATGATCTTGACGCTGGATGTGATGAAGGCTTTTGATAGAGTTAATTAAATCTATATGAGTACAACTCTTGAACAATACAACTTGGGTGAAAAATACTGCAGGGTGGTCAGTCAGATCTATCAAGCCCACTCTGTGAGGGTTTTGGTAAATGGGAAGTTAACCCCATCTTTTAATAAATCTAGAGGAACTAGGCAAGGATGTCCCCTGTCCCCCCCTATTGTTTAATCTTTAGATTTAACATCTCGCCACCAGGATCACAAAAGGATCCTTTTATCTCTTTCCCCTGTTTTGGAAGAGAAAAAAAGTCTCCCTCTATGCTGATGACCTTATGGTGTACTCATCCGATCTGCTAAGAGCTCTTCTTGCTGTGTTGGAAATTATTCCAAATTTTGGTGAAGTGTCATGATATCATGTTAATGTGGTAAAGACTGGCATTATGGTTTGGAATCAGATGGAGGATAACCTGATAATTAAAAGCAACATGAGATATTTGGGACTTAAGATCATGCATGATAGTAAAAAGATCCCAGAGGTGAATTTAAAGAAATTTCTAGTGGAATCCAGCAAGTTGATGCAGGAATGGTTATATCTCCCTTTGACGATACTTAGAAGAATTAGTCTGGTGAAGATGGTGATCCTGCCCAAGTTTAGTTTTATCTTTAATACAAATACACTTGAATTGAACAAGTCTTACTTAGAGAAGATTAAGCAGGCAATAAATTCTTTTATATGGGTGTATAAGGGGCCTAGGCGTTTGTGGAAAACGCTGGGTAGAAGGATAGAAAAGGGGGATCTTGCCTTGTCGGACTTACAGTACTATGCCTGGGCCTTCCAATTAAAGAATGCTAAGATGCTCTTCAATTTCCCAGAATCCTTGGAGATTGGGTGTCTGTTTAAAGCTACATTAGGTGGTGCTAAAAGGGTGGCAACTCACTTTCTGTTTAAATTCCGAGATCCAAAATTGTTAAAAATGGTAAAATTGAAAGTGCTGCAAGCCATTGTGAAGGTGTGGTCTAGCATTAGGCGAGCATTAAAGGCAAAATACTTCAGATATCTGGTCCCTATTTGGGATTCCCCAGGCACCCTGGAGTGTCTTGAAGATAAGTTGGCTTTACAGATTAAGATGGCAGGCATGGAATACTGGGGAGATCTTTTCCAGAACAGTAGATTACTCCCCTCTGGTGAGTTAAATAAGGAAACGGGGGGGGGGAACTGTCAAAGTTAAAGTACTTACAGTTGAAAGGATGCCCATAGAGTATTCAACCGAATCTGGGATCTATGAACCCTCTGGAAGAGACACTATTGAGGTACCTTCCAAGGGATGAAGAAATGTATTCATTTGATAGTAGGAAATATTGGGTCCTCATTACAAGTTAGGCTGTCCGAGAACCACCATGTTGGCAGTGGTGGTCATACTGCCTACAGGAGGGTGGAAAAGACTGCCAAACTATGACTATGACGGTATTCCCAACAAAATACTGTCAATGCATCGCTAGTACCGCCAATGCGGTCAGACCGCCACGGATGTCAGAAGGCACATGCAGGGCGGCGGAGATCGTGTTTCTGCCAAACAGATTACGAGGTTACACACCACCAAGGTTTCCACTGTGGTCGCACCACCATGCAAACCCAGGTGGAAACGAGCTGCATAAAAGGAGACAGTCACCTTCAGGAGGCCATACACGTCCAAAGCCTCCATGGAACCAGAACTAGTCATCATCCTGCTGCTCCTACTTGCCCAGAGACTTCAGAATCGACGCCGAAGACAACAACAGTAACCCTAAGTACACACAATTACCTGTCATGTTGTATATTGCCAAAGTTTGTATGTTCACACAACATACCATCGGGAACGGGGGCAAGGGTGACAAACACACATAACCTGACACTGACAAATACACTCATAGACAGCCACATACACACCCGTATAGACACAGTACACACACTATGGCCACCACACAGACACACACACGTCAAAAGCACAAACCAACTACCTGAAACAAGCACAGGCCCAGTTACACACAATAACACACAGCACCATAACACATCACAAAAACACCACAACCACAATACCATTAATGCATTGCCAAGCACCCACAATAGATACTACCCAGTGACAAATCAAACATACAATACAACGTACCACCAACAATGAATGAACACACACAATCACACAACCATACAACAAAGCAATCAACATACACAGCAAATACACAGTATATCGCATCTGACATACCCTGCACCAAACACGTACATGCACAGGTACACAGTCAAAGCACAGAAAGCCACACAACACTGCAACAAACATACGTTAACACAATCACCACTCAATACCATGACCACAACATATGCCCAACATACCCATGCCCATCAAGCAACACATACCCATCATTGGGGGACAAAAGTATGCACTGCACTGCACACAACCTTACGTGCTGCCCAGACAAAACAGGTAGCACGAGCAAAACTTACACCCAAATACTCACACACAAACAAGGTCAGCCATTAACCGCTGCCCTAAGAAAAAAAATACAGGACAAATATGAAATGTAAAAAAAATTGGATGGCCCAAAAATGTTTTACATTGTTTAAATATCAATTAAATGTCCAAGGCCATAGGCCAGTATAGTTATAAAATATGCAATATGCACACAATGCAGATCTGTGTGCCCCAAACCTGATTCCTGACTCCTATGTAATCTCCACAGGTAGGGGCATCAAGGGGGCAGGCAGGCACCTCAGGAACTATCAGGGGTGGGAGGGCACAAGAGGGGGATGGGGCCTAGGCTATGGAGGGGACCATTTGGGTTTGGGCTTGGGAGGGGGTGTTTAGGTCTAGGCTTAGGGGAGAGTTAGGTTTTCTTGGGAAGGGGCAGGCATCTTGGTGGGGTAGAGGCATGGGCACTTGCAGGGGGCTTAGGGGAGGGCTTGGAGGTGGAAGAAACAGGCCTGGGGAGGGAATGGAGCATTTAGGATCTTACAGGGGAAGAGAAGTAGGGAAAATGTCAAAACATGAAAGGAAAGATTTTTTTGACACACAAGAATGGTCATCAGAAAGGAGTTTGGGGTGTATGTGTGGGTGTCGTGGTGCGTGTTTGTGAGAGGTATACGTGTGGATGTTGGGTGTCTGTTGGGTGGGTGAGTGAGTGCGTTTATGTGTACAGGGCTGAGGATGGTGGAGGTGCTGGGAATGCCGTGTTGGGTGGGTGACTATCTTTTGGGGTGGTGACTGCAAGTATGGTGGATGTGCTGCATGTAGGAGTGTCAGTGGTTGTGGTGTATACGGGTCTTTTCAAACACTTACATCACACTGTACACATCAATAATATTGCAGCCACTTATAGTACACCCCCAGGTAGGACCAAAGCAGTGCCAAAATCATGTCATAACTAGATACTATCGACACTCATACATTACAATAATGTCACATACCAGCTAACCCACCTATCGCACACCTACTATACCATCATATCTGTAGAGCAATCACAATAACCATTCCATGACAACCTGACTTGCCAACATTAATCTGAGTCCCTATCCACACCAACATTGTCGACCAACAACCAAGCAACAGGGAATAGTGGTAACATACATTTCTACATATCACAAACACAAAATCCACACATACTTACATTTGTAGCAAATGTCATGTACCAGGAAAGGAACCACATCATGTGACAAACACAAGACAGCATGTTGCATACATGCCAATACCATTTCATGTCACAGAGTCCACAACCTTCACTATTGACATAAGCAAATATACAACAACCATACGTGCCATTTCAATGATTGGAGCATGATAAAGTCCAAAAACATGGCCCAACACAAAGCCCAAAAATCATGCAGGCAAGGATGTGGCATACTTTGTGGAACTACTCATCTAAGTCATCCTCCACCTGTAAACAATGTCAGTTACACCTAACGGTGGCAACTTAGCCCATGGGATTTAGCTGCAGAAAAGGCCAGGTACCATACCAATCACCTTATATACAATGTACACCTGTCATGTGCATGAAGGCCACATACAGTACAACTAATCATGATGATTGGCAACATCAATAACCCATTATTCAAGTGGCCCCATCACTATCCACACTTCAGGCATAAGCACTCTTACATCGGTACATGACCATTGCAATGCCACAACATACTTCTGAGCTTAACATGATAAGGACATAAACATTGAGGCAAGCCAAATGACTGACTGCACATACCATTCCACCAACATGAGAAGGTGAAATGCCACATCGGTAATACAAGTCAGTCACTACTAACTCTAGGATTCCATACCAAGAGCCATTAAAACATATCCACAATGGCAAAGGTATGTTTAAGTTGCATCACAATGTTGATACATGTCTGGACCTAACAATGTACACATGGTGTTGGCACAAAGCAGTTTAGATTGTACCAATTACCAAGATGTAGTGGCCTATTTAGCATGCCCACAGCACATTGCAATAGGAAATTGCTGTGCAGCCACTTACCATCCAAATAACATCTACCTGGTACAAATTATCAATCAATGATATGGCTTGCACTAGGAGTCTAGTAATACCACCAAGGTTTAGAGCATGCAGGATGTCCATTCTCAGGAAACATCATACGTGCCAATGTTTAGTCCTCACTTACCAATGGGGACACCTCCTAACAGACCTAAGTAAGTGCAGCATGTGAGGCACATGAAATGTTCGATTGAGATCATAGCCTCACAATAATTTGACACTCATTGGAAACCTCGGGAATTTTAGGCATCTATTCAACTTGTCTGATTTAATGTTGCACATAGAGATGGATCAAGGGACATTTGAATGGACAGAGGGCAAAAATCAGGACAACTTACCATTAGGATGTTGGGAGTGTGGATCTGTAGGTGGCAAAGAACAACCAGCAGGGTACTAACAGCAGTATAGTGGAACACATGACACAGTCACATGTGCATCATCATATGCTACTGTATAGAAGGGATGACATAGGTGAGTAATATGTCCCATTAAATAGTACATTGTGCACACCTATGTACCAATGTTGAGTACTCCACATGTAGGTTTACCTAGGACACATATTACCTTTTGCATTTACCACATTGTCACAGCTTACAGTCTTTCATATCATACACTGACCTTGCAGAGGAATGTAAACAACATTAGTCACCCCCTTGTGACTGCTGTGCTGCCCTCAAACACCTATCCAACTCAGGGTAGGCCACTGCCAATATGCGAGCTATTAGAATTAGAGGGGTCAAGATCCCATCGGCACCCCTTCGTTCTTGGGAGGGTATCCGCAGCAAGGCCTCAGCGGTCTTATGGGCCCAGCGTCTCAGGTCCTCCCACTGCTTTCGACAGTGGGTGCTCCACCGGCTTTGGACCCCCAGGGTCTGCACTTTCTTGGCAACGGCACGCCAGATCCTCTTTTTTCGGATGGGCATCGGCCTGCATGGATGACACAGACATGAGAAGAAAGTCATGTACACATGCTCCGTTCCCAAACAAGTAGGAAGAACAATCAAGTTAGTGCAAGTTGCCGTACATACCATTCCTCACACTTCAAACTCTTAAGCAAGTCACCCTCTGCAGTCAGGCCATCTGTGAAGTGGAGTCAGACATACAACATGCATACCCAGTACCAGGTATTGGCTAGAAACATAAGACCAGACCACACGTATATGTCCTTTAAATAGTACATCTCAAAACATTTTGTCCCAGCATGATTGATGTAAATGCAGTCATGTACATATGTGGACCAGGTACCATACATCACACACTACCTGCTAACAGTCTTCTTATGCACATGTGCACATAACCATCTACCCACACATGTTAGCTCAATCCTTCCTTCCTTCATGCACCTTTAATCTACCTCATCATACACTCTACCTTTCACCCATTGGTGTTGCATTGGACTCACCTGCTCCTCTGGTGTACCATATAGCTGTTCATAAATGGGTAGGAACTTCTCCACAAGCTTGTCCAGCTCCTCCACCGAGAAGTCAGGGGCCCTTTCACCTGCAGGACATGGCATTGCTCCCACAGGCAGTACACAGCAGCTCAGGTCGTGAAGGACTTGCTGGCAGCAGTGTCAGGAGTCAAGTGAGGGATTGTGCAGACGATGACAGTCATATCCACCACTTACAGAACCGTTACTGCTGGTGGACATTGCCAGTGGCCCAAGTCCACCAAAGGCAGCAATGTGTTCCAATGGCAATGTCCACTATGGTTGTAACCTCCTATCACCATGACGACTTCCGCCAGCGGAGTCAGGTCACTTCCTAATGTCCAGTACAGTGGATCAGCCTCTAAAATGAATGCTGAAGTAATGAAAGTTGTGTCATTTACAGAAATCTCATATCTATGACAATGTGTGAAGTGCAGGCTTACTATTTACAAGTATTAATGTCCATGTAATTAGTAGAGGAAGTGAAATTAGGTATTTTGGGTTAGGCACATGAAACAGTGTTCTCACCATCCTAATGGCAATTGGAAGATTGCATAGGTGTAAACATATTTGTGTGACATGTCTAAAGGGTTTATGTAACTTTCACTGTCAGTGGCATGTATCTCCATGTAGAGTACATGTGAGTGTTTAGGGGATTTTAATCTGGTACACTTTCATATTTTGGCTGGCTATGTGCTGAATACCTCTTATTTATTGTTTCATGTTATATGATTTCAATATGTGTGTGACATTCTTCAATCAATCAATCAGAAGTTTGTTAAGTGCGCTAATCACCCGGTAGGGTCTCAACGTTCTTGTGATTATAGTTATGATGAATGGGTTGATTCATTCACATTCATTCTGGTGTTTTCTCACATAGTTGGCTAGGCCTGAGGAGAGCAAGACAACCTCCAGTGAACGTCTACTAGCAGACCTGCAGACCATGGAAGTGTCACATGTAATCCTGGAAAGGCATACAATTATGGATCTGTGTCATCAGATGGAGCCGGATCTGATGCCTGCCATTCGCAATCCCAATAGCATACCTCCCATCATTCAACGTATGTCAGTGCTGCACTTCCTGGCCACTGGGTCCTTTCAGAATACAGTGGCCCTTACTGTAGGGATATCTCAGCCCATGTTCAGTCTGGTTTTGAAGGCTGTACTGTCTGCATTGTTAAAACACCTCGACAGCTTCAACAGATTTCCCCAAAGTGAAGATCTGGCCGATGTGAAGGCTAAATTCTATGCTTTGGGAGACATTCCACTTGTTTTTGGAGCAATAGATGGCACCCATGTAGCCTTGGTTCCCCTAAGTGCAAATGAACAGGTATATAGGAATAAGAAAAACTTCCACTCCATAAACATCCAAGTGGTATGTTTGGCTGACCTCTCCATTCACAATTTATGCAAGGTATCCAGGATCAGTCCATAATTCCTTAATCATGCGGTACAGCAATATCCCGTTGCTGGTGACATGACTAGGCACAGAGAGGACCTGGCTGGTTGGTAAGTCATGTATGTCATGTGTGTCTTTCCCTTTTTTCCTGCTACCATATAGGTGGATGTCCAAGATTAAAGTTTGGATTGTTGTAACTATACCTTACAGGTGTCTCTGGCTACCTATACCGTCTTTGGTTATTGAGACCAGTGAGGTACCCAATCATGCCAGGAGAAGTCCGCTTCAATGAGGCCCACGGAAGGACAAGGTGTGTCAAGGAGTGGACTTTTGGGCTCATGAGGGCAATATTTTGCTACATAGACAAATCTGGAGGAGCTCTCCTCTACTCACTTTACAAGGTCTGCAAATACATTTTGCCTGCTGCATGCTCCACAACCTTGCCCTGAGATGTCAGATACCATTCAAACCATATAAGGGGGAGCCTGCAGATCCTGTGGGTGGGAATGTAGATATGCCAAGTGAGGATGAGCATGATGAGGATGAAGCTGGAGACATCAGGGCAGATGTCATCAATTAGTATTTAAATTGACTCAAGTTCTGTCATGTTACTGATAAGATTCCATGGAGCATCGTTGCGTAATGCATGCCATGTAATGTTCTGTTTACCACCATCAGTGTGGTCTTAAGTGGCTCCAAATCTCATGACTAAGACACATGACTCAGATATGCAAGTTGGATGTTCCTTTGAGTTGTGTGCAGAAATGTACTGCACATGGTCTATTGTTCAGCCCATTCACAATCAAAGTAACTTTAGTAGTTATGCATAGGCAATGTGATGTTTGTGTTCCACTATGGTCTATACCTTATCTTTGTCAATCACAGATTTGCGGATTGGCTGTTTGGCTCATCTTCATTTGGCATTGTCAGAAAGTGTCACAGGCAGATGGGATTTGCTGACTGACATGAGCAGTGAACATGGGTTAGGCCAGGTACTGTTTTGCATCAGAATTGTGGTGTATGAATTCTATGCTCAGACTGTCAGGACAGTGGTTTGGAAGTGTCCTTTTCCACAAAATAGACCTGTTTTGTATTTGAGGTGACTCAAATAGTGGCATGTATGTGTCAATTTGTATTTGACATATGTCACAATGTGGTATCCAGACCCTACACCATCATTATGGTTTGTGTTGTATGTGACCTAACTTCCTAACTTGTGCATAGCTGTCAGTGTGTTTCCTCACTACAGACCAATGTGCATGTACCTGAAGACTGACATATGTGAGTGGCTAGCCTACAGATACCTGACCATGATAAGTGGAAGGATCTATGACTGGGGAACTTAGTACTGACCTCTATCTGTTTGATGGGATATGGTGATTTGGGTGGATGAGGTGTGGGTATGTGATAAAGCTTTAGCTGATGATACATTGAACCAATCTGTCTGCCTCCTAATATGATGACTAACATGTCCATAACTTCTGTATTATGTGGGATGGCCGTGCATGACACCTATGCTGCAACAGTGAAGTCCACAGCATTACTTCACAATTTGCTGATTGCCATTCTCCTAATAAACATGTTGAGAGGTACAATACAGGTAACTTGTGTCTTGTGTATGTTACAATATCAAGGTAAAGTGTATCCTGCTTATGCAGTACATGTGTGATGGCCATTATAGAGGTATAACATTGGAGAGGGACATATCAGTACAATTGTTTTCATACATGTCAGTTGTTTATGGTTGATACATCCCACTTACAGAGGATGTGTGATTAAGTGGTATTTATTGGGGAGTGAACAACAAAATGAGTTAATTGAAACAAAAATTAAATGATTATGACAGTGAAGGGTTCAGTCATGGTGGATAAAATCACCAGAGTAGCATCAACACCATTTGGAAACAAGTCCAGTGTCCGCGCACCCTAGGAAAATGAAGTTAGGTGTCAGAACGGTCAACAGGGTGAATAAGTCACACACAAGGGGACCAATCAGGAGAGGTTTAATTCCTGGCAGTGGGTTTGGGCTTGGCATCTGCTCCTCCTGGATGCCTGGGTGGACATCTACACTTGCGGGGGTGGGGTTCCTCTGCTACAGAGGGTGCGGTGTATGAGGCATTTCTTTTCCCTGGCAGAGCCTCCATTCCTCTATCAGCCATAGATGTTGAGGGCCCTGATGTCTCATGGCTAGCGAAAGAGACCTAATGTTGGTTGCCAGAGCTACTCAGGGTAGTGTTGATGTCACTCAGCACCCCAGCAATGAAAGCCAGGATGGCATTTTGTGCCTGCTACTGCTGCATTGCTTCCTGGTGGTTGTCCCTCTGCACCTCTCTGCACCTCTCTGATCTCCTCCATCATGCTCAGTACCTGGCTCATCATACCTTGGGAATTTTGGTAGGCTCCCAAGACTTGGGAGATGGTCCCTGTTAGACCTGGCAGCCTTTTGGCATTTCTCCCAAGTCTTTTTGCCTTCTGACCTCCTGTTTTTTTGGTTTACTGGACTCTGTTTTTGCTGGTTTATTGTCTGTGCGCACCTTGTCACTGCTGACCAGTGCTAAAGTGCAAGTGCTCCCTCTGTAAATTGTACTGTTGATTGGTTTATCCATGATTGGCATATTTGATTTACTGGTAAGTCCCAAGTAAAGAGCACTAGAGGTGCTCAGGATTTCTAACTTAAATACTACTAATGGGCCTGCAGCACTGGTTGTGCCACCCACATTAGTAGCCCTGTAAACATGGCTCAGACCTGTCACTGGAGTGTCTGTGTGTGCAGTTTTCAACTGCCAATTCGACCTGGCAACCAAACCTTCCCTTTTGGTACATGTAAGGCACCCCTATGTTAGGTCCTAGGTAGCCCCAGGGGCAGGGTCTAGTGTATTTAAAAGGTAGGACATGTACTGGTGTGTTTTACATGTTGTAACCGTGAAATACTGCCAAATTCAGTTTTCACTGTTGCACAGCACATCTCCCTCATAGAGTAACATGGGGGCTGCCTTTAAATAACTTTAAAGCACAGATCCCCTTTTGAGGGCAGATAGAAATATGGTTTTTGGATTATGAGTTTGAAAATACCACTTTTAGAAAGTAGGCATTTTCTTGCTTAAACCATTCTGTGACTCTGTCTGTTTGTGGATTCCCCGTCTGGGTCAGTTTGACAGTTGGGTTGTTCACACCTCTCCTCTAAACAGTGACACAAAGGAAGCTGAGGTGTAGCCTGAAAATCCTGTTTTGCCATCTGGGCAAGAGTGGAGGGAGGAGTTGTCATTTTCACCTGAAAGGGCTGTGACTGCCCTCACACAATGCAGTCTCTGACCCCCTGGAGTGTGTCTGGCGCCAGGCCTGGGCAATGCAGGATCTTGTGAACGATAGAGACTTCCCTTTGAAGTATGCCTACTTCAAAGGCAGAACTGGGTATAAGTAGCGGACCCCAAAAGCCCAGACTTTTGGAATCTTTCTGGATTCAAGAGGAACCTCTGCCCAGGAGAAGAGCTGAGGGGCTGGAGGAGGAGTACTGTCCATTTGCTGTGTTGCTTTGCTGGACTGGCCTGCAGTTGCTGTTTCTGCCTGACAAGAGTGCAAAGGGTGAACTTTGCTGTGTGTCCTGCTTGAGAAAGTTCTGCAAGGGCTTGGAGTAGAGCTTGCCTCCTGTTGGAAGTCTCAGGGACATCAAAGACTTCAGTTTCCTTGACCTGCAGCACTGGGAACTGTGTGTTTTGAGCTGTTGAAGAGGAGAAACCACTGCGACGCCGCCAACAACAGCACTGGCCTGCACCGTGACCTGCTGATGCTGAAAGGAACCGCACTGCCCCGCTTCGCACCATGACTCTGGACTCACCGACGCCGTCATCAGATGACTTCACTGAGCTGCTGCTTGCACCGCGACCTGTTGGCCCCACTCTCCAGCATCGCCTGTTCACACCGAAACCTGGGCATCCCCGATTCCGTCGCTCCTGCTGACACTAGTGCTGCTGCCTGCACAGTGGCCTGTGGACACCACTCGTGAGGCGCATGAAGCACCGTCCCATCCCGTCCTGCACCGCAGCCCCTGTCCACTTACGCCAGCACCATCAACTCCAATGTCGTCACCAGGCATCCCTGCCTGCACCGTGGCCTGTGGACACCGCTCTTGAGGGTCACAAAGCACCGTCCCATCCTGCCGGTTGGGCCTACCGACGACAGAACTTCAGCAACAACGACGCCGCTGTCTGCACCGTGACCTTGTGACACCGCACGTTGCACCGCCCCACTTCACACCGCAGCCCTGGTCTTACCAACGGCACTGGACTCTGTCACAGAGCCACTGCCTGCACCGTGACCTGTGGGCACCGCATGTCGCATCGTCCCGCAACCCCCGATTCCATCCATGCCTTCGCTCCTAACTTCATCTGGTCGGAGATCGATCTGCAACGCGTGTGACTTCAAGGGCCTGACGACTCCAGCACCGACTCTGGAACTGACAGCGCGTTGGCAGCAAAGCCACTCTCTGGAGCTCACTGTGAGGATCACAATGCCCTGCAATTCCAAAGGTACAGTTTGCGGGTCTTCCCGACGCAATAGCTGGCCCGCGATGCTGCGGCCGGCCTGAACTGTTGGTTTTGGATTAGTGGGAATCTTGAACTTGCTCATTTAGGCCCATATTTATACTTTTTTAGCATTGCATTTGCGTCCTTTTTCAATGTAAAAGTGACACAAACTTGCAAAATACAATTGTATTTTGTACGTTTGCGCTGTTTTTGCATCAAAAAGTGGTGCATATGCAGCGCTAAAAAAGTATAAATATGGGCCTTACACTCTTATCCAGAGAATGAGCTTGTATTCATATGTGAAATGTGCATGACACATTTATGACCAACTATCTGAGTTGGCTCAAGAAAAGGAGATAGACTTAAAAAAGACCAAGGCCTTGCAGAGGAGTTATCGTGTGTGCTTTAATGAGGAAGACATAGCCTGTATGAGAACCTCAGGGATAAATATGCAAATTAAAGGTCTAATTCCAAACATTCAGAAATGGAATGAGTTAGATGGGGAAGTCGATGGGAAAGAAAGAAAACTGAAAAGACAGACCTAGGAACCGCCTCCTCTTCTAGAAAGAGGGGTGAGCACATCTACTTTCCTGTTAAGAAAAATGCCAAGTGGAGGTTATGTGCATGTGCCTTGGAGTAGAAGTGATCTTGCATCATTCACTAATGACTTTCTGAAGCTAAGGGAAAAGGCAGTAGGGTGGTACAAGCAGGTTGAGTGATTTGTGAAGAATTCACAAGTATTGTGGGTTGATTTAAACACTTTGTTTGACACTGTGACTCAGAATGACTTGCGGGCAGACTGTAGGATAGCCATTGAATGGCTTGAAAGAGAACTGATGAGGGACCCAGTGACAAAAGGCCCTTTGCCATTGGTGATGAGAAAGTATCAGCTGGTGATGACATTTTTAAAGTCAAAGGTGTCGCCCAAAGATTTTGATTGGATTACGATTTAAAACACTACTCAAAAACCCAAAGAGTCAATTCATGCTTGCTATGAGAGATAGTTGCAGGCATTTATGCATTACAGTGGAATGGAGACGCTTGAACTGAAGGATATGGAACACTTTGTGTCTAGGTTTGTGACAGGATTGAGAACTGAGCATTTGATTTGTTTGCAGAATACATCAGTTGATGGAAGTTTGAGATATCTGAAGTACTGCAGTGATGAAATAGAAGAAACTGAAGGACAAGCTAATGGCTGCTTAGATGAAGGCTGCTCAGAGAAGTAGTCAGAACCAGACTTTTGTCAGGAATGTCAGTACTATGCAAGGAATGTATCAGCAAGGAGCTACTGCAATGCAAGGTAGAGGTTGAGGTGTTCCCATTGATTCCAGTACAGGGATGGATGTGGGTAGTCTGAAGAAGGCAAACCCTTGACAAATTTTCAACAAGTTAGGGCACTGGAAGCAGGAATGTCATCTTAATCCAGCGAATCAAGACCAGAATTCAGGTTTATACAGCCCCAGAGTAACAACCCCGTGCAGGTGCAAAATGTGCAGAGACAGAGAGTGCAGAATTTTGATTCACCATAAGCTCAAGTGATGCAAGTACCACATCCCCCAATGGCAGTGCGAAATGCGCATGGCCCTAGACTGAATTCTAATCAAGTTTCAAACATGAATTTGAATGCATTTCAAGATGATAATCCCTTTCAAGAGTATCCTATGTTTGAGGCATCTGAGAACTATGGACTTACAGAAGCCTGGTGGCAAATATTGCATTGTTCAGGATTTGAGGAAAGGTAACAACATTTTTGTTCCCTGCAGTCCCATGGTACCAAATCCAGCTGCGATATTGTTTCAGATCCCATGTGATGCCAAGTGTTTCACTGTTATTAATTTGTGCCAGGCTTTCTTCTCTATAGTGTTGCATGAGGACAGTCAGTTTCTCCAAGTGTTTCAGTTTGGCGATCGTGTTTTGGCATGGTGCTGAATCCCACAAGGGTATACTGAGAGTCCCTCCATCTTCAGTCAGAATCTCAATAAGAATATGGAGTCCCTGGTCATGTCGTGCAATTCAGTTCTAGTATAATATCTCAATGACCTACTGGTGGCATTGAATACTCAAGAAGCCTTTAAGCAAGATTCTGTCGCGCTGTTGAACCACCTGGCTGCTAATGGACAAAAGGTGCCCCCAAGTACGCTTCAATACTGTCAGAAAGAGGTCCAATATCTCAGATATCATGTTGAGAAAGGAGCAAGGAAAGTGTCACAAGAGAGGATGTCCGCAATTTTGGAAATGTATACGCCAACTACTCAAGGAGAATTCAGGATGTTTTTGTGAATGGTGGGCTACTGTCACCAGTAGATGCCTAGCTTTTTACTTCATGGCTAAGCCTTTACAGTTTTGGCACAGAAGGATGTGTCTTGTATGGTACTCTGGGATAACAATTGCTTGATTGCCTTCCTGGGGCTGAGAGAAAGTCTCTGTCATGCCCTAGCACTGGGGATGCCTGATTACAATAAGTAATTTGCACTTTTCTGTAGTGAGGGGGACAGCTGCTCTCTCTCTTAGTGCATACAAAGGTACACAGAAATGCTAGAAGGTCTGTGCCTACTTCTTTACTACTCTTGATCCTGTAACATCTGCGCTGCCAGGTTGCCGTTAAGCAGTGGCGGCTGTCAGTGTTAGCATAGAGAGGTGTGAAAATATTGTTATGGGCCATCCACTAACTGTTTATGTTCTGCATTCTCTTTTGTTAACAAGAACTAGAACCCAGCATTTGACAAGAAGCCACCTTACTAAGTATGAACAAATCATACTTGTGGCTGAAAATGTGATTGTCAATTGCTGTGCTGTCCTAAATCCTGCTATTGTGTTGCCTGTGCCAGAAAATGAAAATGATGATTGTGAAGTGGAGCACATTTGTCTTAATGTGACTGAACTATTCACTAAGCCATGACCAAATATATGAGATGAGCCACTATCTGAGTCTAATTATGTGTTACATGTGGATGGCTTGTGTTTACAAGACAATGGAGGACTTTTGAGAGCTGCCTATTTAGTCTGCACAACTACAAGAGTTGTTGAAGCTTCCTAGCTTCAAGGAATATTGTCTTCACAAGTGGATGAATCAATTGCTCTTACTAAGGTCTGCTGTGTTTCAGACCAACTGAAGGTGATGATTTTCACTGGTAGTCAGTACTGCTTCGGTGTTGTGCATGACTTCAGACAGTTATGGTCCCAGAGAGGGTTTTTTGACCTTGTCCGGATGACCTATCCAGAATGGTGAACAAGTGAAAAATACTCTTGAGGCATTGCAGATACCTGAGCAAGTTGCAGTGGTCAAGTGCCCTGCACACCGTAGTGGAGATGATCATGTAACTTTGGGCCACAGATATGCTGACAAGATTGCAAAGTACTGTGCTCACAATGTTTTTACCTTTAATGGAGAATACACAAATGAGGAAACAGATGAGACCAATTACAACCTTTTGTTAAGAACTGCAGACACATGGGAAGATGCTTCAGGCAGAGGTGTGAGATGAAGAACAGGTCAAAGCAGGTTGTGTTAAGAGAGAGGACGACATTTGGGTTTTCATAGATAGAAGACCTGCGTTGTCAAATAGTTTGTTGTCTCCAGTGGCTAGGAATTTCTATGGTCCAGCTCATTGTGGGAGAGATAACATTGTATGATTGTTTAGACAAATGTGATATAATCCCAAGTTCAGGCTGATGGCTGAAGCGTAGTGTCAAAGATGTGTCCTGTGCCAGCAGAACAATGTTGGAAAGGAAGTGCAGTAACACTAAGTCACATAGGAAAATCAGGAGGTCCATGTAACAGGATGCAGTTTGCCTTTATCAAGATACCTGTGTGCAATAGACTGAGGTATGTCCTGGTAGTTGTGCGCATCTTTTTGCATTGGGTTGAAGCTTACCCAACCAGAAGGACTGATAGTCTCACTATAGCAACATTGTTGTAAAAGAGATTTCTTTCCTAGGTTTGGCTTCCCAACGTCTATAGAGTCAGACCAAGGGACTCATGTTAATAGTGAGGTCCTGAGATTGTTGTGCACAGCAATGCAAGTGGAACAGAAACTACCTTGCAGCTATAGATACAAGGCTTCAGGTCTCACCAAACAGGTTAATGGGACACTGAAATCCAGATCGACGAAAGTGTATGCTTTGACATCTTTGAAATGGCCTGATGCTTTGCCACTTGTGTTGATGAGACTTCGCTGTGTACCTGATCAGAAGACAGGACTGTCTTCACATGAGATAATAATGGGCAGAGCTATGAGATCGCCAGAAGTACCTGCAAATGCACATGTGAACATTACAGATGACATGATCCTTGATGACTGCAAAGGGCAAGCTGACGTGGTGGGTTCTATGTCTCATCAGGTTGGAGTAGCCATATGCCCCCCACATAACGAACAGTGCCATGACCTCAGTTCCAGCAACTGGCCTTTAGTGAAGAAACACATAAGGAAGACATGTTTGGAGTCTCATTAGCGTGGGCTGAATCAAGTCATCTTGGTGACAACCACAGCTGTTAAATGTGGAGGTCTCCCTAACTGGATTCACAATTCTCATACTCAAAGATTTGAGTGACACTTTGATGTGACAGCACCTGTCCTAGAAGGGTCAGTGGTGAGAGAGACAACAATAGCAGATTAGTCAACCTGCCCAGGATGAAACAGAGCCTGAAACTGCACATGCTCAGTCTGAGGGGGGGTCTGGAGATATCCACAGTTAAAGCTGAGATAGAAGAGTCTTGTCCTGTAGTGGTGAATGAGTCAAATTCAGGTTCAGATCCTGACAAAGGACCTAGTGCTGTGAGAAAACAAGTGGAAGCTGGAGGCCATTGGCCCTGAAGGCAAGAAAGAGAGAAACTGAATCTTCCCAAGTAGTGTGTGCCTCAAACAATTCCAGAGGACACTGAGAACTCAGATATTAGTGAAAGTGAAAATGAAGGATTGGCACAGAAGAGATATAAAAGAACTAGAGTGCCCTGTCAAAGGCGTTCTTCATGTGAAACCACATACTTTGCTGCAAACGATGGAGAGAGAAAGTTTTGGGGGTTTGCGATAATGCTGCAGATCCATCTGAACCTCTTTACTCTAAACATTGTGCTCAAATTTTACTTTGAGTTTTCTGTGCTAGGGTTGTACCCTAGAAAAACACAGAGTAGGGCTAAGGAAGACTCATGAAGCCTTAAATAATTTCTTGGTAGAGCTCTTGGACTTGTGAGACTTCGGCAAACCATCACTGCTGCTGCTGCATTTTCCAAAAACAGGTCTGCAGCTAGAGAAATCATGGAACATAGAAACAAGAACACTAGTAGATGTAGATACATACTTACAGGAGTGTTAGTTCTAACATTTATAGTAATAATTGCTTAGCTTATAGGATTGAGTTTCCTACGTGTTTTAGTATAGAGAATATTAGATCTACAAGTGTCCTTAAGATCCTACTTCCTAATGATAATTGAATGCTCTCTCTAACTCAGAAGGATTTAAACATAGACTCTTCTAGAGCAAATCTTTCATCAAAAATGTATTATAAATTGCTTTGAGTATATTGGCACTATGCTTGTAAGAGATTGCTACATTCCTACGCAATTACCTGCTTCAGTTTCAGAAGCCATCACATATCATCACATTCCTTTGACTAACAGAGTTTCCTGTAGTCTTTAATTGAGTATATTTTATGGACAGGGTAGCTTTCAATATTACTTCTTGAATTATTATTTAGTTCTTCAAGCAATTCCTTTTTTTAAACATTTTAATAAAAATATTTATTTTAGGGCACAGAAATAGCAGATTAATATTTTGTATCTGTCACAACACTAGACACTACATGTGCACATAGACATACTTTGCCTTGTGAAATAATAGAAGAAGACATTTTTTAATCTAGTGGAAGACAGAAGAAGAGATATGGAGTGTAAGGGGCATATTTATGAAAAGTGGCACTCCACCTACTGCAGTTCCACATTTCTTGCTCCCCTTAGTGCCCCTCTAATGCCAACATGTGTGTGCCGTATTTAACATACGGCGTACCATGGCTGTAGTTAGGGAACTAGCATCAGAATTTTTTACACTAGTTTGGTGCTTTGCAGGATTAGCATAAAAAATGTTGATGCCAATCCTGCAAAACTCCCAGAGGCCCATTGTAACCAATAGTAGCCTATTTTTAATGCCTCCTCTGAGCAGACATTAAAAGTGCAGAAAAAAATGAGGCAAAGAAATCTCTTAGATTTCTTTGCCCAGTTTCTTTTTTTTGGCCCCCCTAATGGAGGAACGCTCCCTTTGCATACATTATGCTTAGCAAAATGTAGTGCATAGGGTTACAAAGGGGCCCAATGCATGCTTTTCACTACTTTGTAAATAAGGTACAGCATTTTTGGCCATCTACGCCACATTAGCATAAAACATGTACTCTAATGTGTTGCTAGGATGGCATTAAGCTCTCTTAAATCTGGGCCTAAGCCTGAAATAGAGAAGGACCTTAACAGACAGTACAGATGGAATAGAGAAGAAATTAAGCATCAAGTGAAGGGAAACCAACCAGCATTAGCTTAAAATTGACAACATAAGGGAAAGTTGTGTATACAAATTGACAAAAGTTATTTGGAGCCATTATTTGTGGGAAAGAGTGAATGAGACCACATGTTTGAAGTTAGGTTAAAGGGAGAATCATTTTAGATGGAACGGATCCTGTGATTCCTGGAGGATACTGTGGAATGAATGCTTATTTCAAATTGTCCAAGGGATGGCATGGTACGTTATCTAGGTGTAGTATTTCTGAAGATTTATCATGTGGAACTGCATGGGAAACAAAACCTATAACTAAGAGAGGTGTTAGTGGTGGAGAAGTATTGTGAAATATTTTTGGTGCATTGATTCCATTTGTAGGTGTGATTCTGAATGATCTGAAAATTAGAAAGCTGTCTACAATAGTATATAAACTGGCAATGAGTACAGCAGGTTCCTTATTGGTTGTAAATATCAAGATGGTAGGGATATGATCTATGGTTTTGAAGAAAAGACTTGTGTGAGAGCTTCTTCTTGCTAAGAAGGGTGGAGTCTGCAAGGCAGTAAAAGTTCAGCAATGCTGTACTTACATCCCAGACAAGAATAAGGATTTAGAGATATAAATTCAGAACATTACTGGCTTGAAGAGAGATTTACAAGAGTTGGATGCAACAGGTGCATGGGACGTTACTGGAGATGAGTTTGCTGTTGTAGGTAGATGGTTTGGAAAATTAGGAAATTAAATTGTGGGTTTGGTTCTGAAGCTTTTGCTGGTTATTTCCATTTGTGAAATTGTTACATTTGTGGGACTTAGAATTTATAAGAGGATTAAAGTCAAATAAGCAGTGAAAAGAAAGAGCCGATGTGGAGCTGGAATAGAATCAGTGTAAATATTATGATGACATAAACCATCTGGAAGAGTCTAGATGAAATTTGATGAAGCCTACAAGGTTTTAATCGGTCTCATGAAAGGGTTTTATCATGATTGCGATGACTTACTTAGTCATCAGAGGGGCGACTGAGGAATCATAATGTTGGTTGGACCATCATGCGTTACAGAAGTGACATAACAATGTAATCAGCAACACAAATATTGTGTCTTTTAATGTAACTAATTTAAAGTGGAACATCTAAATAGTATTACTGAAGGTGCATTCACAGAAGAAGACTAGAAGTTCATATATATGTGTGTTCTAATGTTTGACTTTAACATGCCAAACTGTAGTACCCATGCACATTTATATCCATTTATTTTGATTTATATTGCTATAGTGAATTTCATATATTCATGTTTCATTTATAATTGCAAGATGCACTTATAAGCATGTATTTCATATGTGCTTTCAATGTCTTATTATGTTAGCATAACCAAAGGTCTGAAACATTTGTTTTCTTGTGTTTACACTTCAACGTGGAGTTTTCCTTGCATTGCAATGTTTTTCTTTGCAGGTGCATCAGTGCGAGCCTACAGTTAGTAAAAAGCATATTGTGCGTTGTAGATGGCAGGGTACAGGAGGATACTTTGGCAAGGACAGAGAATGCTAACAGACTGAGAAAAAAGACTTCTGTTTTTGTACCAAGCACCAGGAGATGTCCAAGGGTGTTCAGATGTCCGATTCATGGGATGGGAACTTGAGGGGAGTCGACAATCCCAACTGTGCACGGAAGATGGAAAACTACTGGCGAGGATGATGTAGCTTTCTCAGAGGTTTTGCAGGTTTAATTGGTATTCACCTAGTTAGGCGAGAGCAGATTCCCTTGAGACTTGGAGGGGTACAGACCTCTTTACTCATATTCCTTTGTGTGGTTTTATGCTATGCATCACCTCTCTATCAAAAGTTTTACTGAGGTTTACTGTTATGCTGACACATTCCTATATGTCCTGAGACTTAATTAGGATTTCCCTTTAGCTTAGTTAACTTAGGTACTTAGATTAACTTAAATTCTCCAGTGATTAGGCAAGAGGACGGTGACTTATACGCAGATAATCAGATTCTGTTTCTTATCTTTTGTATTACTTCGACTGAAGTTCTCATATTCCTTAAGTTTTTGTGTTTTAAATTCATTCACCACTTTACTTCACCTTTGGTGATTTTGTACTTATGTAGCATGTTTTGAGATTTATTTACAACAGTTTGGCCCTCAATTTGTAATAAACTTTCAAACTTTTCCTTTGCCTCCTGGATTTAATGTGACAACAAATAGGCTGCACTGTCAATTGAATTGAAAGGTTGAGTTTAACTCTTCTTTACCTCTCAAGCTTCCTAAAAATAACTGTCAGAAGAAGACAAATAAGAATATGGACCAGGAGGATCATCACAAGTAAGTGTATACTTACCAAGATAAATTTACCTTGGCAATAAAGTGGTATTTGATATTCTGAATTCAGTGGATATTTTTACCCTTATGGTCTAAAAGACACCTCAACGTCCACTTACTTCTCAACCCCGGTTCTTAATTCCATACTTGTGCCTGCACTCTGTGTCTGAGAACAATACCTTGTTCAATGTGTCTGAGAAGACTGTGATCCATGCCTCACAATCTACCTTTTTTACTGTTTGAATCAATTCCAGACAAGGAATTTCTTCAGCTGTGACTGCCTGTTCTGAGCTCCCTCTCTACAAGTATCTCCATGTCTCCATTTATCCATTGTTGATAGCCTATGCTACATCTGACACCCTGAAGAAGACCCAGTCAAGTACCTAACTTTGCAGTTTAAAATTCAACAGGCTTTCATCACAGTTTGTTTAAAGAAACCATTCTTGTATGCACAATAACTGATGATCTTCATGTCTTATCTATGAAATCTACATGTATATATATATATATATATATGTATATATTTTTTTTGTTTACTTGTGTTCACATTTTTTTCACAGCCCACCTTAAAACTAGCTGCTTCAAAACCAGCACTATTTCTGTTTGCCATCAGATTGCAATTTGTACTTTCCAATCATGTTAATGTATATTAAATAGGTACCCTTTGAATTTGAATAAGCCTCTGATAATTATTTGCTGCTATTAAAGAGACCCTTCTGTAGTGCACACTCAATAGCAAACTAATAACGTAAAGGAATACCTGAACATACGCAGATTTTCCATACAGGATATTGTTCTGTTTCATTGCATAAGTAATAGTCAGCAAAGACCAATACATTGGTAACACTTCACTCCACATACCATACATACATGATTATTCTTGCATACCTCATTATTTGACAGGTGTACCCCACTATTAGTGCTTATATATGCCTACACCCTGACTGAGCCATAGAATAGACTCAGCAACATCCCCCATCCAATGCACCAGCATTCAATGCTAATATTAACAAACACCACACTGTGTAAACAATCTCCTCCCACAACCGCAAATAAATTCAACACTTGGCTGTAGGCAACCTTTGAAATTCAAGATTGTGAGAAAACAGGGCTGATTGCAGAGGCCCCATAACTTTTTGCCCCCATTTTCCACTTTTTGCTGGTGTTTTCCTGACTTTAAAGGTGCCCTGGGTACTGCTAACCAGTCCCAGGGCCTGTGCTCTGTGTAAAATGGATATGCAAATTAGGCTAATTATAATTGGCTAAGTTAACCTACCTATAAGTCCCTAGTATATGGTAGGGCATGTAGGTTTAGGGACCACAGCATAGGTGGTGCACACCTAGGTGCATTGCTGAGGTGCCCAGTGTCATTTTAAAAGCAAGCCTGCCTTGCTGGCTGCTTTTAAATTAAAGTTATATGCAAATTCGACTTTGGAATTAAAGGTACTTCCAAAGTCTTAAACTACCTTATTTTTACATATAAGTCACCCCTAAGGTGTGCCCTATGTGCCCCTAGGGCTGGGTGCCATGTAACTATAAGCAGGGACTTTATAAAAATAGATTTATAAGCCCTGGTGAGGTAAAAACAGCCAAATTCGTTTTTCCCTCATTGAAGTAAATGGCCTTCATAGGCTAGAATGGGCAGACTTTATTTTAAATTTTAAATTCTCCTTAAATGTTACATACCAAGAATTTGGTATCAAATTGATTGTTGTAATAAATCCCACAACTTCCAGTTGTTGGATTTAATATAACTTGTCCAGGTAAAAAGTTTAGACTTTACCTAAAAAGTTGCCAATTTCAGCTCTGCATTGTTTTTGCTGCTGTGCTCTGATTGGCCAGCCTGCAGCAGCTTCTGCCAGGCTGCCTTGATTAGGTGTGAAGTGGCCTGGCTTCACACAAAGGAATGTGCTTGGGGGAGAGAATCTCCCCTCAGCAGATGATGAGGCAGGAAGGGGGAGGGCTGCCAAACTGGTCTTCAAAGGCAGAGAAGGACATTTGCAGCACCCAGCAACACCCCCACATCCTGCAACCCCAGACAATTAGGTGCCCCCTTGATTAGATTAGGAGAGGGCAGGAGAGGGGTGTGTTTATGATTTTTAGCCACACCAGTGGGTGGGCTCAGCCAGATGTAACCTTCAAAAATCAGATTCATCCATGTTGGATTTTTAGAGACTGTTGCCTTCTGGGATGGATTTTTGCCACACTTCCCAGGAAGTGGTCATCACAGGGGGACGACCCTGTCCCTGATTGGAGAACCAGGGCCCCCCTGCTTTTCACCCAGGAGCAAGGATAAAACTGGCAGACCTGCACCCACGCCTCAGATCCCCTCCAGAATTCAACAAGAAAGGAACTAAAGAAGAAGAAGGACTGCCCTGCTGGACCCCTGGCCTGCACCTGGACCCTGCACTCAGAAGGACTGCACCAGCTGCACACTTGGGCTTCACCACAAGAAGGACTTTGCCTGGCTTCAACTGGTTCAAGGAGGGACTCCCTGTTTGCTACAGGTGAAAAATTGCTAAACCAGAGTCCCCTGCACCAACTCCTGAAGAAAGCGACCAGCTGACCCCTGTCCAGTGGCCAAAAAGGAGTTTGCGCCAGGTGCATTCTGGGAGTTGAAGTCTGCACCCCCCAAGGACCATCACAGAACTTCTGGACCCTTGGGGTGAGCTGTGGACCCCAAAAGAACCTTAAAAGAACATCTGGGTGAAGCCCCAGAAGTTTGGAAAAGATTTGAGAATTTTTGGAAAAAAGCTCCAGAGAGGGACCGACCCGCTGCAGAAATTCTAGCCGGCTTGCCTCAACCGCGACCCGGCCTGACTTCGTGGTTCGTCCCGGTAAAGAAAAACATCCAAAAAAGAGACTAAGTCCGAACGTAAAAAGTTGACCGGGACCTCCCAGCCATCGTATCCGAGAAGGGCTCCATGGACGTCGGATCAAGATCCAGGTTTACCCCGGTCGAAGGATTTTCATCTCGGAAAAACGACTAAGTCCGAAGGTAAAAGTCTCCACCGAGGAAACCCACATCGCGTATCCGGACAAGGGCTCCAGGAGGTCGGATTCAACTGGCAGGTTCGTCCCGGTGAAGAAAAACTTCAAAATAAAGACTAAGTCAGAAGGTAACTTTTTAACCGAGGCCTCCCGCGACCTGTAGCCGAGCAGGGCTCCATCGCAGTCGGCCTGAAAGTTTGACTTTGCCCCGGTCGAGGTGCAACCAGATGACCCGATTGGCGCTTTTTGTTTCTAAGCGCTAGAAAAGTAATAATTCTTTAAAAATTCATATCTCCGGTTCCCCTGAACCGATTTTAATCGTTTTTGTGTCATTTTAAAGATAAAAATATAAACTATTTTTATAAATTGGTTTTGGATTTTTAAACTGTTTCCTGTGTTTTATTTAATTACTGTTTTGTGATATTTGAATGCTTTACACTTTGTCTCCTAAGTTAAGCCTTGACGCTCGTTGCCAAGCTACCAAGGGTTGAGCTGGGATTAATTTACTGAGACCTAACTGTACCTATGTGGAGGTTAGTGGCTTGTTGCTAGGTGTAGGTACCTACCTGCCCTACCAGTAACCCATTTTCCAACAAAGATGAACTACCTTCAGCAGACAACCCCTCAATACATAACCGCCATAAAGGCAGTCTATAAACAGACATACATTCTACCATTCACAATATACAAATCCACGCAGAAACACAAATGCAGCATGATACAAAAATCACACACAGTGCATGGTTGTGTATCACTATATCGAATCTGACAATATTAAACTACAAATATATTGCATTCACCACAATGCCTGCTGTTGGACCTGGCTTTTTGACAGGGTCATCCCCAAACTTTTTGCCTCCTTCCTCCTATTTTTTCTGACCTGTTGTTGTTGGCTTTTGAACTCTGGGCACTTTACCACTGCTAACCAGTGCTAAATTGCATATGCTCTCTGTGTAAATTGTACTGTTGATTGGTTTATCCATGACTGGCTATTTGATTTACTTGTAAGACCCTAGTTGGGTGCACTATATGTGCCTAGGGCCTGTAGATTAAATGCTACTAGTAGGCCTGCAGCACTGGTTGTTCCACCCACTTCAGTAGCCCCTTAACCTTGTCTCAGGCCTGCCATTGCAAGGCCTGTGTTTGCAGTTTCACTGCCACTTCGACTTGGCATTTAAAAGTACTTGCCAAGCCTAAAACTCCCCTTTTTCTACATATAAGTCACCCCTAATGTGTGCCCTAGGTAACCCCTATAGCAGGGTGCTGTGTGGGTAAAAGGCAGGACATGTACCTGTGTAGTTTATATGTCCTGGTAGTGTAAAACTCCTAAATTCGTTTTTACACTACTGTGAGGCCTGCTCCCTTCATAGGCTAACTTTGGGGCTGCCCTCATACATTGTTGAAGTGGCAGCTGCTGATATGAAAGGAGCAGGAAGGTCATATTTAGTATGGCCAGAATAGTCATACAAAATCCTGCTGACCATTGAAGTCGGATTTAATATTACTATTCTAGAAATAGTACTTTTAGAAAGTGAGCATTTCTTTGCACTTAAATCTTTCTGTGCCTTTCAATCCACGTCTGGCTAGGTTTAGTTGACAGCTCCTTGTGAATTCACTCAGACACACCCCAAACACAGGGTACTCAGCCTCACTTGCATACATCTGCATTTTGAATGGGTCTTCCTGGGCTGGGAGGGTGGAGGGCCTGCCCTCACACAAAGTACTGCCACACCCCCTACTGGGACCCTGGCAGACAGGATTGAACTGAAAGAGGACCTGGTGCACTTCTTAGCCACTCTTTGAAGTCGCCCCCACTTCAAAGGCACAATTTAGTATAAAACAGGGCCTCTGCCCTACCACCTCAGACACTTGCTGGAGAAGAAACCAGAACCTGAATCCTGCCAAGAAGAACTGCCTGGCTGCCTAAAGGATTCACCTGACTGCTTTCTACCAAGGAGTGCTGCCTTGCTGTTGGCCTGCTGCCTTGCTGAACTCTTGTCAGACAAGAGTTAAAAAGCAAAAAAATAAAACGTTTCAGTTTAATTTTTAAGAGTGGACCACTGCCTGCTCTTTAAAAAGGTTTTTGCATGCATTCACAAAGGGGAAGGGGTCTCTTCCCCTTTGCGAATGGGTTAACACTAATTTGAAATTGGTGCTACCTGTGATTGTTTTGCAACTGCATTCATGGTCACAAAACAATCATACATACCATTTAGATTCGGTATTTGGAAGGGACGCCCTGAATACGCTCTTTCCTAACACCGAATCTCAAAACCAAAATTGCTATTCGGTAACAAGTTACCGAATCACAATTTGGGCTTTGCACATCCCAAAACGCATTTTTATAGACGCAAATGGGCGATTCTCTGAAAAATGCTTTGTATATGTGGCTCAGTCTTTTACAAATCCAGCACTGTGGTCACTCTGATGTCAGACGTGCTAATAACAGAATATATCAACATATGACATAGCACAGGATGAAATAACAGCGCACTACAGCATAGGATGGGGGGAAATGGCACAATGAAGCCATGTACATCATACAAACGTATAAATTGCTGGTTGCTCAATTCTATGCACAGTACGGTATATGTTCTCTACCCACATTTATTTGTGCACAGATGCATTAAATGTGTTTAAAACAGCATCAACAAACATTTAACTATCGGGATATTTTTACACGCTGTGGCTTCGATAGGCACGGGAGTGTAACGTTGTACGCTGTGCGCACCAAACCACAGAAACGCAGTAAAAATGATGATACATGCCTCGACTAGAGTTGTTTTACGTTTGATTGGAGATGAGGTATTTTATAGGTAAGACACCCTATTACAAAAGGGACTTTGCACACGTAATGAATGTTCTCCCAGAATTAAAATGAATAACACATGCATGCAAACTGTTTACATCCCAGATTTGCCCCACTTCGAATACATACAATTTGATACATTTTAAAAGGGAGTATGAAATGAAAGTTTGTTACAGTTGAGGAGAGTTTGTGTTCTCTCACCACAGTTTAGAAAAAGAGATCAGACTCGCCTCCGTCATGACTTGTAGATTTGGCATAAAGTGATGCATGGTGTATAAAAGTAGAGCAATCCTGATTGAGCTGAGTTTTGCCCCCGGCATTAAGTGGGCGTAGTGCTCAGAACATGGGACGCAGAAGACGGTGGGTATTTGTTTTGCTGGTGTATTTTTGTTATGTTAGTTACGGTTTTGTAAGACGCCAGTATAGTATTGGAATTCAGTGCTGTTGATGTCTAAAGTCACCAGGGTGAGCTCGGGACATTTTCACTTTAGCTTCTTCGTTTACAATTTCGATGCATTGGTCTTTTGGAGCTGTTAAACATGCTTAAACATTTTTAAATGTTTTAAAATATCGAAGACTGTGTAATCAAGCGTAATCTAGGGTTCTTTCACTTAAAGCACTCACATGACCACCCAAACGGCTCAACTGAAGCATACACTGAGGCAGTGGGCTTTATTCGTAGACAGATTTTCTAAGCCACCATCAAATATAGCTTCTTAATCTGCCAGATTTACAGGTGAATTACCTCTACTTGAGTCTAATATCAAGGCATCTATAAACAGGATCAGTAAAATTATTCGATTCAGTTGCCACATCACTTTAGGCATAATTATAATTATGGATTTGCCGCAATTGCCACATACTCCATCAGCTCCTGCATAATTTGCAAATTTTGACAATATTTTTTTTCCTAGCTGAAACGGATGCTTCTAAAAAAAGCAGTGATGTGTTGCCACAAAGGTGAGTGCCCTTCACCAAGGTTTACTGGTCACCTTCCAGTAGTTTATAGCTGTATTTGGATGTTAAAGTGATGCTAATGAGGTGAAACATTTGTTAAAACAGTGTTAAAATACTTATGAAAGAAAAAATAATGAAGTAACACTAAACAACATAATTTACCTTTTCTTTCCGAATAGTTCAGTCAACTCTGTCGCATATTTTGTCATTTCCTGCTGTGTAATTCTTGTGGTCCTGTCTATAATTGACTTCTTTTAGAAAATGACTAAAAAAAGAACGTCCCTGTGCACAACAGATGAGGAGACCGATCTCTGCGTGTGCTGTTAACTCAAAGACAGTGTGCAGTGAGAAAACCAGAGTGTGCCATGATTATCGACCTACATGGGCAAATACGACCTTAAACTGTGACAAAAGAATTCCTACCTAACATGCATTTCACCCAAATAGTTTTGTGCTGGCCTCAGAATCTTTAGCAGGAACGAAAATCAACAGTCCTCACTCCAGTTTACTTGTTACAAAAATAATAATTTCCAATAGTGAAGAGCCAAAGTGTTCTTAAGTTCTGGCTTGTCTTTAATGTTTATATTCCACCTTCATCTTCAAGTGATGATTTATTGGCAAAAGTGCTTGCATTGGAACTTACCATCTTTTGCATGATTTATCACCAGATGTTTTCTTTTTCTGTTTTTGCTGGCTGTAGAAGTCAGTGCACTCTACCCCTGCTGTACTCCCCTTTCAACATAATGAAATTGGCATACCCTTAATTGGTATATTTAACTTATCTGTAGATCCCTACTGTGTGGTACCAGGGGGACCCAGGGTCAGTAAGTTAAAATGCCACTAAGAGGCTGCAGTACCCGTTGTGTCACCCCAACCCACTGCAATGACAGTGCAAACATGACTCTAGGCCTACCATTTGTAGCCTGGCTGTGCAGTGTTCAATTGTAAGCACGGCCTATCAGAATAACTCCTTTTTGATCATTCAAAGCATTCCTTTTAAATATTAATGTCACCCCTAAGTTGGCCTTTTTGCCCATATTTAAAAGTAGGACATGTAGAAGTTTAATGTTAAACTTGTCCTTACAGCAAAAGGGTCCACAACGCTATCTTCACTGTCACACGGTTGCCTGTTCAATAGGAAAGCACTGGGATATAATATTAAATGTAATGTTGCTGTCTCCATTTAGGAAACAGCTACAGAGTTCATTCTTGGACTTTTAAAATATTTATTATAAACTCATAAATTGGGATGTGTAATAAATATCTTAGACCAGGTACTTTTAGAGAATTACCTTTCCCCTGCCTAAAGCCTCCGGAGGCCCATTTGTATGAGCTCCAATAGTCAGCTGGCAACTGAACAGCACCCTTGATGTGGTGTGAAAACTGCTCCCAGATCATTACAAAGGCTTTGAGTGTGGGTAGGTGTTAGAAATTGAGTCTCTGGTTGGAAGATGTATGATCATGTCCAAGAAGGGGCCACAATCGTAGTCAGGGTAAGTTAGTTACACCCATAAATTAGCCTGTGCTCTCTCCCTGGTAGCTTGACACAAAGCAGGCAGGCTTAACTTAGGAGGCAATGTGTAAAGTTTTTGTGCATCACTTTTAACAGTAAAACTGTGAAAATACCACACAAAAGGATACCACACTAGGTTAGTAACCTAGAGCTTAATTTAATGAACATAAAACGTGATTTTTGCCCGGGAGTATAAATCCGACGCACATGCCTCGGAGTCGATTTTTTAGACGGGAACGCCTACCTTGCATATAATTAACGCAAAGTAGGTGTCCACGCTAAAAAATGACGCTAACTCTATGGACTTTTGCGCTCGATGCGTCTAACGCCAAAGTATAAATATGGAGTTAGTTTTGCATCGAAATTGCGTTAAAAAAAACGACGCAATTCCGGCGCAAACGGAGTATAAATATGCTCCTGGGTGAAATCCGAAACGTAAGGCCAATTGCGATGGAGTGCGGTTCAGATACAGGGACCAAACTTGCCCCGCTGAAAAAGTACCTTGTTGTGCCATTGATGGGGCCCGATTCGTGGAGAAGAGGAGAAGAGGAGGCAATGCATCAGCATCAATGCTGCTGGATGTGGCCAATGTGCCTGTTCTGAGCTGCGCCATCCGAGATGCATTATTGACAGTTCCTTAGCGATGTCGATGATGAGTCATCATCGAGCCACACAGCTGGTGATGCAATGTCTTTGTCCCTTAGTGTCTGTGGCGATGTGTCTGGGTCAAGGGAAGATACGTTAGTTCTGACCGGCACATTAAACGAGATGAGTGGATTTTGCTGTTGCAGCATTTTATACTCACTTCAAAGGAACCAGGACTGGATTGGCACCACTTGGCAGGGCAAGACTTGCAGCAGGCAAAGTCCAGATGCTGTTGCAGGATGAAGTGAAGCCTTCGATGTCCCCGAGACTTCAGAACAGGGGGCAAGCTAGCAAGCCCATAGGGTCACTTAGGGTCTGGGGATGTGGAGATGCAGGACCAGTCCATCTCCCTCCCATGCAAGGTAGGCATCAGGACAGGCACAGCAGAGCAGGAGTCCAGCAAGATGCAGCCAAGTCCAACAGAGTGACAGTTCTTGCAGCAGCACAGCAGCACTTCTTCCTGGTACAGTGTCCTCTGGTCCAGAAGTATACTGATTTGGCGGGGTCAGAAATCCGGGTCTTATACCCAGGTGTGCCTTTGAAGTAACTTCACGGAAAGGCTCTTGACCCACTACCGGGGTTTATGCAGTCTTTTATGGGTGATCAGGGCACAGCCCAGTCAGGAATGTGAGCTCCTCCCTTCCATCCTGCACCTAAGCTCCCTTTGCGTGTGGGATGCACAAGGGCCCAGTTGTCACCTAACCAGATGTGTATTCAGAGACAGACAGAAAGCACTAGTTGATTGAAGGTGGAAAAATGCCAACTTTCAAAAAGTTGCATTTTCAGAATTGCAATGTAAAATCCAACTGTACCATCAGTTGTGGTTTTAAATTGTGAATCTGAGGCACCAGACTTGGGGGACCCATCTGTTCCCAATTGGAAATTACACTTATAAAATGTAAAAAGGCAATCCCAATCTAAACCTATGGGAAAGATAGGTCTTGCAGTAGGGAAAAAATAATTTAAGAGTAAAAGTACATGTCTAAGTATTTAAATACACTGCACTTAGGGGCTGTCCATGGCTACCTTGGGGGTGACATGTATGTATTAAAAAGGTAGGTTTGGGCCTGGCAAGAGGGTTAACTTGTCAGGTTGACATGTAAAATTGCACACACAGGCTCTGCAATGGCAGGCCTGAGTCATGTTTGGGGATACTGAAGTGGGTGGCGCAATCAGTGCTGCAGGTCCACCAGTATCTTTTTAATTTACAGGCCCTGGGCACAGGCAATGCACTTTGATATGGGCCTATACGTAAATTGAATAAGCCAATGTTACCATGCTTTAAGAAGAGTGCACCTGCACTTTAGCACTGGTTAGCAGTGGCAAAGTGCCCAGAGACTTAAAAAGCCGGCAAAAATAAGGTCACCAAAATACGAGATCAGAGGGCAAAAAGTTAGGGGAAACCACGCCAAGGATGTCAGGTCTAACACGTGTCTTCCCCACCTGAAAGTGGGGCGAGCTACCCAACCCCTTGGGAGGTCACTTCACTAAGTTTAAAGAAACTTAATAGACCATTGACGTGGTCTGTTCCAGGACATTGTTCCACCGTAAAGTCCATTCCCTACGGGAGATGGACCATCTTATCAGTTTGGGATTCTCTCCCCTTATCTGCATTAAGCAACTGAGGGGCCTGCGGTCTGTCTGAACCCAGAATTGAGTACCAAGCAAGTATCGTCTCAGCTTCTCCAGAGCTCAGACCTCAGCAAAAGCTTCCCTTTCTGTGTGCACCACCTCTGTTCCCTGGGAAGTACCCGCCTCACAGATGAAGGCTACAGGCTGGTCCAGGCTGTCTTCATTTAGCTTTGAGAGCACGGCCCCTGCACAATGTTCTGAGGCAAGAAGAAGAAGTCAGGGGCCTTGAGCACGGGTGCTGTGCACAAGACCTCTTTCAAGGTGTCTGTGTCCAGATCACCTGACGTGGCTGCTTCCTGGAAGTTAGCTCTGTCAACGGGGCAAAAATGGTGCTATACCGCTTGACAAATGTCCTGTATTAGCCAGTGAGGCCTGGGAAGGCTCGCACCATTGTCTGGGTCTTGGGAAATTAGCATGCCGGAATGGTTCCACTTTTGTCCTGGAGGGGCTGCAATTTGCCACCTCTCACGTGGTGACCTAAGTAAAGCACTAAGCCCTGCCCTATCTGGCATTTACTGGCCTTGATAGTCAGGCCTACCCTCTGCAGAGCCTGAAGCACCTCCTTGAGGTTGCACAGGTGACCCTCCCAGTTAAAACTGAAGAACGCAATGTCGCCTAAGTTGGCCACACTGAAGCTTTCCAGACCAAGGCCAAGACCTGGTTGACCAACCTCTGGAAGGTGGCAGTTGCATTCGTCAACCTAGAGGGCATGACCTGTTACGACTCTGTCGTCCCATTTCGAGGGGGCGCTGTAAGGGGACTGTCGGAAGCCTGGGAATCACCTTGAACAACACTTATCTAGAGTCCCCTGCTGCCTCCTGTTTGTTTCTCTTTTCGCCATGGTATACTTTTGTAGTATTACATTTGCTTCATGGGACTGCAAATCCCATAATGCACAGCCTGGTAGTCAGGAAAGCCTGGATTCTGTTTTACATTGTTTTCTATGTGAGAAGACCAGTTGCTCCTTTTCACCGGATCCTCTCCTCCAGGACTTGCGAGTGTCAAAAACTACACGCACCTGAGACCTCTCTTGTGCAGCCCAGTCATGTGATTCCACGTGGGGTTTTCTGCAGCTTGGAACTGCTTATAAGCAGCCATTTCCACAAGATCCTTCGTTGAGCATTGGAGTTTGATTCCTTTGTGTTACAGACCCCTTATCGGATGGTATTCCAGTCTTGTTCCTGTTCTGTTCCAGCTTGAACCTGTTTCCTGCTTCTCTGCCCTGCTCCTGATTGTTCCAGCCAGAGTCTGCTTCCTATCTCTTAGCCTTTTACCTGTTTATTTCTTCCCGAGCCTGCTCCCTGTTTCTCTGTCCTGCTCCTGCCTTGTTTCAGCCTGAACCTGCTCTCTGTTTTCCAGTCCTGTTTTCTGCTTATTCCTACTCCCTGTATTCCAGCCCTGTCCTTGCCTGTTCCAGCCAGTGCCTGCACTCAGTTTCCCAGTCCTATCTCTGTTTGTTCCAGCCAGAGGTTTGCACCCTGTTTTCAAGTACTAGTCCTGTCTTTGCTTCAGCCTGTGCCCGTTCCCAGTTCCTGCCTCTGTCTTTTAGTGTGTCCCTTCTGTTTCTGTTTCCTCTCTGTATTTGTGTCTGGTAAGTGTTCTATTAGTCTTCACCAGTGTATATGTGTCCTCCTTTGTACTGGGGTTGGCTCCTGGTTTCCAGGAGGCAATTCCAGCCCCCATCCGTGTCTAGTGTTATACGTTGTCTTTCGTGCCTAACAGTGACAGTGTGCTATTGCTGTTTTTCCAGGAATCGCCACTGTTTCCAGCTGGACCCACAAGAGCTTGTCTTGTGTAAGTAAGTACTATCCTTGTTCGTGCTCTAGGGTCCAGAGACAGAATCACTTCTGCTGCCTCCTTTCTATGGGGCTGGCAGGGTGACTATCTATAAGAGCAAACTGCACAGAGGCATTGCCATTCCCTGTCACTGTGGGAGGTTCTGCGCCCTGCTCTGTGTACAACCCCAGAGTGTTTGTCCATTAGTAATCCATTTCCTGCTTGTTCACACAAGGGTTGCTCTGCTTTTCCTTTCCTGTTTCCTGTGCCTGTCCATAGCTGTCCTTTCTGTGTATGCTTTTAGCTGCTCTTCGGCCCCAGTACACTACCTCTTTAGGATATTCAGTGACCTCAAGGCGTGTCCCAACCGGAGTCCTGATCAGACCCGCCCGAATCCATGACGTGACCTGGAACTGGAAGTGCCCTTCTGGTGTAAAGAATGCATATCTCTTAGCCCCCCGTCAAGGCAATCTGCTAATACCCAGATGTTAGATCAAACATGCTGAGGAACTCAACAGCTCTAAGCTGCTCTGCCTATCAATCAATCAGGATTTGTATATAGCACAGCACTGTGGCCCGTGGGGTATCTGGGCAGTGGGGTGCCAGGTTTTGATTTTTTTTAGCAAGAGCTCATCAACTCTGTGGCTGGGGTGACATCAGTCAATCTTGGTGACCACATGGAGCCCACGGTAGTCGACACAGAACCTAACTTCAGGTGGGACACCTGCTGAAGCAGCCTTTGGGACCAACACCACTGGGCTGGACCAAGGGCTGTTTGAATGCAATTACTACTAACACCAGCATGTCCCAAATGACCTGCCAGTGGCACACCATGAGCCAGACCCAGTAGGAAAGCCATGTAGCACTAGTGGATCACCAACACACACAGGTGTGCACCAGATTCGGAAGCCTTAGGCTCACTATACACTACACAGGAGACCATTCTCCTAGTAAATCAGTGTTTGCAAGAGGTGCCACCAGCAGCCTGGGTCGCACCCTGCTGTTGAAGACCCACAAGAGTAGGACATTCCCTCTGAGCCTTGCAGAACTCCTTCCTAGTAGACACCCCTACTTACTGCCAGTTGGACAGCTCAGGCAGGCTCCCCATTTCAGCCACATCACCTCTGAAGGCTCCGGGACATTCCCTTCTGGATCAGCCCCCTCCTGGACCATGGGACTTTCTCTTTTTGGCAGGACCCCAGGCTATTCTTCCAAGTTCCAGGTCCTTCAGATTATCCTCTCAGGCTGCCCTAAAGTGTGTGGTCAAGTACACCAGCTCAGGCAACCCCAACATCTCCAAGCGTGACCTGAGCTCCACCTCCTTCCAGGCTGTATGTTTTAGGTTGTTAACAAGAAGACAATCCACAGGTATGAATGAACTCACAGCTACCTTCAAGGAACCTAAGACCCCCACCCCATTCAAAGGGAACCAGAGCCACTTGGGAAAGGGTCTCACGGTTGTCAATTCCAGCAACATGGTGGAACATATTGAGGCTACCTGCTCTGAGGACACCAGGTGACAAATTGCACACACAGGCTCTGCAGTGGCAGGCCTGCATCATGTTTAAAGTGCTACTGAATGGGTGGCACAATCAGTGCTGCAGGTCCACTAGTAGTATTTATTTTTCAGTCCCTGGGCACATATACTGCACTTTACTAGGAACGTATAAGTAAATTAAATAGGCCAATTGTTGATAAGCCAATCTTACAGTGATTTAAGCAGAGAGCACATGCACTTTAGCACTGGTTAGCAGTAGTAAAGTGCCAAAAGTACTAAAGCAAGCAAAAATGAGGTCAGCAAACAGGAGGTCAGAGGGCAAAAGGTTAGGGGGTGTCCAAGAACTTGACTAACTTCAAAGCGACCTATAATCTATTAGCTAACACTTGGGCAGGGCTCTCCATTGTTCTCCATATTAGGCAGGTGTCAATCCCTGTAGGAAAGGTGCTGCACACAGAACTAGGTTAGAGTGACTAAAGAAGAGGGGTTGCTCATTTCCATGACCGTACCTATGGAGTCGGTACACATTGCTCTCCTCAGGGAAAAATGGTTCTGTTATCTTTGTTTTGGGTAGAGTGGGACACTGTCAGATTATTTGGGTAGGGTCACCCCCAGGAATTTTTACCCCATTTCTTAGCTAGAAGTCACCCCCACCCATAAGCTGGTGCCAGTGCTAAATGTAGCCTCCTAAGAAGACTTTCTGGACTTGTGGAAGAATGGAAGAGGACTCAACCTGCTATCTGTGACCTGAGAAGAGCGTAGAAGATTGCATCTGCTCTTTCTCTTGTACTTAGGACAAAGAGGTGGACTCACAGGATCATAAGGCTGAAGCCTTGCTCAAGCACCAGGTACACCACAAGCTACAATGTGTGTTTCCCTGCAACTGCCCAGCTGACAATTCCAATAGGACCTGCCTTGGACCTTAATGCTGGCCTCTGCTGGAGAGAGTCTTGACCCCAAAGTGCTGTCCCCAGGGTCCTTGACCCTTGGCTAGTTTCAATGTGTACACGCCTAACCATTCCTGAAACCTTGCAATGAGAAAAGTTTTGGTGTCAAGATCCTCCAGATGACTCAGACCAAGCTGCCAAGTTGATCTAATGAAGTGAGTTGCTGCTGGGCCAAAGATTCAAGTTACCCCCACTCAGAGCTTTTCCACAGCAGCAAATCTGATTCATCGTGACCTTGTGGAGAACGTATCCAGCCTTGTGGAGCCCTCTTTGGTTACCGCCTTGCGCACTGCCCTGAAGGAAGAATCGGAGCTCTAAAGAAAGTGACTAAAGCCTGATTACAATCTTGGCTGATGGGGTTAATCCGTCAAAAACATGACGGATGTTCTATCTGCCGTATTACGACCCCATCATATCCTACGGAGATCGTAATACAGTGGACAGAATACCCATCATATTTGTGACGGAGTGTTCCATCCACCAAAATGGTAATCAGGCCCTAAGTCCAAACATAGAAATACTTACCTAGCAGAGGTGCTGAAAATATCTAGCCAGCGAGGGACCTTGGCCGTGAAATTCAAATTTCTTATGCTCTGAATTTTCCCACCAAAGGGCTTCCACAGGACCTCATCCAGCAGCTATCCAATGTTTTCGAACTCTCTTCTGTCATAGTCTGCTACCTTGCCTTGCTGAGGGTTTTGACTTCCATTGCAGAGACCAAGGGCCATATTTATACTTTTTGACGCAAAACTGCGCTAACGCAGTTTTGCGTCAAAAAAATTAGCGCCGGCTAACACCATTCTGATGCACCATGCGGGCGCCGTATTTAATCAATGACGTTAGCCGGCGTTAGCCGGCGGCGCTGCCTGGTGTGCGTGAAAAAAAATGACGTACACCAGGCAGCGCCGGCGTAGGGGGATATGGAGCTTGGGCGCCAAAAAATGGGGCAAGTCAGGCTGAGGCAAATTTTTCGCCTCAACCCGATTTGCGCCATTTTTTCTGACTCCCAACCCCCATTGAAATTACTCCTGTCTTAGCAAAGACAGGAGTCATGCCCCCTTGCCCAATGGCCATGCCCAGGGGACTTATGTCCCCTGGGCATGGTCATTGGGCATAGTGGCATGTAGGGGGGCACAAATCAGGCCCCCCTATGCCACAAATTTTTTTTTTTTTAAATACTTACCTGCACTTACCTTAATGTCCCTGGGATGGGTCCCTCCATCCTTGGGTGTCCTCCTGGGGTGGGCAAGGGTGACAGGGGGTGTCCCTGGGGGCATGGGAGGGCACCTCTGGGCTCCTTCCGAGCCCACAGGTCCCTTAACGCCAGCCCTGACCAGGTGCTAAAAAACGGCGCAAAAGCGGCTGGACGTCATTTTTTTTGACCCGCCCACTCCCGGGCGTGAGTTTTGCCCGGGAGTGTAAATACGGCGCACATGCCTCAGAGTACATTTTTTAGACGGGAACGCCTACCTTGCATATCATTAACGCAAAGTAGGTGTCCACGCTAAAAAATGACGCAAACTCCATGGACTTTGGCGCTAGACGCGTCTAACGCCAAAGTATAAATATGGAGTTAGTTTTGCGCCGGAATTGCGTCAAAAAAAACGACACAATTCCGGAGCAAACAGAGTATAATTATGTCCCAAAATCACAAGGTAAAACATCCAACTCGGTTGAACCTGGTTTCTATACCGGACCTGTGCTCCATCGAGGTCCAGCTTAACTTACACCTAGGTACAAGTCAAGCAAAAGCAGGTGACTGTGGTTGACGCTTAAAGCTTTTTGATGCTATTTAAACCTTTATAAACTTTTAGAAACCTTTAAAATTCACAACCCCAGTTAACCTTATTGGATTTTTTTAATTTTTAAGTTATTTTATTTAGAAAAACGTACTCAGTTCTTCTAAATGTATTTGTTTTTTGTGTTGTATTTTGACTCTATTACTGTTTTGGTACTGTATATATACTTTACATTTTGCCTCTGAAATAAGTGTGTCTGTTCTTTGCCAATGCTATTGGGGGTTGAACTTAGGTTTATTTAGTGACTTTAATGGTTTACCTTTACAAGAGTCGGGGTTATTCTTAGAGGTGGGTAGTCACCCAGCAAACACAGATCCAATTTCATATAGTGTGGTTATGTTGAAAATTATGGTTAATATTTATCCTCTTTTGTGATAGTGGCAGGAAATCGCATTGCCAGAATCACCTCAAAAGTGTGTTATGATTCCTTAGATAGGTTAAACAATGCTACTTTGGACCTCATTTTACCCCAGCTATAAACCTTGAAAAAGACTCTTGTGGATTACAATTTATAAATTGGACAACATAAGTTTATGTAGAAGTGTTAAACCTTCACTTTTGTGGTCACTGTCCTCTTATGTCTACTCTGACAAGGAGTTTTTATTTTATTTTCTACAATCGATTATGTAATTTCCTGTTATGATTTAACCCCCTTTGTTAGTAATGTTATGGTACTGAAAGTATAGTTTGAAACTGACCACGATCCTGTAACTATTTCCTATGATTTTGACCTAGAAATGACTTACTGGGGCTCTTGCTAGGGCTAGAGTCAACATTATCCTATTTTTTACTCAGATTTTTTTTTTTTAGTGGGTAATAAGACAAACATATCACCAGAAAACAGAAGGGCTGTATCAAATTTCAGAGTTCGTCGCATGATAATTGCACAGTGAATTAACACCTTATGGTCAGCTTGCCATGGAATGGGCTAACAACTTGGTAATTAGAAAGAGTATGCATAATGCGATGCTTGGCAAAATTAAATTATAGAACATGAAACATGAACAGAGCAAGGTGTGCCATCCATTTCATCCTATTTTTAGCAGCCTTAATAGGTTGCACAGATGAATGAAGCATCAATTGGTACAATAACTCCATGACCTCTATAGCTAAGGTGCGATACTAAATTCTGAACAGAGGCAGTAAACATCAAATGAGGTATCAGTCTGTGCATACACTGAATTAAGTGATGGCTTCATAAAGAAGAAAGTAATAGCATAATTACAGTATACATGTTATTTAGATTGTTACGCTTAGTTTCAAGATGCTAGAAGAAAAACAAGTCAAAATGAGGAAATAATGTGAAATTAGCAGCGAATCCAGACTGTGGTCTCCTTTCACTTTAGAGGAATGAGTCCTCTTCTTCTACCTTTTAGGCTAGAGTGGCTAATAAATCAGCATCTATCAGTTAAAACAGTGGCACCAGCCTCTACTGTTTCTTGAAAACAGAACCTAAACACTCCTTCAGAGAGAGATTGCTTTATTAATGAAGAGGGTTCAGCAGCTGCAGCCATGCTGCCTTTTGTAAATGTTATCATGACCCCAAAATCAGAAGAGATTGAGCACGTTTTAAAGAGAGCACACGGATAAAGTGTTCAGGGCCCCAATGCCTCACCTATTTCTTAAAACAAAACCCATCTATCTGAGTTGTTCTATTACAACCAGTATTAAATTGTGGCGCCCTTCACAATTCCCCCTCCCATGCATGTTAGTTTGATATTGACAATTGATAAAAAAGTACCAATGTATTCTCCCTCAAGTTATCAGCCCATGGCATTGCTGAATAGTGGAGGTAATATCTTTGGAAAGCAGTTTTGCAACATTGGGTGACCTCATCCCTTTTAAGCAACCGGACTTTAGGATATCTTTACCACAACTGATGATTATTTTGCCTTCCTTATAAGGTAGAGTGGTCAAATATGCATTAATATAAAAATCTCCCTATTCAACTTTCATCTACTCAAGCAACAAAGTTGATAAAGTAGATCTTGTGACATTATGGATAAAGCAAAAAAAATGGGAATATCAAAATAATTAATGTAATTGTAGAACTTCATAGTTACAGCTGATTGTGTTTTCAGAAAGGTAATTCTAATGCTTACAGCACATGCATTCCAACTATCAACGACGTGTGTTGGCTCCTTTGTTGTTTTTGCTTTGTCTGTCTGATTTACTTGTAAACTTTGAAGATGTAGAGCCTTTTCCGCAAAATAGGATTGCCGTGGGTATCAGAATTGTGGGCCTGGTCAGAGATATTGTTTAAGACACAACTCTTTAGACTGAAAAAAATATTGGGTTTCTTTTTATTGTTTTCCACGAATTTTTAAATTAAATCATGTCTTTAGCTTTTTCTTCTTTATCCTTCCTCTTTGTTCCTTTTTTCTCTCTTTTTGAGTATCTTCTTCTCTAGGCCTTTTCTTGACTGTCTTTAATCTCTCTCTTCTAGGAGGATCTCGGTTCCAAAGGATGACTTTTCCACAGAGGATGGGCAAGAGTGAAAACAGAAGGACAAGAGGTAAGTATTTTATGTTTGAGTTCTTCTTTTCTTTTTCTCCTGGTGAGGGGGGAGGGGAAAGTGAGGGATAGTCCCTAAAGGTGCAAATGCACTGAACCAGTTTTTTGTCTTGGTGCATATTAAAAGAGTGTACTGGTGATTATATGCAGTCAACAAATATAATGAAGTCCGTTTATGGCTTGCTTTTCCTCTTTCTTAGGCAAAGAATCAAACGGAGTTACTTAGTACCAATTATAAGTGGGAGTATTCACTTTTATCTCCCTCCCTCCTCACTCCTTACCCCCCTCCTTCCCTTCCCCCTCCCTCTTAAAAATATATTTGGTAGGTCCCAGTATGCAGGCACATACCTGTATTAGCCACGTCCCTCCTGGGACGTGGCGGGTTGTTTCCACTTCTTCGGTGGTTCTTCTCCTTCTTGGACTTGTCCGGTTTCACCAAGACATTCTGTGCCGTCCGAACCCGCGACGTCTGGTTTTTTTGCCTTTGTGTCCCTTTTTCCTTTTTCTGCCCTCTTGTCTCTTTCAGCCTCTCCTTACCTTCTTTGATCTCCCCGTCCTCCTCCGTTCTCCATTCCGAAATCCCTTCTGCATCTTCAGCTCCGCCCCCTCTGTCCTCGTCTCTCTTTCTCACTTCCTGGTTGGTGTGCTTCTTCCGGAAAATGGTGCTCTCCAGAGTACCCCCGGGGCACGTCTCTGTCGGCCCAGCCTGCATATTGTCGCCCGTAACGGTGGTGACTCTATTACATATGCCCCCCCTTGGAAAGGGCTGATCGAGTCCCGTCTCTACAGGATTTCGGGACAAATAGTCTGCAGGCACTAATTGTCTTCCTGGGAGATGTTGAATCTATAACATAAAAGGTTGTAGTTCCATGAACCACCGCAATATTCTGGAGTTAGTATACTTATTCTGGGCTATCCAAGTGAGAGGAACATGGTCTTTAGTTAATATGAAGTGATGTCCCAACAAGTAATATTGTAAAATTTCGCTAGCCCATTTGATTGTCAAACATTCCTTCTCAATCACAGGATAATGTTTTTCTCTTGGTAGTTACTTCCTACTTATATAGACTATAGGATGTGTTATTTCATTCTCGTCTTTTTGTGACAACACTGCTCCTATTCCCACATCGGATGCATCTGTTTGCAAATAATAAGGTTTTGTAAAGTGGGGGCAACGTAAAACTGGTTTGGTTGTCAAATAGTTTTTGAGGGTTTCGTAACTATCGGTTTGAGGTGGAGTTAATCCCCTGAATTTCATAGGCTGTTCTTTTTTAGAAAGTTAGTTAAAGGGGTTGCAATGGTGGAATAATTGGGGATGAAGCGACGATAATAACCAACCATCCCTATAAACGATCGCACTTCCTTCTTTGTTTAAGGGGGAGGTATCTTGAGGATAGCTTCGACTTTGTCGAGTTGAGGCCGTATTTGTCCTTTCTCTATATGATAACCAACATAGGCTATGGAGTCCCTTGCTAAATTACATTTATCTGGATTGGCGTTTTAATCCTGCTTCTCCTAGCTTATGGAAAACCTTAGGGAGATGGAGTAAATGTTGCTCCCAGGTTTCAATGTAAATGACAATGTAGTTGAGGTATGCGGCAGCATACCCCACATGGGTTTGTAGTAGTCTATCCATCAACCGTTGGAAAGTGGCAGGGGCCCCATGGAGACCGAAAGGAAGTACAGTAATTTGATATAAACCCAAAGAGGTAGAAAAAGCCATTTTCTCCTCATCTTAGTGGCTTAATGGTATTTACCAGTACCCTTTTGTAAGGTCTAACGTGGACAGATATTGGGCTTTTCCTAACTGTTCAATCAACTCTTCCACTCTTGGTATTGGATGAGTATCAAAATCAGACACGTTGTTTAATTGTCGAAAGTTGATACAGAAGTGGACTGTTCCATTAGGTTTTGGGACTAAAACTACTGGGGATCACCGTGGACTTATAGAGGGCTCAATTATACCCATTTTCAGCATGTTCTATACTTCTTGTTCAACCACTTTCCTACGGTCTTCAGGTATACGATAGGGTCTAAGACGGACGACTTTCCCTTCTTTGGTGTTAATCTCATGCTGTATCAAAGAGGTCTTGCCAGGGGTCAATGAAAAAAGTCTCCGGTTCTGGTGTAATATCTCTATTAGTTGTGTTCAGTGGTCGTTAGGTAGATTGGGGTTAATGTGGGGGAGTTTTTCACACAAATTATCAGGTTGGGGACATACATTTATTTCCAGTGGTTTTACCTTATTTACAAAAAAAACAGTATCTAGTTTCTGGGATTGGATATCATTGCCTTCCCATTTTTTAAGTAAATTAATATGATAGATTTGTGTTTTCTTTGGTGTTTTTGATATTAGTAACCAGCAGGTAACAGGGTTTTGAGCTTCTAGTATTTCATATGGTCCTTGCCATTTAGCTAATAATTTATTCTCAGAACTGGGCAACAGCACTAATACCTTGTCCCCTATTCTTAGATCCCTTAAGGTAGTACCTCGATTATAATACTTCTTTTGTTTCTCTTGCGCTTCTTCTAAATGGATTCTGACATCATCCCACATTGTTTGTATGTGATCCTTTAGCTGTTGAGTGTATTCAAGTATATCTTTATCGGCTGTCTCTTTCTACTCCCACTTTTCAGCTGCCATATCTAATAGGGTTCGGGGTTGGTGTCCAAAAACCAATTTAAATGGGCTATGGCCAGTTTAGTCCTGAACGTGGGTACGTATAGCATATAAAACTAAAGGTAACTTTTTGTCCCAATCTCTTCCCGAGTCAGATATTGTTTTTTTTAGCAGTGTTTTGATGGTAAGATGATATCTCTCTACCAACCCATCTGTCTGTGGATGATAAACAGATGTGAAAATGTGTTTTACCCCTAATATTTGACATATTTAAGTCATTAGTCGGGACATAAAGGGAGTGCCTTGATATGTTAACAATTCTTTCTGGAAACCTACCCGAGAAAAAAAAACAATCATGGCATGTGCCACACTTTTGTTGGTCATACTGGTAAGAGGGATGGCTTCGGGGTACCGTGTGGCATGTTCTGCAAGAACAAGAATATACAAATACCCTCTAGAAGAAGGGGTTAACGGCCCCACCAGGTCCATACCAACCCTAGAAAAAGGGATGTCAATAACTGGCAAATGGTAGAGAGGAGGTCTCCTAACGGCTCCTGGGTTAATGATTTGACACTTTGGCACTGTGCACAGAACCTACGAATATCTGAAAATACACCAGGCCAATAGAAGCGCCAGAGTAAGTATTCCTCCATTTTTTCTCTCCCAAAGTGTCCTCCCCCACTTTTGCAGGAGCTAAATGTAATACTTGGATGCAATATGGGTTGGGTACCACTAATTGGATTTTCTCCCGATTATCATGTTTTACAATCCAATATAGTGGAGCGTTCTGGGTAAAGAAATATGGACCCACTTGTTCTGTTTTTTCAGTAACTGTGGAGGGCCAATCATGTTGTAATGCGGTATCATCTCTTTGACTAAGTCGGAAAGGTGGTAGTGTCGCCAAGATAGGTTTCTCTGTCGGGGTTAAATGGAATGAGTCAGAAGGGTTAGTCAATTGGTAGAATTTTTTCTGTTCTCTTTTTTCGCTTCTGCTTAATTTTCTTTTTTCCTTAACAAGACTAATGAGGGTCTGAGCAAACGGGGCTTCCTTTAGCCAGGTGTCTGTTGTATGACTTCGACAAACATTGTCCAATAGTTCGGGAAAATTAATATAGTCTGTTCCTCTAATGAGATCTTCAACCAGATGTGGTTTTTGCCCCACTATGAGGGTTTCTCTTCATCCCCTCTACTCTATATGGATTTCCGCTATTGGGTAGTGTCTCATATCCCCATGGATACAGCAAATAGTGACAAATTTGTCTTGCTTGATTTGCTCTTTGTTACCAATTCTGCTTTAATCACTGACTGGCTGCACCCGGAGTCAACTAACACCCTAGTGGGTTTATTGTTTACTAACATGTCTTTCGTATAGTGTGACACTCCTCGGGCTGTACATAGTACTCTGCCTCTGGTAATCCCTATCTCCATGGGCTTGGGTTTAGGTAGTTTGTGGGGACAATTACGAGCAATGTGTCCCCACTCTGCACAATGGTAGCATTAGGGTGATTGATTAGGTCTTTTGTCTGGAAATTGTGAAATAGGACCGTCCTCTGAGCTTTTTATTGTTTGTGGTCTGGAAGAGGAGATAGTCTGTTTTCTTCCCAGGGTCTGTCCTTTTGTGGGAGTTATTCTGAAATCAGAAGCTCTGTGAAACACACGTGCTAAGTCTATAGCAGATGACATGGTGATATTAGGGTACTGTTTAATCCAGTTGCAAGTTTGTAGGGGTAGAGCGTCTAAAAACTGTTCTAGTAATATTATCTGTATTACTTCTCTATTTGTGCTGATCGGATCCAACTATTTTAACCCTAAATCTTCTACTCTGTAGTATAGAGCCCGGGGTTTTTCCAAGGGGATCCATTTCGTCTTCCTAAATTTTAAATGATAACACTCTGTATCAAAGCATACCCTTTCAAGAATGGCTTTCTTTATCTCTGTATAGGGTGTTGTTCTGCCTGGATTTACTGCCTGGTAAGTGGCTTGTAATGTTCCTGTCAAAAGGGGAGCCACATACTGTCCCTGTTTGTCTTGAGGCCAGTTCACGAATGCTGCAACCCTTTCAAAATTTGTAAAGAAGGCATCAGGGTCTTCTCCCTCCTGAAATATTTGTAGTACGGAACTAGGTACATTGGGATGAACTCTGGTGGTGGCTATAGTGTCAGTTAGCTTTTGAAGAGCTGTTTCGTGAACCAACTGGTTATTTGCAATGATTGTGGCTTGACTTTTTAAAGCAGCCTGTACCGTTTCCCTGTCATTCTGGGCTTCTTTTAGTTGTTCCTCCCATACCATCTGTAAATGTCTTTGCCCTTCGGCAAGTTGATTAATCATGTCTTCTAAGGAAGGTTTTACCTCCATATTCCCTTTCTATTTTTAGGGAATAGTGCCCAATTCTGACATCAATATGTTGTGGGTATTCGAATTGTGGGCCTGGTCAGAGATATTGTTTAAGACACAACTCTTTAGTTTGTAAAAATAATTGGGTTTCTTTTTATTGTTTTCCACGAGTTTTTAAATTAAATCATGTCTTTCGCTTTTTCTTCTTCCTTCCTCTTTGTTTCTTTTTTCTCTCTTTTTGAGTGTCTTCTCCTCTAGGCTTTTTCTTGACTGTCTTTAATCTCTCTCTTCCAGGTGGATCTCGGTTATAGAGGACGACGTTTCCACAGAGGATGGACAACAGTGAAAACAGATGGACAAGAGATAAGTATTTTATGTTTGAGTTCTACTTTTCTTTTTTCTCCTGGTTAGGGGGGAGAGTAAAGTGCGGGATAGTGCCTAAAGGTGAAAACGCAGTGGACCAGTTTTTGGCCTTGGTGTATAATAAAAGTGTGTACTGGTGATTATGTGCAGTCAACAAATGTAATGAACTCCGTTTATGGCTTGCTATTCCTCTTTCTTAGGCAAAGAATCAAGAGTTAAGTAATACTAATTATAAGTGGAAGTATTCACTTTTAACTCCCTCCCTCCTCACTCCTTTCCCCTCCTCCTTCCCTCCCCCCTCTCTCTTAAAAATATATTTGGTAGGTCCCAGTATGCAGGCACGTACCTGCATTAGCCACGTCCCTCCTGCGACGTGGCATGTTGTTTCCACTTATTTCGGTGGTTCTTCTCTTTCTTGGACTTGTCTGGTTTCACCAAGATGTTCTGTGCCGTCCAAACCCACGATGTCTGGTCTTTTTGCCTTTGCGTCCCTTTTTCCCTTTTCCGCCCTCTCGTCCCTTTCAGCATCTCCTCTACCTTCTTTGATCTTCTCATCTTCCTCCGTTCTCCGTTCCGAAATACCTTCCGAGTCTTCAGCTCCACGCCCTCCGTCCTCGTCTCTCTTTCTCACTTCCTGGTTGGTGTGCGTGTTCCAGAAAGTGTTGCTCTCCAGAGTACCGCAGGGGCACGCCTCTGTCTGCCCGGTCTGCATAGTGTCACCCATAATGGTGGTGACTCTATTACAAGGTTGAGCACAGGTTATCGTGTGTCTTATATTCTCATGGTATAATCATACTAGGCTAGATGGTTGTTGGCCCTTCAGAAGAATATTAATGGCTTCAGCAATTAAATACAGAATGTGAAGCAGTTGATAAACTCAAGCAAAAGCTAAATAATTTTATTTCCAGCCAAGCACTAAAGCGAAATGTAATAGACATGATCACTATCACTGTATGAAACAGAAAAGGCAGGATTACTTATCAAATAATGGCACTACTCTAACAATGCAATTATATAAAAGGGTTACCTGTAATAAGGCATATTTTCGTGAATTTTAAAATGGGTAGACTTCAGTTAGCAGTAAATTTATGGAAAAAGAGGTAAAAGTGCTAGACAAAGTACTTTGCCTTTAAATCCAAAACAAGACATCAGCTGATTGCTTGTAAACCGGTAGGGTCAGAATGGAGGAAATTACTGAGACTGATATTGTTTTTTAAATTGGATTTTTACTATTAAAGGCATATTGGAGTTTCTCTAAGAACCTCATACAGTGAGCGTTTACTATCAAAGTTTAAAATACTGTACTGTAGTTTTGAATCTGATAGTATCTAATGTCTTTTTATTCTTTCTTACACATTTCTCTGGGAATGTATATTATTTACAACAATAAATAAATATGAGAATAATAAAAAAAATGTGAAAGTAAGCTCATTTTTTCAGCATTCCTGTTACTTCAAATCCATAATTCACATGAATGACATAATTGCTTTTCACCATTCTCATGAATTACAGATTTTCAAACAATGCTGTAACTTGTAATGTAAGTGTACAATTGTGTTCGGGAATATTCTGCTAATCATTAGCAATTGAGCAACAGCTGGCATATGACTCAGGTGCCTTGTAGCAAAATTAATCTACATAAAATGTGCATTCCCAGCCAAAATGCCTAAAGCAGTTTATTATGGTTTGACATTATTTTCTTGTTCAGGAGCTGGAGACTAGATGGGCTTGTCAGTTATTATCTGCCATGAAATGTTCTGTTTCCATGTTTCTAACTAATAAAATCACATAGCAAAAACCTATTAAATCAGGAAGCCATGCAAGAAATTTATAAGAACCTGCGTTTAATTTTATTTGATGAGAGCCTGCTTTTCATTGTATTTAATCGAAATCCTTCTCAGTGTTCGGTATTTAGTGTTTCTCAACTATCCCTGAATCATGTTTCTTCCACTCCCTTTGTAGTTCAAAATATGCCACACTAGGAGATTTCATAGGTGTTGCAAAACAGCTTATCTGTCTCATTTAAAATTTACTTTCTACTTGTCACAAACCTGCTTTCATTTAAAAAGCCTTCAACAGACTTCTGTTGTGAGAAGCCATTTTGGTACCTAGGTTATTCACATTTTAACCATGTTTTAGTCATGTCAGCAAGACTGCTTTTAAGCAATGGCTTTTTTACACATTTCTATCAGTTTGCTTTTATTCCAGGAAAGCAAGGACCACACTGCTCATTTAATCAGCCTTTGCACTACATACAATTGATACTCTTTGCCCAGGGCTATCAGTATAAAATCTGCCAACTTGTGTTGCCTGTAAGGAGCCAGTTTCTATCACCAACGGACAGTTTTACTCCAGAATTGTGGTCCCAATGTGGCATAGGTTATTATATAAACGACACAATGACCCATTCAGGGTAGAATGTATTCCAGTCATGACCATCCTGGGATGCCTACTGCATGACAGGCAGTTCTGCTGATCTTCCAGCTCCCGGAGAGATTTGTCCTCTAATGACAGGCCCATACCTAATTTTCTATCCAGGTATGGGGCTGGGGCAAATCTGTTAGATCGGGCCAGACAGAGAGTTACCACCACTATGCTCACAGATATAGACATAGGGTTAGGTAGGAATCCCTAGAACCTCTTGAACCACATACATCATGGTGGGATTGTTTACCTTCTTTACCCTGATTGTAATGTCGATTACCTTGTTTTCATCTGCCTAATTATCTCAGCAAGTATATTTTTTTAATAGATTGTGATTGTTTCAATAAATGTATTGAAAACGTATCACCCCTCTTGTGTCTCACCTTGGCATGCATGAGTAACTGAGTGAAAGGGGTACATTCTGTTTCCACCACTTCCCTGGGGAGTCAATGTGTCATTTTCTGGTTGCCATAATCACCTTTTACCCCGGTGGATTTGCAGGTTTGGGTGAGGCACTGTGAGCAACCTAGGAGTTAGGCTGACAGCTACTAATGGTGTGGGTCACACTCAGTCTCCCACACTCTACAGTGCTGCTGTCCTAAACATGTGGTCCTATTACAAAATGAAGAATCACATAAGATGGTGCCACCAACGTATCAAGGTCAGATACTTATTTAACAGATCTCCTGAGTAGTTTTTCCTGTCTGCCTAAAGGTGCCCTATTCACCTTTAAATGGAAACATGAGTGGTTTTAGGGAAGTATCCTCCTCAGCTGTATAGGCAGCACTTATACCTGTCTGTAGGTTTTTCAAGCATGAACTCTTAAGGGGATACCCCACTTGGTGTTTCAAATCTCTGAATTCTGTTTTACAAATGGCGGATACAGTAGTTATTCCAGTACAATGTAGACATGCTGTCACAAAACATGTACTTGCGAAAGGGCTACCTAATGATGGTGGAGATGTTACAATTGTGGTTGAGGTACACAATGCATACAAAACTGAAAAATGTAATTCTTGGGTGAAATTTCCTGCAGTAGATGCCAATACAAATACATTTCATACATACATGGTGGCTAATCCACCAGCACAATACAGAGCATATAGTTATTTGGAAATTCCATTATCATATCAAGAACATCAAAACTATTTTGAAAGTACCCTTCCACATGTAGTTGAATATGTTAGATTAGGTCCCCTCAGTAATGGAGGGCCCACATGGGCAGTCCTAGCTGCATATACCCTGTATCCAAATGTATAAAAAGTGGATTTACGCCCTTTATACAATAATTTAGTAAGCTGATACAGATGTTTTACGCAATTCTTAATGTGAACATTGAATACTGCCCCAGCAAGGACTGCTCCAGCCACCCAACAACAATTGGCTACACCAGGGATAAACCAGTAACTATTAGTGCAATTAATTCTGGGTAAGGTTCCCACCAAGCGGGAGGCAATTCCATTTTGGATTGCTCAAAGAACAAACCAGCTAGAAGCATTAGTTCCCCATATGGGTCCCCAAGAGAAACATAGACTTCTCACAGTATGCATGCCATGCCACTTGTGATCATACCCTCAATAGATGATTGTCCTACTTGGGACACAGTTTTTACTGCAATTTACACCATAACACATCTTCCCTTTCATTCTTATCGGATGTGTTAAAACAAATTCAAAATGAATATGGGCCCTGGATTTTGTGATGAAATTGATGGGAAATTTCACCACAGTATCCTCAATTATTTTAGGAAACATATAAGGCGTAGCAGAAGCATTGGCAGTACGCCAATGACATGCGCAAGTTCCCACAAGAGACCAAGAGCATGAGTTACCAAAAATAATTGCCGAAACATATACGTGTTTAGGCCAAAGCAGTTTTGGGACCTGACCAAATAAGCCACAGCTCAAATGTAATTCCAAAAAGGAAAACACCAAGCAAGTGCACGAGTCTTCTAAAAAATGCTGGGGTAAACAAAAATCAAATAAAGATAAAGTTAATTCATGGGGAAAATTTCTGCATTTGGCGACCTTTGACAAACGTTACAATTTACGTAATCATGATAATTTGAAACTACCTAACAAGTCCCAGTATAATCATACACACCTTCCTCGTTCCTTTCGGCACTCATCTGATACATGGACCAAGAGAGGTGGGTTGTCAGCACAGACAGGAAGAGTATGTGAAACCAAAGCAGGACTCATAACGCTTGTTTGACATAATGATGAAAAAGGAAGAGAAACTTCCTCAATTAAAAGAAAAAGAAGGTTGCAGCAGTTTCAGAAAAATATGCCACACATATTGAGAACACTGCTGAGCAACAGGACGTGGGCAGTGACTGCTAGACAGCTCAGCAAGAGGCCCTGATGGCTCATCAGAATCTTCAAGAGTTTCTGGATGTGAGACAACTTTATAGAAGTTGAAACCCCGGACTGGCAAATTGCCGTCCCCCCAGATCATGTTTATAAGTTGAACATACAAATTGAGGGTGGCATAGTGCACATAATTAAAGTGACTATCTAGGAAGATTAAGGTTCAGCTATGGCATTCTCTTGGCGGAAAGGTCTGGCCACCAGAATTTGTGAGAACCATCTCACAAGGGAAAGGTGTCATTTTGCCATCTATTTTAATCTTGGTTCAGGAGAAAATAAAACAAGCCTATTTTGCAGACTGGGCACTTTCACAAGCTCCAGCTCTGTACTACAACCACCTGGGCTAGGATAGGGATTCTCCTTATCATGTTATACCTATACAGTTATCAGCCCACAAGTAGAACCACAGTACCCTATAAAACATGAAGCAAAACCCCCTGTGAGGGAGATTCTCTCACAACTTGAGACCAGGAAGTAATTGAACCACGTGTATCTCCAATGAACAACCCCTTATTCCCTATAGCTAAGCCAAAGCCTTCCTATAGAATGGTCTTATATGTCAGACATTTAAGCAGTAATAAATGCACATTTGTTCATTGTTACAAAAATACTACTGTAGCATGGTCTATGCAAACGGACCAAACAGTATGTCATTATTCATGACATCTGCCAACAAATTAAAGGGTCCACTGTCAAACGCCCACTGCAGACACCTCTTTTAGTGTCCAACAACCTTATGCAATGTGTGTATCTGGACCATTGTGGTCCCTTAAACTCTGATGGTGCATACAAATACATTCTATTATCAATAGACTCTTGCTCCATGTCCTACATCTTTGCCAACTTAACTATATGAAACTTCCAGTTAAGATGGTGTAGGACATGCAGTGCAGTGCTCCTTTCCCCTGTTGTCTGAGGCTTTTCTCTGGGATTTCTTTTGGACTGAATCTGAAGGGGTCCAGGAGATGAGGTGAATCTCCAGCACACATAAAAAACAACTCACTTGCCCCACTGGATGTCCAAAAAGAGTGAGAATTGGTGGATTATGACCTAGGGAGGAGTGGCCTAACCCCCAGGATCAGCAGCCAGGATCTTCACACAAGGGGAGAGTGGAAAGGCGGGACAGACTCCATAGGTCCAAGTCCCTTGTAGCCATGGATAGAGGTGCGAAGTTGCGTTTTGGAAGCTGGATGAAGGTTGATGAAGCCTGCAGCAGTAAGCCTCATTTGTACACAAAGCCTCTCCAACAATAAATCTCATATTTAAATCTGGAATGCTGCATGGTTTATGTATGTACAAGGTTCCCTGGCAGCACAGGAAGTTTTACTAATAAAACCTGTAGACTAACATACACAAACCACCAAAGAGAATTTTGGACTTATCTGAAACCTCACTTACATAACTGTGCAAGTACAATTGCGGCAGTAATAAAAAGAAAATAACTGTACAACAGCTCACCAAACTGTCAACTGATTTGGTACTTGCTGTGGCCACACAAAAGACAGCAATTAGGTACAATTGAGAATTTTTTACACTACTCCAAATAGCAGAGATTACTGTCAGCCTAGAGCTAACACTATGGTGACAAAGCATACAATTTCCCTCAAAAGAACAGAAAAGAATCAAGAGGAAGATAGATGCCTTTTAGGTCAATATGAGGAGAGCAATGACAGAGGACCTGGCAATAAAAATAGAGCTGCACAACTGAGACCTAGAGGAAATTGAAGACATTGAAGGGGCCTGACCAGCCCAGAGGAATAAGAAGTCAACAAGATGCTATGTTATGTTATTGTGATTTATGTTGCACACAGCTAACGCAAAAGGTTTCCTGGCACAGGCGGCAGCAGAAGTGAGTGAAGGTTTACTACTTGAATTGCCACTTCTTCAGGCTTTTACGAAATTCCAGCAAAGATTTTCAAGCTCTGAGATATTCAGGGAGAGAGTTCCACAGTTTTAGGCCGAGATAAGAAAAGGAACGCCCTTTCATTCGTGAATGGCAAACCCTTGGTACCACAAAAAGGAATTTTAAAGAAGATCTTAAAGGTCATGACAAATGGTACACAGTCACCAAGTTTGAATGTAGCAAGGGCCAAGGCCATTTTTATGTCTTGAACATATAGCACAATGCTTTAAACATGATACGTTGGATGCTGGAAGCCAATTCAACTAATAAAAAAGATGATTGAACAATAATGGCCACAGCACACAGGAAGTATAGTCCAAACAGTATGGCAGGGATAGTTGCCCCTGGTAGTATGATGTTGAAGTACACAATTGCAAGAAGTCTCAAGTCTTATGTGTAGATGGTATCTTTAATTAACAGATACTGGTCATCAAAGTGTCATCAGCGCAATACAGCCAACACGTGTTTCGTCACGACAGTGACTTTATCAAGGCGGGGCCGTCCGGCCAGGAGGGTACGTTGCGCAGGTAAGTTATGAGGGAGAACCCTATACAGTTGTATGGGCTGAGGAACGTAAAAAGTATCTTCTTGTAGTAGAATTGTCAATGATGAAAATGAGTGAGTGGTTAGAAAAAGTATTTGAATGCAAGGTGGGCAGGCCCTGATAAGCCTGTGACCGGAACCTGGAAAGGTCGTCAAGACGCGCGGCAACAAGTTGGTGTTGAGAGTAACGGTGAATGATGGGAAACCAAAGCAAACTTCGGTAATTGGAAGAGGAGCCCTACAGCCAAATTCTGTACCAGCTGCAAACGGCGGATGGAAATTGTATCCATGCCCATTTACAGAACGTTACCGTAGTCTAAGCGAGAGAAAACTAATGCCGAAATCACACTTGTTAAAGCAGAGAAAGAGAGCATTTGGCATATTTTTCTGAGCCATTTAAGCACTAAAAAAATAGGTGGAGGTGACTTTAATAACTTAAGGTCGAATAGACAATGTGTTGTCCAGCATAAATCCTAAGTTTTTGTCCAGCGAGGTAGGGGAGGGCCAATGTTGGGGTCCCCATAAAGAGTGGTGTTTGCATAGGAGCATAACCTCTGTCTTGTCACCATTAAGTTTTAGCATATTCATGTTCATCCAGTGAGCAATACTGCTTCAATCCAGAGAAAGATCAGATGGGCGCTGTGATGGTCAGGGAGACAATGAAAAGATGATCTGAGTATCATCATCTTAACTGAATAATGACAAACCATAACTCTCCACTACTTCCGCTAACAGGCGGATATAGAGATTGAATAAGAGGGGGCTGAGAATTGATCCTTGGGGCATGCCAAAAAATAAAACTTAAGGGTTAGATTTGGCATCAGAAGAAAAAACCTGGAATGAGTGTCCTTGCAAAAAGGAGCTGAACCATGGTAATTCTGAGCCTTTAATGCCTAGACACTCTAATCTGTGCAACAAAATAGCATGAGAAACAGTATCAATGGCTGCGCTCAGGTCAAGCAGCACCAGAACTGCCAACTCACCAGCATCCAGGTGTTGCCTCAGGTCTTCTGATACTCCCAATAGAGTAGACTCCGAACTATGACCCCTCCAAAAGCCTGATTGTGAAGGATGCAATACCTTATGGGATTCAACAAAAGCAGTGAGCTGTGCATTAACATGCTTTTCCACAATTTTGAAAAAGGAAGATAGCAATAAAATAGGATGATAATTAGAACACATAGAGGAGTCTGCGTGAGTTTTCTTTAACACTGAGAGCACCACAGAGTGTTCCACTTTGATAGTAGATAACTCTCACGCAAAGAGGCATTTAGGTTATCCAAGAAAATGTTTAATATGCTAGGGTCCAGTAGTTTCAGCTCAGGAGGAGGTAAATGATCTTCCCGGGAGCCTAGTTTAATAGAATGTAAGATGGACATAAAAGTGTCCATACTTAATGGAGCTCAGCCATCGATAAAGATCTTTGTGGGAGATAAGGAAGAGGAAACATTATTGTCCCAAAGTGGTAAATTCAAATCAACGTTGACTGCTCCTTGATTTAATGTATGTTCTCCATTCACATGGTCAATTTCTAGTTGAGCATAAATATTGTTAACTTTAGAGCTGAAGAAATTAGTCAGCTTCTCACATTGAGTGTGAGAAAGACTATTTGTATGAGAGCAATGGGATCCACCAATTCCTGTACCACCTTAAAAAGGGTTTTAGGGCAATTTTGGGCCTCAGAGATCTTATTAGCATAAACAGCAGCCCATGCAATTTTGCAAAGTCCATGGTATTTCTTAAGCTTATCTTTGTAGACAGTTTTTTCTATTTCTGAATATTTCTCTCTCCAGCGCCGTTCTAGTATCTTATACTGTATACAGTGAAAGATGCTAGCAACAAAGGAGTCCCTTAGCAAGGCAGAAAGTGTTGACTCAATAGAATAACCAGATTTCTAAGTGCTTGTGGAAGAACCTGAACCACCAGGTTAAGGCCGATAACAAGCATATAGTTGGAGTGATGTACTGATATTTGCAATACAACTTTTGACGTAATACATACAGATTAGTAAAATGTTTTGTGTTGATCGGGGACAAGCAGGCCAAATAGGCCAGTGACCTGTGACAGTGGACAGGAGAGGTAGAGGAACACTGGGTGCTGAAACCACTAGGGAATTCATAGTAGCACACAGATGTGTCATAAAAATCCACCACACAGATGCTGGGGAATTCACAGGTTGTTGGAGACATCGCTCATAAGGTCCTCTTAATGTGGAGGAGAAGAGCAAGTTGCCCTTAAAGATTGGTTACATTTTTGTATTATTTTCTTAACATGTAAGGAGTTCTCAATTGTTTTGCATGGCACCTTATACATCATAAGACTAGAAGGGTACAGTAAAGATGTTAATCACAACTATTATCATTCAAGCTTATAAACCAAAATTTGTGGAGGCTCAACTCCCCAACTAAATGGTGTATGGTATGGAAATATATCACGCATCAGGACAGAGATGCTGTTTTCCTTCAGGTGACCCATTTATTATAATGGGTCCAATTATTGAAAATAAAGAATAAGGGCTATCCAGTCCAGATCTTGACCCCCGGGAGATCTAAAACTTTGTTAGTAAATATATTTACCAATAGAGATTTGTTTCCAGGGAGGACATGGCCTGGCAGTTTGGGCTGGACTGTTCCCATGAGGAACAGGGTCAAGACTGATTTGCTTATTGCTGGGTCTGAACTGGGGTGGCATGGTGAGCAAAAGAACAATGGATTAAACCCAGATCTGTGACTGGGGGTGACTTGTTTGCATTGTCAGCACTCCGTCCATCATATCTTTGTGTTACTAATGTTGCCCTAAGTGGGAAGGGTATGCCCAGACATGGGTCCCTTGCTCACTGTGCCACTGAAATCAAGCTTGCCTGGCTGAAGAAGGGTGATACCCTGAAACTGGTCCCAGGATGTTTGTTTCCGGTCCAGGGAGGACCTGGCCTGGCAGTTCAGCCTGGACTGTTCCCTGAGGAACAGGGTCAAGACTGATTTGCATATGGCTGGGTCTGAACTGGGGTGGCAACATGAGCAAAAGAACGATGGATTAAAGCCAGATCTGTGACTGGGGGTGAGTGTTTACATTGTCAGCACTCCGTCCATCATTCTTTTGTGTTACTAATGCTGCCCTAAGTGGGAAGGGTATGCCCAGACGAGGGTCCCTTGCTCACTGTGCCATTGGAATCAAGCTAGCCTGACTGAAGAAGGGTGATACCCTGAAACCGGTCCCAGGATGCTTGTTTCTGGTCCAGAGAGGACTTGGCCTGGCAGTTTGGGATGGACTGTTCCCATGAGGAACAGGGTCAAGACTGATTTGCATATGGCTGGGTCTGAACTGGGGTGGCATGGTGAGCAAAAGAACGATGGATTAAACCCAGATCTGTGACTGGGGGTGAGTGTTTGCATTGTCAGCACTCCGTCCATCATCCTTTTGTGTTACTGATTTCTCAATATTGCCAAAGCATCTTCAAAGCGCAAACAGAATCAAAACAAAAGCGCTCTCCAGGTGCTTTTAACAAATAAAGTGGGTCGCTGACCAGGCACCCAGGCAGCAGGTATAGTGCTTCCTAAGGCAATACCAGCAGTACAAATGAAGCAGTCCTCTTGCACTTCCAAAAGTTGCAGGGGTCAGGGGCCACAGCATCCTGCCCCTGGGGGCCAAAGTACAATGGAGCACCAGGCGACAGGGCCCAGTAGCAGGCCAGCACAAGGTGGATGCAGGCAGTTGGCAGTTCCTCAAAGTGACCAAGCAGGTCAGAGATCAGCACAGCAGCAGCAGTCCCAGGCGGTTCCTGGTGAGTCCCTCCAGCAGCATTCTATGTCCAGCTCCAAAATGTCTGTAAATTGTGGGGAAAACTCCCCTGTGCTTATTCTCAGTGTTGGCAGTGGGTTAAAAAAGAAGGGGAGAGGAGGTTTCCAACCAGTTACAACTGGTTCTGGAGTGCCCCCTTTCTCCTTCAGCACAGGCTCCAAACGTCAGTTGGGAGTAAACAACTCTTTTGTGTGCAGCCAGGACACAGCCTTTACAGATGCATGTGTGCCCTGCCTCTCCCTTCTCTCAGCCCATGAAGACCATTCAAAATACAGATGCACCTCTGTGACACCTCCACCCTCCCTGTGTACAGGCTGTCTGTAAAGTATGCAAAAAGCCCAACTGTCACTCTGCCCAGACATGGATTGGAGTCAAGCTGCAAAACACCGGCGTCAAAAGCACAGAGAAATGCTCACTTTCTAGAAGTGGCATTTCTGTAATAGTAATAAAAAATCCACTTATACCAGTAAGCACCAGTTCCCACTACCATTAGAACCATACCAAACATGCCTATGCTACCCCTCATAAATCAAACAATACCCCATAGACATAAGGCAGGGCATTTCCAATGCACTCTTATAGGAAGGCAGCCCTCACAGCAGTGAGAAACCAAATAGACTGTTTGTCACTACGAGGACAGGCTAAGCAACCAGGCACATGTCCTGCCTTCTATATACCTAGCACCCAGCCCATAGGGCTAGCTAGGGCATACCTTAGGGGTGACTTTCATATAGTAAAAGGGGAGTCCTGGGCCTGGCAAGTAAAATTAGATGCCTGGTACCTGTGGCAGAAAACTTGGCACGCAGACCCTGCGCTAGCAGGCCAGAGGCAGGTTTGAAAGGCTACTTCAGTGGGTGGCGCAAGCAGCACTGCAGGCCCACTTGTAGCATTTAATTTACAGGCCCTTTGTATAGAGATACCATTGTACAAGGGACTTACAGGTAAATTAAATATGCCAATTAGGTATAAGCCAATCATACCAACGTTAGAAGGGAGAACACCTGCATTTTAGCACTGATCAGCAGTGATAAAGTACTCAGAGTCCCACCGAGAGGTCAGAAAAAAATAGGAGGAAGGAGGCAAAAAGTCAGGGGATGAACCTGCCAAAAGGTCCAGGTCCAACACAACCCCCCACCAGCCTAAATCCAGGGGAGACCAATCAATACCTTGATGGGCTTCCCTGGTTGGGGCGATAGAAAATGGACCCTGGCCTTTAACTGCAGGGGCACGTTTCAGTTCTACACCACTATGATCCCAGTTGGATCCCTCTGTCTATGCTTCCCAGGCAACCTAGACTAACTCACAGGGGCTCCCTAGCTGCCAATGGCCAGAACCAGGCCACAGGCCATCTAGGGACCTCTGGTCTCTGAAACCACAATGAGTGGGGGGCGGTACCCCAGGTGCATAGCAAACTGTCTCCACTCAACTTCCTATCAGTTCAGGGAGTCTACCCTGCCACTGAGCCACCAATCTAGGATCCGCAGCCATAGGTTCCACAGGAGCTAGAGGCGAGGCTCTCCTCCCTCTACCCTTCCTTCTAGGATCCAGCCCTCCTCTCCTTGGAGGGGTATCACCAGAATCCATAAGTGCCAGGGCATTGGGTACAGCCGTCTTGCACAATTCGCCTGCCAGCCCAGGATCACCACCCGGCGAATGGCCCCCCCAACTCAGGGTCACCACATATGGATTGCACCTGGGTCCAGGGCGAGTTTCCCCCTCCCTGAACCCAATTGCAGAGCGCCGCACCTCCCCACTGCGGGAAGTGCTTCCAGAATTCACAGATGGGGGGATGAGTACACTAACCGCCCCCCCCAACCAGGTCAGAGTTTACCCCCTGAACTTGGACCACTGCCTGGCAAACCCAGACTTCCCGGGGAGCACACCTACCCCCGCCAGACCAGAGTTTAACCCTTGAACCTGACCATCCAACCCAGAGTCACCACCCTGAGGTTGAACCATTACTTGGCTTAACAGAACTTCCTTCGGAGCACACCTACTCCCCATCAGGTCAGAGTTTACCCCCTGAACCTGATCATCCAACCCAGAGTCACCACCCTGAGGTTGAACCATTACCTGGACACCAGGACTTCCTGAGGGCACACCTACCCCCCAAAAGGGAAACACCCTCCTCAAGGGCCACACAAGAGTTTTGCTGCCCAGGTCTTCTGACCTCTGCCCATCTGGCAGATGTCAGAGGGGTCCTTTCCTTGGGATCTACACGTTCCTGAACAAAAGGTCCACCTCCCGGCGTCACCAACTCAGAAAGCTATTATAGCACTGAGTTATGGAGAAGCCAGTCGGGGGAAGGGAATTTAGGGAAGGGAACAGCAGGGAGAGAGATCTGTAAAGGAAAGGTTAGAACAATATGCATTTACTTATTCATAGAAAAACTGAAATCGTTGATAGACTCTTGACTAACTGTGTCTCCGAGATATCAGGTGGAGACTACTTCTAAAATGGGGGCAAAGCCCCTGGCGAAAACATGACCTCAGATTCAGAAGATGGCAAGAACGTTGAACTATGATTTTTTCACAGAATATCAATCCTGTAACATTACTGTCTTCGAATCATAAGTCTTTGATCATGACTTAGAAAATCTCGAAGACTTAAACGTTTTTTCATACCTTAAGTTATTCAAAGATCAATGAAAACTTTGATTCGTTTTATCTCCAAAATACTTTCACATTCACAATAATAACTGATAAAAGGTTTTACTAATCAAAACCTAAAGCGTCTTGCTTATTAACACCAGGAAGCACTTTTATTTCTGAGAACTGAAACACCATGAATTACTTGTGCACATAACGCGTTTTCTCTGTGAACTGCAACGCTTTGAATTACCAAGGCAAAAAGCGTTTTACATCTGTGAACGGAAAGCACCATGAATTACATGTGTTTTAAGTGCGTTATCTCTGTGAACTGAATCGTCCTGAATCACTGAGCCAAAAGAGCGCTTTATATCTGTGAACGGAAACACCATGAATTACATGTGCACTAAGCGTGTTATCTCTGTGAACTGAATCGCTCTGAATCACTGAGCCAAAAGAGCGCTTTACACCTGTGAATGGAAACACCATGAATTAAATGTGCATTAAGCGCGTTATCTCTGTGAACTGAAACATTTTGAATTCACTGAGACAAAAGAACGCTTTACATCTAGGAACGGAAAAAATATGACTCACGTGCGTGCAAGCGCATTACCTCTTGGAAGTATTAACTTCCTCCAAACTTGGATTCAGCAAGGCCTTACCGCCACGAGTACGACCTACTCATTTTTGGATGCACCATTGACTCTGGTTAAACGATACTGCCATTCAGAAATTCTGGACTTTTCCAGAGAAACCTCCACGAGGTCTGGCTGCATTGAAGTCTTCAACATAGTGAGCAACGTGCTTGGGTGTGGCTGGGCTTTATAGGCCTGCCACACCCCAAGATGGCCACTGCCTCTAAAAACTTGGGAAATGTAGTCCTCTCATAGGATAACACTGATAAGTGCATCTTGACCACCAATGCCCTGAACCTGCAGCTACGTGAGCTTTACCACAGGGCAGACGATGCTGATGGCCATTCTTGGAACAAGCGGGGAGGACCACTGGTGCGCATAAAGCGCCGTAGAGTTGAGCAGCGGAATTTTGTGCGAGACCTGGACCGCGCCTGGCCTCATTCCTGACAGCAGAGTTTGGATTCCCCCGACCCAGAAATGGTCTCACCAAGGTCATTCCTGGTGGGCTCTGACCTCAGAGCTGACCCCTGACCCTCCAGGTTCTCCACTGGGGCCCACAGCCCCCTCTCAACCCTACGCCTGGATTTCCACCTTCTCCACTCCTGAGTGAGACTACCAGAGACCAGGACTGGAGGAATGCTATCACCAGCCGCGCACCCGAGTCCTCCTGGCAAAATGGGAGCCCTCTGAGCAACTGGCCCTACTGTGCAGGCTAGGCTCCCCTCATGGCGTCCACTCATGGAACCAACCAGGCTATGAGACTGGGGGCCAGATGTAGCAAAGGTTTTTACCCATTCTGTGTCTATGGGAAAAAGTGTTCGTACATATGGCCCTGGGTCTTGGACATCCTAGGACATAGCCCAATCAAACACCCTCTCCTCTGAGACATTACACTGGGACCTACATGGGACATAAACCTTTCCCACCACACCTGGGAAACACCTACACCACTCTCTTTGGGAACACCCCCTAATGCCACTCCAGATCCTCTGGCACTCAACCAGAGGACTGCCTCCTTTGCAAGCTCCCTGGTGTCAGAGAGCTCACACACTGACAAGTGTTGGCGTAACCCTGAAAAACAACAATGAAGCAGGTGCTCTCTGGCAATCAGATCAAACAGCCCTTCAAAATTGTTTACTGTGCTACCCTTCACCCATCCATCTAGTGCAATGCAGCAATCCTCCACAAACTCCTCCCAAGACTGGTGGGACAGTTTCACACAGCCCCTGAACCTCTTTCTGTATTCCTCAGGGGAAAAACCATACTTCTCAATTAATGTGTTCTTCATATTGGAGCACCCCTTCCCGTCACTCCCTTCCAGAGCCAGTAGGGCATCCCTTCGCTTCTCAGGAATATAGCTCCCTCGGTCAGTCCCCCAATCCTTCTCAGGGATCCTGCGCTGTACCAAAGCCCTCACATATTCCTTCAACAATTGACGTATCTCGGCCCCCTCTTGGAACCTAGGTACCAGATCTGTGGGTATGTGAGGAACATCTTTGCTACAGCACTCTACATTGCTGCCTGCACTGGACTCCACCTTCAGCGCTGGTGAGTCCACAACCTTCAGACTGCGCTCAACAGTGAGTCTCTCTCTGGCAAAGGCCCTTTCTGCCTCTGCCATCCTCTCCTGCACTAAGGTCTTTTCCACCTCAGCCCTTCTCTCCTCCTGTCAACACCAGGACAGTGTGCGCTCTACGGGCAACATAATGCGAAATGACAAACCTTATGCAATGTAATAATTCATGCATTGTGTGCTGATATTTCATATTAACTTTTTGCATTGCAGGTATTTATCTTGAACTGTCATTAATGCTGTGTGTAATGTATTGTTAATTTCAAAGCTTGTTCATTTTCAAGCCTTTCCTGCAACCTGGCTGGGTGTGGCATGTGGGTGGGGCTTGGGTCTATTTAACAAACCCAGCCCAGCTGCACGTGCTCACCATTCAGAGGTCCCGGTGCAGAGCAGCAGCATTTTCCTGGGCTCCGGATGTGGAGGCCTACTTGGACATTTCCTGGCCCTGTCCTCATAATCTTGCTGATCTTCAAACAGGGCGGTAAGGTGGAGTTCGTGGAAATTTCCTCAACTCCATTTTCTAGAAACATTTGAGTTTTGGCTTTGTGATTTACAGAGTGTGCGATTTATTCTTGGCATTTAACCCTTGCAGTTTGGATCGGCAGAGTGCGCAATCATTTAAAAGCATTTGAATCTTGATGGTTGAATCAGCAACAGTGTGCGCGAATCATTCTTGGCATTTAACCCTTACAGTTCGGAACGGCAGTGTGCAATCATTTCAAGGCATTTGAATCTTGATGGTTAAATCTGCAACAGTGTGCGCAATTCATTCTTGGCAATTAACCCTTGCAATTCAGATCGGCAGAGTGCGCGATCATTTCAAGGCCTTTGAATCTTGATGGTTGAATCGGCAACAGTGTGCTCGATTCATTCTTGTCAGTTAACCCTTGCAGTTCGGATCGGCAGAGTGCACGATCATTTCAAGGCATTTGAATCTTGATGGTTGAATCAGCAGCAGTGTGCGCGATTCATTCTTGACAATTACCCTTGCAGTTCGGATCAGCAGAGTGCGCGATCATTTCAAGGCACATGAATCTTGATGGTTGAATCGGCAGCAGTTTGTGCGATTCATTCTTGGCAATTCACCCTTGCAGTTCGGATAGGCAGAGTGGGCGATCATTTCAAAGCCTTTGAATCTTGGTGGTTGAATCGGCAACAGTGTGCGCGATTCATTCTACATACAATTAACCTTTGCAGTTCAGATTGACAGCGCGCAATCATTCCAGGTACTTGAATCTTGATGCGCGGTCTGGCAATAAGGTGCGCAATAACTTCTGGGCAATTGAATCTTGAAATCTAGAACAAACAGAGTGTGATCTTTCTAGACAAAACAAATTTAGTCAATTTGTATATGCTACAGTATTATTCATGAATCCTATAGCAGTTAATTATTTGGGAACAAAAGTACTCATTGATTCTTGTTGTGATGTATTTGCTGTGCAAAGGATTAACTTGAGTGACTTCAATGTTCAGAGCATATGAATATAAAAAGGTCACGTTATTGAAGATTTCTTGATCTCTCACGTTGTTAGAGGATAAAGAATTAAAAAACAAAGTTCATGAAGATTAATGTGAATAACCTTGCTATTGTGTTCTTAACTCTTGCTTCCACAGGTCTCCTTCCCCGCTGTTCCCAACCTAAAACCCATCCCCCACTTGGCCATTCTTTAATTATGTGCTATGATAGCTATCAGAGTTTGGAGCTGCCAAGAAGTGGACATATTGGGAACAGGCGCAAACCCCGAGGATCCGGTCTTGCTGACACCTACACAGCGAGTAGCTGTAACTTCAGGTCCCTCACTTCCCGCCTCTCTCTTAGCTCATCAGGCATCAAGGAATGAGAGGTAGCCCTGCTTCCTACACTGGACCCAGCAAGGGACTCCCTGTCACTGGTGCCTTCCCTGTCAACTGGCACCCCCGCCCAGTCATTCTCACCATCCTGCTCAGTCTCTCCACCGCTCTCTAGGGATGAGGTCTGGGAGCCCTCCCTTGGGAATCCTCACTACACTCAGAATCCTCTGTGTACCCCCTAAGAACACTCTTCCCCTGGGCATATGTCACAAACCTTTCAAAGAAATACCGAAATCTCCTGAGGTCTCAGCCCACTGGCAGTACTCTCTCTCTACAGAACCCCTCTAATTCCTCCTGCATGTAAAATGGCAGGCCCTCTAAATTAAAGGTTGGCCCCATTTTCAAAAGGTTAGCTATCTGTTCCATAACCCGGGTCCAGGCATGCAACAATGCAGGACATTCCCAGACCATTCCATATGTATGAAAGTGGCGTGTTAAAGATTGCATCTGAGGTGCATCAGGGAACATTTTTGCCTAGACAATAAGGTGTAAGATAAGCCTGATGTACATAATTAAATTGTGTGCATTTCAAATGTGCATCGCGGGAGACTCATTTGACCTGCAAGAGGACCACGTCCCCTTCTGCAGAAGTGAGCTCCATGGTTAGGGAGTCCTCCCACTGTATCTTGCTCTGAGGCGGTGGACTGCCTATCCCTTGGAATAGTGCAATATAAAGGGTTGATATAGCTCTGCTACCCAGGCCCTGGATAAGAATACATTGTAATCCTAGATGTGTCGGGGGTTCGGGTGTCCCAGGGGGCCAAATGCTTGCAATCCTTGCTCTAATGGCAGAGTAGGTAAGATAGAGGTCAACCCCAACATTGTATTGTTCCTGTAGGTCCTGAAAGGAGAGAAGGGTGCCCTCTCGGTATAACTCGCTTAGGTGGAATAACCCAGCTTCACTCCGTAGGGTGAGATCGTGGATTTCTGTTAGAACACTCAATTCCCATCAAATCCCACATGGGTAGTTTAGGTGCATACAGAAACAGTGCACGCTTGATATTGATGTATCCAGCGCATGTAAGGTTGGCCGTGCGCTACAGAAGTCATGGTTTACAGCCCCGCCTATCTGAAGAAAAAAGGAACTCTCCCTAGGTCAGCCTGCATCAAATTCCTCTACCGGTCTCAGCACTCGTCAACCAGCGCATGGACCACTGAAGTTGCACCGCAGCAAAATACAATTCTAAATCAGGAACACCTAGACCTCCTTCTGAACAAGGCCGTAGCAGGATCAGCAAGGAAACTTTTTTGCGTGCCAGGCCCCACACTAGGACCAACTCCAAGCTATGCAGGGAGTGAAAGAAGGATTTGTATAGAAGCACTGGTAAGGCAACCAATAGGTACAACAATCGTAGAAGGACCAGCATCTTAACTATTCACGCTCTGCCCATGGATGATGAGGGCAGTCACATCCAGAATTGTATATAGTGACATATGGAGGTCAATACTCGTTCGTGGTTGCCTCCCAGTAATTCCTTAGGTGTAAGGTAAACGCTTACCCCAAACAGCGGAAAGTATCAAAGGCCCAGGGGAGGCAACCCCATCCAACAAGTTGTGGTCTTCTTGTACAATCTTTCGTAATGGAAATATACAGGATTTGCCCCAGTTTATCTTAAGGCCCGAAACCTCTCCAAAACGCCTAGGGCTCGCGCTCTCGGGCAGTGTGCAGGAGTTCACCTCATCTCAGAAAACTGGGGCCCATTCCAAAGGTTTGTAGGACATATAACAAATAGGACCAGCAGAGCGTGTCAAACACCTTCTCAAAGTCAATGGAGACCGCCACTGGAAGGTTGGTCGCCGTAGCTAGGGCATCTATAATATGGCAGAGGTGACTAACTTTAAAATATGTGGCCCTACCTGGAACAAAGCCCCTTTGGTCAGCATGGACAAGGGTACTTAATATCGGAAGCAGCCTATTAGTAAGGATTTTGCCTGAGATCTTGTAGTCAGTGTTACACTGATAATGGCCTATAGGAACCTACCTCGAGAGGATCCCTGCCAGGTTTTGGAAGCACAATGATCAAGGCCTCTCGGAGTGACTCAGGGAGTATGCAATGTTGATGTGCCTCACCACAGACCTCAAGAAGGCGAGGAGATAGAGTGGCCCTGAATGTTGTGTAATATTCAACAAGGAACCCACCTGGCCTCGTGCCATGTACTGAGTTGCTTGTGCAATTTCCTCTATGTTGATGGGTTGCTCCAGCTCTTGTTGCTGTAGTGGAAACAGGGTAGGAAGCAACCCTACCTGGAAGCAATCAGGAACTAGAGTAAGAGGGAGCAGAACTGTTTGTAGTATTTGGTAATTACTTCATTAATGTCCACCTCGGTATTCTTGACAACCCCTGTGTGATCTCGTATGGCTCCTATCAGGTTCCTAGGCCCCTCTGTTCTCAGCAACCACGCTAATGGGTGCCCAGGTTTGTCCCCTTCAGCGTGTTGGCGGGCTACATAGGATCTATAGTCTAAATCTTCCAACCTTTTGAGCTCCTCCCAGTACTGGCGGTGCTAGGTCACCAATTTCAGACGTGCCATTGTGAGTGTGATCGCTTCCAATTCTAGCAAGTGAAGGAACTTTTCTGAAGCTAATAGACTGTGGATAAGAGTAGAATGGGTGTCACACATCGTGGAGATACAAAGCTCTCGCTTGACTATCTACACGGTCTCTCACTTTGCCCTCTAGATGCCCCCGTTCCCGCATTTTCCACTAAGTAGGTGGAGATGTGTGTGGCCAATGTGGTTCGATAGACTGTATCTTGTAGGGCCTTGATGCGGAGATGCCAGGAATCTGTCATGGATTCCCCCACTGAAATGTGACCTTAAGTGGATTATGGTCTGAGAGAGTTCTACTCAAATATTCAGAGTTACGCATTAGTGGCCAGCATTTGGAATTACAGAGGAGACAGTTGAGGTGCGTGTGTACCTGGTAGCCCAGGGCATAGTAGGAGTACTCCCTTTCTCCTGGATGACCCAGTCTCCAAACGTCATGTAAGTCTAAGGCCTTGGTCTATTGTTGGAAATTTTACATTGTGTGGCTACTGGCTGTGCCCGACATAGGGGGTAGTGACCGATCCCAATCGGAATTGTGAATACATTTAAAATTGCCTCCTAACTCCTAGGAGCTTGCGGTTGTGGCAACACAGTGGGTGACAAAGTATCTAGAAAAGCAGCTTAAGCAATGTTGGGACCATATAAGGATAGTAGGTAGAAGGGGCAGCCATCTAAGACACCCTCTACTATTACATATCGTCCTTCAGTGTCCATCAGTACCCTATTTTTTACAAATGGGACCTCAGACGTGACCCAAATTAGGACACATCAGGCATAAGCTAAACAGCCTGTACAATAGATTTGATAACCATATCTCTTACTGATTTTAACCAGCTCGCCTGTGGAGAGATGAGCCTCTTGAAGACAAACAAAGTGAATATGGCAACATCAGAGGTATGCATAGATTTTATGTCTCTGAGCCGGTGTGGCTATAACCCGAACATTCCACTTGAGTGTGGTATAGGTGGTAGCTATGGCATTAGATTCCTTTGTGCCATTTTGTACGCCCCCCCTAGCACTGGAACACCCCCCCTTGCATACATTATGTGGCGCAAGGGGTTACAAAGTGGCGCAATGAAAGCATTGTGCCACTTTGTAAATATGGCGTTGCGTTTTTGCCCTTCCCACACCACATTAGCGTAAAATAAAATTACACTACTATGGCGTTGGAATGGGGGCCTAGGTTTGTTGGAGAGTCAAAGATCACCCCAGAGCAGTCAGAGAGCGGAATTCTCTGAACAGAGGAGTATGCTTCACGCAAGGATCATAAGATAGCAACGGCAGGCACAGGTCATGATATATTCTTTTAATCATGCAGATCATTACTGCCAACAATTAATGCACAGGCTCTACCCTTTTACACTTCTAGGAGGTCTCCAAGTCACTATTCTGAGACCACTCTCAGAGGGGCAATAATACCATATAAATTACTGCCTTGTGAGTAACCAACGTGCTTCTGCCCGGCAGATACACAGTGCAGTGATATGAGAAGCTTGGTGGTGCACAGTGCACAGCCAAAGTAAGGTTGTGCACCAAAAATCACCGCCTGAACCGAGAGTTTCTCCCCCAGTGGTTAATAATGTTCTGAGAGGGGCATATTCAGCAAAGTCAATAGAGCAGTGCAGCTCCAGGTGTCAGGCCACATTGGTGTTAACAGCACTGGAAGCAGAGCTCCTGTATATATGTTGTACACCCCCCGCCACAGACGTGCACTCCAGGAACTCCCTGCCTCTGTCGCAGTGGGGCGGCTGGAGGGGGGGTATTCCAGGCGGTCATTGCCAGTGATACTGCAATCCACACCTGATTGTGATGTTCGACTCGGCATTGCTCGAGCCAAGCCCGTCACCAGGGTCCTGCTTAGCCAAATCCCCTCAGTAGCATCTCGGACCAGGGACAAGATCCTGGTGTCCGAAGGAAATCTCACACACCTGCTACCAGGGCATGGACTGGCACCAGCTCCAAATCCCGCCTGGGGACGTGCTCTGCGGCTCTGAACAAATCTAGGCCGGGTGGTGCCCCACCCCGGAGCGTCTGCAATCCGGCCTCCCTGGGCACCCCCGGAGCAACAGGTGCCTGGCAGAAGTTCCGATGTGTGGAGACAATCCATTCTGGGCACTTAAGAAGCGGATGTCATCATTTTCCGCGCAGTCACCATCTTGGCCATGCCCTTAAAAACAAATGCTTATTCACTAACTAACAGAAGGCTTCTGGAAAGTTACAGCATCTCCTGCAAAAGAGCAACTCAATGTGGAAAACAGGTCTTTCAATGCGGATATCTTATTTATAATTAATATGGTGTCAACAGTTAAGCTAAGGAAATCAGCACATTATTGTTTCTTATATATGCTTATGTTGCCTAAGTATGGTTACCTACTTCAAATTATATTCAAATCTTTACGTTACTTTTCAAATACTTTTGCACCTTTTAATTGAATATGTTTATTTTGCAATGTGAAGAAATTTGCTGCGCTGCGGTCATTGTGACAGGGAGAAGGGCATTTATTTATATATATGGTAAGAATGTTAGAACATTAAGCCCTTCTGGAAGGAAATACTGAGCCACATTGGTGCAATCATAAGGGAGATGACAAGTAGAAACCCATCCATGGCTTTGCTAAACATGATGGGAGAACACAAAGAATTGGGAAAGTACACTTGTAAATTCCTTCTAAGTCAGCTTTGAAATCACTCACTTGAGACAGCCAAGTGTCTAATCCCACTATACTGGAAGAAAAAGTAGACCCCCCCCCCCAGAAGGGCTATAGGTGCAAAGCTTATAGCACACAAAGGTGGTCAGAAAGGTTACACACAACCTTTTGAAGTCTGAAGACATTTTTAAAAAGTTGGTCTCCAGTAGTTGACTACCTAACACAATTATCCCTCTTTCATTTGATTCCATGCAAGATATGAACCTTGGTGGTTATAAAGATGAAAAAATGTGATTACAACAGTCAAGTAGCATGCTTTCACAGATGAGACGTAGAGGTAATCTGATTTGATTCTTCTTTTTGTGAGGTGTTATAAGGTTCATGTGAGGTGCTGCGAGGTTTCTGTGGGATGGAATAGTTATGGGGTAATGTTGTATTAGTTTTTCTAATCTGTGTTTTCATATAATAATTTGCATCTAGATATAAAGAAGATGAATGAGATTGCATAAAGAAAGCTGGTCCATGATGAGAGTTACTTATAATACTCCAGTATACATCTTAAAAACATTTAGGGAAAGGGAGCTATACCAGTAAATGCACATGTTGTTTGTATGGACATGTATCTCATGTGACATGTATATTTATGCCACCAAACTGATTACAATATGTTATGCAAAAATCCCTTAACAAAATTGTTTGAAATGTAAAAATATTGCAAATACGAGCACATGCATGGAGCAATCTAAGATGTATGAAGAGCTGGTACCAATTGACTTGAAAATGTGTTCTATGCACTGGACTGTGACTACAGGCTGACAGTACCTAAAAAATGGTTTAGAAGCCCAGCTTTTTAAGCTGGGTCAAGCTATTCTACACAGACCCTGAGGTCTGGTTAAAATCAGTGGTCTAGTTTTTAAGAAATGCTCCTCAGGGAGGGGGCAAGACAAGGCTGGCCCTATCCTCACTGCTCCCTACCTTAGCGTCAGATATGCTGGTGGTTAGACTGAGGGAAGTTTGGCAACAATGGGATGTGTGGGAGGGAGATATGATGCATACATGCTCAATGTCTTCCAATTATATGTTGGTGTACCTAAATCAGCCCAAACACCAAATCCCTATACTCATAGTGGAGATAGAGATGTTTGGCATCTGCGTTGCATATCAATAGACAAAAGACAATACTATTCCCTCTGGGAGATTAGCGGGAGTCACCCGGGGAGAGCCTCTAGAATTTATTTGTAATGGGAAACTGATGGGCTTTACTACCTAGAGATGCATATCCTGCATTTCGTTGAAGAACAATAGTTAGGTAATGTGGGAAGGGTGCTCCAGGTACCTGGGGGTGAACAGAATTCTGGAACTCGCTCTCTGTGTCCACTATGAGTCAAATCATGTTAGTGAAGATGCTGTTCTTCTCCCATTGCCAAATATGTGTCAAAATTGGGTGTGCATGAACTTGTGATTTTAAGGAAATGGATAGACTGCTGATCTCCCTGGTGGGGGCGGGTAACCGAAGCCAGCTCCAACTAAATATCTTAAAAATGGACAGAGAACAAGGCAGGCTAGGTCTCCCTGAAATATACTATACAGCAGGATAATTGAAATATACACTGTAAGATGGTGTACAGACAAGGAGAACTGAGAAAAAAGGCTGCTCAGTGGTACATGCAGAGAGGAACCTCTGCTGTTCCTGTTGATGCAGAGGTTCCTCACCTTCTCAATATCCATACGTGATTAGCCTGACAGTGGGTACGAATAGTGAGGAGGATCTTGGGACAGACCCTCCTCCTTTACCATGGCCAAGGACATCTGGTGGCTGTGGGTTTCTTGGCACCTTTTGCTGGATTGCCTGGTGTCCAGATAGAGGGAGGGTGGCTGTCAGACACTTGGGAACATGTTTCTAGGGAGGAGTTCCTCTCCTTCACTGAGGGCCAGGAAGTATTAGGGGTTGGGCCTGGGAAGTTCCTTGAATATGTTAAGTTGGCCAGGACTGCCAGGGAAATGTGGGCAGGGTTGTACTTGAGGCATTATTGGAAATTGGACAAAGTCGTAGGTTAGGGCCAAAAATGAATAAGGTGCTGAAGAAAGAAAGACAATGGAGATACAAACTCAGCAGAAGTTGCAGGATGTCCGATGAGGATTGGGAGACAAAATGCAAGCAGGTGCAGGACATCTCAAGCAACACAAGTTTGAAATCAGTCCACTTTAAATTCCTCCATTCCACATATTTGACCCCAGTAGAGTTGAGGAAATTATATCCACAGACATTCTTTAAATGTCCAAGGTATGAGGAGAGGAAAACTTCCTTTATATACTTAGCATAACTTGTGAGATGCTGACAGAATTCTGGGCGCAAATAGTGAACTGGGGTGATTGCAAATATAAGAATAGAAGGTACAATCAAGCACTGCTTGGGCATGACCCCACAGCCTGGGGGACGGGAGTTCAACACAAAATTGCAGCATTGAGGCTGGTCCTGGCAAAACAACATTTTGGTATAGATTGGCTCTAGCACAACTGTCCTATAATAGTGACCTTTATGAAGTTTGCATCAGAATGTAAGAAGTAAGTATGATTGAGACAGATGATAAAGTCAATGAAGATATGGCCATGGGGGCAGAAATGACAAACGCACTGGGAACATTAGACCACAATGGGTCACAATGAAAAAAATCAAATTAGATACCAGAACATGCAGATTATGGTGCATGAAGCACCAAAATCTCCCACAATATCATCATAGGTGGTAATGATCACACTGAATAATATTGAACATTTCAGTATCGGAAAGTTTGATGAACGTGCTCCTGGTGGACTTGGATTTGACAGCTATGATGCATGTAAAAAATCATGTTTTGCATTGAGTTTAGCATCTCCAATGAAAAATGTATTATAGGTATCTAATGTGCATCCTAATGTCTGTGATCTCTATTATGTGGCAGGAGTGGAGGTTCAGTAGGATAGCTATGACAGCTATAGTACTACTTGTCTTCATCACCTAACCCTATGGTCACATATTCATTGTTCAAGTCCTAGGGAGTTAAAGCAATGTTATCTTTGTGCATTAATCTCATAAGATTTTATGAGATTTGTGGTTGAGGCATTGATCGTACTTTTTTATAATCTGTTCTTATAGCTATCTACTCAGGATCCATTGCTGTGTTATAAAGAAGTAAGGCCAGACAGCAGAGTCCTAATGCATTGAGGCTTTGCTAGCAACCAAACCAGATGATATATACGAGCCTAGTACAGATTTACAATGGTAACCCAAACTACAGGGCCAAAATCATCGCCATTTCCCTAAGAATCTCTGTTAATATGTCCTCTGAAAAAACTCCACAAAATTTGAGCCCATGCAGGCCTGCCCGACAGGCAACTTTCTACTTCTTGATGCACATATTGCTTCAACTGGTGAAGAGAAACAGAAGGCATTTAGTAAACAAACATTTTAAATCTTCTTTTTTTCATGTTGTCCAGTCAAGAAAGTCATTATTCTTCCTGATTCCTCCTCCAGAAGAAAAGCAAATTGTTGGTGAGCAGTGCTCAGGATGTACAGGTTTTTGGGGTTTCTGAGTGCCAAAATAAGATGATGGTGTGAAAGGCTCCAGGGAATGCCCACTGTAAAAAGGGAGATCATGTACTCATGCTGAGTGTTATGATAAGGAACCAGATAAAATAAATAGTTTAATGTTTTCACATCTGCCACCCTGCTCCTCAATCCATTTATCGCCTACTAATTGGAAAATACAATTGAGAAGCTCACTTTTGAAGGGTGGTATCCCATTTAAATCCAGCTAAGCATTCTCCACCTGCCTCACCATCTAATATTGCAAAAGTCACTTCTACTTCTACACAAATGGATCTCTAATAAAAGAGAGAGGTGCGGTCAAGGAATAAAATGTAAAAGAGGATCATTATATTGTCACTGCCACATTCATTGCACATTTCTTCTGATATTCTGTACTTGGGATATCTTGATCTTTCACAGTAGGGCAAAAGTCAGGTCAGGAGTAGTAATCGAACCTGTAAAAAGATAATTTCCACGTAATTAGTTGTTTAATATCCACGTTGAGGACATTATAGGCCAAAGACTCCATCATGTCTTGACCTAATAAAAGAAAATGGAAGAGTACTCTATGCTGTGTTGTGATTAATCTCCAATGCGCAGGATATGGTTGTCATCAAGAAATCTCAGGGAGTGCCCCAAAACGAGCGTGTCAGTTGTTTGTTTATACAAATTATGCCTTATGTTGTAAGCAGTTCTACTAACATTTCACTTAAATGGTATAGAACTTGGAATGGGCACATGGTTACAGTATGCTTCTTTGAAGGCATTGCTCTATGAAACCATTAGTGATTAGAAGACATCATAAACCTCCTAAACCTAGCAATCACATGACTTAATCATACCCTTCTCTTATTGCAATAAATAATCATCATGCTCTGAAGTATGCACTTTTGAACATTGTGTAGTAGCTCCATCAACATTTTCTAAGGCACTTAATGATTCTTTTTTTGTCAACATTGTGCGTTCTTTTATTCAAAATGTGTGCTTCTTTTGTCTCAATTTTGCATATGCATTTGACCAAGTTTTCCCACTCATGACTGATTCGCATTTAGAGACTTGGTATGACAACAAGTCAAATCTGATACATCTAGTACAAAGGGGTTTGTGACCTTGTGTGGGGCAGTGTACCATAACACCTTATTCATCATCGAGCACAATGACTTCAAAACTGGTCTTATTTACCCCCTTTAGAGATGTGGTAATCGGGCATGATATAAGATATTTGCAACTACTCTAGGAGGCACTCCATGGTGTGGCAATATGGAAGCTATAGGCCAGGTGTACAAGAAACTGGTGCAGCACGGTGCTGCGCCAAAAATAGCAGTGCTGCACCAGTTTTGAAACGCAGAAATGCACTGTATTTACACGAGTACGGCACACCCCTGCGTTTCCCCCAGCGCCCGCACTACATGAAGCAGCCTCCGCCAATGCAGGCATCCTTGCACCATAGTGCAAGAGTGTCTGCGTTTCTGAGCTGAGGGGATTGATTGTTAATGTGCAGGAAGTTGTTCCTTCCTGCACATAAACAATCTAAAATGGTGATTTGGCACTTCTATGTGTGCTGCAAAGTGCAGCACACATAGAAGTACCAAATCGTAATTTTTGAATGATTGTTTATGTGCAGGATGCAGAACACATAGAAAAAGCAATAAACAAGGAAGAATAAAAGTATTCCTCCTCGTTGTCCCATGCCATCACCACTACTGGGGTGGCATTGGTTTTTTACACTGCCACAGATTTACGCCTTCTAGTAAATCTGTGGCAGGGTCAAAAGCAATGGGTGTTGCGGTGGAACGCACACAGCAACACCCACTGCATGCACCTCAGATGCAGAAAACTGTGTTGAAGGGGCCCACATTTACAAGGCAGCGTTAAGCCACAATTTGTGAATGTGGTCCACTGCACAGTGCCACCGGAGCATCACTAAAAGTGACGCTCCAGTGGCCCTGGGGCCTTGTAAATCTGGGCCTATATTTTAAAGTTTGGTCACTACTTCATGAAGGAAATAGTGCACAATCCCATTTGGGAACTGACACAATAAATTGAGCTTTTTGAAAGGGTACACAAGGCGGGTGTTAGTGATCATGAAATATTTATTTTATCCTATAGTGTGCTAGTAAAAGCAGTATGTTGTTGGATTTATAAACGTAGTTTGTAGTGACAAATTCACACTTATTGCAGTGTGAAGAAGCTCACTCTGATTGTTCAGAAGTTAAACTTGACAACATGTGGCCAGAGCAGGCAGCTTAGGAATCACTTATGACTGTGGGTACTCTACAATGACACGCACTGGTTCAACTATATTACTATAAATATATGAACTATTGGGTGGAGAAAGCGTTAAAGAGCAAATGGGAGCACATCTGGATTTCCAAAGCCTTGTCAAAATTTAAACACAAGTTATAGCAGAACAGTGTTAGATAAGTCACCATATAACAGGCAATATTAAGTCAGCCCAATGAATCGTGGAACAATAGGGCCCATGCCAGCTGGGCTAGCACGGTTTATCCTACTGGAAATAAACCTGCTCAGAAAAGTGTGACAGTTAATAGTGTTACACTATCCATCCACTTATGAAAGTATTTGCACTTGCAGCGCTTCAAAGATTATGCATCCGCAAACACTCTACTGTGCTATCTATTTTGGGCCTTCTTTTTAAAAAATCTGACGCATTGGCTCCATTGTGTCACATTTCTTGTGCTGCCCGGCGCCCCCCTATCGATGCCATGGTAGCGATGTACTTACTATACAGAGCTCCGTGGTGCACATTTTCCGCACAAGTGGCGCTAAAGTCACGCTTTGTCGGACTAGCGAAAAATAATGATGCTACTCCAGCAATGCCAGCAAGGCTCCCATTATAAAAAGCCTTGCGTGAGATTAAAGCCTGCCGTGAGAAGGCGTTACATTTTTGATGTGGTGCATGCGCAGAAGAACGCAGTGAATGCCAGATCTGCGTGGCTTTTAAAAAGGGGAAAGCCTACCTTAGATACATTATACCTGGTGCAGTTATAATGTGGGGCAAAGCTTTACAAACTGGCTCAATGGTTCCATTGCGCCAGTTTGTAAATATAGTGCACTGTAGGGGACTGCTTTGCGCCAGCGCAACATGAAAAAAAAAATGAGCCAAAAGTGGCGCAAGGGCCTTGTAAATAAGCCGCTTGAATGATACTGGGACCTCATTTGGGGATGCTCCACAAAGATCGTGACCTGTAGCACTAGTCTTACATTGGTCTCTTTTGTGGAAGCGTTTCTTAGATACAAATGTATCATAGTGACTGCTGAGACTGCCATTGACATGGATAGATAAGGCCTTGTCAAGCCTCAGATTTCTCTAATTTAAACTCAGATTTAATCTGCTTTATTCGTTCAAAAGGGTCAACATACATCAGAAGAAACTTATGCAATGCCAAGCGACTTCAAGATTAAGACTAATGATGTTTTGTTGGATTCATCAAGGAACAAATTCAAATCATGTGATGGAATGACCGCCCCACATCTATTCAGGTCCGTGACTGATGAGTGAATCAAAATAAAGCCTCAGACCATCTTCTGAACCAAGATGTTGCATATTTGTTGCACTGAACGCTTGTCTGTTTAGACCACCCAGGAAGGCTAATCAACTGAATAGAGAAGGAACAACTCATTTGTGCTACTGACAGTTGGCTCAGGCTCCTTTGTAAACTTATGGTAGCCTTGTTATGCTATTTACTTTCCTTAAGCCTAAATGTATACTTTGCGGAATAATAAACATGAATAAACTTAATTGGTGATCATTTACTGATATTTTCCTTATTTATTAAGTCTCACCTGAAGCTGTAGTGGCATATTCAACAAAGCAACGAATTCCATCTTTGAAAAATGTATTCAAATGTTCAGTCTCTTTTGGAAAGCTATCTGTTTTCCTAAATCATAATTATTTAAGCATACTTTTCATCACATTATTTTTAGGCAATGACTTGGCATAGCAAGGTCAGGAGGTAGGTGATACTATTTTTAGGATCACACTCTGAAAGATTTTTGTCACAAACACAGAAGGGGATATTTCAATGGTCTAGAAACAATTTAGCCACCTCTTTACTTCAGCCTCGGTCTGACATAGGTACAGGCAAAAATAAAACCGCTTTAAATCTTACACCATCATATTGTTGGAAATATGAGTATGCATTGGAAGATTAGTTTGCGTTGTTCCTATGGGTTACATATCTGCATATTAGAAGGGTGGATGATACTTTTATTCAAATAAATAAATCGGTACAATTTGAATTTGCTCGACAATCACTATCATATGTGCATCAACCAAGGGGGCAAATGATTTTTGTTCAGGTATTTAAAATTTTGATCTACAGACTTACCCTGCACTCACAAAACTCAGCACCTTGAATCTGATTCCTAAAACAAGTCTGACATTTACTCCTGTAGTTTTACTTGTATCTTTGGAGTAAATATCTAACTTCTTAGAGAATAACCGACTATTTTAGTGGTACTCCTGGTGAGCTGCACAAGTTACAGTTTCCTAGGCGTAGTTCTTGAAATCTTTTATGAATTCCAAACTCCAAACATGCATAGGCCTTTACACATATCTGTATTTATCGTGCCTAATAAATAATGATACCAGATAATGATACCAAGGGGTACGGTATTTATCAAGTGCAGTAAATAACACCTATTACGAGTTATGGGGAACAACATGCAGATTTTGGTGTTTAACCACACTAAACGTTAAATACTGTACGTTTTTTACCCCTGTGAAATTTCAGCAGGCTTGACCTGCCAGAATTTAGAAGGTTGAGGTAGTTAACACTTTTGATAATGATCAGATTCATTAAATACCTACCAATCTGAGCGTAAACAGGGATTTACGCACCGGTCAGAATATACGGGCCAACTCAAATTCAGGCCCTTAGCGATGCAAAGCAATGCAAAGTCTTGAAAGGGAATTTACTGCCCAGTGCAACAGGTATTTTGTGCTAAAAATGTGAGTGCCTTTTTGTCAGTGCTAATAGCTCTCTGCGCTGCACTTCACCACTTTGTTTCAATGGTCCTGTATAGTGTAACTTGGGCAGAACAGTGCCAGCATTATCTGTTTTTGACCCAATTCTTAATCACTAAAATTGGCAGCCCGTAGTTTGTTTAAAAAAAGAATACCTCTTTGAAACATATTGTAGCTTGGAGAAATGTTTTAATTTCTCCCAATATTCCACACATTGGAAGGAGAGACTTCCAGTGCAAATCCTATGCTAGACATCATTCACACACCTCTGTATCATGGTGCAGAGGTTGTGTGTGGCACTAGGCAGCCTGATGAAGCACCAATGGAAGGCATGAGATCCACAACAGACTATTTGAATACATGTGGCTCTGTGCCGCTTACTTTCCCTTCTCCTGCCCTTTGGACTTTCATGAACATGGTCAAAGACTCCCAACTACTATGCCTGAAAAGTTTCACAGCACACTTGGCCCATCATATAGTCCTGCAGCCTGAAGTATTTACCCTACCATCATTGCACTCTAGTAATGACATGCATTCCTCAAAGGGTTCGGTAGGAGTTATATTTAAATCAACATTGAAAGTTACTGAAGATTCCCCTGTGCTGCTATTAGGAAAGGCATAGACACTGCTCATTAATTATATTTCGAAAGGAATGTCTGAATTTCAAATTCTTTATCTGTAGTGTCTAACTTACTCTTGGGGTAAGTTCCCATGGTAACCGTTCAAACGCTTCTTGACATCATTCAGTCAGGTGATGCTGCAGTACCCATGTACAAAACTAGACTGGAAAATATTAAAACAAGAATCCAATATTAAATTCCGGGGTATCGGTCAAAACATAATAACTACTCTAGATGGAGATTCCAACTTCTTTTCTTTGCTTTCTGTCTTTTTTTCATTCACTACAACGTAGATTTGTGTTGACGTGCATCAGGGAGACAAGAGATAATTAATTATGTAGTGTGCAACATACAAAAAAAATCATAGACGTCATCAAGGAGTTACCTGTGACCCTTAGGATTGCCTGCGACCCCTAGACGGTAGCTTGTGACCAGTAGCAAGTTGCTTGCAACCGTTGAGGACAAAACTAGATTATGCATTTCAGATTTTGCTTGTGTTGCTAAAAGAAATCTGAGAAGTCTTAGGGCACTGTGCACCGTTCACTTTGCCATGCTCGCTTTGGAACACCACTATGTGGGAAAAGGAAGCTTGTTGAGTCTGTCATGCCATATGTCTGTAATGATTTGAACTTACTGAGGTCATGTCACAAGCCAATCCTATAGCAGGGAGACAAGGCTTGAGAATGAAATACTAATGAAAGGTTACAAATGTTTCATTTTTTATCGATTAATGACTGGCACTAAATAATTAATGGACAAAAAAATTTGATTGAATGTGCATTTTTCTGTCCATTCATGATTGGTGCCTTTGAAGTTGCGAAATATGGACTGAATTTTATTGCAGCTAAAGATAACAATGAAATTGACCTGGAAGAAAAGCCTCATAAATATTGTATAATCTGTGGTGCCTCGACGCCCATGTACAATGGCACTAAGGCCCTCATAAAGACTAGCAATTGAATTCCAATGAAGCCCATAATGGCGCCACTAAAATGATTGTATCTGCTGGGAGCATCTTTCTTTCACCTGAAACTTGGGTCCAAATTTACTAACAATTTGCCCCAAGTTTGTGGGGTGTTTTTGTAGTACAAATTTGGTGCAAAGTGTTGCGGGGGGATTTACTTTCTACTACTTTCCAACACAAAGCATAGTATGTTTTGGAAAGTATAAAAAAATTATGACGAAATAGCTCTCTGCACAGCTTTGAACAACTCTGCACCACACTGCATCAAGGGATGGTGTCACGGGTGGTACATGGTGGTCCCATGCAACCAATCCGCACATTTTTCCAGTGCTCCATGTGCACCACACATACAAAGTGGGAAATATATTAAATCACAATTTTTATGCAAGAAGGGTTCCATTCCAGTACAAAATCTATACTTGACAGAACATAAATACTGTTGTACTACAAGGTGTGCGTTGGTGTATGACAGCCTAAATTGAGACAGTGCTCGGAGGGAGGAAAACAGCCCCATATTTTAGTAGATATCTCATTCACACAAGGCAGCAGAGTTACTTTGGTTGCTGTGCTGTCAGAAATGCGAGTAAAGCTGCCCCATGATGTTTTCACAATTTCAGGGTCATCAGTATTTTTACAATTGTTACTCAATAGAAAAATACACAATAAATATTTATTCAATGTTTTTTTATCACTTTTGTTAATGCCACCTGGTTCAAAGGTCATATGACCATTTTCTGTGATGCCATTAAGGTGAACTAGCATGTGATATGACTTTCGCTACCCATGGCATTTTCATGAATCAACATCCATGGAAGCCCTCCAACTCAGTTTGAAAACACTCAAAAGAGTTTACTACTCTGTGTCACGCAGCCAGCAACACAGATATCAGAGATATAAGTAGCATAAAAACTCAGTTAAAAAACCTGAATCGTTCATGTTAGCATATTTAGAATGCCAGTCAACAGCTGATACAGATAGTTCAAAGTCTAAAGTACATGGAAGAGGCATGGTAAAGGGGCTAAAGTGCATGAAACATTACAGTAAATATTGACACACTGGCTCATGAAAGGATGTATTGAACATAAGCCTGCAAAATGACTAGCCCAGAAAAACTCCCCATGTGGGAGTCAGGTATACTGCAAGCACCACACGTCATTCTTGATTTAAAAGTAGTAAAATACCAAGCAGCCATAGTGAACACAAAACACAGTATAGACATCTGTACAATATTTGTTTCACATGTTTCCTTGCCAACCTTACAACCTATGGGTAAAGATGAGGTGGTGAAGCTGCTAAAAAACATTAGAGCATCCAAATGATGAGGAAGGCTTGAACAACATCATGCACCAAACAGCTTCCAATTGCTTTAATTTAAGTTCTAGAAAGAGAAGTACACTGTAAGATGGAGTATATGGAGCACTTCAAGAATTTTTATGACTCACATTCTGGCCTTGAACCAATAGACCATGGATAAACTACACCCAATAATAGGGAACCTCCTCATCTTGCTAAGGACAATAACCCATCCTTGTGATTTTCTTAAAACTTCAAAAATAACACTTCTGAAAAAACAATTCCCAATTGTTGGCTTTTTCAAAAGAGGTGCACTTTCCAAAATGTTTGTTCCCAGAATATACTGAAGTAAAGACAGTGGGGCAGTGATGAAGGGGTGAAATGTGTAAGGGTTAGGGTTTAAGGGTATAAGCTATAGGGGTTGAGATTATGGAGTTAAACGGTTATGGTTAGGTATGTGAGGTTAAAGGTATAGGATTGAACGTTTTGATTGTAGAGTTAAGAACTTTAGGAGAGAGTTTAGGGATTGGGGTTTAGGGTTTTGAGTTTAAGGTTAAGAGTTAAGGGTTCTGTGGCATAGTGCATAGTATACAAGGATACTAGGTTAAGCATTAAGATTTAAGGGTGAGGGGTTTTAGGTATAGAGATAAGAGTTATTGGTTAAGGGGTTTTAATACAGAGTTAGTAGTTGGGATATAGGGTGAATCGTGAAGGAGTTAAATAATTGGTTTAGGTGTTTATAATATAGGGGTTAGAGGTGTGGTGTTGGGGTTTAGGGTTACTGGTGTAATGTTAAGTGTTTAGGATATAGGCCTTTGCCTATAGCCACATTTAGGAGATTTGGTGTAGGGTGAAGGGTGCATGGCTAAGGGTCGGCTATAGGTTTACATGTCTGGGTATAGATTTGAGGATATATGATAGCGGTATTAAGGTTAAATAAGTTTAGTTATAAGGCAAAGGATTAAAAGTAAAGATTTAAGGATAGTGTGTTAAGGGTTCAGGGTTTTGGGTACATGGTAAAGAGTTTGGTAAATAGTTAACCAATGTTATTCTACGATTACATTTGCTTAGTGTCACAATTGTGCTTGAGTTACGCCAATAATTGTTAAAGATATTTGAAGTCATTCTTTTCGAAATACAGTTGGAAATGCTACTTTTCAAAGTAACACTACAAATAATTAATTTCAATGTAGCACACAACAAATTCAAAGTGAAGCACTCAGAAGTATTAAAAATAATAAGTGGTATTTCTCAGTTAAATAATTACCAAGGTGCAATCCTTTGCTTAGAAGTCAGGGATTGCATATTTAAGTAAGTCACAAATGGGCTCCGTGGACAGTGATACATTAATCATCGACGAATAATATGGAAGCAGAAAAGGACAGTTAGAAGTTGGGGCCCTAGCTGGCAAAGGTATGCACCCTGTCTAAGTAGGGACCACAATCCTAGTCAGTGTAGGTCAGTTACACTCCCTAAATCAAACTGTGCTTATCCTGTGGTAGCTTGGCACAGAGAAGTCAGGCTTAACTTAAGAGGCAAATTGTAAAGTATTTGTGCAACACTTAATTGCAGTAACACAGTGGAAGACACCACAAAAAGACTCCACATCAGTTTAGAAAATAGAGAATGTTTGTCTGAGTAAAATAAGAACAAAACAACAAAATCCAATAAGCAGAACTCATGTTATGAATTTTTAAAGATTAAATGTAAAAGCACTGCTTAGAAGTCACTAGCGGTCAAAAGGACTTGACGTCAGCAATGATAAGGTGCACAGAACCCTAAAGCCAGCAAAAATGAAGCAGAAAAACAGGAGGTCAGAGAGCAAAATGTTTGGGGAAACCGTGTCAAGGAAGCCAGGTCTGACAAGGTCAAATAGTGAAGATAAAAGAAAAAGAGAGGTGGGGTCACTTCACAACCTGTCAATGTTACACATTCCTGAAATCAAGATGTCGTATAGATTGCCTTGTTAGGCTTCATCAGTGAGTTATAGCTTTAGTCCGGACAAACAATGATCAGAAGACCCATGTCTGAATATACCTAACACAGTTAGGGTACTGTACCTAAAATAGACCATCCAATCTAGAGAAAAAAAAATCTATTTTGGTCTCCCAGTCATGCATCTTTAGAAATCCCCAACCATAGTCAACCTAGAATGTTGATTTGTTTGATGATATCAGCTTGGTCTTTGATATGTATTGTGGCATTCATTATTCAAAGGCCCCTTTAAAACACAACAGTCATCGCTGGAATATTTGCAAAAGTCTTACCCACTGGAAATCATAATGGGTCGCATTCCAGTTCATCATGTTTTTTACACAGTATGCCACTACAAACAGAGACCAATCTTATGCAAATCTGACTGGGGCATGGTAGTTAAATCTGGTCTGCCCTGATTGGAACTGGGCCAAGACTGACTTGTTTATGATTGCTCCCCATCTAGAGTGGTACAGTGAGCAACAACCATGAAAATAAATGTTGCCCCTGGTCGTTGCTAGTGGCTGGGACTTTTTTAAGGATTCCATACATCACTTTGTGTTCATTTCATGTGACACCCAAAGTGTGATGGCTAGGCCCTGACACGGTTCCCTTGTTCCCTGTGCCATAGGATCCAAGCTGCTCCTTGCTAATGATGCCCAACAACACTGAAACTGGTCTGGCTTTGCTTGTTTTCGCATTCACAGAGAATTTGGGGTCACTTGTACGTAGCATTTTGCACGTCGCAAACAGCGAATTGGGCCGTTTGTGACGTGCAAAATGCACTTTGGGATGTACAGACTCATTTGTGCGCTTCAGAAAACTATTTACCGGATTGCAAAAAGGGTTTGCGAGTCGCAATTAGGAAGGGGTGTTCCCTTCCTAATTGCGAGTCGTAGTCCCATGTATGATTGTTTTGTGACTGTGAATGCGGTCGCAAAACAATCGCAGTTACCACCAGTTTCAAACTGGTGCTAACCCATTCGCAAATGTGAAGGGGCCCCCAGGGGACCACTTCCCCTTCGTGAATGACACTGAAAAAATCAAATGAAAACGTTTCATTTTTTGTTTTTGAAATGCATCTCGTTTTCCTTTAAGGAAAACGGGCTCCATTTAAAAAAAAAAAAAAACTGCTTTATTTAAAAGCAGTCACAGACATGCTGGTCTACTGTCTCCAGCAGGCCACCATCCTTGTGAGTGTGGCCATTCCCAAGGGGGTTGCAAATTGCGACCTACCTCATGAATATTCATGAAGTAGGTCATTTGCGACCCCCTTGCGTATCGCAAACAGTGTCATTGACACTGCGGAACATAAGGTTTTGCGACTCGCAAATTGCGAGTCGCTCTGACTCGCAATTTTTCGAGTTGCAAATCCGATATTTCGTACATGTGGCCCTTGGTTTGGCAACTAGGACTGGACCGTTCCCAGTGGCCCAAGAGCAAGACTGATTTTGTGTGGTTGTCTGGAATGGTGCAGTGTGCAAAAAACAATGGACTAGAAAGTGAAACAAACATTTATTAGCAGAGAGCCTTTTGCTAGCATGTCACAAATCACCTTATGTAATCTGTCTTTCCTTCCATCCCTTTGCTGCCCTTTGTCCACTCAGGGTCATACTCAAACCACATCCTATGTACTTCCACTGAGGACACCCTCGAACGAGCCCATAAAGATTCACAAATCAACTGCATAAACATAGGTGAGTCAACACAAGCCAGGATATTTTCTATAATGATATGAATTAGCAGAATAAATAAACATTGTTTCCTTTCCTGAAAAATATCTTTAAGTCTAGTTACATAAGGGTAAGAGACCACACAGTACTGCCCATGAATACAAATGAAAGATGTGTCCAACAGAAAGGTTGAAGTTAAGAATAGGACTGTGCAGCCTCTGTGTTGGCTCATTCACCAATAAAAGGGTTTTTCATTGGCATTTCTTAGGCTAGTGGCACACCTCACGAAAACAGCGCCCATATGCATGCCCTGAAAAGCCTATGTACAATAATTCTTCATAGCTTCTACACAGCACAATCATTCCTCAGTTACTTAAAGTGACTTGTAATTATTCTCATGGAGTTCAATGCAGTACACAATGAGTGCAGATTACTTGTCAGTCATTCATGTTGTGTTCCTGTAGACAAAGTGCACACATAGCATTAATCAAAGGGCACAAAACACTTTACTGTCAAATGCATGCTTGTACATTTTGTACACTGTAGTAAATCAGTTAAAGATATGTAGAATACTAGATGTGCAACTCTTAAGAACAGGGATCTCAGTCATCAATGGATTCTGAGTAACATCAAATAGACAATGAGAGTGAAGCTCAAGTTGTCTATGATGTCACTCAGAACCCCTATATAAATAACTACCCCGTTATTTACATTCCACTCATTTGCAATTTTCTATTGTGTATGTCGTCCTCAAATATTCTGCCCCTGCTTCCAACATATACGCAGGGCACAATGGCGTAATGGGGGATCTAGAGATAACACACACACAAACCATCCACATCAATCTGCAATCTATACATTTAACCTCCCAAACAACAAATGGAAAAAAATACCTCTCCATATAACCAGCCCAATCACACCAAAAAAGAAATACCTGAAGCAGTATTACAGAAAGTACCCTGGGGCACAATGGTCATGTGCACCAACTTTGTGCACCCCCAGGGATTTTTGGTGTTACAGATGGGGCAACAGATGCTTGTGAGGCCCCTTTTGTAATACTGATAGCGCTGTCACACATGTAGAGCAATCTCATGAGTGTATTCTCTCATTTGCATGGGCTATGGCCCCGTGCAAATGAGGGAATCTCTTTGCCTCTGCACCCAAGCTGTATTATTGACGCAGGAGCAAAGGCAAAGAGGTTGTCAGGAGGCACACTGAAAGTGTGTCACAAAAAAGGGCATACTGTCACTGTGCCCCCTGATGGCAGCACTCTGGAGAGGGGAAAGGGGGCCCCTTGGACCCCCCCCAAAAACATTCCCTGGGAGGCAGGTGCAGTCACTCACTGCACCTGCCTAAAAAGGGATCTCTAATCTCTCCTAAAAGTGCAGGTGGGTTGCCGTCTGCACTGTGAAACACAGAGGTGCTTTGAAGCAGCCGTTTATTATTTTACTTGAATGTGGCGGCCCCAGGGCAGTACAATCTTATGGCTGCCCTGAGGACAGTGCATTCTCTGTAATAGGCACACTTTCCCTGTTTACACACTGCACACCTATTTAAAGGAATGCAAGGCACAAACAGGAACATTATGATCTATGTGTTATGAGGGCCGTGGCCTTCAGCCACTGAAGTTTGATGGAATTTACTTCAAAGTTCTCAAACCACCTACATCAGCAGATATTTTCCCAAAAAGTGTAAACAGTATTCAAACAATAAACTCTTTAGAATCTTCTGCCTTACCCACTTCCTCCTGAGTTTTCTCCTTAAGGGCCATCATCATGAAGATAGATAGCAATAAGTTTACGTTAAGTGGCACATCATTAAAATAGTTAAATCCAGTTATTATCAAATCCACAAGCAGAAGAGAAAATAACCTTTTATTCTAATGCATCATCACTGACTCACAGCAGACACACTGGTGAACTCCCCAGTAGACAATATTAATGTTCTTCTAGGAACTATTTTTAGAAAGGATATCTGACCACTTACAGAGGCTTCTGTGTGTTTACATATTTCCATGAGTGGGATACAAAGAACTTAAATGGTCTTTGGCTGCTCTGCCTTTGATATAATTTGTTATAACATGTTGCAATAAAGCTAAGGACTCTCTTCGCCCTAGGAGAGAGGCTATAAAATAATAACCCAGGATCTGCAACCAAAGGAAGTGGGGAACAGCTTGTCAATCAAAATCTTTGGACGTTCTGTCATTGAGAAACAGGAAAATCGCATGTCTTCTCTGAAAAAAAATCCAATCTCCCTGTATATAATTGGACGCAATACTTTTCTGCCCTAGACAGCAAAGCGGCTACTGCAGAGAATGCCAAGTCTCTAGGTTTCATCTTCAATAGCTCACTTATCTTTCAGAGGCATATTTTGACTATGGTAAAGAGGGCTCATATCCAATTGAGGATTCTGTGTTGCATTAGACAATTTATTCCAGAATAGGCCATAATGTCAGTAGTCTATGCTCTGGTTCTTTCAAGATGATAATATGGAAAATTACTTCTCATTCTCAAAAGCAGATTTTGCCCCACATAGAGCAGTTCTATGTGTAGTGACTCATTTTGTTACAGGCCATAAGAAACTTTATTACATCACTGAAATCTTGCTTAATCTTCACTGATTTCCAGTTGAAAATATAGTTCAAATTAAAACAGTTTGTATCATGCACAAAGCCCTGCATGTCTTTACTCCCACCTACTGGAATGGTAAACTGAAAATCTCCAGTGCTCTACGGTATTGTTGGGAAAGCAGAACCCTTCTTCTTAAGCCTCCCACATTCAAGCAAATATGCTACATGAATCAAGGCATCTCTAGAAGCACTACAAGGATTTAGAATTCTCTCCCCACAGCCCTTCCCTTGAACTCCTGTCTCACCTCCTTTAAAAAGGACCTCAAAATTCTTCTTTACAAAAAAACTTTGGCTAAGACCACACCTGCATTTACACTTGCTTGCATCTTGGACTAGCTCCTGTCAGCTTAAACACCTTTTCATTGTTTTACTTATATGGGTGTTTCTTGTTGATTGTTTTTAAACCTGTTTTTCATGTAAAGTGCTCCAATCCCTCTCGACCATGTCTGCGCTGTATAAACAGGAAACATATAAATAAATACCACAAGAGTGTAACATCCTTTGGTGGTCACTTCACCATGATTGACAAGGATCAGCCTCCAGTGATGTACATGTGTTTGTTGACCACCTCCAAAGAATGACTGGGGAGATGGTCTTATTGATATAGTACTCTATATTTTAATGATGTTGGGGCTTTTGTAATCTTCTTGGTATCTTTGCTTGCTCCAACATTGTGGAATGAAGATATGTGATGATCACACTTAGAAAGAAATATTGACAGGGAGTACTAAGCATATGGACTCAATTTATTAGAGTACTAAGAAATGCGGAATTCATAGAACACTCACGAACAGAACAGTGAGTTGCTGCAATCAAGGCATTTAACCACTCACTTCTTCTGTTTTTCCCTTACTCACAAACCTGCTATATGCCCCAGCTCTGTATTGTAAGTTTTGAATGCATCCTTATATTCCTGCCATTTGTATGCATGACCACGATAGAGATACAACTGGGCGGGAGCCTGATTGCTGTCTATGCATGGATAGCACAGTGGCAGAGCATGTACAAAGTGCACCTAGTATTATTATTCACTGTTAAAATGTGCATTACGTATGCAGCTGGTATTCCTTGCAATATACTGCACCAGAACTCATCTGTCTCTTGCCTCGTCAACCTATATATTATTTACGAACCTCTGCAGTCAGCCATTCCTTTACATGTTGGGAAATCCATCCTCCTGGATTTTGTAGGCCTAGTATTAACCATGACCTTTTGGTCTTACAAACATTTTATACATACTTCCTTGTAGGGGCTTTAAGCTAGCCCTCTTCATCCACTGCAGTGAATCATCTATTGGTCTATTGTGTCATTCACATTTTTCTTCCGCACACTACACCATATAACATGGGACAATGGGTAAGTAAGCCCACTTCAACCATTGGCTAAATTCATTCTGAGTGAAAGCATTATGCTTTTTCACAAGGAACACCGCCACACAAAAAGTAGTTCCCTTTAGTTCCAGCGACTGCTATGACACTGTGTACTTTTGGAGGCCAAACAACTCAAGCATTGCCAAAACTTTGGCTGCATTTGTTTAAAAGTGGGGGATGGCTCAAGACTCTACTGATGAATGAGAGGTCCCGCTTTTTGGATCACTCAGTCAAAAGAGAGACTCTTGCATTTGATTGATTGTGGGGCTGGTGACTGTTTCATTAAACCCATCCTTCGGTGCCAAAAGAAATAAATGGTGACAATATTAGAAGCTATAGACCCCTAGATGATTACACCACACCGGTATTTGTTGTCTGGACTGCCCCTTGTTGATACTTGAATCAAGGCGTGATTCTGTGGAACGTTAGTCATATTATGAATGAATAGTAACCATCAGTGGTTTCTTCTCGAGGGCATCAGATTGTCCCCCCCCCCACCACACCCACCCGGTGCGAGCAACACAGGCAAAAATAAAATGGCAATGAAAAAATTGCCATTTTATTTTTACAGGCGCAGTAGCACCAGCCCAGAGACATGCTGGGCGTGTCTGACTGAAGCTGGGCTGACATGCGTACTTTGAAGCTCTCCATTCGGGTGTCTTAAGACAGCTGGGAGGAGACCAAGCACAGGCGTCCAGGACTCCATCCAATCCAGGCGCTTCTCTCATGCTGGTTAACAGCATGAGAGCAGTGTGTGGATCAGTTAGGGAGCTCTTTGTGCATCGGACACCAGAAGAACACCGAGGAGGACGCATAGCCCTTACATAAATGCCATTTTATTTTATCTGATTTGAAATGTACAATGTATATAAGTGTAGTTGGTGTGTATTAATTTGGAGTTAGTGGTTATAATTTTATTATGTTTTTATTTGGGCTTTTGGAGAGGGGGTATTTTATTTTGGGCTTTTTTAGGGAGAGGTGGTTTACTTTGGGGTTTTGCGAGAGGTTTTTTTCTTTCGGGAGGGGGGGGCAGGGGAAGTGGTGAGGCACTTCACTCACCCCACCACTTTCAAAGGGTACCAGCCGCCAAAGATAGAAACTGGAACAACTTTCAAGAAATTATGCAACAACACTCCTCTAGTCCTGAAGATAGTCCTAAATAACTTGCAAAAAAGACCAAAACATCGACCATTCTGCACACCGGAGAAGTTGCATGGTTTTGGAATTATTATTCCCGTTTCTTTCTACGCTCCGTGGAAAACAATAATGTTGGTTCTTCTCGCGGTGTCTTTCCTGTTTGTTTTTTTCATATTTGATATATGCTTGTTTGATTTAGTGCCTGGTAGAGTTGGGGGGGTGTAGTCAAGAATAACGTTGCAGAATTTATGGGCAAAACTTATGGCTCGTTTTGTAATAAAACTATAAGAATTTTTCAAACATACTCCCTCCTCACGATGCTTTTACACGCTATATTTGATTTATACATTGAAATATTCGTTTAACTAACCAATATTCTTTGCCAAACGGGCATTGTTTTGCTTAGTAAAATCAGTAGTCTGGCGGCCAACAATAGACCGACTGCCTTTGCCAGTGCGTGTATGTAGTGTAACTCGCCATGCATTTTTTGTGGTCTGTACTGTCTTAGATTACAACAGCAGCAGCATTAAGTCGCAGGTAAAAGGCACCCACGCTTCTTAGGTCACAAGACAAAAATGCCTTGTACTGAACAGTACGCACTTCTTAGTGTGTACAGACCTGGAGCTTTTTAATAAGGTGAAATCTCGGCTGACCATAGCTTTCTAAAGGTAAAAGAAGAACTAATTCCGGATTTCAATGTCAGTTTCTCCCTTATTTTATTGTTTATACGTACTGGTGTTCGTTATGTTGCCCTGACATACTGCACGCATTTGAGCAACAAAATGTTCCCATGCCACAGTTGGCTGGTTAGGTCAAACAAGGAATACAAAGAGGCATTTTAAATTCAACACACATTAAAAAGCAGAGCTTCGGAATGACTAAAGTAATATCAATTGCTAAATACAAAATGGAGGCAGAACTGCACACAAAACGAGGCAAAAAAGGAACGAAACGCTTTTTAATTTTGTGTTTTATGAGGGACTGATGTCAGGAAATGACCACATTGCAGTCATAATACAATCTTTAAATGTCTAAAAATAATTTACATGAAAAGGAAGAATTCACATGTTCACACATTATGTCAACAATACTAGAATTGGAGGAGGTGGGGTTCCATGAAATGTTTTGGTTTAAGAGCAAAAGCTGAAAAAGTTGATCAAGGGCCAGATGTAGCTATTCTTACACTGAGGCACTTCAGGGACTTTCTCAGTGAACCGCAGGCTAAAGGGCTGCTTCCAGAGTAGGGTGCGCGGTGGTGATCCAAATATGACTCTGTAGCCCCTTTCTTATCGGGGTATTCTGCAGTGTGTGGTTGATTTCAATATTTTTGCCACGACTGGATTTGTTTCCAGTCCAGTCCTGAAATCTGGCTCAGGTCATGGAACCAGCTTGAAGAAGTTGCTAACCCCAATGATAAATTACCTCCCTCTTTCTAGTATGTTAAGATTTATCAACAATATCTGCAGAAGGTCCTCACTGGATTTGCCATCTAACTAGAGCAGGTGGTAAACTGGTTCAGTTAAAAAATATAACTACCGCACATTTTGTGAATTTAAGTCTGAGGAACCATGACTGCTAAACTTGAAAAGAGCGGTTTGGCAGTGCTTTCTGTGTGTCCATTAACCACTTTTCAGCCCAAGTGTCGTGATAGCTTCTTTGTCTGGGTTCTACTGATAAGTGTATCTACTTTATCTTCTACACCGTTGCATTGGTGAAATTACTACTACAAGTGCAACTGTCACATGACACTTGAAAGGTCAGCATAGCATCGCTCAGCTCATCTGATGGGAGGCAAAATATACACCTCATGTAATGTACATCCAACAGCAGTCAACACCAATGACACCTCCTAACACTGCAGAAAGCTGCACTTTAACCAAACAATTTAGACATATGATCATTCATGTCCCCTTGACAAAAATAATATTTGCAAGTGCATGTTTGCTACAGACTCACTGTACATCAGCGCTCACACCCAACATGAGCTTTACATTAGGATATCAATTCTGCCACTTTCAAATCTGTACATATAATTATGACCGCAGTGCTAACACCAGGTTATAGGTCATTTAATATTTGTTTGCAGGTGGTTACTTTGCATCTTCAGAAGCCAGATGTTTTCTTAGGGTCTGAATTAGAACTCGGCAGACAGGTTACTCCATCCCAACGGTGAAAGATATCCCATCTGCCAAAATCTAAATCCCATAGGACATAATGGGATTTAGATTTCTGGGTATGGGACGTACGTCATCGTTGTGACAGGGTAACCTATCTTCTGAGTTCTAAATCAGGCTCTTAATTTGCACACTGGGGGACTTATTAGAGAATCAGAGTTTCAGCCGCTAATTCACACTGGGGATGCTGATACCCAGGGCTCATTTTCACTAGGAGGTGAAAATACCAGGGAATTACAAATTGCAACCTCAAAAAACCATCATAAATTAAAAATTATACAGCAATCAGTAATACTGCTACCTATTTTCCTAGTGATCCCATTTCTCCCCAGAGTTTCACTTGCCTGGAAATTTCAGGTGCTTTAAGAGATGAAATGTACTGGTGAAACATTAGAGATCTGAGATGTTTCTGGGCATCTGTTAATTCTGATGAGGTCAGTTACTCTTGAGGCCCTTCTGTAAATATATATGTTCAGACGTGAAGATAAATCACGCATCACACATTTAGTCACCTTAAAATTAAACATATAGGGCCTCATTCAAAAAACAAAATCTCTGTTGGTGGATTTCTGCAATGTAGATTTCTGCCTAGGAAGTGATGTCCACCTAGTAGTAGGATTTATGGGTCTCTACCCCCTTATACAAGGAGTGAAGACTCCTATGATTAAAATGATGTCTTTGAAGAAAACTTATGTCACAGGCACACAATGGGAGTCATTAGGATCCCGGTGGTAGGTGTTAATGTGGCGGTAGTCCCGCCAACAGGCTGGTGGTACATACCGCCACATTATGACATTGGCGGGTTGGCTGTAGCCAACCCGCCAATTTACCTTTCATACCAATCCCCCAGCCCAGCGGCTGCTATATAGTACCGCTGGCGGCATGTGGAGCAAGCCTACTGCCATGGTTTTCATGGCATTAGCAACACCACGAAAACCATGGCGGTAGGCCCTACCAGTGGAATTCCTTCCCTGTCACGGGTAGGAGGCTCGCCCACCCCCCAAACTCTCCACAGATGCCCCCCCATCCACACTCCCCCCTTCCGATCCCCCACCCCCATACACGTACACACCTACAGACATGCACCACGCATACACCCACTCACTCACACTGGCATTCACACTTACATACACGCATACATCCAGTCATGCTCGCACACATTCGCACACACATTCACACTGACATCCAGACACGCATTCACATTTCCATTCTTACACGCACTCACACACATTCATACATTTACGCAAATAACACTACACACACAGACGCATTCACACACACGCTCACACCTTCATGCCCACAACCCCCCACACACACACAACACTCCCCACCCCTCTCCCCTGTCAGAAGCCCAACTTACCTTCATCCAGCTTGTCTTCCGTCAGGGAACGGGACGGGGTGCTGCTACCACCAGCAGCACCTGCCAGCAGAACACCGCCAGGTCGTATCACAGGTCATGATACGGCTGGCGGCGGTCTACAGGCGTGGAGGTGCTGGTGGTGGCAGTGCCACCTTACCACCACCCGCCAGTATGGCCACGGGCAGATTTCTGCCCTTCTTGTGGCGGAACTCCAGCTGTGGTCATAATCTGGCAGACGGATGGTAGCCACGGTGACAGTCTTTTGGCGGCTGTCACCCCGGCGGCAGGCGGTTTATACCACCAATGTCATAATTTGCACATATATGCCTGCTGGTGGAGTTTGCTACCACTCTGCCTCTAACCTCCAAAAGAAAAGAAATAGGGAAGCACCATACACATGGTCCACATGACAAACACTAAACATACGTTAATGCTCCAAACACATAAATACTGCCCACACATCAAGCTCTCTTCTCTTTTTGTTGAACTGTCTAAATAATAGAACACCACACAACACCTACAAATTTCAAGATGTGTTAACCTTTCAAGAAGAAGGAGAACTTCAATGGGGAGCAGCAATACAAGGAACTACATGTATGCCACCTAACCACTTCAGTGAAGTCGGTAAGGCAGTCACATGGCAAGAGTTAACTGACTATGGGCCTGATTTAGCCGAGGGGGTTACTCGTCAAAAACATGACGGATATCCTGCCCACCATATTATGATCCCATTATAGCCTATGTAAATTGTAATGCAGCAGACAGGATATCCATCACATTTGTGGTGGAGTAATCCCTCTGCCAAATTCTAAATCAGGCCTTATGTCAAAGAAGTGGTTCGTGGGGCTCACTTTGATGGACTGTGAGAAATAGGCATATTAGTTTGGGGGAATGAGTATCCACTTCAAATAATAACCACAATCATTGTCCTGGTGGACCCATAAAGCCACAAAATTAACCTAAACTCAAACTATAGCACAAAACCTATGGCAAAAAGGAGGAGGAGATGTGTAAAGTATTTGTGCAGCACTCAAACAGTAATGAAGTGAAAACATGACACATGGCAAATCCCACAGCAATCTAGAAACAAAGAGTGAATTTTAATAGATAAAATGGCTCAATAATGACAACAATCCAATCAGTAGAACTGGAGATATGCAGTTTCAAATCCTTAAGTAAAAGTAGCAAAAAAAGCACAAAGAATTGAATGTTGCACCCTACTGGAACAAAATCACACGTTCAATCTGGCCACAATAGAGCATAGGCCTTGCACAGTATTGAGTTTGGCTCACTGGGCAATGTACATGGCTGTACTTGGACTAGGATGTGAGATCCTTCGTCATGCTGCATTGAGTTGGATCATGCTGAATCAGTTCCGATACAACCCTCAATCATGAGATGCAAGGTGTTGCTTTGCAAGATCCTGCATTGTGCTGAATCGAGTTGCAGCACACTACATCAGCTGCAATAAGGCTGCCCATCACAAGCTTTGAGATCCTGCAATGTGAGGTTCTGCATCAAGGTGCGGCATGCTGTATTGGTTACGATGAGGCTGCAGATGAGGAGCTGCAAGTTGCTGCGATGTGAAGTTTTGCCTTGCACTGCATCAAGTTGCATCATGCTGCATCGGTTCTGAGGAAACCCGCAGTTGGACCAAGAGGTGTACATTCTGTTGCCAGCCAAGGGTCTAGGACATGGAAAACACCTCTTGGGGGATCAAGATCCACTCCAGCAGAGGCCAGCAGCAGTGCACATGCAGGTCCATTTGATTCTGAGCAGCTGGGCAGAAGCATATCATGTTGTTATGTCCCTGTACCTCAGACCAGGAGGCCAGTCAGCTAGTTCTTGGAGTCACTCTGGTGGCTCTGGGTTCATGGAGCAGATCCAGTCTTCTTTCCTCAGGCAGCAGGGCAGTTATTTTCAGGAGCATGGCATCAAAGCAGTACTTCTTCTGAGTCTTCCAGTGGTCCAGAAGTGATTTGGGGAGTTGGTCTTATGCCAACTTTGAAGTGGGACAAACATCTAGATTTCCATTCACCTCTTGTTCTGGAATTTCCTTCCTTTCCCTCTCTGGGCTCATAGGAGTCTGGGATTAGAATACACTAGTGTGAAGTCCTTGTGAGTGTGCTGAGACTGCCCCTTTGCAGTTCCGCACCTCACTTCTTGACCAGATAAGGGGATACGCATATAGCTTAAAGGCAGCGGTATGATACCTTCAAGACCTATTTGGGCACAATCAGAGCATCAAGAGTTAGGTCAGAATGAAATACATTTCTACTACTTCATTCCCTAGGATTTGAAGGAAGGTCCATGTTCAAGCACCTACCTGATAACCAAATAGGTGATATTGAGGACCTGAAAGATATCCAGAAGGCTGTAAAGAAACTGGTCAACTGATGTGATGAACCACCAAGCCTGCTAGTGTTTAGGCATAATTTTTTTAGCCGAAAGCAAATGAAGATATGAACACATGTTTAGCGGTCTTACATAAGCTTGTTGCACAGAGCCAGCTTGAAAACTTTTCATAACAATTGATTTGAGATCAATGTATTTGACACTGCACAGATAGAGTGCTGTTGTCGGTATGTAAGGACTTATGCTTACTTGGGATCTAACTAATAAAGAAACTGACAGACGACTCCTTATTTAGGAATGAGAATGTGATTTCTTTTTTTTTTTCTTCTATATATTAGTGATCTTTCTCTTTTTTTCCTCTTCTTCCCTCTATCTCACTCTCTCTCTCTCTCTCTCTCTCTTTCTCTTTCTCGTAGTCTTCTTTCCGTGACTTTTAGTAAGGTCTTGTTATTTATTTTTCTGCCTAAGTATGTCTTGGTTTCCGGATTCCTAGTTTCCCCAGAAGGATGGACACGAGCGGAAAAAGAAGAAACAGGAAGGGATAGGTAAGTATTTTAACTATTGATGTTGGCTAATAACACCTGGTGGGAGGGGGAAGGGAACATTTAAGAAGCAGGGATCAGTGGGGGACCGTGCCTAAAAGTGCATATTTAGTTAAAATTCTTTAGTTTCATTTGTGTGGAAAGGTGCTCTCGCGTATAGCGTGTCGTTTGGAGAGAGAGAGAAAACTGAATAAATAAAGAAAATGATAAAAATAAATCATGTTTACTTTCTCCTTTATATTATTTTATATCTGTTTTCTGGCAAATCCTTTAGGACATTTGTAAATTCCTCTGGTTTCTCTCCTCCCCCATACTTCTTTCCGCCCCCCTCCATTTTCTTCTTCCAAAAATAGGTACTCCGGTTTAGTATACAAGCCCGTACCTGCATTAGCCACGTCCCTCCTGGGTCGTGGTGGGTAGTTTCGGCGTCCTTGCGCGCCTGCACGTCTTCGGCTTGGGACTTCGTTTGCCAAGCCCTTTCTGCCTCACTGGGTCCTTTGTCGCTCTCCCTTGCCTTCTCGATGTCCTCCTCCTTTTTGGATTTCCCCGACTTCGTGTCTTCTTCTGCTGTCCTCCGTCCGCCTCCATCTCTCCTCTTAGTCTTCTCCTCGCTTCCTGTCGTGCCGCAGCAACCCTCTTCTTCCGGGTTAGCGTGCGTGTTCGGACATGGGTTGCTTTTTGTAGTGCCCCTAGGGTACTCATCTATCAGCCCCACTCCCTCAGTTGGGTCAGATGTAACAGCAACCCAGTTCCAAGTGGTTAAACAGAAATTTCTATCTATGGGCAATGCTTCATTAGCTGAATCAATACAAGCAGTGAAAAGTAAAGAAACTTCTGTCAGGGCTTCAAAGAACTAGATGACCAAATACATAAACAAGTGAATAATGTTAGATCAAAGGATGGCAATGGGAACAAAGTTATTAAATCACAATCTCCTCTGACAAAACCTACACAGTATAATTTATTTTTCAAACAATGCAATATTTTATTTAGATGTGATAATCCACCCCAAGTAAAAGGAGGGAAGTCATGTTGGGCGAAAAAATTTCAATGTCAAATTGTGAGAAAATAGGACATTTTGTGAAGGTATGCCAGCGTACGAAACACAAGACTATCAATGTCACAGCAGTATGTGTTGAGAATGAAAGTAGTTTAGATGATCTGATTGATGAAGTACAGTATATGGTTCTTGTTGTTAGTGAAAATGAAGTGAAGTGAGGCGATCCTGAACAGTGTGTTATCGTTATGCTGATGTGCAGGTGGGAGATAAAGTGATAAGATTATTAGTAGATTTTGGTGCCAGGGTCACCAGGGTTACACAAGAACTATTTCTACAGAACCTGGGTGAACGACAATTGAAGCTACTGGATAGGCGTCCTGTATCCTAAGAAGGATGAAAGATTGAACTGCAAGGGCATTTTGAGGTTATGCTGACTTTTCAAAGGAGGTTTCACCAAGGTCCATTTGACAGTTGGCTGTGGTATGGGACAGCATTGCAACTGAGGATTTGTTAAACCATTTCCCAAAAGTATTTTCAGGTGAACTTGGAATGATAAAAGCATTCAAACACAAAATCAAAACCAAAAACAATGCCATACCCATGAAACACAAGTTTAGATGGGTGCCTTTCAGTGTCAGGGAAGATGTGGAAAGAGGACAGGAAGGCTTATGCAACAAGGGCATCATTGAATCAGTGGAGTCCTCGTTGTGGCTTTCCTCTTTAGTGGTGGCTTGGAAGAAAAATGGGGCGCTTCGACTCTGTGCAGATCTTAGAGTTCTCAATACAGAGATCTGGGTTGAAGCACAGCCTCTTCTAAAAATCAATGAAATACTATCGACGATTTCCGGGACAAAATATTTTACAAAACTTGACCTGGGATTAGCACATCACCAGGCCACTTGACTGTGTTCGAATCACCATGGCGTATTTATCAGTATTTCCGTTTGGCCTTGCGTCATGTATCTTCTTTTGAAGATGATGCATTAATGTATGCTAAGGAACATAGGCGGTCATTCCGACCCTGGCGGTCATTGACCGCCAGGGCCGGGGACCGCGGGAGCACCGCCAACAGGCTGGCGGTGCTCCCAAGGGCATTCTGACCGCAGCGGTACAGCCGCGGTCAGAAACGGAAAACCGGCGGTCTCCCGCCGGTTTTCCGCTGCCCTGAGGAATCCTCCATGGCGGCGCAGCTTGCTGCACCGCCATGGGGATTCCGACCCCCTCACCGCCATCCTGTTCCTGGTGGTCGTGACCGCCAGGAACAGGATGGCGGTAAGGGGTGTCCTGGGGCCCCTGGGGGCCCCTGCAGTGCCCATGCCAATGGCATGGGCACTGCAGAGGCCCCCGTAAGAGGGCCCCTTAAAGATTTTCAGTGTCTGCATTGCAGACACTGAAAATCGGGACGGGTGCTACTGCACCCGTCGCACCCTTCCCACTCCGCCGGCTCCATTCGGAGCCGGCTTCCTCGTGGGAAGTGGTTTCCCGCTGGGCTGGCGGGCGGCCTTCTGGCGGTCGCCCGCCAGCCCAGCGGGAAACACAGAATAACCGCGGCGGTGTTCTGACCGCGTAGCGGTATTCTGTTGGGGGAACTTTGGCGGGCGGCTTCCGCCGCCCGCCAAAGTTAGAATCACCCCCATAGTGAATCATTCTCAGAAGAGTTCTCACTGCCTTTGACAATGTGGGTGTGGTCCTGAAAAGGGATAAATGTGAATTCTTCAAAAAGTCAGTAGAATATTTAGGACATGTGATTTCTTATGATGGAGTTCCCCTGAAACCAGAATTGATTGATGTAATACTCGATGCACCATCTCCCACAGACAAGATTTGTGTCATAGCATTCTTGTGCCTGTGTGACTTCTATTCATAACTTATTCTCACATTTGCATCCAGTGTCAGGCCCATTTCAAATCTACTTAAGGCCAGGGTAGATTTTTGGGGGGGTTCAAATTGTGCTGCTGCATTTAGTGACATCAAACAACAATTGTCTAGCATGGGTGTCCTTGAACCCTATGATCACAACCTAAAATGCTTCCTGACAGTTGATGCAAGCATTTTAGGTTTGGGAGCTGTATTTTCACAGACATCTGGTAAACAAGAATTTATGATTGGTTTGGCATCTAGGCATAGAAAAAGAACTTTTAGCTTGCTGGTGGGTCATTGAAAAGTTCAAGAGTTACTGTTAGAAAGGTGGTCTCTGGTTGGCAGTCAGTTTGCACTCTGGCCAAGCAGGGTCCCTCACTCTAGTCAGGGGAAGGGAGATACTCACTTAAGATAACCCATGCTCACCCCCTTGGTAGCTTGGCACAAGCAGTCAGGCTTATCTCAAAGGCAATGTGTAAAGTATTTGTACCAACACACACAGTAATACAGTGAAAACACTACAAAATGGACACCAAACTGATTTAGAAAAATAGCCAATATTTATTTAAATCAAAGAAGTCCAGAACAACAAAAATCCAACATACAGAAGTAAAGTTATGAATTTTTAGAATCTTACTCCATGGAAAACAATGGAAACGTTGTTACACAAAGTACCTGGTTTGCATCAAAAATAAAGCTGCACGTGTGAGCGTGTATTGGAAAAGTCTGTGATGCGTCAGTTCCTTACTCGCAAGTGAGGCTGTGCATTGTGTCTTTTCCATTCAGGTAAGCGATGTGTTATTTTTCTCTCCCGCAAGAAAGCGATGTGTCAATTTCCAAACTGGCAACTCAGGTCCGGGCAGGTTCATGTTGATTTTAATGCCCAGTGATGTTGCGTGCAAAATCTGGAAACCCGAGGATGAGAAACTACGCTGCATGGGGTTTGTGTCGATTTCAGCAGTCGCAAGCGGATGTTGTGTCGATTCTCCAGCCGCAATGTAGGTGGTGCGTTGATTTCCCAGGCACCATGCAGGAGGTGCTTTGATTTCATCCACGATGCAGGTGGTAAATCGTTTTTACAACCGCATTGCTGGTGGTGCGTTGAAATTTTCCCCGCACATCTCCTGTGCATGTATTTCCATCTTGGTCCCACCAGCTTAAGCTCTGAAGGGCCTAGGGACTGGATGGGGTACCACTTGGTAGAGTAGGAATCTCAGCAGAGAGTCCAGGTGCCTGGCAGAGGAAGTATTTGATGGCGCTGAGACTTCAAAACAGGAGGCAAGCTCAGTCCAAGTCCTTGGAGACACTTCTCAAGCAGAAATATACCATGAAATCCAGTCTTTGTCCTCTTTCAGGCAGAAGCAGCAACTGCAGGCCAACCCAGCAAAGCACAGTCACAGGCAAAGGGGCAGGACTCCTCCTCCAGCTCTTCATCTCTTCTCTTTGACAGAGGTTCCTCTTGAATCCAGAAGTAATCTAAAAATCTACGGCTTTGGGTCCACTACTCATACCCTTTTCTGCCTTTGAAGGAGACAAACTTCAAAGGAAAGTCTCTGTTGTTCACAGGATCCTGCCTTGCCCAGGCCTGGCTCCAGACTCACACCAGGGGGCTGGAGACTGCATTGTGTGTGGGCAGGCATAGCCCATTCAGGTGCAAGTGTCAGTTCCTCCCTCAACTCTAGCCCAGATGACCCATCAGGATATGCAGGCTACACCCCAGCTCCATTTGTGTCACTGTCTACTGGAGATGAAAAAAACAGCCCAACTGTAAGTCTGACCCAGGCAGGGAATACACAAGCAGGCAGAGTCACAGAATGGTTTAAGCAAGAAAATTCTCACTCTCTAAAAGCGGCATTTTCAAACTGACAATCAAAATACTAACTTCACAAAAATGTATTTTTAAATTGTGAGTTTAGAGTCCACATCTCTATCTGCTCCCAAAGGGAAACTGCACTTAAAAGATATTTAAAGGCCATCCCCATATTAACCAATGAGAGGGATAAGCGATACAACAGTGAAAACCGAATTTGGCAATATTTCACTGTCAGAACTTGTAAATCACATGAGTACATGTCCCGTCTTTAACATATACTGCACTCTGCCCCTGAGGCTACCTAGGGCCTACCTTAGGGGTGCCTTACATGTATACAAAGGGAAGGTTTGGGTCTGGCAAGTGGGTACACTTGCCAGATCGAATTGGCAGTTCAAAACTGTACACAAACACACTTCAGTGGCAGGTATGAGCCATGTTTACAGGGCTACTCATGTGGGTGGCACAATCTGTGCTGCAGGTCCACTAGTAGCATTTGATTTACAGGCCCTGGGCACCTCAAAGGCACTTTGCTAGGGACCTACTAGTAAATCAAATATGCCAATCAAGGGAAAGCCAATTACCACACAATTTACAAAGGGAGCACTTGCACTTTAACATTGGTCAGCAGTGGCAAAGTGCCCAGAGTGCCAAAACCAGCAAAAACAAAGTCCAACACACAGTCAAAACATAGTAAGCAGAGGCAAAAAAGACATGGGAGACTACGCCAAGGATGCCAGTTCTAACAGTTACATATGGGGTAGGCATTTCTTTCTTCAGCCTGAACATAAGCCACTTTTCTCTGTTCTCAGTGGTGTCAGTGCCAAAACTAGTACTTCCCGGCTGTCTAGGTTGAAGTCGTTCACATATCTGGTGGCAGGAACTTGAGATCAGACTACCTTTTAAGTTTTCCCATCAAAGAAGAGGTGCTGGACAGTGATAACTATGAAGATGAGTGTAGTTTAATTGTGCCTGTTGAGGTTGAGAATGGTAGTCCATTCTCAAAAGAAGAATGGGAACAGGCCATTGACAATGATACAGTGTTAAAAATGGGACCTAAATATGTAGTGGAATCATGGCCTAGGGAAAAAGCAGGGAATATGTTTTTTTAGCCCTATTCGAAAATATCTGAAGCGTTCACCACAAAAGATGGTTTAATCATGAGATCGGACAAACTAGCACCACCTGATGGTCTTAGAAATCAGATTTTTTTTAAAGCATACGAAGGACATTTAGGTGACACACTTACTAAACATAAAGTATGAACCTCATATTGGTGGCCACAAATAGATACTGAAATGGAATATTTGGTGAAGAGATGTGTTGTGTGTGCCACGTATGATAAATCTTTAAAAACATAAAGTCCACCCCGATACTTATAGAATGCCCTTCATGCCCTTAGCAAAACTGGGGATGGACTTAGTGGGGCCATTCAATGCTATTTCAAACCACTCACAGTATGCTTATGTGCTCATGAATTATTATTCTAAGTGGCCTCATGTCAAATTTGTGAGTGAGACAAATTCTAAGACATTTTTTAAAGATATATTCATGTGGAAAGTATTGCCAAAGGTACTTGTTTCCCATAATGGTGTGCACTGTGTCTCGGCTGATGTGGAGGACTTTTTGAAAGGTAGTTGCATCAAGCATTTGAAAAGTTCTCTCTATCATCAACAAACTAATGGCCTTGTTGAGCACTTCATTTGAGTGTTAATGGAGTGAGGAAGATGGGCATTGTCCAATAAGTGTGTTGTTACAACAGCAGTTCAAACAATGTTGTACTTTTCCAGGACCACACCTCATTCATCTAAAGGAGTGTCACCATTTGAACCACTTAATGGTGGAAAACCGATGAATCAGTCGGAATCATGCAGGTTCCATGTATTTACAGGTGGATTCTCTAAGGTTCTCTGTTTTGCAGGTCCACTTTAAAATATGTAAAAGTGGACATTCTGTAGAATGTTGGGGAAGGTTGTCAGTTGAGGTGTTGCTTGCGAGCAGCCTAGGGTGAGTCAACACCTAGTGTACTTCTGGAAATAAACTACAATGTTTTAAACACTTCTTGTGGTGTTTTTCCACTTACTATAGAATGGCACAGTAAGTGCTGTAGGTCCACAAGTAGCATTTAATTTACTGGCCTTGGGTACATCCAGTACCACTTTACTGGGAATCTACAAGTACTGTAAATATGCAAAAGGGATGGAAGCCAATTTTACTACATTTAGAGAAGTGGGCACATGCACTTTTGGACTGGTTAGCAGTGGTAAGGCGCACAGAATACTAAGACCAACAAAAATGATTTCAGAAAAACAGGAGGGGTGAAGGCAAAATGTATGAGGAACTGACAGCCAGGGGTTTCAGGTCTGACACAGAGCAGCACCTCTTAGCATTAGAGGCACAGGTATGCTTCCAAAAGCCATATTTTTTAAAACCAGCATATGTTTAGTGATAGAAATACAAGCTATTGTTTAAATGTTTGGCAGATTGCACTGAAATACACAACAAAGACAAAATATTTATCTAAAGTATAACATTTTACTGCCATGTTATGGAGAACTATTCAAGCAATGAAAACAGACTCTGCCCGCCAAGCTGCAAGGAGCTGATTTACTGTGCTTGCCAATGTACTCTACTCTGAGCTGGAGTATACACTAAACTATGAGCTTCTAAGCCAGGATTCCAGAGTCTTACAAATTTGCTTTCATTTGCATACAGTTTAAGCCTTTAGTTACAGCTAAACTTGGTTGCATCTAAATTCTCTCCACCGTTGCACAATTGTGTTGTATGCTTCAGAGATTGCCATCATTCTTCCCACCTCCCCACACACTGAAGTCCTTTTTAACTTTTCATAGTTTCTCTGCCTGCCATAGAATGTTTTTTTTTTAAATATATGGAATTTCAAAATTAACAAACAAAATCATGATTGACCACAAGGTTCCAGATGAACATATTGGGGACCATATTTGTGAACCTCAAAAGAATCAAAGCTACACAACATACATGAGATTAATTTGCAAAACCCCTCTCTTTGTTCTCCATTTTTTGCCTTGCATGCTTTTTTTGCTTTTTTGTGCACCCTTGTAATATTCGTCTACTTTTCAAAATTATTTCAATTGTTTTTGTAAATTGTAATGAAATATGTCCCTCCTCAACAGATACAAGTGCCACAACTATGTGCCCCATTAGCACATATTCACCATATACACCCATCTCAGTATTTTTATTTTCATTTATTGTGGTGAACAGGTATAATTTTCTTTCATGTTCCATTGTGTACTTCTTGCCACAAAACATTTGGTAAAACATAGTGCACCTTGCTGGATTTATTTTTGTTTCACATTGATTTCCTTGTAGTTGTGTCATTTAGGTACTCTAGTAGGTGATATATTGTGCCACTCATCGAACAACCACACATTCAGAATGGGGATCTGCCTGCTTTGCATGACGGTGCACCATGTAATAAATAGAGTTCCCAGTCAGATCATAATGGAGCAGATGAAGTCCACACTCTCAACGAGAGAGAGGAGGAAAATGTAGGAAAACTACGAAGCCGGGTATATATTGTACCCCACCCACAGCCACCCCTAGGTGCTTTGAGGCATCAGAAAGCATGCATTTTGTGCTGAATGAAAATACTTCTAATGTACCCATAACCTTGAGAGGAGTCAAGGAGGATCCTTATGTACTGCACCCAACACAGCAAACCCATTCACCTTTCCACCATCTCAGAGTTGGACTAGAGGTTCTCTGCTTCAGAGCTAGTTAACAAACCAGAGAATATCTATCCAGCACCCACGGCAGGGAGCTTGAAACCAATTCTCTAAGAGGTCATGCAAGAATGGTTGCAGTTAGGGACTACACCCACCTTTTTCCAGTCCCTCATCCTGATTGATATAAAAAGATGTTCAAAGCGTTCTGCTGTCAACCATAAATCTAGGTGCAGCAGACATCCTTAGTAGCAGTAGTATTAGCAGAAGTCTCTCGCCATCAATTGCAGTTACCCATGCAGCATGGATTTCCATGAGTCCACAAGTAGTCTATTGTAATAAAAACATATATTACTATGAATTTGTTGCCACTAGCATTCGTTGTTATCTAAGTCCCATTTCTTTCTATACCTTAATTTATTTTTTTATTTTATGTCTTTCATTTTATTTGATTCATCATCTTTATTATGTTTGGGCCAGGTTTATGTTTCTGCCCATTTCAAATTTCTCAGTTTGACTTTCCCCTTTCGTTTGCACATGTACAATTATTCTTCATCCCTCCTAATACTATTTTTGTTCTATAATTGCACAACCTCTTCAAGAAATTGTGAGACAAACTTTAATTTTCACTCAAAACTAACATCTACATTGGCTCCTTGTTAATGCCACAGCTTGTTTTTAAGTAAAATGGAAAACTCAAGAAAGAAATCAAATACATATACAATACTATATAACGTAGACTGTTAAGTGGATATAGCACCCTCAATGGAATGTTGGGAGCTATTCGGCCAAACAAAATTCTCCTTCATTGGCAATACCTTGCATTACAAGTCCACAAAGGGAGCATTCTGTGGCTGCCACCCCTGTGCTTTGAATGTAGTGGTGCCTACCACTTATGCAGTATGTTTTTCTCTGATTTTCTTTGCTCCTCTATGATTATGGTGAATCTGCTGCAGTGAAAGCTTTCCCGTTATGTGGCACAGCTGCAGCTTTTACTGTCACTGATAGTCACATTAAAAGAATGCTGCCCCTCTCTTCAGTGCGGAAGGAACACATGGGCATAGCTCTAGGGAGTGTTTTGGGTGTTACACCCCCTCTAAATAATGTATTCTCTAGCAAATAGTGGGGTACATGTGCTTTCAGCTGGGTAATGTGAAATGTTTGTTGGATTTCACCTGGGTTTTTCACATGCCCACACTGACACACACTCTTTCTATTATTTTATGTATTGAAGGCCTTAAAATGTTGATTAGTTTAAAAAATAATGTGTTTTAAGTAAGCTTAAAAATCTTCACCCCTCTTAAGCCTCGCTTATTTCGTGCTTCCTATAGAATGCATTTTAACAAAATGTCCCAGCGTCATTGTTGGTAAGTCTGAAGCTCAACCCCCTAGTCATACTGACCAAGCTACATCCCTGAAGGAACAATGGTTCCACCCCTTTCTAGCATGAGGAAAGCATGCCCACATACTACAGAAGTTAAGAAATATACACAAACCACCATGTTTCTTTATTTTGTTCCTGTTAGCTATTGCGTTCGAAGTAGGAATTGTCGATAATGCATTTCTAGATTTGTTGATTGCTCATTTTATTGAATGATATGTGATGGTGAGGAACTCAATGAATTCCCGGAGGTGGTAAAGAAACTCGTCAACGGATCTGATGAACCACCTAGCCTGCTAGTGTTAGGGAACACATTTGTTAAGAGAGAGCAGAAAGCGAATGAAGATTTGGACACCTACTTATCAGTCCTACAAAAGCTTGTTGCACAGAGTCAATTAGAAAACTTTTCAAAAAAATTGATTTGAGATCTATTTCTTTGTCACTGCACAGATAGAGTGGTTAAACAGAAATTGCTATCTATGTGCAATCCTTTATTAGCTGAATCAATCCGGGAAGTGAAAAGTATAGAAACGTCTGTCAAGGCTACAAAAGAACTAGATGACAAAGTACATGAACAAGTGAATCTTGTTAGAGCCAAGGATGGCAATGGAACAAAGTTATTACATCAAAACCTACTGTAACTAAACAGACTTAATATAATTAATTTTTCAAACAATCCAATATTTGATTAAGATGTGGTAATCCAACCCATGTCAAAAGAGGGAAGTCAAATCCATCGAAAAATGTCCAATGTCAAATTTGTAGAAAAATAGGACATTTTGTGAACGTATGCCAGAGTACGAAACACAGGACTACCAATGTCACAGTAGTATGTGTTGCGAATGAAAGTAGTTTGGATGATCTGATTGATGAAGTACAGGATATGATTCTAGTTAGTGAAAATGAAGTGAAGTATGGTGATCCTGAGCAGTGTGTTATTCTTATGTTGATGTGTAAGTGGGAGATAAAATAATAAGTTTATTAGCAGATTTTGGTGCCAGGATCACCATGGTTACACAAGAACTATTTCTACTTAAACTGGATGAACAACAATTAAAGCCACTGGATAGGTCTCCTGTATCTTACAAAGGAAGAAAGATTGAATTGCAAGGATATTTTGAGGATAGCCTGACTTTTAAAGGGAGGTTTCACCAAGGTCTATGTGCCATGAATGTATACCCAGGAACCAGTAAACAGGTGGCTGTGGTACTTGACAGCAGTGCAATTGATGTTTTTTAAAACCATTTTCCAAAAGTATTTTTGAGTGAACTTGGAACGATAAAAGCATTCAAACACAAACATAAAACCCAAAACAATGCAATATCCATAAAACACAAATTTAGAGGGGTGCGTGTTAGTGTCAGGGATGATCTGGAAAGAAGACTGGAAGGTATATGCAACAAGGGCATCATTGAATCCGTGGAGTCCTCATTTTGGCTTTACCCTCTAGTGGTGGCTCGGAAGAAGGATGGAGAGATACGAGTGTGTGTAGATCTCAAAGCTCTCAATAGAGAGATTTGGGGTTGATGTGCAGCCTCTTCCAAATCAATGAAATGCTGTAGACAATTTCTGGAGCAGAATATTTTACAAAACTTGACCTGGCATTAGCATATCACCAGGTAGAGTTTGAACCTGAATGGCATCACTTAAGTGTGTGTGTATTGCCATGGGGAACTTATCATTCTAGCCATTTGGCCTTGCGGGATGTATCTATATTTCAAGATGACGCACTAAGGCATGCTAAGGAACGAAGTGAACATGACCTAATTCTCAGAAATGTTTTCACTGTCTTTGACAATGTGAGTGTGGTCCTGAAAAGGGCTAAATATGAATTCTTGAAAGAGTCGGTAGAATATCTAGGACATGTGATTTCTGTTGATGAAGTTCGACTGAAAACAGGATTGGTTGATGCAGTACTAGATGCACCACCTCCCACAGACAAGACAGGTGCAAATCATTCTTGTACCTTTGTGAATTCTATGGCAACAAAAGCAAAGAAACACAAATGATGGACGGAATGTAAAACCAATCAAACATTCACCCCAAGTCACAGAGCTGGGTTTAATCCATCAATTCTTTTGCTCACCATGCCACCCCAGTTTGGACCCAGCCATATCCAAATCAGTCTTGACCCTGTTCCCCATGGGAACAGTCCAGCCCGAACTGCCAGGCCAGGTCCTCCCTGAACCGGAAACAAGCATCCTGGGACCGGTTTCAGGGTATCACCCTTCATCAGCCAGCCTAGCTTGAATCCAGTGGCACAGTGAGCCCGGGGCCCACGTCTGGGCATACCTGGCACCCTTATGGCGAAAAAAGGCAAAGAAACACAAAGGATGGATGGAATGTAGAACCAATCAAACATTCACCCCCAGTGACAGATCTGGGTTTAATCCATCAATTCTTTTGCTCACTATGCCACCCCAGTTTGTGAATTCTATTCATTACTTATTCCCACATTTGCATCCAGGGTCATGCCCATTTCAAGTCTACTTAAGGCCAGGGGTTCAAAATGTGCTGCTGCATTTAGTGACATCAAGCAACAATTGTCTAGCATGGGTGTCCTCAAACCCTATAATCACAACCTAAAATGCTTCTTGACATTTGATGTAAGCAACTTCAGTTTGGGAGCTGGATTTTCACAGACGTCTGTTGAGCAAAAGATTATGATTGGTTTGGCATCTAGGTTTCTCAGAGACACAGAAATCCACTACTGACTCATAGAAAAATAACTTTTAGCTTGCTGGTGGGTCACTGGAAAGTCCAGGAGTTACCTATGGGGTAGACATTTTGTTCTTCAGAAAGACCATAAACCAGGCCAGGTCCTCCCTGGACTGGAAACAAGCATCCTGGGAACGGTTTCAGGTATCACCCTTCATCAGATACGCAAGCTTGAATCCAGTGGCACACTGACTCCGAGACCCACATCTGGGCGTACTCATGGCGACAAAAAAAAAAGAAACACAAATGATGGACGGGATGTAGAACCAATCAAACATTCACCCACAGTCACAGATCTAGGTTTAATCCATCAATTATTTTGCTCACCATGCCACCCCAGTTTGAGCCCAGCCATATCCATATCAGTCTTGACCGTGTTTCCCATGGGAACAGTCCAGCCCGAACTGCCCGGCCAGGTCCTCCCTGGACCAAAAACAAGCATCCTGGGACCGGTTTCAGGGTATCACCCTTCATCAGCCAGGCTAGCTTGAATCCAGTGGCACAGTGACTCTGGGACCCACGTCTGGCCATACCCGGCGCACTTCTGGCAACAAAAGCAAAGAAACACAAATGATGGACGGAATGTAGAACCAATCCAACATTCACCCCCAGTCACAGATCTGGGTTTAATCCATCAATTCTTTTTCTCACCATGCCACCCCAGTTTGGACCCAGCCATATCCAAATCAGTCTTGACCCTGTTCCCCATGGGAACAGTCCAGGCCGAACTGTCAGGCCAGGAACTCCCAGACCGGAAACAAGCATCCTGGGACCGGTTTCAGGGTATCACCCTTCATCAGCCAGGCTAGCTTGAATTCAGTGGCACAGTGAGCCCAAAACCCACGTCTGGGCATACCCGGCAGACTTATGGCGACAAAAGCAAAGAAACACAAATGATGGACCGAATGTAGAACCAATCTAACATTCACCCCCAGTCACAGATCTGGGTTTAATCCATCAATTCTTTTGCTCACCATGCCACCCCAGTTTGGACCCAGCCATATCCAAATCAGTCTTGACCCTGTTCCCCATGGGAACGGTCCAGCCCAAACTGCCAGGCCATCTCCTCCCTGGAACGGGAAAAAGCATCCTGGGACCGGTTTCAGGGTATCACCCTTCATCAGCCAGGTTAGCTTGAATCCAGTGGCACCGTGAGCCCGGAACCCAAGTCTGGGCATACCCGGCGCACTTATGGCGACAAAGGCAAAGAAACACAAATGATGGACGGCATGTAGAACCAATCAAACATTCACCCCCAGTCACCGATCTGAGTTTAATCCATCAATTCTTTTGCTCACCATGCCACCCCAGTTTGGACCCAGCCATATCCAAATCAATCCTGATCCTGATCCTGTTCCCCATGGGAACAGTCCAGCCCGAACTGCCAGGCCAGGTCCTCCCTGAATCGGAAACAAGCATCCTGGGACCGGTTTCAGGGTATCACCCTTCATCAGCCAGGCTAGCTTGAATCCAGTGGCACAGTGAGCCCGGGACCCACGTCTGGGCATACCCGGTGCACTTATGGGGACAAAACTAAAGAAACAAAAAGGATGGACAGAATGTAGAACCAATCAAGCATTCACCCCCAGTCACAGATGTGGGTTTAATCCATCAATTCTTTTGCTCACCATGCCACCCCAGTTTGGACACAGCAATATTCAAATCAGTCTTGACCCTGTTCCCCATGGGAACAGTCCAGCCCGAACTGCCAGGCCAGGTCCTCCCTGGACCGGAAACAAGCATCTTGTGACCAGTTTCTGGGTATCACCCTTCATCAGCCAGCCTAGCTTGAATCCAGTGGCACAGTGAGTCTAGGACCCACGTCTAGGCATACCCGGCGCACTTATGGCGAAAAAAAGCAAAGAAACACAAATGATGGATGGAATTTAGAACCAATCAAACATTCCCCCCCAGTCACAGATCTGGGTTTAATCCATCAATTCTTTTGCTCATCATGCCACCACAGTTTGTGAATTCTATTCATGACTTATTCCCACATTTGCATCCAGGGCCATGCCCATTTCAAGTCTACTTAAGGCCAGGGGTTCAAAATGTGCTGCTGCATTTAGTGACATCAAGCTACAATTGTCTAGCATGGGTGTCCTAAAACCCTATAATCACAACCTAAAATGCTTCTTGACATTTGATGTAAGCAAATTCAGTTTGGGAGCTGGATTTTCACAGACGTCTGTTGAGCAAAATAGTAGGATTGGTTTGGCATCTAGGTTTCTCAGAAACACAGAAATCCACTACTGAGTCATTGAAAAATAACTTTTAGCTTGCTGGTGGGTCACTGGAAAGTTCAGGAGTTACCTATGGGGTAGACATTGTGTTCTTCAGATTGGCCGTAAGCCACTTGTCTCCTTTCTCAGTGGTACTGATGACGCAGAAAAAGAAGGTCCGACATATATTCATACATATCGTGTAATCAATACATATAATGAAGTGTGATTTTAGTAAAAGAAAATAATGTACGAGGGAAATTGTGCCCTCGGGGTAGTTCGCCATCATTGTAAACGAGCTTTATTAATCATGAAGTATTGAAAATGTAGTAATCCGTCATAATCGCAAATGTATGCCATGATTTCTTGTTTGAAAACTGTTTTGCTTAGCTTAAATTTAGTACAGGCTTTGGCCTAGTTGCCCGGTCTCAAATTCTAACTGCGTGGTTTTTCCTTGAACTAATGAAACATATATTCTTGCTTGAAGTTGTATTTTTCCAGTAGAGCTGACTGATACACTTATCTCCAAGGTTTCGTACTAGGCCGGTTTCATCCCCTTTGATACAAGGTCAGTCTCTGCAGGTGCGGACAATGAAGGTACAGATAGTAAAATAATTGGCAAACCATGTTACAATTTGTGTTCCAAGGCTCCAAGGACAGTGTATACATAAATGAGCGCTAGTAAAAGACAATTTTGATTGGACAATTTGAAGCCAACCTATGAACCCTCCAATGGAAGACCCTGCAGAATTTGGAATGTTTCTTACTTAAACCCACCGGACAAAGAGAAGTCAGCCATTTTCCTCGATGCCAGTTTGAAGCCTGATGCCAGACTCCATTTTGGACGACACCCTGATGCCCTTTTCTCTATCTGAGAGAAAGAGACTTTAAGAATTCTGACCCTAGAGACTTTAACTTTGATTTGCCCCCGTCTTGCCCATGCAGTAACTTTGCCCCATTCTCCTTGCCGCTGCAAGGAAGCTTGCCCTTAACTTTGCCCCTTTGAAATTTGCCTCATGCTGATCAACCGGTACCTGAAGGACGAAGACTTTTCTTGAATGCTGATTGTATTTGGTAAATATGAAAGGATAAATGTATTATGCATTGTGTTTTTCCTTTTAGCTACCAACTGCTATTTTAATAGGGTCCTAGCTAGAAGTTTTCCAAATTTGTGTTGACTAAATTCGTTTTGCATGAAGTCCCACATGCCAATGCTAATTAGAGGTTAGTCGAGGTATTCATTCGATGTATCATGCTAATTTGAAATCTTGTTATGCTGACCAATGTATGAAATTAGTCAAATACAGTTAGTCATATTAGGGATTTGCATTGCGATAACATAGTGTATCATTATTCAGATTTTGCGTAAATTTAGTTTCTTCCGCCGTTATGGACAGCTGGTAATGTTCATATACATATATCAATTGTTTTGAGACATATATACATTGTGCTAGCTTTGTTAATATAGGGAAATAAATTCACTAACTTTTAATAAACTGGTGTGGTTATTCATGAATGAAAGGTCATGGTGCGCCGAAATACCAACTGTTATTGATTTCTGATGTGCTATATTGATCTATTAATTGAGTATTGATTACCGATTGCAATAGTTATTGATTATTGATCTGAGCGACTCGACTATTTTAGGATGAGGAGAGCCCGACTCGGTTAAAAGATTCACCGACCTCCAACGTGTCCAGGTACAGGTAATTTATAAGGGCTGGACGCGTTATCAGTAGATGGTAGCAGAGATTGATGGTTTAGCCCTTTGGGACCCCATCCAAACAATAGACAGAGTCAAGTTAGAATTTTCTTTGATAAAACAAGTTGGAGGGATGATGATGCCCTAAGTCCCCCAATGACTTTCCCGGAATCTCGGAGCTTGCGAATGAGGAACGTGGAGGTATGAGAATGGTCTCGGCGTTTCTAGTGACGGTATGAGTGAAGTTAGGGTTTTGCGCTTGCACAGCTTATTGCCGCAGACTAATTGAGAAGTTTGTGAGGATTTAAGGGGTTAAAAGATATTAGAGGAGTGTTACTCCAAAGGTGTGAGAGTAGGGAAGTCGTCGAACTTCAAGTGTGTGTAGCGCTTTGAGCAGAAAAAAATTGTCCACGTGGTTGTTGATGTTGAGACTGGCCCTGCGAGGTCAAGAGACTCCGGAGTATGTTGAAAAGTGTGTGTGACACTTGTTTGATGTTGTGATCTGGTCAGGTTTAAGAGGTTGATCGGGCGTGGTCAACAAGTCGGTATGAATGTTGCGGAGTGAAAGAAAACTTCGACTTTGAGATTTTACGAATTCTAAAGTGCACATTGATCAGTTGAGAGTAAAGTTTGCGGGCCAAATTTTGCTTGCGAAAGTGGGATACCGAGAAAGATGGAATAACTGCCGAGGCTAGTGAAAAATCCCTAAGGTTTCTGAAGCGATTGTATTACCTTTCCTGTAGTAAACCGACAGATCTGTTTTATTCTTTTGGTTAAGTGCTCGCGTTATATTGCAGAAATTAGTTTATGAGTGAAGCCGAATGAAAAGAGGACAAGCCGCAGGACTTTGTCAGCCGCAGTGTGTGAGTGTGACGTCACTAGGAGCCACGCTGGGATAGGTCGGTTGGTGAGAAGGGTCGCGCACGGATTGGACGCAGTCCGTGAAGCGCAATTGGAAGGGGAAAGGCAAGCGAAGAGTATTCCGGGAATTAAAGTCACTTATTGATTACATATCTTAGAGAAACAAAAGACGAAAAGATGAAATTTTTCAAAGCATTTAAGAGTGCCATGAGGGGAGATGTTTATATTAAAGCAAATGTAGGAGAAGAAACACCGCCTGAGGGTACACCAGCTTACATCGTCATTGAAGAAAAGGGTGTAGCGCCATGTCTTTGGTTAAAACAATGGTGCAAATTAACAGAGAAACATGGAAGTGTAGCGTTCCCTATCCACGGGTCATTTAATCTAAGAGTTTTAGAAAATCTGAGATTTGCGCTATACAACATGAAAGTACCTCCAAGACCAGCACAGTTTGAGGCACTAGCAATTTGAGAGCTAATAGCTAGAAACCAACAACAAAAGAAATTTGAGACAAGAATAAGAAAAGTAGAAAAGACACTAGCGGATGCTAGATGGGACAGCACACAAAAGGTTTGGAGATCAGACGTATTGCAGGGGATTAAATTGTTTCCAGCGATTACTGATGAAGCGGAGACGGAAGGAAGGAAAGCCACCTATAAGACAAACAGGAGTCAGTCCAGAGAGAGAGAGAACAATAGAAACTCGAAAAGGAGAGACGAGTCAGATGATGAACAGTTCATTATACAATTGCTGAATGATCGCCCGCCACCATACGTGGAAAGCGAAAAAGGCTCAAGCATTAGTACTGCCCCTCCAGAACCAATACAGGGTAATGTAACACCAAATTTGAGAATATCTCAGAGGCCGAGCAGCTCCGACATGCCTTTCTCACCACAAATACCACAGATTCAGAGAATATACCCAGACGTGCCGACACTGAAACCTGCTGATAACTATCAGCCACAGGTTCAAAGGCACTGTTGTGATGAGCATAACATGGGAATGACTTCTGATTCAATGGCGCAGGGAGGACAAAACTATCAGAGACCGACATTGATTCAAGCTGAATCAACACAGTTCTCGATGCCCCAAAAGCAGACACAAGAAGTGCGAGTAATAGAAAGCCAGTTGGGTATGCCAGCAATGATGAACCACAATGTGGGGATTAACATGCCACAGAATTCGGGGAACAGACAGAATCCAGACGCGATATCTCTGCCTATCACTGTAGGTCCACCAGTACCACTGTACATACAGGCAAATTCAAGCACAAGCGACCAAGGATTAATTATACAGAATGGGACAGGGAGAAGATGCATAGAAACCACTCCAGAGACAACTCCGATAGCGGCACTGCCAAATGGATCTGGGTCCTTGTCGGAATTTAGTCCAATTCCAATTTGTGCTCCGTCAACCGTAGTAAGGTCACATCCACCACTATTAGTACCGTTAACCTCACAGACTGAAACATTACAGAAACCGTCAGTGGCAGTTGATGTAACTGCTACACTGATGGGACTAAACGCGCAACAGTTAACACAATGGTTCAACAGCTTGAACTCCCCACAGAGTGCATCTAGCGGGAAGGGGGAAGAATACCTGAATAAAATAAGGTTGGGTATGGAGGCAGATGAACTGGTTGAGGGAACAATGGGTTTGAACAGATTAGAATCATACACAGAGGAAGAACTAAGATACATGTGCCCTAGGATTACAAGAGAAGTAAGCAGCATACATAAGAAGTTACAAGAAATTGCAGACAGAAACGAGATCGATATAGGTAAGACTAAACACCTGAGCAGAAGTTACAGGTTAGACTTTGAGACAAAAGATTTTGAACACATGAGATCCGCAGGGATGAAAACACACCTTAAGGAGATACTGCAGAGTGCACAGGTCTGGAGATGTTTAGACAAGTGGGAAAGTAGATGGGTTAAGAAAAAGGACAAAAAGAAAGAAAATACTCTAGAACGGAATGAGAAAAAACAACAGAATGACGATCTGATAACTATGCTACCAATGAGAGAGACAGCAGGGGGAAAACGTGTACATGTACCATGGCACAGGTGCGATATTCAATCCTTTACGGATGACTTTCCCAAATTGAGAGAGAAGCCGATTGAGTGGTATCAACAAACAGATAGGTTTGTGAAACTCGCGAAGTGTCTCTGGGAAGACCTGAATACTTTATTTGAAATTGTGGTTCCGGCAGATTTGTGGGAAGATTGTAAAAGGGCTGTAGGTTGGCCGACGAGTGAACCAGAGAGAGATAGGGACACAGGTGCGCCATCACCTACGGTAATGAGTTTGTACCACAAGGTGATCGAGCACTTGAAAACCAAGGTTGCGTCGAAAAATTTGGATTGGCAAAGGATTGACAGGACCGCCCAAGAGGTTAAAGAGTCTATACATGCGTATTATGAGAGGTTGTTGAAAGCGTTTAAAAATTACAGTGGCACGGAAACGATTGAGCCAAAGGACATGCTCCATTTTGTGTTCAGGTTCGTGGAAGGGCTGAGGCCCGAAATCAGCCAGATGATTAAATCGCATTTGATTTGTTGGCAGTCAAAGTCGATCGATGAAGTGTTGAATTATGCGAAATACTGCAGTGATGAGATTGAGACCAAACAGAAAAGATTGAAAGAAAAGGTGATGGTGATGCAGCTTAGAGCAGCTCAGACAGGTTTACAAGGTTTGCAAGGTTTTCAACAACAGATGCCGCAGCAGCAGGGAATTGCTATGTTTCAGCCGCAGATGAGAGGCAGGGGCCGAGGAGGTTTTGTGAATAATGGTCCTGATTTGAATACTGTTGTGATTCCTAATGGTATACAGGCAATGAAGAAGGTGATGCCATGTCACACGTGCGGAATCGTCGGGCATTGGAAACGGGAGTGCCCAATGATGGTGCAGGAAGGTGTAGGTCAGCAAAACAATGATGTCAATGCATTTCAGACTATGAGAGGACAAAAATTGAGAGGTCCGAACCCAAATTTTCAAAATAATATAAACCAGCTGCAGGGTTTACAACCCATGCAACCGCAACAGGTGCAAATGCCCCGTGTGCAAATGACACAATTGCAGCCAATGCAACAGCAGTTTCCTATGGTACCTAATCAGCAAATGCAAATACCCTTAGCACCAATGAATCAGCAGCAAGCAATGCTTTCTCAACAGGTCACGGGTCAGGGAATGAGTCAAAATGACACAGTACACCAATTCCCACTACACAGCGAGAATGGAATAAACGATGCATGGGAGAGTGAAAGTTCAGATGAGGAGGGAAATTGTGTGCTTGCAGCATCCTTGGAAGTTGATCAAAAGGGTCCGTATGTGGAGGGAAGAGTTATGGGCCATCGCGTTTCATTTTTGGTTGACACAGGAGCTACACGTTCCACTGTCAGGAGCATTGAAGTACCAAATTTGCCACTTTCAGGGAGTAGTGGGAGTAGCAAATAGGTACCTGACGAACCCAATTACAGATCCAGTACATGTCAGAATTGGTAACTATCAAGGGACACATAAGTTTGTGGTATGTGACTCAAGCCCGATATCAGTGTTAGGGAGGGACTTATTGTGCAAATTGGGGTGTTCAATTATGTGTTTGAATGATGGAATAAAAATTCAGACGAGCAGTGATGGGGAGGAAGAGGACAGTGTAGGAGGGGACGAAGTGGAGACTGTCGATGAAGAATATCCTCTGATTACCCTTTACCCAATGATCACTGAAGCAGATATTCCTGCTGAGTTACAGGAAACAGTCGGAAAAGAAGTGTGGGATATGACAGGAAAAGAGGTGGGATTGGTGAAAGGAGTGGAACCAGTGAAAGTGACCGTAAAACCCAATGTAACCTTTCCCCAGACCCCACAGTACCATATGGCACAAGACACCCTCATGAAAGTCGCCCAACTCATTGATGACTTTGTAAAACAGGGAGTACTGAAAGAGGTGTTAAGCAGTCCATGTAATTCACCAATAATGGGATTAATAAAACCGAGTGGAAAGGTCCGAATTGTTCAGGATTTGAGGAAAATAAATGACATAATAATCAAATGTTGTCCTGTAGTACCAAATCCAGCTGTGATAATGTTTCAAGTCCCTTGTGATGCTGAGTGGTTCTCAGTCATCGACTTGTCACAAGCATTCTTTTCGGTGCCTCTTCATGAGGACAGCCAATTTCTCTTTTGTTTCAAATTCCTAGACAGAGTTTACAGTTGGTGTCGAATTCCTCAAGGGTTTTCGGAGTCACCGTCAATTTTCAATCAGATTCTAAAGAAAGATTTGGAAGCGTTGGAATTGCCATTCGAGTCAACCCTAGTACAGTACATTGACGACTTACTGATTGCATCTAAAACAGAAAGTGACTGCACAGCCGACACCATTGCCCTATTGAACCATTTGGGAAGGAATGGACACAAGGGGGCATATTTATACTCCGTTTGCGCCGAATTTGCGTCGTTTTTTTCGACGCAAATTCAACGCAAAACTAACTCCATATTTATACTTTGGCGTTAGACGCGTCTAGCGCCAAAGTTCATGGAGTTAGCGTCATTTTTGTGCGTGAACACCTTCCTTGCGTTAATGAGATGCAAGGTAGGCGTTCCCGTCTTAAAAAATGACTCCCAGGCATGTGCGTGGTATTTATACTCCCGGGCAAAAATCACGCCCGGGAGTGGGCGGGGCAAAAAACCCCGCATTTGCGCCTCTTTTTAACACCTGGGTCAGGGCAGGCGTTAAGGGACCTGTGGGCTCAGAATGAGCCCAGAGGTGCCCTCCCCTGCCCCCAGGGACACCCCCTGCCACCCTTGCCCACCCCAGGAGGACACCCAAGGATGGAGGGACCCATCCCAGGGAAGAAAAGGTAAGTTGTGGTAAGTATTTTTTTTTTTTTTTTGTGGCATAGGGGGGCCTGATTTGTGCCCCCCTACATGCCACTATGCCCAATGACCATGCCCAGGGGACAGAAGTCACCTGGGCATGGCCACTGGGCAAGGGGGCATGACTCCTGTCTTTGCTAAGACAGGAGTCATGTTAATGGCGTCTGGGCGCCCCAAAAAAATGGCACAAATCGGGTTAAGACGATTTTTTTGCCTCAGCCTGACTTGCCCCATTTTGGGACGCCCAAACGCCATTTTTCCCTACGCCGGCGCTGCCTGGTGTACGTCGTTTTTTTCACGCACACCTGGCAGCGCCGGTCGGCTAACGCCATTCAATAAATACGGCGCCCGCATGGCGCTTCAGAATGGCGTTAGCCGGCACTAATTTTTTGGGCGCAAAACTGCGTTAGCGCAGTTTTGCGTCAAAAAGTATAAATATGGGCCTAGGTGTCTCCTTCAAAATTACAATTCTGCCAGAAGAAAGTGAAATATTTGGGCCACCAAATAGAGAAAGGGTTACGGAGAATAATGAAGGAAAGAATAACAAGTGTACTCCAAATGAGTCCCCCAAAGACGAGGAGGGAGGTGAGGAAGTTTTTGGGAATGGTAAGCTACTGTCGCCAATGGATTCCCAACTTCTCAACCCTAGCAAAACCTTTACTGAAACTGACCCAGAAGGATGCATTGGATGAAATTGAGCTGAAAGGAGATGAGATGGATGCTTTTATTGAATTGAAAGAATGCATGTGCAGGGCTCCAGCTTTAGGTATGCCTGACTACACAAAGCCTTTCACATTGTTTTGTCATGAACGTGATGCATGTTCCTTGTCTGTCTTGACCCAAGCCCATGGTGGCGTAAACAGACCAGGAGCATATTTTTCAGCTACTTTGGATCCGGTCGCAGCAGCACTGCCAGGGTGTTTGCGCGCCATAGCCGCAGTTGGTGTCAGCCTCACTCAGAGTGAAGGAATAGTGATGGGACACCCTTTAACAGTCATGGTCCCTCACTCAGTCGAGATACTTTTGACACGTTCCCGAACACAGCACATGACTGGTGCTAGACTTACAAGGTACGAAACAATAATTCTGGGATCTCCTAATGTGCAGCTGAAAAGGTGCACTACGTTGAATCCAGCAACCTTGTTTCCCAGTGAAAATGCCGAAATTGAGAACGCTGAAGACATCGAGCATGACTGTCTTCAGGTGACTGAATTTTGCACCAAACCAAGACCTGATATCAAAGATACCCGATTGGAAGAAAATGATCAAATTATTTTTGTTGATGGTTCATGTTTAAGAGATGCACTGGGTGTATTGAAAGCAGGGTATGCTGTATGCACGGTAACAGGTGTTTTGGAAGCATCTTGGCTTCAAGGAGTTTACTCTGCACAGGTAGCAGAATTGGTAGCCCTTACTAGAGCTTGCCAACTCTCTGCATTAATGAAAGTTACCATTTACACTGACAGCCAGTACGGGTTTGGAATAGTGCATGATTTCGGACAATTGTGGTCACAGAGAGGCTTCATGACCTCTTCAGGATCACCAGTGAAAAATGGTGAAAGAATAAGAGAATTGTTACATGCCATCCCACTGCCAGGGGAATTAGCAGTGGTAAAATGCAGTGCACACTCGAAGGGACAAGACTATGGGCCTCATTCTACCGCCGCCCGCCTGGCGGGAACCGCCAAATGGCCGCTCCGCGGTCGAAAGACCGCGGAGGCCATTCTGGTTTTCCCGCTGGGCTGGCGGGCGACCGCCAGAAGGCCGCCCGCCAGCCCAGCGGGAAACCCCTTCCCACGAGGAAGCCGGCTCCAAATGGAGCCGGCGGAGTGGGAAGGTGCGACGGGTGCAGTTGCACCCGTCGCGAATTTCAGTGTCTGCACAGCAGACACTGAAATTCTTTGTGGGGCCCTCTTACGGGGGCCCCTGCAGTGCCCATGCCATTGGCATGGGCACTGCAGGGGCCCCCAGGGGCCCCACGACACCCCATACCGCCATCCTCTTCCTGGCGGGCGAACCGCCAGGAACAGGATGGCGGTATGGGGTGTTGGAATCCCCATGAGGATTCCGTCGGGCAGCGGAAAACCGGCGGGAGACCGCCGGTTTTCCTCTTCTGACCGCGCCCAAACCGCCGCAGTCAGAATGCCCTGCGGGGCACCGCCAGCCTGTTGGCGGTGCTCCCGCCGACCCCGGGCCGCCGGGGTCGGAATGACCCCCTATGTTTCCCTGGGAAATGGATATGCGGATCAAGTCGCAAGGTTTTGCGCATTGAACTGTATATTGCTTAGGGATGAATGGAATTTGATAAGTGAACCAGAACTCGAACCAAGCGAAATATTTGCTCTAAAGGTAGTAGATACGATGGACGAATTGAAATCCTTACAGAATGATGTCAGTGAGGATGAGAAACTCTCGTGGACCAAATCACAATGTGTAAAGAGACTAGGGGCCAGATGTAGCAAAAATAAAAATTGCGACTCGCATTTTGCGAGTTGATGCGACTCGCAAAATGCGAGTCGCAAATTGGAATGCCAGAAAAAAAAGGGATCCGATTTTGCGACTCGCAGCCGGACTCGCAACGCTGTGTGCGAGTCCGCAGTTTGCGAGGTCGCTGTTTGCGAGTGTGCAAAAACGAACTCGCAATTAGCGAGTGGGTGTCGCAAATTGCGAATACCTTCAAAATTGCTTGCAGATGCAGCAGAACACTCCAGAAAGCATACCAGAACACCCTGGAAACACTTCCTGGCACATGATGATGACATCACAGCCAGGAAGTTAACAAATACACCTGGGAGGAGGGCTCAACAGTGAGCAGTGTCTCTGCCACTCACAGTAGGGTGCTGAGGAGTGGTAGGCACAGCACCATGGACGCAGCAGGGACCAGCCAGGCTGGCAGGAGGGGCAGGAGATCATAGATAACAGCCAGGACAGATTCATGTGGCACATGGCGTTAATGTGCCACATGACTGGTTGGCATTTTCCTGCCCATGGACAATTTCAACTTGTATATAGTTTCTTCATGACATTAATAAAACAGTTATTTTGGTTCCACTTAACAAATGGTTAATAGGTGAGTATGGTGGGAGTTGACACGTACCGTCCAGAATATTGCGTTGCAATGTGGTCCCGTCTCAGTCTGCCTTGATTAGCTAGACTCCTATCCCCATGATGGCGATGTGGTTGTTCTTGCTCTTCATCATCAGGATCTGGGTCTGCAGGGGTGAGAGGTAGCCCACGTCGGGTGGCTATGTTGTGGAGGATGGCGCATGCGACCACAATTTTGAAAGCGGTAATGGGGGTGTATTGGAGGGCGCCTCCGCTGCGGTGGAGGCATCGGAATCTTGCCTTCAGGAGTCCGAAGGTGCGCTCTATGAGGTTCCTGGTCCTCTTATGCTCACTGTTGTATTGCCTCTCTGAATCATTGCTGGGTGTTAAAACTGGAGTCATGATCCATGGCCTTAGGGCATATGCACTGTCACCTGTTGGGCACAAAAATACACTGTTAGTAAGTCCAGATAGTCGTGCACAGTGACCTGTGTGTATGTCTGCAAGGTGTATGCAGCTCTACCTAGGAGGTATCCGTCTCCAAACTCCCCACGTTCCAGGCGTTGATGTATCCCACTATGTCTAAAAATGTATGAGTCATGGGTACTGCCTGGAAACTTAGCTACGATGTCCGTGATGACGTAATGGGCATCACAAACAACCTGTATGTTGAGTGAGTGGGTACACTTTCTGTTACGGAAAATATGTTCCAGATTAGCGGGGGGCATATTTGAATGTGTGTCCCATCTACACATCCAATGACATGGGGGAAGTGGGCAATGCGGTAAAAGTCCAGCTTCGTGCTGTTAATTTCTGCCTCATTCCTTGGTAAGTATATGAACTGAGACCTGTGCGCTACTAAGGCATCTAGGAATGCCCTGAGGAACCTTGACACTGCACTTTGGGATACCCCACCTGCCACGGCAATGACCCCCTGATGGCTCCCTGAGGCCAAGAGGTGCAGTGCGCATAGTACTTGCACATGCGTAGGGATGGCGCAGCCACGCAGAGTCTTGTGTTCTAGCTGTGGTTTTAGTAAATCTATTAATTCTAGAATGGCTGCGCTGCTAAGGCGGTATTTATCATAGATCTCCTCTTCAGTTTGCTGGAAAAGGGTCTGCCTGGTTCTATATATCTTCTCCTGTCTGTGGCCCCTCCTCCTCCTCTGCTGGGCTGCGTAGACTCTCCTCCTCACTGCTATCAGGTATATGTCCGCCATCTTGAGTGACCCAGATGCCTTCTGGGTCTCCTTTTATACTTTGGTAATGGTTACCACCTGCTCTGAGTTAGTGGTAAATGCGACTTGCAAAATGGGCTTTTTGCGACTAGTCGCAATTTGCGAGTTGCAATTGCATAAGGTTTGCGACTCGCAAATTGCCACTTGCAATTTGCGGGTCGCAAAATGGGGTCGCAACGGATGCGACTCGCAAACGGGTCCCATCGCTTTTTGCGAGTCGGAAATGGGCTTTTTGCATCCCATTTCCGATTTTGCACTGTCGCAAATTGCGAATCGGCCCGTTTGCGAGTCGCAAACGTTTGCTACATCTGGCCCTAGATGAATTATGGGTTTCAAGTGAAGGGAAATTCGTTCTTCCAAACAGCCTTTTGACACAGATAGCCAGATTTTACCATGGACAAGCTCATCTTGGGAGGGATGCCATGATTAGATTGTTTAAAACTGATTGGTTTAACCCCAAATTCCGTCAAGTTGCTGAAGCAGTTTGCCACCGTTGCGTCATTTGCCAACAGATGAACGCAGGGAAGGGAACCGTAGTAAATTTGAGCCACATTGGAAGAGCAGGGGTTCCATTCAGCAGGATGCAAATGGACTTCATTGAGATGCCTGTGCATGGAGGCTTGAAGTATGTGTTGGTGGTTGTGTGCATTTTTAGTCACTGGATTGAAGCATACCCTACACGCAGAAATGACAGTCTCACAGTTGCAAAACTACTCTTGAGAGAGTTAATACCACGTTTTGGATTCCCGATCTCTTTAGAATCAGATAGAGGAAGTCACTTCAATAATGAAGTAATAAAATTGCTTTGTGCAGCACTGAACATTGAACAAAAGCTGCATTGTAGCTACCGCCCGGAAGCATCAGGTCTAGTGGAGCAAATGAATGGCACATTGAAATCAAGAAATGGCGAAAATATGCGCATCAACAAACTTGAAATGGCCTGACGCATTGCCTTTGGTACTAATGTCAATGAGAAACACCCCTGACAGAAAGGCTGGACTGTCCCCACACAAGATTCTCATGGGCAGAGCTATGAGACTTCCAGCAGTTCCTGCAAATGCGCTTTTGAATATTACAGATGATATGGTGTTAGACTACTGCAAAGGTCTAGCTGATGTGGTTCGCTCTTTCTCTCACCAGGTGGAGGCAACCACCTTGCCACCGATCCAAGGTCCAGGACACGCCCTGAAAGCAGGCGACTGGGTTGTGATAAAGAAGCACGTGAGGAAGTCGTGTTTGGAACCCCGTTGGAAAGGACCTTTTCAAGTGATTTTGACGACTACCACCGCTGTGAAGTGTGCAGGAGTTCCCAACTGGATTCACGCCAGTCACACAAAGAGGGTATTGTGTCCCACAGACGAGGAAGTTGAAGCGCTGAAGTTGCCAGTACCTGATAACAAAGTACCAAGCGCTGAGACAGAGCGAAAAAGAACTAGAAGCGAACAGGCAGAAATAGAGGAGGGAGAAATATTCTCTGAGGACGAAGCAACTGATTCACTTGGGGAAGACCAAGGAGGAGCCTCAGAAAGCGACGAAGCAGCTGAAGGTAACAAAGAGCCCGAAGCAGCTGAAGGTAACAAAGAGCCCGAAGCAGCTGAAAGTGACAAAGAGCCTGAAGAAAGTAACGGTGACAAAGGGCTCGAAACAGGTGAAGAAGCAGGAGAGCCTGATCAGAGGTGGGCTTTCCCAGAAGCAGACGATACAGAAAAAGAAAAGGAAAACCTGATTGACTCCCCAGAAGGAGGGGGGGACAAGGCAGAACAGAACGAAACTGCTCAAACTCCTTCAGAAGAGATTGCAGGTCAATCAAGTGGACACAGTGCAAAAAGAAGACCAAGCATATCGCCAGTAAAATTAAGAACTAGAGAAACGTTGAACGACAGTGAAGGGCCAAGAGTGAAAGAGAAAAGAAAGGAAGTGTCTGTCGTAGTACCAACACCAAGTGAAGAAAAGGACTTGGCCAAAGAGGAAAGTACCAATGAGAAAGAATCAAAGAGAGATGCAAAATTGAAAAGAAAAAGGATACCGAGCAGAAGGTATTCCGGTCCGGAGTGGGCAGACGTAGCCAGTAACGATTGGTCAGACAAATTTGTATCCCTCAGTCTTGAGAACGAAGAGGCAGAACTTCATTTTGGAAATAAAAACTTTATGGACTCTGTTGATTGAAGACATTGATCACCTGATTGACATTTCAACCGGCTAAGACATTGCTAACTTGATTGACTTTGAAACCGATTTTGAGACAACGCTGCTAACCGATAAGAGACTAAGCTGCTAAAGAAAACTGTGTGAACATTGAACTCGTTCAGCTTTGTAAATACCTGCAAATACGCTTTGATAAAGTGTCTTCAACTTTCTGATTCTATACAGATCATGACTAGCTTCACTACACAGGGGCGTAAGATGAAGTGTTGTAAATACATGTGTATCGGTCTAATAACCGCATGCGTACTAATCATTGTAGCAATAGTTCTTGGAATGCATGGTAAAAATGAGAGTGAGACGAATGATGCTTCTACTTCTAAACCTATTATCGTTACTGAACTAACAGCTCTGAAGAGACTCGAGCAAGACGAGAGACACTTGCACGATAAGAAGGAACTTTCATCTAACGTTTTCTATTGCTTACTGAGTGAGTATGTTGAGACCATGGATGCGAAAGATTGTTATGTGTGTACACAAATACCTACCTCAGTAGTGGAAGGGGTAACGTATCACAGCATGCCTCTTACGTATGGAATTACATGTAGTATAATAGCTTCCAGATTTTATGGTCAAAAGGACATTCATTATTTCTACACTAATTACGATGTTACTTTTGCATATGTCCCCATAATAGGGCACCTAAATAAAATAGCTGGAGATTATTATGCCAAATTATTGAGGGAATTCTTCGAACCGATGTCACCTTTTCACACAGCTCACGCACATAGAGAGAACCTTACATGCTTGCTTTCACCAGTAGAAATACATTTTTTAGACCGCACTGATGATAGGAAGAATGAAATGAAGGAGAAATTAGAGAGGGAATTACATGAAAGAACATCTGTAAATAATTATGCTTTTGCTGCAATAAAGACACAAGGGAAAATAGCTTTAGATACATTGCACGTAGGGAGATTTTGTATATATAGAGCTGAATCATATTATGACACAGTTTTTGTGGGAACGAGTGAATGTAAACATACGTATGCATTTAAACCTAAGTGGACGTTCATGCTGAATGGACAAGACCCAGTTATTCCTGGAATATATTATATTTGTGGACTCAACGCCTATTATCGTCTTCCTAAAGGATGGTATGGGAGGTGTTATTTGGGAAAAGTGTTCCCAAAGATTTACCAACTAGACGATTTAAAGAAATTTCCAAGGCTGTCTGAATCACATCATGTTCAGAAAAGGGAGACAGCTTCTGGTGTGGTAGGAGATATATTTGGAGCATTGATTCCTTCAGTAGGAGTCATATTGAATTCAATCAAAATACGAAAGTTGTCTACTATTGTGGATAACATGCTGACAAAGTTTTCAGGAGCTATAATCCTGATGGATGCTGAACTTGCTGCAGAAAGAGCTATGACTCTTCAAAATCGGCTTGCCTTAGACATTCTTTTAGCAAAGGATGGTGGCGTTTGCAAAATGCTTGGTACACGTCACTGTTGTACATATATACCAGACAGCAGTGGGAAAATTAGAACGATGCTTACAAATTTAACTAAAGAAAGTGTAGATTTAAAGGAATTGAAAGAACCTGGAGTTTGGGAGAAAGTTGGAAAAGGATTTGCTTCTGTGGGAAATTGGCTCAGCAATGTTTGGAACGGATTGTTACTAAAAATAGTAAAGGTAATAATAATAATATTAATTTGTCTATTAGGTTCTTAGGGAACATGGAAAGCTTTCAAAATGTTAAAAGCAAGGAACAAAAGAAAAAGAGAAGAGAAAATAGAGAACAAAATGGTGGAAATATATAGAGAAAAATCAAAAGGGACTAAAAGAAAAAGGGAATTGACTGAAGTGCCAAATTACTATACAGAATTTTAATGGAATAAAATTTGTGGGTAGATTTGATGTGATGACATAATTAGTCATCAGAGGAGGGATTGATGACGCAGAAAAAGAAGGTCCGACATATATTCATACATATCGTGTAATTAATACATATAATGAAGTGTGATTTTAGTAAAAGAAAATAATGTACGAGGGAAATTGTGCCCTCGGGGTAGTTCGCCATCATTGTAAACGAGCTTTATTAATCATGAAGTATTGAAAATGTAGTAATCCGTCATAATCGCAAATGTATGCCATGATTTCTTGTTTGAAAACTGTTTTGCTTAGCTTAAATTTAGTACAGGCTTTGGCCTAGTTGCCCGGTCTCAAATTCTAACTGCGTGGTTTTTCCTTGAACTAATGAAACATATATTCTTGCTTGAAGTTGTATTTTTCCAGTAGAGCTGACTGATACACTTATCTCCAAGGTCTCGTACTAGGCCGGTTTCATCCCCTTTGATACAAGGTCAGTCTCTGCAGGTGCGGACAATGAAGGTACAGATAGTAAAATAATTGGCAAACCATGTTACAATTTGTGTTCCAAGGCTCCAAGGACAATGTATGCATAAATGAGCGCTAGTAAAAGACAATTTTGATTGGACAATTTGAAGCCAACCTATGAACCCTCCAATGGAAGACCCTGCAGAATTTGGAATGTTTCTTACTTAAACCCACCGGACAAAGAGAAGTCAGCCATTTTCCTCGATGCCAGTTTGAAGCCTGATGCCAGACTCCATTTTGGACGACACCCTGATGCCCTTTTCTCTATCTGAGAGAAAGAGACTTTAAGAATTCTCACCCTAGAGACTTTAACTTTGATTTGCCCCCGTCTTGCCCATGCAGTAACTTTGCCCCATTCTCCTTGCCGCTGCAAAGAAGCTTGCCCTTAACTTTGCCCCTTTGAAATTTGCCTCATGCTGATCAACCGGTACCTGAAGGACGAAGACTTTTCTTGAATGCTGATTGTATTTGGTAAATATGAAAGGATAAATGTATTATGCATTGGGTTTTTCCTTTTAGGTACCAACTGCTATTTTGATAGGGTCCTAGCTAGAAGTTTTCCAAATTTGTGTTGACTAAATTCGTTTTGCATGAAGTCCCACATGCCAATGCTAATTAGAGGTTAGTCGAGGTATTCATTCGATGTATCATGCTAATTTGAAATCTTGTTATGCTGACCAATGTATGAAATTAGTCAAATACAGTTAGTCATATTAGTGATTTGCATTGCGATAACAGAGTGTATCATTATTCAGATTTTGCGTAGATTACGTTTCTTCCGCCGTTATGGACAGCTAGTAATGTTCATATACATATATCAATTGTTTTGAGACATATATACATCGTGCTAGCTTTGTTAATATAGGGAAATAAATTCACTAACTTTTAATAAACTGGTGTGGTTATTCATGACTGAAAGGTCATGGTGCGCCGAAATACCAACTGTTATTGATTTCTGATGTGCTATATTGATCTATTAATTGAGTATTGATTACCGATTGCAATAGTTATTGATTATTGATCTGAGCGACTCGACTATTTTAGGATGAGGAGAGCCCGACTCGGTTAAAAGATTCACCGACCTCCAACGTGTCCAGGTACAGGTAATTTATAAGGGCTGGACGCGTTATCAGTACCAATGCCAAAATTAGTACTTCCTGGCTGGCTAGGTCTGCAGCTAGATTACTCCAATTCTAATTGATGTCATTCACATATCAGGTGGGAGGAACATGAGCGTTGACTATCTATCAAGGTTTCCCATCAAAGAAGAGGTTCTGGACACTGATAACTATAAATATGAGTATTCTTTAATTGCGGCTGTTTAGGTTGAGAATGTTAGTCCATTCTCAGAACAAGAATGGAAACAGGCCACTGACAATGAATGGTGTTAAGAATGGTACCTAAATATATAGTGGAATGATAGCTTAGGGAAAAAGCTGTGAATATGAAGATTCAACCCTATTCCAAAATATCTGAAAAGTTGACTACAAAAGATGGTTTAATCATGAGATTGGACAAACTGGTACCACCTGATGATCTTAGAAATCACACTTACTAAACACTAAACACAGTACGAACCTCATATTGATGGCCACAAATAGATAGTGAAATTGAATATTTGGTAAAGAGATGTATTGTGTGTGCCACTTATGATAAATCTTTAAAAATGTAAACTCCACCCCTGATACCTATAGAATGCCCCTCACCTCCTTAGCAAAACTGGGGATTGACTTAGTAGCACCATTCAATTATCTTCCACACCACTCACAGTATGCGTATGCGCTCATGGATTATTATTCTAAGTGGCCTCATGTCAAGTTTGTGAGTGAGTCAAATTCTAAGACATTTTTACAGATATATTCATGTGCAAAGTATTGCTAGAGGTACGTGTTTTCAATAATGGTATGCACTGTGTCTCAGCTGATGTGGAGTACTTTTTGAGAGCTAGTTTCATCAAGCATTTGAAAAGTTCTCTATATCATCCACAAACTAACTGCCTTGTTGAGCACTTCAATCAAGTGTAAGTGCAGTGTGTAAAATGGGCATTGTCCAATAAGTGTGTTGTTACAACAGCAGTTTAAACAATGTTGTGGATTTACAGGCCCCACCTCATCCATCCACAGGTGTGTCACCATTTGAATCACTCAATGGTGGAGAACTAACGACTCAGTATGGTCTTTGTTTTCTCCTGGGAAAGTCAGTCTCACGCACATTACATTGACAATGTTGCATTAGCAAGTACATCATCTCCTAGCAGGTAATTCTCATGAGAAAGACTTTTAGCTACAAGCATTTGGTCAGCACAGTGGAAAATCACAATTTAATTCTCTAAGCAGACATTATTAAACACCTAAGAAATACAGCTTGACATGAGGCTGTGCAACTAGACCAAGATCTCCGCTAAGTTAAGGTTTACAATTAATAAAGCTAATACCTAATACATAACCCTCACTATGACATATTACTACATTAATCAAACAAAGCTTAGCATTTCACATTAATAAACCATTAATAAGTATACTTCGTGAACACTGGTGGCCACTCACGTGGGCGCACCTTCAAATGCGTGCATTAATTTTCCCTACGTTATTTCATTTTCTACGCAAATTCAATACTCAAAATACATGAATATTCAGTAGTAAAATCAGCGTTAACACAGGGTACCTTTAAGGTACAGGAAATCTTCTAGAAAAATTTCTGGATGATAGTATAAACCAGTAAAAATGAAAGTATTATCCATAAACAAATATATCTACTTCCTGTGTACAGTAGTACAAAAGGTCACAAGGCATCTATTAGAGATGCATAATTTTCTTTCTTTTCTTTTCTCTTCCATAATAGTTTTCTTTTTTTGTCAGTTTTAGTGCAGTTAATCAAAAATATATTGCAGTATTATTCTTAGTTTAGACCTGCTTAATTATATTTGCTGGCCAGATGCAAACTAAAAGTAACAGTTTTTTAATGAGAAAAGAAGAAAACTCATGGAACATTCTCACTATTATTGTAATGCAGGTTCCATGTATTTACAGGTGACTTCTCTCAGGTTCTTTGTTTCGAGGTTCCACTTTAAAACATGTAAGAGTGGAGATTTTGTAGAATGTTTGGTAAGGCTGTCAGTTGAGGTGTTGTCTGCGGGCAGCCTAGGGTAGCTCAATGTCTAGTGTACTTCTGGAAATAAACTACGTTTTACATATTCCTTGTGATGTTTTTCCACTTACTATGGAATCGCACAATATGTGCTGCAGGTCCACTAGTAGCATTTAATTTACTAATTTACTGGTCCTGGGTACATCTAGTACCACTGTACTGGGGATCAACAAGTAATTTAACTATGCCGAATGGATGGAAGCCAATTTTACGACATTTAGAGGAGTGGGCACAAGCACTTTAGGTCTGGTTAATAGCGGTAACGTGCACAGAGTAATAAGACCAACAAAATTGTTTCAGAAAAACAGGAGCGATGAAGACAAAATGTTTGGGGTACTGACACCAAAGGGTGTCAGGACTAACACAGAGCAGCACCTCTTAGCACTGGAGACAAAAGCTATTTTTTTAAAAAGAAGCATGTGTTTAGTAATAGAAATACAAGCTATTGTCTAAATGTTTGGCAGACTGCACTGAAATGCACAACAAAGACAAAATATGTATCTAAAGTATGCCATTTTACTGCCATGTTATGGAAAATCTATTCAAGCAATGAAAACAGACACTGCCAAGCTGCAGGGAACTGATTTACTGCGTTTGCCAATGTGCTTTACGCTGAGCTGGAGAATGCACTAAACTGTGAGCATCTAGGCCAGGATTCAACGTTTCGTACAATTTGGCTTTTTTTTGCATACAGCTTAAGCCTTTGGCTACAGCTAAACTTAGTTGCATCTAAATTCTCTACCTCATTGCACAATTGTGGGGTTCGCTTCAGAGATTGCCATCATTTTTTACCACCTCCCCATATACTAAAGTCCTACTTTACTTTTCATAGTGTCACTGCCTGCCATAGAAGGTTTTTCAAATATGTATGGAATTTCAAGACTAACAAAATAAATCATGACCACAAGGTTCCAGTTGAACATATTGGGGACCAAATATGTGGACCTCATAAAAATCTAAGCTACACAACATATATAAAATTATTTTGCAATAAAACCCTCTCTTTGTTTTCTAGTTTTTTGTTTTTCATGTTTTTTTTTTGCTTTCTTGTGCACCCTTGTCATATTGGTCTACTGTTCAAATGCATTTCAATTGTTTTTGTAAACTATACTGAAATACGTCCCTCCTCAACAGATACAAGTGCCACAACTATGTGCCCTATTAGCACATATTCACCACATACACCCATTGTTTTTCATTTATTGTGGTGAGGAGGAATAATTTTTTTATCGTATATTTTGTACTTCTTGCTGCGAATCGTTTGGTAAAACATAGTCTACCTCCCTGGGTTTATATACAAAGCTTGTTTTTAAGGTAAAATGGAAAACTCAAGAAAGAAATCAAATATATATAGAAAACTAGATAACGTAGACTGTTAAACTGATACAGCACCCTCAATGGAAGGTTGGGAGCTGTTAGGTCAAACAAAATTTTCCCTCAGTGACTATGCCTACCATTACAAGCCACAAAGGGAGCATTCTGTGACTGCCACCCCTGTGCCTCGAATGTGGCGGTGTTGACTATGTCATTCGCATCACGATAAGCCCACCACTTATGAAATATGTTTTCCTCTGATTTTCTTTCCTCCTCTATGATGTTGGTGAATCTGTTGCAGTAAAAGCTTTCCTGTTATGCGGCACAGCTGCAGCTTTTACTGTCGCTCCCCCTCCCTTCAGTACTTATGGAACAGAGAGGCATAGCTCCAGAGGGTGTCTGAGGTGTTACACAGCCCCTAAAGTGTATTCTGTTGTAAATAGTGGGGTATGTGTGCTTTCAGTTGGGCAATGTGAAGTGTTTGTCGTATTTCACCTGGGTTTTCTACATGCTCACACTAACACACACTCTCTCTCATTTTATGTATTGAAAGCCTTAAAATGTTGATTAGTTTAAAAAATATTGAGGCATATTTACAAGCTCCTAGCGTCTCCTTAGGCCACATTAGTGTCGTTTCTTTTACACCAAGGAGGTATTTTTGCCGGGCCACATTTACAAAGTGGCACAATGAATCCATTGTGACCCCTTGAGCCACATTATGCCTGTGTCAGGCATAATGTATGCAAGGGGGCTTTCCGGCACTAGGAGGCCAGCAAAATGGCTCAGTGTAATTTACAAGATTTCACTGTGCCATTTTTGGCGAAATTTTTAATGCCTGCTCAAAGCAGGCGTTAAAATGACGCACCCATAGTAACAAATGGGCCTCCTTGCAATGTGCTGTACTAGCACCAAAACTTTTGGCGCTAGTGCAGCAAAGTGCCATAATAGATTAAACAATTCTGACGCTATAGGCCTAACGACGCCATGGGGCAGTGTATCATAAATACGGTGCTACCATGGTATCGTTAAGTGCCGGTAGGGGGGCACAAGAAAAGTGGCACATCATCTATGATGTGCCACTTTCTTGTAAAGATGCCCCATTGTGTTTTAAAGACCACTAACAATCCGCACCCCTCATGAGCCTCCCTTATTTTCTGCTTCCCATCTAATGTGTTTTAACAAAATATCCCAGCTTCAATGTTGGGAAATCTGAAGCTCACCCCCCACCAATCATATGGACCAAGCTACGCCCCTGAAGGAACAATAGTCCTACCACTTTCTAGCATGTCCAAATGCCACAAAAGTTGAGAAAGATCGAAAAAACGCTATGTTTCTTTATTTTGCTCCTCCTCGCTATTGAATTCAAAGAAGGAATTGGCAATAATGCATTTCTAATTTTGTCAATTGCTCATTTAATTAAATGATGGTACACTCAGCAGCAGTGCGATTCGTAAGTTTTGTCACCCACATTTCCAAGCTTGGGCGGTTTGGGTCCATCCATCTTTGTGTAATTTATAAATGCTTAAAAATATTTAAATGAAGTTTTCTGTATGGTATGGGGATCCAATATTCGATACTTTACTTGATATTATAAAATGAAGTCTGCTCCAGACTTTCCACTGTATAGCACAGGAAATAACTGTAACCAGTGCCTTCAGAATGAGCGGACAATAGAAGCCACTCATAACAGTCTTCACTAAAAAAAATGAAAGGCTTCCAGACAGTTTCAGCTCGACAAATTGAAGCAAAAATATAGCATTTTCCTAAATATCTTTTGTTAGAAATGGGGTCTCTAGTTGGCAGTCGGCTTGCACCCTGTCCAAGTAGGGACCCTCACTCTAGTCAGGATAAGGGAGATACCCACACAGATAACCCTTTCTCACCCCCTTGGTAGCTTGGCAACACACAGTAATAAGTGAAACACTACAAAAGGACACCACATAGGTTTTAGAAAAATAGGCAATATTTATTTATCTATATAAAAAAGGCCAAATACGATAAAAATCCAACATACAATAAATAAGATATACATTTTGCAAGAATTACTTAAAAAGACAGTTATTTGAACTTGATAGCTCCACCTGGGGTTATCACGGCGTTGTGATCAACAAAACCAATAGTTCAGGCCAGCCGCGGCATTGCGGGCAAGTTATGGTGTCGGGAAGACCCGCAAACCGTACCTTTGGAATTGCAGGGCATTGTGATCCTCGTGATGAGATCCAGAGAGTGGAGTCGCTGGCATTGTGGTGTCCGTTCCGAAGGTCGGTGCGGGGTCATCAGGCCCTTTGAAATCACCAGCGTTGCAGATCGAACTCCGGGCTGATGAAGTCAGGGGGGCTGGTGTGGATGGTGTTGGGGCTATGGTACGAAGAGGGACGATGCGACATGCGGTTCCTACAGGTCATGGTGCAGGCAGTGGCTTGGTGTTGGCGTCCAATGGTGTTGGTGAGACCAGGGCTGTGGCGTGAAGCGAAGCGGTGCAACATGCATTGTCACCAGGTCACGGTACAGGCAGCGGCATAGTCGTTGCTGAAGCGCTGTTGTGGGTAGGCCCAAGTTGGCAGTGCAGGACAGGCTCAGTGTGGCATCCACGGGTCACGGTGCAGACAAGGACGTCTGGTGATGACACTGGAGTCGATCGTGCTGGCATCAGTGGACCGGGGCTGCGGTGCGGGACGGGATGGTGCTTCATGTACCTCACAAGCAGTGGTCACAGCCCACGGTGCAGTCAGAGGCACCAGTGTCTGCAGGAGCAGCAGCGTCGGGAATGCACAGGCTGTGGTGCAAGCAAGGTGATGCGAGAGTGCAGGGCCACAGGTCATGGTGCAAGCAGCAGCTCGGTGGAGGCATCAGATGGTGGCGGCGGTGAGACCAGGGTTGTGGTGCAAAGCAGTGCAGCGCCGGCGGGTCACACTGCAGGCCAGCAGCGGTGTGGGGGTGTTTCTTTCTGAACAGTGCAAAACACACAGTTCCGGTGTTGTAGGCAGATGAAACTGACGTCTTTGGTGTCCCTGAGACGTTCAACAGGAGGCAAGCTCTACACTAAGCCCTTGGAGAACTCTCTCAAGCAGGGTACACATCAAAGTTCACCCTTTGCTCTCTTTTAAGGCAGAAGCAGCAACTTCAGGCCAACCCAGCAAAGGGGGAGTATTCCTCCTCTAGCTCTTCAGCTCTTCTTCTTGGCAGAGGTTCCTCTTGATCCAGAAAGATTCTAAAAGTCTGGAGTTTTGGTTCCACTACTTATTCCCCTTTCTGCCTTTGAAGTAGGCATACTTCAAAGGAAAGTCTCTGTTGTTTACAGGATCCTGCCTTGCCCTGGCCTGGCCCCAGACACACTGCAGGGGGTTGGAGACTGCACTGTGTGAGGTCAGGCACAGTCCTTTCACGTGTAAGTGACCACTTCTCCCTCCACTCTAGCCCACAGGGCCCATCAGGATATGCAGGCTACACCCCAGCTCCCTTTGTGTCACTGTCTAGAGGGAATTCACAAGAGCCCAACTGTCAGTCTGACCCAGATGTGCAATACACAAGCAGGCAGGGGCACCAATTGGTTTGGGAAAGAAAATGCCCACTTTCTCAAAGTGGCATTTTCAAACAATGAATTGAAAAAAAAACTTTACCAAAAGATGTATATTTAAATTGTGAGTTCGGAGACCCTAAACTCCACATCTCTATCTGCTCTCAAAGCAAAGGGAAACTGCACTTTAAGGATAATTAAAGGCAGACCCCATGTTAACCTATGAGAGAGATAGGCCTTGAAACTGTGAAAACTGAATTTGGTAGTATTTCACTGTGAGGACATGTAAAACACATCAGTACATGTCCCACCTTTAACATACACTGCACCCTGCACTTGGGGCTACCTCAAGCCTACCTTAGGGCGACCTTACATGTAGTAAAAATGTAGTAAAAGGGAAGATTTGGGCCTGGCACTTGCCAGGTCGAAATGGCAGTTTAAAACTGCACACACAGACACTGCAGTGGCAAGTCTGAGACATGTTCATGGGCTGCTCATGTAGAAGGCACAATCAGTGCTGCAGGCCCACTAGTAGCATTTGATTTATAGGCCCTGGTCACCTCTGGTGTACTTTACAAGGAACTTACCAATAAAGCAAATATGCCAATCATGGATGAACCGATCACTAATACAATTTACATAGGGAGCATATGCACTTTAGCACTGATCTGCAGTGGTAAAGTGTGCAGAGACAATAAACCAGCAAAAACAAATCAGAAAAAATAGGAGGAAGAAGGCAAAATGTTTAGGGATAACCCTGCAAAAAGTGCCATTTCCAACATGTTTCATCTTGTTGCATATTCATTCACTGTGTCATAACAGCATACATGTCAAAAGACCCGATTCAGACAGGAGACTTGTGGTTTTGCAGCCAAAAATGGCCTTATTTTAGCTGACTCACGCCAGAAGCTACTTCTGCTTCTATAGAAGGCAATGGGGAAACCATACCCCCCCGATCTTTTAACAATCTCCCACCTTCATGACCTAAAATCTTTCATCTTCCCACTAACATGTCACGTTTGAGCTAGGGGCCAGCCTTTTCTCAGGGGGTTCAAAAGAGACATACGGATAATGAGTTTCCAATGAACTCCTGAGGAAAGGACTCTTTCAAAGTCTCTTCGTCAGTGCTGCTGGAACAATTTTTAGATTGGAGGTTATTACCGATAACATCATCTCACTAAAGGCACAGACGATATGTGTGAGACTCTATCTCAAAATGCAATAAATGCTGCTCAACAAAAACATTTCAGTGGCCCCTACTCTTCCTCTAAACTCTTTCAAGTTTTATGAGGGTGCTGCAGAACCTGCCGCACCCCTAGTTCCAGTGTCCATGCATTGTTTTGCAGACCATACTTTATGATAATTTCTAATGATACACCCAGATAAAAAATCAAAGTCAGAGTCTTTAGTCACTTTTAAGTGAAGATCATAAAAGCACAGATCGCCCTTTAAAACATTGATACAGATAGGTTAAAATTGATAAACATCTGTACAGAATATCCTATGATATCAAAGTGCATTAGTTAACCTTCTCTGTTAAAACCAATAAAAATTACTCCATCATTCACCTGTGGCGTATGGAGATTATAAAAAAGCAGCAGCAAACACTGTGTTGCAATGTCAGCAGCATGAAAGCTGCGTTAGGATTGGCTGCAGGGCAGGCTAGGCACCTGTGCTTGCAACTTCTGGCAGCCAAAGGAGACTGGAACGGCGCGGCATGGCAAGAAAGGTATATTTTCCTTTTTATTTGTCCGCCACTTGCCTCCCTACGCCACAACAGGCCCTTGGTAAGATAAAGTGCCATGTTCCCAGTGGCAATTGTGATGTTATAGCTGTGCACAGACTGTTAAAAACCTGTTCAAGTCTACGGGACAAACTTAGCATATAAAGACTTTACCAGCCTCCTTGTCAAATTTGCTTAAAGTTTCCTGGGCAGTAAACATCTCAAGGAGGCCAATGTCAAGGAAGCACTTTCTAAGATAGTTCAACCATGGAATGGAAAGACCGTTGTCCAAGCCAAGACAATCTAATTTGACCTCTCTATTGAATTCCATCTTAGTATTAGACCATACACTTACCCATAGCAGGAGAGGTGCCAATTCAATTCAGTCAGAGACATATTCTAAGTTGAGTTCAGAGTGCAGGACGAAGTAGGGACTAGCTGGAGGGAGATTAAGTAACCGCCTTAAAATTCAGTTTTTCTTCACCTGAAATAGGGAATCATTATGATACCCCTAAGCTCCTGGTCCATAAGTAGCTGTAGGAACACACTAGAGAGTAAAGATCCTAATAAACACACATATAGTTCCCTTGCCTCCCCTCTTAAAACAATTAAACGAGGACCCAACTGCCCTACTTAATATCATGCATGCTGACTTTATGTGGGATTGCCAGGTATTAGAAGCGTTAAAGGTGACACCCAAGTGATAAAAGTTATGTACAGAACCTAAGGCGTGATCTGACAGCTTTAAGGATTACTGGTTTTTTCTGCCAGGTCCGCAGGCCATTATTTGGGACTTGATAAACAAAATGGGAAGACAATGAAGGGAAAGAAAGCGCTCTTGACATTCCCCTCTTTAGTAGTAAAAAATATAACCAGTTTAAGGCATGGTGCTCTTAGCCTAGGAGGATCTTCCCCTTCCTCCAATAGTGTATCAACAGAGACACAAACAAATTCCTACAGAGACCAAAGGACACTCGTGAATTGCGAATGTAAAGTCAATAGTTCATAAATATATTAACAGATCAATAGTAATATTCAGATAGAACGTATAGGTGAACAAAATTTCCAATGGAGTCCTTTGAATGAAGAGTTCATCTTTAATGGAACACAAAACAGCCAACACGTGTTTCGTCATGGGAGGACTTGCCACAATTGGTTACCATTTGTATGTGGAGGGCACGTGGCATCCTAGCCATGAAAATGGCATCATCGGCACATAATAGTGCCAGAAGAAATGCATCATTCATTTAAAGAACATCTTTGGTGGACAAGGACAAATTGGTGAATAGTTAATTTATGTAAATAATAAAAATCAGGGGTGCCAAAACGCACCCCTGAAGCACCCTACTCGCTAGAGGGAAGACAAGAGAAAATTCACCAGCATGACCTTAGCACACCCTCGCCCCCAACTTTTCATGTACGGAATGCAGAAAATAAACCAGGGGGACTTCTACCCCAAAATTAATAAGATTCAGCCACAGCTTGGCCCTGTTCATGAAATTGAGCGTGGAAGAAAGGTTCATGAAGGCCATGTAAATCAGGCATCGCCTGTCAATGGTGTATTTGCTTCCAATTGAATGCAAGTTCAGGCCCTACTCCAATGTACCTAGCCCCGGGCGGAAACCATACTGACAGAAGGACAAGATGTTATTTTCACTAACCCAAGACTGCATAAGTTTAAAAATAACCTTCCCTAGGATTTACACTGAGCTATCAATAATGGATGTCATCCTGTAACATTTAGAGGACTCCCTTTTTTAAAATTGGTACGATTGTAGAGATGGCCCAACTGTTAGGGACACTGATGTACTGAGAATTTTTTTAATACTTTGGTCAGCAGGGGTGCTCAAAGTTCAAGAATGTATTTTAAATAAATCCCTGGGAATCTCATCTGACCCAGGGCTTTACCACTACTGCTCTGCCTGATCACTACTTCCACTTCCTGAAATGAAAGCTGGAGAACAGAGACATTAGCTAACTAAGCATGCAGGCTTTTGTTACACACCTTATCTAAAGGCAGCTGATAGATTAAGGTGAAGTGCTAGATCTACTCCTGAGCAGAGATGTTACAAACAAGGAGTTGGTTGGGAGTTGGTTAGAAGGGGCATCCCACTGGTGGAGCCTATTGACAATGTCCCATAATGCCTTACTACAGTTCTGGGCAGCTGCTAACTCTAGCTCCTCCCAGTCCTTTTTGTTTAGGTCTTTCTTCCTGTTTGTGACTATCTGCTAATATTCCTGCCTTTCCTCCCTGACCTCCCTTGCAAATGTAGGCCGTGCCACCAGAGTGATCCTCAAGAGGCAGTTAGCTGCCACCCAAATTGCATCAAATAAACGTGGGTTGTGGGGCGATGTGGCTTCAACAGATGATTCATAATGTGGGTACAAAGAATTTGATAGCAGGTGAATATAAGGTCCCCAGATTCTTCAGTTAAACATCCCAGAAATGTTGCAAGATGGCAACAAAGAAGTATATCCAATGGAGAGCATGGGTCTTTGAGATGCCAAACTAATCTAAGCCCATCTCTTGAGTGGTGGAGAATATGAACTTGAGCTAAAAGTGATTTTCTTTGCCTCTAGGAAGTTACTAAGATTGAGCCTTTAAAGCACTGTTGCAAAACATTTTCTAGAGGCAAATATATAACAGACACATGCCTTCCACCCCTATAAGTGGGGATGCAGGGCTCTCCCGCAAAAATAATTAATTACACCTACAAGGTTGTGAAAGGCAATATATTTCCTCAACTCCCTCCCTCTAACATTATTTGGGGCTCCTTCAGCTACTGAGCCTTGAAAGCCTAATTCTTCAGGCAGGTCCCAAGTTTAGAGTTGAAGTCACCACACAGCAGAAAGCGACATTGGATAGTGGCGCCAAGTCCTATAGGTTTCAGCCCCACGATGAAACAAAACAACCACTCGAATGAAGAACAGAAGGAATTAGAGAAATTATTTTTATAAAAGTTTACCAAGTAAAAGCAAAAGGAGCCACTTATATCCTTAATAAGCAAGACTTGAAATGCCAAATTATCTGTATTGACTGCTGAAGCAACAACCCTGAGATTTAGTTTAACTCAAATAGAAAGGCCACCCTTAACTTTCTCATGTGAGAAGTCTATAGAGGGGCATGAGTAGCTGAAAAGCCCTCCATGAAATCGTCATAGTAGGCCATATTTCCTGCATAACAACAAAATCAAATTTATCAATAAAAGTCAGCAAGTCGGATTGGAAATCTTGTCCTTCAATCTTGCAATGTTCCAGCATACAAGCGAGAAACAACAGTTGTGCCCTGTTACCCATACTTCTGTCACCTTTTCCATGGTAGCATCCACCCCTAGAGCTTCAGTTGGCCAACTGCTGTGGCGGGGGGGGTTGGGACAGCCAATCTACTTCTGATAGAATATCAAATCAGTTCTCTGCAGGCACATTGAAACAGTCCTTAGGGAGTACGGAGGAGCTAGCCAAGGAGCTAGATAGAGAGCAGCTGGTCTCACCCCCAAAAATGCATCACCAAAGTTCCCCAAATCTGCTGAACCCCAAAGTTTCTGAAAATGGGACTGTGCAGGTTGAGGCTTATAGAAAAACCCAAGAGGTACAGGGATTATGTAGCTTACTGGGATAGAATGGCTAGGATTCCTAGTCAAAATCATCTGTGCCAGAAGAGGGGATCTAAAATTGATGATGGAAAGCTCCACGGGTAAACCAATCCTACACTTTGTTGCAGAACTCCCCATAAGATTCATCGTAGTGTTTCCACAGAAGGGGCATGCTGGTCAAAACCACCACACACGGGCGTACAGCTGGAGGGAGATTTCTAATAGTGTGAATAGGGGATGAGTCTTGGTTATCTGCATGTTCCCCAGCTTCCCCAACCATAGGATTGGGGACTGACATACCAGAGCCTGGGGGCATTAAAGAAATGCAATGGGCAGATGAAAGGGCTCCTGTAGGCATAGAAGTTGGTTGTCTGAGGTCAACAATGGCACTGGTCAAAATAACTTCTGGAGGATTGAACAGTGCCTGGCGCTTTAGTGCCTAAATGGACGTGAGCTGGGCTTCAAGAGCTTCTAAATGGATGATAAAAGGGGTGAGCTCAGACATGATCAGAGACTTAAACATTTTGATGTAATCATCAATGGGCAGCTCTTTACGACCAAGGTTAGAAGGAAATGTAGATGTACCCATCTCAGAAGATAGCGAAGGCTGAACAACCGGGCTCCAATGAGCCATTGCTGTGACTTTATCTGCCCAACGGTCTGTCTGAGTGGCAGCATCAGAAATTATGTAGCACTGAGCCCTCTTGAGTTTCATAATCTTCACTGATTACTTATGCCCACCAGTGCAAGAGTTGTCTGCCAGTTTCAATTGGGGAGAATTCACCTATAAACAAGGATCAAAGGGGCTAGACAGCAGATCCAAGCACCAAGTCTTAATTAGCAAGACTTAAAATGCTAAATTTTCTGTACTGACTGCTCCATCCGAGGGCAAAGGACAACTACAGGAAGTTAAGGACAGCCTCCTCTATGAAAGGGTGATTTCCGTACTTTTAATTGAGGGGAGGGGGCAAGCAAAAAAAAACAGAAGCCTTTCTTTTCACCATGATGGATAAAAAAAAGAAAAGAGCAAAGTCTGTGGAGGGCCGGCAAAAAAACAGAAGGTGCTATCTTGAAATTCCCCTTATAACAAAGAAAGAAAGCAGGCTAGAGGGGGCAACCAAGGGGAGTAGCTCTCAAGAGAAATCCAGTAAATAATTCAAACTATTGGATTGCAGCAACCCACAACAATAGCAGTGTGGACTCATAAAATGCTTGGTGGGGGCCCTCAACACTTGATTGACGTATTAATTTGTGCAGATGTGCACCTGCAGTTGTCCTAATGAACTCCTTCAGCACAGACAGTGAGAGGGCAGAGTTTAAATACAAACAAGTAAATAGTGCAGACGTCATATGCTGAATAAGGAAAACTAAGGACAAAATACACAATTCGGCGGGGCCCAACACTCAGGCCAGTTCCCCTCAGCCCTCCGTCTTGAACTCTTAGCCACAATAGCAAGATAATAAGTACCTTCTCACAACACGTCAAGCAAAGTACAAAAGGGGCGAGGATTGAAAAGTACCTGTAAAAACTGTGTAAGCCAATAATGACACCAAACAGCAACTCGCCACAGAGCCAATGAGGGTGGCCTTGCTCTGCCTCTTCCTGGCAGTGACAGTTGCAGGACAGGTCCACCCTTGGCCCGGGCTTTGCCGTGGGGGTAGACAGTGCGCTATGTAGTGCTGATAACAGGCAGCAGGTGCTGGTGATGGAGGGCCTCGTCCTTGGCTAGTTGGTGATCTGGGACTTGTGGTCAATTGTGACAAAAAGAGTGTCCCACACTGCGGGTGTAGACACTACACTATATAGCACTGATAACAGGCAGCAGGTGCTGGTGATACAGGGACCCCCCATTGGCCCCTTGGTGATCTGGGACTTGTAGTCCCTTTGTGACAAAAAGAGTGTCCCATGCTGCTGACGTTGACACCGCATTTTTTATAGCACTGGTAACAGGCAGCAGGTGAGGGTTATAACGGGCCTCCTCCTTCACCCCTGTGGTGATCAAGTACCCATAGTCCTTTGCAGCAAGAAGAGCATCCTGCGCTGTGGGCATTGACCCTGCTCTACATAGCACTGATAACAGGCAACAGGTGCAGGAAATGGCAGGCCTCCTCCTTGGCCACCATGGTGATCTGGTAACTTGTGGTCCCTTGCAGCAAGAATAGAATCCCATGCTGGGGATGCAGACACTGCATCACAGAGCGCTGATAACAGGCAGCAATTGCGGACAATGGCATGCCTCCTCCTTGGCCCCCATGGTGACTTGGAACTCCTAGTCCTTTGCAGCAAGAAGAGCATCCTGCGCTGTGGGCATAGACCCTGTGCTATATAGCACTGATAACAGGAAGCAGGTGCAGGCGATGACAGGCCTCCTCCTTGGCCACCATGGTAATCTGGGAACTTGTGGTCCCTTGTGGAAAGAACATAGGTGGTCATTCTGACCCTGGCGGTCTTTGACCGCCAGGGCGGAGGACCGCGGGAGCACCGCCGACAGGCCGGCGGTGCTCCAATGGGGATTCCGACCGCGGCGGTAAAGCCGCGGTCGGACCGGCACCACTGGCGGGGTCCCGCCAGTGTACCGCGGCCCCATTGAATCCTCCGCGGCGGCGCAGCTTGCTGCACCGCCGCGGGGATTCCGACCCCCCCTACCGCCATCCAGATCCCGGCGGTCGGACCGCCGAGATCCGTATGGCGGTAGGGGGGGTCGCGGGGCCCATGGGGGCCCCTGCAGTGCCCATGCCACTGGCATGGGCATTGCAGGGGCCCCCGTAAGAGGGCCCCTACATGTATTTCACTGTCTGCTGCGCAGACAGTGAAATACGCGACGGGTGCAACTGCACCCGTCGCACAGCTTCCACTCCGCCGGCTCGATTCCGAGCCGGCTTCATCGTGGAAGCCTCTTTCCCGCTGGGCTGGCTGGCGGTCTGAAGGCGACCGCCCGCCAGCCCAGCGGGAAAGTCAGAATTACCGCCGCGGTCTTTCGACCGCGGAACGGTAACCTGACGGCGGGACTTTGGCGGGCGGCCTCCGCCGCCCGCCAAGGTCAGAATGAGGGCCATAGTCCCATGCTGGGGATGTAGACACTGCGTTACAGAGCACTGATAACAGGCAGCAGGTGCGGGCGGTGGTGAGCCTCCTTCTTGGCACCTGGGGTGATCTGGGACTTGTAGTCCCTTGCGGCAAGAAGACCATTCACAGTCAATTTACCACTTCTGAGATATTATATCTTTCATTAAATTCCTCATTATAGTCAGCAAATTAATAAACATGTCACATGCTTTCATGTCAAAAACAGAATGACAAATGTGATACGTTTGCTACTACATCACCAGTTGAGTCAGATTTGGAGGAGTGCTCTAAAATAAGGTTTAATACTGAAGAGTATTTGAGATTGAAAAAGGAAAAGTTTCCAGCCACTAATTGAAAGGCTCTCAAGAAATCAACTCACTTGTTCCATATGTGTTCTCTACCAAATGTCAGTTTTTTTCAACAAGTTGTGCAAACAGAAGACAGCCTTATCTTTCTAACTGAAATAAGTTCCACACATGTAAACAACATTTGGGGCAACAACAGTGCTATTCAATTGTCTCCTTCTGCTACTTGTAACATTGTTAACAATACAAAACAATGTCCTTTAGTGAGCCAACAACACAATACAATTTAGGTCTCGACTAGTCGTGGGCATAATTATAATGCCGCCATAATTTGTGCATTTAATTCAATATTTTTAGTCTTGATATGAATGTAACAATTAATTCTCATTGACTTAGATGTGTGATACAAATAATCATCACCACCATTAATTTACTAGTGAAACTGACCTGAGAGGCTAATGATTTCATACTCAATATTAAATAAACAAAGCCTGTAATTGAAGCAAAAGACTACAAAGTGTTGGTCCATTAATCTGGCTAATCACTGTGTATTCTCAAACAGCAAATGGTGTTCCACTGAAGGTCACAAGACTGAGACTTCTCTGTTAAATAAGAAACATTTTGTTTTCAATATCAGTCCATTGGGACTAATCACAGTCCAATTATAAAAACAAATTGAGCTCATCAGGTACTAGCCATATATCCAAAAAAAATTTATACTGTCATATTTTATTAACCCTCTGTAGTAATTGCCTTAACCACATACTTATTATATTCCTCTACTGCATTTTATCCCACCTCGCCCCTTCTAATATTTTCCTTTGTATACAAAATATAGTATTCTAGTTCTTTACAAAGAACAGACAAATACGACTGACTGCATATTACCACAGAATTTCAGTAAAATGTTGTTTGAAATTGGGATACTGGTTTACAGTGGTCTGAGCCTTGACCAAGCCGCAACCACAATCCTAGTCAGGGTCAGGCACAAGTAAACCCCAAATTAACCTGTGCTTAACCCCCTGGTAGTTTAGCACAGAGCTGTCAGGCTTAGCTTAGAGGCAATGTGTAAAGTATTTGTACAACACTTCAAAGAGTAAAATAGTGAAAACACCACACAAAAGAACCCCTCACCAGGTTAGAGAATAGATCCTTATTTAATAGCTAAAACAAGAACAAAATGACAAACATCCAATCAGTAGAACCAGAGTTATGATTTTTTAAAGAATAAACTGCAATACAGCACCTAAAAGCATAAAGCCCCAACTGCAGCTATCTGGTTATGCGCGACTGGGTAAAAAGTTCAGACAGACTGCGATGGAACACGGGATGAATACAGTGCCAAATTAGTTCAGCTGAAGGTTTACCTTCTCAAGTTTTGTGCCAGGAATCCAGTTCATGTTGGAAAGGATTGCAGGGAGCAAGGACAGAGTTGTTTGGCATAGTGCATAGAACAGGCTGGGCATCGTGGATGGGCAGGCTGAAGCTTCGTGTTGGCTTTTCAGAGAGAGCAGTGCGATTTTGGTGTGAACAGGCCCATTCACAGTCATGAAGAGACAAAGGCCCTCATTCTGACCCTGGCGGTCTTTGACCGCCAGGGCGGAGGACCGCGGGAGCACCGCCGACAAGCCGGCGGTGCTTCAATGGGGATTCCGACCGCGGCGGTAAAGCCGCGGTCGGACCGGCACCACTGGCGGGGTCCCGCCAGTGTACCGCGGCCCCATTGAATCCTCCGCGGCGGCGCAGCTTGCTGCACCGCCGCGGGGATTCTGACCCCCCCTACCGCCATCCAGATCCCGGCGGTCGGACCGCCGAGATCCGGATGGCGGTAGGGAGGGTCGCGGGGCCCCTGGGGGCCCCTGCAGTGCCCATGCCACTGGCATGGGCATTGCAGGGGCCCCCGTAAGAGGGCCCCTAAATGTATTTCACTGTCTGCTGCGCAGACAGTGAAATACGCGACGGGTGCAACTGCACCCGTCGCACAGCTTCCACTCCGCCGGCTCGATTCCGAGCCGGCTTCATCGTGGAAGCCTCTTTCCCGCTGGGCTGGCTGGCGGTCTGAAGGAGACCGCCCGCCAGCCCAGCGGGAAAGTCAGAATTACCGCTGCGGTCTTTCGACCGCGGAACGGTAACCTGACGGCGGGACTTTGGCGGGCGGCCTCCGCCGCCCGCCAAGGTCAGAATGAGGGCCAAAATGCTTGATTTTGAGAGCTCTAGAGAAACACAAAGGGTCTAGGACCTGAAAGGCACCACTTGGAGCTCAGAAACTCGCTGAAGACAGGTCCAGGAGCTGTTGGTAGGCCTTTCATCCCTCTGAGGCTCAGATCAGGAGACCAGCATACTAGCCGTTTGAGTCACTCTGGGATCCTGAATTCATGATGAAGATGAAGGTCCAGTTCTTCTTCCCCAGGCAAGAAGGCAGCAGACAGCATGTCAGCACAGCTGGGCAACAGTCCCTTTAGAGCAGCAAAGTGGCATTCTTTGTAGACGCACATCAGTCCTTCCTGGCAGAGTATCCACAGGTCCAGAAGTGCACTGAAATGGTGGTGTCTCAGGTCCTTCTTTTATACACAGTTGTGCCTTTAAAGTTGGGAGAAGCTTCGGAGAGATGCCCTATATCCCCTGCCCTGGCTCCAGACTAACAGCAGGAGGTATGCAGCCCTTTGTATGGAGACAGGACATAACCTATTCAAGTGTGAGTGAGGGGTGTCCATCTCTTCCCTCCCATTCTGCCAGTGATAGCCCATCCAGTCCCACCTAATCTCCCACTGTGTGACTGTCTAGGAGGAATAAACAAAGGCCAGCTGCCAACTATACCCAGTCATGTGACCAGAGACAGGCAGCAGGCACCAAATGGCAAAGGCAAAAAAAATAAAAAAATTCTAAAAGTGGTATTTTCAAAATTATAATCTAGAATCCAACCTCACCATAATTTAGAATTTTAAATTAGGATTGAACTGGTTATTCATTCCCATTTGGAAATTACATTTATACAATGTACTAAGGCAATTCTTATGTTATCCTATGGGAGAGATAGGCTATGCAATAATGAAAAACTAATTTAAGAGTTTTCCACTACCAGGACATGTAAAACTTAAAGGTATAGATGGTTTTCTATGTACACTCATCTCTTTTATTAAATATTAATTATGAAGAAAGATAAAAAAATGTAGAACTCAACAAATAAAGAGGAAAAAAGGTTAAAAGGATTCAGAGAAGGAAAAGATCAAGACATTTATATGATAGGAAGGTCATTCATTTACATGGTAGTAGTCCTATGTTTGCATTCATGAGCCCTATATCTCATTCAGTGCATCCACTGCATTCAGAGGAGCAAAGATTCTACTGTCAAAGTGCTTGATATCATAGTCAGCCAGTTATCACTTATTAGCTCTACTTTTCATGGTGATAGAAGGGAACCTTTATGCACCTGTAATTCATTATTTTGGAAATGCCAAATATGTAATGTTCCTCATATTTCAAAAGAGTGTAAATTAAGTTTGTTTTGTCTTTGTATGACACTAATCAGCCGCACACCCTGACCCAATGACTGCTTCACCGTCTCACTGGGCACATACATTTAAGTTCATTTTTAAACCACATATTACAAAACGTTATTCATCTTGGCACTAAAGCAGACATGTCCTCGTACAATGAGACAACTTTGTGTTGTTTGTGTTCCTAACTTACCAACAAGCCAGGCCCTCATGTTCCAAGTTGTGGCATCTACAGTGGTATGCTGCTACTGCATAGCACTAACAAGGCATGGTTGGATTCTGAGGAGCGTTTTCATACTCTGATGATGTACAGGTCCAGAATGAAAACGACTTGCAAATTCATGGACTGGAGCTTTTTCAATTACAGAAAACGTGTTCTCATGGGGTGGTACAAATGCAATTTGTGCCCCATAGAAGACACCAATAACGTGGTATACCTCCAATATACAAAAATCTTCCATTACGGTGTTCATGACACCCACGTCAGTAGGAAATTGGATGTAGTCATTATGTGATTCAGCATCACACTCATTAATTCTTGGAGCATGCATGAGAAAGTGGTCTGGGACATTCTACCACAACCCCCAACTGTGTACTGCAAACCAGTGGCTACAAAATGCAGGACTGCTGTTGTTTTTCCCAGTGAGGTGATTGAGATATGGTTGCGGTTTTGTGGCTCATGTCCAGGCGTTAGTTAATGTGCCAGGTCTAAATTGTCTAGCTTGTGAGCCGGTCTTTGGATGACATCTCATTGCTGCATAGTAGCCAGGTCCAGGAAACAGGGGAAACCTGTGGCTGCAGCTTCACACTCTGGCTCGCTCTGTGTGCCCATGTTGTCTCATACATTGGTGGATTGAAAAACTTAATAGAGTCACCATTTAAATTGTACATTTTTCATATTAATATGTCTTGACATTTCATTTTTTTGTTTTTTGTTTTTGTTTTTGGTAATTCAATGAATGTTAATGTTAATCTGGTTAACCTTGACCCTTTTCTAAAAAAAAATTCTTTAAAAAAATCCATCAACAGCGGTTTAAAATACACAATCTTCAATGTATATACAACAAGTAGCATTGTCGAAGGACTCATACCATGGGGGTAAGACTGCTGGTTTTCGGGCAGCAGCACCACCAAGTGTGGGTCACTGAGTTGTTCCCTCACTGGTTGGAGGCTGTCAGCCTAACCATTTCAGACAGCAAGCAACACTTCACCAAAACCTAGGAAGTAAAGGTGATTTGTGGCAGCCGAGGAAGCATGACACTGTGATTCCTCAAGGACGTCATGGTTGGCAGATCCTGTTCTTTTCTCTCATTTGCTCAAGTCTCACACAAGTAAAGGCAGACAATGAGAGGCAGCAAAGTTTTCAATGCATTTATTGAAAAGACTGCATTCTATGATGAAAGAAATGAGCTGTGAATACTAGGAGGATAAAACATTTAGTTTTTCTTTAAAAAAATTAAACAGTGGTTTAAAAAACACCATCCTCAATGTATATACAACGAACAGCATTGTCAAAGGACTCTTACCATGAGGGTATGACTGCTGGTTTTAGGGCAGCAGCACCATCATATGTGGATGATTGAGTTGTTCCCTCACTGGATGGAGGCTGTCGGCTTACCCATTTTGGCTAGAGAGCAGCGGGAAACATCCCGAACCACGACTCCGGAAGAACGAAGAAGTGAACAACGAAAGCAGAACAACGCTTTCGTTAACCACGACTTCGCTTCTTCTGTGCCTTAACCACGCATGTGCTGAACAAGTTGTTTGCTGGACTGTCTCATTTAAAAATATAATTTGTAATAAAATAAAGCATGATCTAAATAAAGCTTCCCTACCCTGTATTTGCCAATCTCGTGCTCCCCACACACTCTTTAAATCAATGGCATTTTTCAGAAACTCATAGACCTGAGTGGCCAGTTGGGAAAAAAAGAATCAGAATAAATCAATTTGGAATTGGTTAGCAATATTTTTCTCGCTTTGGGGATGGGGATAATTTGAAATAATATGATTCAGGGAGTGGGAGCCAGTGCACATTCTCCTCCCGGCTGTGCAGTACAGCCAGGTGGAAAAATGCTAAGCGCATGACCATTGGGCTGGCCCAATAGGGCCAACGGTCATGCGCACTTATGGTGCATATACATACCCCTCCTCCCTGTGAGGTATCCCACCTCTGTCCTGCCCCACCCTAACCTGGCTACAGAGGAAAAATAAAATTATATTAACATTGTGTTATTATCATTTTATTTTCATCTGGACTGCACAAAGAGTGGAACGATGCTCGTCCGCCTTAGCGGAGGAACCGATGCTGCTATCAGAGAAGTAACAAGAAAGGGCCTGTTCAAGGAAGAGATCCCCATTATCAGACATCCCTTTCTCAAGGTGCCTGCAGTGACAATTTACACCTGTGGTTGGCCTGAGGGTAAATATCCTCCCAGCTAAAACGTGTGTCTTTGAATTCTGGTAATTGGAGGGCTGAATGTGTACTGAGCTAATTAGGTTTGCAACTAACATAAACAACAAACTGGACTGAAACAATTGTCTGAATTGTGGAACATATTTCAGAGTGGCCTGTGTGCAGCTCACACAACCATAGACTCATACAACCAAAGCCAACTCCCTACAGCACACTTTAGTTCACCATGTTTTTAGCCTGAGTTTTTTATGCAGCATCAATTACAGTGTTTGAATCTGTGGTAGGAAGGAAAGAGCAATTTGAACATTTCTTATGAATATAGTGAACATATATACTTTAAATAGAGTGATGTAGGCTCTCTGTAGATGTAAGGAAAAGTGGGAGGGATATTTTGAACTCATTTTAAAGAAATGTGAACACCAGTGACTTTTAACGGTCGAATTGTGTTTTGCTCACTCTGCTGTTGCCTGACCGTTCACAATGTTAATTTCGAAATATATGTGCATGCCCTTAATCCACACCACTGCAGTTGTCCAAGGCTTTAAGAGGTTAACCACCCTCGATGTAAATAAAATCCTCTGCTCTGGTGTATTTTATTTCCGATTTTGATTCTTTTGCGCATTATGTGCGCACCGCAAAGAGAAAATAAGCATTATTAATTTTCCCCGATCGATACACAAACAGAAGCCTAATGTGTACAATATTTACTGTGCGCATCATACGCTGGCAAGCCATTGAGGTTAGCTATGTACATTAAAAACCAGAAATGTCTCGCTGCCTGTTTCTGTCTCACTTCAGCTGCTATGTCCGCTGCTACGACCGCAGGGAGCAGGAGGAAGTGAGGGGATGACGTATCTCCGAAGCACCGCCAGACCAGCATGGGTTGATGCCTGGTTGTGTGCCCTGATGAATTCAACAAGTACCGACGGTGCTACCTCTCCAAAGTACGCACCTACTGCAAAGTCTGAAGATACTCAGAGCTAAATTGAATCAAGTTATCATCTGCAAATCACGAGTAGTGATTTATAAGCCTATCTTCTAATGTCCATTTTATTAATTTTACAAGATAGTACAAATCACCATATGTAAAAATATGCAATATGGGAGTAATTTCTTCTAATGCATTAAATATAAGACGTTTGCAATAGACAATATGACCTTAATCATCTACAGGTAGAACACGAATATCTGATACCATGGCAGCAAGACAAAGATGTAGACAAAGAGCAAACAAAGAAAATAGCCTCTCTGGATCATTTTATCATGTTCCTTTATTTATTCTTCAGCTCCTCCTAAGTTGGCAGCCTTGGTATTTCTTTATTAGATTTTCTGGTTTCAACTGCTCTCAAACCAATGTAGACTGCTCAAGAAAGTTTTTTTTTCTTTTTTTTTTTTTACTTTTCCTGTACCAAGGGATAGATCTATTCACCCTAACTCAAAATGCACGACCATTTTGGCCTGGATAAAGCAAGAGTCCTTTTGTTCATTTGTTTCCTATCCACTTTGCTCCTCAATTTACAAAATAACCACAAACATCACATGATGTTAGTTTGATTCTCCGTACACTTGAAGAAGGAACTCCCATCTCCAAAGGACAGTTGTGACATCATGAAGAGCAACTACCGAATTGGGACCATTGTGTATACGGCATTAAGAGAAGGTCAGCTAGCTTGGCCTCAGAAAACCATTGACATTTTTGTTATGTTATGTTAAGTCACTTTGTAAAGCGCTCAGTTACCCAAAGGTGACTTGGCGCTGGCTTAGATGGCATGGCATGGAATCCTGAAAGAGAAATAACCTATTCATTCTTTTTTAATTTCCTTTCTTTAATAACGAGCATCCTAATGGAGAGAGAACCTACTCATTATTAAAAAAATAAGTTTTCAAGGCTTTTCTTAGTGATAGTAGGTTCAGAGATGTTTTGATGTATAGTGGCAGAGCATTCCAAACATTTGTTGCTCCCCACACAAAGCTTCTGCCTTCTCAAGCAGAATGCTTAAACCTAGGGACAACAGCAAATTTGGCTGATGCAGACCAAAACGCCCTTTCTGGTATGTACCATTTGAAGCTGTCTTTGAGAAAAGCTGGGCCTAGGGCGTTTAGTGCTATATAAGGAATGCAGAGTGCATTGAAAACAATTTTCTGTCTTATAGGGAGCTAATGTATTTTCTTAATGTATTTAGAAACTGAATGATGCTTAGCGGAAGGGAAGCTGCATTCTGCAAAGTTTGCAGTTTGTTCAGTATGTACTGGTGAGCATTAAGGAGTAGGCCATTACAGCTGCAGTCCAATTTAGCCATCACTAATGACGTGACAAGCTTTTTCTGAAGATATACTGGGATATACAGAAAAATCTTCGAAAGTGATCCAAGGGTGAAAAATGCAGAGGAGGTCCCTGCGTTGACATGGTCAGTGTAGCACCGCCTGTTGTCAATTAGAACTCCAAGATTACGAGTTTTGCTTACTGGAGCAGGGAGCGAGCCCATTACCTGCGGTCACCAGGAAGGGGTCTAGAAAGAACTCTGGGCTCTTATTCATCCATGAAGAGGATGAATAAGGATTTAGAGGATTTAGGGGAGTATCAATACTTAGGCCCTCATTACAAGTCTGGCGGTCATAGGTGGGCCAATGCGGCGGTCCGGCCTCCACATTACGACCATGGTGAATGCGCCACAGTCGGACTGCCGGCACTGCCACTTTTTCTCTTGCAGTCTTACTCCACCAGGGAATACGCCCTGGGGATTACGAGTCCCCTCTCCACCAGCTTTTACATGGCTGTTGCACCACCATGTAAAAGCTGTGAGAGACAGAGGTGCCGGACATCCATGGGGACCCCTGCTCTGTCCATGCACTTGCCATGGGCAGTGCATGGGCCCACATGGACAGCCCAGTCGTGCATTTCACTGTCTGACATGTGCTTCTGTAGCCAACGCACCACAACATTGCAGCCGGTTCGATTACGAGCCGGCGTCAATGTTGTGGGTGGTTTCCTGTTGGGTCAGGGTGTGCTGACCCAGCTGGAAACTCATTATAGGGGCCGTGGGAAGGAGACCGCACTGGCAGTCTCCTAAATTCAGAAGTTTGTCACGCGGCATTTTATGCCTGCCAAACTCGTAATGAAGGCCTTAGTCATTTGCAGCATTTAGGCAGTGACCATGGACTGCTGGGATGGCATAAATTAACATCAAAAGAGTATCTGAGGTGGAATATTTAAGAGAAGGTTTTTAAGCACTGTTGTGATGAGATTCTTCACATATACCCACCCATAGAGGACTTAAATGTTGGCTTTATAATTTCTCATAAAGCATTTCAGCCAATTCCCTCCAGTGACATGAAACCTGTGACAGGGAACATCCTAAGTGTTATCATGTCTGCTTAACATCTAGGCCAGCTTCAATCTCTTGCTGCTGTGGAAACGTTTACGTTTTCCACAATTATAACTCTGAGGCAATGGTGGTCTCTTCCCTGTCCAAGGTTCCCTCTGTTTTCCACATCAATCAGTAAATCTCCTTATCACCTTTGTTGTTATCATAGACCAATACAAACTCAAACGGCCTCTTAATCAATTTTACTTTAGACGGCCCTAATGTTCTACCTGCATGACACGTCCTTTTTATTCCTTCAATAGATTGGGTAGTATTGCTAATTCTCCAACTGCTCTCACCAATTAGATGGCTGCTTGCATTTGTGAATTTGACTTAGTGCTCACAATAGAATCATCCATGCATAGGCTATTAAGCATGCAGGCCCTCTGGATAGTGCCCGTGGTGGTCCATGTGCAGAACTTAAGGACGTTGGTAAAGGATTGTAAGTGCAAGAATCTCTACAGTGAGTAAGCTGTAGTTCTCAACTTTGGGATTTAAGGCTGTACTACTCGTTTCATAACTAAAAATTAAATAAAAATGAATGAACTAGAAAGCAGTAAAGGAGCAGAGTGAAGTAATGCTGACATTAAAGGAAAGAGTGAATTTGAAAATGTATTTGTTTCTGAGAAACGGGTAGGATGGGAGATATAACAAAATAAAACATTATACAGCGGCAGCAGGGAAAATTAATTGTTTATGTATTTGGGAGATTGGTCATGTAGTTCATGGTTAAAAAATATAATACAATAAATGTTAATCTTCATATATAATGAAACTGTATATGTCTATATGTACTTACTAGTTATTATAAGTTGTAAAGAAACAAACTCAACAAACTAATAAGAGTTGTACTATTTTCATACTGAACTGTATATTTCGATATACACACTCTGAACTCACAAAACATGTTGCTGATACAAGTATGCTTATACTGATGGGATTTCTAACCATTTTAGAGTGAGATTTTATAGATTAATGGTTAATGCACATGCGTTGGAATTAGAATTTCATCAGGCCTTTCATGTATTTTCAAAATACAGATTTTGTGGAAATGACAATGTAGAAGGAATTCTTTCACTTTTTTAAATATTCAGCAATTTGATTGAAAGCACTTATACTAATTTACATAAACTTATAAAGTCTTCTGAAACGGGAAGCTTGGCTGAGCTGACACAAGAGGACTGCAACTCTGTGAGGTCCACAAAGTCTTCTTGCTGAAATCAGGCTCCATTTTCTCAGAAATTGAGATAGTCATTCACAGTAGGCTCCTGTGTTTTGTTCTTGCATCACAGTAATGTAATTTCTGGACCATTTAACACCTGCATTTTATTGCTTTACAAAACTTTGGTGTTTCTGACAAAGACCATCTTCATTTGAAATGTCATCAGTGTTGTCACTGACCAGCGGAGGTCCCCGAGTTTCAGTAATGATGAAGTGGGGATCCACAGAAGTCAAAAGGTTGGGAACCACTGGTTATACTTATGTTAAGAAACTATGGGGCAGACTTAAGAAAAGTGGTGCTGCACCCAGTACAGTGCCACTTTCCTTGTGCCCCTTAGCGACTCGCTACCACCACCATGTGTGTGTCGTATTTAAAATACGGCACACTGTGGTACATGGTATGGGGCAATATCGTCATAATTATTTACACTATTGATGTACTGTTCTGGGTTAGCTCCAAAATTTGGCAGTAACCCTGAACAATACATAGGGGCCCATTGTAACCAATGGTGTTCCACCTTTTTAACACCTGCTCTGAGCAGGCGCTAAAATTGCCAAAAAAAATGACGTAAAGAAATCTTTTAGATTTCTTTGCACCATTGTTTCCTGCCCACATAATGGGGGAACGCCCTCCTTGCATAAATTATGCCTGTGACAGGCATAATATGGCAAAAGGGGTTACAAAGTAGTGCAATGCATGCATTGCGCCACTTTATAAATGTGGCGTGGTGTTTTTACCATAATATTGCCACATTAGAGTAAACAAAATGACGCTAATGTGGCGATATTATGGCACAAGAGACTCCTAAATCTGCCCCCATAACTCATGGCTTAAAGTTACTTAATGGCACAAGTTATTGTTTCTTCAGATAAGTATCATTATATGTATACATTTCTATGGTTGTGTGTGGGTAAAACATGAACCTAACTATAACGTCCCTGTAACCTTTGTTTTTTTGTCAGTGAATTTCTATGTATTTTTTATGTAAAGCAACATTTAATTACCATACGTTAATACAACCACCGCTGCACAGGGACTTTGGTCGTGCACAGTGGGGGTTGGTCGCAGGGCCAGGCCTAGAGCCAGGCCCTGCGTTAAACTCTCCTGCATGCATTCAACCCCACATTGCACACGGCCTTCAGCTGTGCACGGTGGGAGTATAGTGTGTGAGTGTGTGAGTTTTTCTTTTGTTCCCTTGGCCTTTGGATCGGCAGAAGCATTGCGGTTTTACCCCGTGGGTTGGACTGTGCGATTGTGTTTGTCAGAGTGCACTATTTACATCCATTGACTTTGTAAGAGTTGTGAATAGAATGTAGTCTCTTCCTACAGCCTACTGTGCGCACCCGTTATCAGAGAGAGAGGTGTTAGCAGGGAGGACAGTCCCTGGACAGAGCATACTGCACACCGGTCATCCAAGAGAGAGGTCTCAGCGTGTGGATCCACAGATCAGCCAATAAAAAAGAAAAGGCCAATTTTTTGCCCATGAGAGATCCCTTGGAGACCTCTCCATTTTTTCTATGAGGCAAAGATTCCTCTATCCTGACCGCTTAGGTGTGTTTTCATTTATATTTTCTTTCTGGGGACTAGCCAAGAAACAAAATGGGAGACGCAACTTTCCTTTCAGGTTGCAGTCAGCCAATCAGGGCCTTCCTTTTTGCCCAGATCCACGGATTCCCGGAAGGATCCGCGTCCCTAGATATCTATATTTTTATTTCTTTAATAACTCCAAAACTACTGAACAGATTTACTCCAAATAATAAAAAGTGACCTGTCTGGACCACAAAGGTCTAGCTTTCTGCAAAATTTAGTGCAAATCCATTCAGTGGTTCAGGCTGTAGTTGTGTTCAAAAATGAAAAATCCACATAGACATTGCATGGGGAAAAATAATTTTGTGATACCCCTCTTTCTCAGTCCCTGGTTGATGAATTACCCTAAAAGGTAAAATCCCCATGCATTTTCAGTAGACTTCTTTAGACAAAGCTACAGCAAAAACTGCTGCATGGAATTACACCACATTCAGCAGGCAGCTAGATCTTGGCCTGTAAATTGTGCTTTTTGTCATTTGGTGTAAATCCGTTCTGTAGTTTTTGAACAATTACGGGTCAAAAATTATTGGAGGTTGGGCTCGCGAGAGCGCACATTTAAAAATGGAGGCCTGTGGATGCTCAAGATGCCTGTTTTTCCTTTGAGCCTTCATACTCTCACAGGAACAAGAGATTCCTGCAAGTCCACAGGAGTCATTGACAAGCTTGAGCAGGTGAAGCTTCATTAGGAGGACTTCCTTCAATCCTGTAAGACTCTTGCGAGAGTCGCATGGAACTTGACCGGTGACACTGTCTTTCTTTTGGTCTTGCGTGAGTCTCATGAGTCAGATTGTACAGGGAGAGAAAAGAATTTATATACGACAGTACCAGTGCCATTACCTGGTTATATCAACCATAAAGCGATAGAAGTAAAGCACGGGCAGTCAAGATGAATTATAAAGGAAAGACAAAAAGTTACACAAGCTATTACAGGGGATCATGGGGAATGTAGTACATGTACTTTGAAACAGATACATTTCTTCTGTGAAAAGTCCAAGGCCCATATTTATACTTTTTTTTAGCAGCATTTGTGTCATTTTTTGATGCAAAAGCATCGCAAAGTTACAAAATATAATTGTATTTTGTAAGTTGCACCGATTTTGCATCAAAAAATGATGCAAATGCGGCACTAAAATAGTATAAATATGGGCCCAAGAGTGAGATTGTATTAGAGTCAATCAATAGTTGACTTTCCCGCTTCAAAATTTAAAAACAAGCTTCAATTTGACTGGCTGGAAGGCTTGAGGTTTTGTATACTTATATGTGTTGCATAACCTCAGACACCTGAGATTGCCCTTTAGAGTTTGGAGGTAAAGCAAGTGTAATCTCTTTGACTTGTGCTCAGCAGAGATCATTTGGATTAAAAGTGATAGGTGTATTCAGCTACCTTCAAGACAGAGCTTTATTTTCAAGTAAGTAAAGCTATATTATAATTTAATCATGCAGCCTGTGACTATTACTAATATTAAAATAAAATAGTATATTTTAAAACAAGTTCATATATTTGTTTATTGTGCCAGTACTAGTAATTCGGATTCATAAAATGCTAAAAAGAAAGTAATAGTTCTTGATATTAGACCTATGCTGATTGTATTTTTCAAATATTGTTGAGTTCATAACTTTCTACTGAGATAGTTTTAAGTTAAGATCTAGATGCTTTTCACGCATGGGGTTGGTGTATATTCTAACTTCAGAGCTTACAGTGGGTATCCTAAATAGAGTTAAATGCATAGTAGATTGTTTTTGGAATAAAGAGTGTGCACTAAGTGCATTGAGCCATAGATTCAGGGCACTCACAGAAAATATGTTTTGATAATGAATGAATTGGATTCTACAATGTTTAACACTGAGCTTTCACCCTGTGTCGGGTATTTTGTACAGAGTGTAAGTTAACATTCAACTGAAGCCTTCATATTGTAACGGCAATAGTATTTTCCTTAGCCGTACAATATACTACTAATTTCATGATAATTTAATTTTGTCTTTGCATTCTTCTGGGGGGTTTGGGGGTGTCACTCTGAGTTGTTGCTCTGCATTGATGTGTATGTAGTTGTGGGTGAGGGTGAGGGTGGGTGTGTCGCGTATGTGTGTCCCCGTCATTTTTTGCCTCCCCCCTCCCCTGTGTCGTAGGTGCAGTACTCACTGTTGTCTTCTGCGCCGGCGTTCGTGCTCCTGGTAGAGGAGCAGGAAGACAATAGCTGGTAGGATGTGTAGTTCGGGTTCCATGCTGTCCAGATTCCTCGTGGAGTGTGTAGAGGTGAACGTTTTCCGTTCGTAATGGCTGTTTCCGCCGTGTTTTTATCGGCGGGGCTACCGCCCCGGAAAAGGTGGCGGATTGGTGGGTTGTGATAGGGTGGGCGGTACATTGTCTCCCGCCTGTCTGTTGGCGGTGACCGCCGCGCTGTTTGTTTGTCCCGCCGTGGCGGTCGGAGTGTTAAAGTGGCGGTCTCTGTTGGCGGTTTCCGCCAGGGTCAGAATTCCATTTTTTACACCGCCTGCCTGTTGGCGGGTTGGCCGCCGCTTTTACACCGACCGCCAGGGTTGGAATGACCCCCATAATCTTTGAAATAACCAGGACTAAATCTCTTCTTTCTACTTTTTCTTCCTTCATCAATTACTCTTTTCTCATAGCCCTCAATACAACATTTAGATCCTGTCATTGGTTTACCTCCTACATTTCCATTATCTTCTGAAACTACCACATTTTCCTCCAAAAAGTCTTTAAGATGAACAACCCTGTTCATATTCCAAATCTTTCCATCTGAAGTTTTGATCGCATTCTTAAATATCTTGGTAAACTTTAAAGGTCTAGTGTATTTTGACTCATCAGCACAACCAAATGGAGCCTTTATTTTCACCACATCCCCCACTTTAATATTCACCTTACACACTTTCTTTCTTACATCAAACTCTTGTTTTCTTTTAAGCATAAGTCTTTCCTCCCTTCTCTCCAATCTGTTTTATACAAATTGCAATTATTAATAATCCAGTCCATCCATCCTAGACACAGGTTGGTATTGGGTATTCTCATTCTGAACAGTTCAAACTGAGATTTTCCAGATGTCGCATGTGGAAAAAAAAGATAAGCAGTGATTCTCCTCAGAAGTTCCTTTTGCCAATTTATACCATTTACCCTTGCAAGTTGTATGCTCTCCTTAATATACCCGTTAAACGTTTCTACAGCGCCATTAGTCTCTGGATGATAAACTGCTGATCTTTTGTGAATAATACCACAATATTCCAGAAATTTCCCAAATTCCTTTGATCAAAATTGAGGTCCATTATCAGATAAAATTGATTTAGGAAAACCTTCTTTCCTAAAAATGTCCTCCAGAAAATTGATCACACTGAGAGAAGAAATATCACTCACATTCTTAACTTCTACAAATCTGGAATACAAATCCAATAACACAATCAAATATGGTGTTGAATGTTCATTTTGCAACGGACCAACTATATCAATTGCCACCTCATCCCAAGGTTTGTCCGGTAATTTTCTACAACACATAAGTACATTCTGAGTTTTCAATATTTTGACACTCTGAGGACATGGTACACACTCTCTAACCATACGGTGTACCTCCAAATCTATCCCTGGCCACCAAAAATTGTCTCTTATGTTCTCTTTCATTTTCACAATACCAAGATGACCTTCATGTGCTTGATTCACAATCTTCCTTCTCAAAACATTCAGTGAAATCAATCTCGTACCCCTCAATAACATAGATTTATCCACAGCCAACTCTTCTTTCATCAAACCCCAACCTTTTCTAAACCACCAAATCTCCCATTTTCCAAAGCTTCACAAACCTTACACAACTCCGTATCATCCTTCAGTGCATCTTTTCACTCTTGCTCCGTTATAGCTCCACAAGTAATTTCACACACATCACTGTTAATCTCACAAACATTTTCCTCCAATGCTACTGCATTCTCTTGTTCTTCTTCCGACACATTAACATCGACTAATCTCGACAGACAATCCGCACTTACATTCAATGCCCCTTGTAAATATTCTACCTTGAACTTGAACTCTTATAAACCAATGATCCACCATCTTGTTCTTGCAGAAATGCAATTCAAACCCTTGCTACCAAACACCTCAACAAGTGGTTTACGATCTGACAATACCACAAAATCTGTGCCCCAAAACAAAATGTTTACATTTTTTAAGAGCCCAGAAAATAGCTAAAGACTCTCTTTCAATTACTGAGTAATTTTTCTCAGCTCCACTCAAAGATTTAGATGCACAAGCAATCATTTACTTTTTTACTTTATCTTCCTGCATAAGAACTGCACTCAAACCTTTCGCACTTGCATCAGTGACAATAAATGTTTGTCTGCCTGGTTTAAAAGCTTGTAGACAGGGTGCACTCTCTAATTCTTCTTTTATTCTCAAAAACTCTTCCTCACACACAGAATTCCACTTAAATTCTCTCCCTTTTTTTAACAAAGTTCTCATGTTTACTGACTTTTCTGCCAAATTATTTATGTACCTCCCATAATATTCAACCACACCCAGAAAAGAACTAACCTCCTCTTTTGTTTGAAGAGAGACCAACTTCTTAATCGTCATGACCAGGTCATGTTTAGGTTTCACACCATCACCTGAAATCAAATGTCCCAAGTATTTGACCTCAGACAAACCAAAACTACATTTTCTCCTTTTAAGAGTAAGTCCTGCCTGATTTAGACATTCCAAAACCAATTTCACACGTTGAAATATCAACACAGCATCCTGATAACACTTCACTCCCTTCAAGTCTTTCAATACCCTGTTCATAATGCGCTGAAATACTGAAGCCGCTGTAACAAGCTGAAAAGGCATCCTTTTGAACTTATATGTACCAAAAGGTGTAATAAATGCTGTCAGTTCTTGTGAACTTTCTTCCAACTCCACCTGGTGATATGCTGATGCTAAATCTAAAGTGGAAAAATACTTTGCTCCACATATCATGGACACTATTTCTTCATTATTCGGAAGAGGAAATTTGTCCACAACTATCTCTTTGTTTAAGGTCCACACATAACCTAATTTCACTATCACCCTTCTTTGCCACCACTTTAGGAGCCAACCATTCTGTAGCTTCAACCTCTTCAATTACACCCAATTTTTCTAATCTCCTGAGCTCTACCACCACTGGCTCTTGTAATGCTAATGGAATTTTCCTCATCCTTGCCACTACAGGAATAGCGTCCTTCTTCAACCTAATTCTATGTTTGTAACCTTTAAGACAACCCAAACTTTCTGAGAAAACATCTGGAAACTCACGTACCCATTCCCTCTCATCATCATCTGTTTTCTGCACTTGAACCTGTGGTATAACATCCAATAACTTTTGATGTGTCCAACTCAGAAGATTTTCACCCCTTGTGGATTTTCCCCACAATGTGCCTTCCTTTTAACTCTAAATGACCTTCAAAGTACCCTAGCATCTTTATAGGTTGTCCACCATAACCTTCAGGACATACATCCATTTTCCTTAACTTTTTTTCCTTTGCATCCAAAGTATCAAACATCTGTTTTGAAATTATTGTCAACTGTGAACATGAATCAAAACGCATCAATATACTAACACCATCTAATATAACAACCTCACTAGGATGTTCACTGCAATTTACTTGTGCCTCAACTTAAAAAACAATTTCTTGTAAAACCTCCTTGACTTTTTTCATAGAGTTACTGTAATAATTGTTCTTCTTTCTAGTGAGACAACACTTATAAAAATGTCCTTTCTTCCTACAGCCATTGCAAATTACATTCAACGCTGGACAATTACTTGCATTCGCTTTATGACCACTCTTACCACATCTAAAACATTCACCTTTAAATTTCAGCAACTCTTCTTTTTTTTCCTCACCCACAGCCTCCTTGTTTCTCACTTCACACACTACTTCCTCGATTTTTGTGTTTTTACCCGGTACTATTTTCTTTACTTCACTCAACTCCATGACACATTTCAACTTCTGTTCCACCCTTTTTACTACAATAATGACCTCCTCCAAAGGTGGTTCATCCTTCAACCACAACTCTTCCCTAATTTCATCACTGCTGCACTTCAACACAAATTGATCTCTAATCCTCTCATGCATCAACGTTCCAAATTTACATGAAGCCGTCAATTTCCTCAAGCTTGTTATATACTCCTCCACAGATTCATCCTTTCCTTGCTCTCGCTTTCCAAATTAATATCTTTCCATAATCGTGCTTACCCTTGGTAAGTAGTGTTTATCGAACTTCATTACATATATTTCATATTCATTTAAATTCCTTGCCTCTTCACTACTCAGATCTGGTAAGCTCTCTAATACCTCTTTCCCTTCACCACCCAGACAATGTATAAGTAATGCATGCTTCCTTTCAGCACTTAGAGTTGGTCCGCAAACTCTTGCATAATGAATAAACATATTTTTCCATTTAGTCCACGGATAAATTGGTTCTCCAGGACTACTTAAAAAAAATGGTGGAGGTGTCACATTCTGCATATTTGCTCAAATTTGTATAAATTAAACAACTACTTAAAGTACACTAAACTACCCCCAATTTCTCACAACTAGAAACTCATCAACACAACAAACGTATTCAAAACAAATAAAAAACTTCAGAGGTGTGCCTGTCACTGTGTATTCCTCTAGTTCTCCATTTCAGACAGGCAAGGTGTGCTTATCACCGTGTCCTAGAGGTGTGCCTGTCACAGTATATCCTTGTAGTTCACCTTAACAGGCAGGTAAGGTGTGCCCGTCACCGTATTTCTTTCAGTGCTCCCAATAAAATTTACGTCCCTACTCATTCAACACTGCAGAGACCCTTTTTGTGAATAAAAAGTTCCCAAGAAAAATAAAAAATATACATAAGGTGCACAATTGTTCATCCAGACGTCACCGTTTTCAAATATGCCACCCCGCACCTGTAGACAACACCTTTCCTTGACACTAATAGTCCATTAGTGTCAGAACTTCCATGCACACCTGTTTGTTCTTTTTTTTATACCTCCAAAAAAAAAACCAGCATAGTGTTGTACAAGCCTGCCCCTTTAAGTCTGTAAATCCCTTTACATTTTGAGTAAACCACAAAGACACGCCCCTCAAAAAAAATAAACGGAAGTGCTCTCACAGAGTCAACAAACGGTAAATAACTTCGAGGGAAACCACTGAAATCACCGTTCCACCTTCGTGACACCGCCGATCTCGAAAACAATATTGTTCGCAAGGACGCCGTCAACAGCAGACACCAGCCGTCACAAGACTCCTTGAAGCCACTGAATAAACTTCATATGAATCAATGCAATCACCACTCCAGCTCCATGAAAATGATCCTGTTGCCAAGGACGGGGTCAACAGCAGAAACCCCCCGCCGTCATCAGCCTCCGTAAGTTCTGTCATTATAAATATCTTTCCTCGGGACAGCAAAAGGGGCTCATAGCTATGTTGAGGCGTGTATTTATCCCGCACCCGTCGACAATGTAAAGTTGATTAATCCAAGATTAATAATGCAGGAAAAGCATGATCCTCAGGTGAGTTTATTCGTAAACTCCTCATCCATCACCGCCATCACATCTTCTAACGGTCCGTTTCCCGAATCCTCCCGTCACCAGATTCTATCTCCCTTGCAATTGACTCCGCTGTCAGAGTCGCTCGCTAAAGACACCACACAAGGGATGTTTTGTATCTTAGTAATAAAATCTGTGCTATCACTACAATATGATACCAGGCCAACTACATAGGGACACAGAAAGTAATCAAGATATATTGAAGTGTTCTCTAATAAGCTAACTTTTGCCGATACTATCGGTCTACCAGGAGGGCTCTTACTGTCCTTATGAATTTTTGGCAGCATATAAAAGCAAGGCGCCACTGGTTTCTTAACTGTCAAGAGCTGTAACTCATCATCTGTGAGAAGCCCACAGTTGTAACTCTCCAACAGCAACTGTCTCTTCGCTTCTTCTTCTTGGTATTCCTTCAGATCCCATAGCACTACATTTCCACCTTTGTTAGCTGGTTTAATTACAAAAGAGGTAGCCTTATTTAATGTAATTAATGCTCTATGTTGGCCCAGTGTTAAATTACTAGCAAATGTGTCCTTGCTGTTCTTCGACAGTTTAATCAAATCAAAGACCACCGCCTTGTGAAAGGAATCAATGTTATCATGGGGAGTAGTAGGATTACATTTTGATTTTGGCTTAAATTTACTGTCACTTACATCCCCTGTCTCCTAACCCAGTCCTTTCAACAAGTCAATTTCAGTATCCCACAATCTTTCCCCTACTTCCAATTCTCTAAGGGTGGCTAAACCTCCAATGTCACCTATGGACAATTCCGTGGACAAATCCGTTGATATATATATATATATATATATATATATATATATATATATATATATATACGCACAAACACACACACACAGACATATATATATATATATATATATATATATTGCATCAAAAGTTTAGCCGTGCACTCCACCAGGGTGAAAATAATTCTTGAGTTTTATTTGAAACAAAAAAGAACAGAACAACGTGTTTCGACCGGATGGTCTTTGTCAAGTTCAACTTGGTTGCATATTTGAAGTAATACATTTTTTAAAAACTATATTTCTTTTAATCTGGGTGGCCCCTCTGGGACCCCTCACAGGAGCTAAGGGGCCAGGGTGACTCTACCCTGGCCCCTTGTCTTTATTTTTACTTTTTTGGTGGGACTCAGCTGAAGTTGAGTCTCAAGCTCCACTTGCCTTAAATCTGCCCCCTAGTTTTGCCCAAGGTGCTGTCTGAGGATATGCAGACCCTCTTTGTTACCAGCCAAATCAGAAAAATTATACTGATATATTTTCATGCATATAAAGGCTCTCGTTCTAACTAGTTTGGCATTTTGGTGCTTTAAAACCTGACAGGCAAATACAAGTAACAAATACAGGTAACAAATTAGGCCTTATTTCATATGGCAAATTTTGTGCATTGGAAAATTGCAGGGTCTAGGTAGTAATTCTCACAACCCGTAATCATGATTTGAGCACAATCCCTCTTTTGTGCCTGAAATCACTGACCCATTAAGAATACTACCCAAGCTTATAGCTTTTAATATAGTTGGATAGGCAGAGGGATCAATTATGAGTTATACTGTATTTGGTTATTTATCACATTGAATACCCAGGGCTTTCAGTGGTACAAAAAAGTGGTGGTCTCTAAAATGGGTGTAACCCATGTAATTAGGGACATTGCTTAAATGTGTAGACCTCATTTCTATGATTCTCTCAGATAGCCAAACATCTGATATTTTGGTTCTTCTCTGAGCTTTTGGTTATTGCTTCCAGGCATTTAACACAACAACTGCCATAAGTCTAAAACCAGCCAGGACTACTAAATTTGTCAAAGGTTTTTAGATGTTTAAGATAAATCAGTAACAAAAATGATTTTGTTGTAAATGATTAATATTGAAAATGTTTAAATTGTGAAACTGTGAATTAAACATGACTGAGGCCTGTGGAAGGGGTAGTGGTTTTTAGAGTGTCTAAATCGCTCCTTTTATTTTCACTCTATGTTTGACATGTGTGGCATTTTTTCTCCCCATATCTTCCATCAGCATATCTTACACTTTATCTGTTTTCTTTTCACCTCCTCTTTTCACTGTCTCCTGAATGCACTTCCTCTCACCTCCTCCTCTTCACTACCCCCAAGGACACAACACACCAACTCATCTGTAAGTACTGCATTTTCCTTTACTTTCGCCTTCTCCATATTATGAAATCTGTGTACCTCCTTCACACATATTTGCACAGAATCACAATTGAAATTGGAATAGGTGACCATTGCTCTGTGCACTCTGCAGATGACCACGAATTCTGAATACCTTTTTGACCCACTGACAGGTAGGGTGACCACCCGTCCGTAATTTTCACAAACTGTTCGTAATTTAGCCCTGCTGTCCATTGTCTGTGATGAAAGGCTTAATGGACAGCATTTGTCCATAATTTTAGCCTTTCAACTAAAGGAAAAAATTTAATAAGGGCAGATCAGTTTCCCCAGCTGGATGGAAAGGCAGAGAATCTACTGTGCTCTGAAGGAGGGAGGGGCAGACAGATGAGAAACAGACCTTCTCTGCAGGGTGTCTCCTTCCCTAAAGAAATGCAAATGTGCGCAACTGGTAAATCTGCAAATGCGCAGGGGCTTGGAAACCTGCATTGACTTTAATAAACGGAGTCACTTGAAGCTTCCTGATGACAAAGATATTTTCTTTTAGAGATGTACTCTAAGGGTGTTCCAAGTTGAGCTGTGGAGTGTGTGTTTTAATGGACTGTTATAAAAACATTAGCACTAGGTATAAACTGTATGTTATTCAAATCTGTATTTTAGAAGGACTTTTTTATTTAACCAAAATGTATTTGCACATGTTGTAGCATTCTATATTATGATGTGTGTAATGCATATTTAAAATAAGGACTTACGCATTCACAGTTCTTTCAGGGACCTTGGTACCTCATAGTACTAATAAACATTGGCAAAGCCAATATTTCTTGTTTAAGCAAGAGTTGTTGCCTTTGCCAATGTGTTTCAGCCATGTTACACACCAGAGAGGCTGCTGTTCATCATGGCTAAAAGTTAGTGGCATAGTGCTGTAGAGTGGAGCAGAGTGGCACAGGAGCAGTAGCGCAGAGTACTGTGGTGTAGAGTAGAGTGCAGTAGGGTACAGTGCAGTTGTTTAGAGTGCATTGCCATAGAGTGCAGTGGTTTAGAGGGGAGTGGCGTGGGGCAGAGTAAAGTGCCACAGAGTGCAGTGGAGTAGAGTGGCATACAATAGAGTGCTGTAGTGAAGAGTGGTGCAGTGGCATAGAGTGTAGAGTAGACTCTAGTGGCATAGAATGCAGTGGTGTAGAGCGTGCAGAGTGCAGCAATGTAGAGTAGTGCAGTGCAGAGTAGAGTGTAGTGCTAAAAAGTGCAGTGGTGTAAAGTGGAGTTGTGCAGAGTAGAGCATTATAAAGTGCAGTGGAATAGAGTGCATTGGTGCATAGATGTTGATGTGTGGCAATTGCATCACCTAATTTAATGATTTATTTTAATCATATGAAGGTATTTGTTTCCACCACAGTTCAAAATTAACAAAAATGTGCTTCATTTGTACTCCTAATTCTGATATATTCTGGAGTTTATTCAAATGTTGTCATTTGATAGAAAAAACTTTTTCCTACCCCCAGTATCCAGCAACATTGTTGCATAAATCCTCTTACTTTAAAGTTGGAGAAAGAAAATTAAACACTAAGGGCCTGATTCTAACTTTGGAGGACGGTGTTAAACCGTCCCAAAAGTGGCGGATATACCACCTACCGTATTACGAGTTCCATAGGATATAATGGACTCGTAATACGGTAGGTGGTATATCCGCCACTTTTGGGACGGTTTAACACTGTCCTCCAAAGTTAGAATCAGGCCCTAAGTTCCCACCGAAGACAGAGCCTGACATTTGACCTTGCTCTTTGAGTGCACAGCAAATGTGATGAGATAAGAACAAGAGTTACAGGCCTGTTTACAGAAAGGGAGCACTCAGAAGGATACTGTAAATAAGATTTGGGCAAGGGAAGGGACAAACTCAAGCTGGATAGCATAAAACAAATAAAGCCAGCAAACTGAAAGCAACGAAATGTGAATTGCAAACCACAAAGCTAATGGCTAGCAAAGGGTGGAATGCATTACCAAGGAAGATATATGAATGTACTTAAAGTGACAGCCGTGGGATACTTTGCAGGGAATGTCCAGTCATTTAGTCCAGTCCATATCTTGCAGAGGTTTGGCCACATCAATCACCCAGGTAGTATGATGAGATGACCTGGAGTGGTGTCCATGTTGCAGGAAAGGTCTGTACACCCATCTTATCAATTTGCCACCAGTCCCTATGGTGTATAGCTTCTGGCACACCTCATGTAGGGTTAGTGCTAGGTGGCAGACATAAAATAGGGCATTTAATGATTGTTTAAGATGGTTGTGAGTAAGGAGTTGACCGGGGTGAAGCTGGTAGTCTGCCACAAGGGTTGGAAAATTTAGTAGCTCACTGTCCAGAAACAAATTCTCCAATTTTAAGACACCTGCAGCATGCCACTGATGAAGTTGCTCTGCGCAAACCCGTCCAGTGTGAGTGGGAAGGCTTAGCAGAGGTGGTGCATGAGCACAGGGTTTCTTTGTGCCAGTGAGTTTACAGGTTCTAGCAAGGCAAGAGAAAGCTGTGCATGATAACCCCAGATGGTGATCCTTAGAATGGTCAGTGGGAAACAATGAGCACTGCAGTAGGCCCTCCTAAAAGGCTTTTATGGATAAACCTGACCACATGCAGGGGGTGGGCATAAAGCCAGCGAGTCACCCATTGGACCTGTGCAGCTGAATAATAGTGTTCTAAGCCCAGAATGCCTAATTCACCCACAGTCACGGGTAGTTTTAAAGTGGAAAGAGCTACCCCACAGCACCCCAACGACCAAATCAGATGTTTGGCTTGTCTGAAGAAGGAATGAAGGATGAGGAGGGTAAGGTTTGCAAAATAAGGCTTTCATCAGGGTAGCACACCATTTTCACTAGTGCCACATGGCCCACTACAGAAAGCAGAAGAGAAGACCAAAAGGCAAACTGGGCTCAGAGGGACTGTGACGCTCTACCAAGATTTCCATCCTGCAAATCAGTGGGGGAATGGTAGATATTAATCACTAGGTATCGAAAGGTAACTGGTTCCCTGCTCAATCAGAGGCCTAATTGTATATAAGGGGGAAAACAGTGCTGTATGTTAAATAAACACTAATTACATTTGATGTTTATATTTTGTTTGTGCAATTTACATCCCAAATATTTTGAAGATTCTATGTGTACTTGACACTTGGGGATAACCCAGATCACTAGTTTAGCTTTTGCTCAATTGAAAAAACATTTTAAGACATGGCCAAAGCAGTCAATTGCCTTGCACAACTATGCAAGGGGTCTGGCCCTTGCTCATCCTTCACAAGCACGAACAGCGGACCATTGCACCAGAAGAGTTTGCCAAGGTGGGTGAGTGCTGCTTGTTCAATCACTTGACAGTGCCTCTCCTGTTTCTCTCTTGTCTGCAGAGACAACTCCCCAGGTATGCAATACCTTCCGATAGTTTTGGTGGACCCATCTTGTCTGATTTTAGGAATTGTCCCAACCTGTTCTTTTACTTATATATCGAGTTCTTAGCAACAACCCTTTGAATCAGTTGCCATGGATGTCCCATTTGATCTCGATTTCATCCTCCTCTTTTATTTTCTTTGGTTGGTAGTCTGGGATCCCACTTCTGAGATAAATGTAGAGTCCCAGACATACAATCTAGTGCTGTGAGACTACAGACAAGTTGTGGGTACCTCACATCTTGACACTAGGTGTGAGACTGTTGCCCACAACATCTTCCCTGCCTCATTATTTTTTTTTAGGTTGAAGGTCCAAGGGCGGTTGGGGTAAGCCAGATTTTTTTGGTTCAATTTGTTTAAACTATTATAGCGTTAATTACCTTAATGTTTCCCAAACTGTTTGCCAGGGGTTTTAAATTGTTAAGAAACAATAAAAATGTTGCTGTTACTTTCTCTTCAAGAAAGATTGGGTAGATTTGTGTAGGGGTGATGGCCTTGACACAGTGCTGAAGGGCATTAGTTTACTACAGAGCAAGGATGTAATGTGACACCTGAATGTATCATACCAGGAACCAATCACAAAAAGACCACAGTAAAAAAATTGTGCTATGTTAAAAAAGAGTAAAAAATGCACTGATAACATAGTAGGGAATGGCCTCTCTTGGGTGTGTCTGTAAAACTGACGTTTGTTCATGAATTTTTGCCCTGAATTTTGACCCTTTGCCCTGAATTTTTTACAGTCTTGTCCAGAATTTGCCTCAATGCCAGGTGGTCACCCTACTGACAGGTACAGTGTGACACTCATGCTGCCTTCAGCCTCAACTCCATTATCTTAGTCATAGCCCATTACAAACACCTGGAGGTGACTCATTTGAAAGTATGCAGTATACTAGAGTAATATGCCACAAGTCAAAATACAGAAACACAACATCCTGGAAATAGCTAATACTCTCGAGAAAGCAAAATTAAAAAAGCATGTGAAAAATAAACATGGACTACATTGTTGATATGGATTACCCTAAAGTTTTTTCAAATTCATTGTTCAGAAATCGATCAGTGTTTTTGCCATTACAGTTAAGGCCATTAATATAGCGCCCGACCGGGATAATTATCACCACGTCAGAGACCGAGACGACGTGGCCCACTTAAAGCCCTAGCAAGACTCCTGGATTGTATGTATGGGATATGCGTAATAACTCCAATTATGAGTTCCCTCCCTGAAATGGAAAGTAACGTATGGCTTGTTAGGCCCAATGCCCTACAATCTGCATATTTCTGTATTTTTATTGTCCTTTTTTCCCAGTACATTTGGGCAGATATTTACCTGCGGAAAATTCCGAAACGTCCATGCCAATCTTAACAGCTATACTTGCGCAAACAGGAGTTTTCTGCGGCATTCATAATCGAGGCCCATGCAGTAACATGAAGTAGCTTGACAAAAGCCATTCATGTCGCATTAGTTTGGTCCTGACGGGACTGTGATGCTCCAGTGGCAAGGAACACACAACCTATTTATAATCTGTGTATCCAGTGGAGCTCCACTAATAATGAAAAAGACTAACAATACTTGTCAGCTTGGAAGCAATCACATTCTTGCTGTGCTGTCCCTGGTGCCTAATGTCTTCATTACTGGAAACCAAAGAATCACGAACTAAGAGTACAGCGCGGCAGCCATTAAGTGGATTGTGGGCACAAACAGTTAACCGCGAGGAGCAGCTATAACCGGGACTTTTTATTTAACCTCATTTACCATCAACCAGCCACTTTTATCCCATTAGCTCTTGACCCATTTAAAGCTGCAATCTAGAAATCCCAGTGGCATCGTAATTCCTTGCAAATCTTTCTCTTTAATGAGCACCTTAGCTTCAATGAAAGGAAAAATACTTAAGAAATAAAAGATTTTGGATACAGAAAATTTGAGATGTTGTAGGCATAAATGTCAATGTGCAGCGTCGCCCAGGTTGGGGTGTGCATTTTGACCTAGGTCACATCCAGGCTTGTAAAAGATATTCAAATAATAGGGCTCTGAAATGACTGAATACTTTATTTATCCTTTTGAGGGACGCCGGGCTTTGGTGTAACGCTGCAAACTTACTTTCATGCACGTGCTTTTTCCGATAAGAGAAAGACGTCTGCAAGATAGATATGCAAGCTGGGCTCTTGCTGCTTTTGTGGCCTATGCTTCCCGAGTTCGAATTCATCCTTCTGGGGTCAATAACTTGAGCTTCGTTACATTTGGTTAAAGGTATTGCTGCCATTTTCAATCCATAGAAATGGGAAACCATGCGGTAATATGGAATAAATAAACAGCAAGATATTATTATGATGGCAGAAGGTAAATAGCTGACGGCTTCATCTTTTAAATCAGTATGAATAATTCAGGTGAACCTCTCCATCACACCTGGGGCTGTATGTGGCAACTTTCACACAGATCAGCTTGCGCCTTTCTATTCTTTGAGTATGCCGTTTTTCTGCAGGTGGACACAGGCTCCGAAAAATCAGACCGGGCACCATCATTTTAGATAGTTGGCATTGCCAATATGAAATGAGATCATGTTTAATGACTTAGGCCCTGATTTAGATTTTGGCGGACGGTACTCCATCCAACAGGGCGCGGCCACCACCCTGAGAAACTAACTGGCCCAGCGGTGATTTCTATACCTTGAGAGGTGTTGGAGTGGAGCTTTTATATTCAATATTAACATGAAAAGCTTGCAAAATAATGTATAAATGATGCTGAATAGAAAACGTGGATAAATATTAATGCACACGTTTGAAATGTGCCCACGGGGAGTGGCCACCAATGTACACGATAATTAATTAAACTAACTAATAATGAATTAATAATGTACTCATGTATGATTCTGTATTAGCACCATGAATTTTGTATTAAGGTTTGCTGAATTAATCACTAGGCCTTAGTTAGCAAGGGTCTGGGCCTACCTGCCTGGTCTCATATTAAATGTGTTTTTCTAACGTGCATGCTGTCTTGCTAAAGGACGTGAAAACTGTACTTTTCCAGAAGCTAGAGATGTGTGTGTAACCGTAATAAATTCTTTCTCATGAGACCCGACTTGCTTTAGGAGACATTCTTGCTGAATGCAACAGTGTAATACCCAACAGGTACAAGGTCGCCTAAACTGGTAAAGACAATGGAACTACTGACTAGAGCAACGAGTGTAACTTTTCTTACCTGACATTCTACCCGCTGAAGACGTCAATCACAGCAACCAATAAACTGCATGAGAACTGCCTTAAGTGAAAATTCTAGTAAGGTGATCAACAAAGTATTGGTCAGAGATAACGATGCGCCAAATATTGTCCAATTGGAAATTAAGAACTTGTTAGACAAGATTAATAAAACAACGTGACAGAAGGAGAAATCAGCATTCTTCCTCGCCACTTTGATGCTATTACCTAGCCATTACGCACCTTTTACTGAGCCATTATAGGGACACTCTTGCTGTGGTACCCTGCCTTAAGACTTTGTTGTTCTGATACCCTAAACCATCCTCATCCTCTCATGGCCCGATAACGCACTTCTCCTCCTTATGAGGGAAGCATTCCTTCTTACCCTATGTTGCTGAGACTTTGCTGCTTATCCTGGTTGATGGCGAATCGACTGATGTCCTGAGGACGAAGACTGACTCTGTATGCTGACCCATGACAGAGGGTAACTATAAGATAATGAATTGTAATTGTCTGTTTGCCTTTTCTTTCTAGGTACCAGCTGCTCTTTTGACAGAGACCATAGATGTTTTCTAAATTCGTGTTGCTAAATTGTTTTGCATGAAGCCCAACATGCGGATGCCAATTAGAGGTTAGTTAAGGAATTCACTAATATTGGGTGCAAATAGACAAATGACTGAATCTTTGCTTTGTTGAATACTGTACTAATGATACTCTGCTAAAGGTGATTCATGTTGACATCGTGCTTTGTTCTGATGTTCTTGATTTTTGCTTTGATAAAGTCTTTTTCAAGTTGCCATTTTATAATGCTTTTGATGTGCTTATGGATATTGAGACTAATAAACATGACCTTAGAATTGTAACTAATAGGGAATAAATATCTTAACCTTTATTAGCTTTCCGTGATCATTTATTGGTTGAAAGGCCATGGTGTTTCAGTCATATTGCAGGGTATTGATAAGGCGAATTGATTAGTTATTGTGTATACTGATAAAGTGATTGATCTATTGACTGAAATGCAAAATAGCTATCTCGTCTTAAGGAGTCCCCAATCAGGGTCAAACGGTTCATTGGACTAAAACGAGTCCCCATGTAAGTAAATTATCTAGGTCGGGATGCGTTACCAGTTCTGGTAGCAGAGGACGGTTCCGGCCCTTTGGGGCCCTAAGACGAGGGACCATTGTTTTAGAGTTGTTTTTGCAATAATGCAAATTGGAAAGATGATGTTCCCCTAAATCCCAAATGACTTTCCCGGGACCCCGGAGCCTGCCGAAGTGAGTTGGGTATGTTCTCGGCGTTCTAGTGATAGTGTGAGTGAAGTAGGGTTCACGCTTGCACAGCTTATGCATACCGTAGGTGAATTGTGAAGTTTGTGAGGATTTGTAGGCTAGGTAATGTTTTAGTAGGAGTGGGCGTACTCCGCAGTATGAGAGTAGGGAAGTCAGCGAACTTAATGTGAGTGTGGCGCTTTGTACTAAAAAATTGTCCACGTGGTTGTTGGTGATGTACGGACTCTGCGTGGTCTAAGACTCCGGAGTATATTGATAAGTGTATGAGACACTTGGTTTATGTTGTAATTTGCGTAATTTAATAGGTCAATCGGTGTGGTTGACGAGTCGAGTTTGAGTCAAAGTGAGTGAATGAAAACTTCGATGGCGATTTGGTGAGTTCTAAAGTGCACTAGGACAAACCATTGACAAGTCAAGAGTAGAATTTGCGGGTCTAATTTTGCTTGCGAGTGCGGGATCTGAGAAGGAGAGAGTAGCCTGCCGAGGCTTCAAGTGAAATCTCTGTAAAGTTCTGAAGCGGTTGTGTTACCCTTCCTGTAGTAAACCGACAAATAAGAGTTTTTGGTGCTCGCAATATATTGCATTAGTTTGTGCGGTTCGAGAGTGGGGGAGATAAGCCGCAAGACTTTGTCAGCCGCAGTGTGTGTGAGTGTGACGTCATTGGAGCCATGCTGGGATAGGTCGATCAGTGAGAAGGGTCGCGCGTGGATTGGCAGCCGTCCATGAGAGGCAATTGGTTGAGAAGGTAGGCGAAGGGTGTTCTGGGAATTAAAGTCACTTCCTGATTCAGTTATAAACGAAATAAAAGACGCAAAAATGAAGTTTTTCAAGGCCCTAAGGAGTGCTTTGAAGGGAGATATGTACATTACCGCGAGTGTGGGGGAGCCTACACCGCCAGAGGATACTCCGGCTTATGCCGTAATGGAGGAGAAGGGAGTTGCGCCATGTCTTTGGCTAAAACAATGGTGCAAATTAACAGAAAAGGATGGGAGTTTAGCGGTTCCAGAGAACGGGTCATTTAATATAATGATCTTAGAGAATTTACGGAAGGAGTTAAATGAGCAAAAGCTGCCTCCGAGACCATCACAGTTTGAGGCCTTAGCCATTTGGGAACTGATGGCCATACAACAACGGCAACAAAAATTTGAGAGGAGAATGAGGAAAGCAGAAAAGACACTGGCAGAGGCTAGATGGGATAGTGAACAGAGAATGTGGAGAAGGGAGATAATAGATGGAGTCAGGATGTTCCCGGCAATAACTCACGAAGCCGACACGCATGGAAGAAAGGCCACTTGTAAAACGGATAATGTTTCTGGCAAGGAAAAGGAGACTAAAAGGTCTTGGGCAGATGCAGATGACTCAGATGATGATGAGTTCCTCAATCAGTTGTTACATAATGTCCACTGCCACATGCCATTGATGACAATAGACAAAGTACTAGTGCAGGTCCTATTAACTCAACACAAAACCAGGGAACAGCGAATACAGCACAGGTAAATACAGTTGCGACACCAGCTCCTGTACAGAATAGTGTCAGTGTGTCTACTGCTCCAGAGATGCAGACACAGTTGCAGCCATCACCAGTTCAGAGGCTCTACCCTGATGTCCCATG